>NC_045610.1:33617977-34958639 GCF_009762305.2 Zalophus californianus
TAGTTCTCTCCTCCTTTACTTAAACAGAAAAAGCTCAGTAAATGGACAAAACTAACTTGAATTGTGGGCTAATTCATTCATAAATATACTAAGCTCAAGTTTACATCTGCACAATCTAAGATAGCTGTAAAACAAACTATATTGTAAACTTTTTTTTTGTCACAGCAATAGTTAACATCTTAAAACACATTTTTTAAAAAAATTTGAAATTTCTGTACTATCATAACTATTTCTACAAACCAAAACTTAGTTGTCAATGTGCTTCCTCAATTACAAATAATAATCAGTCTAAGATTTCACAAGGCAACCCTTTGTTGCCATAATGTGAAGCCTTGCATTTACATAGCATATTTCTTCCAATGTTTTTTTAGTACCCCTTTATGAAAATACTTGGAAGTAATATGTCTTAAATTTGTTTGCCCTCACTGCAAAATATTGCTCTGTTTGTAGGCATTGTGTCATATAACTATTAGGTTTCTGACTTGGTTTTGGTACTACAAAGCTCTAAGTGATTTTAAGAACATTTCACATTTGTGAAAGATATTCTGTTACATACTTGTTATTCTGTATCTTACCACATATATTTTCCACTTTTGCCACTGCACTGTGCTATCTTGAATGCTATCAAATCTGTATTCTATTCTGTGATAAATACTTGTGTCCACAGCCACAAATCTTTCTAGAATGAAAATGGACTTGTTCAACTACTTTGATAATATGAAAAGTGATAAAGTAGTGTTTATATTAAAATAGTCAACATATAACATATTTTAGTGATGTGTATCCATCACCCTTATTAAAACAGTGATCATTACATATAACTTAAAGTCACAGAGTTAGAGAGTACATGAGGATTGGACTCTAAATTAGTATGTAAAAAAAAAATGACTATAATCAAAATACGTCAGTGAAAATTCCTAAGAAAGTTGGCCAACAAATAAGGTCCCAACCCAGCATTTTAAAACCATATTCTAGGAAAAATATGGCTTCTAATCTTGGGCTCAGTTTACCTCAGGAGATGCTTGCATCAACAGATTCATTTGGAAACTGAGATTTATGGAAGAAAGACCTCATTCACAGCTCCTATCTCAAAAGGATTTGGGGGAATAGTTCATTAACTAAAATGGCAGAAAGAATTACTAATTAACATTTAAATTGTTATTTGTTTTTCTCCTTCGAGTCAATGTAAATTGAATATACACATATTAAATATATATGATTTAGGTCATATATAATCTATATGATGTATGATCTATATCCTACGTAATAGTGTATAATCTATATCTATATTCTATCTATATATCACTGAAATATATCCTTCCCATGAGGGGAAGGATTTCATTGTGATTTAATTACTGATATCCTCCACAGCACCTCTCACATGGTCAGTACTCAAATATTTATAAATGCATGAAGGCAACTTACAGTTCATATATAAAATTATGCCCACACAAAATGTAATAAATTAGTTTCCAGTCCCATTGCATGAAAAGAATCGAATAGGTTTATTTTAAAATCTGTTCTTTAATGATTTAAACATATTCAGAACAAAAAGAGGCAAACCAGAATACATTAACCTAACTATATTAAAAGGCACCATCTTTCATCTAGTATCTACCAAATATGCAGTCAGAGAAATAGCCTAAATGATCTCATCCTCATAGAAATAGTCTTGTACTTTTTGACAAACTTGTAGAGAAAAATCTTCATGACCTTGAGATAGACAAAGAGTTTTTAGATAGCATGACTAGAAAAGAGAAAAATATATACCAGGGGAAAATATTTAGAAATCATTTATCTGGTGAAAGACTCATATTAAAAATATTAAAGAACGGGGGGCGGAGCAAGATGGCGGAGGAGTAGGAGACCTAGATTTTGTCTGGTCTCAGGAATTCAGCTGAATAGGGATCAAACCATTCTGAACACCTACGAACTCAACAGGAGATCGAACAGGAGAGTAGCAACAACTCTCTGAACAGAGAAGCGACCACTTACTGGAAGGTAGGACGTCCGGAGAAGTGAATCCGAGGCGATATTCGGGAGGATAGACGGCGGGGGAGGGGCCTCCGCCGGCCGCTTCTGGCAAGTGCTAGAGCCGCGGAGCACAAAATCGGACCTTTTAAAAGTTGGCTCGGCAGAGGGACGCCCCTGCAGTGGCTAAGCGGGGGGTGGAATCCTCCCGGGACAGTGTGGTCTCAGGACCCTTGGGGTCACAGAGAGACCGGGGGTGCCTGAGTGCGGCAGAGCTCCCAGGTGTCGGGGCGGGGAAGCCGGCTGCAGATACGGAGCAGAGTTGCGGGCTCTCAGCTCGGGGTTGCCATAAACTGTGATCTGCGGCCCAGTCGGGGCACGGCTCCCCCAGCAAGGACCCAACAAGCAGCAGATCCGGGGAGACTCCCCTTCCTTCCCGGGGAGGAGCGGTGCGGGAACGCACTGCAGGGATCTGCTGGGTTTGGAGACTCCGAGCGGGGTCGGGTGCCAGAGATAGCAACGCTCGATCACAGGCCGGGTGAGCACGGAGTGCGGCCGGAGACCGGGGACACGGGAGTGACTGCTTTTCTCTGGGGGCGCACTGAGGAGTGGGGCCCCGAGTTCTCGGCTCCTCCGGGCGGAGACTGGGAGGCCGCCATTTTCGCCCTGGTCCTCCAAAGCTGTACCGAGAGCTTGCAGGGAACAAAAGCTCCTGAGAGCAAACTGGAGCAGCTTCCTTAGCCCGGACCGACAAGGGCGGGGCAATTCCGCCTCCGGCAAAGACATTTGGAAACCACAGCAACAGGCCCCTCCCCCAGAAGATCAACACAAACAGCCAGCAAGCCAAGACCAAGTTGATCGATCAAGGAGAATAGGAGAACTCCAGCGCTAGGGGAATACTGCACATAGATTCATGGCTTCTTTTTTTTTTTTTTTTTTTTTTACCATGATTCATTATTTCATCAAAGTTAATTTTTGTTGACTTTTTTTTATTTTTCTTTTTCCCTTTTTCAACCAACATCTTATAAATCCCTTTTTTAAAAAAAAAAAAAACATTTTTATTTTTTTTTCATTTTTAGAGTCATATTTTATCCCTTCATAGTAGTTATCCTTGTTTTTGGCATATATATATAAGTTGTTCTCTCTTTAAAATTTTGAGGTACAGTTTCTTCTAACAGATAAAAATACACCCTAAACCACTAGTGTATGGCTTTGTTCTAGTCTCCTGCCTGATCACATTCTCTCCCTTTTTCCTTTTTTTTTTTTTCCTTAAATCTTCTTTCTTTTTTCAAACAACTTATCTTACCAAGTCCTGTTATAAAATCTTTTATAATTTTCATCTTTACAGTCATCTTCCATCCCTTCATTGTATCAACCCTTATTTTGTACATATATGTCTTTCTTCCTTTAAAATTTTAGGAGGCACTTTTTGCTAACAGACCAAAATACGCCCAAAATCTAGTGTGTGGCACTGATCTATGCACTAGCCTGATCATATTTGATCATATTCTGCCTTTTTTGAATTGTTTTGTTTTTGTTTTTATCTTTTTTTTCTTTTTCTCTTTCTTTTTTCTTTCTTTCCCTTTCTTTTCCCCTGGTTTCAGGTCTTTTCTGATTTGTATACAGTATATTTGCTGGGGACGTTGTAAACCTGTTAGCCTTTTGTTCTCTCATTCATCTATTCTCCTCTGGACAAAATGACAAGACGAAAGAAATCACCTCAGCAAAAAGAACAAGAGGTAGTACCGTCAGCCAGGGACCTACTCAATACGGACATTAGTACGATGTCGGACCTAGAGTTCAGAATCATGACTTTAAAGATACTAGCTGGGCTTGAAAAAAGCGTGGAAGTTATTAGAGAAACCCTTTTTGGAGAAATAAAAGAACTAAAATCTAACCAAATCGAAATCAAAAAGGCTATTGATGAGGTGCAATCACAAATGGGGGCACTAAATGCTAGGATAAATGAGGCAGAAGAGAGAATCAGCGATATAGAAGACCAAATGATGGAAAATAAAGAGGCTGAGAAAAAGAGAGAGAAACAACTACAGGATCACGAGGGCAGAATTCGAGAGATAAGTGATACGATAAGACGAAACAACATTAGAATAATTGGGATCCCAGAAGAAGAGAGAGAGAGAGAGGGGCAGAAGGTATATTGGAGCAAATTATAGCAGAGAACTTCCCTAATGTGAGGAAGGAAACAGGCATTAAAATCCAGGAGGCACAGAGAACCCCTCTCAAAATCAATAAAAATAGGTCAACACCCCGACATCTAATAGTAAAACTTACGAGTCTCAGAGACAAAGAGAAAATCCTGAAAGCAGCTCGGGAGAAGAGATATGTAACCTACAATGGTAGAAACATTAGATTGGCAACAGACCTATCCACAGAGACCTGGCAGGCCAGAAAGGACTGGCAAGATATCTTCAGAGCACTAAACGAGAAAAATATGCAGCCAAGAATACTATATCCAGCTAGGCTATCATTGAAAATAGAAGGAGAGATAAAAAGCTTCCAGAACAAACAAAAACTAAAGGAATTTGCAAACACGAAACCAGCCCTCCAAGAAATATTGAGAGGGGTCCTCTAAGCAAAGAGAGAACCTAAAAACAGCAAAGAGCAGAAACGAACACAGAAAACAGACAGTTAACAGTCACCTTACAGGTAATACAATGGCACTAAATCCATACCTTTCAATAGTTACCCTGAATGTAAATGGGCTAAATGCCCCAATCAAAAGACACAGGCTATCAGATTGGATTAAAAAACAAGACCCATCAATATGCTGTCTGCAAGAGACTCATTTTACACCCAAAGACACCCCCAGATTGAAAGTGAGGGGGTGGAAAAGCATTTACCATGCTAATGGACACCAAAAGAAAGCTGGGGTGGCAATCCTTATATCAGACAAACTAGATTTTAAAACAAAGACTGTAATAAGAGATGAGGAAGGACACTATATCCTACTTAAAGGGTCTATCCAACAAGAAGATCTAACAATTGTAAATATCTATGCCCCAAACATGGGAGCAGCCAATTATATAAGGCAATTAATAACAAAAGCAAAGAAACACATTGACAACAATACAATAATAGTGGGGGACTTTAACACCCCCCTGACTGAAATGGACAGATCATCTAAGCAAAAGATCAACAAGGAAATAAAGACTTTAAAGGACACACTGGACCAAATGGACTTCACAGACATATTCAGAACATTCCATCCCAAAGCAACGGAATACACATTCTTCTCTAGTGCCCATGGAACATTCTCCAGAATGGATCACATCCTAGGTCACAAATCAGGTCTCAATCGGTACCAAAAGATTGGGATCATTCCCTGCATATTTTCAGACCACAATGCTTTGAAACTAGAACTCAACCACAAGAGGAAAGTCGGAAAGACCTCAAATAGATGGAGGCTAAAGAGCATCCTACTAAAGAATGAATGGGTCAACCAAGAAATTAAAGAAGAATTAAAAAAATTCATGGAAACCAATGAAAATGAAAACACAACTGTTCAAAATCTTTGGGATACAGCAAAGGCAGTCCTGAGAGGAAAGTATATAGCAATACAAGCCTTTCTCAAGAAACAAGAAAGGTCTCAAATACACAACCTAACCCAACACCTAAAGGAGCTGGAGAAAGAACAGCAAAGAAAGCCTAAACCCAGCAGGAGAAGAGAAATCATAAAGATCAGAGCAGAAATCAATGAACTAGAAACCAAAAGAACAGTAGAACAGATCAACGAAACGAGGAGCTGGTTCTTTGAAAGAATTAACAAGATTGATAAACCCCTGGCCAGACTGATCAAAAAGAAAAGAGAAATGACCCAAATCAACAAAATCATGAATGAAAGAGGAGAGATCACAAGCAACACCAAAGAAATACAAACAATTATAAGAACATATTATGAGCAACTCTATGCCAGCAAATTAGATAACCTGGAAGAAATGGGTGCATTCCTAGAGATGTATCAACTACCAAAATTGAACCAGGAAGAAATAGAAAACCTGAACAGACCTATAACCACTAAGGAAATTGAAACAGTCATCAAAAATCTCCCAACAAACAAATGCCCAGGGCCAGATGGCTTCCCAGGGGAATTCTATCAGACCTTTCAAGAAGAATTAATACCTATTCTCCTGAAACTGTTCCAAAAAATAGAAATGGAAGGGAAACTTCCAAACTCATTTTATGAGGCCAGCATTACCTTGATCCCAAAACCAGACAAAGACCCCATCAAAAAAGAGAATTACAGACCAATATCCTTGATGAACATGGATGCAAAAATTCTCACCAAAATACTAGCCAATAGGATCCAACAGTACATTAAAAGGATTATTCACCACGACCAAGTGGGATTTATTCCTGGGCTGCAAGGCTGGTTCAACATACGCAAATCAATCAACGTGATACAATACATTAACAAAAGAAAGAACAAGAATCATATGATCCTCTCAATAGATGCAGAAAAAGCATTTGACAAAGTACAACATCCTTTCTTGATCAAAACTCTTCAGAGTATAGGGATAGAGGGTACATACCTCAATATCATAAAAGCCATCTATGAAAAACCTACAGCGAATATCATTCTCAATGGGGAAAGGCTGAGAGCTTTTCCCCTAAGGTCAGGAACGCGGCAGGGATGTCCACTCTCACCACTGCTATTCAACATAGTATTAGAAGTCCTAGCCACAGCAATCAGACAACAGAAAGAAATCAAAGGCATCCAAATCGGCAAAGAGGAAGTCAAACTCTCACTCTTTGCAGATGATATGATACTGTATGTGGAAAACCCAAAAGACTCCACCCCAAAACTGCTAGAACTCATACAGGAATTCAGTAAAGTAGCAGGATATAAAATCAATGCACAGAAATCAGTGGCATTCCTATACACCAACAACAAGACAGAAGAGAGACAAATCAAGGAGTCTATCCCATTTACAATTGCACCCAAAACGATTAAATACCTAGGAATAAATCTAACCAAAGAGGCAAAGGATCTGTACTCAGAAAACTATAAAATATTCCTGAAAGAAATTGAAGAAGACACAAAGAAATGGAAAAACGTTCCATGCTCATGGATTGGGAGAATCAACATTGTGAAGATGTCAATGCTACCTAGAGCAATCTACACATTCAATGCAATCCCCATCAAAATACCATCCACTTTTTTCAAAGAAATGGAACAAATAATCCTAAAATTTGTATGGAACCAGAAGAGACCCAGAATAGCCAGAGGAATACTGAAAAAGAAAAGCAAAGCTGGCGGCATCACAATTCCGGACTTCCAGCTCTATTACAAAGCTGTCATCATCAAGACAGTATGGTACTGGCACAAAAACAGACACATAGATCAATGGAACAGAATCGAGAGCCCAGAAATGGACCCTCAACTCTATGGTCAACTTATTTTTGACAAAGCAGGAAAGAATGTCCAATGGCAAAAAGACAGTCTCTTCAACAAATGGTGTTGGGAAAATTGGACAGCCACATGCAGAAGAATGAAACTGGACCATTTCCTTACACCACACACAAAAATAGACTCCAAATGGTTGAAAGACCTAAACGTGAGACAGGAGTCCATCCAAATCCTAAAGGAGAACACAGGTAGCAACCTTTTCGACCTTAGCCGCAGCAACTTCTTCCTAGAAACATCGCCAAAGGCACGGGAAGCCAGGGCAAAAATGAACTATTGGGATTTCATCAAGATAAAAAGCTTCTGCACAGCAAAAGAAACAGTCCACAAAACCAAAAGACAACCGTCAGAATGGGAGAAAATATTTGCAAATGACATATCAGATAAAGGGCTAGTATCCAAAATCTATAAAGAACTTATCAAACTCAACACCCAAAGAACAAATAATCCAATCAAGAAATGGGCAGAAGACATGAACAGACATTTCTCCAAAGAAGACATCCAAATGGCCAACAGGCACATGAAAAAGTGCTCAACATCGCTCGGCATCAGGGAAATCCAAATCAAAACCTCAATGAGATACCACCTCACACCTGTCAGAATGGCTAAAATTAACAAGTCAGGGAACGACAGATGTTGGCGGGGATGTGGAGAAAGGGGAACCCTCCTACACTGTTGGTGGGAATGCAAGCTGGTGCAACCCCTCTGGAAAACAGTATGGAGTTTCCTCAAACAGTTGAAATTAGAGCTACCGTTCGATCCAGCAATTGCACTACTGGGTATTTACCACAAAGATACAAATGTAGGGACCCGAAGGGGTACGTGTACCCCAATGTTTATAGCAGCAATGTCCACCATAGCCAAACTGTGGAAAGAGCCAAGATGCCCATCAACAGATGAATGGATAAAGAAGATGTGGTATATATACACAATGGAATATTATGCAGCCATCAAAAGGAATGAGATCTTGCCATTTGCAACGACGTGGATGGAACTGGAGGGTGTTATGCTGAGTGAAATAAGTCAATCAGAGAAAGACACGTATCACATGACCTCACTGATATGAGGAATTCTTAATCTCAGGAAACAAACTGAGTGTTACTGGAGTGGTTGGGGGTGGGAGGGATGGGGTGGCTGGGGGATAGATATTGGGGAGGGTATGTGCTACGGTGAGCGCTGTGAATTGTGCAAAACTGTTGAATCACAGATCTGTACTTCTGAAACAAATAATGCAACATATTTTAAGAAAAAAGAAAAAGAAGAAGATAACAGGAGAGGAAGAAAAGGGGAGTATGTCAGAGGGGGAGACGAACCATGAGAGATGATGGACTCTGAAAAACAAACTGAGGGTTCTAGAGGGGAGGGGGGTAGGGGGATGGGTTAGCCTGGTGATGGGTATTGAGGAGGGCACGTTCTGCATGGAGCACCGGGGGTTATGAACAAACAATGAATCATGGAACACTGCACCAAAAACTAATGATGTAATATATGGTGATTAACATAACAATAAAAAATTAAAAAAATAAAAAAAAAAAAGAAAAGAAAAAAAAATATTAAAGAACTTTAGGGGTGCCTGGGTGGCTCAGTCGATTGTGTCTGCCTTTGGCTCAGGTCATGATCCTGGCATCCTGGGATTGAGCCCCATATTGGGCTCCGTGCTCGGCAGGGAGCCTGCTTCTCCCTCTCCCTCTGCCTGCCTGTCTGCCTACTTGTGATCTCTCTCTCTCTCTGTGTCAAATAAATAAATAAAATCTAAAAAAATTAAAAATTTTAAAAAATGAAAATATTAAAGAACTTTCAAAACTCAAGAGAAAGAAAAAAAAAAACTAAATTAAAAATAAATAGGTCATAAGAGACGATGGACTCTGAAAAACAAACTGAGGGTTCTAGAGGGGAGTGGCGTGGGGGGATGGGTTAGCCTGGTGATGGGTATTAAAGAGGGCACGTTCTGCATGGAGCACTGGGTGTTATGCACAAACAATGAATCATGGAACACTACATCAAAAACTAATGATGGAATGTATGGTGATTAACATAACAATAAAAAATTTAAAGAAAAATAAATAAATAAATAAATAAATAAATAGGCCAACACAATATTGAAGGAGAAGAACAAAGTTGAAGGACTGACACTGTCCGATGTCAAGATTTACAGAAAAGCTGCAGTAATAAAGACAGTGTGGTATTGTTCAAAGAATATACAGCTAGATCAATGAAATAGAGAGCTGAGAAATAGACCCACATAAATACAGTCAACTGATCTTTGACATAAGGACCAAAAGTGAAGCAATAAAGCCAAGATAATCTCTTCAATAGATGGTGCTGGAAAACTAGACTTCCATATGCAAAAGAAAGGAATCTAGACACAGACCTTACACCCTTTATAGAAATTAAGTTAAAATGGATAAGACCTAGATGTAAAACACAAAACTGTAAAATTCCTAGAAGATAGCATAAAAGAAAAATCTAGATGACCTTGGATGTTACAATGACTTTTTAGATACAACACTAAGGGCGCTATCCATGAAAGAAATACTGGATAAACTTCATTAAAATAAAAACTTCTGCTCTGTGAAAGACAATATCAAGAAAATTAGAAGACAAGTCAGACTGGAACAAAATAGTTACAAAAGATGTCTGATAAAGGATCATTATAGGAAACATATGAAGAACTGCTAACACTCAACAATAAGAAAACAAAAAAGTCCTATTTAAAAATGGGCCAAAGACCTTAACATACACCTCATCAAAGGGGATATGCAGATGGCAAAGAAGCACATGGAAAGATGCTTCACATCATATGTCATCAGGGAATTGTAAATTAAAAATATCACCTGTATTTCTGACCAGCTGAGCATAGATTTGCAGTTCCAACAAACTCCTCTGAGTTTGATTAATTTCCTAGAACAGTTCACAGAATTCAGAGAAACTCTTTACTTACTAGATTATTGGTTTACCGTAAAAGGATATGACTCAGGTGCAGCCAGATGGAAGAAATGCATAGGACAAGATATAGGGAAAGGGGGTGGAGCTCTCATGCTCACTCCAGGTGCCCCACTCTCCCAACACCTCCATGTGTTCACCAACCTGGAAGCTCTCCAAAACCCCTTCCTTTTGGATTTTTAAGGAGGCTTCATTAAATAGGCATAATTGCTTAGATCATTGGCTTTCAGTGATTGAATTCAACCTTCAGCTCCAATCCCCTTCCCAGAAGTCAGGGGATGGGACTAGAATTTCCAACCCTCTAATCACATGGTGGGCACCCCTGGGAACCAGTCCCCATCCTTAAGTGCTTTCTAGACTTCGCCTTATTAACATAACAAAAGACACCTTCATAGTTCTCATCACTTAGGAAATTCCAAGAGTTTTAGGTTATCTTGCCAGAAAAGGGTTTGAATACCAAATACATGTTTCTTATTATAAATCACTTCACAGATACTTTTGTCAGTTTATAAAGTTACACACATACTTATCACATGATCTAGCAATACCATTCCTAGGTATTTATCCTAGAAAAATGAAAGCTTATGCTCACACAGGAATTTGTACACAAATATTTATAGCATCTCCATTAATAATTGTCAAAAACTAAAGACTACCCAAATGTCCTTCAATGGGTGAATGTATAAACAGTGATATAGTCACGCAATGAAATCCTACTCAGTGATAAAAATGTAATAATCTGGATGAATCTCAAAATCATTAGTTGAGTAGAAGAAGCAAGTCTCAAAAGACCCCATACTGTATGATTGCATTTATTTGACATTTCGCAAAAGCAAAATTATGCTGTCAGAGAGCAGATCAGTAGTTATTAAGCGGCTAGAGGCGGAGGAAAGCTCTGGCCATGAAATGGTAGCATGAAGAAGTGGTTTGAAGTGATGAAACAATTCTGACAGTATCCTGACTGTAGAGGTGAATACATAGATCTATACATGTGTTATAATTCATAGAACTATATATACACCAAAGAGTCAATTTTACCAATATGGGATCAATACACACACACACACACACACACACACACACACACAAACACACCTACTATCTGAGCACCTTTGGAGAAGCAGAGCTCCTTTTGGAATTAAAACCTAGGTGAAAGTTTCCCCCATGAATTTGCTTTAAGAGAAAACAGTTTGGGAAGTGAACACATGTAAATACATTCTTATGTGCTTGGGATATCTCAACATTCACCAACTCAGCCATATAATTCCATTACATTTATGTTAATGGATCTTGGTAGTTCCAGGTCTTCTGCTCTGATTGGAATTTCATCCCCTGTAGAGACTGTTTCCTGCCCCCCCTCAAATATTTCCAATCCTCCATCTTTTTATTTAGAAAGTTGTTCTGACAGTTGCTCAGAGTTGATCCTAGCTAAGTCAGGGCTCTATCATGGGCTACACAAAGGTGAGCTGCATTCACTCTGCTAATTTCAACTGTGTTAATGGTGTTCCAGTCAATTCCCTGCTATTAAGGACAGATAGCCAGATCATGGCAGATTCCATCTACAGGAGTCACGCTGAGCTTCTGAAACACTGATGTTTGATTGGCTCCTTCCTGGCTGTCTTCTTCCTGCAGTCTGGTTTCTGTTGCCTTCTGCACCCCCACTGTGATTCCACCAGATACGGTTGTTCATGGGCAAACCCCAGTCCTGATCAAAGATCTCTTTTTCCCCCCAAATGTCTTCTAAAGCACTGTGTATATTAATGACTATAAATCATTGCTTGAAACAAGGGATGTCAGCTAATTCCACTACAAATATAGTACAAATTTTGCTTCTAATAGCATTCTTCACTGAGAATATACTTAACACTAAAACATAATTCAGAGCAATTGATTCAAAGAGAGAACTGTCTGTGATCATGTGGTTCTATCAGGTATTACAATTTTTTAGAATATTGGGAAGAACGAATGGATTTCATATTTTTTATGCAGTTCATCTGAACTACTTGTCACTGAAGTTTGAGTAAGAGTTGGGCAGTGGCAGTGGGGAATTTGAAATCTTATATTCTATCAAGGATCTGGAGTCTAGATTGACAATAGGGCCAATTACAGAGGCAGCTGTGTACTTTGAGAAATAGACCAAAACAAAACCGCAGCAATTCCACCTCAAGAAAGATGAAGACTGAGAGATATGAAGGGTAGAGTCATGATTCTTCTTTTTAGAAATTAACTGCTGAAGCCCCAAAAGTTATATCAAAATTAGCAAAAATTCCGTGGAATATTAGAGATTAGTGCAGGGTAATGCTGAAGAGATCAAGCAGTGGATTCAGTCAGACCTAAGCTGGAATTCAGTCCCAGAGTCTTGTTGGCTAAATTAAGGTGTTAGCTAGATTACCTTGGCAATAAGTTAATTGTGTTATGTCTCACTTTCTCTCTGTGTAAAGTGGCAATAATAATAGTAACTACTGCCTAGGTTGGTTAAGATTTATTTGAAATAGGCACATAAAGTGCTTAGCATTATGCTTTCGATGAAATAAATGCTAAATAAATATGAGCAAATACCAGTAACATTTTATAAACACACACATTCAGAGTCCTGTGATCAAATTACTTTTGGAAATTCTGCAGTAAATTAATTTAAGCGGGTTTCAAAAACTATTTTTCATAACCTTTAAAATATTAATGCACATTGTAAATTTGCAAGAGGGGGATAGTGTGCAGCATTTCTCAAAATAGTTTGAACACAAACCCTAATTTCTCAAAGTATTCCAAAAGGACTAGAGTGCCAGAGAAACTTCTTTAACACTTACTATTGCATGCTCTAGGAGTTTGCCATAGATTTTTATGGTGATAGCCATTTTGATTTAGCAGTTTTGATACAATCATTTTTATGCAAAGGATATTTTAACGAAGTATTGACATAGTTACATCAAAATGGCTTTTTTTTCTTAATTACCAGATAATGTGCATAGCACATATCCCTGACCCTCACCCATTATGATGTCCACTTTCTACTCTGTTCATTTCTGTCATTTTAGAATTTCCATGAGCCTGCGTTAATTTTATAAACCAGAAAAGCGTGTTATCTATTTTTGATTGGGCTATGTGATCTTGATTATTTATCCTAAAACTATCACTTTTAAGTTTATTAATGGCATTGTATTTTACTGGAACAACTGAGAAAAAAATTAATCGAGGATTAACTATACAGTTGACAGTTGGATTTAAGGGATCTTTTTATGAACCCACAATTTCCTCTCACCTTTCTACTCCCAGTGCCTAATATGGATTCAATCAAACAAAATTACTACAATTAGGAAGCTTATAAAAAGCAGATTAATTTGTCAGATTTCAAAGAGAAAGCAAAATAAATTCCATTAGTATTCTGAAATTATTATTGGAAAGTAAATAAGTATGACCACCATATTGCTCATGAAGTAATTAGTGAATGTGAGCAGCAAATCACTCAGGACATCAGAGAATTGTTAGAAACTGAGCACACATTCTGCTTAAAATGACTGAAGAGCTTTTCTGAATTAAGCTGGTATAGTACTCATGTCTTATGCTTATACATAATTTGACTTGGGTGGTGCCTAACTGTTACGTCCTCCCTCACCCCATCCCTGACCAAACCTCCTCCCTTTTTCTGAGACTCTGATAACTGAAAACCCATTTCTCTGAGACTCACCCTCATGTTTATTATCCCTAACCCACACGATTCTTTGTCCTCAACAGCCTGTAGCCCAGGCTCATCTTCAAGCCTATGCCAGGTACTAGAGGGAGGCTCAGCAATGAGACAGGGCTCAGGGATGAAAATATCAGCTTTATTTCCTGGTTCCTGTGACACCACATTTTCCTACTCTTTTCTAATATTTCTCTGATAACTACTTTTCAGATTCCTTTGCCAGCTCATCCTTGACCTAATTTTCAATTTTCTTTTTTTAAGGTCAGTCTTAGGTCCTAGGTTCAAGGACACAAGTATTCACAAGGCACAAGAAAAACAGGGAGAAATTCAGACTGTCACTGCAAGTTCTCATATGCTTTCTGGTCACATTAAGACATATGCGCCATATATATAGTCCCATATATAATCTATGAGAAATCTAAATGATGTCCATATATGTATTACTCAAAAAAGAACAACAAAACTCCATTTTATGTTCCAATAGTGACATACCTTATGTGACATTTTCTAGGTTTATCTTAAGCCATCCTGGAAAGACCAGGTAAATGCCCTAAAAGCATTACATGGAAAAGGACATTCCAGTTAGTAAGTACTACTAGAGTGCTTGCCAGGAACTCTGTCATTAGCATATCTATAAAGAGATTTGATCAGGTTACATTTCTTTCTTTCCAGAAGTATTCCTCAGAAAAGTGAGAGAATGGACTGCAGGCCTGTGGCTAACTCCCTTCTTACCTACTTAGCCTTGGTGCCATGATGAGCAAGTTACTTAAACTCTCCCTGTGACAGTTTTTACTGAGCCCCCTGCTGTAGCCCCGCCCCTTGATAGATCTTACCGTAGCCCCATGACAGGAGATCTTGTTGTAGCCCCTCCCCATGGCAGGAGATCTTAACTGTAGCCCCATCCCATGGCAGAAGATCTTACTGTAGCCCCTCCCCATGCCAGGACATCTCGCTGTAGGTCTAGTCTCAAGTCTCTCGTAGTTATAGCTTAATACATCCAACTACCTACTTGACAACTTCATTGGGATATTTTATAGGGATTTCGAACTCAGGTATAAAACTGCATTCATAATCTCCTCCCTCAGCCCTCAACCCTACCACAGATTCTGCTTTTCAAACAATATTAGTTCCATTAGAGCATAATATAGCCATTCATTTCATAGCTCTTGAAAGAAACCTCATAATCCTCCAAGACTTCTTCCTTTCCCATATATCCTAACCATCGTAGTTACTGCTCAAATATGTCCACTTCTTTTGTTCCTTGCCAAAACCCAATCCAGGCTCCCTTAGTCTCTGACCTGGATGATTTAAAAAGCCTTCCAATTAGCGTTTCCAAATTCATTAACGCACTGTACCTTTTCCTTCACTGAAATCACAAATCCAGCCCTCTAATTATCCTACTGAAAGTGATCAATGGTTACCCATCACTTTTATTTATTTATTTTTCAATTTAAGCTTTTTAAATACTGGTGAAAAGCATTTGTAGTTCATAGAAACCATACTTATGTGAATAATAGCAGATGCTTTTTCATATAAATTATCACTTTAATATACATGTCTTATGGTCTATGAGAAGAGAGAAAGACCAATGTATCCGTCTTGCTACATTTTAATATTAGGTATTTTAAGGGATTATTTTTTAGGTCTCATCAGCAACATCAAACAAAAGGTACTGAGTACTCCACAGGGTACACAGTGCTGCCAACACTAGAAAATTTACATGACTTGGAGAAAACGTGGTTCTTGCCCCTCGAGGAGCTGACAGTCTGGGGGCTGAGTGAACAACAAAGTAATTTATTAAGGCAAATTCTTCATCCCCTTGAGCTATTGTGGACTGAATCATTTTGAAATTAAACTAATCAACCCATGAGACAAGACTAAATTTGGTTGAGAATTCTTTCAGGCTCATAAAGTTTTAATGTCCATCTTAAACAGAACTGACTAACAACTTTTAGAACAGAGACCAAACTCCTCAATGTAGATTCACATCCCTCCATCATCTAGACCTGCTTTCCTCATGAGACTCATCTATCATTCCTGCTCCTTTCTTGGCTCAATGTTTTCTTTAAATCTATTGAATGATCTGTTACATTTCCTAAATCTATTGTTTCCTGCCTCAAGGTCCTCATACAATCTGTTCCATATTTGGAACACTCTCTGCTATCCTTGATCCAGATAAGTCCTCCTCATTCTTGTGAGCTCAGCATGAACATCACTTCATCAATAAACATTTCCTTGAGTCCCAAGAGAAATCAGGTAATCCTATTCTGAACCTATAATTTCCCCTCACATTCTGCATTATGATGAAAATTAAATAATTTTGTCATTCTTAGTAGGCATGTTTTTGCAACAAAAGGTATGCTCAATAGAAGAAAAGTCTTCTTTAATCTTGTCCAAACTGTATTCCTAGGGCTACCTCAGTCTTTGGCTCTTGCTAGAATAATAGTCTTCCCCCCACCCTTTTACAATGCCCCAAATGGAATGGCTTGCTTTTAGTCCTTGTAAAAAATGTATTTGAAAAATCACATCAAGGTAGCTGTGCCAAAATGTCATGACTCTAATTGTTTGATACTAGAAAAATATCTTAATGTTACATATAGGAAACATAATTGTTTTGCAATACAGACTCCTGGAAATTTTTCTGGGAAATGTAGGCTTCATGTAACTCAATTAGTTGATAGGTTATATAGATTTCTTTTTGGAGATAAGCCATATATATATAGTGGAATTCAGCTGCCCCAAATGAGGAGTTCTGTTTTAGAAGTGTTATTTTCTAAATTTTAATAGATAGGATGGCAAGTTATCTATTGTGGCTTTTTGTAATTTAAGACAATGAAACTATCATCAGCTTGGAGGACAACAGTTATCTAACAGCGTATCAGTAGGCCTTGAATCTTGATCTACCAAATATGATTTCATGTCACTAGAATAAATAATTTTTTTAAAAAGAGGAAATGGGTTAAGAAACAAAACTTTTAAAAACCAGTGTCTTAAACTACCTCAGTATTCAATCTTCCCATCAATAACTATTCTGGCCCTTATAGATTTAGTAAGATTTGTATTCTGTATGAGAATCATTGCCTGGGAGCTCATTTTTAGGTTGCATTACTTATTTAATCATTGTTTGCTGTCCAGAGTCAAAGTCTGAATGAAACTCAGCAGAGACCAATACAAGCTGGAAACAATCTCATTTTGTTCCTAACAGATTTCTCCATGCAGTATTAATGATAGTCAATACTGATCTATCTGCTTAAATTCTGCTTCGTCCTCAGTAGTGTGCTATCTTGAGAAACTTAGATTAGCATTTTTTTGAAAAGGAAACCAAAGTACATTTTGAAAGATATATCCAGAAAACTGCCAAATCCATAATTTAGGAGAAATAGAAAGATGTTCCTTTAAAACATAATAGTCTCTTATCTGAGCCTATTCAAAATTTCTTTATCAATAAAGAAGAGTTACTTGGCAATATTTAAACCTTCTAACCTGAGTAGACACTAAACCATCTGAGTGACAAGAATATCTTCACTGGACAATTTTTTAAATATGAGATTTATAATCAACTGTGGTATTATTACTCATACCGAATCGAAAAGCTTGGGAACCAATAAAGAAAGTTCTGGTCACCTTTTCTTGACTGTAAATCTGAAATACATGTACTTCCTACTTTCCACAATTCACGGGAAGCTAAGAAGCATATTTAATATTTCATTCAGTCTACTCTTTATAGTCCACAAATTCTAGAGATTGGGTTATTCCACACATTGGCTCTCTGATTTCCTTATAGTATTATTTGAGTTTTTCCAGATGAATCTCTGATACAAACAAAACAAAAACTTGTCTATTTGTTAGGAAAGAGAAAATACTACACATACTTATTTCACCATGTGCATAAAGCAGATAGTTTCCTCTTGCACAAACCGTCTATAAAACAAGGACACTCCAGTTTTTGTTTCTTGAGCAGATGATGCTCTTTGTGGTAGGTGGAGACAATGCCTTGACAGCCAGTAATCTCCATGTACAAACCCAAGTGGTCTCATTATTCAGAGTCCTTGAATAGCATTGTCCATGTTCTTGAACCAAGAATTTATCCATTTTTCAAAGCCACCAATGTCATCCCTCGACTCATTTTTCTTTGCTTCTCCAAGTTTTCAGTTCCCTCTCCTTCCAGAGTGACTTCCTTAGCTGGCCACCTTACAAAGGAGAATTTTCCCTGCCGCCGTGAATTAAATTCAGGGAGGACAGTGAAATACACAACCAATCATTTATCAGACTCATAAAGCCACAGACTCGGCTAACTTAGTTCTCAGAAGAACCTACATTTTTCATTAATGGCAATGCTCGTGGGATAAGGCACCAAAATGATCAATTAAAGTCTTCATTCATTTCACATATGTAGACATTCTCAGGTTTTTGTCTTTTTAGGATAGGATTCCTTTTCCTTTCTCTTCTTCTCTAACAAAATTGTGTACTTTATGAATAACCTCTATGAACAACTTGTTTTTGAGAAAAATAAAGGATTTTTGGAGGTCAGGGTTGCTATTTTATGGTAGTCAAGGTTGTCATCTTCTGACAGTGAATACTGTCAGAAGAAGACAACCTTTTCCTTTAACTAATCTTCTTGCAGTGTCCTCGGATTGGAAAAGATCATCCTGGTCTGTATTCTTTGTATGAAATTACTAATTTTGTTATTGAAAATTATAGCCAAATATCTTCCATAACTCAGCAATGCCTACCATAGGTGGGTAGTATAATTCAAAAGTATGTTTTTATGTATTTAAAACAAACTAAAGTAGACCCTAAAAGTTCACAATATACTAATCCCACAGCTTTGGTTCTCTCTAGAATGAATAAGCAAATCTCAGACTATTTAGAAATAAAACAAAAAGGACAAAGTTACATGTAGACAAGGTACTGTGAATGAACACACTTGTCTGTGGGTTTTCTAGGTAAGATAGAGTCTGTTGTAACTCCTTGAGATAAAGCAGAATGCCTATTAGCAAGACAATTTGCTCAAACTATAGAGAAAATTCACTCCTAAACTATGAGGATGAGGACACTGTGAAACACTACTGTGGACACTGTTACTTTTGCATGAACGTAATTAATAATGACTTCTGGTTACTAAGACAGCTTTTATTTGTTTAGTCATTCTTTAAATGTGGTCCCTGAGATAATAGCATCAGCAACATTTCTTAGAAATGTCAGTTCTTGGGCCCTGTTTTAGTCCTCTAGGACTGCTCTAACAAAATACCATAGACTGGGTGGCTTAAACACAGAAATTTATTTTCCCACAGTTCTGGAGGCTAGAGAGTCCAAGATCATGGTTCCCACCACTTTGGTTTCTGGGAAGAGCTCTCGTCCTGGCTTGCAGACAGCCACCTTCTTGCTGTGTCTTCACATGGTGGAAAGAGAAAGCTCTGGTGTCTCTTCCCCTTATTATAAGGGCAACAGCCCTGCTGGATGAGGGCTTTATCACCTCTTCATAGGCCCTGCCTCCAAATACAATCCTGTTGGGGGTTATGGCTTCAACATATAGATTTCAAGGAGACACAAACATTTAGTCCATAAGGTCCCAACCCAATGCACCAGAAACTCTGAGTTTAATAAATCCTCCAGCGATTCCAATGCAAACTAAAATCTGAGCACTAACACTAAGGGAGTGATATTCAACCCTAGCTACCCATTAGAAACATGCCAATACCTGTGCCTCACCCTACAACAATAAATTCAAAATGTCTATGGGTGAATCTTGGGCATTGATGCTTTTAAAAGCTCCAAGATAATTCTTATTTGTAGCCAAAGCAGCAAACCATCATTCTCAATTCCAATCACCTTCCCCAAACCTCGTTCTTCCTGAAATTTGCTTTATCCTTCCCTTCCATCCTCTTACAACAACCCATCAATTATAACCTAATTTCTTCAGCCAAATTCCTAAAAACCTATAGAGGCATAATCATACAAGGCTTGGAGAAAATTTTATTTTCTACTCTATACTATAGAATCTAGCCTCATCAATAGGCTTTATTGTTAAATGTGAAACTGACTATAGCTATTTAAATCTTGTTTTCAAATTCCTTCTCCATATATTATATCCCAACAAATTTAGTATATTTTTGCAAATCATCTCATTAGGAGATAATACATGTTAAAGTATTTCATTAGCTATAGAGGTCTGTGTTAATGTAAGGTATCATTACTGTTAAATGGAATGTAAGTTCCTAGGAGACAGAGAATATGTTTATTTACCTATGTCTCTTCAATACCTCAAAAAGTTCTGGGATGTCCAGAGGTCAATTTGTTTATTTTTAAAAATTTATTTCATTGATTAATACTGTAAATTAAAGTCAACACAAACAAGAATTTTGATACCTTGACTTTAAACTGAGTTACAATAAAACAGGCATAGGATCATGTATAAAGCATTAATACCTAAGAAGAAAATTAAAAATAGAACATTTGTAAAAGTTGATGGCAGGGTATCAACAGAGATAGTAATTGGAAGAATAAAAGATCTCTTAGGAAAACATGAAAAAAATCTGCTTTGAAAATATAGTACTTTGTTGCCTGTGACTCAAAGGAATAAAGATAATGAGGAGGAGAAGGAAAAAGCGGGAGGAATACAATGATAAGCATTATGAATGCAATCTCTCTATAATCTAGGCTCTACAAAGTTCTAGCCAAGAATTCCTTTAACAATTATTTTCAGGCCAAAAAGATGCATATCTGTATATATAATATTAATATTAATGTTAATATTAACATATGAAATATTGAAATAATATGTATATAAAATCTCAACTTTGGAGATATAGATATAGATCTATCTAATCTATATGTCTATATTTATATCTATATATCTATCTCAACAATTGAGACATTAAAGTCGATCAGATTTGGGATCTAATTCTATTTCTACCCTTGCTTTTGCTTTTCCATGTGACTTTGGGTAGGTTGAGTGACTTCTCTGAAACTGTTTTTTTCTTGTGTATGGAGCTTAAATAAGGTTGCACACATTAATTGCCTTATAGAATGCCTCACATATAATAGACACCAAATAATTGGATTCTCTTACCTCTTTTCCCCTGAAGATATTCATACCTACATTTAAGTAGAATTGTGTTGTTTTATTAGGTATATTGCAATTGATCAGTGAAAGCAAAACTTAAATAACAGAATTAACATTTTTAATAGCATTTCTAATCATTTTGTTTCATAAGCTTTTGTCCTAAGGACTGATTTTATTTTCTGTGTTATTTTACTGATTGTTTTTTCACACTTGTCTGAAGAGCAGAGAGATGTTTAAGAATTGAAATAATACTGAACTCAACCTGTTCACTTAATATTTCAGTAGTCAGAGCATCATCATTATCACCTGTGATTTATTAGTTAAGAGCTGTGAAAAGCCTGGTCCTCCCTCCCTTCTCAGAATATCATATTTGAATAAGCAATGCAATTCAGAGTAAAACACTCTCTGCTTTATATTTTACCAACAACCCCTTGACTTCCTCAAGAGTATTAGTGCTCTGAAACAATTTCCATTTCCATTAATGTGAGTACAAGTTATCTTAAATAACGTGTTATGAAGATCTCACAGAAAACAAAAACAACAACAACAAAAAAGCCCAACCCACCACTAGGAGAGACTACTTTCCTTATCAAAGTAGAATGACTGGGACTGTAGATAAGAAAGTGATTTATATATAAATGAAAGAACATATCTAGACATACATAGGAAAATTCTGGAGTGATTTTCAAGAGCTTGGTTATGTCTGCTTGCTATTTTAGCATAAATCAAAAACGCAACTGACCTTCCCCAACTCTCAGCAATATTTTGAGTAAAAACCATGAAGAGCTATATAATGTACTTAAAAAAAATAAAACTATTTTCAACACATTCTAAATATCTCATTTTCATCAGTATTATGTGGCTTTAGGAATATGTTAGAGTGGGAAAGAAACTTAGACTGGAAACATAGAGACAGATTGATTATTGGCTCTGTTCTCTAGTTTTGTTTGTTGCATATTTCTGGGTCCGACTGACTCATCTATAAAGTGAAAAAATTGTACTACAGGACCTCCAACAGCACTTTGAAATTTTAACATTCTGGAATGCAGTAAGACTCATAAAAATTTGCTCATTTTCATGATTTTTAATGTGTTCTGAAAATACTTAAATCATTGACCATCCTTTTGATGTTTGAAGATATGTCAAAGCCTACCTTCAAGGGTATTCAAAGGCTGCATATATAGTTTGGGGGTTATGAAAACACTCCAAAGATAACAAGGTTATTTAATTTAAAATAAGCATGTGCTTGGATATTACCCACAAAACTGAAAAGGAAATGAAAGTAATGGTCCAATGGCTTGAATTCATTAGGGTCTGCCTGAAGGAGGATTTACATAGGCATCTTATGTGAAAGGATAGGGGGGAATAAAAGTCAACCTCTCCTCTCCAGATTGCCTAACAAAATGCCATTGTTTAATGTTTAATAAATTCCTTCAAGTAGATGGCAGAAGCCAAAATATAATTAGCAAGGTCAACACAGAAAGAAACCCAGACGGCCCAGTGGAATATGGGGAAGAACTACTTAGGAGAAACCAAAAGACTCAAATCTATTAAACATTAGGGATGCCACCGAACATTTCCCAGGAGATATTAGAAGCATAGGGGTTCCTTCATAGCCACTTTCTTTTTTACTTTAAAATTCTTAAGGGAAGTAGGGAAAAGTGCATTTGCCTGATGCAGAAATGAAAAGGAGGGAATAATTCTGTATTTCACAAATAGTCCACAAATTGCAAAGGAATTTTTACCAAGACAAAATTTAACTCATCATTCCTTAGAATTGCAGCCAACTGAGGTGTGGGAAAGCAGAGAATCAGAGGAGAAAGGCGGATTGCTAATAGAATTCCAATATTATCCTTAACAAATCCATAGTTACCTTCTGAGTTAGGAGCACAGAGATTCCATGATTTGTATCCTGGGTCTAAAAAATAGTTCACATTCCTGGTCATATCCAGGGGGTGGAGCAGAGCATGTGTGGAAAGGAGAGAACAAGTGAGATAAAAAGAGAGTAGGCTGTTGGGGGGAAGTGACTAACATTCAGTGATGCAGAAACTAATTATGTACGCTTGGGCTAATGGGGCTAAACAAAGATAACTTTAAAAAGATATGTAATATTGCTGAAAATTTAGCCAAATGACTCAAAAATGCAATTAACAGTCATTTCACCCTCCATGACCAGGTTTCTATCATTATCCAACATTATATTTTTGGGATAAGGTTAATATTTATAGAAGTGTTAGTACATGAAAACCTAGCATTTGGGAATTTTATGCATGATTAATGCATTTTATTTCTCTTCTAACATCTTACTTGCCTTCATACCAGGCTAATGTAAAGAGTGACCCAGAAAGTTCAAAACACACTAATCATCTTTGCACCAGCAAAAATGAAAGTAATGTGGGTGTTCACAGTGCTTGAATGTTTAATGATTTATAATTGTTCTCTTCTCACTATCTTCTGATTGTACCTAGGATTTTTTTTCTTAAAAGAAGTTCGTAGGCGTTAGAAATCGTCTTTTCATCTTGATAGTGATGATAATGACACATCTCTATTTGTCAAAAATTATTGAACTGTATACCTAAAGAGTGGATTTTATAATGTATGGGTATACAAAGATACAAATGTAGGGATCCGAAGGGGTACGTGCACCCCAATGTTTATAGCAGCAATGTCCACAATAGCCAAACTGTGGAAAGAGCCAAGATGTCCATCGACAGATGAATGGATAAAGAAGAAGTGGTATATATACACAATGGAATATTATGCAGCCATCAAAAGGAATGGGATCTTGCCATTTGCAACGACGTGGATGGAACTGAGGGTGTTATGCTGAGTGAAATAAGTCAATCAGAGAAAGACATGTATCATATGACCTCCCTGATATGAGGAATTCTTAATCTCAGGAAACAAACTGAGGGTTGCTGGAGTGGTCGGGGGTGGGAGGGATGGGGTGGCTGGGTGATAGACATTGGGGAGGGTATGTGCTATGGTGAGCGCTGTGAATTGTGCAAGACTGTTGAATCACAGATCTGTACTTCTGAAACAAATAATGCAACATATGTTAAGAAAAAAGAAAAAGAAGATAGCAGGAGGGGAAGAATGAAGGGGAGTAAGTCAGAGGGGGAGACGAACCATGAGAGATGATGGACTCTGAAAAACTGAGGGTTCTAGAGGGGAGGAGGATGGGGGGATGGGTTAGTCTGGTGATGGTTATTAAAGAGGGCACATTCTGCATGGAGCACTGGGTGTTATGCACAAACAATGAATCATGTAACAGTACATCAAGAACTAATGATGTAATGTATGGTGATTAACATAACAATAAAAAATTAAAAAATATATATATATAATGTATGGGTATTTTACATGACTTTTTAAATGCCCAGAACTTTTAAAAAAGTATATAGTAAATCAAAAAAATTAATGTGTCAGTAGAAGTGACTTATTTTAAAAATCACTTTTGAATAGGTTATATACATGAAGCAAAATTTAAATGGTGCTTAAGGGTATATTATGGAATCTCTGTCCTAATTTTTTCTACCCACCCTATTTCTTTCCTTTGAAGACAACTGCCCTTCTAGTTTCATGAATAGTCTTTTAGAGAAAGTTTTCTCTACATAGAACAACCATATGTGTGTTTCATATACATAGTGGGATTCCACTCTACACCTTGATTTTTGTACTTAGTACATATTGGAGATGATTCCATATCATTATACATAAAGCTGACTCATCTTTTTAATGGCTATTCAGTTTTAACAATGTACTATAAAAGCATCTTTACTCAGCCCTTTTTATATTATCATTTAATATTTTGTTACAATCTTTTGCTATTAGAAATAATTCCAAAATGGATATATTTCCAGATGTGTGTATACTGGTGGAATAAAGTCCTAGAAGTGAAACAGTGGGTCAATAACTATGTGCATATTTAATTTAATACCCGTTTATCCATATTCTTGCCAATAACAAAATATCATCAATGTCACCTTTTTTTTTTTTTTTGCTGATCTTATATGTAAAGATGCCATAGCATTATAGTCATGATTTGTATTTCCCTCGACGTGAGGAAAAATTAGCATATTCTCCTATTTTTTAAAATTTTAGTTTGGGGGTAGTAATTAAATCAAAGTTTACTTTATAGCAATTCATTAAGCTGTATGTGCACTTATGCTTTAATCATTTGTTTGTAATCAGTATTTTTCTTAAACTGTACTTCCTAGCCTCCCTTTCATCTTGGGTTCTGGGTGAAATTTAGATTCGGCCATCAAACGCATTTGTATATGATTGCTTGAAAACAGAAATTAGATGTCATATTTCTTTTGCTGCTGCTTCTGCCTTTTCTGCTGCCAAATATGGTTATAGAGGCCCTGGAATTTTCTGTGGCAGGCTTAGAAAAGGTCCCAGAAACCAGTCATATGCTTCAGAAGCAGGAAACAGAGTCCCTTTTTGGCCAATATCTCTTGCAGAGGCAATAGGATTCTGCTGCAGATAATTATAATGCCACTGATCTCTTGATGAAATGTTTTTCATTTCACTTACCAAACACTGACTATATAGTGTTCTTATAGATCCTAGGCTGATATCTTTCCTAATGTGTATTTTTTAAATCTACGAATAAGGTAAGTTATCCTTGGACAAGCTATCTTCAGGGATCTTGTACTAGGGGCAGGAACAAGATATCAGGCTCCAAGGAATTTTGCCTAGTTCTGATTAAAGTTTCTCGTGGCCCAGGGTTGTATATTATGTGTGTTATCTCTTCTAGTCTCTTTGTCCCCAGCAAACAGAAAGCTATTTTTCTCCTTCATCTTGCCTCACTGACAGACTGCTTCCCACAAATATGGCACGTCTGCATGTTTCCTCATCCAGCACGTCCTCCCCTGCTATTCTATGTTAGCCAGAAAAGTTTCCATGGCCAGCTTACACTGCCTGTATCTACTGCTCCAAAGAAAGGATTGTTCATGTTGGCTCACAGAATAAGTCAGTTATATCAGAGAGCTGTGTGAGTCTGCTCGGGAGCCACAACTATAGGCATCTCTTCTGACCTCTCCTAGTTTCATTGACAATGTTGTTCATTATTCCTGAGAGCACAAGAGAAGTACCACTTTACTCTGCCATCGTATTAATGCCAATTTATTAACTTTCAATAGTGTAAAGTCTTTGCCTCATAAACACATCAAGGAATAGGAGTAAATTTGGTTTATAAGAGTAGTTTGGGTTAGAAAAGGGATTCCAGAAGACATATTTTGAGCTTCAGAATTAGTAGAATATGACTATAAAATACGGAGGGATTTGAGGCTGCTGAGCAAACCTTTTCAGGTTTTTTTTTATCAAATTAAGCCTTTTTTTTTTCTTTTCAACATTCCTTGGGGGTCCAGTACACACAAAAATTCATGGTGATAAAAATCACTGAATTGTTGTCCTGTTTTTTACTCCCTTGTCCCCCCTCCTCTTTTTTAATCCAACTTTGGTTTCCAACAGCACTCTTAATTGCATAGAAATCACTTATTAAAAATATATATGCCTGAGTTTTACCCCAGAACCAATGGATAAGAATCACCAGGAGTATGGCCCTGGCAACATATTTTAATAAGCTACTATGACAATTCTGATACCCAGCCAATTTTGAGAACCACTGTCCTAAATAACAGAATCTGGAACCACACACACAAAAAAAAGTCCAACCTAAAAGTCCTTCAAATTATTTCCATTTTATATACCATCAATAAGTCATAGCAGCTAAAGTTTTGAAGGCCAACTGCAATAGTTTGTCTCCAGATTCTTAACCCATGAATATAATTAATGAGGTTAAACTGAAGTTAATCTCTTTGTCATCATAAGAATATTTCAGACCCAACAAATTCTATTTTATCTATTTTAAAAGACATACCTCTTTGGAATACTGTTTAACATCTGCTTTCTGCAGAGTGACAAAATCAGATGACTGGGTCCATCAAAAGAGAGACAAACTTGTCACTCATCAAAGAGTACACTTAGTTACAGAAAGAAAATAAAGCTATTCAGAGAAGAAAAGAAATTGGGAATGTAAACAATGAATTCAAGCACCAAGCAATTATTTTGACAGCATGTAGAAGAAAACACCTAAACATTTGCATTTACCAGAGCTCCCCCTCCCCACCCACCCAAAAAAAGCACTGGCTATTTGTGTGTTTTGTGATTCACAGTGCAATGAGGGTGTTTCAGACCATATCATTCAACTAGAATTTGTTGCTGCTATGCAACAAGAACTCTGATGTGTCTTATATGTTATTTCACCCAACACTTATAACAATCCTGTGAATTAATTATCCTCTCCATTCTACAGATGAGGAAATGAGGAATCAGTGGTGTTAAGTTACTTATCCAAAGAGACACTGCTAAGTGTCATACAATTATTTTGGTGCTTTTTATGCTACAACAAAATTGCCTCTTTTGCTATACATGTTGGCCTCTCTTAGGTTGCCCCTCTTTTTATTTTTTAATTTTTTATTGTTATGTTAATCACCATACATTACATCATTTGTTTTGGTGTAGTGTTCCATGATTCATTGTTTGTTCATAACACCCAGTGCTCCATGCAGAATGTGTCCTCTTTAATACCCATCACCAGGTTAACCCATCCCCCTACCCTCCTCCCCTCTAGAACCCTCAGTTCGTTTTTCAGAGTCCATCATCTCTCCTGGTTCCTCTCCCCCTCTGACTTACTCCCCTTCATTCTTCCTCTCCTGCTATCTTCTTCTTTTTCTTTTTTCTTAACATATGTTGCATTATTTGTTTCAGAAGTACAGATCTGTGATTCAACAGTCTTGCACAATTCACAGCGCTCACCATAACACATACCCTCCCCAATGTCTATCACCCAGCCACCCCATCCCTCCCACCCCCAACCACTCCAGCAACCCTCAGTTTATTTCCTGAGATTAAGAATTCCTCATATCAGGGAGGTCATATGATACATGTCTTTCTCTGATTGACTTATTTCACTAAGCATAACACCCTCCAGTTCCATCCACGTCGTTGCAAATGGCAAGATCTCATTCCTTTTGATGGCTGCATAATATGCCATTGTGTATATATACCACCTCTTCTTCATCCATTCATCTGTCGATGGACATCTTGGCTCTTTCCACAGTTTGGCTATTGTGGACATTGCTGCTATAAACATTGGGGTGCACGTACCCCTTCGGGTCCCTACATTTGTATCTTTGGGGTAAATACCCAGTAGTGCAATTGCTGGATCGAATGGTAGCTCTAATTTCAACTGTTTGAGGAACCTCCATACTGTTTTCCAGAGGGGTTGCACCAGCTTGCATTCCCACCAACAGTGTAAGAGGGTTCCCCTTTCTCCACATCCCCGCCAACATCTGTCGTTCCCTGACTTGTTCATTTTAGCCATTCTGACTGGTGTGAGGTGGTATCTCATTGAGGTTTTGATTTGGATTTCCCTGATGCCGAGCGATGTTGAGTACTTTTTCATGTGCCTGTTGGCCATTTGAATGTCTTCTTTGGAAAAATGTCTGTTCATGTTTTCTGCCCATTTCTTGATTGGATTATTTGTTCTTTGGGTGTTGAGTTTGATAAGTTCTTTATAGATTTTGGATACTAGGCTGCCCCTCATTTACAATTTGCCCTTCATTTATATTTTCTCCGGCATTTCCACAATCTCCTATTCCTTCTTTATGCATCTTTTCATAACCGGCCATTCTAACTTCACCTTATTCCCAACCACCAAATACATGCAACATCCTTGGGATCTTAGAGTATTCTGAGGAGCATGTGAGGAGAGACCAGGCTGGTTTGGAGAAGCTTAAGAAAATAAATCAGCTTCATGATGCCTACTGGTATAATGAAAACAGGGAATGTGATGTTCAAAGTCAGTTCAGAAATGTAAACATGCACAAAATTTACATAAGGGTTCAGAGCTACTTACTCATTCTATAGCGGAATCCAGATTATACCTGCCTTCTAATTATTGTGAAAACTACACACCATAATAAATAAGATTATTTCAGGAGAGATGGGAAAAATGAGATTATGGATGGAAACACAGGTCTCAAGATGAAAAGTCTTTCCATCAAAAGCTACATTCAGAGATCTTGTTTATTTTTTTTCTTACAAGCTCATTTCTTTGTGACAATAAGTACAGATTCATTAACACTGGAGGGAGAGACCTTACCTGGATGCAGACATTCTTGAAATATAAGTCACCATACTCTGGCCTCTCCATTGTCTAACAACCATGAAGAGAACATAAATTTAGGGCTGACATTCACCCTGTAAACAATGACAGAATTGTGTGCACTTGGCTTCCATTTTAGTGGTTAGTTGGTATAGTGGAGCTGTGTGGTAATTAAATATTCTGACTATGACCTGCATAATTCATAAGAATCAAAAATTATATAGAAAATATTAAATGCCTTCATTAATTCATCAACAATTATACAAAAATGAGATAAATATTAAGATCAAAATGAGTTTGAGAACTACACTATGAAATGCTTCCCAGTGCTATTTTTTTCCCCAATTACATCTGTGCATCATTCCTTTTAAGAAGACAAAGGAAGAGGGACACCTGGGTGGCTCAATCGGTTAAGTGTTCAACTCTTGATTTTGGCTCAGGTCACGATCTCAGGGTTGTGGGATCATGTGCTGTGTTGGGCTCTGCACTCAGAGGGGAGTCTCCTTGAGATTCTCTCTCCCCCTTTTTCTGCTCCTCCCCCCACTCATGTGCATGCTCACTCAACTCTCTCTCTAAAATAAGTAAATGATCTTTAAAAAAATACAAAAGAAGAATATGAACCTTCCTTTTAGATAAAACAGTTCGAATCCTGAGTCTATGATCTTGACAACTATTTTAAATCTGTTTCCTCAAAAGTGAAGTTAGGATTATTTTAATACCTACATTACAAAGTTTTAATAAAGGTTGAATGAAATAAACCAGGGTCCACCTGATAGGTGTAAGAGCAAATGTTAGTTGTTGTCCTTTTTAAAGTACACTTAGGGAAGATAAATGGCTCTAAGGTTCATGCCCGTCTCTATTTAGAAAAGAATGACTTTGGATGTCTTGTTTATGTTGACTGTAGCCCAAAGAAACAGCACCAACAGCAGTCAGATAAATAGGTCTCCTCTTCCCCTACAAGGAGGCTAAGCACTACTCTGAACTATTTTTCCTTTGGTAATTTGAACCTGAGAGTCAAAAATTAAGTCAAACATGTCAGAAATACTCTATTGTTTACTTTTGCCTTTCTGTGCCATTTGAAGGATGGAAACAGGCATTTTATACATTATCAAAGTGGCACCACATACTTGCTCACATTACTGATTTAAGAAATAAGAATTCTTGAAAGGAAATCAATTTCGAACATGGAGCAATGTTAAATCTTGCCACAAAACAACAAATCTTCAGCTAGACATTTTACAGATCATCTTCTATAACATTAATTTATATCATACTGTATAGAGAGATTTGACACCTTCATTTAGCACCAACCCTCAAAGCAAGACTTATTTAAGATGCAGTTGAAAGCAATAGCAATTAGTTTACAGATGTGTTTGAGTTTAATACAAGGCTTATTTCCTAGAAACATGATAGGAGAGCCTAAGCTCATGTATACCTGTAGACACTGTAGGGTTGAGTTTCCTCTTACCATGTTATTTCTTCTACCACCCACTCTGCTGTTAGCACTGCATTCCACCAAATATTGCTGTATCCACCCCCCACAATACACAGTCCTCAGCAGCCCCACCATTCTCAATACTATCTCAATCTTAAGACTATCTCATTACTCTCATTATCTCAATACTATTTCCATACTATCTGTATTATCACCACCATCTCCACTGCCTGTCTTTATTCTCTTTTTTCTGCTTGCTTCAGAATTCCTTTGCCTTTGACATGTTTTATAGAATTACATAATAACAGTGGTATCCAATTCTTGCTACCTCATGAATACCCCCCACTACTTTTCTTAATTTCTGGACCCTAGCTTAGATTTCATGCTTCATCTTCTTGAGCAACTCAGTGCATCTGTACCTAAGAAAAGATTTCACAGTGGAGTTACTTGCATGGCGCATTATTGATGCTTTAAAAGTGATGTAGATTTTCATCCATTTTAGGTTTCAGTTGATTGCATGCCTTAGCATGAGGTTGGCAGTGAGAAGGAAAATGCTTTTGCAACAATCAGGTTCTCCCTGATTAGAAATCCAGGTGTTTGTTTTCTACTTTTTTATAGTTACCTGATGCAATGGGAGGAAGTTGAATCTGTCATCATGTTCACAAAGAGATTACTCATGGCTAAGGTTTCAATCACATACATGAAAGTTTCTCCCCATCTGTGAGAGTAGAACTGTAATAGGCTTTTAGGGTTCTTCCTTCCTTATCATTATATGGTCCTCTTTTAAAACCAACAGAAACTCATTGTATTTTCAATGATTATTAATCTAAATCTCATTTTCACTTACTGAAAGACTTTCCTCTTAAAACCTGGAAGACTTATCTTACTGGTAACTTCCGGAATTCTATGTTGGGATTTTAGCCACTTTAGGAGTGGCTAAAAATCTAATGATTTTTGTTGGAGTTTGGAGTGTCTTCTTCTTCTTCTCTTTTTTTTTTTTTTTTGCTTGTAGGGTCTGTCTAATGAAGAAAATGTACACAAAGTCAAAAAGGGGTATTTATTTAAGTCAGCTTTCAAAAACTCTGTAGTAAACCTAGGTTGGAGAATATATCTTGGATGTGAAGTCATCTTGTTGGCCTGCACATCACTGAGTTGAAAACAAGGATGCACAAAGCAAATGGCTAGTCTCAATCACAGGGAGAGAAGAGCAGAAGATATCCCCAACCTACTTTATTTCTCTCATTTCCAGGAGACCTGGTTCATTCAGGTGGGCAGGATGCCTGGAACTTTGAAAGCCAGTGTTCTTCATACTGACCCTTGAGGGGAAATAACCCACTTATCATTGAGATTATGACTTAAAGAGATAATTTCCCCTAGCAGAGGAAATAAATAGGCTATGAGTTAATGCTTACTGTTTAAAAAATATCTTTTGAGAGAATAATAGTACCCAATACAAACACCTTTAGGCAAGGGAGCAGGTGTCTCTTTTTTGTGTGGTCTCTCCTCCATGAGTATGTGGGAATAAAGTCATGCCCCACAGAATTCAAGGGCATCTACAACCTTGGTACTTCTTTAGGTAGTCCTGTGAGAAGACTGAAAAAACTGAGATGATGTTCACTGTCTGTGAGTGAGACATCCTTCAAAGAAATTTTTCAATCTTTTTTAAAAATCTTATCTGAATTAGGTTTCCTGTTACTTAGTATGATCTTGAAGATAAAAATGTCTGTCTTTTCACTCGGATTTAGTAAATTCCACCAGTGTAAATATTCTAGATGAAGCTGAAAGATATTATTTCAATCATATTTAGACTCCTGAGAACTAGAGCTTGCTCTTCCTTCCCTATGGCCCTCTTTTATAACCAACAGGACTCTGTATATTTTCAAAGACTTTGAATCTAAATATAGTTTTCATTCATGAAAAGACTTTCCTTACTCCTCTCTCTTTATTATATGGTTTCCTAGATCATCGCAGAGGCAAGCATGAAAGAGAATGAAAACTATATGTGAGAGGCTACAAGGGGCCAGACCTTGACATGGCAATTACAACCTTCCTCATATTTTATTACCAGAACTCAGTTGTGTGGCTGTAAGGAAGGCTCAGAAATATAGTCTGTGTGTCAAGGGAAAAAGATAATTGGTTTGCTTAGAGATAACCTAGCTCTGTTACAAAATGTCAGAAATAGATGAATAAGTCGTAACTGACTTAGAAGAAAAAAGGACGCAGATACCCAAGCCTGGCAGAAGGAAAGGGAGAAAACAAGACAGAGGAAAAACTAAAGTGAGTTAAACTGCAGAACTTCAGAAAGCCTCAGAAATTGGAGACACCAAAAACCTCTGAAACATAAATGTGTGGCAGGTCTGAAAAGAGATCGCTATGTTTGCATACATAGAAGTTAGAACTGCCAAATACCTTACTCTGTTCTACCTGCCAAGTGACTATCCACTCTCAACACCAGAAAAATAACAGTTTATTTCATGGAGATGTTTCTACAACTGAGAAAAGAGGTACCGTATTGGAAATAATGTAATGCTTGAAAGTCATTGTACATAATGCTGAGGACTACTATAGCCCCTTTGCCTTTATTAAGTTCAAAAAACCACTAGCAACTAGGAAATACCATGTCCACCTCCAGAGCAGCTATATGGGTACTACTTCTGGGCATAGGCTCCACATTAAGTGCCTTTAGATATTCAATTATGAGAAGACATTAAAAATGCCCATTTCTGGAGAAGATATTTGCAAATGACATATCAGATAAAGGGCTAGTATGCTAAATCTATAAAGAACTTCTTAAACTCAACACCCAAAGAACAAATAATCCAATCAAGAAACAGGCAGAAGACCTGAACAATTTTCCAGTGAAGACATCCAAATGGCCAACAGACACATGAAAAAGTGCTCAACATCACTCGGCATCAGGGAAATCCAATCAAAACCTCAATGAGATACCACCTCACAACAGTCGGAATGCCTAAAATTAACAAGTCAGGAAACAACAGATGTTGGCGAGGATGCAGAGAAGGGGAACTCTCCTACACTGTTGGTGGGAATGCAAGCTGGTACATCCACTCTGGAAAATGGTATGCTGGTTCCTCAAAAAGTTGAAAATAGAGCTACCATACGATCCAGCAATTATATTACTGGGTATTTACCTCAAAGATACAAATGTAGTGATCCCAAGGGGTACAAGCACCCCAATATTTATAGCAGCAATGTCCACAATAGCCAAACTATGGAAAGAACCACGATGTCCATCAACAGATGAATGGATAAAGAAGAAGTGGTATATATACACAATGGAATATTATGCAGCCATCAAAAGGAATGAAATCTTGCCATTTGCAACGACGTGGATGGAACTAGAGGGTGTTATGCTTAGTGAAATAAGTCAATCAGAGAAAGACAAGTATCATATGATCTCACTGATATGAGGAATTCTTAATCTCAGGAAGCAAATTGGGAATTGCTGGAGTGGTGGGGGGTAGGAGGGAGGGGGTGGCTGGGTGATGGACATTGGGGAGGGTATGTGCTATGATGAGCACTGTGAATGTGTAAGACTGATGAATCACAGATCTGTACCTCTGAAACAAATAATACATTATATGTTAAAAAAAAAGTAGGAAGGGAAAAATGCGGGGGGGGGGAATCGGAGGGGGAGAGGAACCATGAGAGACTATGGACTCTGAGAAACAAACTGAGGGTTTTAGAGGGGAGGGGGTGGGGGGTGGGTTAGCCCAGTGATGGGTATTAAGGAGGGCGTGTATTGAATGGAGCACTGGGTGTTATACGCAAACTATGACTCATGGAACACTACATCAAAAACTAATGATGTATGGTGACTAACATAACATAATAAAATAAGTTTTTTTAAAAATGCCCATTTATGGGGCACCTGGGTGGCTCAGTAGGTTAAGCGTCTGCCTTCGGCTTGGGTCATGATCCCAGGGTCCTGGGATTGAGCCCCATATCAAGATCCCTGCTCAGTGGGGAGTCTGATTCTCCCTCTGCCCCTCACCCCACTCGTGCTCTCTCTCTCTCTCTCAAATAAATAAAATCTTTAAAAAAAATGCCCATTTCTTATATAATAACTCTCTAGATAAGATTTGTTCACATAATGGGTGTTCTCATTCCAAATCTCCAATCATCTTTTAATATGTTTTTCTCTGAACTATGCATCATCAGCCAAGGATCAACGTACATTGGAGGTAACCTCCCTCATGGGAAAGATAAAGAATAAAACTTGCAGGGGAACAGATGACCTTGGAAGAAAGATATTACAGAGAGCAGAAGAAACATTTAAAAACACTCTATGGGGTGCCTGAGTGGCTCAATCAGTTAAACGTCTGCCTTCGGCTCAGGTCATGATCCCAGGGTCCTGGGATCGAGTCCCACATTGGGCTCCTGGCTCAGTGGAGAGCCTGCTTCTCCCTCTCCCTCTGCTGCTCCCCCTGCTTGTGCTCTCTCGCTTTGTCAAATAAACAAAACAAAACAAAAACAAAAAAACAAAAAACACTAGAATATTCTAGAGAGAGAAAATAGAGTAAGCATTAAAAAGAACCTAAAAAGGAACACTCAGAGAATGGAAAGAAAGTTGGTGGAAGAACTAATACAATGACAAAGAGAAAGGACAGGTGCCAAACAAGCTGATCAATGATGAATGCTCAGCATCACTTCCTCCCTCTGGTTTTAACTTCAAGCCTACACATCCAGCTCTGCAAAAGGTCCTGATTAGGTTACTGAACAGTTAATAAAGAATTAGACCATGTATCAGAGTGAAACCACTTACATTAAGACTTTCATTTTCTTGGGACGCCTGGGTGGCTCAGTTGGTTAAGCGACTGCCATCGGCTCAGGTCATGATCCTGGAGTCCCGGAATCGAGTCCCACATTGGGCTCCCTGCTCAGCGGGGAGTCTGCTTCTCCCTCTGACCCTCTTCCCTCTCGTGCTCTCTATCTCTCATTCTCTCTCTCAAATAAATAAATAAAATCTTTAAAAAAAAAAGACTTTCATTTTCTTCACCTTCCCATGAATATTATTCATATTAGGTATATTCCTATCTCCTTCCCTATGTTCTGTCTTCGCTCTTGACCCTGAGTTGCAATGTGGTATAGTCAAAACAGTGGGCATAAAAGCTGGGAAGAAGAGCGTTTGTATTGTATTGTTACCACTTATTGAATGGGCAAACATGGTCAATAACATAATTCCTTAAACCTCAGGTTTTTCATCTGAACAACAGAACTGATGATGCCTATTTCAGATGATTAAGAGAATTAAATGATACAAAGTATGTCATTCTGTCTAACACAGAGACTAGCAGAAAGCAAGAGATCAACAACATGAGAGTTATTTTTTCTTTCTCCCTGATAAGAGTGTGTGTGAAATTGTGTCATAGTCTACTGAAATGGAGACCCAATGTCATCTATATTACAACAAATTGACCTGTTGAAGGGAAACATTTCTGCCATTTGGCCAATTTCTTGCCATAAGAAAAAATAAACAGCTTTGACTGATTATTTTACCAATTGAGTTGCTCATTCTGTTGCCACTATCTGCTTGTAATCTAAACTAATTAGTAGCTAAATGAATTCAGTCCCTCTTCCTCCCTCTTTGATTTTATGGTTAAAATACCTAATAAAAACCATAAACATAAAAACCTCTATGATAGTTCAGAGAAGATGTAATTATTTGATTTCTAAGGGCAAGTCCATAGTTGTATTTATGCATATGTTAACTTCTCACATAGCATGTCTTTCTCTTGCATACAGGAAGGACAGAACGAATTGCACTCCTTGTATTTGTGAATAATATTTAATTAGTAAGCATTATCTTTATGAATTACATGTCTAACAAACAAAGCTTTTCTTAGCCATCTAAGGGACAGAAGTATAAGTCCATGAACAAGACAGTATTCCTGCTTTCATCTTGAATGAATGGAGTGCTATTATTCATAGCATTTTGCTCTATACACTCTGTGCCATAGAACAAATTGCTAGAATTTTGAAGAAAGCCAAAATGCAATTTTATTTCACTTTCTAATGCTTGTTTGAGAAACTCATTAAAGAATACTGCGAGGTCATCAGTTCAAGCCCACAGATCACACAGGAGGCAGGATCTGATTATTCCCAAAACTACTGCTCCTTCTACACTCAATAATCACTAGCATTGAAATCAGAAAGAGGAATTCCCTTTCTGTAACTAAATATGTAGTTAGAAATCACATGTGTCAGGCAGAAGCTGAGGTTTTTAGCCAAAACCCAGAGTCCAGAAAAAAACATGGAGGGTTTGACTACATTCTCCTCCCAACTGCCAAGTGACCTCAGAGTGGGAGGGAATCTTGGAGCTCGGCTTAAATGAGATCACAACCCCTAATTATAAATAATAGATACAGCTGGCAAACTGAAACATCTTATTTTAATTAGATTCTTTGCAGCTATATGTCTTTGATGTGGTTTAGTTCAATAAATCACAACAGCCCTGTGTTTTTGTTGTTGTTTTCCCATCTTCTGGTGCGTGAGTTAAGCTTCTATAACATATTTGATTGATAGCATGGGTTGGGGATAGAGGAGGGAAATCAACCAAAGAGGGTTTTTGCTAGTTCTACCAGTGAGTTTAGGAAATTGATATATTCATTCTGAGGCTCAGTTTCCTCTCTATGAAGCAGTTGTTAAACTAGACTTCACTGTGCCCACTTTTGGCAAAAAGCTCTGAACACTATTTCCTTCTTTATAACTGGGAAATAGGGCTTTTTTGGAAAATATAACATTAAAATAATTTAGGTTTCTGAAACTGCAATAGAATGTCAATGACCTATCATTTCAGAATGATCAGATTATCTTTTAAAAAATTCTTCATCTATTCATTAGTTATTTGATATGTCTTTGTTGGACATCTACTCTATGCACGACCCTGGGCTAAGTCCAGGGATTATAAGCCAAACTGATTGTACCTTGCTTTCATGGAGCTTATGATTCAATTGGAAAGATAGAAAATTAAACAAGCAATCAAAGTTTCAGCCATGGCATGACATAAGAGTTTAGGATGTCATGGAATCACCTAGTTGGGAGAAAGGGGTCCACAATACCATGAGGCAAAGACAGATTTAAAAAATTTTTAATTGCATGTATTTAGCCATAAGTACTTACTGATAACTTTCATGGGAAAACTTCAATAGAGTAATTAGTGTTAGAATAGTTTGAAAAATAATTTAAACGTGAGGAAATGGAAAAGTGTCTATTCATGTCTTCTGCTCATTTCTTAAATTGATTATTTGTTTTTTGAGTGTTGAGTTTGGTAAGTTCTTTATAGATTTTGGATACTAACCCTTTATCTGATATGTCATTTGCCAATATCTTCTCCCATTCCATCAGTTGCCTTTTAGTTTTGTTGATTGTTTCCTTCACAGTGCAGAAGCTGTTTATCTTGATAAGCTCCTAATAGTTCATTTTTGCTTTTTTTTCCCTTGCCTCCAGAGACATGTGTAGTAAGAAGTTGCTGTAGCCAAGGTCAAAGAGTTTGCTGCCTGCAAACTCTAGGATATTGATGGGTTTTCCTGTCTTGCATTTATGTCTCTCATCCATTTTGAATTTATTTTTGTGTGTGGTGTAAGAAAGTAGTCCAGTTTTATTCTGCATGTCGCTGTCCAGTTTTCCCAGCACCATTTGTTGAAGAGACTGTATTTTTCCCACTGGATATTCTTTGCTACTTTGTTGAAGATTAGCTGAAACAAAAAGACAAATATTTTTAAAGGTTTAGGTCTCAATGGAGAAAAGAGAAATGATGTGCTAACTAAAGTAGGTAGCAGAAAATGTTTTGAGTTTGTGATCTTTTTTAAAATACTTTTGAGGATGAAGAACAAGAACATGATTAAAATTTTTCAAGTATTTGACAAGTCAATATTACATATAGTGAATGTTCATGTTAAAAAATGTAAACCTGCAAAAAAGAATTATTTGTAAAAGTCATGTATAATCCTTCTGCTTAGGTCTCAACACTGGTAACATTTTTTGTCTAATCTTGCAGTTTTCAGTACATATATACATAAGTAAACATATATACACATATGCATGATTAATTTTCATTAACATGAATTTATGTCATACATATTGTTGTGCAACATACTTTTTTTGGCTCACAAACTTTTTTTTTATTATGTTCCATTAGCCAGCATATAGTACATCATTAGTTTTTGATGTAGTGTTCAACAATTCATCAGTTGCATATAACACCCAGTGCTCATCACATCACGTGCCCTCCTTAATACCCATCACCTGGTTATCCCATCCCCTCACCCTCTCCCTTCTGTAACCCTCAGTTTGGTTCCCAGAGTCCAGAGTCTCTCATGGTTTGTCTCCCTCTCTGATTTCTTCCCATTCAGTTTTCTCTCCCTTCCCCTGTGGTCCTCTGTGTTATTCCTTATGTTCCACATATGAGTGAAACCATATGATAATTTTCTTTCTCTATTTGACTTATTTCACTTAGCATAACCCCCTCCAGTTCCATCCATGTCGATGCAAATGGTAGGTATTCATCCTTTCAAATGCCTGAGTAATATTCCATTGTATATATGAACCACATCTTCATTATCCATTCATCTGTTGGAGGGCATCTTGGCTCCTTCCATAGTTTGACTAGAACGGAGATTGCTGCTATGAACATTGGGGTGTACGTGCCCCTTCTTTTCACTACGTCTGTATCTTTGGGGTAAATACCTAGTAGTGCAATTGCTGGGTCATAGGGCAGCTCTATTTTTAATGTCTTGAGAAACCTCCATACTGTTTTCCAGAGTGGTCGTACCAGCTTGGATTCCCACCAACAGTGTAAGAGCGTTCCTCTTTCTCCACATCCTCGCCAACACTTGTTTGCTGTCTTATTAATTTTTGCCATTCTAACTAAGGTGTAAGGTGGTACCTCATTGTGGTTTTGATTTGTATTTCCCTGATAGCAAGTGATGTTGAACATTTTTTCATGTGTCTGTTAGACATTTGTATGTCTTCTTTGGAGAAGTGTCTGTTCATGTCTTCTGTCCATTTCTTGACTGGATTATTTGTTTTTTGGGTGTTGAGTTTGAGAAGATTAAGGATCATGGTCCTTTATCCATAATGTCATTTGCAAATATCTTCTCCCATTCCATGGGTTGCCTCTTAGTTTTGTTGACTGTTTCCTTTGCTGTGCAAAAGCTTTTTATCTTGATGAAGTCCAAAAGTTCATTTTTGCTTGTTTCCCTTGCCTCTAGAGACATGTCTTGAAAGAGGTCGCTGTGGCCAGTGTCGAAGAGGTTACTGCCTATGTTCTCCTCTAGGATTTTGATGGATTCCTGTCTCACATTTAGGTCTTCCATCCAGTTTGAGTCTATTTTTGTGTGTGCTATAAGAGAATGGTCCAGTTTCATTCTTCTGCATGTGGCTGTCCAATTTTCCCAACACCATTTATTGAGGAGACTGTCTTTTTTCCATTGGATATTCTTTCCTGATTTGTCAAAGATTAGTTGACCATAAAGTTGAAGGCCCATTTCTGGGGTCTCTATTTCTGTTCCACTGATCTATGTGTCTGTTTTGGCGCCAGTACCATGCTGTCTTGATGATCAAAGCTTTGTAATATAGCTTGAAGTCAGGCATTGTGATGCCCCCAGCTTTGGTTTTCTTTTTCAACAATCCCCTGGCAATTTGGGGTCTTTTCTGGTTCCATGCAAATTTTAGAATTGTTTGTTCCAGCTCCGTGGAAAATGTCAATGGCATTTTGATAGGGATTGCATTGAAAGTATAGATTGCCCTGGGCAGCATAGACATTTTCACAATGTTTATTCTTCCAATCCATGAGCATGGAATGTTTTTCCATCTCTTTGTGTCTTCCTCAACTTCTTTCATAAGTGTTCCGTAGTTTCTAGGGTATAGATCCTTCACCTCTTTGGTTAGGTTTATTCCTAGGTATCTTATGGTTTTTGGTGCTATTGTAAATGGAATCAATTCCTTAATTTCTCTTTCTTCAGTTACATTGTTTGTATATAGAAATGCACCTGATTTCTGTGCATTGATTTTTGTATCCTGACATGTTGCTGAATTGCTGTATGAGTTCTAGTAATTTGGGGGCAGAGTCTTTTGAGTTTTCCACATAAAGTACCATGTCATCTGTGAAAAGAGTTTGACTTCTTTACCAATTTGAATGTGCAACATATTTTTAATGAAAAATGTATACTGAAAATCTGCCCACTCAATAAATGTGCATTTTCTTTAAAACTATATCATCTTTTCTAATATACTTGTCACAATCTATTATATTATCCTATTAAATAATTAGGATATTTTTAATCATCAAACAGTGCAGTTGTGGAGTGTACACTTGTGGTTCCACTGACATAATTACACACTTGTCCAATTTTTTCTTCAGGGCAAATTCCTACAAGTACAGTGGGTTTCACACTAAGATTTTGCACTGAATTTGAACACTTATTCTAAGGCTGCCACAAGAGTTGTACACTGGAAAACCATAACAAAGTAGTGAATCTCAGATCGTGGCTGACTTAGAGCCAACCATGTTTGGGGAGGTTAATGGGGCCCCACTGAATACAGACTGGAAAACTGTATTTAGGCACTTGGAAGGTTACAGCAGTCCTGTAAGAAGAGAAGAGAAATAGCAGAAGAGAAATAGCCAAAAAGCTAATTAAACAAGGTGCAGTAGAGAGAAAACTGTAAGAGGAAGAGATTAGTCAGTGAACTTGGCATTGACGTTTGTGAAATGAGGAAAACTGCAGAGTCTCCTGTATGAGAAGCACTGGTTGGGGGTTTAAAATTTGTTTCTGAACTAGAAGATTGACAGGTAGGCTATAGTTTACCAGGTTATATTTTAGGACTGTTGGCTGGGGAAAAGCTACGTGATTGAACACTATGCTGCTTAAACTGAGACCAAGAGGGGGTGGAGGGGACCAACACAATAAAAATAGAATACATGTTTCTGAACTACCAACATCACTTTCTACTGCTTCATGGTAGACAACGATCATGAGTTTGCCTTCTCTTCCACAGAAGGGCATAACTAGCAAAGGACGTTTTCTAGTAGTCATCCTAGAATACCTGAAGTATATACATAAAGTGAGAAAGTAATTTAATCAGAACAACAACAACAGTAGACATGCAGGATGAAATTATTTTATATTTGATAGTATCCATTTATTTTAATTGTTGTAACCAATCAAAATATGTTAAAAATAAAGAGGCCGTCCTGTTTTGCAAATGCATTTCTGAAGTACATTAATTCAGAATGGATGCAGAGGTAGCAAAGTACAAAGTATTACATAGCTGATTTTTTTGGAAGTCAGCATTTAGAAATGATATTAACACATAAAATGTTTAAATGGGCTGTAAGGTATCACAGAGTATAATTACTTATACATAAAGTATCACACAGTATGATACCACCTCATCTTTGCTTATAATTATTATAAAACCATTTACCTATAAAAACTGCATCCATGTTGTGTGGATTTTTAAGAATTTATGGGACTGGGAGATAGTCTGAGGGTTTTGATGTTATACGCTGTCAGAATGCTTTACTCTCTATTTGGCCAAGAAGAGAAGCAGGCTTGCATTTTGTTGTGTGTTGAATTTTTTAAAAATTTACATTTAATTTTTTTCCACTTATCAGTGCAGAAGAAAAATGCCACAATAGTGTGATTACTTGAATCCTTATAAAAACCACAGGATGGGGGCACCTGGGTGGCTCAGTCCATTGAGCATCCAACTCTTGGTTTTGGCTCAGGTCATGATCTTAGGGTTGTGAGACTGAGCCCCACACTAGGCTCCATGCTTGGTGGGGAGTCTGTTTGAGATTCTCTCTCTCCCTTTGCCCCTCCCTCCTCTCTCTCTCTAAAGTAAATCTTAAAAAAAAAAAAACCTTTGGATGATCTTTATTATAATCATAACATAAAGACTGGGAAGGACCTTAGATTGGGGTCCTTAAATTTCATTTGTATAACATGTGTGTTTAGGAACTTAACAAAGGTCAAAGAAACAGTGTAAAAGTAGAACTAGTTTTACCACTTCTTATTGTATAGTTGTTTTTTTTTTTTAATGACTGTCATCCTACAGAATTCTTTTCCACTTTGTTCATGTTTTTTCTAAAGATAATTAAAATTAGTTCTCATTACATGGGGTGCCTCTCTTTTTCATTACATACATTTTAGCAGGTAAGGCCTCGCAATTCTTTATATACTCTGCCTTAAATTTTTTTAAAAATAATTTTGGCAGGTTTATTGAAAATTAAATAACTAGAAATTTAGTTTTTAATCTAGTTATGATGGACTTGATACATACATAATTAGTGTTTCTCTTCTTAAATGTTAATTCTAAATTTTAATTATGATAACATCACTCAACATAAGATTTGCCCTCTTAACAAATTTTAAAGTATATACTAAATTATTGACTACAGGAAAAATGTTGTACAGCAATCTAGAGCTTATTCATTTTACTTTTCTGAATCTTCATGCCTGTTGATTAATAACTCCTTATTTTTCCCTAATCCTAGCCCCTGGCAAGTACCATCCCATTCTTTGATTCTATGAATTTGACTATTTTAGATTCTTCATAAAAGTGGAACCATGAAGTATTTGTCTTTCTGTGACTGGCTTATTTCACTTAACATAATGTCTTCAAGTTTCATTCATTTTGTTGCATATTGCAGAACTGGTTCTTTTTAAAAAGCTGAATAGTGTTCCATTGTATGCATATACCACATTTTCTTTATTCATCTGCCGTTTATGTGTTTTTACATCTTGGCTGTTGTGGATCATGCTGCAATAAACATAAGAGTGCTAATAACTCTTCAAGATCCTGATTTCAATTATTTCATTTTTTTAATTTTATTTTTTATTTTTTAGTAATCTCTACACCCAATGTGGAGCTTGAACTCACAACCCCAAGATCAAGAGTCACATGCTCTTCCAACTAAGCCAGCCAGGCACCGCTGATTTCAATTGTTTTAGATAAATACCCAGAAGTGAAATTTCTGAATCATATTTTAGTTCTATTTTAACTTTTCAAGGAACCTTCATTCTGTTTTCCAGAGTAGCTGCATGATTTTGCATTCCCAACACTGAGCACGTGTTCCAATTTCTTCATATACCTACCGACACTTGTCTTTTGTTCTTTGATATAGCCATACTGGGGGTGCCTGGGTGGCTCTGTTGGTTAAGCCTCTGACTCTTGGTTTCAGCTCAGGTCATGATCTCAGGGTCATGAGGTCGAGCCTCACAACGGGCTCTGTCCTCAGCATGGAGTCCACTTGGGATTCTCTGTCCCTGTCCCTCTGCCCCTCCTGCTTGTGTGCTCTCTCCCTCAAATAAATAAATAAATCTTAAAAAAAAAAAAAGTCATCCTGATAGGTGTGAGGTGATTTTCTGATTTTGATTTGCATTTCCCTGATGATAGTGATGTTTAGCATTTTTTAAAAAATATATCTATTTCCCACTTGTGTGTTTTCTTTGGAGAAATGTCTTCAAGTTCTTAGCCCATTTTTAAATTGGTTTATTAGTTTTTGTTATTTTTGTTTTTTATTTTTAGTTTTTGGCTATTGAGTTGCAAGAACTCCTTGTATATTTTGGAGATTAGCCTCTTATCAAATACATGGTATGAAATATTTTCTCATATTTTGTAGGTTGCATTTTTACTCTGTTGATTGGTTCCTTGGGCTGTGCAGAAGCTTTTTAGTTTGATGTAGTCCCACTTTTTGTTTGTTTGTTTTGACACCTGTACTTTTGGTGTGAGATCCATGAAATCACTGCCAAGTCCAATGCCCTGAGGTTTTCCCCTATGTTTTCTTCTAATAGTTTTGTGGTTTAAGGTCTTACATTTAAGAATTTAATTCATTTTCAGTTAATTTTTGTGTATGGTGTAAGATAAGGGTCCAGTTTCATTCTTTCTTTCATGTGTGGATGTCCAATTTTACCAACATCATTTTGATGCCAGCAGGCTGGGTCCAAGCACCCAAAGGGGGCCAAGAGGGTCCCTGGCTGTGTGCAGGATAGAAATCAAACATGAGCCAGCAGGAGGTGTAAGCAGAGTTTATTGAAGGTGTAGAGAGAGTGTGGGTACAGACAGAATATCTGGGAGACTCAGAAAGGAAAGGAGGGAGTCTTGGCTTTGTTCAGGGTCTGGATGCTTTTATTGAGGATTGTAGTCTGGTGTATATGTCTACTCAGGCATCCAGGAACCGGTTAGAACAAAGACGAGGGCCCAGGTGTTATTCCTTGGAGCCAGAGGGTTTGGCATCAAGATGTCGAGCTCCGGTGGTATGGACTACACTTTGTCCCATCATTCTCACTTGGTCTGTCCTTAGATGTTATCTTTTCTAAATAAATCATTACCTCCTTGCCCCTTACAAGGAGGACATACACTATGTGCATTCTGAGGCATGTGTAAAGTAGGGGTGCACATCCTAGCAAGCATAGAAGCAGGAAAAGGAGCAAAAAGCAGGTTTTTATGGAGTCCTTCAGTTTTCCTGTCTCAATTTGTTGAAGAGACTACCTATTCCCCATTGTGTATCTTTCACACACTTGTTGAAGATCAGATGATTGTGTATGTGTGCATTTATCTCTGGACTCTCTTTGCTGTTCTACTGATCTGTCTGTCTTTATGCCAGTATCATACTGTTTTGATTACTGTAGCTTTGAGGAAGAGCAACTTCTCCAGTTTTGTATTCCTTTTTCAAGATCGATTTGTCTGTTTTTGTTTTTCTGCGGCACATATGAATTGTAGAATTGTTTTTTGTTGTTGTTCTATCTCTGTAAAAAAAAAAAAAAGGACATTAGAATTTGGTAGAGATTACACTGAATCTATAGATCACTTTGGGTAGTATGGATATTTTAACAATATTACATCTTCCAATTCATGAATACAGTATATCTTTTTACTTGTTTTTGTCTTCTTTCATTTCCTTCATCAATGTTTTGTAGTTTTCCATACACAAATCTTGCACCTTCTTCCTGTTGCTATGGTGCAATGCCTGGAGCAAAATCTCCAGTGAGAGGTTGTTTTGAATCTCTCCTATATTTGGTGCGTCTGGTTTTGCATTCTCCTGGGGTGCAGGAGGCTTTGAGTTGGTTTCTGAGTTCTCACAAAGAATTTATCCATGAGTTTTGGCTGAATTGGTGTGTTTGTGAGACGAAGGGCTACTTCTTCTGCCAACTTGCTAATGTCACTCCTTTTGAAGTTTTAATTCATATTCTTTAAATAAGCTTGGTAAATGCTATAAACTACAACACCTCTTTGAAATTCACAATGTACTCTTGCTTATTAAAAGATCTGCAATAACTCCTGTTTACCAAATGCTGACTAGGTGGTGCTAAGCCTTGTATTAGCTACTTTAAATGTCTAATCCTAACCACTTGCAAAGCTTACATCATGTTTACTTTGTAGGTGAGGAAACTGATAGGTGAAATAATTTCCTAAATTCACCTAAATAATCACAAACTTAGAGATATTGGGATTCACCAATGTCTAACACCAATGTCTATACTCTTTCTACAATGTACATTGATATGTGACAAATGACTCATAATTTTGTATATATTCATATTCAATTTGATTCAGGACCTCCAAATCAAATCATGTAATAAAACCAGGCTTTAATTTTTATTTATTTATTTTTTTGAGAATTAAGAGGCATGCCAAAATTAGGATGTATGACAACTATATGTACCTAGGGTACATTGTGCCTATGGCTTTGTTAGTCTTTTTCATTCTTCTTTTCATCTGTAAATTTATAAGTGTCCAGAGTCAGGTTCAGGCCAGAATCCTCTTGGGTTCTACGATGGTGTCCAGCTCACCAATGTGTTCTCCTTGCCAAGAAATGAATGGCTGGCACAGAGTATATGCCTTCAAGGGGTGTTGACTAAAAATGTGAAGAGTCAACCCTAAGGGCTGATGTATCAGTCCCCTCCATTTTCACCCATATCAACACTGAAGTAGAACTAACACCTTTCATAGTTAATATAAAAAATCCACTCACTGCCAAAGCTGTACCTAATGGTCTTGAGTTTATGGACAATTCTACTCGGAGGTAGAGAAAACTTGCTCCAAAAGCAAAACTCAGTTCCAAACAGCATTGCCCATTCTTGTTCTCTGCAAATTACCTCTAATAATGCTTCAAAACTTGATCCTCTCTCTGATGCTTCACCATCCCACTGGCTCTGGCAGCCCATTCTTTATAGTCCTGCAAAATATATTCTTAGCTCTAATACACACACAGATATGATATATGGTATATATATGATATTTAGTTACAGATATAAAGATGACAATCTCTGGAATGAATATACATATATATCTGAATATAAAAATATAAAGTACAACTGGAGAAGTAAATTTTGCTGCTGTATATTATTTTTAATGCAGTAGTCCCAAATTAATTAAATGAGAAAAGTTCCTTTTTAATTTCTAGTCAAGCTATGTCTAAACATTTCCTTAAATTTTGAGCACGTCTTTTTGCAACATATGAATTTTAACTTATAGTTATATAATTGCAGATATTCTGTTTAAGTATTTTTTTTCTTTTAATCCACAAGGGGAAAATGTTTTCTTAAAACAATCTCAGTTTGAATAAAAAATGTATTTATTGTTATCTGTAACAATAACATTGAGTTAATATTTACCTCCCTCTAAATTCTATAGGAATAAACAAGCATACATTTCATATCAAGAAGCTGAGACATACACCATTTGGACAGTTTAACCCACAATATTTATATAGCTATAAAGGGACTACAGTGCATTTTTATATCCCATAGTAGTACTTAAAGAGAATAAAAAATGTAAACCGTAAGATGATATGCTTATTGTAAAAGTAGTCTCTGATCCTGCACCACTGCATAATGGTGTATAAAATGTGCTATAATTTTGAAGTCAGAGGACATAGACTTCAGTATGGAAATTATATTAATCATTAAAATCTGCCTATCATTTCTTTTAAAACCTTTATACTTCAGTCATCATGAGAGTTTCTTTAGATAGACTTTTGAAAACACTCCAAGGTAAACTATGCAGCATATCAGAGCATCTTTTGTTAACTTGTGCTATTGGAGGAAAAGGCCCCATGGCTTTTGCAATCATAGACCCAAGTAATTTTAGGCTCAATGATTTTATTATCATTACCACCATTTTTTCCGGTGGTTTATCTTCAACTACCAAAACACAAATGGAATCCAGAAAGTGGAACATTTCTCTATTATGTTGTGCTCTACTGTTTAAGCAACCATCTCTTTTAAAGCCATGAGAAATGAGACAAGAAAGCTTGGGGTATATATTTACTTTGGGGTATATATTTACAGATTTATCTATTTTATCTAATCACCACAAATGCATCTTCATTTTATATGCTTTAGGCCTGCAATTTTACAATAGTAACTGGAGTTGATTTTCTATAACAATGTATGGTTTATAGCTAAGGACCAATTTAATTCAATAAACAGTTTAGTGATTCTATTTGCCAACTATTTTCTTAAACTCAGCACAGAGGCAGATGGGACAGAGGCCATGCCTTCAGGAAGCTTACAGTTTGAAGACAGAGATGAGTATATGGTATGTGATGAGAGAGTTATCCACATAGCCCTAAGGGATCACAAAAGAAAGAACCAATCTCAGAATAAGGGGGGCAGGTGAAGGGGATTAAGAGTGCACTTATGTTGATAAGCACTGAGTAATACATAGAGTTGTTGGATTACTATATTGTACACCTGAAACAAATGTAACAGTATATGATAACTACACTGGAAAAAAAATAAGGGGGAGAGAAAAGTCATGTTTGGAGTTTGATATTTAAGCTAAGTCTTAAAGGGCAAATAGGGGTAGACCATGTAAATTCATGGAGAATGTTGTTAAGCAAAGAACAGTAAGTGCAAAAGCAAAAATTTGTGAATGTTTATGGCATGTGTGTGACATTTAAAGAAATACAGGTAGTTCTGAATGACTGGAGATTACAGTACAAATTAGGGAAACAGGAAGAGATGAGCATGGAGAGATAGGATCACTTATGAGTAAGTATTTTCAGCTAAAGTGAGTACCTGTGTCACCTCATGAGTTGATTTTAAGAATAACATATAGCCAGCATTGCTCTTAAAATCCCATAAATTGCTCGTAAAGTATGGTATATGTGGCTTTTATCCATCCAACCCTGTTCAGTAATGTGTTGGTATAAATATCCGAGACAGATGATGGACATTGGACATACTCTGATGATCTGTCCTCCTTTTACTCTTACATCACTAATTACTTTTTAAATTTTTCTCTTTCATCAAAATCAAAGTTATTTAATTTGTAAATGCATATATGATACAACTCCCTTCTAATTTAAAATGTATCTCAAAGGATAGGAAGTTATTGAGAGATACGAAGTAAGATAATGTGAAAGACCATTTTACCAAAGTTTGAACAGGCTAGGACTGGAGGCAGGACCCTGATTAGAAAAGTAATACAACTGTCCAGTTAAGATGTACAAGAGAGGGGCGCCTGGGTGGCTCAGTTGGTTAAGCGACTGCCTTCGGCTCGGGTCATGATCCTGGAGTCCCGGGATCGAGTCCCACATTGGGCTCCCTGCTCAGCGGGGAGTCTGCTTCTCCCTCTGACCCTCTTCCCTCTCGTGCTCTCTATCTCTCATTCTCTCTCAAATAAATAAATAAAATCTTTAAAAAAAAAAAAAAAAAAAAAAAAAAAAAAAAAAAATGTACAAGAGAGGGGTGCCTAACTGGCTCAGTTAGTAGAGCATGCAAATTTTGGTCTTGGGGCCATGAGTTCAAGCCCCACATTGGGCATAGAGCCTACTTAATTTAAAAAAAAAAAAAAAAGAAAGAAAAAAGATGAAACAAGAGAGAAAAATAAACTGAGGTAGAATTTGTAGGGATGTAGAAGAGAACACAGATATCAGCTATACTAAGATGACAGAGTAAATATTCCTAGGTTTCTGATTGGATTTGGATGTTGAATAAAATTTGGAAATCTAAGATGATGTTCCAATTTCCCACACAGATAATGGCCACAACACTTAAGGACTGTTAGCAGATGTATTAATTGTGCTTTCTATGTACATCTTAGCCTGGGTCTCCCATAATGCAAATCCTGAGGAAGCACTTGCAGGATATTTTATCAGAGGGAACTAGTGTAACAAGAGTAGGAATAAAGAGAAATCAGAGAAGGAAAACAAATATAAGGACATGACCCTCTTTCTTTTTAAAGATTAATTTTATTTATTTATTTATTTATTTTTGATAGAAAGAGACAGCAGAGCAACAGAGAGAGAGAGCACAAACAGGGGGCAGAGGGAAGGGCTAAGGGAGAGAGAGAAGCAGACTCCCCACTGAGCAGGGAGCCTGATGTGGGGCTCCATCCCAGGACCCTGCGTTCATGACCTGAGCCAAAGGCAGATGCTTAACTGACTGAGCCACCCAGGTGTCCCTAGAACATAAGCTTCTTGATGGCCCCAGTTCTCAAGCAAATGCAACTATACCTCAGTTTTTCAGGCACTCGTTTCTAAAACACATTATATGGTATCACTGAGTGTCAAAGTCCTTGATCTATTGAGGAGTAAGATTGAATAATTTATCTGCTGGGTTATTTTCTTTTCCTATCTTTCATTATTCAAAGATATTTGAATAAGATATTCCCTGTCGTTCATTCTCAAAGACTGAGACAATAGAGCAAAATATATGGAATGTGGCTAAAGCAGTGTTAGAAGGGGAAATTAGTAGCTGCAAATAACTATGATAAAAATGAAGACTGATCTCCAACAAATAACCTAACTTTCCAACTGAAGAAGAAACCAAAAAATCAAGAGAAAAGTAAACCCGAAGTAAGCAGGAAAAAGTAACAAAACAAAAATACATGAAATAGAAAACTTGAAAAAAATCAACGAAACTAGAAGTTTGTTCTTTGAAAATATCAACAAAATAGACACACCTGTAGCAAAAAAGGAGGGGGGTAATCAAAATTAGGAATGGAAATGGGGACATGATAATCTACCTTACAGAAATACCATGAGCAAGTGGGATTTAACCCAGAAATTCAAGGTTGATTTAATTCTGAAAATCAATTAATGTAATATACCATATTAATAGAATGGAGAACCCAAGCCACATGATCATCTGATTTTATCATAGCACTTAACATTCATTCTTTCATGATAAAAAAAGAACTCAACAAACTAAGATTAGGAGTTAACTTTCTCAACCTGGTAAAGGGCATCTACAAAAAACCAGCAGCCAAGATTATACTGAATAAGGACTTGATGCATTCCTGCTAAGATCAGGAACAAGACAACGATGAATGTTCTTGCCACTTTTATGCAATATTGTACTGGTGGTTCTAGAAAAGCCAAGTAGACAAGAAAAACAAAAAAGCATTGATATTGGAAAGAAAGGAACAAATAATAAAAAATTATAAGGAATCCACCAAAAAAAATTTGACTTCATCTAGGTTGTAGGATACAAAACCAATATAGAAAAATCAATTGCATTTCTATATACTAGCAGGCAACCTGAAAATGAAATACAGAAAACAACTGTATTTTCAGGGCATCAGTAAAATAAAATACTTTGTAATAAATTTAACAAATGCAGTGCAAGATTTGTAAAAAAGAAAACTACAAAACATTGAAAGAAATTAAAGAAGGGGCACCTGGGTGGCTCAGTGGGTTAAGTGTCTGCCTTTGGCTCAGGTTATGATCCCAGGGTCTTGGGATCCAGCCCTGCACAGGACTCCCTGCTCAGTAGGGAGTCTGTTTCTCTCTCTCCCTCTGCCCCCCCCCCACTTGTATGCAAGTACTCTCTCTCTCGCTCTCAAATAAATAAAATCTTCAAGGAATTAAAGAGCTAAATAAATGGAATAACATCCTATGTCACTGACTGGAAAACTTAATATTGTTAGGTTGGCAATACTCCCTAAATCATCTACAAATTCAACATAATGCCTATTAAAATACCAGCTGCCTTTCTTTCTTTTTTTCTTTCTTTTAGAAATTATCAAGCTGATCATACAAATTATTGTATGAAATATAAGGGACTCAGAATAGCCAAACAATGTTAAAAAATTATAATAAAGAAGGACCCACACATCCTGATTTCAAAAATTACTACAAAGCTACACTAATCAAGACAGTGTGGTTCTAACATAAAGAGAGATATATAGATCAATGAAATAAAAATTAAGGTCCAGAAATGAACCTTTACATTTATGGGCAATTAATTTTGACAAGGGTGTCAAAAAATTCACTGGAGAACAAATATCTAACCTGTAAAACTCTTCTAAGGAAACATAGGAATAAATAATCTTTGCTTCACATTTGGAAATGGTTAGGTAGATACGTTACCCAAAACACAAGAAACAAAGGTATACATAGATAGACTTCATTAAAATTAAAAAAAAAACTGTTCAGAAATAATAGCATCAGGACAGTGAAAATACCATCCATAGAATAAGAGAAAATACTTGCCAATCATATGCAATAAGGGAATTGTATCCATAATACATAAACCACTCTTACTATTCAATAATATAAAGACAAGTAACTGAATTTTAAATGAGCAAAGAATAGTATAGACATTTCTCAAAGGAAGATGTACAAAGACAACGAGCACATGAAGTAATGTTCAAGGTCATTAGTCATTTGGGAAATGTAAACAAAAATCATAGTAATTCACACCCACTAGGACAGCTGTAATAAAAAAAGCGCAATAATAAGTGTTGGTGAACATGTGGAGAAATTGGAACCTACATATATTGCTGGTGAGGAAGTATAATGGTGCAGCCAGTTTGGAACAGTTTGATACGTTCTTCAAAAGGTTTTTAACCTTTTTTTTTTTTTACGATTTTATTTATTTATTTGAGTGGGGTGAGGGATAGGGAGAAACAGACTCCCTGCTGAGCAGGGAGCCCAGTGCAGGCAGAAACAACTGACTGAGCCACCCAGGCACCCCTTAACCTTTTTTTTTTTTTTAACAGCATTGCCATACTATCCATTTTTACTCTTAATTGTACATCCAAGAAAAATGAGAATATCAGTCCACACAAAAATGCACTCATGAATATTCACAGCAGCATTATTTCTAATAGCCAAAAAATGAAAACAACCCAAATGTCCATCAAATGGTGAATGAATAAGCCAAATGTGATCTATCCATACAATGAGACATTATTTGATTTGTAAAAAAAAAAAAAAGGAAGTACGGATACTTGATAAACAGGGATGAGCCTTAAGAACATTATACTAAGTTAAAATAACACAAAGACAAAATATTATAATTCCTCTGGTATAAAATGTACAGAATAGATAAATCTATACTGAAAAATACTAGGTGAGTTTTTGCCTCTGGCTGGAGGGTAGAAGTAAAATGAGGAGTGACTAAATGTCTTAGGTTTCTTTTGGGAGTGATGGAAATGTTCTAAAATTATGGTGGTGATTCTAGAACAACTCAGCAAACACACTAAAAAGCACTGAATTGTACATTTTAAATTAGTGAATTTATGGTATTTGAATATATCTCAAAGTTGATTAAAAAAATCAAGTCACTAACTTATAGAAATACGTACATATAACAAAATGATATCTAAAATTTGAGTCAGATCTACAGATGGGTATGTAATTGGTTAAACAAGGTTAGCCATAGATTGATAATTGTTGAAGCTGGTCGAGAGTATCTGGGAGTTCATCATTCTGTTCTTTCTAGTTTTGTCTATATTCAAAATTTTTAATAAAACCAATTAAAAATACACTTTTTCCAACCATTATTTGAAGATCATGCCCCATGTGCTCAGAAACATTGATTGCACTGTAAGGATGATACTTATATCTTGTGAAATATACCATTGATTGTGTCAAATTAACAATCGGCAGAGATTAAGCACGTTGGATATATTAAATAAAAGTCCTAGAGAAATAAAATGGGACAATTTATTCCTTTGGTAGCAGAATGATCATTGGGTGGTCTCTCTGGAAATTGGTCACTTCTTATTAGAATGTAGTACTGAGATTTTAAATTCCAACTCTTTGTTGGAATTTTCATTTTTAGGGAATGAAGAACTCATTCTGACAAACTGTAAAATAAATTTTTTTTTTTAAATCTATGTTCCTCAAAATTAAAAACAAAAACCTATTATTTTCCTCCCTAAAGGATTCCTGCAGTCCCCTCTAGGAAAAAAACCCTTAGGAAGGAACTCAAGCCCCATCTCTTTATTATAATTAAGATAAAAGCAGGGAACTCTTCTTTTGTCCCTTAGGATCAGCCAGCCATGCAGATCTGGCCATCCTTCCTTCAGGGAGCTAAGGCCAGACCAGGGCAAGAGTTAGTATTACCAGGCATGGTAAATGCTTGGCATCCACATTGCAATTCCTGCCTCACAGATCAGGGCAGACATTACTAATAAATTTCAGAACTCTTTCCTCCTGAGCTTTGAAATTGTTCTCAATGAACTGACCCAGAGAACACACCAGCAGTCTGAATTTATGTGAGTTGAAACTTACTTCTTTTCTGGGTTTTGTGATGATGCTAGTATTAAGATAAAGTTAAGAGAAGGTTAAGATTTAGCTTTATCATGAGAGTAAATGTTAATCTAGTATGAGAGGCTTTAACGAGGCTTAGCATTAATATTAGGGTTTTAGATATGATTAGCACTAGCACTAAGGTTCCTTTTAGATGGTATAATTATAAATCTGAGACTAGAGTTGTCTTACAACTTTTTGCTTAATATTAGAAAGGATGAAGTTAGAATTGGGTATATTTTACTGTAAGAGCCAGAGTCAGATGAATATCTTGAAAATATTGTAAGACCTCTCAAAGCTGACCTATTTCTTCTCTTAGGATTTGTCTTCAGTCTGTTTTTTGAAAGAATAGTAATGAAAGAGCTAAAACAACTCTTAAATGATTCCAATAACTGAGCTCCTAAATTAGTAGGGTTTTATTTTATAGATTATCCTATACAACTCAGATTTTATGAGTTAATTTTAACATTTGCTTAATAACATTTGTTAGGCTACTTACAAAAGTCACTGCAAAATGTTTCAAATATCTTTTAATCACCATTTCAAAAGAAAACCCAAATCAAGGTGATCAAAAGCCACTAATAAAATGAGAAACATAAGAGAACTGATCAGCATATGCAGTGAAATACTAAGTCAAACTGAATAGCCACATCTGCATTAGAGTACATATGTTGGTTTCAACCACAATGTAAAATTTATACTCTGTGAACATGACAGCAACATATCACACATACATTGTTGCTCAGTTCCACCAACCTAACCCGATTTATCATTCTTGTTTTAAAACAGAAAGCGGGTGGTGCTTTATAAGTATTAGGAGCCATGCCGAACAGGACGAAATTTTAAATCCCTTTAAGAAATTTCTCCTTTTAAACTGTAAAAAAAGAAACTATCTCTTAAGGGGAACCCTCTTACACTGTTGGTGGGAATGCAAGCTGGTGCAGCCACTCTGGAAAACAGTATGGAGTTTTCTCAAAAAGTTGAAAATAGAGCTACCCTACAACCCAGCAATTGCACTACTGGGTATTTACCCCAAAGATACAAATGTAGGGATCCGAAGGGGTACATGCACCCCGATGTTTATAGCAGCAATGTCCACAATAGCCAAACTATGGAAAAAGCCCAGATGTCCACTGACAGATGAATGGATAAAGAAGATGTGGTGTATATATAAAATAGAATACTACTCAGCCATCAAAAAAAAATGAAATCTTGCTATTTGCAATGATGTGGATGGAACTAGAGGGTATTATGCTAAGCAAAATAAGTCATTCAGAGAAAGACAATTATCATATGATCTCATTCATATGTGGAACTTAAGAAACAAAACAGAGGATCATAGGGGAAGGGAGGAAAAAATAAAAGATGAAACCAGAGAGGAAGACAGACCATAAAAGATTCTTAATCATAGGAAACAAACTGAGGGTTGCTGGAGGGGAAGGGAGTGAAGTGATGGGGTGGCTAGGTGATGGGCATTAAGGAGGGCATGTGAGGTAATGAGCACTGGGTATTATTTAAGACTGATGAATCACTGACCTCTACCTCTGAAACTGATAATACATCATATGTTAACAATTGAATTTAAATAAAAAATAAAAATTAAAAGTCTCTTATTGAAATGATGCCATCGAGTAAGTGTAGCTTGCTTGCTTGCTAACTAGTTCTCTACCTGTAGCCCTCCTTTTTTTTTAAGGTTTTATTTATTTATTTGAGAGAGAGAATGAGATAGAGAGAGAGCATGGGGGGGAGGGTCAGAGGGAGAAGCAGACTCCCTGCTGAGCAGGTAGCCCGACGAGGGACTCGATCCCGGGACTCCAGGATCATGACCTGAGCCGAAGGCAGTCGCTTAACCAACGGAGCCACCCAGGCGCCCTATAGCCCTCCATTTTTTGAAAGGATTTGAAAAAAGGGAAATAAATGTAATTAATTTTAAAAAATAACAAAAATATTTTTTAAAACAGAGGATGAGAAAGTAAGGGTAAAATATGTAAGTCAAGACCAGAGGAACAAATAAGTAATAAAGAATGCAGGTCATTAGATTATTACATTTACCCAAGAAGACTGCAAATTAATCTCAGACTTTCCTAATTACAAACATAAAGAGAAAACAAGATGTTATGAGATTTGAGTTGTCCATAAGGCAAAATATTACCAGTTACTAAATGAATCAGTTCATTAAGAAACAATCATTTCAAATCTTTGTCCTCTTAAAACACTCTTTGCTCATATATGCTTCCATATGCTAAAAGATGGAAAGATAAAATAGCATTATCTTTTATTATCTATGTATCCCTTAAAAAAAATCTCCAGTCTCAAGAGCAAAGTTACAGTGTATTCATGCAGATTTCTTCAAGTAAGGTAAGGAGGTATGGCATGATAAATCTATTTCCAGTCTTGTAGGCTTTCACGAGAATCCAAAATAGCATCGTTTCATCAGGGGCCAAGTTTCATGTCAAATAGTGTGTAAAATCTAATAATACCCAACAGGTGATAGAAGGAATGCATGGGAAAAAATAAAAGCTACATAAAAACATTACCAGGGACATTACAGTTGTGACTGAAGATTCTTGAAGTTCTTTTGCTTAGATTATGTAACTATGTAGAGGGAAGAAAAAAAAAGGAGTCACAATCTTGGATACTTGAGGCAAGTGCAATTTTCTTATTTTCTTAATTTTTCCCCTTCTTATTTCTCTTCCATACTTGCCTACTTTCAGTTTTCCTAGGCATTTAACAGTGTCAAGGGAGACTGGGCTGGAAAGAACACTTGCTGGGAGTGAGAAAATCCAAGTTCTAGTTTTGGTTTTGCATTCAGCTCGCCTTTCCCTTCATCCCCTTCCAGCTCATTTTGCCCATCTTTAAAGAGAAGGCACTGCTCTGCTAGTTCACATCCCAAATCTACCTTCCAGTAATTATGTGACTTAAGGCAAATCACTTACCATCTCCTATGCCTTAACTCTTTGTTCGTAAATAAGACCCAACCCTAAATCTTACAGAAATTTGCGAGTATTGAATACACGAACATCTCTAGAAAGCTTACCAGAGTACCTAGGACACAGAATATGCTCAATAAATGTTATTTTCTTTCCCTTCATCTTTGCATTCTTCCCTTCAAAGTCTCCTCAAGCTCTAAAATGTGTTTATATTAAGAAACAATAGATGAAAATCACCAGTGAGGGATACAAAATAGGATCATGCTTTTTTTTAGTGTTCAGGTTAAATTACACTGTGACTCCATCAAGCTATTTATAGGAATACTGTTTTTCCCTCCTTCAGTTGCCCCAGTCCCAAGATAAGTCCATGAACCCTAGGGAGCTAACTTGGTCCTAGTTCCTCAAAGAAAAGAAAGAAAGGAATATAAAACTCCAAATTCACCAAATCCTGTGTTCTTTCTTGTATACGTGTAACTGCCATATGGTAACCGATACACTGCTTGTTAGACAGGGTTGCCCAAAGTGTTTCATTTCCTTCTCTGGCCTAGCAAAAGTTCCCTTGATATCTGTTACAGTTGTGTGTGTGTGTGTGTGTGTGTGTGTGTGTGTGTGTGTGTGTGTGGTGTGTGTGTGTGTGAGTGACAGCGAGGGAAGGTAAGGGGGCAGGAAAGACGTCCCTCTTCCTCAGTGTTGTGCTAAACAATGATTATACTATTCTACGTCTAGGTCTTGGATGTCTCCATCATAAGTGTCTTGAGTGAATCTACTTTTTAAGTACACTCATACACACATGCACAACATTTTTCCAAGATATGGCAGGGCTGCCAGAGTGGCTGAGTTAGAGAAAAATCTAGTAGTACGAATACACTGTGCCTGGAACTTACCTTTCTTTAAATCAAAGGGTCACTGTTTTTTCCCCTCACTGTTTGCTTGGTGGGACTGGGTCTCAGGCATATGCCTCTGAAGTTGGAGCCCCATGTGCCCTACCCATACCAGCAGTAATACAGGGGGGGTGATCATGTTCTTCTCCATCATCAGTTAGGAATCCTTCCTGACCCATCTGGTCCTTGAGGTCAGGCTATCTCTGGCCTCATCCATGCTACCCTAACATGGATAGCCATAGAAGATTCCTTTGCCCTGTCCCCATGGCTCCCAAAGGATAATCACAAAAGAAGATCAAGCTGACTTTGGTGTCTCTCTTCAAAGAGCTGGGCTATTAATTTATCATTTGGTTACACACATAGGAAGCAATCTCAGTATTTTCAAGTGACTATCTCTATCATAATGGTCAAAAACAAAACAAAACAAAACAAAAAACAACCTGGATCAAAATGGGGCTCTTTCATACCCAAAGACACAATCGAAACAAAACTCTTTTTCTTGCTTTCTCATCCCTCTGAACTCCCCCTGCTTTTCTGCTCTGTCAGATTCTACTTCAGTGTTCCCATTTCAGAAATCCCTTTGGAAAAGGGGGAACTCTTTTGGCTCTAATGAGTATACTGAAATTGTTTTTCCAAGAATGATTAAGGCAGTCAGACTTTATATGGGTAGTGGTAATTGCTCCCCTCACTGCCTTAGCAAGGAACAGAGCTGTTGGGAACAGCAAATACTGCAGTGTTATGTAAAGGACTCATTACTATCCTTTGCTTCTTGGTTTGCTGGCTCCCAAGGCAGTGATGGGCTACAGTAGGCAGCTATGAGAAAACCTTGATACCATTTAAGGATATGCCACAAGACAAGCTGCAGGAAAGAAAGAAAACATAGCTTAGCAGTGTAAAGACAGAAATAAAGCAAGAGATATCACGGGTGTGGGTCCATAGCAGTTGCCTCAGGTGCCAAAAATTACCCCCTTATCGTCAGCTGATTTATATTCCTAAATCATTTGATTTCTTTCATTAAAATTCTCTCTGCCACCCCATCTCCCTCAGCTCCTGCTTAGCAGGGTTCTTTTCTTTTTTCTTTCTTTCTTTCTTTCTCTTTCTTTCTTTCTTTCTTTCTTTCTTTCTTCATTTTTTCTTTCTTTCTTCTTTCTTTCTTTCTTTCTTTCTTTCTTTCTTTCTTTCTTTCTTCGTTCTTTCTTTCTTTCTTTTTTTTCTTTCTTTCTTTCTTTTCTTTCTTCTTTCTTTCTTTCTTTCTTTTCTTTCTTTCTTCTTTCTTTCTTTCTCTTCTTCTTCTCTTTCCTCTCTTTCCTCTCTTTCCTCTCTCCCCTCTCTCCCCTCTCTTTCCTCTCTTTCCTTCTTTCTTTCTTTCTTGATAGATGGGATTGAGAGCCAAGAACAAGAAGCCTTCTCTCTGAACTTTTGATATGATGGAGTAGAGGCATCTACTCCAACCACATGTACTGAAATAATGACTATGAAGTACAAGGCTCTATGATAGGATGTCAGTAGACTCATTAACATCAGTGGTAGGTGGCTTAAATGCTGGAGTATTACAAAGTCAAAAACATAGGGCATTTTTCTTAGAGAAATCCTGAATTTGGTTGAAAGATCAAACTGCTGTGGAGATTTAAGGGGATTTGAGAGGTTTAGAATCTTGCCAAAGCAATGCTTTATTCCTACCTTTATTATTTAAAACACTAGTAAGATTTTGGAGTCAGACAAAGCGTGACTGGCGGGGGAGTGGGGCATTTACTGAACATTTAGTATGTGCTGGGCACTTTTGAACAAACAATCTCATTGGCCCTCAGAACAATCACTTGGAATGTTTATGACTCTCATTATTGAGAGATGAGGAATTTAAGGCTTCACAGTCTAAAGAATTTGCCGAAGATGGCACAAGCATGAGCAAAGGCAGGATTGAAACCCTGTGCTGATTTCAGAGCCCACACAATTTGCATTACACCATGCTGCTGCTACCTTAGCAGGCCAGACTAGTGAAAGAAGGAAAGGCTTGCTTCCATGGGTAGCTTTTGATTTAAAGCCCATATCCTCAGTGCCACTCATTCGGCACCTAGAACTCACACTTCATATCCTTCCCTGTGCTTATAGGTGTCCGTCTTGGGTTGCCAGCTCAAGAATGGCTGAGTCCAATGTCCAGTGACCACTAAGTACCTTTATGATCTTCACCTCTTCATGGCTCAGTGTACTGCCCTTTAAAATAGGTAACAATAGCACCTACCTTGTGTGGCTATTAATGAGTTAATATCACAAACCACTTAGAACAACGTTTAGCATGGATTTAACTCTCCATAAATTTAGCTACCAATTTACACCTTTATCTTCTATCCTAGTCACATGGGGTACCTTCAAGTGGCAAATAATAATAATTATATTTATAACACTATCTAAGATAAGACTTCCTCTGTTACTAGAGGTGTGCCCTTGAAAAGTCACACAACTTTTTTGAAGTTTAGTTTTCAGATAAATAAATGGTCATAGTCACAGTCCTCATCTTGGATAGTTAATTATGAGTTCATATATGCGAGGAAACCAATGCATAGCAAGAAGCTTATACATGGTTGCAGCTCAAAATGATTTTGCTTGTTCTTTGGTTTGACTTTTTAAAGATACTTTATACTTTAGAAGCCATTCTGTTTGCTTTTCTGTGTTCTCATGGTACCTTGCAATGCAACTATTTTAACTATTTTACTGTACAAGATAGTTGTTTTTTGGTCTGTCTACCCTCATGAAACTTGGAGTTCCCTGAGTGTAAGGGCTAGAACTTCTTTATCTTTGACTTACTGGCGCTTAGCATAGTGATGGCATATAGTGTTGTGAGAAATAATTCAGTAAAAAAAAATGTATGAATGTTTTTCACATTTATAGAAAGAATAACAGAATGAGGGATATTAAAAAGGAAGAGAAGGGAAGTAAGGAAAGAAGAAAGAAGGAAGATGGGAGGAAGGAAAAAAATATGTGAGTGGGAAGAGAGAAAAACAATAAGAACAATAACAGAATCATGTTGATCTATGTAGTCTAGTGGCAGTTCTTTATGGTGGAAAACTTTTATGTCTTGTGATAAAGTTCCAAGCAGAGTAACTAATACTTAATTAGAATTTCAAAGGATTTTTAATGGGTAACCAAATTTGAAGTCTGCATAGCTATATTAACCCCTATTTGGAATTTCTCCTATTCTTTAAAAGTCTTTCCATTGCATATATAGAAATCTTGTAACTGAGGAGTGTCTCGTTAAAAGCAAGAGAATGTACTTGCCTTTGCCTTGTCTCTGTCCCCGACACAATGTTCATTTCAAGATACTTACCTTTGAAGTGAATGAAGAGAATGTGAGTAGGTTAAAAGCAAAAGAAAGGCCTTGGATTTTTTGCAATAGGTTCAATTTGTGCCACACGAAGAATGGAGAGTTTAGGTAGCAGGAGGCACCAATCTGTTGAATAGTGCCTTTTTATTTCTTTATAATAAAATTGGGGAGAAAAGGAATGGAGCACATTTCACATATATAGATCGAGTACCTACTATGTATGCACACATTCATGCATGGATACAGACAAAAGGACCTTCGTCTTCCTAACTTCAAGGGACTTACAACCTAGGATAGTTGCAGAACCAAATAAATTACATCAAAGGATATATATAACTCTAAAACTGCATAAGGTTTAAAGTTACTGAGGAGGGTGTGCCATAGGAAGCATCATGAAAAGCCTTCCATCAAGGGGACATCTGAAGTGTGATTTGATGGAATAAATATGAGAAACAAGAGGGTAGGAAGACAAAGAGTATTTTAGGTGGGGAAAGGCATGGAAGCATGACTTACAAGAATATAATTGGGAATCTACCAACAGTTCTGTATGCCTGGAATATAAATCAAATGGAGCAAGCTATCAGGTAGCGAGGCTGGAGAAATAATTTGAACTTGAACTTCATCCTCAGGGAAGAGCCAGGGATGTGGAGATACACAATTAGACGTATGGTTTGTTTAGAAAGATTGCTGTGTGCTAGCTACCATAAAAGGTATTTTCAAATTTGCCAGATAACTTACTCTACTACAGTGTTTCTCAAGCTTGATCATACACCAAAATCACCTGGGTGGCTTTTAAAAAATAGCAGGGCAAAATATAACATCGAATTAGAATCTCCAGGCATGGAGCCCAGTCACCAACATTTCTCATGTGCAGCCAGGTTTGAGAATCACTGTGCTAAAATAATAATGGCAGCTCTCCATGTCAGGACAAAGATGTGAAGTGCTGGGGCCCAGGTGATGGTTTGTTAGGACTGACCTGGTCCACTGATGTCTTTACTAAGAGTAAAGGCAATGGAAGAAACAGAAGCTGACTTGACAGTGCTTTCTCACCTTGGTAAACCCAGCCAGTTACTATGGGATTTTAAAACAGCAAAAGGACTCCACTTAATTGAGCAATAGTGGCTAATATTAAGAAAGATTATGAGAGGGATGCCTGGCTGGCTCAGTCAGAGGAGCTTGAGACTCTTGATCAAGTGGTCATGAGTTTGAGCCCCTCGTTGGGTATAGAGATTACTTAAATAAATAAAATATTAAAAAAAATACAAGACTAGGAACTGAATCCCAAAAGAGAAGGAATCTGCAGGGAGTATAGAAAGCCTTGGTGAAAATACACATAACTGGGAGATAATAGAGAGTTCCTGGATTAGGCAAAGATATTAACACCTGTGCTGAGCTTGATACTCTGCCTGTATCTCTCATTCCCTTTCTCCCTTCCCCTTTCCTTCCTGTGAACTGCCTTCAGTGGACTTTGAAAGCTGTTTACCCTGTAACTGGTTGACTCCTGCTAGCAGAACTATCCCCCATTAAAAAGTCTTTAAGTTTCTTCCACATAAACATTAACCCTTAATATAATTCGTTACATTTCTTCACCAACTTCTTCACTGTAGAACACAGCAAGACAAAAAAAAAAATTTTTTTTAAATTCAGAGTAAGATAAGGGCTTTGTTAAAGTGACCCCCAACATACTGTTTTCTGAAATTGTCTGTGTCGTTCCAACAAAGATTCAGATTTTTAAATGTTGATGTAATATTTTAAAGTGAAAGTAAAACAACATTTTTAGGAAACTATGCATTGTGAACAGCCATCCCCCACTGATTTTTTTTTAAGATTTTATTTATTTATTTATTACAGAGAGAGCGTGTGTGCGAGAGAGAGCATGAGCAGGGAGGAGAGGGAGAAGCAGGCTCCCCACTAAACAGGGAGCCCGATGTGGGGCTCAATCCCAGGATGCCAGGATCATGACCTGAGCCAAAGGCAGACTCTTAACCAAATGAGCCACCCAGGTGCCACTCCCCTACTGATTATTTTTATAAAATGATACAGCCTTTTCATTGTCCAACAGTGCTTACAAGAATATCTAATTGTTTAAAAAATGATCTATAATGATGACAACATAAAGCTAAAAGGAGCACCATAATATTGAACGAGTAGCTAAATGAGAAGTCAAGGTTATAAAAAAGAAAAACCTATAGGTTACAAAAAGACTGCAGCAGCAGTGAGTCCTAAGACGGACACCCAAATATCTTCTAGGAAAGTTAATACAGTTTAAAGACAAAGAGTATCACCTTTGACAAACATCTTAATTTTGTACAGCAACAGCCCCTTTGGAAGGCTTTCACATATTTCTGTTCTCTCTCCCTTTTCATTCCTAATATATACTGGTATTTTTAAAAGATTTTATTATATTAGAGTAGTTTTAGATTCACAGCAAATCTGAGAGGAAGGTACAGAGATTTCCCAGATGCCCCTTCCCCTCACACATGCACAGCCTCCCTCATTATCAATATCTTCATCAGCATGGAACATTCGTTACAACTGCTGAACCATCAGTGATTCATCATCAACACCCAACATCCACAGGTTACATTAAGCTTCACTCTTGGTGGTGTACATTCTGTGGGTCTAGACAAATGTAGGATGAAATATAGCTGCCCTTAGAGTATCATACAGCCTAGTTTTACTTCCCAAAAACTCCTTCATGCTTCACCTATTCATCCTTCCAACCCTCCAGTCGGCCACTAATCTTTTTGTCTCCATGGCTTTGCCAGTCATCTAGTTGTCACTACGAAACTTAGTAACATGCATTTAAGTGTCCACCATGTCTTTGCATGGCTCAATACCTTATTTCTTTTTAGTGCTGAATAAAATTCACATCTTCTAGATATAGCAGTTTATCCATTCACCTACTAAAGGATATCTTGGCTACTTCCCAGTTTTGGCAAGTATGAATAAAGCTATTATAAACATCGCAGATTTCTCTGTGGACATACATTTTCAATTCCCTCACAGAAATACCAAGGAACACTGTTGCTGGAGTATATGGTAAGAGTGTGTTTAGTTTTGTAAGAAACTGCCAAATTATCTTCCAAAGTGGCTGTACTATTTTACCTTCCCATCAGCAATAAGATTTCCTATTCCTCTACATTGAGTATTTTAAAATATTTTTTAGCACAATAAGTAGTAAGAAATACATTTTTTATCACAACAGATTTAAAATTCCTCTCTCTATATACTTGTGTGTGTGTGTGTGCACATGTCCCTACATGTGAGTATATGTGAATCCACTGTCACATAAAAAAATACTTCAAAACTAAATAGCTTAAAACAGTAATGAACATTCATTATCTCTCACAATTTCTGTGGGTCAGGTATTTGGGAAGAGCTTAGCTGGGTGGTTTTGGCATCAGGTTTCCCACCAGGTTTTAGTCAAGATCTAGGCTGGGGCTGTGGTCACTTGAAGGCTTGAATGCAGTTGGAGGATCTACTTCCAAGGTGGTCCATGAACATGGCTGGCAAGTTGGTGCCAGCTTTGGATGGGAATCTCCATTCAAACTCACAGGGGTTTCTCTATACAGCTGCCTGAGCATCCTCATGATATGGCAATGGTTTCACACAGAGAAAACAATCCAAATCCTTAGCAGACCCTGCAAGGTTCTTTATGACCTAGCCTCAGAAGTCATGCACGATTATTTTTGTAATATCCTATTGATGACACAAACCAGCCATGAGTGAGTATGGGAGGAAACTCTAACAGGGATATGAATACCAGGAAGCAGTGATAATGGGGGATCATTATGGAGACTAGCTACCCCTCCTTCCCATACCTACACAACACACACACACACACACACACCACACACACACACTCACACACACACAATTAAGACTAAACTCTCTCAAAGTAACATGTAGCCTTATATGTGCAACATACTCTAATATTCTCTATTCTACCTCACTTTTAAATGCTGCTTTTGAACCATTAAATAGATTTCACAATCCACTAATTGGCTGCCACCCTTATCTGAAAGATAATTATGTACATGCTGTTGAACACAAACTCATTAAGTTTCTATATCCTTGATACCATATGGGGGTATTTATTGGTTTTACACAGGTAATATGAAATCAAATAAAAGGAACTACTTTTGAGGTTTAGATTCTAAAGAAAAAGTAACTGTCCCACAACACAAACTGTTGGAAAAAAACCTTTCACCATCTCATTGCTCTGTATTACTCCTGAGGTCTGGTTAAGGTAGAAGATATTTGCCAAAGCAAAGAAGGTTTCTGGCAGGACAGAGTGGGCCTAGGAGGAAGCTACCTTTAGGTCCTCAAGAAGGTAGGGCATGGCAAACTGGAGAAAAATACAGATCCCATAAGCAGGGGATGACATAATTTATTGTTGAGACTGGAGAGTCAAAAGAAGAAGCATGACTAATTACACTGAAACAGTAAGTACAAGCTCAGGATCATCCCAAGCACTCCTTCTTGTAACTGTTGCATTAGAGAAGAATACTGAGAAATAGAAGTTGAAGACACTAAGTTCTTCTCAACAAACAGTAATCTGTCCCTTTTCCTTAGAAGGAAATATCTCCTAGTTGTTCACGTGTGATAATTGAATGAAGGGTGAATATAAAACACTTAGAAAGTGCCTGTATGTAGTGAGCACTATGTAAGGTCATGCTAACTGTGCTTGGAGATTGCCTTCTTAGAAAGAAGGGCTTGAAGATGTCCATCGACAGATGAATGGATAAAGAAGATGTGGTATATATACACAATGGAATATTATGCAGCCATCAAAAGGAATGAGATCTTGCCATTTGCAACGACATGGATGGAACTGGAGGGTGTTATGCTGAGTGAAATAAGTCAATCAGAGAAAGACATGTATCATATGACCTCACTGATATGAGGAATTCTTAATCTCAGGAAACAAACTGAGGGTTGCTGGAGTGGTGGGGGTGGGAGGGATGGGGTGGCTGGGTGATAGACATTGGGTAGGGTAAGTGCTATGGTGAGCGCTGTGAATTGTGCAAGACTGTCGAATCACAGATCTGTACTTCTGAAACAAATAATGCAACATATGTTAAGAAAAAAGAAAAAGAAGAAGATAGCAGGAGGGGAAGAATGAAGGGAGTAAGTCAGAGGGGGAGATGAACCATGAGAGACGATGGACTCTGAAAAACAAACTGAGGGTTCTAGAGGGGAGGAGGGTAGGGGGATGGGTTAGCCTGGTGATGGGTATTAAAGAGGGCACATTCTGCATGGAGCACTGGGTGTTATGCAGAAACAATGAATCATGGAACACTACATCAAAAACTAATGATGTAATATATGGTGATTAACATAACAATAAAAAATTAAAATAAAAAAGAAAGAATGGCCTGATTGTTACTTTCAGATTAGTGCCTAGAACCAAGCATGATGGACTCCTGTTTGAGTCCTAGTAGAGAACACTTATTATCATTTCCTCAAGGAAGATTTAGGAATCACCATTTGATTCCAATGTATACACAATAGGGTCAACCGTGTTTTTGTTTTATTGTTTGTTTGGTTTGAGAGAGAGTGGGGAAAAGAGAGAATCTTGGGCACGGAGCCTGATGTGAGACTACATCTCAGACCCCTGAGATCATGACCTGAGCAAAATCAAGAGTCAGACTCTTAACCAACTAGCCACCCGGGTACCCCTAGGGCCAACTGTTGAGTTTTCGTTACCAACTATGGGTTTAATTATTCCCAACAAAACATCTGTCTCCTCAAGCAAACATATACATATATACAGCCCTTGGCCATGTAGAACCCAACTGATGGCTACTACAAGACCATGCATTTCTATTGAGTAAATTCTGTTAAATAATATGCTTTACCTAGCTTGCTTTAACATATTCATGTTTTCTACATGGTGAACAATCTCAGCTTATCTTGATCCTTAAAATTTCAGGGTACTCAAATGAAAAATTAGTGGCCATTCTGACCAATCAGCATAATTACAGAGGTAAAATTAATGTGTGCCACTCTTCTAGGTGCAAAGCTGATCCCGAGAGATAGATAAATTCAAAGTGAATTTACTATTATTTATTGAGAATCGTCTTTGAGATAGGCACTATACTAGGCTGTTCATCTATCTTAAATCATTTACTTTTAGATTGAATAATCTCAATTTCAGTTCCTATAGAAAGATGGTAGAGATTATAAAAAAGGAAAATAATTTACTTAAGTTCAGTAATAAGTGATAATGGTGTGGTCTCCTGTCTATGTAAGGTGGGCTTTCTTCACTACTTTGTGTCTCAGGGAAATTCTTTCCAGTTTGTTTATTTCCACAAAACACAGTCCCTAGGATGTTGGGTGCCAGTAGTACTTACTGGCAATGTAATGAGTATGGGGAATTATCCTCCCTAGGATGTCAGGTTGCAATTCCTCTGGAGTAAATAATCTATAAGAGACATGCTTGCAGTCAATAGCCACCATACCTGAAGATCGTACTCAGTGCAAAACTGACACAAAAATTGTTGCTTTGTGGTATCTGCATATAAAAGTGCCCAAAGGAAGTATGTTCCTTTCTTTCCCCCCACCTTCTCTAGAGGTGAGCAAATATGGGACCCAAAGATAGAAAAGGACAATATAAGCATTCTTTAAGTTCACCAGGCACCTCTGTCAGTGCTATAATGGATGCAGATGCAAATATGAAATTTTACTCTGTTTTTCTTCCTTGGTGCATTCTAAATACTGTACTTGTAGATGGTTCCCAGTTAAGATTGTGCTCAGTATTCAGATTCTCCTTCTCCTCACTAATGCATATAATCTGTTGGCACATCGTTTTGGAGAAGCATAATAACCTCTAAATGCAAGGAGCTTTACAACAAAGTGGAAGGTGTTCATATAATGGGTACAGTAATTCTGGAGGAGAAAAAAAAACCTGTAGCTTACAATTTGGAGTCATTTGGCACATCCGGGTCTATTCTGGAAAAGATTGTTTAAATGAGACAATAAGAGGAAACCAATTTACAACTTGAAATAAGTGGAGTTCATGTTTCCATGTTGCTAAAAGGCAAGGTTAGACGAACACTCTACAGTTATCATAAAATTTTTATCAAGAAGCTGCAGTACTTTTAATAATTCATTATTTTACCTTCTTGCAAGAACTACTCTATGTGCTTTTGAAATGTTGTTTTTATTAGCCTGGAAGAATTGGTTTTGAAGAGGAATCTTTCTCTAACTACATGGAGACAAGTCTATTATCAAGGAGTCATGATTAGTATAAACTAATTCTGTCCCCCCTCTTTATACATCTTTCAATTGATTGTGTTAACAAAGGCATCCTCCTAACCTACATCAGCTTAATGGCATATTGTGGAAAATACAAAATTGTATATTCAAATCACCTTGAGAAGTTTAAAGAAATTATAATGCATGTGCTGATTTTTCCCATGAAGAGCTAACATTAACAAGGATGTATCTTGTTTTGCTAAATAGAGAATTCCATCTAACACCTTAATGAATGAAATTCTGTAGATTGCTAAATATATAATCTGTCAAGAACCTGACAATCCACCTTAGAAAGCATTTCATTAAAGAATGGTAAAAGTTACATGATATCACATTGATCAGGCTGAGCCAGTCATCCCAACTTCAGCAGAGATGAATGATCAAACATAATCATGGTTGTCCAATCATTCTTAGATGTAGAGAATCCACTGGTCCTTTGTTAGATATAGTTTAATTGCACAACACATCTACCTAACTGTCATCCTGATTTCAGTGCATCTTGTCAAGATAATTCTTGAAGGCATTATCCAGTGACTGAGTTAGCTGGTGTCAAAAATGAAAATATGGCTCACAGTGGGGAAGAACCCAAACCCAACAATTTATTAAATTAAAAAAAAAAAATACAAAGCAGGAAGCTTGAAGCCATAACAAAATGTGCTGGCCTGAGCTTAACTTTCCCAAATTAATCAAACGTGTATTTTAAAAATATGTTGGAGGATTCCAGCATCCATGCCATGGCTTGATAATTTCCAAATTATGGATTTTAAAACTGAATTAACCCAGGGAATAAGAAAAGACAAAATAACACAACAAAAACAGTTTCTGCAGCTTCCTCATTTGGCGATTCTCCTAATTAGCAAATGTTTATTAAAAATAAACATTTTTTCGGGCGCCTGGGTGGCTCAGTTGGTTAAGCGACTGCCTTCGGCTCAGGTCATGATCCTGGAGTCCCTGGATCGAGTCCCGCATTGGGCTCCCTGCTCAGCAGGGAGTCTGCTTCTCCCTCTGACCCTCCCCCCTCTCATGTGCGTGCTCTCTCTCTCTCTCTCTCTCATTCTCGCTCTCTCAAATGAATAAATAAAATCTTTAAAAAAATAAACATTTTTTCTTTCAAATGCTGTATTTATCAACTAAATTCTGAACGTTTTCACTTATGATAGATATGTTTTTAATTTTCATTGAAAAATCCTAAGAACCAAGTGTTTTAATTTTTCATATAAAATCCTGAATTCATCAATAGAGAAATATTTTGCAAGTATAGGCCCAAATCCTGCCCTCTTCAGCTCAGTCACACAGCACGCCACACATACTTTGATCATTTAATGAGCTAATCCCACACAGAACATCCAGCACACCAAAGAACATCCACTCGAAGGGCCTAAGGGAGAGGTAGGAAGTCACTTGACAAATCTCCAAATGGAACTTGTTGAAAATAAAGGGGATTTTTGCCTCCAGAGAAAAACAAAAGCCCATTTTTGTTTCCTCCCTCCATGTCCTTCTGTTGGCCACCCCCACACCCACAGCTCATCCTGCAGGAGAATAAGTGAAGCACATGGATAAGAGAGACCTTTTCTTAGGAGCACAAAAGAGTGAAGTCCTCTTTGAACATACTTCTTTTCTTATCCTCAGCCCAATCCTGATGTTGGCCATAGAATCAGGTACCATAAATCAAGGTACAAGTTGGGAATACAGTAGATGTGTGTTAAGTGTGATAGAGCTAGGAATGGAGAGGCCTGCAATTATAAGGAAAGAAACCTGTTTGTAGGGCCTACATTTCTGATAATACACTTGGTAGGTGGGTCTCTCTCTCTCTCTCTCCCTCTCTCCCTCTCTCTCTCGTGTATATGTGTGTGCACATGCACATGTGTGTATATATGTGTGTGCATATGTACAGAGTAAATATACACATACAAATAGCTTTTTGCTCTTGTGTGTGTACATATATATACATACTTACATAGATTATATAATATATACATAGAGATTTGGTCTTTCAGTTAAAAGTCTTAGTTTACTCATCTGTAAAATGAGGTTAATATCAGAAGCTACCTTATAAGGTTGTTGTGACTACAAAATGAGATAAAATATTTAAGTCCATGACAAGGTTTAACATATAGTAGGGGCCCAATAAATGCTATCTTTTAGGAAGCCTCCCAATCTGCTAACAGCTGCAAGTTCCCTGTGGCAATTTGTTCATTAGTTCATTCATTCATTCATTATCTAATATATGCTGTGGGAACATAGTGCTCTGTATAAACCTGAGAACATAGCTGTGAACTAAACAAATCTGGCTTTAATGCTATTGTGTCCTATCATGTGGTAACAAATTACAACTGATAAGTATCTGGCACATAGGACATGCACAATGTATATTAAGCACCCAGAAGGGAGGTGCTAGGAGAGTTTATAAAAAGAGGCTTGATCTGATCTGCAAGAACAGGGGAGAATGCTATAGGGAAGAAAATTGTAAGCAAAGACCTGAAGGATGAGGTGGTGATTTATGTGGGGACAAGAGGAAGACGGCTCCAAGCAGAAGGATTTTGTGCAAAAATCCTATAGTAGGAGAAAGCATGGCAAATGGAGAGAGTGCACTGAGGACCAGCACCAGGTAAAGGTGAGGTCCTGTCAGGCAAAGCCTCATAAGCTGCATCGGGGTTAGGGCTTGATCCCAAGAGTAATGGGTAGCTATAAAGATGTTAGTCATGAAAATGACCAGGTTTTCATAGTCAACAGATTTCCCTGGTTGAGCATGGAAAATGGGTTGGAGAGGCCAAGACTTTAAGCTCAGCCCCTATTACATTCATCTGGCAGGAGAAGATGGTGGCCCAGACAAGCATGTGAAAGCAGTAGAATGAAGTAACATGGATAATTCAAGGGAAATACTGCCAAATTAAATACAAAGAGGCAAGGTGTCTGGGGCGGCTGGGTGGCTCAGTCATTAAGCGTCTGCCTTCGGCTCAGGTCATGGTCCCAGGGTCCTGGGATCGAGCCCCACATCAGGCTCCCTGATCAGCAGGAAACTTGCTTCTCCCTCTCCCACTCCCCCTGCTTGTGTTCCCTCTCTTGCTGTGTCTCTCCCTGTCAAATAAATAAAATCTTTAGAAAAATAGAGGCAAGGTGTCATCTGATTAGAAGGAGATCCAGGTCAGCCACTGAGAAACAGTTGGGTATCTCTGGAACCCCCTTGCCTGAAGAAGGACTGGTGAGAACCAGAAATAGGTTCTAAAGAACTATCAAGTGGCTGAGATTCAGGGCCCAAGGCAAGACCTCTAGTTCCCATGAAGAGCTGGAGAACAAAGTAAAACACTGATAGAAAAGTTGGCTCCACCCAGGAGTTTTAATTCAAGAAATGCTAAGACCTGGGCAGGAGAGTGACCAAGGCAAATTGTAGCCTTGCCTAGATCTCCGTGCCTCTGGCTAAGGGGACAAGGAATGGAAAATAAAGGTTCAGAGGCTCAGATCCTGAATCTATTATTTACTTTAGGCAAGTTGTTTAACCTCTCTGTACCTCAGTCTCCTCCTCTGTAAAATCAGAATAATAATAATAATGCTTCATAGGGTTGCTGAAAGCATCAAATGATTGACATAGAGTATCACCTGGCACATACCAAGAGAAGAGTAAATGTTAGCTGTTATTAATATTTTGACCCATCAACTAATCTGAAATTGCTCTGCCCAAGTCAGAATGAGTTTATGGGCTCAGTGGAGTTGAGCCTGGAGATGGACAGCATCGAGGTCTGTCGCTGAGCAGGGAGGGTCAAGCAACACAGACAAAAAGGAAAAGTAAAAAAAAAAAAAAAAAAAAAAAGAGGAACCCAAGTTCAAGAGAGACACCAGCTGTGAAGAGCTAGAAGAAGGATCAGAGCACTCTGCCTTCTGTGACTAAGCATTGTTTCTGTTTGGGAGACAGCAAGGGATAACGGATCAATGTGTGAGTTAAGTCAGTGGTTCAGAGACTATGGGGTTGGGGAGACAGATGAAGGGAAGTCCCTGGGATGGTCCCTGCATTCTTTTGCATGAAAAGAACATTTAATCTCTTGTAGAAATTGGTTTTATTCCTTCATGTTCCAGGTTCCAAAGCACCTCCAATTACCTTGTATTTTTGCAGCCCATAAAGCTCAAGATCTCAAGCTCATTTTAAAAAATACAATTTTAATCCATTGTAAGAATTTTTGCAAAGGTACTCCATGTCAAGGGGCAAATTAGCCAAGGAAGAATGATTTCAGAATAAGTCACACAGTTTTTATTTAAAAAGAGATAAAGAATGCTTTGATCTGATATTCCCAATCTAGAAACAGAAAACCAAATTTTCTCTCCATTTCCCAGAAGAGCATTTTTCTGCTTGAAAATACTCAGAAATTTAGCATTTGGTGTGTGGCTGGCTTTGTAGCACTAAATAATGACTATTATTGTTTGGAAACGTTAATTAAAATGACAACATTTTCTACAAATCTCAGCAAGAGACTTTTATATCTGCTTTGTAGCTGCAGTTTATCTTTTGCTTAAGATTCAGAGATAATATCTGGGTGGCATTAAGCTGGATCCATCAACACCCTTGTCACAGTAGATGGCTCTGGGGGCTGGTAATGGGCCTCTGAGCCATCCACCCCTGGGTCACTAGTTCAGATGGGGCTAAGGCTAAGAGTGAATGAGACTAATGAGTCTCTTCATGCTCTCTCTTCATGGCACTTCTCCAAGTGCCATGAAGAACTTTCTCTTGGATAAATCTGCAGTGTCTGGCCAAATTCTAAGACAAAGAGGATCTAATTACAGTGATGCATTGCATTAATTAGCTCTATTTTCAAACAGTAACAACAGCTCTTTGGAAGTGATGCAAAGGAAATGATACCTATCTGTTTTTTAAGTAATGTAACCGAATCTGTTGATGTTTACTTTCCAGGTTAGCATAAGGCAGAAAATCTGAGAGAAAAGACATTGGCATTATTCTCAGTAAACTACTTCATTTCCTCCACTGCTACTGACAATATTACTGGGGAGAAAGGACATAGACTGAAACCAGCCCAAGTAGGATTGGTTAAGAATCATCATTCCCTACCTGGCCAGGATAACTGTGTTGAATGGGAATCATGGTGGGAAGGAAGGAAGTTGTATCCTATGTAATTACTATAGGTCTTTGACATTCGCCTCATTCTGCTCATTTACAAAATGAGCATAATAACAATGGCACCAGCTCCTAGGCTTGTTATGAGTACTGAATAAATTAATGACTGCCAAATCTTAGCATATTGCCTGGCTCAATAAGTAGATGATGAGGATGGTGTTATTGCTGCTCATGGTGAGGAGGAGGAAGAGGAGGAAGATGACGATGACAATTGAGCGTATTTGACCTATTAGGTCACTTTGTGAATGTGTGGTAGAGAAATTGGTCAAACTAACTACATGGTTGAAGCAGATGTAAAACATCAGGGCACTAAACAATCATAGATATTTTAAAGGAAAGTATGTGAAGGCCTACTTCCCAACTTGAACCACAGTCATCTCGAAACCACCTACTTCTCACGTTTCCAGTGCACAATCTCCATTCACAGAACACACACATTGTTGTCCATTACAGATGCACACACAGTATGCTAGATTTGGCATACCCCTTGAGTTCTAAGGTGAGTGCGTTGTATAGAAGGAGCACTGAGTTCTTGGTCAAAAGAGCCAGCCATGAATTCCAAATGTGCCACTTGTTTGAGATATGGTCTTACAATTGTTACAACCATGTTGGGGTTTAATTCTCTAACCCTTAAAATAAGGATCTCCATAGTTATTTGTTATTGATCACCTGCTATAAATCAGCACAAATGTGTTAAAATTATAAATATTGTTCCTTCAAAATAATGTCGAGGAAAGTGCTTTGTAAACTGCAAATGCAGTAGTCGATAGTTCCACATTTAACGACCAAGGGGGAATACCATGAAGGAATGAAGATTTAAAACATCAGTAGTAATGAAAGTCAATTTTGGCATTTAGCATTCAGAGATAGAAATAAAAAGAACTGAAATTTCTTCTGGTGGACTTCTCTAGAGTTTTAGCCAGAATTCCCCTGAAACAGGGCTTGCGTGCGGAAGTGTTATTATGAAGGAGATCTGCCAAGGAGACAGCAGTAAGGGAGTAGGAGAAGTGGCACAGGGTAAGGGAAGCGGCCAAACCAGGGTTCAGTTGTAGGGGAAATCTCAAACTCAGCTTGTTCCTTAAGGGAGCTCCAGAGGAGTCCTGACCAACAGAACTTTGTATAATGTTGAACAAGTTCTCTATCTGCACTGTATGAGCTTGAAATGTGGCTAGTACGACTGAAGATTTTTTTTTTTTTATTTCCTAGGGACTCGTGAGGTTGTAATCAGGGGCTTGGCCAAACCATGTTCTCATCTGGGTGATTAATTCTCAACGGAAAGAATCTGCTTCCAAACTCACTGAGGTTGTTAGCTTAATTAAGTTCCTTGTGGCTGACCGTCCCAAGGCCCCAGTTTCTTAATTGGCTCTCAGCTGGAGGCCACCTTAGTCCTAGATACTACCCACAGTTCTCTGCCACATGGCCTTCACCACAGGCCATCCACAATAGGGCTGTTTGCTTCTTCGATGCCAGTAGTCTGCTAAGACTTATATTACCAAACCTAATCAAGGGAATATCATCCCAACACCTTTGGCATTTATATTCTATTGGCAGAAGTAAGTTAGAGGTTCTGGTCATACTCAGATGAGACTACAACACTTCCCATTATAACACTGGGAATTTTTTTAGAGACTATCAAATACACTATTCCATTGAATCTTCACCAAAAAAATACTGTAAATTAGCTAAATTGGGAATTATTACCAATATTAAAAAAATGAAGTTAAGCAAGATTAAACCACTTGTCCAAAATGCACAGATAATTATTAGCAAAGGTGAGCATCCAAAATTTTGATTCTCTGTCCTGTCTTCTTTTTGCCCCATCCATGTTTTCTTACACTGATTCCCAAATGTCAGTCACTTGAGAGCCACCTTCACAAATTTTGCCTATCTGCTGGCTGACCTAATACTAAATAGATAATTATTTTTTAAGTAAATAGTTCACTTTCTTCATATAAATACATTGACCTTAATAACAATATTTATATTGGTACTGAAAATGGAAGACAAGGATCAGTGGCCATAAATAGAAGAAAGCAAAAGTTGAATGTCCAGATGTTAAAATTAATAGTATTTGTTTGTGTCCTCCCTAAATCCATATTGCAGGTCTAGTGTAGGTCACGCAGAGGAACAATCCCTAACAGCTATGTTGAAAAATATCTCAAAGGGCATCTGCCCTCCTGTTCCTAATTATAGCTTACAAGGAGGAATTTGGGGTATATGGCAAGTGGACCTGCCTTCCAAGGAAGATGTGTTCTCTGTAAGTGGCAAGAAATCCAGCATGTGCTCTGGACATTCCTCCTCTGGCTGCCTCAAAAAAGCAACAGCGGTGTCTGTCCTTAGGCGCTGCTGTGACTTGGGTGAGAGAGCATCAATAGAAGAAAATGCAATTAGCAAATATAATTAGCTCCAACACATTTAGGCATGTCTCTTCTCCTACTATCTCCACAGTTATACAGAATTTTTGCCTATCAAGCAATGCTTACATTTTGTAGCTTTCCCCTCCCTGTTTTCTTTAGCTTCTTTCTCATGACTCCTTCAAGGTGCTGGCATTCACAAATTTGGGAAAGTGGCAGGGAGAAGCCTCCTCCTTGTTCGAATTTTTCCCACTCCCTTCCCACAAACAATTTGTCCCAATGCTCCGCCTCTCTAGAGATGGCTCTATTTCTGTTTAAATTCTCTTTAAAAAGCTTCCATAACAGTCTTTCATGTCATTTGGTTTTAGTGCTGCTTTTTAATGCAGATTCCCACAAGTGTATTTATTACTGAAATTTTATTCCATTAGACTCACCATGTACTCCTAGGAATATGCCTCCTAAATCAGCATACAGATCTTAAGTTCATATTTTGTCACAATAAATGGTACAGATGTGCTAATCCTATTCTCTTATCTTCACTGATGGGAAGTAAGGTTCATAAAAAATAAATATATATGCACAAATAGGGACAGAACAAATATGATGCTTTTGTATAATAAGCACATTTGAATAATTAACCAACCCCAGCCAGCTTCTGCATAATTCTCTTACCCACTGAAGAAACAAGGAAAGAAACATTCGCTGGGTTTAAAGAGAAAGGAGGGACCCCACAATATCAGTGCTTCCTATAATGTCAAGAGGGGTCATTTAAATCAAGAATAGTAGTAACAATTGACATTTTCATTGGAAAGCTCCTCTGCATCCATGACATGCTTGTATTTGATCTTTGGAATAACGCTGATAGCATTTGCTCAACACATGACTCTTGAAAAAATCAAATCCTCCATGGAAACCAGCCGAGATAGTGACCTCTGGATGATTATTTGCCACTACTATGAATCTCCCTGTTTGCCTATCAGATCTATCACTCTTTGCCTTATCATTTTGGATTGCTGATTCCCCAATCCCAAACCCTGATGTCTACTCTGGAGCATCTATTTATTTCAATGACCCATGTAGATTTTCTTTTCTGGTTTCCTGCCCCACCTCAATCACAACTCTGCAGACTCCTTTAATTTCGATGCTTCCAGGCTCCAGCAAGAATCGTATCCTTCATTAGTCTTAGCTCCATGGAACTGGCAGACTAGAAAAACTATCATAATTGCCCTCTGGAAGGATGGGAGCTTGTAGCTATACATGAGCATGTTATAATTTATCATTTGACTATGGATGAAAAGATCAAACCTGAACTTATAGGAGTTGGTGGCTGAAGTGGGGTAGAGGAAAAGAAAATCAGAAGTAAGGAAGTCTAGGGCTAGCTTACAAGAGCTTGACAAATAATCTGTTTGGATCTTGAAGTCACTGAAGTTGGAAAGGAGCTAGTGACAGAGAGCAAGGCAATGAGTCAAATGTAAACCTATAAATTAAAAAGGTTACTAGACAAAAGCAAAAGGGAGGCTACCAAATGTTAAGTGGTAATGGCCAAGAACTGTGAGTTTTGGTGGAGACAGAAAAATATGTAGCTTGAAAACAGCAAACAGAAGAAACTATAGACCATAAGGTATGTGCAGTGTGAAATAAAAATCAGCTTTGACTCATGAGAACTGCAGGAAACATCTATACATCTGTTGGGGTCATTCTGAGAGGTGGTTGAGAACACAGGAAAGATTGTTGAATTTAGGCCAACATTTTTTGGAATACTTTAAGAGGACTGGAAGACTGAATATGATTATAGTGATATAGGGTTAAGACGTGGTAACCAATGGGTCTTGGGCTTCCGGAGATGATTGAAGCTAAATTGTATGAGTCATGAAGAAAGGCAAGGAGAAAGGAAATATTGCATAGGCTTTCACTTTTAAAGAGGAAAGCAAAACATCATGACTTCAAAACTCACATTGGCATGGAATTCCTGTTCTGAGCAGTTGACAGTGTCAGAGCCTAAGTTCAGGAGGACCACCCAACTCTGTGTGAAGCAGTAATGACCATCAGATGGGTGTGGAAGACAGGTATTACAGAACTGTGTATTTCATTGGTTCTCAAACTGAAGTGTGCAACCAGGAGGGCTTATTAAAAGTCTAGAGTTCTGTACTCCACATCCAGAGTTTCTGATTCAATAGGTCTGGGAAAGGCTTGAGAATGTGTAGTTTTAACTAGTTCCCAGAAGCCGCTGCTGCTGTTGCTGCTGCTGGTCATGGCATCACCCTTTGAGAACCTCTAGTGTATAGTCAAAGGAGGAAGAGTTATGATGGTGTCTACCATCCTCCTGACAAGTAGGAGGCGAATTTATTTTCCTTCTGTGTGCTTGAGCATGGCTGGGTGCTCAAACCATGTTTGAGCATGAAGTGCAGAACATTTAGAAGGTTACACAGAAATTGTTCACTAAGGTAACCTTTAGGGAGTGGGAATGGAGGGCAGGGGAATGGGAAGTAGGACACAGATCTTGTAAACTCTTCAAAATTCCTCAAATAATCCCTCCAACTCCAAAGGCATTAGTACACTATGTTAAATCCAGCTCTCTAAAATCCTCACTGGGGCTCCTGGGTGGCTCAGTCAGTTAAGCATCTGCCTTCGGCTCAGGTCATGATCCCAGGGTCCTGGGATCGAGCCCCACATTGGGCTCCCTGCTCAGCGGGAAGCCTGCTTCTCCCTCTCCCACTCCCCCTGCTTGTGTTCCCTCTCTCGCTGTGTTTCTCTCTGTCAAATAAATAAGTAAAATCTTAAAAAATAAATAAATAAATAAAATCCTCATCAAACATGCCTTCCTTCAGAAGTCCTCATTCTCTGGCTCTCAGCTACCAGGCTTCTCTTCTTTCACTATATTAAGTCAGGGTCCCAGATGCACACAGAATTTAACCCAGATGTTTCAAATGGAGACACTTTAATGAAGGGACTCCTTCTAGAAATATGGGTATAGTTAAGGGAGAAAAAAGCAGTGTTGAAACACCCAGATCTGAGAGCTAGGGGAAGCCCTGTAGCTGAAGGGACAGGAGAAGAGATTGTGGTTGTGAATCCCAGCTAAGAGTTAGCCCTGGAAGTTGTAACCTTTGAGAGTTCCAGCTCCTGCCATGGAAACAGAAGAAAATAACCTAAGCTCTCTCCCCTCCTGACAGATAACTTCTATTGGTCAAACTCAACTGAAAACTAGTCAGCAAGGGGTATAGGTGATACATCCACTGAGGTCAGCCTCCCTTCTTGCAAAGAGTAAGACAGAAATTGGTGGAGAATAGATTTGGGGTGGCAAGCTAAGAATGACCAGCACCACCACCCTTTTCCCACGAGAGCATTCACTCCAGCAGCTCTTCTCCCTCTACTTCATTATCTAGAGTAAGCCTGAATCAAGCTCCCAGAAAAACTTATGCCATGAACAAAATATTTATGGTCCATATAGTGGAAGTTAGCCCACTGAGTTTCAGATAAAGTTGTCTTATCTCTATTTCTGCCCCCGCCACAATTCTGAAATCTTTGAGAGTATTCTGTTATAAATTCTGCAATACCCATATCAGTAGCTGAAGTTGAATGACTGTTACTTGCAAGAATAAATGAACAAACAAATAAATGAAAGCTAGGCAAGGTCTCCAAGTTTCATCTCTTAGTGCCTTACTAGCTCATTGTGATTTTTATGAAATACAGATGAATATGGGTATCTCAATCCATGATTTTTGCTTGGGTTCCCTCTCATAATTCATTCATCTACCAATAGGTCTCGATGCTGAACTTGAAAAATTATCCTTTCTAAATAGAGGAGATTAATAAGCAAGATCCCAAAGACCTTTGTTTGACACAACAGCTGTTTGGAGAATATACGCCATTGGCAAATAAGACATTGTAACCCTCTGCAAGTTTTTAATATCAACTAATGTTCTCCAACAGAACTTTCTGCAACAATGGAAAGGTTCTGCACCTGCACTGTCCAATATGGTAACCATTAGCCACATCTGGCTTTTCAGGATGTGAAATGTGATGGGCACATCTAGGAAACTGAATTTTTAACTTTATTTAGTTTAACTTAATTTTAATAGCCACACGTGCCAGTGGCTACTATATTAGACTGATCAGATATAGACAAAGCATAACCTGGATAACGGTGAATGTCAAATTCTTATTTGCTCAGCAACAGAGGAAATGTTATAAATATATGATCTGAGTTTAAGTCTTTTTGCTGGCGTTTAAAAGCAGAGCAGCACAACTTGTTAAAAATAAAATGTGCATTAGCTTTACTCCCATGCTGGAGATATGGAACTGTCTCTTATCTCTATGAGTCAAAAGAAATTCATTGAGTTGGAGACAGGAATAGTATAATTAATATTAATTAATAGTATATATTAATAATAGTATACTATTATAATAATGTATAATATACAGGGTCCATTATACTTCTCACAGTTTTTCTACTTGAGGGCACTCTCTTAGTGATTTCCAAAAAGTCCCTATTTAGATTTCTTCCAACTCAGATAAAAATGGATTTAAATCTCAGCTCTATTAGTTAAAATTGTGCTCATTCTACTTTTTCTGCCATGTAAGATAGCAATGCTAATTCCTACCTGTTAGCAATACTGGGCATATCAAACAAGACTATATATGCAAAATAACTGTCAGATCTGCAATAAATATTTCTTCTTCTTCTTGGAAACTATTCTTGGAAGGATTCTAGGAACTTTCTCTAAGATGACTGCCTACTCCAAAGACATTTCCCTGTGACCTCAGAGAAGCTAGTTAACCTTTTGGAATCGGTTTATCTAATATTGATACTACTATTTTCAGGGATGATTTCTGGATTAGGAATATTATATGAGCAAAGTACCCTGGATTTAGTAGGTGCTCAAAAAGTAGCTAGAAAGATATATCAATGTCTTAAAATAATGACATTTTCAAGGAAAAATTCAGTGGATAGAAGAGGTTTAGCCTTGATTCCAAACCTCCAAAGGATTCCTGCCCTTTTCAGAAAAATAGACCAATTTACTTCTGCCGAGTGACTAAAATGAGGCAGGAAGTATTTATTGATGCCTGCTGTCATACTTGATTTCTTCCTCTTTTCCAGCTCCCCTCCCCTCTCTCCAAATAGACAAGGAAACCCATTTTTTGACCTTCTACTCTCCCTAAACTCTATTCTAGTCCACAGTTTAGATCAATAGTCTTTTATATGAAATGCTTTTTATTGAGCTCTAAGTATCTTTGACCCATCCTTTGGACAATGACTGTGTGTGTTGTGTGTGAAACTAAGTGGTAGTGGAGGAAAAGAGAATATAAAGAGGTACGGGAGGAGAGGGGTTGCTGATGGAAAGTTCGAGTAAAAACTAAGCAGCACTAGTAAGAAGCCAAAAGAACAGCAGGTTGAATTTTTCCTTATGTTGTAGGGAAGTCTCAACTTAGCATCCATAAATGATGCTTTGAAAGAGGTGATGCAAACCCTCAGAATGTTCACCATAGCTACAGAGTAAACTGTTCTATAATAGTAGAGTGCAGACCAAACACATTATAAATCAGTACCACCTAAATACCATTCCACAGACATTTGGGGGAGTCTAATATGTGCCACCTGCAACAGTAGGCAGAGGTATTACAAAGTTTATTTGAACAAAGTCTTTGCCCTCTAAGGGCTCACAGCCAACTAATGGAGACACACACATAAATAAGCTACTTACAAACGTGTGATCCAGACCCGCTTACTCAGCAAGAAGAAAGAGGGGGAAAAAATGTACCTATCTCTGAGGAAACAGTGTCTGTACTCAGGGCTTAGCCTCATGGTAAAAATGCTAGAGACTACATAAACATATATAAAAAAGGAAATAAAAAACACTTAAAAGTCTACCTCCCAGAGGAACTGTATTAGTTAGCTAGGGCTGCCATACCAAAGTACCACAGTCTAGGCAACTTAAACAACAGGAATTTATTTTCTTACAATGCTAGGAGCTGGATGTCCAAGATTAAGGTATTAGCAGAGTTGGTTTCTTTTGAGGCCTCTCTCCTTGACTTGAAGATGACATGACCTTCTTCCTGTGCCTTCACATGGTCTTTCTTTTTTTTGTGTCTGTGTGTGCTTCTCTTCCTCTTATAAGGACACCAGTCACATTGGATAGGGCCCACTCTAATGACCTCATTTAACTTTACCTCTTTAAAGACCTTATCTTCAAATACAGTTACATTCTAAGGTACTAGGGTTTAGAACTTCAACATATGAATTTTAGAAGGATACAATTTAGCCCGTAACAGGAACACACATTAATATTTTGGTGTATTTCTTTCTTTAATATTACATAAATACAAATTTAAAGTGCATATGCACATAAATAGAACTTGGATTAAAATACTTAAAATATCTATTTTCTTGTAATATCTATGGCAATTATTTCCACATATCTTCAAATATTCTGTGAAAATATAATTTTTGATGGCTGCATAACATGCTTTCATTTATCTGTACTATTCTATTTAAAATTTAAATTGTATCTACCTTATCACATTATAAATAATGCTATAATAAAAATACTGGTGTAGAAATCCTTGATCACAACTGTTACTAGGTCAAATTCCTACAAGTAGAATTATTGGGTCAAAATTATGCATACTTTAAAGTTTGGGGGGTTTTTGTTTTTTTGTTTTTTTGTTTTTAACCTATTGACTAATTATTTTCTGGAAAGGACATGCCATTTCACATTCTTATTAGCTGAACATATCGGTGCTGGTTTTAAATGTTTCATTTAGAAATACAATATGAAAACAGAGCCGTAAAAAAAAAATCTATGGGGTTTTCAGAGAAGGAATATAGTAAGTCACCAGGAAAGAGTACAGTTGATCGACTGCCAGAGAGCCTCTACCCTAAGGAATTCACTGAGGTTCAAATACTGGTTCTCAGGGTGGCTAAATAATTTCTTAAATATAATATAGGTTATATGGGGTGCCTGGGTGGCTCAGTCAGTTAAGCCTCTGCCTTTGGTTCAGGTTGTGATCTCAGGGTCCTGGGATGAAGCCCTGCATCAGGCTCCCTGCTCAGCAGGGAGCCTGTTTCTCCCTCTCCCTCCGCTCTTCCCCCTGCTCGTGCTGTCTCTTTCACTCTATCTCAAATAAATAAAATCTTTAAAAAAAAATAAATATAATATGGGTTATAAATGGTTGAGCTAGGTTAAGAACCTGGATCTCTATACTGTGAGATCTTTGCTGATATATTCATCTCTTGTCCTCAAGCAGCCAATTTTGATCTCCTATTCCAATTCCTTTGAATTTAATATCCACATTTGCTTCCTCCAGTTGCCCTTGATAGGAATTTGTCTCAGCTATCTCTCTGTAGAACCTAAATCCCACTCCTACCTAACCTGGCTCTTATCCCCACAGTGGTTGGTTATGGTGTCTCAGGGGAAGGGATGTTTATACAGACAGCATCCTTGCCTATTTGTTGAATGCAATGCATATTCAAGAGAAAAAATTATTAATGTATCTGGGCAAGGCCAATGTTTTGCAATTTAATTTAAAAGTGAGAATGAACATTCAGAGTAGGTTTTCCTTACCTTACTTACATTATTTGCAACACAAAATTTGTGAAATCATTTGACTCTCTATAAGACAGACATCGACTCCCTGCACCTGCATAAAATCAAGAAACATAATATAAAAAATAAAATTGAATCTATTTCAGACTAAGGAAATCAAATATTATTTAAGTTTTAAAAGCATTATGTATGCAAATTTCAACCCAATCTCAGAACTCATCAAAGGTTAAAACAAGTCGTGTATTTATATATAAAATTGGGGCTATAAATACATAGGCTATTCTGGGGCTAATTTAATTTCATTCATTAATTCATTCAGTTTTAATCAAATAAGAGTATATTTTTAGCACTTGTTATCAAGATGAGTAAGGCATTGTCACTGCCCTCAAGTGAGAGGTAGCTATTGCTATCATGGGGGTCAAAGAAATTAGGGCAGAGCAAGGTGATAAGAACAGTAATATGTATAGGCGAATCATGAGTGATTCATTTGTTCTGGAGCTTTTGGTTGTGAATTGCATGAAGGCCAAGATTGGTGTCCGTTCTTTTTACCGATGTATCCCCAGCACATTGCATAGTGTTCACCCACTAGGTTAAGATAAGATGACTAAGGTAATCAGTGAAGTACTTGCATAACAAATGAGATATTATGTTTAATAAATAACAATCATTTATAATTAGCCATAGTAGCCGTCTCAGAACATTACCTTTACCCTGTGACTATTGAAAGATTTCTTGAAATCTTAGAAAGGTCAGCATTCAACTTTCAGTTTCCATGTTATTAATTTCATTATCTCTCCTCATAAGAATGGAAATTGAAAGTGTATCTGCTTGTTGAGTGTGTACTGAGGGATCAGAAAACTAGCTTAGAGTGCTTCCAAACCTTCTTAAACAACACTAACAAATTCATATTCTCAGCCTACCAATTTCATCCCTATAGTTTTCCAGACTTTCAAGGCCCCCTTCGCATTGGCCCCCATATCCAACCATGGTAATGATGATGATGGTGATGGTGATCGTACCTACCAGGCCGTAGGTATGATCATGCAACCTATGAAGTAGAAACGATCGTCCTTCCCGTTTTACACACAGGAAACAGTATTAGAGATGTTCAGAGCCTTGCTTCAAAACTAGTGGATGGAATGGGATTCATATGAACAATCTGATCGAAGAGACCTAATGCTTCTCTCATTCTAGGGTAGATACACACCCATGGCTGAATCTTAATTTTCTAGCCACGGACTCTTTCTGTTTCACCTGCTTGAGGCTTTTGTTTGTTTTCTTTCCTTTCATTTTGTTTTGTTTTATAATTTGCTTTAAAGTTATGAGCTTTCAAGTTCACTAGAATTTGACACCAATTCAATAGTTTTATGCCCAGCTGCTTCAAGAATTTGTGTTATCTTTCTGACCTTTCTCTGAAATGCAATTGATTTTTTGGAGGCATTCCTATGGCTCATTTGATGAATTTTTTTACCATGTTCATCCAATAAGCAATGGTAGGGCTGGCAGGGGAGGGAGTGAGGAGAAAAACTAACTGGCATTTGTGTAGTCCTTGCACTGATTCCTTTGTATAAAATATATTTAATCCTTATAACAACCTGAGGTAGGTTTCATTACCCCCACTTTACATGTGAGGATATTAGGCCTAAAGAGTTTAAATAACAAGTTCAAGGTCATAGAATTATTGAGATACATGAACAGATTCAAATCAGGTCTACTGGATTCCATATTTGAGGCTCTTTCCCACATCATTTTCACTAGTGATGAACTCCCTCTCTACTATTGAAACTCCCTGGTTTCATGCCCACATTTTTCTATTCATTAGAAATTATATTCCACATATCTTCTTGTATTAGGTTAAGTTAGATTATGTGGCAGTAACAAATTAACTCCAAAATCTCAGTTTAACTCAATGAATCTTTCTTTTTCATGTTACACAGGCAATGTGGTTATATGGGCGTAGAGGTAGAGAACTGCTTCACATGCTCCCTCAGGATACTAGGCTGATGGAGATTTCCACCGCTGGTTATGCCACTGGCCACTATAGCAGAGGAAGAGTACTGGAAAGTTTTAAACTTGGTATTATATTCTTTAACACATAATTAGTCATATGACAGTTTATCTTTCCGGTAGTCAAAAATCTCTCTACTTTCTTCTTCCCACACCTAGAACATGCCCCTTTCCTCCCAATATAGAGAACCCAAAAGCCCCGGGGTTTCTAGCAATGCATAATAGCCTTGGCATCAAATTTAGTGGTAATTCTTCATGGTCTAGGTTCCTGTTAGTTACATAGATAGGAAATCCACAGTCCTCCAGTACACCACCTAATACAAAGTGCCAAGTAGCCACAGTGACTGGTTAAAGTTGGAGTCATGCAATGCAGCAGTCAGGTCTGGGCTGCAACACCACTGAGCAGATGTTATAAAGAACAGCACCCCCCAAGGTGAGGAAGAATTTTCCCAATTTGGCTCTGATTCTGCTTTCTGGTTGGAGTACTCTGATTCACTGTTTTCTATGATCCCTGTTCCCTGGTCCGGGAGGTCCTCTATTGTGCCTTATCCTCCATACCACATACAAAAATGATTGTTGGAGTAATGTAGTCCTTATCCATTAGAAGGTTGTGGCCCAAGATGTGCTAGCCCAAGTTCTTAGTTTCTCTGTCACTCAAAGATGTAGTAGACTTCCTACTTGTTTCCTCTCATTTCCAAATGCAAGGGATACTGCCTTCCCCATTACAAACAGGCCTTTTTGGAAACTTGGTCCTCATATTTGTTAAATTTCTTTATCTTCTTGACACCAAAACTTCTGTCTCCTGACAGTTAAAGGTGGGCATGAAGTAGTAGGTAGAAAGGACTTGCTTAATATGAGCTTTGCCCTGATCTATTTAATCAATTGATAAGCTTTCCTGGATATCATATCCTTAATCTGATACTTCTCCTGTGGTACATTAATCCATTGAAGGACTGTGACAGCTGTTTTGAAGGTCATGGCTTTCAACTAATCTTTCCTAAAGGTTGGAATTGTCATTCAAATTTGTCTTTCTCAATATTGGCAGATCATGCATTTCTGGAATTTTTCTATTTGCTTCTCTTTCTATTTGCAACCAGCCAGTTCTTTTGTGGGTTTATCTCTTTCTCTAATCCCAAGCCAAATGCAGAAAAAAGCCACAAATACACACTACAATCATTTTGTTTTCCATCGCCTTTCCCCCAGAGATATAGTTCATCAGGTGTACCATCTCCCTTGCAAGTTACTGCAGAGCAGTTTTATCAAATGTTTGGCCAGTGCAGAGCAAGGATGGCTATTACTCCAGCCTGTTTGCTTAGTGACCTTGCCCTTTACCATTTTTAGTTTTTCAGGGGCCACATCCCATCACTGGTACTAATTTTATCAGTAATTAGGACAGGCTAGATATACTGCATTACAAATTAACCTCTAAATGCTAGCGCCTTCCCACAACAAGTGCCTGTTTCCTTTCCGTGCTGCACAGCCAACACAGTTTGGCAGGGGCATGCTGCATGTGGTCTCTCAGGAATCCGAATTGAGTGAAGTCTGCAATCCAGCCTGTCACTGCTACAGGGGAAGAGAGAAGCCTGGAGAATTCATATGGCTCATCTGTGCTTCAGCCTGGAAGGAATACATATCAAGTTAGCTCAGAACAGGTTATATATGGATCTGCTTAACTGCACAAGTGCTGGAAAGCCAAGAGCACCTGAAATATTTGGTGAACCTTTCTGTTTCTGCAAAGTGTGCCTTCTAAAAATCCAATGTCCGGTCTATGACTTGAAGTCCTGGCTTCAGAACTAATTTAGTGCCCACAAGGAAAACAATATCCATAAAGACTCTTTTTTTTCCCCCTGGTCCGACCCTGCAAATGGAGCATCGTCTCATGCAACCTGAAAGTTTGCTTAAAATTCTATAGGAAAATGGAGTTGATTCCTCTCACAGTGAAACGTGCCTCAATAAAAATGAATGGTTTTGCCTATACTGTAACTGTAGTGTAGGTCCATTTGACTAAAACTTGAGTACATCCTTAGACATTTTGAAGAATTTCTTCCTTTTAAAGCTGCTATATTTACTGACATTTCCATCCCCTGGGAATCTGCTTCTCTTGTTTATTAGAGCTGCTAAAATGAAAGTTTGCCACCTGATTAATTTTAATAGTTTAGCCAGAAACCTGTGGATAATGTATATTGGCTGCCAAGCCTGAGATAAATTCTGTTGGCTCTGTTGCAAAGATTTTGGCAGAAATAAAGTCTGCCCTTTGCAAGAAAGAAGCACAGAGGAGCTGGAGGGGTGGAATTTCAAAAGCAAGTATGAAGCAAAAGACTGTTTTGTCTTTCTTTGTGACTTCCCACTGCAGCCAGGATCTGATAAACCCATTCAGCAATTCCTTTTTAGACCTCATATGTTTTATTTTAGCATTATAGTTAAGGAAGAGATGTAAGCCTTTTGTGTATAGCTGGACCCAATTCAAAGCAGAGACTTCAGAAGTGGCTTGGTGAAGCCAGCTGTAGGTTGTTGTGATGTTTAAAGAGATTTGGACAACTAAACAGCATCTTAAGGCACCAGGAGTTTACAGTGGGAGATTTGTATTGGAAGAGATCTCACTGTTGTGTGATTTATTAACCTCTTAGTTTTGTTTTTTGTTTTTGTTTTTGTTTTCCAATGCTGGTTCTTTCTCAAGACCTGCTATATAATTTGCAGGACTCAGTGCAAAATAACAAGGCTGATCCCATTATTCAAAAATCAAGGGAAAAGTATCATTAGAAGTATTAAAATATATAAAGTTTTTTCCTTCCCTTTGTGGGTTTTTTTTTTTTACTTTATTTGGTATTCAATTCTAAGGAAAGTTACAATTTTAAATGATTAGCATGGATCTTACCATCCATCTTTATATCATGAAATGCCACTTCTATATGCAAGTATCAGAGCACTTAACTTGTATGCAGAATCACTGAAATTACACAATTCTTATTTGTGGCTTATCCCCAAGAATGCCTGGAACTGGCAGAAATGAAAATTACAAGCCAGACTCTGGAAAGCTGTCATGAGGGTTAGGGGATGCTCAGGCATGGAGCAATCCAGGAAAGCACCCCTCAGGCATGGGGATTTTTGTGGGGTGAGCCAGAGTCTCTCAGGCACCCAGGTTCTGCCAGGTAATATAGACCATGTGCAGGCGCCTGGGTGGCTCAGTTGGTTGGGCAGCTGCCTTTGGCTCGGGTCATGATCCTGGAGTTCCGGGATCGAGTCCCGCATCGGGCTCCCTGCTCAGCGGGGAGTCTGCTTCTCCCTCTGACCCTCCCCCCATCTCATGTGCTCTCTCTCTCTCATTCTCTGTCTCAAATGAAATAAATAAAATCTTTAAAAAAATATATATAGACCATGTGCACACTTGTTCTGCCTAAGAGCTACCTGAACTACTTACCAGGCACTGGCCAGGACAGCATCTTGAGAAGTGGAGCCAGGTATCTCCTCTCTCACAGGCCCACCTTCCCAGCCCGATGTATGGATAACCCCCAAGGGTATTATAACCTGCATACCTGGATGCCCTTGGTACCTAGGCTGGAGACAGGTACTCACCACTGAGCTATCAGGGCAGGGACAGTAACCACTAAGCCCTGCCCCTACCCCTAGAAGCCATGGACTATCTGTGTCTAACTCCCATCTATGCCGGGGCCAGAATGTAGCAAGGAAACCAGCATGGGGAAGCAGAGGCCAGGCAAGGCAGGGGACAAGATAAGGGGAGCTGAGAATTTTTCCTGGAGAGGCAGTTAGAGGCAGGACCATGTGAGCTAAGAGGGTCAGGCTCATGCTCCATTATTCTCTTGGGCTCTGTTTATAAAACAAAAATTCAAAAGTAAAATTATTAAGAATTTCAAGACTGCAACAACAGAGAACTAAACTCTAAGCATAGGTCCTGCTGAGGCCAGGCTCTGTCCAACTGCAGTAGACCCCCACAGAGCCAACCCTGTCCTTCATTTTTTAGGACGTGGTCTTCCTGCCATCATTCAGCAGTGCTAGAGTGGTGACCAGCAACTGAGGTTGTAATATGGTGTATGTCAGAATTTAAAGATGAAGAGATGTCATTAAACAAATTGTCTTTAAGAAAATCTACTTTAACATATATACAATGGAATATTAGGCATCAAAAAGAATGAAATCTTGCCATTTGCAATGATGTGGATGGAACCAGAGGGTATTATGCTAAGTGAAGTCAGTCAGTCAGAGAAAGACAAATATTATATGATTTTACTCATATGTGGAATTTAAGGAACAAAAGAAATGAACATAGGGGAAAGGAAGGAAAAATAAAGATGAAAATAGAGGGAGGCAAACCATGAGAGATGCTGAACTCTAGGAAACAAACTGAGGGTTGCTGGAGGGGAGAGGGGTGGGGATATTGAGTAACTGGGTGATGAATGAGCACTGGGTGTTATATGCAACTGATGAATCACCAAACTCTGCCTCTGAAACTAATAATACACTATATGTTAACTGATTTGAAAGAAGGAAGGAGGAAGGAAGGAAATCTACTTTAGGAGAGTAACACACTCTATAAATCTTCAGGTAAAGGAGAGTAGAACTTTTCCTGCTCATTTGGAATTATATTTGTTCAGTTCTGTGCTATATTTAGGATAGGTAAGTTTATTCAGCAATAAAATTTAACTCTGAAATTTCAGTGCTGTGACATCAAAAAGTTGATTTCTTACTCATAGTGTATACTTATCAGGAGTGAGCAGGGAGCCTTGATCCACACTGTCCTCGGGGATCCAGGCTGACAGAGGCCCTACTTCTCTGTGGCTGTGCCTTCTGAAACCAGGGCCTCTGAAGTCACTGTGGCAGAAGAGAGCAATGAAGGTTTGGGCACCAGGGTTAGGATGATTCAGCCCAGAGGTGGGAAGGCCACTTCTGTTTACAGGGAATTACGGTAGCTCCATATGACCAAAAGGGGCCTGAGCAATGTGGAAAGGCCCATATTTGGTAAACAAAAGGTCCCTTTGCCATGATTTTCGTAACACTAAATGTTATGTCATTTCAGAGGTGATGCACTATTGTGTTCATGGCTGGGAGTTAGACCCAGCTCTCTTGTGGTCAATCTCTTTTCCCTGACAGTTGTGACTATTAGATCTTCTAACTATACTGAGCCAAAGTTTCTTCAGTGTAAAATAGAGATAATAAAGTCCAGGTCGCAATATTATTATAGATGTCTGTGAAAGCCCTATGAAAATTATCACTAGCTATTCAAATAATGGAATACTATTGTAGATCAGACTGAAAGAAAACCAAAGAGATACATTTATCTTGTCTTAAGCATCAAAATTCTCCAAAGGATATTTAATATATTATTTCTTGGAGGCATTGAGGGAGAAGAAAATGAGACACTGTATTAGTCATCAATTATTACATACCAAATTACTCCAAAAGTTAGTTGCTTAAACCAACAAAATTTATCATCTCATAGTTTCTGTGGGTCAGGAATCCAGTCCTAGCTGAGCGGTGCCTTCTGGTTCTGCATCTCTCACAAGGCTGCAACAAGGATGTCAGTTAGCACTACAGTGATCAGACTAGGGAAGGGTTTGTTTCCAAGCTCACTCATGTGGTCCTTGGCAGAATTCACTTCTTCCTAGGCAACTAAACTGAGGGTCTCAGTTCTTGGAGCAATTCATATCATGGCATCTTGCTCCATCGGAATGGGTGAAGGAGAAGTTCCAGATAGATAGACAGATAGACAGATACAATAAGAAAAAGAAGGATCAAGAATGAAGTCAGTCTTTTGTAACAATCTCTATGTGACACGCCATCACTGTTGCCATTCTTTAGAGCAAGTCTCTTCTATTCCATTCTTTAGAAACAAGTCACTAGGTCCAGCCCATACTCAAGGAGAGGGGATTACACAAGAATTTAAATGCTGACGGACTGGGATCATTGGGAGACATTTTAGAAACTATTTACCACAGAGATTTTAGTCTACCTTTTCCTTCTTTATAAGAAAGAGAAGAGCTTATAAACATCCCCTCCCAACCCCCCATCTATCACTGTCTTTGTTCAGTTCTGATCCACTCAAGCTTAGCTATTACAACTGTCTCTTAACTAATGTGTGTGGCTGATTTGCACCTTCTCCTATCACCTTCCCGTATTTACCATGATCAGAAGGAGCCTTCCAGAAGCATTTATAATTTATTATTTTATTTATTTTTATTATTTTATTCTACTCAAAATTATATGGCAAAGAAGTATTCTAAATGTATTGCAAAGCAGTTCCTACATACTAGAGACTTTTCCACCTCCATTTTCTTAGCAATTATAATTTTTTCTTTGCTAATGAGTAATACAGATAGGATTTGTTTTATCCTTAAAGTATATTTGATTTTTTAAATTTTAATTCCCATATACTTAACACACAGTGCTATATTCGTTTCAGGTGTACAATATAGTGATTCAACAATTCCATCTATTATTCAGTGCTCTTAATAAGTGTACTCTTAATCCCTCTTACCTATTTCACCCATCTCCCCACCCACCCCTCCTATGGTAACCATCAGTTTGTTCTCTATACATAAGAGTCTGTTTTTTGGTTTGTCTCTTTTTTTCCCTTTGTTCATTTGCTTTATTTCTTAAATTCCACATATGAATGAAATCATGGTATTTGTCTTTCTCTGACTGGCTTATTTTGCTTAGCATTATACTCTCTAGATCCACCCATGTTGTTGCAAACGGCAAGATTTTATGCCTGTTTATGGTTGGATAATATTCCTTTTTATGTATATATACCAGATCTTCTTTATCCATTCATCTATGGATGAACACTTAGGTTGCTTCAATATCTTGGCTATTGTATATAATGCTGCAAGAAACATACAGGTACATGTATCCCTTAATTAGTGTTTTGCATTCTTTGGGTAAATGCACAGAAGTTTGATTACTAGATTGTGGGGTAGATATATTAATTTTTTGTGGAAGCTCCATACTGTCTTCCACAATGACTGTACCAGTTTTCATTCCCACCAACAGTGCAAGAGGGTTCCTATTTCTCCACATCCTCACCAACACTTGTTTCTTGTGGTTTTGATTTTAGCCATTCTGACAGGTGTGAGGTGATATCTCATTGTGGTATTGATTTGCATTTCCCTGACGATGAGTGATGTTGAGTATCTTTTCATGTGTCTGTTGGCCATCTGGATGTCTTCTTTGGAGAAATGTGGGTTCATGTCTTCTGCCCATTTATAATCAGATTATTTTTGGGAGACATTAATTTTTATGAGTTCTTTATATATTTTGGATTCTAACACTTTATTGGATATGTCAGTGTTGTGTTTTCGTTTTGTTGGTTGTTTTCTTCACTGTGCAGAAGCTTTTTATTTTGACGTAGTCCCAACAGTTTATTTTTGCTTTTGTTTCCTTTGCCTAAGGAGACATATCTAGAAAGATGTTGTTATGGCTGATGCCAGAGAAATTACTGTCTGTGCTTTCTTCTAGGATTTTTATGGTGTCAGATTTCACATTTAGGTCCTTAATCCATTTTATTTTTGTATATGGTGTAATAATGTGATCCAGTTTCTTTCCTTTGCATGTAGCTGGTCCAGTTTTCCCAATACCATGTGTTGAAGAGACTTTCTCCCATTGTATATTCTTTTTTGCTTTGTCAAGGATTAATTGGCCATGTAACTGAGGTTTTACTTTGGGGCATTCTATACTTTTCCATTGATCTAGTTGTCTATTTTTGTGCTAGTAGCATGCTGTTTTGATTACTTACTTGAAGTCTGGAATTGTGATACGTCCAGTTTTTTCTTTTTCAAGATTGCTTTGGCTACTTGGTGTCTTTTGTGGTTACCTACAAATTTTAGGATTATTTGTTCTAGTTCTGTGAAAAATGCTATTGGCATTTTTGATAGGGATTGTATTAAATCTGCAGATTGCTTTGGGTAGTATAGACATTTTAACAATAGTTGTTCTTCCAATCTATGAGCATCTAGTGTCTGCATTTCTTTGTGTTGTCTTCAGTTTCTTTCATCAATGTTTTCTTTCATCAATATTTGAAAGAGTACAGGTCTTTCACCTCTTTGGTTAAGTTGATTCCTAGGTATTTTATTATTTTTGGTGCAATTGTAAATGGGATTGTTTTCTTAATTTCTCCTTCTGCTGCTTCATTGTAGTATATAGAGATTCAATGGATTTCTCTACATTGATTTTGTATCCTGTGACCTTACTGAATTCTTTATCACTTCTAGGAGTTTTTTGGTAGTCTTTAGGCTTTCTACATATCATATCATGTCATCTGCAAATAGTAAAAGTTTTACTACTTCCTTATCAATTTGGATGCCTTTTATTCCTTTTTCTTGTGTGATTGCTATGGCTACCATGTTGAATAAAAGTGGTGAGAGGGGGCATCATTGTCTTGTTCTTGACCTTAGGGGAAAAGCTCTCAGGTTTTCACCACTGAGTATGATGTTGGCTGTGGGTTTTTCATATATGGCCTTTACTATGTTAAAGTATGTTCTAAACCTACTTTCTTGGGGTTTTTTATCATGAATGATGTTGTACTTTGTCAAATGCTTTTTCTGTATCTAATGAAATGGTATGTTTTTTATCCTTTCACTTATTGATGTGTGCTATATCACATTGATTGATTTGCAAATATTGAAACACACTTGCTTTGCAGGAATAAATCCCCCTTGATCGTGGTGAATGATTTTTTTAATGTATTGTTGGATTTTGTTTGCTAATATTTTGTTGAGGATTTCTGCATCTATGTTCATCGGAGATATTGGCCTGTAGTTCTCTTTTTGAGTAGTATCATTGGTATTGGAATCAGGATAATGTAGGCCTCATAGAATAAATTTGGAAGTTCTACTTCCTCTTCTATTTTTGGGAAAAGATTGAGAAGAATCTTTTCTTCTATCGCTGCAGGTGGTAGAATTCACCACCTATAAAGCCTTCTCATCCTGGACTTCTGTTTATTGATAGTTTTTTGATTACTGATTCAATTTCATTGATGGTAGTCTGTTCAAATTTTGTTTCTTCCTGCTTCAATTTTTGTAGCTTATATGTTGGTAGGGATATATCCATTTCTCCTAGGTTGTCCAATTTTTGGCATATAATTTTTCATAGTATTCTCTTAAAAGCCTTTGTATTTCTGTGGTGTCAGTTGTCATTTCTCCTCTTTCGTTTCTGATTGTTTGAGTTCTCTCTCTTTTTGATGAGTCTTGCTTGAGGTTTATCAGTTTTCTTGGTGTTTTCAAAGAACCAGCTCCTGGTTTCATTGATCTGTTGTATTGTGTTTTTATTGTTTGTTTCTATGTCATTTATTTCTGTTCTAATCTTTATTATTTCCTTCCTTCTGTTGGATTTGGATTTTGTTTATTCCTTTTTATTTTTTCTAGCTCCTTGAGGTGTAATGTTAGTTTGTTTATTTGCATTTTTCTTGCTTCTTGAGGTAGGCCTGCATTGCTATAAACTTCCCTCTTAGAACTGCTTTTGCTGCATCCCAAAGATATTGGATCATTTTGTTTTCATTTTCATTTGACTCCATTTGTTTTTAAAATTTCCTCTTTATTGGTTGACCCATTCTTTGTTTTGTAGCATGTTACTTAACCTCCATGTATTTGTGCTCTTTCCAGATTTTTTCTTGTGGTTGATTTCTAGTTTCATTGTGTTGTAGTCAAAAAAGATGGTATAACTTCACTCTTCTTGAAATTGTTTAGACTTGTTTCGTGATCTACCATTTGATCTATTCTGGAGAATATTGCATATGCACTTCAATGTGTATTCTGCTGTTTTGAATGGAATATTCTGACTGTATCTGTTTAATCCAACTGATTCAATGTGTCATTCAAAATCAGTTTCCTTGTTGATTTTCTGTTTAGATCATCTGTCCATTGGTGTGAGTGCAGTGGTAAAGACCCTGCTATTATTGTATTACTATTGATCAGTTCCTTTAAGTTTTTTTTTTTTTTTTAACTGTTTTAGGTATTTGAATGTTCCCAAGTTGGGTGCATAAATATTTACAATTTTTATGTCCTCTTGTTTAATTGTCCCCTTAATGATTATATAATGTCCTTCTTTGTCTGTCAAATAAATAAATCTTCAAAAAAATAATAAAATAAATAATAAAAATTTTAAAAAGAAGTACAAAATACATGAAAGAAAAAGAACTTAAATGGAGAAATTTAAAGAGCCATAATTTTAATTGGATATTTTAACACCCTTCTCTCAGTAATTGAGAGTCTTATAATTGACATTTTAGAACATTCCACCCAATAGTAGCAGAACACACCTTTTAAAGTTTACACAGAGGTTCATGAAAATAAACCACATTTGGGACAATTTAAGACAGCTGAAATGATACAAAATATGTTCTCTGACTACAACCATACTAAGCCAGAAATCAATACAGAATGATATCAGAAAAATCCCCCCAAATAATTTGGAAATTTAAACATCTGTAAGTAATCCATAGATAAAATAATCACAAAGGAAACTAGAAAACATACTGAATTGAAAGGAAATTAAAACAAAACATCACATTTGTGGAATGAAGCTAAAAGCACTGTTTAGAGGAAAATCTATAATATTAATTGTATATATTAGAAAAGAAAAAATTTTTTAAGTAAATGACCTCAGGTTCCACCTTAAGAAACCAAGGAAAAATGATCATATAAACTCCAGAGCATAAAGAAGAAAGGAAATAATAAAGATTCATCTTAAGAAATTAATAAAGTGAAGAACCAAATAGCAATAGAGAAAATAAACTAAAACCTGGTTCTCTGAGTAACAATCAGTAAAATTTATTATCTTCTAGCCAAACTTACAAAGAAATTTTAAAAGATTTTGACACAAATTAAAAATATTAGGAATAAAAGAGACATTACTACAAATCCTACAAACATTAAAAGATCAGGAAATATCAAATAAAACTTTTTATGCCAATAAATTTGAAAACAGATAAAAGGGACATATTCCTTTGAAGACACTAAGTCTAGAAGAAATAAGTTGGCTGAATAACCTCATATCTATTAAAGAAATTAAATTTAAAGTTAAAATTCTTCCTATAAGGAAAATTTCAGTCTGGAATGGTTTCAATGGTGAATTCTACTAAACATATAAGGAAGAAATGTACCAGTTCTTCACAATCTGTTTCAGAAAACAGAATAAACACTTCCCAAATCATTTCATGAAGGCAGGATTGCCCTGATATCAAAATCAGCAAAGAAATTACAGTACTTCAAGCCTCACCTTCTCCATGAACCTTTCTCTGCATCCCACTTCACTGTGACTCCATGTGATCCTTAGCATGTAACTCTACCACTGAACTTATTAACTATGTTTACTTGTTTGTCTTGCTTAATAAACTAAAATCAACTTTAGGATAATTACTGTATCTCACTGTTATGGACTGAATATCTGTATCCTCTGGAAATTCATATGCTGAAACCTAATCCCCAATGTGATGGTATTTGGACACAGGGCTTTGGGGAGGCAATTTAGTCAGGAGTGTTGACCTATGAATGGAATTGATGCCCTTGTGAAAGAGGCCCCAGAAAGCTCCCTTATCCATTTTGTCATGCAGGGATAGAGTGAGAAGATCCCCATCTATGAACCAGGAGCTGGGTCTTCACCAGATATTGAATCTGCTGGCACTTTGACCTTGAACTTATCAACCTGCAGAACAGTGAAAAATAAGTTTCTGTTGTTTATAAGATGCCTAGTGTGCAGTATTTCATTATAGCAGCCTGAACTGACATTCATATTTCTATCCTCAGCATCTAACACACAGTGCATGTTTGAATTAACAAATAAGTGGATCAAGGGTATGCCAGTACTTAAGAGGCAGGTAATTCCATTTTCATTGAATTGTAATACCATGTTAGCTCCACCTTTGATCTACAAGCTTTTTCAAAAATCCATTGTGTTCCTCCAAAGTTTCCTAATTAGTTGAATGTTTTGACAAGTTACTATTTACACTTTCCAATCAGTGCTGATTGTCAAATAGATGCTTTGTTTTCCAAATCTAATAAAAGATTCTCTTCACTCTGAGAAAGAAGAACATGATCACTTATGGTACCATGTGTAGCAAATTTGTTATTTTCTTATACAGCCTCACCTACATCAAGATCATTTTGTAATAATCAATGGTCAAATTCATTTTCTCCCTGTTCTCACTATATCCTTCCAGATATATATTCAAGTCTATTAAAATAGATCTCCTGTTTTGTCACTGTTGTGTTATGATTCAACATGTGCCAGCTATTAATTTCAAAAGCACTGGGGAAACACATAAGACTTCTTCACTCTCCTTTTTGTCCCTGCAGGGTTCTTACAAATGAGCTGGCTTTGTGCAGTGCAGGCTAACAGCCTCATTTGGAGTTGAATACTTCATTATGGAATGATGCAAGTTCCCCAAAATTGTACTGGGGTGGAAAATAATTTCAATGGAAAATCCCTTTAGCTGTTTTAATGTAAGGTAATGCCAACTGTATGTCAAAAACATAATAAAATTTAAAATAAAGTAGGTTGCTCACTAACACAACTAATACAATATGTAAATAGGCAGAGATAAAAGGATTAGTTACTAAGACTTGAAATATCAAATTTAAGTAGTTTTCATTGATTCTCTCTCAAAGACAAAACATTGCTTCCTTTTTTATTCCCTAGAAAATAAAGTAGCCTTTTTGTACCTGTGTTTATCTTTCATATGTGACATTTTAGTAAGTGCTTAAATGTTAATTCAACAATCATTCAGCATCTAGTCTATGCCAAACACCATGCCACACATACGCATACATACATACAGATCACACAGTTTTTGCCATAATGGAATTTACTGTCTTGGTTTTGACCTATATTGACCATCATTAGTTCAATATAAATTAAAAAAAAAAAGATATCAGAGTATGTTCTCAAACAATTTCTGAAACATTGGACAAAAAATGTACTAAGTAGTAAGTAAGAAATAGCATCCTAATAGCAGTTTTGTCATCAAATAACGGAAGTCCTAGGAATGCCTTGTATTAGAGTAATTATGGCATTAGTAAAAGTATTAGAAAGATAGGAGTAATAGTAGCAATAGCAGAAGTAGTAACCACTTCCATGTCTTCACCAATTACCAGATAATAGACCTTATAAACAAGGACTTGTATGTGAATCAACACATTTGATTTTCATAGTCACACTAACAGGTAGGTACGACTATTATCCCCACTTTACTGTTGAGGACACTGAACATTAGAGAGTATCAGTGCTCACAGAGTCCATAGATCCATAGCTAACACCTAGTCAAATTGGAATTAAGAATCTAAGCCTGGTATTTCCAAACCACACCTATCCTAGTGGGATTTAGAAATAGGCAGAACCAGATTAAACTGTTTTTATGACTTCTTAGTGACTTTGAAAGTTATTTTGGGGGTTAGAAATATTATTCTATAAACGGCCAGCTAATAAATATTTTAGGCTTTGTGGACAATATGGCCTTTGTTGCCCTCAATTTTGCTATTGTAAACAGAAACCAGCCATAGACCATAAGTAAAAATTTAGTTCCGAAAATAGGCCAAACATTCACTTATATAATTTTCATATTTTTTGTGTGTATAAAATGGAGATGGTCCTACTTTTGTGGGATTGTTGTAATTATTTTAAATAAACACGCAAAGAATGTAGTATGACAAATTTTAGGTGTTTAATGATGCTATTATTTTTTAAATTATTGTTTAGCTCTTTCTCTTCATCCTAAACCACAAAAGGAAGATGACAAGTATATTTTTGCCTTTCAATAAAGAGTTCACCAAAAACAAACAAAAAAATCCCTTTAAAAATATAATCCTGAGGGTGTATGGGTGTGATATGCTGTTATGAAGAGATGTATTAATTTATTCATATCTGAGAACTTGCAATGCATGGAATCTATTAGGGGCTGGAAATGCAAATATCTGATAAACATGTACTGTTATTACCACATATAGCAATTCTATTAGGGAGTATCACTTGTGCGCAAGTAGCTAACCAAAATTGGAAGATATATTTTCTATTAATACTACTGTAAAACTTACTTGGTATTGTAAAAACTGATTTTCTTATCTCATTTTTCCATTATCAGCCTACAATTTTTTTGAGACCTGGAATGACTTTTTTTTCATAATTTTTTATTGTTATGTTAATCACCATACATTACATCATTAGTTTTTGATGTAGTGTTCCATGATTCATTCTTTCTGCCTAACACCCAGTGCTCGACGCAGAATGTGCCCTCTTTAATACCCATCACCAGGCTAACCCATCCCCACACCTCCTCCCCTCTAGAATCCTCAGTTTGTTTTTCAGAGTCCATCGTCTCTAATGGTTCATCTCCCCCTCCAACTTATTCCCCTTCATTCTTCCCCTCCTGCTATCTTCTTCTTTTTTTTTCTTAACATATATTGCATTATTTGTTTCAGAAGTACAGATCCGTGACTCATCAGTCTTGCACAATTGACAGTGCTCACAATAGAACATACCCTCCCCAAGTTCTATCACCCAACCACACCATCCCTCCCACCACCCACCACGCCAGCAACCCACAGTTTGTTTCCTGAGATTAAGAATTCCTTTGATCAGTGAGGTCATATGATACCTGTCTTTCCCTGATTGACTTATTTCACGCAGCATAACACCCTCCAGTTCCATCCATGTCGTTGCAAATGGCAAGATCTCATTCCTTTTGATGGCTGCATAATATTCCATTGTGTGTATATACCACATCTTCTTTAGCCATTCATCTGTCCATGGACATCCTGGCTCTCTCCACAGTTTGGCTATTGTGGACATTGCTGCTATAAACATCGGGGTGCATGTACCCCTTCGGATCCCTACATTTGTATCTTTGTGGTAAACACCCAGTAGTGCAATTGCTGGATCGTATAGTAGCTCTATTTTCAACTGTTTGAAGAACCTCCATACTGTTTTCCAGAGGGGTTGCACCAGCTTGCATTCCCACCAACAGTGTACGAGGGTTCCCCATTCTCCAGATCCCCGCCAACATCTGTCGTTTCCTGACTTGTTAATTTTAGCCATTCTGACGGGTGTGAGGTGGTATCTCATGGAGGTTTTGATTTGGATTTCCCTGATGCCGAGCGACGTGGAGCACTTTTTCATGTGTCTGTTGGCCATTTGGATGTCTTCTTTGGAAAAATGTCTGTTCATGTCATCTGCCCATCTCTTGATTGGATTATTTGTTCTTTGGGTGTTGAGTTTGATAAGTTCTTTATAGATTTTGGATACTAGCCCTTTATCTGATATGTCATTTGCAAATATTTTCTCCCATTCTGTCAGTTGTCTTTTGGTTTTGTGGACTGTTTCATTTGCTGTGCAAAAGCTTTTGATCTTGATGAAGTCCCAAAAGTTCATTTTTGCCCTTGCTTCCTTTGCCATTGGCGATGTTTCTAGGAAGAAGTTGCTGCGGCTGAGGTCGAAGAGGTTGCTGCCTGTGTTCTCCTTTAGGATTTTGATGGACTCCTGTCTCACGTTTAGGTCTTTCAACCATTTGGAGTCTATTTTTGTGTGTGGTGTAAGGAAATGGTCCAGTTTCATTCTTCTGCATGTGGCTGTCCAATTTTCCCAACACCATTTGTTGAACAGACTGTCTTTTTTCCGACGGACATTCGTTCTTGCTTTGTTGAAGATAAGTTGACCATAGAGTTGAGGGGCCATTACTGGGCTCTCTATTCTGTTCCATTGCTCTATAGGTCTGTTTTTGTGCCAGTAACATACTGTCTTGATGATTATGGCTTTGTAATAGAGCTTGAAGTCCGGAATTGTGATGCCACCAGCTCTGCTATTCTTTTTCAACATTCCTCTGTCTATTTGGAATCTTTTTTGGTTCCATACGATTTTAGGATTATTTGCTCCATTTCTTTGAAATAACTTGATGGTATTTTGATAGGGGTTGCATTGAATGTGTAGATTGCTCTAGGTAGCATTGACATCTTCACAATATTTGTTCTTCCAATCCATGAGCATGGAATGTTTTTCCATTTGTTTCTTCCACACTTTCTTTCGTGAGTATTTTATAGTTTTTGAGTACAGATCCTTTGCCTCTTTGGTTAGATTTATTCCTAGGTATCTTATGATTTTGGATGCAATTGTAAATGGGATCGACTCCTTGATTTCTATTTCTTCTGTCTTGTTGGTGTATAGGAATGCCACTGATTTCTGTGCATTGATTTTATATCCTGCCACTTGACTGAATTCCTGTATGAGTTCTAGCAGTTTTGGGGTGGAGTCTTTTGGGTTTTCCACATACAGTATCATATCTGCAAACAGTGAAAGTTTGACTTCTTCTTTGCTGATTTGGATGCTTTTGATTTCTTTTTGTTGTCTGATTGCTATGGCTAGGGCTTCTAATACTCTGTTGAATAGCAGTGGTGATAGTGGACATCCCTGCCACGTTCCTGACCTTAGGGGGAAAGCTCTCTGTTTTTCCCCACTGAGAATGATATTTGTTGTGGGTTTTTCATAGGTGGCTTTTATGATATTGAGGTATGTACCCTCTATCCCTATACTCTGAAGAGTTCTGATCAAGAAAGGATGATGTACTTTGTCAAATGCTTTTTCTGAATCTATTGAGAGGATCATATGGATCTTGTTCTTTTATTAATGTATTGTATCACACTGATTTGCAGATGTTGAACCATCTTGACCATTGCAAGATGTTGAACTTGCAGCCCAGGGATAAATCCCACTTCGTCGTGGTGAATAATCATTTTAATGTACTGTTGGATCCTATTGGCTAGTATTTTGGTGAGAATTTTTGCATCCATGTTCATCAAGGATATTGGTCTGTAATTCTCCTTTTGGATGGGGTCTTTGGTTTGGGGATCAAGGTAATGGTGGCCTCATAAAACGAGTTTGGAAGTTTTCCTTCCATTTCTATTTTTTGGAACAGTTTCAGAAGAATAGGTATTAATTCTTCTTGAAATGTTTGGTAGAATTCCCCTGGGAAGCCATCTGGCCCTGGGCTTTTGTTGGTAGGGAGATTTTTGGTGACTGCTTCAATTTCCTTAGTGGTTATAGGTCTGTTCAGGTTTTCTATTTCTTCCTGGTCCAGTTTTGGTAGTTGATACATCGCTAGGAATGCATCCATTTCTTCCAGGTTATCTAATTTGCTGGCATAGAGTTGCTCATAATATGTTCTTATATTTGTTTGTATTTCTTTGGTGTTGGTTGTGATCCCTCTTTCATTCATGATTTTTTAGATTTGGGTCATTTCTCTTTTCTTTTTGATCAGTCTGGCCAGGGGTTTATCAATCTTGTTAATTCTTTCAAAGAACCAGCTCCTAGTTTCGTTGATCTATTCTACTGTTCTTTTGGTTTCTATTTCATTGATTTCTGCTCTGATCTTTATTATTTCTCTTCTGCTGGGTATAGGCCTTATTTACTGTTTTTTCTCTAGCTCCTTTAGGTGTAGGGTTAGGTTGTGTATTTGAGACCTTTCTTGTTTCTTGAGAAAGGCTTGTATTGCTATATACTTGCCTCCTATACCTGCCTTTGCTGTATCCCAAAGATTTTGAACAGTTGTGTTTTCATTTTCATTGGTTTCCATGAATTTTTTTAATTCTTCTTTAATTTCCTGGTTGACCCATTCATTTTTTAGTAGGATGTTCTTTAGCCTCCATGTATTTGAGTTCTTTCCAACTTTCCTCTTGTGATTGAGTTCCAGTTTCAAATCATTGTGGTCTGAAAATATGCAGGGAAAAATCCCAATCTTTTGGTACCGGTTGAGACCTGATTTGTGACCTAGGATGTGATCCATTCTGGAGAATGTTCCATGGGCACTAGAGAAGAATGTGTATTCCGTTGCTTTGGGATGGAATGTTCTGAATATGTCTGTGAGGTCCATTTGGTCCAGTGTGTCATTTAAAGTCTTTATTTCCTTGTTGATCTTTTGCTTAGATGATCTGTCCATTTCAGTCAGGGGGGGTGTTAAAGTCCCCCACTATTATTGTATTGCTGTCAATGTGTTTCTTTGCTTTTGTTATTAATTGCCTTATATAATTGGCTGCTCCCATGTTCGGGGCATAGATATATACAGTTGTTAGATCTTCTTTTTGGATAGACCCTTTACATATCATATAGTATCCTTCCCCATCTCTTATTATAGTCTTTCGTTTAAAATCTAGTTTGTCTGATATAAGGATTGCCACCCCAGCTTTCTTTTGGTGTCCATTAGCATGGTAAGTGGTTTTTCACCCCTTCTCTTTCAATCTGGAGGTGTCTTTGGGTCTAAAATGAGTCTCTTGCAGACAGCATATCGATGGGTCTTGTTTTTTAATCCAATCTGACAGCCTGTGTCCTTTGATTGGGGCATTGAGCCCATTTACATGCAGGGTAACTATTGAAAGATATGAATTTAGTGCCACTGTATTTCCTGTAAGGTGACTGTTACTGTATACTGTGTGTGTTCCTTTCTGGTTTATGTTGCTTTTAGGCTCTGTCTTTGATTAGAGGACCCGTTTCAAGATTTCTTGTAGGGTTGGTTTCATGTTTGCAAATTCCTTTAGCTTTTGTTTGTCCTGGAAGCTTTTTATCTCTCCTTCTATTCTCAATGACAGCCTAGCTGGATATAGTATTCTTGGCTGCATATTTTCTCGTTTAGTGCTCTGAAGATATCATGCCTGTGGTTTCTGGCCTGCAAGGTGTCTGTGGATAGTCTGTTGCCAATCTAATGTTTCTACCATATTACATTACATATCTCTTCTCCCGAGGTGCTTTCAGGATTTTCTCTTTGTCTCTGAGACTCGTAAATTTTACTATTAGATGTCGGGGTCTTGACCTATTTTTATTGATTTTGAGAGGGGTTCTCTGTGCCTCCTGGATTTTGATGCCTGTTTCCTTCCCCAAATTTGGGAAGTTCTCTGCTATAATTTGCTCCAATATACCTTCTGCCCCTTTCTCTTTCTTCTTCTTCTGGGATCCCAATTATCATAATACTGGTTCATCTTATGGTATCCCTTATCTCTTGAATTCCTCCCTCGTGATTCAGTAGTTATTTCTCTTTTTCTCAGCCTCCTTATTTTCCATCCTTTGGTCTTCCATATCACTAATTCTGTCTTCTGCCTCATTTATCCTAGCAGTTGGAGCCTCTGTTTTTGACTGCACCTCATTAATAGCCTTTTTGATTTTGACTTGGTTAGATTTTAGTTCTTTTTTTTCTCCAGGAAGGGTTTCTCTAATAACTTCCATGCTTTTTTCAAGCCCAGCTAGTATCTTTAAAATCATTCTGAACTCTAGTTCTGACATATTATTAATATCTGTATTGATTACGTCCCTGGAACTTTGTACTGCCTCTTGTTCTTTTTGCTGAGGTGATTTTTTCCATCTTGCCATTTTGTCCGGAGGAGAATAGATGAATGAGAGAACAAAATACTACAGGGTAACAAGGACCCCAGAAAAATATACGCTGAACAAATCAGAAGAGACCTGAAACCAGGGGAGAAGAAAGGGGAAGAAAGAAAAAAGAAAAAAAAAAAAGATCAAATATGATCAGGCTGGACTAGATCAGTGCCACACACTAGATTTTGGGCATAGTTTGATCTTTTAGAAGAAAGTGTCTCCCAAAATTTTAAAGAATGAAAAGCATATATGTACAAATATAAGGGTAAATACAATGAAGGGATCGAATATAACTGTAAAGATGAAATTATAAAAGATTTTATAAAAGGAATTGATAAGAAGTTGTTTGAAAAAAGAAAGAAGAGAAATTAAAAAAAAATGATCAGGCATGAGACTAGAACAAAGCCACATACTATACATTTAGGGTATATTTTGGTCTGTTAGAAGAAACTGTATCCCAAAATTTTAAAGAGAGAACTTTATATATATATATATATATATATATATATATACCAAAAGGAATGTTAACTACTATGAAGGGATAGAATATGACTCTAAAAATGAAAAATAAAAAGGATTTTTTAAAAAGGGATTGATAAGATGTTCATTAATAAAGGGAAAAGAAAATTTTTTAAAAAATAGAAAAAGAAAAAAAATTAAAAAAATTAACTTTGAAAGACTAAAAAAATCAGGGGAATAAAAGCCATGAATTCTATGTGCAGTATTCCCCTAGCGCTGGAGTTTTGCCATTCTCATTGATCAGTAAACTTGGTCTTGGGGGCTGTTCTTGCTGATCTTCTGGGGGAGGGGCCTGTTGCCATGGTTCCCAAATGTCTTTGCCGGAGGCAGACTTGCCCCTCCCTTGCTGGTCCAGGCTAAGTAATCTGCTTGAGTTTGCTCTTGGGAGCTTTTGTTCCCTGCAAGCTTTCTGTACAGTTTTGGAGGACAAGAATGAAAATGGCAGCCTCCCAATCTCCACCCGGCAGAGCTGAGAACGGGGCCCCTCTCCTCAGTGTGCCCCCAGAGAAAAGCAGTCAATCACTCCCGTCTCCTGGTCTCCGTCTGCACTCCGTGCTCACCCGGCCTGTGACCGAGTGTTTCTATCTCTGGCACCTGACCCCGTGTGGAGTCTCCAAACCCAGCAGATCCCTGCGATGCGCTCCCGTGCCACTCCTCCTGGGGGAGGAAGGGGAGTCTCCCTCGATCTGCCGCTTGTTGGGTCCCTGCTAGAGGAGCAGTGGCCCGAATGTGCCCCGGATCAGTTATATGGCAACCCCAAGCTGACAGCCCACCCCTCGGCTCCATCTCGGCAGCGGGCTTCCCCACTCTGGTACCTAGGAGCTCTGCCGCACTCAGGCACCTGCGGTCTTTCTGTGACCCCGAGGGTCCTGAGACCACACTGTCCCACGACAGTTCCACCCCCAACTTAGCCACTAGAGCGACGTCCCTCAGTGGAGCTGACTTTAAAAAGTTTCAATTTTTTGCTCCGCTGCTCTATCACTTGCCAGAAGCGGCCAACGGAGCCCCCCTCCCCCGCCGTCTATCCTCCTGAATATCGCCTCGGATTCACTTCTCCACACGTCCTACCTACCAGAAAGTGGTCACTTCTCTGTTCAGAGAGTTGTTGCTACTCTTTTCTTAGATCTCCTGTTGAGTTCGTAGGTGTTCAGAATGGTTTGATCCCTATCTGGCTGAATTCCTGGGACCAGACAAAATTTAGGTCTCCTACTCCTCCACCATCTTGCTGGGAGAGGGCTTCTTACATTCTTTTTAAAGTCAGTAATTACCCATTGGAGGAAATTGGCCTTAAATTTAAGTCTCACCTCTTTGGGTCTCTCTCTCTTGGATTCTAACTTGTCACTACTTTTTTGATTTTCTCATGTCCCCAAGGCATATTTTTATAATATATTTTGTCTATCAGTATTTTTTAGATGGCAAGATGATTGACACAAATTACTTGGTCTGTTAATATTCTGTATATAATCCTAATGTTTAAATATTCACTATCAAATATATGTTATCTCAAAATAATGATCTAGTGTGTTTTACATGTTAACATTTTGTCACATTTCAAGGAAAAAAAATATTACAGGAACAAAATGTTGCCCTAATTAACAAGGAGAGTAAAAGTTTTTAATTTTATGACTGAAAAATTATTAAAAACTTTTAGATAGTTCAAAAATAGAGAAATAATTTGACATTTAATACAAACAGTAAGAGAATTAGATATTAGGGAAAACTATATATTATTTTGAACTAACAGAGGTCTTCAAGGTACAATTAATATTATAAGAAAAAGAAATTAGAATATATCCTAACTTAATTTTTAATGTATTAGCCTTCAAAAATTAAATTCCACAAGTATATATATTTTAAATTATTTAATTGAATTAAGGCCAGGAGTCATGAAAAATCCCTTTTTGGGAATTCTTAACATCTGGTGAATATGAATTAATAGCAGAATGTCAAGTTTGCTACCTTCAAGTTTCAAAGGGAGAAATAGTTCCAACTGCATGGGCAACTAGATCCTTGATAAATTATCTTTGATCCATGTATCTTAAAGACTATAAAGAATATGAAATAAGAGTGTTAAAGAAAATTATCTTTCCTAAAAATTCATGTTCCTAATGAATCCAAAGCTGAAAAGTGAACATCTATTTAGAATCACAAATGTGCCATATAATGATTATAGAAACAATCTAGCACTTGCCAGCTGAGAAATTGTTGTCCTTACACTGTAACACCAAAGCAACAACATTTGACTACAATTTTAATACTAAAAGTTCAATAATAGTTAAATTTGTGGTAATACTTAAGATTTGTTCCTGTAGCCTAAAAGTTCATTCTATGATGGAAATAGTGATTTTCAGCTGATTATTGTTTTTAAAATTTAGCCATCTGGCATTTGGCTAAAAAGCACATTCAGTTGTATGTCAAAATATACATTCACATGTTAAACCAATTTCCCTTACATCTTCTATTTATATAGTATATGTTGGTAGCACTTAACTTTAGATTGTGGTTTGCTGCTGTTAAAATATTGATTCAGGATCATAAAGACCTAGAGGATGAGGAATCCAATAATCTGGGCCTTAATCTGAGTATACTAACTAGTAGGAACTGAATGTGTACCCCTAAAATTCATATGTTGAAATCTTAACTCCCAGTGTGATCATATTAGGATGCAGGGCTTTTGGGAGGTGATTTGGTCATGAGGGTAGAGTTCCCAGGAATATGATTAGTGGCCTTAAAAAGAGAACCCAGAGAGCTTTCTCATTCTTTCTATGTTATGTTTTCACCAGGCACCAAATCTGCCAGTGCCTTCATCTTGGACTTACCAGCTTCCAGAACTGTGAGAAGTCAGTTTCTTGATAAGCAACCCAGTCTCTGGTATTTTTTATAGCAGTCCAACAGTCTAAGACACTAGCTAATGAGAATCAGAGTCATCTATTTTTTAATATGGGAAAGTGAGGCATGTGTGTGTGACATATGCATGCTTTCGGGTGTTTAGTGCAGTCTCAACACTTAGGGCCAGATGTTTCATCTCAGTGCCCATTCATAGGTAAACATGAGCATAGCCCATAGGCCAGGTAATTAGAGGCTCTAGGACAGGATTATGAAGCCTGAGAAAGTGACACAAATATTCAGGAGTGCTTGAAAAAGTATTACTGGTAGCAGCATTTGCATTAAGAATGCAGCTATTGAGGGGTTGTGAACATGGTAGATGGTGGCAGCCTAGTTTATGTTGATATTCAGAGAGACTGAAAAACAGACAGGGCAACTAGATAACAAAACTAAAATCCTACAGGCAATCTATTAAAAAAAGAAAAATAGGTGGGCACCTGGGTGGCTCAGTCAGTTAAGCGTCTGCCTTTGGCTTAGGTCATGATCCCTGACTCCTGGGATCGAGTCCTGCATCAGGCTCCCTGCTCAGCAGGGCATCTGCTTCTCCTTCTATCCTCCACCCCTGCTTGTGATCTCTCTCTCAAGTGCTCTCTCTCTCTCTCAAAAAAAAAAAAAAAAAAAAGGTGATGAGACATCCCCTAAACTCCAAATTACAACGGGTAAAAAACTACCAATAACCATTTGATCTGCACAGTGACCAACTCTGCAGATGAGAAAGAAAGGTAAGTAACAAGGCATCTAATGGACCTGAGAACAGTAGAATCTCAAAAAGAACAAGGACTAGAAAGCATAGAGGGCCAATTTAAGAACAGCATCTGGCAGGGTTTTGTCCAGTCTAATAGCAGATGAATACAATGATTATACAGCAAATACTAAAGGAATTAGAAGAGTCTACATCCTCTAAACATTAAGAACTAACCCATTAGGACTCCCTTTCAGATAAGAGCCTTGCACTTTGAAGAAACTGTTAGGAGTCGAATCAAAATTGAGTGGAAATGTAACAAAGAGAGGTCCAGATAAAAGCTGGGGGGAGAACAAAGCCACTATCTTAGAAAGCAAGCCATCATATTTTTGAATACTCCAGGAAAACAAGAGAAATTTCTGCGAGTTATAATAGCTACCCTGAACCACATCTTCTAAAACCTCAGGAACACTAATTTCATGTAAAATGAGCAATAGAAAAGTACCAAAGCCAAATTTTATTTTAAAATGGTCATAAAAGAGAATAAACAGAATATCATTTTTACAGATAATGAAAGCACCTCAGAAAGTCTTGCTCAAAGAACACATCAAAACAGTAAATATCTATATTGAAAAGCACTACTAGACATTAAGAAACAGATATAAGACATTAGCAACAACATAAATCAGAATTAGAAAAACTCATAAAGCAGGTAACAGAACTCAAGAAGTATTTCCAAAATTTTAAAAATTACTTTAGAGGGCGCCTGGGTGGCTCAGATGGTTAAGCGTCTGCCTTCGGCTCAGGTCATGATCCCAGGGTCCTGGGATCGAGTCCCGCATCAGGCTCCCTGTTCCTTGGGAGCCTGCTTCTCCCTCTGCTTCTCTCTCTCTCTGTCTCTCTCTCTCTGTCTCTCATGAATAAATAAATAAAATCTCATGAATAAATAAATAAAATCTTTAAAAAAAAATTACTTTAGACATCAAGTATGATAGCCAGCCTCCAGTGACCTTGTCTCCTAATATTTAAACCTTTTTATATTTTTTTACATTGACACAGGACTGATCAGTAGAGTACCATGGAAGTGACGGCATGTGATCTTTGAGGCTAGGTCATAAAAGGCATTGCATGTTCCATTTGCCTTCTCGGATCTCCCGATCTGGGAGAAGCCATCTTCCATATGGTGAGTTCATTCAGCCCTCTGGAAAAGCCAAAAAGGAGAGGAGCTAAGACCTCCTACCAATAGCTAGCACCAACTCTCCAGCCACAAGTGTTACTTACCTCAAAAGTGAATCTTTTAGCCTTCAGTCAAGTCTTCAGATGACCAGAACATTTTAAAGTCTCTGAGTAAGAAATGGTAAGAGTGTTTATTGTTGTTCTAAGTCATTCAGTTTTGTTGTAGTTTGTTATGCAGCAGCAGCAGAGAACAAATACAAAGACTAAATTATAAAGAACATAAGACAAATAAACAAAATGAAAGGAAATTTTTGAAAAATCAGTAATAGATAAAAATATTCCAAAAAGTAACATATATGGAAAATAGGCACACATACAAAGATACAACGTGATACAACTTATAGGTGATAGGAGACTCTGAAAAAGTAAACCAAAATAAGAGAATAGAAACAAATATTAAATAATTTTAAAAATGCATTACATTAAAAAAGATTTGATTGCATATCAAAATTGTACCATATACCTGAGGATATTTGAATAACCAATACCAAATTATAAAATAGTAAAATTTTAGACATTAAAGAAATATAAAACCCCCAGGTATCTAAGCAAGACATGACTTATAAAGGAAATAAAATTATATAGTAATGTTCTATACCTGAAGAAAATGGAGTAACATTTTATTTTAATATAAGAGATATTAAGTAGAGAAAATATGAGCCAAAGATTTTATAACCAGCTAAACTGATTTTCAAGTGTAAAGGTGTAAACTACATCATGCAAGTACTCAGGGAGATTTACTCCCATGAGCCATTCCTTAGGAACTTACTAGAATACATGCTTCAATCAACCAAAAAGAAAGACAAGTTGAGTATGAATTGTAAGCATTAAACATGGTTACCTTCAAGTTAAGATTAAAGGACAAAAATATAGTAAGGAAGGGCTATAGGCTCAGTTAAATAGATACAATATAATTATCTTTAAAAAATATAAATTGGTGAATAGAACATATGCAAAAATATTCATATTTTTCAGTATTTAAAATAGCAGTAGTATTGTTACTGTGGACTGTGTATATGTAATTTGGGTAAGTAAATGATAGTTATGTGATATTCTAATGTCACTGTCCCTTGTGTCCCTTGAGAAACAGGAGTTTTTGTTGTGGAAGAAAAGAGAGAATGTAGTATAGAAGGGATTAATTTAAACAACAACAACAGCATGTTGCACTATATTGAAAGTATGCAAGCAGCAAAATCCAGACACTGAAAAACTCTACAGGTCAAATGGACCCACTTCTTCAAGAAAGAAATCTTAAGGAAAATAGAGATGAAGAGGGAACCTGTAAATAGAAACTCATACATACATATTTTATTTATTTTTATTTTTTTCAACTAAATTTTTTTTTTAAAGATTTTATTTATTTATTTGAGAGACAGAGAATGAGAGAGAGAGAGCACGAGAGGGAAGAGGGTCAGAGGGAGAAGCAGACTCCCTGCTGAGCAGGGAGCCCGATGCGGGACTCGATCCCGGGACTCCAGGATCATGACCTGAGCCGAAGGCAGTCGCTTAACGAACTGAGCCACCTAGGCGCCCTCAACTAAAATTTTTTTAAATTTAAATTCAATTAGCCAACATATAGTACATCATTAGTTTTTGGGGCAGTGTTAAATGATTCATTAGTTGTGTATAACACCCAGTGCTCATCACATTATGTACGTATTTTAAAATGAGAAAAACCAAACTATAGTGTCTAGAAATGCACATTTAGATGAAATTTCAAAGAAATTCATGGAAATGATTAATATAAAGGGAAATAGTGATGACATCTGAAAAGGTGAGTGGATTGAGACACAGAGGGAAGGAGGAACACTGGGGGGATTTCTAGGAATGGTGAGGTATTCACCTTATAATTCTTTATGCTATACATGTGTTTTGTGTCACTTTCCCTGTGTTTTAATTTAAAATTAAATGGGAGTAAATAAGAATTCTGTGGCCATAGCACTGAGAATTCCCAAGTTAGAATGCCCAATGTACTATCTATCACCTTAGAATCTTAATTGCTTTCTTTTGCCCAGTCTAGTTTCTCAGATTTTCTGCAGTTCTTTGAACTATCTGATCTTGCTCCAATTAAACATGTATTGAAAAAGCTAGACAGGGTGCCTGGGTGGCTCAGTCGTTAAGCGTCTGCCTTCGGCTCAGGTCATGATCCCAGGGTCCTGGGATCGAGCCCCACATCGGGCTCCCTGCTCAGCGGGAAGCCTGCTTCTCCCTCTCCCACTCCCCCTGCTTGTGTTCCTGCTCTCGCTGTCTCTCTCTGTCAAATAAATAAATAAAACTTTAAAAAAAAAAAATGAAAAAGCTAGACAGTTTGACCTTTCAAGTTTCCCACACTCTGGATTTTGCTTATAACACAACATGTTTTTCTGCCCTGTGTGTGTATAATATGTATATGTATATGTGTGTATATGTATGCATAAGTATATATGCATAAATACATATTTTCAATAGAAATTACTTCCTGTTAAATGTTGATTGATAAAATTGGGGAAGCACGGGCAAGTCACTTAATCTTCATCAATCTTATTGTCCTCATTTATGTAATGGACTAATAATACTTACCTGGATTTTTGTCAGGATAAATTTAGTAATTAAGTAAATGAGACAGTAAAATCCACAATACTCAGTTCTCAGTAAATAATTGTTAACATCCTTGCCTTTCATTACTGACTTGTAAAGGGAAGAGTAAAAGATGATGTGCTGAGCTTCAAGTCTAGGTGATTGGGAGATCGACAGAATGGTTGATTACACCAGAGTACCAATGAAGAGAAGTCGGGTTGTGGACAAAATGAATTATGTGTTGCTCATATGAAATCCACATCTTGACAACTATTCAATGGTTGATTATCTTAAGAAAATTCTAACCTCGAATAGAGTGCAGATTGTAGTTCTTCTGAGGTGTCATCTCTGTGCTGTTATCAAGATTTCGAACATCTCCAATGCAAATGCTCAGATTCCTATCTCTCTTGTCAGCACAAGGGGAATTAATTAAAGTGCTTTCTGTGGATTCATTAACCCACCAATTAACCATAAAAGTTTGATCTGGGTATTTACTATTCCATAATTAGTCAAACATAACAGGCAAGAAGTGGACTGGATAAAGAGAAATTCAGCTCGTGAGTATTTTTTTGCCAATTGGACCTGTATCAGTGACAACAGAAAGGATCAATGATAGTTAGCCCATCAGGGCTATCTGCCTCTGCCACTCTTGTCACCATACATGACTCAATCACTGCATAATATTCTATCCAACCACTTTTCAGGTGTGGCTGGGTGAAAAATAATAGTTAATAGTGAATGAGCCAGGCCCCAAATCTCCTGAGATTTAAAAGAACAATTGAATAAATGATAATAAATAGCAAGTACTTAGATAAGAATACATATTACTGTTATGCTAATTTTCCCCTAAAGTTTTAGCATCCATTTAGTATCCTTGCCTGAGTCCATTATTATATTGGGATATACAAAGTGTTGATTTCCTAGGCTAATATTCCTTCCACATGTATTAGCCACGTCTTGGTTATCTATTGCTGTATTACAAACCATACCAAAACGGAATGGCTTAAAACAACTACTTTATTATCTGTCATGATTTTGTTCATTGACAGGGATCAACTGGGTGGTTCTTTAGCTTCACATGATATTGAGTATAGTCATGTAGGAGTTGGATTTAACTGGGACTTCCAAGATGGCTGACTTACATGGCTGGCCGTTAAAGTTAGCTATTGGCTGGGAACTCAGTGGAGGCTATTGATCAGTGTCCCAAAATTTAACATCTCCTTGTGGTTTTGGATTCTCACTGCATGGTGACTGGGTTCTGAGAGGGAACATGATCATGCCAGATCCAATGTTCTAAGAATAAAGAAACAGAAGCTTTCCTACCTTCTTAAAAGTTTAGACCCAGAATTGTCACTATATACCTTCTACCACATGTATCCCGCCCGGATTCACTATCCCATCTCTAAGTGGAGAAAGTAACAAATAATTTAATCTTTAATCCATCAAAACTGGCAACTTCTATTAAAAAAAATTAAAACCTGTCCTTCTTTATCCTTTAGGTGGTGGTGGGAGAACATTACTGTATATTCATACATATATTTTTATTCATTATGTTATAATCTGTTGCCATCATGATTGAGACTTTAATTATCCCAAATTTGGCCAGCTAAATTCCCTTCACACCAACTTCTGTAAGCACATGTTCTTTTGACATGACTTCATTAATATGTGAGCCCTTTCTTGCTCTGGCATAAAAGGATGCTTTTATTCTAGGCTCAACCTATATTTTTCCTGAAATTAGCAATTTCTCCAAGGAATTCTGATACTAAAAGTGAGAAATGATATTTAGAAACCAGTAACTAAGAAACAGGTGTACTAACTGGTTTTACAGTATCATCCTTCCTACTTTCTTATTTGTTTGTGTGAGAGAGAGACAGCATGAAGCCGGGGTGGGGGGGGGGGGGGCGGAGCAGAGGGTGAGGGAGAAGACTCCCTGCTGACCAGGGAACTTACACAGGGATAGATCCCAGGGAACTTGACACAGGGATAGATCCCAGACCCTGGGACTATGACCTGAGCCAAAGGCAGACACTTAACTAACTGAGCTACTCAGCCTTCCCTTTTCCTACTTTCTTTTAATCATGAGTCCCTATTAATACTTCTAATCCAAATTCAAAACCTTCTACCATTCCTTATTTGTATTTCATTTCTCGAATAGTGAGAAAATGGGTTCAAAAATATGTTTCTACAAATATATTTTCTCATTTGCTTTGTCCTACAATAATACAAAACAATTTAACAATTACCAAGCCAAAACCACTAACAAGAAAACCCACAAAATGGAGTCCAAAATTTTTCAGTAGTTATTTTTGTCCTGGGAACATATTCCACTAAGGGAGTACAATCAGAACACTGTGTTTAATTATGTATTTGAATAAATTATTTTATCTGCATGGTTATATATCTTTTTGTTGGATGGCCTGACATTATGTATTTCCCGATATGATGCTATAGAAAGTAGGTAACATCACCTTTGTGGAACTTCAGAATTTTTTTTAAATTTGAACTTAATCATGAGAAAATAAAAAAATCCAGAATATGGAAGCTTTCAAGTGAACTCCTCAAATTATTCTATCTCATAAAGAACAGAAGGAGGCAGTAAGAAGGCTCTTAATACCCTGAGATGGGGAATGCAGTGCATAATCCTTGACTGGAGCATGGGTTTAAAAAATAGTTATAAAATATATTTGGAGAGTAACTGTAGGAGTTTAATAATGAATTATACCTTTAGTGATAGTATTAAATTACTGTTATTTTCTTATATATAGCAATGATGTTTTGTGTAGGAGAATGCTCTTACTCTTGGGATCCACAAACAAATGAAATTTCACAATGTCTGCTACATTTTTAGATGCTCTGAGCAAAGGGGAAGTGTTTGTGTCTACAAGTATCATACACATACACACACACATATACATATATTTGCAGACTAGGAATATAAATCATGACTCCCAAACTAAAATATTAAATTATAGAAGCTCTACTAGAGAGCATAAGCCTAAAAAGACTTCTACAGCTTTGTACACTATAAATCAGTATTTCACCAAAATGGGTCAGCGCACCAACTGCCCATGGAATCATTCATAGGCTCGTGTTCAGTGTGGATGGCTGGATCCCATGCCAGATAATGTCTGGACATTGGCCCTGGAATTTGTATTTTGTCAAATGGTCTAAATGTTCTTTATTAATATCAAAATATCCAGAATAGTAGTAGTGAGGACAGCTTGGCTAAATTACAATTGGATTAATGAAACTAAAGCTGTGAATCAAGTAAGGCACTCCCTTGACAATTTTAATGGCTCCTCTTGGAATAAAGAAAAGCACTAGGATGTTAAGCCTAGAAATTTAAGATTCTGTGTCAACAGTCCTCAGCTCTTTCAAATTTTATGTCATTTGTCTCTCTATCTGCACACTACATACAGCCTCCCTAGTACTCCACTTTGGGCTGAGCACATTACCTTTCAGTCATATTGACTATTCATTGCTACTATAGCATATTTGGAAGTTTTTTCTTTTGTGATTTTGTTCCTACTTTCACCTCCCTATGCAATACTTTTGTTCACACCAACTCCCACCCTCTACCCCAGTCTGTCTAAATCTCCCCCAAATTTCAGAACTCTTTAAGATTTTATTTATTTGAGAGTGAGCGAGAGCACGAGTGGGGTGAGGAGCAGAGGGAGAAACAGACTCCCTGCTGAGCAAGTACCCCCCCCCCCCCCCGCCAATTGTGGGGCTTGATCCCGGGACTCTGGGATCATGACCCGAGCCGAAGGCAGAGGCTTAACCGACTGAGCCACCCATGCTTTAACTCTGTTTAAATCTCAGCTCATTCTAATATTCCTACTCTATATTCCATCAGCCCTTTGTACTTCTACTAAAGCATGTATGCCTTGTATGAGAATCACTTAATGGCATGCACCTGTATGAATATGTATCTGTAAGAGTCCCTAGAGGATTAGTCTAAGATTTTTAATCCCCAGCTTATCTAACATGTCATTTTATTTATGGCAAATATTAATTTATGGCAAAAAATATACTTGCTTGTTGGCTATAATAAAAATGTTTGTTTCCCTACCTTTGATGTACCATTCTAAGCCTTGCAGTTCACTACAAAAATTTAAAGGGCTTAAGAGATACCTATTCTTTTACTTTCCATAATAAGTAAATGATTAATTTGTAACAGAAATAGTATTTATTGTGACACAGTCATTACTTCTACTATAAGCTACTAGGATCTTGATTTTTCACCAAGAATGAAGTAGGGTACTTTTGTAGACCTTAGGATAGAAGAAGGCCATGATTTATGTTTTAAAAGGATCACTCTGGCTGTTCTGTTGAGAACAGACTGAAGACTGTTTCTTATAAGAGGAAACAAGGCACTAAGCAAAGACAGCAAAGACTAAAACACAAAGCAAGTGCTGAAGTAGGAAAACCAGTTAGGGAACTACTGAAATAACCCGAGATTAAGATGATGGTGTCTTGAACCTGGGGTGTTGTAGGCAGAATGTTAAAAGTGTTGTTTGGGTTCTGAATATACTCTGAAGGTAGCACAAGTAGGATTTCCTGGTGAACTGGATGTGGTGTATGTAACAAAGAAAGCGGTCAATTTAAAGATTTTGAACTAGGGGCGCCTGGGTGGCTCAGTCAGTTAAGCATCTGCCTTTGACTCAGGTCATGATCCCAGGATCCTGGGATGGAGCCTCATGTCAGGTTTCTTGCTCAGCAGGGAGTGTGCTTCTCCCTCTGCCCCGCCCCCGTGCTTGTGCTCTCTTTCTCTGTCTGAAATAATAAAATCTTTTTTAAAAAAAATAAGGATTTTGGGGGCGCCTGGGTGGCTCAGTTGTTAGGCGTCTGCCTTTGGCTCAGGTCATGACCCTGGGATCAAGCCCCGCGTCCGGCTCCCTGCTCAGCAGGAAGCCTGCTTCTCCCTCTCCCACTCCCCCTGCTTGTGTTTCCCTCTCTCCTGCCTCTTTCTCTGTCTGTCAAATGAATAAATAAACTCTTTAAAAAAAATAAATAAATAAGGATTTTTGAACTAGATAACTGAGTGATGGACTAGCCCTCAATCGAAATAGGAAAAACAGTAGATGGAACAGGTTTGTGTATGAGGGAGGAGATAACCTCAGAGTTCAGTTTTGACATGTTAAATTAGACATGTTAAATGTTATATCTAAGTAGGACCTTGAATATACAGGTACAGAGTTTAAGAGAGAGGCCTTGGCTGGAGATAAATTTGGGGAGGGAGGGTGGGCACAGAGGAAGAACTGCAAAAGGGACTAAGAAGGAGCAATCATGAGTGATGTAGGGGGAGAAAAAGAAGAGTATGGCATCTGGAAGCCAAGTGAGAACAGTACAGTAAGGAAGAAGTGGTCTATCATGATGACTTCTGCTGGAAATAAAAGCCTGATAGAAGAGTGTTTAGAAGGGGCACGTGGATGGCTCAGTCGGTTAAGCGTCTGTCTTTGCCTCAGGTCATGATCCCAGGGTGTTGGGATCGAGTCCTGAGTGGGGCTCTTTGCCCAGTGGGGAGTCTGCTTCTCCTTCTGCCCACCCCTCTCATGCTCGTTCTAAAATAAAATCTTTTTTAAGAACCCCCCCCAAAAAAGGTGTCCTATTCTGTTAGGCCACCCTTAAAAAAAAAGTGTTTAAAAGAAAACAGAAGAGAGGCACCTGGGTGGCTCAGTCGTTAAGCGTCTGCCTTCAGCTCAGGTCATGATCCCAGGTTCCTGGGATCGAGCCCCACATCGGGCTCCCTGCTCCGCGGGAAGCCTGCTTCTCCCTCTCCCACTCCCCAGGCTTGTGTTCCTGCTCTCGTTATGTCTCTCTCTGTCAAATAAATAAAATCTTTACAAAAAATAAATAAAACAGAAGAGGAAATTGAGATACTGGATCCTTTGAAGAATTTTGCTATACAAGGGAACACAGAAATGAGGTAGTAGATGGCAGGGGAAGTGAAAATAAGAAGTTTTCACTTGGGGATTTTTTTAAAAGTGGGAGAATTATATACCAAAAGGAATGCCACTTTCTAGTAAAGAGAAACAATGTAGGAGAAATGGAGACTTCTAGAAACAAGTTCCTGAGGAGTGTGAAGAGCTGGGCTCCAGGGCATAGGTGGGAGGCTGGTGTTAGGGGGAGCAGGTATTGCTCCTCTTGGTTAACAGACAGTACCACAGATTAAATGTCTGTGTCCTCTCAGAATTCCTATGTTGAAGCCCTAATCTCTGATGTGATGGTATTTGGAGGTGGGGTCTTTGGGAAGTAATTAGATCATGAGTGTAGAACCCCCAGGATGGGATGAGTGCCAAGATTAGAAGAGATGCAAGGGAGCTAATCTCTCTCTGCCATGGGAGGATACAGTTAAGACTGCCCCCTGCAAACTAGAAGAAAAAGTTTTCACCGGGAACAAAATCCCCCAACACCTTGATCTTGGACTTCCCAGCCTCCAGAAGGGTGAGAAATAAGTTTCTGCTGTTTAAACCTCCCAGTCGGGGGGCTCCTGGGTGGCTCAGTCCCTAAGCGTCTGTCTTCGGCTCAGGTCATGATCCCAGGTTCCTGGGATCGAGCCCCGCATTGGGCTCCCTGCTCCACGGGAAGCCTGCTTCCCCTTCTCCCTCTCCCGTTCCCCCTGCTTGTGTTCCCTCTCTCTCTGTCAAATAAACAAATAAATCTTTTTAAATAAATAAATAAACAAACCTCCCAGTCGGTGGGGTTTTATTAAGCAGCCCCAGCTATGAGAGCAGGAAGACAAGGTGATGCAACCGCTGGAGAACAGGTGAAAGGAGAGTCACCAAGGGTAGGAGAGCCACACTGAGGTCTGGAATAGTAAGGGACTTAGCCAAAGGACCTGAGTCAGTCTTGGGAAAATTCTGTTCCAGGGACTGAATTTAGGAGTTAAAGCTTCAGAGTTCTCTAGAGTCTTCAATCTGGAAAGTTCTATAGCTGTGTGGTTCTAATAGCTTCCAGAGTGTTTCTGATACCTTAAATGTGAAAGAAAGATGTTCTACTTCCCCTTAGAGCTTTAAAGGACATCTGTTGGTATCTCTTGTTTTCCAAGAAACTATTTAATAGAACCTGGAAACCTGTAGGATTAGATACTAGGCTCCAGGTCTTTTTTTTCTCTAAAACTCATTTGCACCCTTCAGTAGGGGGGAGAACCTTCACCCCTGAAGCACCAACTGTGATATAAATAGCAAGATGAACAATGAACCAGAGCAATCCCCAAAGAAGACATAGTCCAGCTATTAACTAGGGGAGGCAGAACTCAGCAGAACTCAGTTACACTCTTTAAGATAATGAATGATCTCAGAGCTCATCTCTCTCACTGATCAAGTATTGGACAAAGATTCAATTACAAATTGGATTTCATATAACAAATGGGTAAATGATAGTATGGATTGAGAGAGACCAAAGAGTAAGCAATTTCTGTTGAGGCATGAGTTGAGATTCAGCCAGAAGGCAGGTTCAACGAGTAAGAAACATGTTTCAGGGCTTCTGGGGGGGTGTCATTTGAAGTTCTTTAAGTTTACCAAGCTCAGCAGCATTAGTTAAACTTAATTAAAGTTAGCACATTAAAAATTAAATGCTTGCAGTTTGTAGGGCTATTTTGTTTTTTATAAAATTAAATATCCCTATACAGAGTGATCTTCTACTATAACTTACCCTGAAGAACTTTCTCTGCAGTTACCGCCATGGTAAACACTACTGGGAGGCAATGCCCATTGAGAACACCTGCACTGATGCACTTTTCTTAGGTCATATTAAGAAATGCTTGACCAATTTAAGTTCTTAAACAAAAAGAAAAGGGAAATAAATAAATTTGGGCCTAAAGACCAGAGCTGAAATCCCTAGCTCCGAGATTTATTTGGGCTATCATTTGGAATAAGTAATTTAATTTTTCTAACCTTAGTTTCTGCTCCACAAGGATAATAATTCCAGCCCTTGAATTGTTATTTTCAAGGATTTAGTAAGATAAAGTATAGAAATCACCTAACCTTGTCTGGGAAGCTATAGATATTTAACAGATATTTGTTGAACCTGAGAATGACAGCATGAAAATATCCCAATGGAAAAGCTAAGAGGTATACTATTATGTAAGAAATTGACAAGCAAGAAGGTTGTGGGGAGTTTCCTGATTTTATGTATTTAAATGTGTGTACTTCTGGTAGCTGCCTCCATTCCAGAACCTAATATTTTCTTCAAGTTTGGGTCAAACCCAACCTTCCCTAGTCCTTTGCCAAAATTCTCCTATTTCAAAGCCTCCAGCTATTAAGAAAAAAAAAAAAAAAAAGCCGTTCACCATCATTAAGAGTTGTGGGCACTTATGCAAACATGTTGTTTGGAGGATGGTTTGTTTAGGAACATGTGTGAAGAAGTCATGTGGGAGAGAAAGAACAGACATTATTTTATGGTTCCATCCCTGAATTTACTCAAAAGGAAATCACTTTGCCTGGGTAATTGCAATGCTTGCTAAGAAACAGGATTGGCTATTACAGTAGATACTATTTCTCTTTTATGGCACAACATACAAAGTCATGTCATATTAACTAATAACTCCATGTTAGCTGGAGTAAAACTGGTAGCCAAAAAAAGAGGGGCAATATTGATAAAGGTGTCACTTCCAGATGATAAAAGATCCACCCAAATGTGAAATACAAACCAGTGGCCCACTCTGTTCTTGCTACTCTCATCCCCAGGAATATTAACATCAGTTTTTTGACACAGGGTACTTTGACTGCCAAGTCAGAAAGCATGCTGGAAAAGTGAGCCCAGGGCCTGCCCTGCCCTTCCCAACTATGTTCAAATCCTCATTGGTCAAATCCATTGTTGGAATTGAGAATTTCCAGGAGAAATGCTAAAGTATGAATTCACCTCAGTTCATGCATAATGCTCTTGCATGTCGTTTGGGAGAAGGATCAGAAGCAAGAAATAAAAACATTTGAGCAGGAGAGATTTCCATTTAGACATTGCATTACTCTCCTAGGGCTGCTGCTGTACACATTACCACAGACTGGGTGACTTAAAAATAGCACAGATTTGGGGTGCCTGAGTGGCTCAGTCAGTTAAGCATCCAACTCTTGGTTTTGGCTCAGGTCATGATCTCAGGGTCCTGGGATAGAGCCCCATGTCAGTTCCATGCTCAGCATGGAGTCTGCTTGTCCCTCTCTATCTCTCTCTAATAAATAAATCTTAAAAACCCACAAATTTATTCTCTCACAGTTGTGTGGCCAGAAATCTATAGTCAAGGTGCTAGTAGGGTTCCTTCCAAAGGTTCTAGTGGAGAACCCTTCCTTGGCTCTTCCAGCTCCTGGTGACTATAGTCACTGTGGCTCTGTCTTCACATGGCCTCTCCCTCCCCACATGTGTCTCTTCTTTTATAAGGCCACATTTCATTGAATTTAGGCCCCATCTAATTAATCCAGGATGATCTCAAGATCTTTAATCATATCTGCAAAGATCCTGTTTCCAAATAAGGTTGTGTTCATAGTACCAGGGGTTAGAATTTGGACATATCTTTTTGGAGCCACTATTCAACCCACTGCAGACATTAAAATTTTCCTTGGCTGGGGTGCAACAGAAGTGAGTTCAGTCACTGACCAGAAGGATCTGTGGATAGATTTTAGATACCTCAGAACTAGGATGCCTCAAAACGAACCACTTCCTCCTCCACCCACATAGACAGTGGTGTAGTCAAAAACCTCTACATTCCCTTTGAATACCGCAAAACCACTACAGCATAAGCTGGTAGCAGCTTCTGAGCAACCTTTGCCACCTATTTGTCCCTTTATCCTTTTCTCCACCATCCAAAAAAAAAAAAAAAAGTATCTTTTAAATTGATACACTCTCACTTGCTTCCCTATTTTCAAAATCACATCAGTTGTATATCCTCGTTCTTATTAGTGATAGTGCTATGCTTGCAGCCCAGCTCAAGTGAAATAGTTTTCCCCAAATCACCATATAAATAACAGCCTATTTGGAAACAAAATGTTGTATATATTATGTAATGCCTAGCTGATAAAAGTCATTGCCTACGTTGAAATCAGAAGCAACCTCTAAAGTTGCTGTTTGTCTGGAATAAAGAAACAGCAAGGTGTTTTGAAAATACCATAGACCCAGAGTCAGGCATTTCTGAAATCCAGTGCTTTTCTATGTATTACCTGCATAATCCCAGATATGGTTCTTCTCCCTACTAATTCATTTATTTTCTCATTTATCAAATGAAGTTGTTTAATACTTCATAGTGTTGTTGTGAGGGTTGTAAAAAAGGCAGTGTCTGGCATATAGCAGATTATATAGCTATAATTTTCCTAAAGGATTCTTCTGGAGTTCTATATAATAACTGCCATGGGAATTATCATTCTATCTGAAAATCTAAATTTTAAGCTGTTCTCAAAAATCAATAGAATTATTTGTAAAGGCCACTTTTCTTCTTAGCATTTCTATAGTTTTGCCAATTTGGAGACATATGTACTGGTCTGCCATTTTCACTTGCTAGCAGTGGATTCTTAGGCTACCACCCAGGACATTCTAGATGTGAGGGAGGTCTCCTTATAATGTGCTCAAGGTCAATCTCAACTCTCAGATTCTCTATCATTATGATTGGTGATCTGGCAAGTGATCAGACCTCTTCAATGCCTCACACACAGTGTGAAGCAACTTCTCCACTGTGACATCTTCTCTTTGCTCTGCATTTGAGCAGAAGCAACCTTGTTTAATCCACACAGATAATACTTGGCCTAACTACTTGAGAAATCTTTGATTATTGCCTTTATTGATGTTTTAAGATAAATAAATGAAAAGATCTTTCAAATACTTGGGCATCTGGTGTCAGTGAGGGAATTGGGTCAAAAAATGGACAATATGGCTTACTTTGAAAAATCAGAAATGGCCAGCAAGCTCATATCTATAGTTGTAGACTTTTCATAATAATTTAAGTTATCACAGGGGCTGGACCTAGGGCTTGCCCTGGGAGGAGCCAGAATTGAAGGTAGAATCAACCACCTGGAAGGCAGACCCTTGACCGAGCAGAGTCAAAACCAGTGAATCAGGACAAAGGGCAATTATATGCCCAGACACTCAAGGAGTACGGTAGCTCATGTACAACTTGCTATGGGAGGTCTACTGCAAAGAAAAGAGCCTAAGATTGTCACTCAGACATGTCTACAGGATAGGGCAGATATTAAGGAGGAAAAAGGCAAAATATACCACTGATTAGGGGAGGCTATCCAGTCCAAAAGAAAGAGTACTCTGCTCAGAGACTCTAGAGATGAGCAACAAGAGACAGCTTCGCCAATGGATGGCACCAAATATGGTTAGAAGGGGTACTGAAATCACAGCAGGCAAAAACATAGATGGGGGCATTTCGCTAGGTCAGGAAAAATAGGGGAGGATGGATATGGATCAGAATCTAGTACAGGTTAAGAATACTGTTTTCAAGAAATAATTAGCCAACTATTCAATGTAATTCTGCCATTTACTGTGCTCCCACTATCCACCTACCTTGGATGGCTCAGCAGCTAGGATGATCCCTCAGGCAGATAGAGGCTGGAAGCTACTTCCATATGTTGATATAGAAGCAAAATGTGAAGAGGGCCTACCTCTATCCAGAGTCCGGCATTCATAAAAGTGTCTAAGGTATCATAAGCCTTTAACAAATACTTATGTAAAGATGGGCATTCTCCACAATGTACTCAGACATTCTCCTTAGCTCTTCTAGTCTACTGTTAAGGAAAAACATACAAGGATAAAGGCGAGAAAATAGCATCTAATCCCATGGGGTTAGAAACTGAGCTTCTCTTACCACATTCTCTATTCCATATTTTGGTAATTTCTTATATATATAATAACATCACCACTGTCAGGTGACCACAGAATTATTTACCCCCTAATGCCATGTGAAACTACCTTCCACTGTAGCTAAATCAATACTGCCTTGCCTCACTTCTTAGAACCAGATGCCCAATACCAGGTGAAAACCGGTTCAAGAAGAGGTAGAGAAATTTAACCAGGGGAAAGACAGTTGCTCAAAAATACCCAGGATGACTCTTTAATGTGTGTGGATCAAGAATAGGAAAAAGGGGGCGCCTGGGTGACTTAATCAGTTAAGTGTTTGACTTGTAATTCCGGCTCAGGTCATGATTTCATGGGTCATGAGATCGAGACCTGCGTCCACTCTCTCTCTCCCTCTGCCTCCTCCCCCCCCCATCATGCACTCTCTAAAATAAATTAAAAAATCTTTTTCTAAAATCTTCTATGGAATATGTATAGGAAAGGTAAGCACACTTGTTATGCTTCAGAATTTTTTTCTTACAAATTTAATTCACAGAGAAAGGGAGAGAGAAAGGGTGTGTGTGTCGGCGGGGGGAGACTGACTGATTATAGATGGGATAGGCAACATGCATCCCGAGAAGCAGGTAGTTATAGGAGCCTATCAGCAAGTACCGGTGCATATCCAAAGAGGTCTGGGCAGCAAAAGATTTTTGCACTGCAATCACTAGTTTTGCTCTAGCAGCAAATTATCTCAACTCTCTAGGACTCAGTTTCCTCATCTGTAAAGCAAAAAGGCTGAACTAGATAATCTTTAGGTTACAGCATTGATTTGCTGGCACTCAGTGGGTATCCTTTCAAGATGTGGCCCCCTCCCTGCTCAACTCTTAGTTTCATTTATTCAGCTCTAGTCTGATCATGCTCTGCTCTTTCCATGGGGAGTCTGTCTTCAGAAGGATGATTATTCTACGTGCATCCATCTGAAGCTTATTTCTGCAGTGAGCATCTGTTTCCACTCAGGTAAGAGACTGCGATGGATCTGCTCTCAGAGATGTGTGGGTCCACGTACCATGTGTGCCAGGCAGGGGAGAATCAACTGGAAAGACTGAAATGCTTGAAAAATCATTAAATAGCCCTCAGAAACCTCCAGAAATAGAAAAAGAGAAGGCAGACTTGAGTACTTGTCAATCGAGCAAAATGTGAACCTAAAGAGACTGCTGAAAAGAAGAAGAAAAATAGCCCTGGTCTCTGTGTTCTCTCTCCCCCAGAAGGAGATCAACAGCTGAAGGGGAGAATCAAGAGGCAGTTTGCACAGAGTTCAGGCTGAGCGTTAGGGAGAAAATTGGATTCCGTAGTGGCAGAAACAGTGTCTTTGAAGGGTCAACATCAACATTTAGTGATGGATACAGCTTGGTGCAACTTAGAATTTTAAAAGTACTCAAGAAAAGCAAGAGTTAAGGATTCAAGTAAACACTGTTTCAGGGCCTCAGAAGAATTGGCCAGGCTGGAGTAAGCATTTGACTCCTAGAAGATGGGGGGAAGAAACTCAAATAACCAAAAATTGTCATAAGTATAGAAAGCATTGTATTAATAATAATGTACTAAAGAAGTATAATCAAGAGTTACAGACTGGAAATTAGAGGATTCAAAGATGACTCATGGGGCACCTGGGTGGCTCAGTTGGTTAAGCATCTGCCTTCGGCTCAGGTCATGGTCCCAGGGTCCTGGGATCGAGCCCTGCATCGGTCTCCCTGCTTGGCAGGGAGTCTGCTTCTCCCTCTCCCTTTGCCTGCCGCTCTGCCTGCTTGTGCTCTCTATCTCTCTGTCAGATAAATAAATAAAACCTTAAAAAAAAAAAAAAGATGACTCGTGAATGTGTGATGGGGACCATACCCAGATGGAGGAAGCCCCCATTCCCTGAGATAGAGGACCCGGGAAGATGATTTGTTAGGCAACTCAGAGGGCAGGTGGGGAAAATAACGGGTTCACTTTGGGACATGTTAATTTTGATGGACCCCTGAAACATCCTAGAGTATCAGTCAAGTAGACTATTGACGGCTCAAAGACAATGTCTAACTTGAATATAATAATAAAGAAAATCTTAGGGTGCAAAACACCATCTACAAGGACAACACTGAGTAAAAGAGGAGAGGGTGTAGGAGAAAAGCCTAAGGAATTCTGTTAATTGCTGCACAGATGAGGATGAATCGGCAAAGAAGATGGATATGCAGCCAGAGAAGCAGAATAATGAAATAGAGCAGCATAGCATCATGGAAGTCAAGGAAATTAGTGGTTTTTGTTTTCTTATTTTTTATTAAAAAATTTATTTATTTATTTATTTGACAGAGCGAGAGAGAGTACAAGCAGGGGGAGTGGCGGAGAGGGAGGAAGCAGGCTTCCTGTTGAGCCACCCAGGTGCTCCAAGGAAATAAGTGTTTTAAGAAGACAGCGTCTAACACTGTCAGAAGCTTTGGAGAGATCAAGTAAGGTGAGGCCTGAAATTAATTGGTTAAAGGAGATTAATGGTGTGGAGGTTATGAGTGGCAGAGTGAAAGCTGTTTCTGATGGACTGATGAGGGTGGATGACAGGCTACATAGGGCTGAGGATTAAATCAGAGGTGAAGGAAAGGTGTTATAAAATATAATAGAGGAGGGGAGAGATGGGGTGGCAACTGAAAAGGAATGTGAATTTGAGAGTTTTATTACTATAATTTTAATTTTAAAGCTTCATGGGTATTTTTTAATTTTTATTTGTTTGAACTACATTTGACATACAATGTGTAAATTTCAGGTGTGTAACATGCTAATTTGATGCATTCATATACTTAATATGATTGCCCTTACGGTGACACAGTCATTAGTACCTCTGTCATGTTACATAGTGATCCTTTCTTTTTAGTACTTGGAACCATTCAAGGGTATTTAGAAGCTGATAGGGAAGATTGAGATTATAGGGAGTGACTGAATACACTAGAGACAATAACTTAAGGGATATGTTAGCATTTAAAAATTTAGATTTAAGGGGCGCCTGGGTGGCTAAGTCGGTTAAGCATCTGCCTTTGGCTCACGTCATGATCCCAGGGTCCTGGGATCAAGTCCCAACGTCGGGCTCCCTGCTCAGTGGGGAGTCTGCTTCTCCCCCTGCCCCTGCTCATGCTCTCTCTCTCACGCTTCCTCTTTCAAATAAATAAAATCTTTTTAAAAAATTTAGATTTAAGTTGGTTATGAGCATACCCTGAGATATTACCAGTAAAAATAAACAACAAACAAGCAAAAAAAAAAAAAAAAAAAAGTGGGCGGGGGAGGAAAGGTACTTTTACAGGTGTTTAGGGTAAGTATGATAGCTCTACTTGGCTTCCAAACTCCTCAGGCCATCTGTGGTAGGCAGGCTTGTGCGGCAGTTTTTATGGGAGTGATTTCTGGACTCAAACTGCTTGGTTTAAATCCGAGCTTTGCCACTTACCAGCTCTGTGATTTAAGCCAAACTATAGAGACTCTCCAAGCCAGGGGTCACCTCACCAGTAAAATGGGAAGTTATAATAGCATGTGCTATAAACACACACACACTTATTTTCACTTTTGAAAAGTAACCAGTAATATAATAAGCTCTATAAAGGAGCATTAGAAATTATGATAGGAGTAATATTTTCCCAAATTTTTAGTAAGACAATTCTCTGTGAATATGTAAGAAGTCAGGTTGTTACCTGATGTTTATTTTAGTCTGTGTTCTTTTCAGTCAGGTTTTTCCTGACCACATTTGGGAAATGGAGGCAGCTATGTATACCCTCCACATTCCATACTTGAATGCCTCACTGAATAATTTTAAGGAGATCTTCCGGGAGCCCACCAAGCACACTGCATTGATTCGTTTCATTTATTCTGTGCATCTGTGCAGTTTGTGTACCCTATCCTAGGGCCTAGTAAAATAGATACGAGACAGCCCTTGTCTGTGAGTAGCTGAATGGGGGAGACACATAAACAAATTGTGGTAAAATAAAATAATAAAGATGCTGTGAGAGTATCAAGAACTGAGGACACCAAATGAAGAGAGTGGGCCATCTACTGTAGTTTCTCTGCTGGACAAGTCAGGACTACAGCATAGGGCTCAGATCCTGGGGTCAGCAGGATGGGGTAATTGGTCTGCATGCTGTGAAGTACAGAGTCAAGAGAGACCTGAAAGTAGTGTCAAAGTGTGAAGCTGTGATCAAGCCAAATAAACCAAAGTCAGACTTCTCAGTCTTGATTATGCCCTAGAATGACCTGAGGAGCTTTAAAAAAAAAAAAAAGAAAGAAAGTATGTCTGGGCCTTCCACCAGAATAATTAAATCAGAATTTTGGGGACATGGAGTCAGACATCAATATCTTTTTAAAATACTCTCTAGTCGGAATTCAGATGCAGGGAATCCAGTAAAGAACCACTGCCCTGAAGGGTCAAGTCAAAGGAGAGAGCATAGAAGTAGCAACAGGGTCTGAACCCACCCTAGATTCTTGCTGTTCGATGATGGTCCACAAACCAACAGTGTCCGCGCTGCCTGGGAGTTCACAGAAATGCAGAACCCTGAGCCTCACCCCATTAAAATCTGCATTTTGACAAGTTTCTTTATAATTCTTTTATACACTAAAATTTGAGAAGATTCTTGGGAAACCAGAGTCACTCCCCCTAACTAGTCTTCTTGCTTCTACTCTTGCTCCCCCCAAGAATTTATACCGCTAAGGTTGCACTGATGAGGACTAAGCCAATGCCATGTCTAAACTTGCCTTAATTGCCCTGAAAAGTACAAAACCATATACTTAGGAGGACAGATGTCAACAACCGTTGAAACACCCTCAGGAAGCAGACCGACCATGGGAACTGGAAATCAAGGTGGGAAAATGACTCTGTACAAGCCCACCATACTCAGGAAAAATTGCCACATTTTGGCAGCCTAAGACCAGGACTTACATCTGCTTTAAAATCAGGGCAGCAGTCTTGGCAATATGTACATTTGCAAATAAAGTTCTATCCCCCACTCCTGCCTCCTAGGCCTTCTATCAAGATGACAAACTGTAATCCACACTAGGGCAATCAAGAATATATCTGATAGTTTTCTGACTCATTATCAGATGAGTCAAATTCCAATAATGAACTTGGGTGCTAAATTCCAGTGATGTACTTGGCTGGGTGTTACAGGGGCAACACTTTCATCAGAGGACCTGAAACTGAAATGGAAACCCTCGTGAAATATTGGGTCTCTGTCAATCAAACAAGAAACAACTATTTTGGAGATTGGTGTTTAACACTGATCAAATTTTTCTAAATTTAAGAGCATAACAAATCTATAATTTATTGAATTTTAAATCTGAAGTCATAGCAATAGAAATATCTATTTATTCTAAACCACAGAATTCAAATCTCTACTTCTCTGTGTCTAAAATTGGAATTGGAATAGGACAATCAGAAAAGTCTAAAAAGCAAATTGGCTAACACTGTGTTACGCATCAAATATGTATAGAAACACATTATTTTAAGACAATGTTTCTTTGTTGTTTAACTCAATCATCTATAAAACACTCAAATATATTTTCTCATTTAATTCTTACAATGCCATGCAGAGCTTGAATTATTTATCATCGCATTCTGCCGCAGAAGAATCTGAGAAAAGAATCTTCACAAAGACATGGGGCTGCCCAAATTCACATAGTGGTTTCGGTTATATCCATACCCTTGCCAAATTTACACCAAAGCCAAATCCTTTGACTCCAAATCCCAAACCCATTTCATTCCATTAAGCTATCTCTCCTATGCTTTGATCGATCACATTCTTGACAATATGCAACTTTTTTCTTATTGTCCAAAGAGTTTGAAGGAAAGCATCTGAGGCCCTGAACCACTGGTTCCTCCATTTGCCGCTGGGAAAGGCGTGTCCAGCTTGGTTCTCCCAATTTCCTTACAAAGAAGAAAAGAAAGCTCTTCAAGGCGTGAACTCAGTTCCATTCAAAGGAAACTGTTTGTGGCTTATTGATAGAGCCCCAGTGCCTTCTCAAGTCAAATTTATTCTAAAACAAATCAGAGTAGCTTTTGTTTACAGTGATGAACGCTCTGTGAAGAGGGTGTCTGTTGGTCCTGTGATAGACGTGAAGCAATTAGTCACAGTCGTGATGTATGGTACTATTTTAGTCACAAGCTATAAATACATGAGTTCTGTTTTTCTTGTTGTTATTGTTTATTAGTTTGTTCTGGATTGAATTGAGCACTGATTAGCATAGCAAAATCAGCTCATAAAATGAATGCCAACATTTAAACAACAATTATGGAGATGCAATTTAAAACTTAATGTTGGGAGATTTGTGTGCCCTACAGGAGAACATCTGCCCAATAGCCAGGTGGGCACAAGGGAATACCTAGAAGAGGAAGACCTCCTGCTGACATTATCTTCATGAGAAAAACTGATGCTGAGTGAAGGTGACACCAGAAGGCAGTTTTGTCCTAAAAGGAGAAATTGAGGCAAGGGCCAAATAATATGGATATATTTTAATTCTAAATCTATACAAAGCATTAAAGGCCTTTTCAGATTTAGAAAAGACAGATTAACATAATTATTCCATTTCTATCCAATTAGAGAGCATCTGCTCTGTATTTGTATTTGAATTTTTTTTTCCTACCTCTGGCCAAATCTTCACAACTTACACGAGGTATTCAGCCCCTATTCTGAAGTCATCTTATTTTTCTTTTCCCTAATTTCTGTCCTTAATTATATTAACTCTGTATTCTGTATCTTTGCAAACTTCCTCAAATTCTTTTTGTAATGAGGGAGAAAATTAATCATTCAATCACCCTTTTCTTTGGGGGAAAAAAAAAAAGTTTTCTGTCACTAGTTGTCTGACTTCCTTCTCTGTTGCCAAAACGCAAGGCCTTAGGATAGCTGTGTTCTGGGCATAGATAACGTGAGGACCTCAAAGAACCCAACTGAATTCTATTGACAGAAATAACCTAGATAAGGCATGATCCACCCTGAATCTGCTTCTTACTTTGAACATTTGGGGACAGAAACTTTATCTTGTTCATCTATATGTGCCCACCAACTACATTGGTTCAATGTAGAGTAAAATGTTGTGGGGTTTTTTGTTTGTTTTAATTCAATGGAGAAATTACAGACAAAAATGGTAAAAAGCCGACTGCACGGTACATGCTCAAGGAACCTGTCCTTAGGACGATTTCTGTGAAATAATGACTTTTAGGCTCAGTTTCTGGGCACAGATTACAGAAATAACCTACATCCTGTAACTCTGGGATTAATATTAACCAAAACTCTGAGATGTCAAACTATTATTGAAGCATCTGGAAATTTTAATAAAAATTCCACGCAGCAATAAGGAGTAATAAATACATTATCATCCTTGATTATCTACAGCTATTCCTCACTGAGCTAGACAGAAGTCCTAGTTCCTTTCCTTAACATTACAGTACAGGAATTAAGTGCACAAGCCAGTGGACCCAGGTCTGAAACGAGAGTCTACCACTTACTAATAGTGTGACCTTGGGGCAAGTCAGTGGGACACTAACTAAGACACATTTTCCACATCTATAAATTAGAAGAAATGATAGTGCCTACACCATAGAGTTGTACTGTGTTATATGGGGAAAAGCTTTGTGGAATGCCTCCATATAGTATGTATGCAATAAATACTAGCTAATTCTGGTTCTCTTCTCAGTATGGTTGCTTACAAGTCTATCTAGTTATGCCAACATGAATTCGTCTGACTTTCCCTGCCCACACTCCCTAACAGTGTAATTTCCCCTTTCTAGGATCATTCTCATTATCACACAAAAGGTCTATAATATCTCTCATTTAAAACTGCCCCCCCAGCACCCTATTATCTCCTCTAGCTACCATCCTATTGCCCAGCTCCCCCATTTGATAAACTCCCAGACAAGGTATGAGTTACCAGTGTTCACTCATGGATTTCCCTTTTTCTTTTAACCCACTTCTTTTTGGCCTCCAACCCCATCACTCTGCCAAACCCCCGTTTGTCTAGGTCATTAATATCTTTCATTTTCCCAGACCCATTGGTCCAACACTCAGTCGTCCTTTTACTTGACATCTTGGAGGCATCTGACAGAGTTCACTATTTCCTCTTTCTTAAAACCCTTCTGTCACTGGGCTGCTGGGAAATCACTTTATTCTGGTATTTCTCATTCCTCGTCAGCTGCTTCTCTGTTTTCATTGCCAAAATATAAATTTTGTAGTAAATTTTGTAAAATCTGGTCTTTCCCCTTCTTTTCTCTACATAAGATCATCTAGGGAAGGAGTCTATCTAAAATTGTTCTCTGTTCCTGAGTTCTCCATTACTATCAAGTGGCTCATCTCTACTTGGGTTTTTAGGTTTCTCACCCTTCTCCTGTCTTGATTTTACCCTTGGAAGCTTCATCCGTGCCCTTTTTAGTAGATAGCATCACTATTTACTGTCCCTCAGGAAAAAGAAAACAAACACTGAGCTAAAATGTAAACTTTTTTCCTGCCCCTCTCCACCTTCTTTCTCAATCATCATCTTACTCTCTCAGTGACTGATCTTTCTCTCTGACTGATCTCTAACCACACAACATAGTTTATTTCAGGGCCTTTATCTGTGATGGTCTTTCTGCCTCCTTGAAATGAACTTTTCTTACAGATTTCACAAGTCTTGCTTCTTTGTTTCAAAACAAATGTCACTTCCTCAGGGAGGTCTTTCCTGATCACTTATTTCATTATTTATTTATTTATTTATTTATTTATTTATTTATTTATTTATTTATTTATTAAAGATTCTGTTTATTTATTTGACAGAGAGAGAGAAAACGAGAGCAGGAACACAAGCAGGGGAAGTGGTAGAGGGAGAAGCAGGCTTCCTGCCAAGCAGGCAGCCCGATGCAGGGCTCCATCCCAAGACCCTGGGATCATGACCTGAGCCGAAGGCGGACACTTAAGGACTGAGCCACCCAGGCACCCCTGATCTCTTATTTTAATATAGACCTCCCATTATCTTCTGTCCCCTAATCTTCTATTAATTTGTCACATAGTTTTATTTTACCATTGCTTATAATCATAGGATCCATTTATTCAACTTGCTTATTGATTGTCTCACATCCAGAAGAATTTAAGCTCACATACAGCAAGGTCTTTGTTCCTTTCTTCCCTGTGTCCCCAGTTTCTGCTTATAATAAATTCTCCAAAAGTACTTGTGGAATAGTTGAACTATAGAGATGGGACTTGGTTAAGGAAGGGTCTGATTCATACTTGGATCCTTGAAGGCCATATACACAAAATGCATATTCTATTTATCTAAAGACTTGCTATCTTCATTTGCATCCTCAAAGCTCTTAGATACCACAAGAGTGCTGAATCTGAAAGCAAAAACACAAAAGTATTAGCTCTGGTCTGTAGATTTATAATCTAAATGCCCCAGAGAAAGTCACTGGAACTAGCAACTCAATTCACCAAGTTGTAAAATGGTGATCATAACAGCTGCTATCACTAACCTAGAGAATTGTCAAACGAGAAGGGAAGGCATCACTTACTGTACACCCACTATATTCAGGCATTGCACACTCAGATATGTCTTTCATACGTATTTCTCTTCTGAATTATTACAATGACTTTCTAACTCATTTCCCTGACTTCACCCATGAAATCCATTTAAGATGGCCCTGGAGTAATTCTAAAAAATATAAATCAGACCCTATCACCCTCTTAATGACTAGGAGACTGACCCCCTTGCAGCTCTCTATTGACTAGATAATAAAGTCCAAATTCCGTGGGGTTACAAAAACAAACCTTTAAATTCTGGCCCCTACCTCTTTCTCTTGTCTCATTTCCTAGAGCTCAATTTCCCTCCATTCCACCATCTGAATTTCTTAAAGTATCACTCATTCATTTGTACTTAAATAAAACAGATTATTTCTTACCATTTGATTCTGTATTTGTTCTGTCTTCTGCCTGGATCTCCTCCCAACCTTTGACTGTCAAACTCCCATTTATTCTATAAAGTTCCATAGACATGTAATTGCCTGTATGAAGCCTTTACTAGAATATGCCCAAACGTCCAGAAGAGTCAACCACCCTGTATTATTTCTACACTTTTTACATGCAGTCATCACCCTTAATATATCATACTAATTTTTTTTGGTTGTCTTATATACTGCAAGTTTCTTGAGGGCTATAACCGGTTCTTAATCACCTTCGTATCTACAGATAGTAAACATATAGTAAATTCTCTAAGTGTCTGTTGAAAGAATGAATGAATCACCTCATACAATCTTACAACTCTCCCTGTAAGTAGGTGTTGTTTTCCTCACACTCACCAAAGAACACCAGACAATGTAAGTACCATCCAAACCAGGACGTATTGGAGCACAGAAAAGGAATCATTAAAAATTTCTCTGGGAAGACAAGCATAGATTAGGAGTGTTGGAAGACTTAGGGTCACCATATATAAAAAGCCCTACCTGAGCCAGTGTCCCTTTATCTCACTCACTGCTCTCCCCCCCTTGCGGCCTCCTATGTGCTCCTAGAGCACACCAAGCATGCTTCCACTTCAGAGCTCTTATTAAACGTTACCTTATCCAAGTAACCTTCCCTAACCACTCTCTAAAACAGCATACATACTCCAACCTACCTCATTCTCCATCACCTAAACTTCCTTCATCTTTCTTCATAGACCCAATCACCATTTGGCATACTTGATTATTTTTATTTATTTTCTGTAGTAGGTGCTGGAAGTTATCCAAGGTTCAATTGGCAGAGTGTGAACAGTTAGCCAGAAAAGGGATGTTGGTACTAAAATAATGGAGAACTTTAAAAGCCTGACAGAAAGGTTTGAATACCATTTTGTTGAAAATGTGAAGCCTAGGGGCGCCTGGGTGGCTCAGTCGGTTGGGTGTCTGACTTTGGCTCAGGTCACGATCCCAGGGTCCTGGGTTCAAGCCCTGCATCGGGCTCCCTGCTCTGCGGGAAGCCTGCTTCTCCCTCTCCCACTCCCCCTGCTTGTGTTCCTTCTCTCTCTCTGTGTCAAGTAAATAAATAAAATCCTTAAAAAAAAAAAAAAAAGCCTGAGTTTATCACATCCTATAGCAACACCTAATAAGGACCATAGAGAGGGTCCATAAGACTCTTTCCAAAGAAGGCAGCCCTGTAGAGCTGGATCAGATTCTCCAACACTGGCTCTACTTAATCCCACCTTCCCTATCTTCCATATTCCACAATAAAGTGGTCTCAGAATGCCTTGCAGCACAACTGGGCTGAATGAAGAATTAAGCCAGAAGTAACAGAACTTGACAACTTTTTGAAATAAAAGGACAAAGAAGAGTCCAGAGTGACAGTAAGTTTTCAAACCCAAATGATGGAAAGAGCAATGATTCCATTTACATGAGTGGGAGCACCAGAGAAACACTGACCATTTCAGTTTAAAACATGTTGATTTTGAAGACATGACAGAAACTTCAGGTAAAATATCTAGTACATATCTGGAAATGTAGGATTCGAAATTAGGAAATAAATCTGCACCTAGGACTCAGATTTGGGAATCGTTTGCATCGATGTGTTATTTGAAGCTGAGAAAGCCAGTGAGATGAGCAAAAAATAAATTGAGAAAAAAATATTTTAGCAAGATCTTAGAGCCAATTTAAGCAGGATGAGGAGGTAAACTAGTGAGGGAAGACGTGTAAGTAGAAAAAGGAAGATCGCTTTAATAACATGAGTGGTGGGTATTTCTGGGAAGAGGGTGGGGTAGGACCACCCTAAGCTCACCTCACCCCAGTGTTAGCTACAACTAGATAACACTAACATCAGTGTAAATAACCCCAACCCAAAGACTGGCAGAACAAACTCCACAGCTAAATGTAGAGAAAAGGCCCCATCAAAGAGGGTAGGAAGAACGGAGATGTGGTGGGGAGCTAAAAGGAGCTGCAGGACTGTCCACAGGATGGAAGGACCTGAGGGTGCAGAGAAGGAAAAGAAACAGACCCTCACACTGGGGAGTCCACACAGGAAAGATGAATCCCCATAACACTTGTCTTTGAAAACCAGAGGGGCTGAATTTCATGAGTTCTTACAACCAACACGACTTAAAACCAGAATTTTAAAATATCAGTGGCTCCACTCAAGGACAGCTTGTTGGACAAGAGGAAACTGAGTCCCTGCCCTTAAAGAGACAGCACAACAAACAGCCCACAGAGAAACAGTATAGAAGCAACAGTTTGAAAAAGTGCCTGGGGTACCAGGAGAGAGAGTTATTTACTCATCTCAGGGGTGTTCTATAGGGACAGAGATCACTGGAAGACTGGTCCAGGAACAAAGGAGCTGGCAGGAGCCATTCCCCTCCTCTACCCCGCAGCATAAACAGATGGCCACCCTGGGAACCAGCACAGCACAGACACCTGCTACCTAACTTGCTACCACCACTGCTCCACCCCCTGCCCCCTCAGCCAGGCCTGCCTCAGTCCCTGTGCTGTAGGTCCTGTCCTCCAGCGGACTGGCTGTGCACAGATCTTGCAAACACTGCATGTCCTGCCTCCGCACACACTGGGGGAACCACCTCCTCAAATATGCTTTTGGCTGGAATCCATCCAAAGCAGAACCACAAGCCTGGCAGTGTACAGGCAGCCCTGACAGGAGCCAGCACCCACTCCAAAGAGACTCCTTTCCTGCGGAAAGGGAAAGATAACCACACACTCCAGGCCGACTTCTGTCCCAGCAGTGGGCTAGGGGCAGACAACTGGGCTAACTGCAGGCCCGTCCACCAATGAAAGCTTCTTAGAGGACAACACAGGGAAAGCACCCTGCAGTTTGGTGCTACTGCACCTCGCAGACACATGATCTGACTCCACTCAAGCCCAAGGCAGTCCCACACTGGCCCACTAACAGTCCAAGGACCAAACACTGCCTAGAGCAGGTGAAGAGAGCTACTGCAGATGACTGGACTGAAGGAAAGGGCAGTCCAGCCACCAACAGCAGGGCATAACGTGACACACATAGGAGACACCTCTGGAGTGCCAGGTTCCAGTGAAAAGGGGACACTGCACCTCAGGACACCATAGGACCTCTTCTTCATAAGGACACTACTTTTAGAAGCAGGCCATAGAGCTGACTTTCCTAACACACAGAAACAAAGAGGGCTACACAAAATGAAGAGACAGAGGAATATATCCCAAGTAAAAGAACAGGACCAAACCACAGCAGGAGACCTAAGCAAAACAGAGATGAGTAATAGGTCTGATGAAGAAACTAATGATCACAGAGATGCTGGAGTTGAGAAGAGAGTGGAGGACATCAGCAAGACCCCTAACAAAGAGAAAAAGAACCAGTAAGAGATGAAGAACACAATGAATGAAATTAAAAATATACTAGATGGAATAAATAGTTGACTAGAAGAAGCAGAAAAATGAATCTGTAACCTGGAAGACAGAGTAATGGAAAGTAATCAAGCTGAGCCAGTGAGAGAGGAAAAAATATGTAAAGGGGTGCCTGGGTGGCTCAGTTGGTTAAGTGTGTGGCTCTTGCAAACTATGGGTCTCAGGGTCCTGAGACTGAGCCCCGCGTAGGGCTGTGCACTTAGCAGGGGGGGAAATGGGGGTGTGGACGGTGGTGTTTGCTTCCTCCTTCTCCCTTTCCCTCTACCCTTCCCCCCACTTGCACTCTATCACTTAAATAAATAAATAAATCTTAAAAAAAAAGGGGGGGGGGACCCATAGCCAACATCATACTCAATGGTGAAAAACAGAACTTTTTCCCTAAGGTGAGGATCAAGACAAGGATGCCCACTCTCACCACTTTTATTCAACATACTGTCAGAAGTCCTAACCACAGCAATCAGAAAAGAAAAAGGAATAAAAGGCATCCAAATTGATAAGGAGGTACTAAAGCTTTTACTGTTTGCAGATTACATGATACTATATGTAGAAAACCCTAAAGACTACCAAAAAATTACTAAAACTGACAAATGAATTCAGTAAAGTCACAGGATGCAAAGTCAACGTACAGAAATCCATTGCATTTGTATACACTAATAATGAAGCAGCAGAAAGAGAAAGTGGTGGTGAGGATGTGGAGAAAAAGGAACCCTCTTGCAATGTTGGAAATGCAAACTGGTGCAGCCACTGTGGAAAACAGTATAGAGGTTCCCAAAAAATTAAAAATAGAACTACCCTATGATCCAGGAATCACACTACTGGGTATTTACCTAAAGAATATGAAAACACTAATTCAAAATGATATATGCACCTCTATGTTTATTGCAGCATTATTTACCATAGCCAAATTATGGAAGCAGCCCGAGTGTCCATTGATAGATGAATGGGTAAAGAAGATGTGATGTGTATATATATATATATATATATATATATATACACAATGAAATATTATTCTGCCATAAAAAAGAATGAAATCTTGCCATTTCCAACAACATATAGAGATCTAGAGAGTAAAATGCTAGATGAAATAAGTCAGAGAAAGACAAATACCATATGACTTTGACTTCACTCACATGTGGAATTTAAGAAACAAAACAAACCGACAAAGGGAAAAAAAAAAAGACAAACCAAAAACCAAACTCTTAACTCAAGAACACCACCCTGATGGTTACCAGAGGGGAGGTTGGGGGGTGGGGAGGATGGGTGAAAAAAGCGATGGGGATTAAGGAGGGCACTTGTTGTGATGAGCACGGGGCAATGTATGGAAATGCTGAGTCACTACACTATGCTGAGTGTATACGAGTATACACTCGTATACTATATACGAGTATATACACTATACTCGTATACGAATATGAGTCACAATATTCGTATACCTGAAACGAATATAATACTGTATGCTAACTCTACTGGAATTAAATTAAAAAAATAATAACGTGTGAGTGGTAGATGCATATAGATATTAGAGTAGAATCTTTACAGGGCAACATGATTAGCAAGCAGCTAAGAGGACTCAGTGGACAGCAGTCTGTGAAGAGCTGAGGTGGCATGGTTTTATAACTTTATAGAACAATCTAAGAGTAGGAATTGAAAAGGCAAGTAGTAGGAGCTTCTGCACATTGGCATTTTACCCAATAATTGTAGAACTGACCTGATATCTAGGGAGTGCCACAGTATACACAATCCAGCAAAATATAAGGAATTCTAGGATGCAAAGTAGCACTGAGTGGATAGCTCCAGTTGAGAAACCCTGCCTTTTGCTCAAGTACTGGAAAAAAATCACGAAGGTCAATGAAAATCTAACTATACGATCAGACAGAGGAGGTAATAGAATCGGAGTATCAAAGCTGGGCAAAAATTAATTCTAATCCTTCCGTGCATTTTTGAGCAATTTATTGGGTGACTGAATGATTCAACAGGTCTGAAGCACAGACAACATATCGGGCACTTTCCTTAATTCTGGAGATGGAAAAAATCTCAGATAAGCAAAGAGATAAGGCACAGAAATCTGAAGCAACTTAATGAGGGTCCCACAAGAAATTTATGGTAAAACCTCCTGAGTCCCAGTCTATGCTTTTTGCTTTCTGCCCAATTTCTTACATTTCTCTCCAACCAAGTGCTGTTTTATTTTTTTCCAAATCTGGATTAATTTCTTTGAAAGTCCTTGGATCTTTTGGCATTTTCTAATTTGTTCTGATTTTATAGGTTGCTTCATTTAATCAAAATCCTGTTTCTCCAACTATAAAATGATAATATAGCTGTAAACTGCACTTGCTTATACATGATAATAAGCATTACAGAGATAGAGTCACCTGAGTTCCTTGGAGAAAGGCACTATGGAGACAAAGGCAGATATTCAATATTGCAAATAATCTCATCTTCTCTTACTATCAGATGTTCATTTAAATTGCATGAAATAGAAAAAAAGTGGCTTCTTTAAAATTCCATTGTAGAAAGATATCCATTCTAATCTAGCTGTGTCATAAAAGTAAGAGTGGGAAACACCATTCTTTGTACTTGGAACAAACAAAATGGCTAGTTTTATTTCACTAAAAGGGGGATTGGCTCTATTAGCAGTACAGGAAGAAGACCACTTCATCTGAAAACAGTAACACTATTTTGTAGTCATCAGAGAGGGAGAAAACCATGAGAGACTCTTAACTATAAGAAACAAACTGAGGGTTGCTGAAGGGGAGGTCGGTGGGGGAATGGGGTAACTGGGTGTCAGGCATTAAGGAGGGCACGTGATGTGATGAGCACTGGGTGTCATATGCAACTGATAAATTATTGAACACTACATCTGAAACTAATGAGGTACTATAAGTTGGCTAATTGAATTTAAATAAATGAAAAGAAAAAACAGTAACACTGTTTGTTATACATGATGGATTCTCTGGAAAGTAGGTGTGCCCTGCTCAGTGCAAGTTAATCCATTTTTTCCACCCTGATGGTGCTGAACTGTTTGGTGGACAGCTTGGTTGCACTGGGAATTGCATTTTCCAGAACTCGCTTTCCTGTAGGTTCTGGGTCAGTCAGATGAAGTTGCATGATTTGGGTGAGGAAGAAATAAAGCTGCAGGATTGTTACCCTTTGAGGCTGGTCCCTGGCTGCAGGTAATGAGAGACAGATACAGATGTGCTGACAGATTCCGGTCTGCCCAGATTATTTTCTCAGCTACCACCCCTGCTGTGGTAGGCAGAGTTCTAAGAAAGCCCCAAGGTTCTTGCTCCCTGGTGTACCTGCTTTGTGTAATGCCCTGCCCTTGACTGTGGGGGCAGGGGGGGACTGTGAATATGATGGGCTATCACTCCCACCACTAGGTTACTAATCAGCTGACTTTGAGTTAATCAAAAGCAAGCTTATCTGGGGTGGGCTTGACCTAATCATCAGAGCCTTTAAAAGAAGGTAAAGTGTCAGAGAGGTTCATTCCTACCGGCCTTGACAACATAGCTTCCCTGAGATCTAAAGCAGTGAAGAAGAAAAGAATTCTGCCAACAACCATATGAACTTGGAAGAGACCCCAAGCCTCAGATGAGACCCCAGCTTCTGAGACCCTAAGAAGAGGAGCAGGCTAACCAGTGTCCAGACTCCTGACTCACGAAAACTGTGAGATAGTAATTATGTGTTGTTTTAAACGGGTAAATTTGTGGTAATTTGTTACATACTAACAGATAACTGTATATCCATTGTGGTAATTTGTTACATACTAATATACACAGATAACTAATATATCTGTTCACCAAAAGAACCCCCAGGCGCACCCTATCAGATGCCTTGCTGAAAATTCAAAGGCAGGGGCCATGAAGGGCAAAGACATTCATAGACTTCACCAGCCTCTCTTGATGGTCTTACTCTAACAGCTAGACATGTCCGCTTCAATACTTCCCTGCAAGTTCTAACTCCCCAGCTCCTTTTGTAACTGTGTAGCATCTAATTTGTTTAACAACTTTCTCACTTTCTAACACTCATAGTGGCTCTGCTTCCCTGAATGAACAAGTACCAGAAGTGGCACTGGGACAACAGAATCTTTAGAATGGAGATCTGGAATTGGTTTTAACATCTAATTAGACTTATGGACGTTAATGACCTTGTCACCAGTGTTAGAGAGCACACTGGTAGTCCAAGGAATTCAGTGACAATACAGAGAACTAAATTGTCACCTCTAGACATCTATATTCAAGCACCCATGGAGGGCAGTGCTTTGGGGGACCAAGTGGTTGCTGCTATAAACATTTTTAGTTAAAATAAGGCATATTGAGGTTACTTAGCCAATTACAAATGCATTAGAGCACTTAGAGAAATAAACGTATGATCCTGTGGCTTTAAATTCCCACTGCAAGGTCCAGTAAAAAATCAGAAAGCTTTGTAACTACCCTAAAAAACCTGTATCTCCTATAACCATAGGCACAAGATTTCCGAAAATCAAACCAAAAGTCTAATCCTGTTGAATCCACAACGGCCTAGGGTTTTTTTTGTTTTTTTTTTTTTTTTAATGTTAAATTTAGGGTATTGCCTGAGAAGGAGCAGGATGTTGGAAATTTGGATGGAGGGATCTAATGGGCAGAGTCTAAATGAAACAGCACATCACACCCTGAAAATTCTGCTGAGCTTCCTTCAACAATAGAAGCAGACCTTGCTCCCTTGTTATCAGTTGTGTCTCCCTATGGCTGAAGAGCCTGCATTTAATTCCCATGAGGTAGTCACCTACAGGGGACTGCTGGTTCTCCTCAGGACCTTCTCCCACCACCTGTCATTGTTTCCAGGCTCAAGTCCTGGCATGACCTATAGGGTCAGATGCAAAATACAACCCATGAAAAGGAGCCATAGGCCCATAAAAAGAATGTGAGGTTTTTCTAATTTACATTGAATGGTTAGAGCCAAAGCAGTAATCAGAATGGTGGAAAGCACAAAGATCGTTGATGTTGGCTAATTGACCATACTGTCCTTGGGACTAAAATAAAAGGGCAGAAAATTAGAGTTCTGACTTTTATAAGTGAAAAAAGATTCTAGATCAAAATGAACTGTCTTGAATTGTCAAAAATACAGCCCCCAACTTGACTTGAGCCAGCTTACAGACCCAGTCACTTGAGTAAAGAGGAATCCAAGTCCCCTTGAGAAAGGAATCCATGAAGTGCTAAAAACGTATGCCTCCTGCCTCTCCTGCTCTTCTCCAGTGTGACCAGTGACCATTTACCAAGATGACTTGGACAGAAGAGGTGGGGGAAGGTTATGCTGGCCTTTCAGGAATTATTGGACAACAGCTTTGAACTAACACTAATTTCTGGTGACTTAAAATGTTAACTTGATCTACCAGTCAGAGTAGGGGCTTATGGAGGCCCTGTGATTATGAAGTTTTGGCCCAGGTCTATCTCACAGCAGGCACAGTGGGCCCCTAAACCCAATCTGTGCTTATCTCCGCTGTTCCAGAATATAAAGTTAGTAGACATATCAGAAACTGGCAGAGTTCCCACATTGGTTTCCAGACACATAATGTGATGGCTATTCTTGTAGGAAAGGTCACATAGAAGCCACCAGAATTGACTCTACTTACTAAAATAATAAACCAAAATGACACTGCATTCTTGGAGAGATTGCAAATATTATGGCCACCCTCAAGGCCTCAGAAAATACAAGAGTGGTGATTCTTACCACCTACCTGTTCCACCTTCCACAGAAGACAGAGGATGGATGTTCTAAAAATGTCAGGGGATTACTGTAAACTTAAAACTATTATTGTAGCTGATGCAGTAAGTCAACATATCCATGGGCACCTGGTATCCAGCTATCGTTCTGGTGAATGATTTTCCTCTATATACCTAATAGTGTGGACCATCAAAAAACAATTTACATTCATCTGGCAAGGTCAGTCCCACTCACTGTCTTACCCCAGGGTTATATTCAACTCTTAATTGCTAAATCAGAGTCTAGTCTGCAGAGTCCATGATTGCTTCTTTTCTTACACTGATCCATGATATTAATGATATCATATAACATTGCTTCTAACAGAAATCTGACCAGTGCAGCAATACCTTTGCACTCACAGAGTCTACTGGTGTTATCATGTCCCCTAACACCCTGAAATAGCTGAACTGTTGAATGCACTTGAAGACTCAGTGTACTAGTTGGGTAGCAACACTTTGCAAGGTTGTGTTGATCGCCTCAAAGACGTGGTAAATACCCTTTATCTGCAACCAACATACAATGCTATCTTTCCTTCACAGATCAGGGATTCAAGAGGTGGAAATGGGAGTGGCCACATTCATTATTTCTCCTAGTGGTCATCTAGCTAAATTTTCCCCCACCTTATAACATTGCACTCTGTTTACTTACAGGTCTTCATTCCCAAGAAAAAAAGGCTTCCACTGGGGACACAGTAATTATGCCATTAAAATAAAAGTTGAAACTGCCACGTGGTCACTTTGATCTACTTGAGCCAGTGAAACAATAGGTAAAGACAGGATTGCTCTACATCTGGGTGATTAATCCTATTTTTTTTTTCCTGACAGAAGGAAATTAAATTGCATTTATACAATAGGAGCAGGGAGGGGCATGTCTATAGAATGCAGGAGATCCTCTGGTGTATCTCTTAGTTGTCCCATGGCCTGTGATCAAAGTTAATGGAAAACTACAACAACCCCACACAGAAATGAAGGTTTTGATCACCTTTGTAAACAAGGAAACATGACCAGCTGAAATGCTTGCTGAGGGCAAAAGGAATGTCAAACATGTATCAGAAAGAAGTTCTAAATGCCAGCTTTGATCCCATGAAGAGTTGCAGAAAAGCAAACCGTAGTAGCGAGGAGATGAGTACTTCTTCCTTATTTTGATCTGAATGTATTTGCATAGGGATGTTAATTCTTTTTGTTTTTTCTTCCTTTGTTCTCTTTTCCCCATTCCATAAGTCAACTTTACAATTCAGTATTTAAGTAACAGGATGTCAAGGGGGAGTGTGACTTCACCAGAAGAGGAATAAATATCATCCAAAAATGGTTGAAGTGGGAGTTTGTGTGTTCTCCCTTGGGGGGAATGTTAGCATGTCTGAGGTACAAAGAAATGATTACATCATGTTAGGCAGAAGCCTCATGTTGCTATTGTCCTCATTTGAAGTTAAATATAGGTAAAAAAGGTGAGTATGTATGCCAATTTGACAAGGGGCTGACTGGTGGGTTGTTCTATTGTCAACTTAGTTATGCTGAGAACTACATTTTCCAGAATCTCCTTGTCTATGTAATTCTGGGTTGGAGTTTGTAAAAAATTAAGTCATATGAGATTTGGGACACAGAAGCAGCAATCATCATTCTGCAAAGTTAGAGATGTTGAAGATAGATACAGAGGTCCCAGCAAATCCCAGCTGGTCCAAGCTCTCCCACTCAGCACCCAGCTCTCCCTCCCAGCTGCTGGTCCTGCTGACTAACAACACCCTATGCCCGCCCCCAGATGCTTTGCTGCAAAGTCACAGAGCTGATAGCCATGAGCAATCTCTGCCTTCCAGAGACATCTACAAGACACACGGGAACCTCCAGATTTCCCTTTAAGTTCTCACTCACTCCCTTGCTCCCAGGATGGTTAGTGACCTTAATCTCTGAGCACTTAACTCTCCTTTTCAATCTTTTAATTCTCTAGTTCCTCCCTCCAATATATAAGGTCTAATTCCTGTAACAAATTCCTTACCAGGATACTCAGAATGGCTGTGTTTTTGACTGAACTCTGACTGATACAGCAGCCTAAAAATAGAGAAATCTTCATTTCTTTTGAAAATCACCAATCATTTTTATAATAAACTGAATACAGAATATCTCTAAATATCAGTGCCAACGCTAAAAACAGAGAGGACTCTAAGGAGCATACTGCCTTTAATTCTATGAACTTGCTAACCTGGCCTGCACAGAATACATCATTCTCTGAAAAATGTTCCCATGTCTTCCTGTGAGTTTTCACCAGCAGACTGATGAGATCCTTTTCTCGGGGTAGTGGCTGTCTGGCCAACTCAGCCACTGTGATCAATAGTATTGATTCTATCCAGGAGGCCAGGACGGGAGAGTATGAAAATCTATTCCAGCTTATCTGAGCTAGCCTCACCCCATGTGCAACTTCTCACTAAGATTGACCACAGAGGTTCGGAAGACAGAGGCAAAAACGGAAGAACCTAAGCACTGATATCTAGGGGGGAAATTCAAGAGGAATCTGCATGTCTATAAAATATAATAGAACTGATTTAACATGTAAATTATTAAAATAGTTGACCCTGGCACAGAGACCTCCAGTAGGTGCCACTGACAAGTGCTTACCAGGCTCTCAGTAAAATGTAATCAGCACGTTGAACAAGCGTGAGTCATGAAATGAAATTATAAAGCCATTTTATGTTGTGTCTCATTGTTTTTACCATTTAGTGAGGCTTTGTCTTTTCCCACCCCTATAGAAAATTCAGGCACACCTCAAGACATTCTTAGTAATTCTTGTTATAAAATACTGTTTCATTAGGAATTGAAATGTCCACTTCTATGTGTGTTCAAAATTCCAACCCTCTTTGGGGGGAATGAAGAGGAATGAGGAATAAAGAGAGAAAAGGGATTAAAGATGGTCCTTACTGGAAGGATGGCTTTTCTCCAGAACTGGCAGATGTCTGGACTGACCATTTCTCCCCTGGTGTTCTCATGGAATCCGTGGGGGCCATTCTTGGAAGTTTCCACCTGCAGTTCCCTTGACCTCTGTTTTGTTATTCTGGTCACTTATTCTATCTTCCCCCTCTGAAAACTGGGTGATGCCTTCAGTTTCTCTCTGCGGATAGCTCTATGCCCCTCCAGGCAACCCTCTGACTCTTCCCCAGCTTTATTTTATCCATCACTGCTCCATGAGAAATAGTCACGCGTCCTTCCCCCGATATATGTTGGGAGTGCAGGCGACTCAGTGTAATCATTTCTAGGTATCTTGTCTACAACAGTCAGGCCATGTCTTACACTATCCATTGCTCAGGCAAAAATCAGACCCCAGGCCAGTGTGTGTGTTAACTCTCTGTAGGGTCCTGGTGAAGCCCCTTTCATGGGCACACGGTGAAGGACAGGCATAACCTACCCCTTTCCTTTGAGATGGGCAGAAGAGCTCAGTGTCTACCAGCAATCTTTTCCAAAACCCTCTTTACAACTTTTTATTTTAATCCTCAGTTCATTTATATCTGCTTGATGTGGATGAGGCGTTTAGAACTGTCATAAACCATCTAACCACTTTTCAACCACGCCTTCCTGTGAATCCTCTACTAAAAATTGTTATGCTTACTCTGGTGTTTGATACCTATTTGCTTATGTCCTACGAGAAAACTCCATTGTAAAATACCACCACCTAAAGCAATTCATTTCTGGAATAACTAATCTTTACCCATTCTATATCTCAATTCTTTTTTTTTAAAGATTTTATTTATTTATCTGAGAGAGAGAATGGGGGAGAGAGAGAGCACGAGAGGGAAGAGGGTCAGAGGGAGAAGCAGACTCCCTGCTGAGCAGGGAGCCCAATGTGGGACTCAATCCCAGGACTCCAGGATCATGACCTGAGCCGAAGGCAGTCGCTTAACCAACTGAGCCACCCAGGCACCCTATATCTCAATTCTTGATCTGCCCTCTCAACTTCTCTAGTTACCAACTTCACTGTTTAAAGTACAATTATATTCTCAACCATATATTTATATAAATATATATATATTTATTTATTTGAGAGAGAGAGAGAGAGCACATGCAAATCAGAGGGGCAGAGGGGGAGAGAGAGAGAGAATCTCAAGCAGACTCCTGCTGAGCTCAGAGCCCAACACAGGGCTTGATTATCATACCCCTGAGATCATGACCTGAGCCAAAACCAAGAGTCAGACACCCAGCTGACTGAGCCACCTAGGCGCCCCATAAATGTATATTTTTCAGATAGTTCATGATATGATAACTAAGATTTCCATGTCTTAGCTTCTTTCTTTATTCATTCATCTAAAATATGTCCCCCCTCAGGTCATCCTATGTGCAAGCCACAGTGCGAAACATCAGGACATCAAGGATCATTAAACTAGAACCTGGCCACAAAGACATCACCCAATTGTTAGAATTATGAGAAGAGTATTCGGTAGATATTCAAGTCACACAGAAGAAACAGGAGTTACCAGAGCAGAGGACGCATAAGCAGAATCTTCAAAGAGGAATAGAAGTTGAGGAGTAAGGAGCCATTCCGAAGAAAACAGGAAAAATACAGGTCAAAGTAGAGAGGCAAGAGAGGGGATGGAATAACAATTAGCCGAGGACGGTTCAGTATGCAGTGAACACATGGGGTACAAGGTAGGCCACGTTGATTGATGAGCTGAACAAGTATACCAAGGGTACATTTTGCATGCTTGTTAAAGTTTAAAATTTATGTTGAAGGCAACTGGAAACACCACATTTTAAGCAAGACTGTGCTGCAGTAAGATTTAAATTTTAGAAAAATTTTTCTAACTGAAGGGCTACTAATAATGGGGGGGGTGGGTAATGAAACATATTATGACAAAGCATTGACATTCTCTAAAAACTAAGATCTCATACACATAATTTAAAAGCCAAATAGTACCACAGGAGAAAGGAGGAAAAATGAAAAGATACTCATTTTTGAAAAAAAAAAAAACGAGAGACAAATTAAAAATGAGATAATACTTTTCATCGATAAGAGAAAAAAGCCTGTAATATAAATACGATGAAGGTTTAGGGAAATAATCTCTTACAGTGCTGTGGGGGTTTAAGTCAGTAGAGTCATTTTAAAAGAAAATTTGGTGGTATCTATTAAAACTGAAAATTGTGCATGTCCTGTGACTCATCAGGCCCTCTTCTAGAAGTCTTGTATCACAAGTACTTATGTGTGTGTACAAGAAGGTTAGTTAGCAAAGGATGTTCAGAAATGCATTATGGAGGACAGTGAAACCTTGAAAACTATTGTAAAAAAGACGCCATGAGGTACAAACAGGATATTTCCTTTTTTCCTAGAACTAAAATACACAGCTGAGAATAAAAGACATCAAATGCCTCTCACTGTCTAAGTACAGAGAACTGCCCAATGTGGGGTCCAGCCCTCTCCCCCTGGAGCCTACACAGAGACAACAGGTCAGTAGAACCGACATGTGACCCCCCCACCCCCACCCCGTGGTCCTATCAGGAGAACTGGGAGGAAGAGGTTCTTCCAGTTCCCATACCCAGGAAAGGAAAAGCCCAGAGAATCTCTGGGGACAGGATGGGGAGGTCTACAGGAATGGGAGACTGACATTTTATCTCTGGTTAGATTTCTGCGTAGTCACCAGAGAGCCCCTGCTCCAGATGAAAGGAACACAAGGGAGGGACAGCACAGAGGGGCAGCCATCGGGGGGCACTGACAATCCACTCAGGTCCCCCACTCCCATAAATCTAGAAAGCAGATCCTGCTTTGGCTCCCTAGACTCAGTCAGGGGCCAGAGAAGGTAATGAGACTGAGGCCCGCTCTCCTGCTGGGGACCACTGCCAGGTAAAGCCACGGAGGTGGCCTTGAGCCAGGCTGTGGAAAGGGGCTGCCACTCTTCTACTCTGAAATCAGCAAGCTGGGACAGTGCTTACGACCAACCCAAGGGAGGATCTCCAGGGTGGGCTCTTAAACAGATGATGTGTTTTATTCTCCTCTCTCCTTGGGGCTAACACCACCGAGAGAGAAGAGGGGAGAGGAAAAGTGGGGGCAAGGTGGAGGAGGAGGGTTCATGGTCAAGTCTATTCTGCCTACCCCCCACCCCCCCGGCCCCCAGTTTAAACCCCTGGAGCCACATGAGGGTGTGAGTGCAGCGGTGAGGGATATTGCTTTGAATCAAATATGAGATTACAGTGATAAATTTATCAGGTACATCACAGAGTCTTAAAGAAGTGAAGTGAAACTGGTTTAATAACAGAAAAGGACTTCACGGTGCTCAACATCACTCGGCATCAGGGAAATCCAAATCAAAACCTCAATGAGATACCACACCACACCAGTCAGAATGGCTAAAATTAACAAGTCAGGAAACGACAGATGTTGGCGGGGATGTGGAGAAAGGGGAACGCTCCTACGCTGTTGGTGGGAATGCAAGCTGGTGCAACCCCTCTGGAAAACAGTATGGAGGTTCCTCAAACAGTTGAAAATAGAGCTACCATACGATCCAGCAATTGCACTACTGGGTATTTACCCCAAAGATACAAATGTAGGGATCCGAAGGGGTACGTGCACCCCAGTGTTTATAGCAGCAATGTCCACAATAGCCAAACTGTGGAAAGAGCCAAGATGTCCATCGACAGATGAATGGATAAAGAAGATGTGGTATATATACACAATGGAATATTATGCAGCCATCAAAAAAATGAGATCTTCCCATTTGCAACGACGTGGATGGAACTGGAGGGTGTTATGCTGAGCGAAATAAGTCAATCAGAGAAAGACATGTATCATATGGCCTCACTGATATGAGGAATTCTTAATCTCAGGAAACAAACTGAGGGTTGCTGGAGTGGTGGGGGGTGGGAGGGAGGGGGTGGCTGGGTGATAGACATTAGGGAGGTATGTGCTATGGTGAGTACTGTGAATTGTGCAAGATTGTTGAATCACAGATCTGTACCTCTGAAACAAATAATGCAATATATGTTAAGGAAAAAAAAAAGATAGCAGGAGGGGAAGAATGAAGAGGAGTAAATCGGAGGGGGAGACGAACCATGAGAGACTATGGACTCTGAAAAACAAACTGAGGGTTCTAGAGGGGAGGGGGATGGGTTAGCCTGGTGATGGGTATTAAAGAGGGCACATTCTGCGTGGAGCACTGGGTGTTATGCACAAACAATGAATCATGGAACACTACATCAAAAACTAATGATGTAATGTACAGTGATTAACATAACAATAAAAAATTAAAAGAAAGAAAGAAAGGGACTTCACGGGCTCAAATGAGCTGTCATTAAGGGATCCCACGACCCAGCAGGAGGGGGCAGGAGGAAGCTTGACATAGCATGGCTATTGTAGTTAGTGAAAAAAATAAAACATTCTCATATACCCGGGGAGAACTGAGACTTCTTTTTAAGTAATTATACAAACTAAATGTCTAACACCAGGAGAAAGGATAAATCTATATGTACATACACTGTGAATTCCAACAGCGTGTGAGGTAGTTCAAAGGAATGAAGTGGTTCAAAATTATCCATATGGATATTTCAGAAACATGTTGGCTGAAAAAAGAGGTGAAGAACAGCATAGGCACAAGACCATATTATATGTTTTTCACGGAGATGCAGAAATATAGCGATGTACATAGCATAATAAAATAAAATTTAAAAAAAGAAAAAAAGAAATATAGAGATGTAATTTTTAGAAGATGACTCCTTAATGCATGTTAGTTCTTAGGGAATAAAAATATGTAAATATTGAAAGGTCAAAGTTAAGGGGATTTTAGTTTGATGTACGAGGTGCTTTCATTACCAGAAAGAGACAGTGTATTCAGACACTACTTGTGTAACATAAACAACTGATAAAAAAGAGAAATTTTATAACAAGTCAGGAAACGACAGATGTTGGCGGGGATGTGGACAAAGGGGAACCTCCTACACTGTTGGTGGGAATGCAAGCTGGTGCAGCCACTCTGGAAAACAGTATGGAGGTTCCTCAAACAGTTGAAAATAGAGCTACCATACAATCCAGCAACTGCACAACTAGGTATTTACCCCAAAGATAAAAATGTAGGGATCCGAAAGTGTAGGTGTGCCCCAATGTTTATAGCAGCAATGTCCACAATAGCCAAACTATGGAAAGAGCCAAAATGTCCATCAACAGATGACTGGATAAAGATGTGGTATATATACACAATGGAATATTATGCAGCCATCAAACAACAACAACAAAACCCCAAAATCTTGCCACCTGCAAAGACGCGGATGGAACTAGAAGGTATTATGCTAAGCGAAATAAGTCAGTCAGAGAAAGATAAGTATCATATGATCTCACTGATATGAGGAATTTGAGAAACAGAACAGAGGATCATAGGGGAAGGGAGGGAAAAATGAAACAAATGAAACCAGAGAGGGAAACAAACCACAAGAGACTCTTAATCTCAGGAAACAAACTGAGGGTTGCTGGAATGGTGGGGGGTGGAAGGGATGGGGGACCTGGGTGATGGACACTGGGGAGGGTGTGTGCTACGGTGAGCACTGTGAATTGTGCAAGACTGTTGAATCACAGACCTGTACCTCTGAAACAAATAATACATTATATGTTTAAAAAAAAAAGATAGTAAGAAGGGAAAAATGAAGGGGGGGAATCAGAGGGGGAGATGAACCATGAGAGACTATGGACTCTAAGAAACAAACTGAGGGTTTTAGAGGGGAAGGGGGTGGGGGTATGGGTTAGCCCGGTGATGGGTATTAAGGAGGGCACGTATTGCATGGAGCACTGGGTGTTATACACAAACAATGAATCATGGAACACTACACCAAAAACTAATGATGTAATGTATGGTGACTAACATAATAAAATTAATAAAAAAAGAAATTTTTACTAAGGACAAATAATGGTTAATTCTGTGTGATGGAGATTTGAATGACTGTCATTTTCTTCCTTGTACTTTTATATTTTAAAATAACATTACCCTCCATAAAAAGGGAACAAAATAAGGGAAAAGAACAGAAAAATCAACGTGCAAAATGATCAACCTCATTAGAGTTACATAAATTATAATAAAAATGAGACATTTCCCAACATATTTATTTAATTATAATAATGGAAGTGCTCATATACAGCAGGGAGGAGTTTATATTGTCACATTCCTCTGGAAGGAATTTGGCAAGATGTATAAGGAGCCTTTTTTTTTTTTTGCAAAGTTCATGACAAAGTATGCATAAAGCATTTCCAAAAGATTATTTAGTAAAATGTTAACTGTGTTAATCTCAGAGTCTTGGGATTATAGATGATAGTTGCTTATCTGTATGTATCTTCTATAATAAATGTGTTATTTAGATCATAAACATATACACATGTACACATTTAAATTTTCTACTCTCTCACTTAGTAATTCTACAAGTAGGAATCTATTGTAAAGAAATAATAAGAGATTTCTTCAAGATTTAGTACAAAGATATCCATGACAACGTTATTCATAAGTAAAAATTGGAAACAACCTGCATGTTCAACAATAAGAGAATGTTTAAATACGTTATAAAACAACCATATGATGGAATAGAAAGTAGCCTTTTATAAAAATGGTGTTTTCAAAACATGCTGAATTGCATGTGGGGAATTCTTAGGATACAGTATTGTGAGGAATAGAGAAAGGAAGACAAATAGGGATGAATAACCAGGTAGTCCCAGGGGCCTAACCAAGCTTGAAATCCACACATTTGTGGAGGCACAATCAGCCTGGTTGCAAGATTTTTCTCTGTTAGGACTCAGCACCCCAATCACACAAGCACAGAAGACACAACCTCTGGAAAGCTAATTCGGTGCCAAATGTAATGAACTCTATGTCTTCCAGGGCTCTGAGTTTCAGTTTATAATCGCCCTTGTCTTCCAAGTGCCATATTCCCAGTCACCAGAAGGTCCAAAAGACCCTCTGCCCTGGAAGATCCTTTATCAGCAAACTGTAGTCCCATTGTCACATGCAGAAGCAGCAAGCCAGTGGTGTCTGCAGCGGGACAAAACTTGTTTGAGGGTCCATGGAAGAACTTTGAGAGTGCTCTGACTAAACCCCTTGCATTCTGCTTGGCAGAGTTCTCACAGGATCACTACTATCTGTGTATTCTAGAACACGAGATCCAAGACCAAACTCCTCATGTGCTCCTCCATGCCAGTGTGCAAGCAGACCATCAAAGTCCCTGCAACCTCACAGTCTTATTTGTTGTTTTTGTCACTGTTTTGGTAGGCTTGTGTCTGGAATTATGCCCCCAAAGAAATAGATGTGTACACTAAAGATACGTTAAGTTAAACGGAAGATTTTTTGGGAAACATTTGAATTTCATGCATCCATGAGGCTATGAAGTATAAATCGGGCACAAATAAATGTCTCCAGACAAATCTTTTAAAAGCATATTATGCTCAGATCTCACCCTCAAGGATTCTGATTCCAAATTCTGTGAGGCAAATACTTGTTTTTGTCCAGTTGTGTTAATAATGGCTAATCTACTCTCCTCACAGAATTTCTCCCTTAGAAAGAGATGCACAGCCATTTTCCAGAAGATGTTCCACTGTCATAGCTCTTTTAACACGTTTAGTCTCACATCAAGGCTCCCAACTAGGTCCTAGTTTTGTATGAACCATTTTAAGGACCTCTAGATTTTGGTCTACCTCTCATACCTCAGGGTTTAAACACAGTGTTAACAGAGCACCTCAGGTGCTTAAAAATCAACTCATATGCCATAAGCTCTGACATGACCCTACTAATAACAACTTGTTCCCCATATAAGTAAACATCACCATCAGTGGCACCCATGGCTCTCTGCAGTTGGTGCCCTTTCTTGACTTTGTATTTTAGATATCAAAGTTACAAAACATTATGGAGAGTATGCACCAGGCTCTGTTTACAAAGAATATTCTAACTCATGCTTATTCACTCATGTAGTTTCTTAAATACCCATGTCTCATCCTCACTTCATTCTCTTGACTCCCCAAGTTGCCAGGCATCCTGAACTGCCATGTCCACATGAGTGACATTAGCTTAATGCACATTCCAGTATTACCCAGTTCACATCACTGGCCTTGTTGTTGTCACTCTTTTAGGACAAGTACTTGAACATGTCTAGAGGCTAAAGTGAAGAAGCTAGTGGAGGAAGAGAGAATGGAGATTCAGACAATAGAGGAAATATTGATGAGTCCAAATTCCTCTAGGGTTGGGATAGGAGTAGACCTAGAATAAAAGATGATAGAACTGGTGTCAGACAGTCTTTAAAATAGAACACACCGAGAAAAAGATTGTTTGAACACAGAATCTTGTATCTCCAAATTATGTTCTTAGATATTCAATCAACACCAGCCCTTTCCACCACTTCTCAAGAAAAATAAAGGCACCTATCTTCAAATTCCCTCTATTTTCTGATTCTGTACCCTCTTTCTCCACCAGTGCCTTCACCTAAGCCAAAATTCATGTTCAAGTTATTATCATAAGATGACAAAAAAGCAAGAACAAAGATGCTACTTGACTAATATGCAGGCAAATGCACTTACTCGATTACTGTGAGGTTCTGATTTGAAAGCGCAGCACAGTGGCCTGTTGGACTAGACTTGCACTTGTGTAATATTTTTGCTCAGCTAAAGACATGTCTGGAATCTTCAAGCCAAACAGACCGAACCCCCACTTTGTTCCTGTCTCCATCCACTCATGCCTGAATTTCAAGCCTCCTTGTCATAACAATGATGAAAAGAGTGATTCAAGGGGAACTTGTAGCCAAAGAGAAAAGACAAGCATGGGGGTAGAAGAGATTGTGTACCAATGCCTAGAGCAGAGATGATTTGGGCTTCATGTCACAGGATTTTGTAATAGGAAAGGCAGCTTCCAAAGTTTCAGGGCTCCAGGCTTTGCAGGAAAAATCCAGAGGGAGCAAAGGAGAGCCCAAGAGAAACAGAGATAGATGCCAGGATCTTTATCCAAGAATTTCTGCCAGAGGAAAGTAGACACACAGAGAAACAAAGACCTAAAGCTGGATTTTCTTTTGAGGACTCTTAGATACAAGAGATACAGTTATTTATATTCTTCCTACAAAGACTCTATCCTTTAAAAAACAAAAACACAACTTGATGAGTTTCTTGGAATTGATAACTGAAAGCATCATTTTTTCTCTCCAAAGGAGTTGTCAGCTAACTAGCAGTTTATAAGTGGCTGTTAAACTTTTCTTTTGACATAATAGAGAAGTAAGTTTAGGTGAGACTATTAGTAAAAGTTGAGGCCATTGGTACAGTTCTTAGAATGAGTTCAGAAATATGTCTTAACTCTAAATGCCATGTTACTTGCAATAACATCACAAGTATTTTTAAATAATTTACTTATTTTTTTGAGGTCTAAAGACACATTATTTTTAGTCACAAATAACTGAACCTGATGAGCACCAAAGCAATCACCAGTAGAGACTGTGTTCCAAACCTGGCCTAACTCCCCACTACCAAGGACACTGCTGCTATGAGAGTAGGTGGCAGTTGCAAGTGCGAAAAAGCAGCAGTCTTTAAAATTCAAAATCAAGGGCAAATTAAGAACTGGGGCCACAGTGACCTCAGCCAGAGCAGCCCCTGTAGCCACAGTGAGGATCCAAAATGATCACCCCCACATCCAGCTTTCTTCCATATACCCAACAAATGAAATGAGTTCCAGAGTTGGTATTCCAAGTCTGAATACATCACCGGCAGCACACATTCTCACAACCCTCTTTCCCATTTGACAATCAGGCTTTTATCTGCATAGCATTCAACAGGTAGCATTCACACGGTTCTTAGCTTATGGCTTTCTGCTCATAAAGAGGCTGAAGGTTTAGCAAGTTTTTTTATAATAAATTCTGAAGGTGAGCCCCAGGGTTTCACTTTATTCTTTCCCTTCTGAGGTTCTAATCCAACTCATCCAGTGTTGGCTCAACCAACTCCAAGCCATCTGAAAGAGATTTCCAGCTTCTTTAGACTTTAAGCATTTTCTTTCACAGGATAATTTGCCAAGATTCTAGGTCTTTGGGGAAGTCACATTGCAGCTCTGGTCCTCCATCTCCTCAGTGGATATCTATCTTCCTTATCCGTCACTTCACACTCAAAACATACACTTTTAAAATTAAAGTACATTCAAGTTCAGCTGTATAATAATACCCATCTCTCCCACTGACACTTGGATGGCTTTCTGGAGTAGAAAAACAAATGCTAAAGGTGATGTGGTTTTCTGCTCACGGAAGAGGTTTTCTTCTCATAAAATCAGTGCTGGGCTTTCTCTGAATCTGAGGCCCAGCACAAAAAAGAAAAAGGAAAAAAGGGGCGGTGGGATTTGTGCAAAGCTGTGATCATTATTTGTGTGTAGCTTAGTATAAAAAAAAAAAATGCAGCTCTTACCCAATAGTTGGAAGTTGACAAATGAGAACCAGAGAAATAAAGTGGCTTACCACATATGTAGGGGTAAATCAGGAAATAAGGTATCAGATTCTCACGAACTCCAGTTGAAGCCATGTCCACTACACAAAGCCGCCCTCTGCGTAAGGAGCTGAGGCACAAAAATGGTGGAGGGCAGCAACACAAGAGGCAAGAGTTGCCTTTGCAAAGGTTTGTCACAACCTCTCATTTCTCCATGTGTCCAACACAAGTGCCATAAAGAAAGCTTGGGTCTGTAACCTAAATTGGCTAATTATTTTTTGGACTCCTAGAATTCGAGAACATTTAGTATGTCTTCTGAGTAGTGAGAAAGAGCTTCTCTAATTCTTGCTTTGACCTGCCATTCATTTTAATTTGACAAAGCCACTCTTAACACACAATTCAGATAATGCTGAAACGTCAATACATTTCCCTATTCAGACAGCTCCTTAATGTGCAGTTCATTCATTCTCTACATTACCATAAGAAAAGCCATTCAATTTACCAAAGGGATGACAACCAATGGAAGCTCCAGTCTTCCTACCAGTGAGAAAATCATTAGCTTTTCCTACCAAGTAATTATGGCCAATGCCTCTAGAGAGTAGCAAATTCCCCCTTCATGAAGCTATTATCAGTGTCCTTCTGAGGTCAGAGGCATGAAGATTGAGGAGTAAGGATGACATATTTCAATGTAACCTTTAAAATCCCTCTTTGAAAGACTGTGTAAAATGAAAATCTCCAAAGACCTGAACTTTTACAACTCGGTAAACAGCCACCAGTTGTTCCCATTAAAGTCATCCCTTAGGGAGATTTTTTTTTTTTTTTAAGATTTTATTTATTTATTTGACAGAGAGAGACACAGCGAGAGAGGGAACACAAGCAGGGGGAGTGGGAGAGGGAGAAGCAGGCTTCCCGCTGAGCAGGGAGCCCGATGTGGGGCTCGATCCCAGGACTCTGGAATCATGACCTGAGCCGAAGGCAGACGCTTAACAACTGAGCCACCCAGGCGCCCCCCTTAGGGAGATTTAATGAGCGAGTATTTGTCAGGATTTCCTACATGATCTTTGATCTCTCCATAAGCAGGTTCATGGCAAAACTGTCTCCAAAACAAAGGGTTCAGGAAAAGCCCTATTACTGGTTAGTTAGTACTTACATAAGAGTCAACAACATTAATAACTATAATCTGTATTGTACTTTTTCATTTACGAAAAAAAATTAGACAATTTTCCCCATTAGGCATTGACAAAAACCCGGGGAACAAAGCTAGTGCTATTATCACCATCCACAGATAAGGACTCAAGAGAGATGGAGACTGAAAATAGTTTACATGCTAATAATTACGTATCAAATTCTGTTTGCAACAATCTCTGGGACTGATGGGTAGCTCTTGACCTAGAACAGTATTTCAGTATGACATCAGACCCTACACCTTCAGGCTACAAACTTTTGCTCCTTTGTCTTATAAAATATTTTGAAACTATGTGGCCTGGCATACAATTTTCTATGTTTACCTAAAAGTTTCTATCATAAGATCAAATAACTGTAAAGTATATCATTCCTAGCATGTTGTAAATATTAATATTTGAAAATAAGTTTTTTATATTTTCAATATATTCAAAGGAATTTAATACCACTCACGATCTGACACATGCCTTTATCCATTTACAGATGACATGAAATAGGCCTTTAACATTTAAAAATTTTGTATCGTTTCATTTTGCTTTTGAATTCATAGATCTATTTCACATCCCAATAGAATTGTATCCTTGTGTAGCCTATTTTTATATTTGAAGGACTGCCACATTGTCATTCTATCACACATGAAAAATTATATGCTGTACAGTTTGCTTACTGCATTTTTCTGTAACCGTAAGATTCTAATTGTTAAAATTCAGGTCTTTGGGTTGAGATATTCACACTATTATAATTCATACAGAATTGATTTTAGAGAACAGATGTTATTAAGACATTTTTCATGTAAGTATTAAAACTTCACTTAAAATGCATCTCTTAATGAGTTGGAAGGGGGCTGTGGTAGACAGAATAATTCTTCCTCCAAAATGCCCATGTTCTAATCCTGAGAATCTGCAAATATGTTACTTTACAGGATAAAAGGATTTTCCAGATGTGATTAAATTAAGGATCTTGACATGGGGAGATTATCCTGGGTGGACCCGGGGTCATCACAAGGGTTCTTAGAAGAAGGAAGCAAAAGTCAAAGTGAGAAAAGAAGAGGAGATGACAGAGCAGAAGATGACCAGGAATACAGATGCCTTCAGGAGCTGGAAAAGGCAAGAAAATGGGTTGGTTCTCCTGGAGCCTTCAGAGGGAACATGGCCCCGAGGACACCCCAATTTTAGCCCTGTGAGACTCTGGGCTTCTGACCTCTAGAACTAAAAGATGTTGAGTCTGTACTGTTTTAAACCCCTAAACTTGAGGTAATTTGTTATAGCGTATAGGGAACTAATACACAGCTTTTGTTTACAAATGTGTCTGGGGCACCTGGGTGGCTCAGTTGGTTAAGCGACTGCCTTCAGCTCAGGTCATGATCCTGGAGTCCCGGGATCGAGTCCCACATCGGGCTCCCTGCTCGGGGGGGAGTCTGCTTCTCCCTCTGACCCTCTTCCCTCTCGTGCTCTCTATCTCTCATTCTCTCTCTCTCAAATAAATAAATAAAATCTTTAAAAAATAAATAAATAAATAAATAAAAATGTGTCTGTTTATCCCCGGAGAATTATGACTTATCACTGGAATGAGAAAGGATTCAGCATTCATTTTATACTGGTTTTTCACTTTATATAAGCATGAAGAAGCCTATTCTCAAAGACAGAAGTTTCATTATAGCAATGGCAATCATTTCTTTGAGGCCCTTCTGAGTTCTGCAACAAAAATTGTGCAGTGTTCTAATCTAAAAATGGTCTTTAATTTTAATTGAGGTATCATCAATTTCAAGTAGGTTTTACTGGCGCCCGGATTATGGAGGAGAATGAAGGCCAGGGTGAGACACAAGGAAGGAGGCACCCACTGTCAGGGTCATGAAGGCATAGAGTGGATAGTTGCATGACTTCAATGGTGAGTGCTTTCTTAAATTTTGCTCCCTAGGTGCCTTGATTTCACCGTGGTCCTGGCCTTGGGTGCTACTTTAGTTCTGAAAAAGCAAAGGAAAACAAATAGTCTGACTGGCTTAAAAAAAAAAAAATTAACTTTAGTATACATTAAAGGAATTCATTGCTTCAATTTTAGAGAAGTATATATATAAAAAAAAGACTAACAGCTATGTGTTAATTTTTCTGTTAACTTTGCATTTAAAGGCATCTGTTCAATTAGTCTCAGAAGCTCAGGGAAAATGAGATAATGTTAATTTCAATATGTGTTTTTAAACACTACATTTTGTGTAACAAACTTTTAGCTTATTCTGTGCCTGAAATGTACTTCTTTCAAAATGTTGAAGATGAACGTACAGCTCATTTTGGTAATTAAAAATGTGACTAGACAGAGTTCAGTGTATCTTGTCAGGAGGACTCACAAAATTCTAGATGGTATCCCCCCCCAAATTTCTGGTTATTATGTGACCTCAAGCAATCTGAGAATTCAATTACCAAAAATCTTTATTAGAAATTAATCCTATTATGAGCAACTCTATGCCAGCAAATTAGATAACCTGGAAGAAATGGGTGCATTCCTAGAGAAGTATCAACTACCAAAATTGAACCAGGAAGAAATAGAAAACCTGAACAGACCTATAACCACTAAGGAAATTGAAACAGTCATAAAAAATCTCCCAAGAAACAAAAGCCCAGGGCCAGATGGCTTCCCAGGGGAATTCTATGAGACATTTCAAGAAGAATTAATACCTATTCTCCTGAAACTGTTCCAAAAAATAGAAATGGAAGGGAAACTTCCAAACTCATGTTATGAGGCCAGCATTACCTTGATCCCAAAACCAGACAAAGACCCCATCAAAAAAGAGAATTACAGACCAATATCCTTGATGAACATGGATGCAAAAATTCTCACCAAAATACTAGCCAATAGGATCCAACAGTACATTAAAAGGATTATTCACCACGACCAAGTGGGATTTATCCCTGGGCTGCAAGGCTGGTTCAACATCCACAAATCAATCAACGTGATACAATACATTAACAAAAGAAAGAACAAGAATCATATGATCCTCTCAATAGATGCAGAAAAAGCATTTGACAAAGTACAACATCCTTTCTTGATCAAAACTCTTCAGAGTATAGGGATAGAGGGTACATACCTCAATATCATAAAAGCCATCTACGAAAAACCTACAGCGAATATCATTCTCAATGGGGAAAGGCTGAGAGCTTTTCCCCTAAGGTCAGGAACGCGACAGGGATGTCCACTCTCACCACTGCTATTCAACATAGTATTAGAAGTCCTAGCCACAGCAATCAGACAACAAAAAGAAATCAAAGGCATCCAAATCGGCAAAGAGGAAGTCAAACTCTCACTCTTTGCAGATGATATGATACTGTATGTGGAAAACCCAAAAGACTCCACCCCAAAACTGCTAGAACTCATACAGGAATTCAGTAAAGTAGCAGGATATAAAATCAATGCACAGAAATCAGTGGCATTCCTATACACCAACAACAAGACAGAAGAGAGACAAATCAAGGAGTCGATCCCATTTACAATTGCACCCAAAACCATTAGATACCTAGGAATAAATCTAACCAAAGAGGCAAAGGATCTGTACTCAGAAAACTATAAAATACTCATGAAAGAAATTGAAGAAGACACAAAGAAATGGAAAAACGTTCCATGCTCATGGATTGGGAGAATCAACATTGTGAAGATGTCAATGCTACCTAGAGCAATCTACACATTCAATGCAATCCCCATCAAAATACCATCCACTTTTTTCAAAGAAATGGAACAAATAATCCTAAAATTTGTATGGAACCAGAAGAGACCCAGAATAGCCAGAGGAATACTGAAAAAGAAAAGCAAAGCTGGCGGCATCACAATTCCGGACTTCCAGCTCTATTACAAAGCTGTCATCATCAAGACAGTATGGTACTGGCACAAAAACAGACACATAGATCAATGGAACAGAATTGAGAGCCCAGAAATGGACCCTCAACTCTATGGTCAACTTATTTTTGACAAAGCAGGAAAGAATGTCCAATGGCAAAAAGACAGTCTCTTCAACAAATGGTGTTGGGAAAATTGGACAGCCACATGCAGAAGAATGAAACTGGACCATTTCCTTACACCACACACAAAAATAGACTCCAAATGGTTGAAAGACCTAAACGTGAGACAGGAGTCCATCCAAATCCTAAAGGAGAACACAGGTAGCAACCTTTTCGACCTTAGCCGCAGCAACTTCTTCCTAGAAACATCGCCAAAGGCACGGGAAGCCAGGGCAAAAATGAACTATTGGGATTTCATCAAGATAAAAAGCTTCTGCACAGCAAAAGAAACAGTCCACAAAACCAAAAGACAACCGACAGAATGGGAGAAAATATTTGCAAATGACATATCAGATAAAGGGCTAGTATCCAAAATCTATAAAGAACTTACCAAACTCAACACCCAAAGAACAAATAATCCAATCAAGAAATGGGCAGAAGACATGAACAGACATTTCTCCAAAGAAGACATCCAAATGGCCAACAGGCACATGAAAAAGTGCTCAACATCGCTTGGCATCAGGGAAATCCAAATCAAAACCTCAATGAGATACCACCTCACACCCGTCAGAATGGCTAAAATTAACAAGTCAGGGAACGACAGATGTTGGCGGGGATGTGGAGAAAGGGGAACCCTCCTACACTGTTGGTGGGAATGCAAGCTGGTGCAACCCCTCTGGAAAACAGTATGGAGGTTCCTCAAACAGTTGAAATTAGAGCTACCGTTCGATCCAGCAATTGCACTACTGGGTATTTACCACAAAGATACAAATGTAGGGACCCGAAGGGGTACGTGTACCCCAATGTTTATAGCAGCAATGTCCACCATAGCCAAACTGTGGAAAGAGCCAAGATGTCCATCGACAGATGAATGGATAAAGAAGAAGTGGTATATATACACAATGGAATATTATGCAGCCATCAAAAGGAATGAGATCTTGCCATTTGCAACGACGTGGATGGAACTGGAGGGTGTTATGCTGAGTGAAATAAGTCAATCAGAGAAAGACATGTATCACATGACCTCACTGATATGAGGAATTCTTAATCTCAGGAAACAAACTGAGTGTTACTGGAATGGTCGGGGGTGGGAGGGATGGGGTGGCTGGGTGATAGATATTGGGGAGGGTATGTGCTACGGTGAGCGCTGTGAATTGTGCAAGACTGTTGAATCACAGATCTGTACTTCTGAAACAAATAATGCAACATATTTTAAGAAAAAAGAAAAAGAAGAAGATAACAGAAGAGGAAGAAAAGGGGAGTATGTCAGAGGGGGAGACGAACCATGAGAGATGATGGACTCTGAAAAACAAACTGAGGGTTCTAGAGGGGAGGGGGGTAGGGGGATGGGTTAGCCTGGTGATGAGTATTGAGGAGGGCACGTTCTGCATGGAGCACTGGGTGTTATGAACAAACAATGAATCATGGAACACTGCACCAAAAACTAATGATGTAATATATGGTGATTAACATAACAATAAAAAATTAAAAAAAAAAAAAAAAGAAATTAATCCTAAAATTGTATGACAAAAACCATGTGCTCGACAAAGATGAAACAACTTGACCAACGTCATACAGCTCCTGAGTGGCAGAGCTGGGAACTCTGAATCTGGGCAGGAAGCCCATGTACTCACTCAACCATTTCTGAGAATGTGTAGCTTTACAAGGAGGAGAGCTGCAAACTGCTCTTTACGGAGAACAGTACGCAGAGTAGGCTCAAAGGTGTCCCTGAAACCATGCGGTTCAGAAGGAAAAGCATATATGCTGGAAATACACAGATCTGAGTTTAAAACCTACCTCAGTTCCTTACCAGTTGTGCCCTATTGGGGGCAGTTTCCCAATGGCTCTGAAAAAAAGAATCCGATAAGTAAAATGGGAAAAATACCTATATAATAAGATTACTGTCATTATTTCAAATCCCATCTTAAATATGAACTCTTTATCATCTTGGACAAGTTATTTACCCTTTGTTGTCTCAGTATTCCCACCTGTCAAGTGGGGATTTAAAAAAGTATCCACTGCGGCACCTGGGTGGCTCAGTCGGTTGAGCATCGACTCTTGGTTTCAGCTCAGGTCATGATCTCTGGGTCATGAAATCCAGCCCTGTGTCAGGACTCCATGCTCAGCGGGGAGTCTGCTTGAGATTCTCTCTCCCTCTCCCTCTGCCCCTCCCCCAACTCACACACCCATGCTCTCTCTCAAATAAATAAAGTATCTACCACTTAGTGTTATAGGGTGGATTAAGATAATCCATAAAAGTGCTGAGCACCAGTTGAAGAGGACAGCAGTCCCACAACAGGCTGACACATAAAGTGCTAGATAAACGAACACTAGTCTCAACAAATGTAGATTCACTTTGTTTTAAACTCCCTGAGCAACTACCATTACCTTTTTATAAACTGCCTTCAGCACTGTTTACAATGCTTCTGCTGTTATGTTTGTATTATCTTCCCACAACCAATCTGCCTGATGAGTCAGTGTACCTTAAAAAATAAATACACTGACATTTCCACATCCCAACTCTTGTTATGAAGTCAGCCTAATTTTCATTTAAAAAGATGACAAGGATATTAAATGAAAATTATAAGCCTCTTCTCTAGTGAAATTACCTGCAAATCTTCTGGAAAAGGGAAGAATGGAAGGAAGGCAGGTCAAATCTAGTGACAATATGACAGATAATAAAAAAGTAAAAAATTTTTAGGGGTGCCTGGGTGGCTCAGTCGTTAAGCACCTGCCTTTGGCTCAGGTCATGAGGATCGAGCACCACATCAGGCTCCCTGCTCAGCAGGAAGGCTGCTTCTCCCTCTCCCACTCCCCCTGCTTGTGTTCCCTCTCTCGCTGTGTCTCTATCAAATAAATAAATAAAATATTTAAAAAAAATTTTTTTAAAGATAATAGACCTTGAGAGCAGATAATATACCATGATTAAAGTTTGGTTTCTTTTAGAAATACAAAGCTTGGTTAAGATTCTAAGTCAATATAACTCACCACGTGAACAGATTAAAAAAGGATGAAAAGTACGATAATCTCAATAGATACAGAAAAAATCACCTGATAAAAACCAACACTCATTCATGATTCAACCTCTAAGAAAACTGAATAAATGTATATAATTAACAAAACCCACTCCCCCCTCAAATATGCATAGCAAACATCATACTGAATGGTGAAATGCAAACACTTTCTCCCTGAGATTGTGAGGAGACAAAAAATACTGATTATCACCATTTATAGTAAACATTTTTTAAAAGTACTCGATAGGATGAAATAAAACTATCTTAGTCATAGATGATAGGATTACATAAAAAATCCAAAATAATATAAAGAGAAAGTATTACAACTATTAAGTACATATGATGAAGGGATTGGAGGCAGAGTCAGTATATTTTAAAAATCATCTGTATCTCTTTTTTTTTTTTTTTTTTTTTCTTAAGTAAGCTCCATGCCCAGCATGGAGCCCAATGCAGGGCCTGAACTCAGGCTCCTGAGATTAAGTCCTGAGCTGAGGTTAACAGTTGGATGCTTACTTGACCGAGCCACCCGGGCACCCCAAAATCATCTGTATTTTTTTTTTATAAGATTTATTTTAGAGGGTGGGGGAAGGGTACACGGAGAGAGAGGCTTAAGCAGACTCCATGATGAGCACGGAGCCCAACACAGGGCTCAATCTCACCACCCTGAGATCACGACCTGAGCCAAAACCAAGAGTTGGAAGCTTAACTGACTCTGCCACCCAGGTGCCCCCACCTGTATTTCTAAATATTCACAAAAAGTAGAACATGGGTATTTTAAAAGATACATTTACAGCACTATCAAAAAAAGGAAAAATCTATGAACAATGTGTAAATTTTATGCAGAAAATTACAGGACATGATTAAGGGAAATTAAAGCAGAGCTAACTCATGAGAATGTACTATATTCTTGGATTACAAAATATTATAAAGATTTTAATTCTCTCTTCATAGATTTATGTATTCAATGCAATCCCAGATAAGCCACTTGAAGGAGCTAAAGGGAACTAAACTGCGGAGGGACAGCTGAAAAGCTACTTTTCATTTAGTTCTACCCACTCTCCACCTCCACCCAACACTGATGCTACCTTCAGAAGTGTTTAACTGTGTGGCAGTAAAAAGACCAGCTGTCATGGACGTCAAATGGCTCTGGCTCTAGCTTTGGCCCAATCACAAAGTAGCTGTGTGTCTCCAGCTGAGTCCCAGCTTCCGCATCCATAAAAGGAGTTAGTAATTACTAGCCAGCTTTTCTAACAGGGTTTTGAGTGATTTAAATTAAACTAATATTTACTGAGCTCGTTATGAGATAATGAGATAATCTATGGTAAAGTGCATTGTAACTTTAAAGTGCCATACAAACGTTAAGAGATAGTCACTGCTCCTAAATATGGGAATTTACACGAACCGTTCACCATTTAGGTCAAATTACAACGCAGTCAAATAATGATGACACATATCATTGACTATGTGTTGGACGACTTCCTGTATATAGGTTTTGAATGCAACACTAACCAGATTACATCTGTTAAGCATCCTTTGCTTGTTGCCGGGAGAGCACGGTTGTCTGCTCACAGCCTTAAACATCAGGAGTGTTATTTCTCTTAGCTCATCTCAGTGAGTGAGCAAGCCAGGTTTTAGCAAATCCTGCAGTGAGTCAGTAGTGGAGACGGGCTGTAGAAAGAGTCTCAGAATTCTGGGACTATTACTTAGCACAGCAGACTGGTGTGCCTCTGGGGATAATTGAAACTCTCTACACTGGCGATGGGGGGTGGGGAAGAGGCCAACTGTACATTTGATGTTTCACTGAGGTTGGGTAATCGGTAATTTTAGGACTAGCATCTCAACCTCTATTGTCTTGAAGCCTCCAGTTGCATTTTTTTTTTTTGAATCAGGACATTATTTTAGGCAATCATGGGATTCTGAATTGTTCATTCTTTTAGAGAAGGGCTCCTAATTTTGCCTCTGTGAGGTATGTGTTTATGAACTTCTGTCTGTGAGAAGGAGGGAGAATAAACCTCATCATTAGTGTTTGATTTATCATTTAGGGGAAAATGTGCATACCTTTAAATGGTTCAGGTCAAATGATATATTGGCACAGAATACCTGCTGTAAAAATACCAATACAATAAAGATTTAGATGAAATCACTTTTCTGCTCAATGAGAGCAAGCAGTTTCTACCAGGCACTTGGTCTCCAGTTTCCTAGTAATAACCTTTGACTCTACACTCAGTCAAGCTGGGTTTGAATCCTGGATTTGCTATTTCTTTGCTGTGGCACCTCATTCTCCTCTCAACCTTTCTTTCTTCATCTATACAATGAAAATGGTAATAATACCTACTACACAGGGTTGTTTGGGGGAATTAAATGATATCACACATCAAAAGTGGGTGACACATAAGTGCTCCAAGATGGTGAACTCTTATTTTCGTCATCCCAGAAGCTGCTTCATCCTCTAAGTCTCAAACAGTAATTTAGAGTAATAAAACAGAGATGGGGTCTCCGTCCCCTGTAGAGAATGTCAATCTGACTGCAAAGTTACAGTGCAATAGATACTGCAGAGGAAGTATAACACTTGACCATTTAGGGGCTCGGGTTCTAGTCCCACCACTACCATTAGCTGGCTTGATCTTAAGATGCTGATTCCACTTTGATCTTCCCATCTTTTCTCCCATGCTTTCTCAGATGTGGTGAATACAACGAAGAAAGCAATGCGGTGGTGGTGAGTGAATAGTTCTAGAGGATGTGTCAGCCCCTTCTTCCAGCTGAAGTGACTAATGATATATACGCATAGCTGCAAACCCATCCCAGGTGTACAGTCACTCCTGATCCCCCAAATTCTGTATGAGTAGCCCCCGCCTCACCAGTGTGGGGAGAGTTGTGCCTCAGCAAAGTCTCACAACCTTCTGTGAAGACTTCTTATTACCTGTTGAAAGAGTCCCAGCTTCCTGGATTGGGTCGGACATTCTTTGTAGATCTCGGCCATTTTCATATAGGACCGAGGACCCATTGGATCCCGGCCCTGCTGGTACCCTGATCTTGGATTTTCAGTCCCCAGAATGAGGAGAAAACACATTTCTGTTGTTGAAGCCACCCAGTCTATGATATTTTATGATGGTAGTCTGGGAACACTAAGACAACTGGCCTGAACCCTTTGGTACCGGTAGTCATCTGAACTATGGTTCCATTAATATGTAAACATCAGAGGGCCAAGCTGAGGGTGAATCAAAATTAAACTCCTTAGTCCCAGTTTTATCCCATGTCAATTTCCTTCCTCATCTCAGCATCCCAGATGATAAGATAAGATGCGTTGCTTTTGAGACTTCTTGAATCAGGAGCTAAAAGTTCAAGATCTTAAGATAAAGAGTGTCATGAATGTGGAAGCTACAAGGAATGTGATCACTAATGCTTTATTAATGCATATGCAGAAAAGAAGCTACATTATGGTATTTTAGTAACAGACCTAATTTTCTTCCTCCATCTTAGTCAAGATATAAAAGTTATCTGCAAATCAGCATTTGGAAGAAGACAAAAAACAGGGAAAGGGTTAAGGGTTTGTCCATTTGCCCATCAGGCCTATCAAACTGGATGGTTTGGCAGATTAGGGCAAACAAATTGGTCTTCCAAAAGAGTTGCATAAAGAATGGTGGGCCCAAAGGAATTGTAGAAAACCCATACAGGCTTTGGGAGAGTGGAGGCTGAAGGGTATAGCCTTAAATGAACGATCTGTTCTGAAGATATAGGACATAATATAACTGCTCTCTTGGTTGGGCCTTGGATGTCTCCTCCTGCCCTTTACCATGAGCCTTCTAAACCTTTTCCAGTTTATCAAGCCATCAACTCTCCTCTCACCCCTAATTCACTTTCATTGGAAGACCTTGCCTCCTACTTCTTCAGGAAAATAACTGTAGAACTTGAGTTTCAGAATCATATTCCCTCTGGCATGAAATGGCTGCATCCTTTAAAGTTTTCATTCTTTTTGCCTCTCCGAAAGAAAATACTGACATTTTCTTTCTAAAGCTGACACCTCTACCTATGTTTGCAACTTTTCCTCCTCTAAAGCATTGCTCCATCAATTATTCTGTCTGTTGGATATTTCAAACCTCCTCCATTGCTCCTTCCCTTGATCCTACAGACATGTTCAAATATCTTCTACCCTTTAAAAATTCAAAATAAAACCTTGTCTTCAACCCTGTTCTCCCTAAAGTCACTCTCTCTCTCTCTCTCTCTCACTTTTCCTTTTTATCCAGGTTTCTTGGAAGAGTCAGTCCTTTATTTTTATATAGTTCTCTCATTCTTTTTTTTTGAATCACAGCATTCTAGCCTCTACTCCAACAGTTTAATTGAAGCTGCTTTTTCATAGGCCATTAAAAACCTCTAACATTGGCTTGTCCTTTTCCTATCCAGATTTTGTATTGCATTTTATGCTGTTGAATAAATCTTTCTCTGAAACCATTTCTTCCCTTGGCTTTGGTGACATTGCTCTTAGTTTTCTTCCTACTTTTCTGACAACCATTGCCCTCTTTCGATTCATGTTAATTTGTTCAATTATTTAAGTAAGAAATTTTTAGGTAGATCTTTTGTTCTCTGCTTGACTTACACACTATCCCTGGTCAGATAATTAATTCTTGTGATTTTAACTATCTTACTTTTGTTTGGCTAATTCTCAAAGATTTAACAATAACTTTCAGTGCTTCCAAGCTCCAGGCATACCCTCCATTCATATTCCTTTGCCAAAACCATCTCAAACTCAATGTATACAATTTTAAACTTGCTTTATTCCTCCAAGCTTGCTCCCTTAGTATTCTCCATCCAAGTGAGAATCTAGATAAGTCCTTTCCCTTCTTGAAGACCCACCACTTTGAAATTTTTGCATTGCTGGGGCAGAGACTTTTATCCTGGGCACACACCTCCATGATGTTCCCCAGGATCCCTTTCTGGTAGACTTTTGCCTTGTCCTTTAGTTCTAGCCAATAGCATATGGATAAAAGTAGGGGCACCTGGGTGACTCTGTCGGTTAAACGTCTGACTCTTGGTTTCGGCCCAGGTCATGATCTCAGGGTCATGAGATGGAGCCCCGGATGGGGCCCTGTGCTCAGCAGGGAGTCTGCTTGAGATTCTCTCTCTGCCCCTCTTGCACTTGCTTGTGCGTGCACATGCTCACTCTCGCTCTCTTTCGCTCTAAAATAAATAAATAAATCCTTAAAAATAATGAAGTACCCTACATCCAAGACTGACTTATAAAAACCTCCTGTACTACCCTCTATGGTCTCTCTGCCTCCTTTTCTGCTGGATAGATACTGATATCCAGGGAACTGAATCTTTGCCTCCCCTTCTGCTGGATACATATTGATATCCAGAGAACGGAAGATGGCAGAGTCTGCTTCAGTGGGGTCACCAACACAATCATGCAGAGCAAAAGAACCTTGCCTGCTGCTAAACAAGAACACTCAGCTATTTGAATATAATAATCCCAACAAAGAGACTTCTATATGTTAACCTAGCATGTTTCCAGGGTTTATCTGCATTCACTTTTGACTATAGCCCAAAGTCTGGCAAAAGAGATCCACATAATCTATTCCTACTATACTCGGCCCACTAGATTTCTATCTCCCCTCCTCACATAATCTAAACTTGATTTAAGCCATACTAGTTTCCCTTCCCTAACTGTGCCCTGTTCTTTTATACCTTTTACCTCTACATATAACGTATGTTTCCACAACATGGACATCTCTTTCACAGCCTTTCCATATTGTGTATGCTTATTCACTTTTTTCATACACAATTCAAAGATATGCTCCCCTATGAAGCTGTCTCTAATTCCCTAGATGAATTTCTTTCTCCTCTATGTTCCCATAACTCTTATCACATAGCTTTATTTACCACATGAATCAAAATTATTTATACTCCAATATCTCCATGAAATTTTGAGTACATTTTAAGCAGGAAATTTATTTGTTTTCCTAAAACATAGCATACTATCTGGAATACTTAGGTACTCAAATAAGAATAACCAAAGTAACATTTTTTAAAAAAATCAAATTCCTGGGATTAAATAGTTTATACTGGCTTTGTAGTATTTATAGAAAAAAACCATAATTATGAAATGTTATTTTTAAGTTTCCTTAAAAGACAATGACTATTCCTAGAATTAAGAAACCACATGCTCTCATTGTGATATGAAAAAAGGTGATACTGGGGCACCTGGGTCGGTTAAGAGTCTGCCTTCGGCTCAGGTCATGATTCCATGGTCCTGTGATCGAGCCCAGCATCAGGGCTCTCTGCTCAGTGGGAAGCCTGCCTCTCCCTCTCCCTACAGCTCTGCCTACTTGTGCTCTCTTGCTCTCTCAAATAAATAAAATCTTAAAAAAAAAATCTAAAAGAAAAAAGGTGATATGAAAAAGAACACAGCTGTGCCCTGACAAAAAGGGACTAGTTGTGTCACCCTTGTAAAAAAAGAGGGATAAACATTGAAACAATTCAGGAAAAATTTACAGAAAGCAGCAAGGAAAACTGGGAGGCCAAGACTCGTGAAGTAAGTCTTAACATCTCCAAAATATACAAGAAATATTTCTGGAACTGAAGGAGAGGAGAATGGAAGTGTCTTGCTGATAAAAATAGAAGAAAGAAAAATAGAAGAAATAAAGGTAAATTTCAGGAAGCAGTGAAGAGAAATATAATAGCGACTCTTGAACAAAGAGTACAATATGAAAACAGCAGAAACAAGTCTCTTTCTGATGCAGAAAGATAAGGGAAGATTTACTTTACAAAACAGCCTTGGCTATAGTTCACAAAGAGAGAGAGAGGGAAAAAAAAAAAAGGTAGGGCAATGAACCTGAGAGGGAATAACAGGTAATTTGAAGAGGCAGTCCATGCTTGAGAAACTTGAGTCTTAGATTAACTGGGTCTGTAGGAACTGATAAGCAGAAAAGAACAAAGAGAAATCCTGGAGGGGCAGTAAAGAGGGATGCCAAGGGGGCTAGATGCTTTTGAGGACTGATTCCCTAGCAAACTATTGCACAGGCAACAGAAGACTATAGAAGTTTAGAGTTGTAACCTACAGAGCTCCAGGGACAACATGAGGTCTATACAAATCAGTGGGAGTGCTTTTTATTTTGTTCTATTTTTTTTTCCCCCACAATAGGACTAACTTGATGATACTTGCAATGGTCAATGAGAGAAGAAAGAGCAATACATCTAAGTGTATTGTTTAAAAGGATATAGGGCATTTGAGAGACAGGAGTTCAGAGTTGGAAAATATATATTAGATAATAGAAGCAACAGAATTATAAATGTGCATAAAAGGAAAATAACATTTAAAGATGGAGCACCTTCTCTGAATTTGGTCTAGAGGGCAGTGTTAAGAGGGGATTATGAACTAAGTCTCTGGCCAAAGAAATATGTATGTAAGAAGTTAAGGAGCCAAAACTCTAGAAAATAAGTCCAAAATGAAAGGACTGCACCAGACAAATGGACTACATTTATGTTGTACGCTATTTTACAAGAAGTTAAAGATGCTTCCTTTTATGGCAAAAATAAACAAAACAAAACAAAACAAAACCCACAACTGATTAGAGCTGGGATATTTGTTGAACTCTAAGAATAGTACCTTAATTGCTTTTGGAATAATGATAAATGCTAAAATAGCAAAAGAATGATGTGGGGAGTGAGGATAAAAGCAATGTTTTCAAGAGGCCAAAAAAGGTTGGGTCACCTCACAAACTGATAGGGGTGCTCTCAGGGAAGGAGTAATGCCCAAGGGTTATATTAGGCTGAATGTGATCATCAGAGAAAATGTATTTATTTTGGAGCCCGTTATTAGGGAGACTTGCATAGAGCAGCAGGCTGTAAAAGGTCAGAGACAAGGAGACCTAAAGTTAAAGGCTGGTTCTGTAATTTCCAAGCTCTGAGATTTTGGGGGTCTAATGGATACCCCACTAGATTGTGAGCTCCATGAAAACAAGAACCTGGACTTGGTTGGTATTACTCACTGCCATATTCCCAGAGCCTAGAACAGTGCCTGTCACATAGTAAATATTCAATACATATGTATGGAATTAGTAAATATAATTGGCCATTTAATTTCATTTTAAAGGTAGACAGGTGATGGACTCAGTTTCTCTGCAGTTCATAGTCTGATACTGAGACACTGACTCCCATTAACCCAATGCATCTTAATTGTAAAATAGAAATAATTCCAGCAACTTCAGGAGTCTGGGTTAGGATTAAGTTAAAAAACTTTTGCACGCACACATACACAGCAAGGAATATAGATATTGAATAAATACTAGTTTTTGTCTTAATTCAGAACATGTTAAACACTCATTATATGCCAGAAATTCTGTTCATAAAAGAGTAATAATATTGAGGAAAACAGACAGGACCTCTCTCCTGCTTGAGCTTCCAGAATAGTGGGGGGAGTGACCGTGTTCATAAATACCCACCAAGACAAGAGTTACCTGGGAAGAGTGTTGCCAACAGAGAAGATGCAAGATAGAGACAGATCTCATGTGAAGGGTCAGTGAGGTCTTCCTTGAGAAAACAGAACTGGAGGCCAGATCTGAAGAAACAGTCATCATCATCACCTGGATAAGAAAGCATGCATGAAAGAAACTCCCAGGCAATGTGTACAGGTCCATAGGTAGGGGGAAGCATGAGAGATTTAGGAGAATGATCTAAGGCCAGTGGGGCTAGAACACAGATAACAAGGAGGAAGTGGTAAAATAAAGCTGAAGAGATAGGCACAGGTCAACTTGGTTGGTCAGTTTCTTAGCAATTCATGATCGGACCTTGGTCAACCTCTCAGATAATTTCTGAATTGTCTCAAATAAGCAATCCCACACTGAAGGATTCTTGTTCTTTGGAAATCTTTGCTCTGTTTATACCTCCCATCTTCCTAGATACTACCTCCACTTAAAATTGCTTTAGCCAATTCCCCCTATTTTTTCCCCAGCTTGATTGAAATATTGATATATAACAAATGGAAGTTTAAGGTGTATGTGGCCACACTGCTTATACTAAAAGTACTCTGCCTTCGAAACTCAGTTAAGTGTGTCCACCTGATGCCCCAGCCACGTTTAAATACTAATTTTTCCCTCAGGAGACCCACGCATAATTTACTTGAGGCTGACATCACATTGCACTGAGATTATTAGTTGTATTCCTTGCTAGACTCTAACTCCTTTGAGGAAAGACAATGTTGCATGACTTCTTTTCCCACACTACCTGAAACAAAGAAGGCACAGAGTAAAGGGAGGCTGGATGAATTTACAGACAGATGAATGTTATGCCTTCTACTTAGACAACTTTATCTTGTGTTGAATAAAGAATATTGTAAGGAGGTTCATGGCAGCTTTCAAATGAGAGGGAAGCGTCCAGTATGGGCAGGAATGGTGCCTAGAGTAACTCTGTTCCCCAATTCCAATGCAGGGAAATGATATAGGTGACAAAAATCATTTTGAAAATTTTTCATCATTTGAATCAGGCAGAAATAATTAGCAAACTTTAAAGATGTTTTGCAATGAACGCCTCCCTTCCACCCCCATATTGCATGCAGCCAAGGGACCACAACAAAAGCTGACTTAAAAGTCATACTCAGGCTTCCAACCTAGCACGTGAAAAGCTTAAGTTGCCCCTCTATCCTAACAAGTTAAAAGCTAAACAAACTGGGAAATCAACAACTCTTTTTAGATCTGTAAGAGAAGATCACGAATCGAACCGCTTTACCCTGCAAACTGGATGGACAAACACGTGAGTATAGAGAATCCCACTTACTGGAGCAGAAATCTCCACAGGAACCAGTACTGGGAAAGGAAAACTTGCGTCGTAACGGATGAATTGCAGGAGGCTCAGTGTGAACACGTCTGAGAGGTAAAAACTCCTCGGAGAGAAACCCCACACTTTTGTGATCGGTACTTACAGACGCTCCACCAGGTTCTTATTAGTGAATATCAGAGGAAGAATCCCCTCCTGCTTCCAGAAGGGGGAGGGTCAAAGGAACCATTTTGAGATAGGCCAGAGTGTTTGGTTCTTCCTAATAAGCTCTGCCCTCAGGAAAAACGAGTTAACTAAAGCCTAATCGGCTAGAGTTTTATCAGAGCCTAACTGACCTGGGGGAAGGGAAAAACCCAACACCAGCCATCCTTCCAGTGAAGGAAGGGGTGGGGGGAGGGAACGTGCAACTCCAGTCCACTCTAGCCATCCTGTCCCACCAAAAGGGAGGGGGAAGCTGAGAAACACGAGTGAAGTTCACAATCCACTAAAAGACTGAGACCTACCCATTGGATTACAAAACATGTCCCCTCCCCCTACACCTCACCATCACTTTCCCAAAGGCCTATTTACTACAATTCCTTTTTTTAATTTTTTATTGTTATGTTAATCACCATACATACATCATTAGTTCTTGATGTAGTGTTCCATGATTCATTGTTTGTGCATAACACCCAGTGCTCCACGCAGAACATGCCCTCCTTAATACCCATCACCAGGCTAACCCATCCCCCCACCCCCCTCCCCTCTAGAAACCTCAGTTTGTTTTTCAGAGTCCATCATCTCTCCTGGTTCGTCTCCCCCTCTGACTAACTCCCCTTCATTCTTCCCCTCCTGCTATCTTCTTCTTTTTCTTTTTTCTTAACATATGTTGCATTATTTGTTTCAGAAGTACAGATCGGTGATTCGACAGTCTTGCACAATTGACAGCGCTCACCATAGCACATACCCTACCCAATGTCCATCACCCAGGCACCCCATCCCTCCCACCCCCCACCACTCCAGCAACCCTCAGTTTGTTTCCTGAGATTAAGAATTCCTCATATCAGTGAGGTCATATGATACATGTCTTTCTCTGATTGACTTATTTCACTCAGCATAACACCCTCCAGTTCCATCCACGTCGTTGCAAATGGCAAGATCCCATTCCTTTTGATGGCTGCATAATATTCCATTGTGTATATATACCACCTCTTCTTTAACCATTCATCTGTCAATGGACATCTTGGCTCTTTCCACAGTTTGGCTATTGTGGACATTGCTGCTATAAACATTGGGGTGCACGTACCCCTTCAGATCCCTACATTAGTATCTTTGTGGTAAATACCCAGTAGTGCAATTTTACCCGGTATATCACGTCCAGCCATCAACAAAATATGACAAGGCAGCTAGACTTCATTCAAATTAAAAATGTCTACTTTGAGAAAGATACTCTTGAGAGAACAAAACACACACACCCACACAAACTGGGAGGAATATTTGGAAGACACATCTGATAAAGGATTGTTACCCAAAATATACAAAGAACTCTTAAAACACAGCAAGACAAAAATCCACTTAAAAAATAGGCCAAAACCTTAGTAGACACCTCACCAAAAGATGATACAGAGATGGTACATAAGCATCTAAAAAGATGTCCCACATCACTTGTCATCTGGGAATTGCAAATTAAAACCACAATGAGATAGCACAATATAGATAGCATGACAGGCAACATGGCCCCAATTCAGCACGCACCCAACTCCAAATGCTGGCGAGGATGTGGAGCAATAGAAACTCATTCATTGCTGGTGGGAAGGCAAAATGTACAGCCACTTCAAAAGACAGTTTGGTGGTTTCTTATAAAACTAAACATACTCTGGTCATACAACCCAGGAATCGTGCCCCTTGGTATTTACCCAAAGGAGTTAAAGACTTATGTGTACACAGAAATCTGCACATAGGGGCGCCTGGGTGGCTCAGTCATTAAGCGTCTGCCTTTGGCCCAGGTCATGATCCCAGGGTCCTGGGATCAAGCCCCGCATCAGGCTCCCTGCTCAGCGGGAAGACTGCTTCTCCCTCTCCCACTCACCCTGCTTGTGTTCCCTCTCTCACTGTGTCTTTCTCCGTCAAATAAATGAAGAAAATCTTTAAAAAATTTTTAAAAAGAAATCTGCACATATATGCTTAGAGCAGCTTTATTCAAACTTGCCAAAATTTGGAAGCAACCAAGATGTTGTTCAGTAGGTGAATGGATAAACTGTGGGACACTCAGAAAATGGAATAATATTCAGTGCTAAAAAGAAATGATATATCAAGCCATGCAAAGACACGAAGGAACCTTAAATGTATATTAGTAAGTGAAAGGAGCCAATCTAAAAAGACTACATATGGCATGATTCCTACTAGAGGATAGTTTGTAAAAGGCAAAACTGTCAATACAGAAGATCAATGATTAACAGGGGTTGGGGGTAAAGGGTGAATAAGGTGGAGCACATAGGATTTTAGGGCAGTGAATATATTCTTCTTGATACTGTAAGGGTGAATAATGTCATTATGCATTTGTCCAAACCCATACAATGTACAACACCAAGGGTGAACCATGATGTAAACTATGGACTTTGCGTGATATCAGCGTAGGTTTATCAGCAATAACAAATGTACCACTCTGGGGGCGGATGTTGATAGGGAAGGCTATGCACGTGTGGGAGCTGAGAATAATTGAGAAACCTCCATACCTTCTCAATTTTGCTGTGAACCAATAATTGCTCTAAAAAAATAAAGTTTTTTTTTTTTTTTTTTAACAAGTCACACTCAACTCAAAGCCATTCTTTTTGCATCCTTTATCTGAAGAGTTCAGAGCTGGGCCAAGCAATTCCTTTAGTGAAAATGGGTGCCTTCAGTCATTTAGAACCAGGTGTTTCCAAAGTTTGGGTAATGCATACTGATGGTTCAAGACACATTCTGTGGTCTCACCGCTCACCTTCACACCTGTGCATTAAAACTCACACAAACGGGGAGGCGGAGCAAGATGGCGGAGGAGTAGGAGACCTGGATTTCGTCTGGTCTCAGGACTTCAGCTGAATAGGGATCAAACCATTCTGAACACCTACGAACTCAACAGGCAATCGATGATAAGTATAGTAACAAAACTCTGAACAGAAAAGCGACCACTTTCTGGAAGGTAGGACGTGAGGAGAAGTGAATCCGAGGCGATATTCGGGAGGATAGATGGCGGGGGAGGGGGACTCCGTCGGCCGCTTCTGGCAAGTGCTAGAGCCGCTGAGCACAAAATCGGAACTTTTAGAAGTCGGCTCCGCGGAGGGACGTCGCTACAGTGGCTAAGCGGGGGGTGGGACAGTGTGGTCTCAGGACCCTGGGGTCACAGAAAGACCAGGGGTGCCTGAGAGCGGCAGAGCTCCCAGGTATCGGAGCGGGGAAGCCGGCTGCAGAGACGGAGCCGAGGTGCGGACTCTCAGCTCGGGGTTGCCATAAACCGTGATCCACGGCCCAGTCGGGCCACTGCTCCTCCAGCAGGGACCCAACAAGCAGCAGAGCCGGGGAGACTCCCCTTCCTCCCCTGGGAGGAGCGGCGCGGGAGCGCACAGCAGGGATCTGCTGGGTTTGGAGACTCCACACGGGGTCGGGCGCCAGACATAGAAACGCTCGATCACAGGCCAGGTGAGCACGGACTGCGGCCGGAGACCGGGGACACGGAAGTGACTGCTTTTCTCTGGGGGCGCACTGAGGAGCGGGGCCCCGAGTTCTCAGCTCCTCCGGGTGGAGATTGGGAGGCTACCATTTTCACCGTGGTCCTCCAAAGCTGTACCGAGAGCTTGCAGGGAACAAAAGCTCCTGAGAGCAAACCGGAGCAGCTTCCTTAGCCTGGACCGACAAGGGCAGGGCAATTCCACCTCTGGCAAAGACATTTGGGCACCACGGCAACAGGCCCCTGCCCCAGAAGATCCGCACGAACAGCCAGCAAGCCAAGACCAAGTTTACCGATCAAGGAGAACGGGAGAACTCCAGCCCTAGGGGAATACTGCACATAGAATTCATGACTTTTTTTACCATAATTCATTAGTTTTTCAAAGGAAATTCTTTAACTGTTTTTTTTTGAATTTTTCTTTTTCCCTTTTTCAAACAACATCTTATCCCTTTTTAAAAAAAAACATTTTTTATTTTTCATTTTTAGAGTCATATTTTTATCCCTTCATAGTAGTTACCCTTAATTTTGGCATATATACATAAGTTGTTCTCTCTTTAAAATTTTGAGATACAATTTCTTCTAACAGATCAAAATATACCCTAAATCACTAGTGTATGGCTTTGTTCTATTCTCCTGCCTGATCACATTCTCTCCCTTTCTTTTACTTTTTAAATCTTCTTCTTTCTTTTTAAAAACAACTTATCTTATTATGTCCTCTTATAAAATCTTTTATGATTTACATATTTACAGTCATCTGCCAACCCTTCATTGTATCAACACTTATTCTGTACATATATAAGTCTTTCTTCCTTTAAAATTTTATCAGGCACTTTCTTCTAACAGACTAAAATATGCCCAAACGCTAGTATGTGGCACTGATCTATGCACTAGTCTGATCATATTTCATCATAATCTGGTTTTTTTTGTTTTGTTCAGTTTTTGTTTGTTTTTCTTTTCCCTTTTTTTCTCTTCTTTCTTTCCCTATCTTGTCCCCTGGTTTCAGGTCTTTTCTGATTTGTATAGAGTATATTTGCAGGAGATGTTCTTAACCTGTTAGCATTCTGTTCTCTCATTCATCTGTTCTCCTCTGGAAAAATGACAAGACGAAAAAAATCACCTCAGCAAAAAGAACAAGAGGTAGTACCGGCTGCAGGGACCTACTCAATACTGACATTAGTATGATGTCGGACCTAGAGTTCAGAATCATGACTTTAAAGATACTACCTGGGCTTGAAAAAAGCGTGGAAGTTATTAGAGAAACCCTTTCTGGAGGAATAAAAGAACTAAAATCTAACCAAGTTGAAATCAAGGCTATTAATGAGGTGCAATAAAAAATGGGGGCACTAACTGCTAGGATAAATGAGGCAGAAGAAAGAATCAGCGATATAGAAGACCAAATGATGGAAATAAAGAGGCTGAGAAAAAGAGAGAGAAACAACTACAGGATCACGAGGGCAGAATTCGAGAGATAAGCGATACGATAAGACAAAACGACATTAGAATAATTGGGATCCCAGAAGAAGAAGAAAGAGAGAGGGGGGCAGAAGGTATATTGGAGGAAATAATAGCAGAGAACTTCCCTAATGTGGGGAAGGAAACAGGCATCAAAATCCAGAGGCACAGAGAACCCCTCTCAAAATCAATAAAAATAGGTCAACACCCCGACATCTAATAGTAAAATTTATGAGTCTCAGAGACAAAGAGAAAATCCTGAAAGCAGCTCGGGAGAAGAGATATGAAACCTACAATGGTAGAAACATTAGATTGGCAACAGACCTATCCACAGAGACCTGGCAGGCCAGAAAGGACTGGCAAGATATCTTCAGAGCACTAAACGAGAAAAATATACAGCCAAGAATACTATATCCAGCTAGGCTATCATTGAAAATAGAAGGAGAGATAAAAAGCTTCCAGGACAAACAAAAACTAAAGGAATTTGCAAACACAAAACCAACCCTACAAGAAATATTGAAAGAGGTCCTCTAAGCAAAGAGAGAGCCTAAAAACAGCATAGATCAGAAAGGAACACAGACAATATACAGTCACAGTCACCTTACAGGCAAACAATGTCACTAAAATCATACCTTTCAATAGTTACCTGAATGTAAATGGGCTAAATGCCCCAATCAAAAGACAGAGGCTATCAGATTGGATTAAAAAACAAGACCAATCCATATGCTGTCTGCAACAGACTCATTTTAGACCCAAAGACATCCCCAGATTGAAAGTGAGGGGATGGAAAACCATTTACCATGCTAATGGACACCAAAGAAAGCTGGGGTGGCAATCCTTATATCAGACAAACTAGATTTTAAAACAAAGACTGTAATAAGAGATGAGGAAGGACACTATATCCTACTTAAAGGGTCTATCCAACAAGAAGATCTAACAATTGTAAATATCTATGCCCCAAACATGGGAGCAGCCAATTATATAAGGCAATTAATAACAAAACCAAAGAAACACATTGACAACAATACAATAATAGTGGGGGACTTTAACACCCCCCTGACTGAAATGGACAGATCATCTAAGCAAAAGATCAACAAGGAAATAAAGGCTTTAAATGACACACTGGACCAAATGGACTTCACAGATATATTCAGAACATTCCATCCCAAAGCAACGGAATACACATTCTTCTCTAGTGTCCATGGAACATTCTCCAGAATGGATCACATCCTAGGTCACAAATCAGGTCTCAACCGGTACCAAAAGATTGGGATCATTCCCTGCATATTTTCAGACCACAATGCTTTGAAATTAGAACTCAATCACAAGAGGAAAGTCGGAAAGAACTCAAATACATGGAGGCTAAAGAGCATCCTACTAAAGAATGAATGGGTCAACCAGGAAATTAAAGAAAAATTAAAAAAATTCATGGAAACCAATGAAAATGAAAACACAACTGTCCAAAATCTTTGGAATACAGCAAAGGCAGTCCTGAGGGGAAAGTATATAGCAATACAAGCCTTTCTCAAGAAACAAGAAAGGTCTCAAATACACAACCTAACCCTACACCTAAAGGAGCTGGAGAAAGAACAGCAAATAAAGCCTAAACCCAGCAGGAGAAGAGAAATCATAAAGATCAGAGCAGAAATCAATGAAATAGAAACCAAAAGAACAGTAGAACAGATCAACGAAAATAGGAGCTGGTTCTTTGAAAGAATTAACAAGATTGATAAACCCCTGGCCAGACTGATCAAAAAGAAAAGAGAAATGACCCAAATCAACAAAATCATGAATGAAAGAGGAGAGATCACAAGCAACACCAAAGAAATACAAACAATTATAAGAACATATTATGAGCAACTCTATGCCAGCAAATTAGATAACCTGGAAGAAATGGGTGCATTCCTGGAGATGTATCAACTACCAAAACTGAACCAGGAAGAAATAGAAAACCTGAACAGACCTATAACCACTAAGGAAATTGAAGCAGTCATCAAAAATCTCCCAAGAAACAAAAGCCCAGGGCCAAATGGCTTCCCAGGGGAATTCTACCAGACATTTAAAGAAGAATTAATACTTATTCTCCTGAAACTGTTCCAAAAAATAGAAAGGGAAGGAAAACTTCCAAATTCATTTTATGAGGCATCCATTACCTTGATCCCAAAACCAGACAAAGATCCCATCAAAAAGGAGAATTACAGACCAATATCCTTGATGAACATGGATGCAAAAATTCTCACCAAAATACTAGCCAATAGGATCCAACAGTACATTAAAAGGATTATTCACCACGACCAAGTGGGATTTATCCCTGGGCTGCAAGTCTGGTTCAACATCCGCAAATCAATCAACGTGATACAATACATTAACAAAAGAAAGAACAAGAATCATATGATCCTCTCAATAGATGCAGAAAAAGCATTTGACAAAGTACAGCATCCTTTCTTGATCAAAACTCTTCAAAGTATAGGGATAGAGGGTACATACCTCAATATCCTAAAAGCCATCTACGAAAAACCTACAGCGAATATCATTCTCAATGGGGAAAGGCTGAGAGCTTTTCCCTTAAGGTCAGGAACGCGGCAGGGATGCCCACTCTTACCACTGCTATTCAACATAGTATTAGAAGTCCTAGACACAGCAATCAGACAACAAAAAGAAACCAAAGGCATCCAAATCGGCAAAGAGGAAGTCAAACTCTCACTCTTTGCAGATGATATGATACTTTATGTGGAAAACCCAAAAGACTCCACCCCAAAACTGCTAGAACTCATACAGGAATTCAGTCAAGTAGCAGGCTATAAAATCAATGCACAGAAATCAGTGGCATTCCTATACACCAACAACCAGAAAGAAGAGAGACAAATCAAGGAGTCGATCCCATTCACAATTACACCCAAAAGCATAAGATACCTAGGAATAAATTTAACCAAAGAGGCAAAGGATCTGTACTCAGAAAACTATAAAATACTCAGGAAAGAAATTGAAGAAGACACAAAGAAATGGAAAAACGTTCCATGCTCATGGATTGAGAGAACCAACATTGTGAAGATGTCAATGCTACCTAGAGCAATCTACACATTCAATGCAATCCCCATCAAAATACCATCCACTTTTTTCAAAGAAATGGAGCAAATAATCCTAAAATTTGTATGGAACCAGAAGAGACCACGAATAGCCAGAGGAATATTGAAAAAGAAAAGCAAAGCTGGCGGCATCACAATTCCGGACTTCCAGCTCTATTACAAAGTTGTCATCATCAAGACAGTATGGTACTGGCACAAAAACAGACACATAGATCAATGGAACAGAATAGAGAGCCCAGAAATGGACCCTCAACTCTATGGTCAACTTATCTTTGACAAAGCAGGAAAGAATGTCCAGTGGAAAAAAGACAGTCTCTTCAACAAATGGTGTTGGGAAAATTGGACAGCCACATGCAGAAGAATGAAACTGGACCATTTCCTTACACCACACACAAAAATAGACTCCAAATGGTTGAAAGACCTAAACGTGAGACAGGAGTCCATCCAAATCCTAAAGGAGAACACAGGCAGCAACCTCTTCGACCTCAGCCGCAGCAACTTCTTCCTAGAAACATCACCAAAGGCACAGGAAGCCAGGGCAAAAATGAACTATTGGGATTTCATCAAGATAAAAAGCTTTTGCACAGCAAAAGAAACAGTCCACAAAACCAAAAGACAACCGACAGAATGGGAGAAAATATTTGCAAATGACATATCAGATAAAGGGCTAGTATCCAAAATCTATAAAGAACTTATCAAACTCAACACCCAAAGAACAAATAATCCAATCAAGAAATGGGCAGAAGACATGAACAGACATTTCTCCAAGAAGACATCCAAATGGCCAACAGGCACATGAAAAAGTGCTCCACATCGCTCGGCATCAGGGAAATCCAAATCAAAACCTCCATGAGATACCACCTCACACCCGTCAGAATGGCTAAAATTAACAAGTCAGGGAACGACAGATGTTGGCGGGGATGTGGAGAAAGGGGAACCCTCCTACACTGTTGGTGGGAATGCAAGCTGGTGCAACCCCTCTGGAAAACAGTATGGAGGTTCCTCAAACAGTTGTAATTAGAGCTACCATTCGATCCAGCAATTGCACTACTGGGTATTTACCACAAAGATACAAATGTAGGGACCCGAAGGGGTACGTGCACCCCAATGTTTATAGCAGCAATGTCCACAATAGCCAAACTGTGGAAAGAGCCAAGATGCCCATCGACAGATGAATGGATAAAGAAGAGGTGGTATATATACACAATGGAATATTATGCAGCCATCAAAAGGAATGAGATCTTGCCATTTGCAACGACGTGGATGGAACTGGAGGGTGTTATGCTGAGTGAAATAAGTCAATCAGAGAAAGACATGTATCATATGACCTCACTGCTATGAGGAATTCTTAATCTCAGGAACAAACTTAGGGCTGCTGGAGTGGTCGGGGGTGGGAGGGATGGGGTGGCTGGGTGATAGACATCGGGGAGGGTATGTGCTACGGTGAGCGCTGTGAATTGTGTAAGACTGTTGAATCACAGATCTGTACTTCTGAAACAAATAACGCAACATATGTTAAGAAAAAAGAAAAAGAAGAAGATAGCAGGAGAGGAAGAATGAAGGGGAGTAAGTCAGAGGGGGAGATGAACCAGGAAAGATGATGGACTCTGAAAAACAAATTGAAGTTTCTGGAGGGGAGGAGGGTGGGGGGATGGTTTAGCCTGGTGATGGGTATTGAGGAGTGCACGTTCTGCATGGAGCACTGGGTGTTATGAACAAACAATGAATCATGGAACAGTACACCAAAACAAATTATGTAATATATGGTGATTAACATAACAATAAAAAAATTAAAAAAAAATCAATGCACAGAAATCCATGGCATTCCTATACACCAACAACAAGACAGAAGAGATACAAATCAAGTAGTCGATCCCATTGACAATTGCACCCAAAATCATAAGATATCTAGGAAAAATTTAACCGAAGAGGCAAAGGATCTGTACTCAGAAAACTGTAAAATACTTATGAAAGAAATTGAAGAAGACACAAACAAATGGAAAAACGTTCCATGCTCATGGATTGGAAGAACAAACATTGTGAAGATGTCAATGCTACCTAGAGCAATCTACACATTCAATGCAATCCCCATCAAAATACCATCCACTTTTGCAAAGAAATGGAAGAAATAATCCTAAAATTTGAATGGAACCAGAAGAGGTCCCGAATAGCCAGAGGAATATTGAAAAAGAAAAGCAAAGCTGGCAGCATCACAATTCCGGACTTCCAGCTCTATTACAAAGCTGTCATCCTCAAGACAGTATGGTACTGGCACAAAAACAGACACATAGATCAGTGGAACAGAATAGAGAGCCCAGAAATGGACCCTCAACTCTATGGTCAACTCATCTTTACAAAGCAGGAAAGAATGTCCAGTGGAAAAAAGACAGTCTCTTCAACAAATGGTGTTGGGAAAATTGGACAGCCACATGCAGAAGAATGAAACTCGACCATTTCCTTACACCACACACAAAAATAGACTCCAAATCGTTGAAAGACCTAAACGTGAGACAGGAGTCCATCCAAATCCTAAAAGAGAACACAGGCAGCAACCTCTTCGACCTCAGCCGCAGCAACTTCTTCCTAGAAACATCGCCAAAGGCAAGAGAAGCCAGGGCAAAAATGAACTATTGGGATTTCATCAAGATAAAAAGCTTTTGCACAGCAAAAGAAACAGTCCACAAAACCAAAAGACAACCGACAGAATGGGAGAAATATTTGCAAATGACATATCCAATAAAGGGCTAGTATCCAAAATCTATAAAAAACTATCAAACTCAACACCCAAAGAACAAATAATCCAATCAAGAAATGGGCAGAAGACATGAACAGACATTTTTCCAAAGAAGACATCCAAATGGCCAACAGGCAGATGAAGAAGTGCTCCACATCGCTCAGCATCAGGGAAATCCAAATCAAAACCTCAATGAGATACCACCTCACACCAGTCAGAATGGCTAGAATTAGCAAATCAGGAAACGACAGATGTTGGCAGGGATGTGGAGAAAGGGGAACCCTCCTACACTGTTGGTGGGAATGCAAGCTGGTGCAACCCCCCTGGAAAACAGTATGGAGGTTCCTCAAACAGTTGAAAATAGAGCGTCCATCTGATCCAGCAATTTCACTACTCGGTATTTACCCCAAAGATACAAAGTTAGGGACCCGAAGGGGTACGTGCACCCCAATGTTTATAGCAGCAATGTCCACAATAGCCAAACTGTGGAAAGAGCCAAGATGTCCATCGAGAGATGAATGGATAAAGAAGAGGTGGTATATATACACAATGGAATATTATGCAGCCTTCAAAAGGAATGAGATCTTGCCATTTGCAACGACGTGGATGGAACTGGAGGGTGTTATGCTGAGTGTAATAAGTCAATCAGAGAAAGACATGTATCATATGACCTCACTGATATGAGGAATTCTTAATCTCAGGAAACAAACTGAGGGTTGCTGGAGTGGTGGGGGGTGGGAGGGATGGGGTGGCTGCGTGATAGACAGTGGGGAAGGTATGTGCTATGGTGAGCACTGTGAATTGTACAAGACTGATGAATCACAGGTGTGTACTTCTGAAACAAATAATGCGATATATGTTAAGAAAAAAAAAGAAGAAGAAGATAGCAGGAGGGGAAGAATGAAGGGGAGTAAGTCGGAGGGGGAGACGAACCACGAGAGACGATGGATTCTGAAAAACACACTGAGGGTTCTATAGGGGAAGGGGGTGGGGGGATGGGTTAGCGTGTGATGGGTATTAAAGAGGGCACATTCTGCATGGAGCACTGGGTGTTATGCACAAACAATGAATCATGGAACACTACATCAAAAAGTAATGATGTGATGTATGGTGATTAACATAACAATAAAAAATTATTTAAAAAATAAATAAAGCAATAGAAATCTCAAAAAAAAAAACTCCCACAAACATTACCTTGTTTGCAGTTAGTCAAAGTATATTTAGGGTTTTTGTTTTTGTTTGTTTCTTCTTTTTTTTTTTTTTTTTGCTTCTTCCCTTGAGAAATGTGCTTTTTGAAGTCATAATTCCTACCTCATTTAAGTGGGAAATGATACGCTCATTTTACCATGCCTGAGATCATAAGAAAAATACATAAAATCAGAAAATATACTTCGTCCTTTGTTGGTGAAAATTTTTTTTCTGATATTAAGGAACCCCTGTAAAAATCAAAAATCTCTTTGGGAAAGAATTATAATCAATATGGGGCGTCTGGGTTGCTCAGTTGGTTAAGCGACTGCCTTTGGCTCAGGTCATGATCTTGGAGTCCCTGGATCGAGTCCCGCATTGGGCTCCCTGCTCAGCAGGAAGTCTGCTTCTCCCTTTGACCCTTCCCCCCCTCTTGTGTTCTCTCTCTCTCTCAAATAAATTAATAAAATCTTAAAAAAAAGAATTATAATCAATATAACAGAATATAATTAGGAACAATATTACTATCTAAGAACAGGGGAAAATAAGTAAACAGGATATGCTGACTGATTAAGCTATTTATTGACAATGGTTATGAGGAACTCTTATGATACAGTAAATGAAAAGCATATATGAATATATGCATATGCTTTTCATTTACTTTGTATATATATTCACTATATATTTATTCATTTATTCACTGTATATATATATATAGTTATTCATTTACTATCTATCTATCTATCTATCTATCTATCTATCTATCTATCCATCTATCTATCTATTCACTCAGCAAATCCATACCACATCCTGAGTGCCCACTTTGTTCCTGTGATAGCTGATGGGAATCAGCAATAAATAATAAAACAGACCTGATCTCTGAATCTATGGTGCTTACAATCAAGCTCAATGGTTCTCAAAGTGTTGTCTGTGGATCCTCAGTATCAGCATCACCTGGAACTTGTGAGAAATGCAAATTTTGGAACCCCCAACCAAGACCAGCTCTATCGGAAATTTCGGAGATGGGGCTCAGTAACCTGTGCTTTAGCAAGCCTCTCAGGTGATTCTGATGCAAGCTCAATTGGAGAAATCACTGGTCCAGCAGAGAAGACAAACATTAAATGAAGCTATTCATGGTAATTAAATCAAGTATCGTAAGAGAAGAATAAGAAATTGTAACAGAGGATACCGAACTGGATGTAAGGTGTTTGCCTCTTTGGGGATTCAAAGACAGCTTCCCTAAAGAATTGATGGAATAAAAGTGGGCCATTGTATAGAAGGATGGATAATGGATAGATATGTGATAAAACAAGCATAATAAATTGTTAAGGGTAGAATCTTGGTGGTAGGTATACAGATGTTTACTGTAAAATTTTTCAACTTTTGAAAATTTTCATTGTAAAATGTTGAAGAAAATGGAGTGTGCTTTCAGGAGTATTAGAGATGGTGACACAGGAACATATTCCGTGCCACTCCATCCTCATTCATCTGTCAAGTAATTGACGGGAACTGAAGAAAAGACACTGAGGCTGGAGAATAGTGACTACAGAGGGAAATAGGCATGACAAGGTCAAGACTAGAGGTCGGCAGTTTTGATGATATAGGGTTGGATCACAAAGGCCATATCAAGGTTAATTTTTACAATGTATCACTAGTTCACACTGTTTATTGCTGAGTAGTATTGAATTATATGAACACACCAGTTTGCTTATTCAGTCTTCTATGGATAAACATTTGGATTGCTTCCAGTCTCTGATTATTATAAATAAAGCTGCTATGAACTCTTATATCCAAGACTTTAGAGGATGTGTGATTTCGTTTCCCTTGGACTATAATTGCTGAGTCATAGAATAGGTACATTTAAAAGACTGCTGAACACTTTAGCAGCTTTTGGAAGCAGTTGTGCCATTTTACACCTCCACCAACAATGTTTAAGATTCTAGTTGCTCCATATACATGCCGAAGTTTTCATTTTAATCATGCTAGTGGGTATATATTGGTATCCCATTTGTTTTAATTTGCATTTCCTTGATGACTAAGGATGTTGGACAGTTTTTCATATGCTCATTGACCACTAGAGTATCTTCTTTTGTGAAGTGTCTCTTCAATCTTTTGCTATTTAAAGATTTGTTTATTTTAGAGAGAGAAAGCGAGAGTGAACGTGTGGGGGGGGGTTGGGGGGCAGAGAGAGAGTGCTGAGTCCAACATGGGGCTCCATCCCAAGACCCTGAGATCACAGCTTGAGCAGAAACCAAGAATCGGACACTAAACCAACTGGCCACCCAGGCACCCCTCTTTTGCTCTTTTTAAACGGGTTGTTTTCCTTATTTTTTGTATTATATTCAGTGAATCACCATACAGTACATCATTAGTTTTTGATGTAGTGTTCAATGATTCATTGGTTTCGTATAACACCCAGTGCTCATCACAACACTTGCCTTCCTTAATACCCATCACCCTGTTACCCACTCCCCTCTGAAACCCTCAGTTTGTTTCCTGGAGTCCAGAATCTCTCATGGTTTGTCTCCCTCTCTGATTTCTTCCTATTCAGTTTTCCCTCCCTTCCCCCGCGGTCCTCCATGCTATTGCTTATGTTCCACATAGGAGTGAAACCATATGATAATTGTCTTTCTCTGCTTGACTTACTTCACTTAGCATAATCCCCTCCAGTTCTATCCATGTTGATGCAAATGGCGGGTGTTCATCATTTTTGATGGCTGAATAATATTCCATTGTATATATGTGCCACATCTTCCTTATTAATGAGTTGTAGGATTTCTTTGTATATTCTAGTTATAAGTCCTTTATCAAATATATATATTGTGAATATTTTCACCCAATCTATGCTCTGCCTGTTTGTTTTCTTGATGTGCAGAGGTTTTTAATTTTGATGAAGTTCAATTTATCAATATATTCTTTTTAGTTCCTGTGTTTTCTGTATTATTTCCTAAGGAAAAAAAATTTGGCTTTTTCAAAGTTGTGAAGACACTATTCTATGTCTTATCTGAAAAGTTTTATAGATAATAGCTTCTAAGTTTAAGTATGCATTACATCTCAAATAAATTGTATTATATGACATAAAGTATGTGTTGAGTTTCATTTTTTCCATGCAGATATCCAGTTGCTCCGGCACCATTATGAGAACACTTTCATTACCCATTGAATTGCTATGGCACCTTTGTATTTTTCTATATATATGTGGGCCCATTGCTAGACCTTTTATTCTACTTCATAGATTTGTATTTATATCTTTTTGACACTATCAAATTTCCACCCAGGTGCCCCCAGATGCTTCCAATTTTTTAAAAAATTTCTTCTAATGGCAGCTCTCATACATTGTGCTTTTCAAATAACTTTTTTTTATTTCATCTAAGTTGCTGAATTTATTGCCATAAAACTTTTCTCATACTAACCTTCCCCTTATTATCCTTTCAATGTTTCTAGGATTTGTGATGATGTCTTATCTTTCATTTCTCATATCAGTAGTTTATGTTTCTATCATTTTGTTTTCTTAATCAATCTTGTTATGCTTTATCAATTTTATTAAACTTCTCAAAGAACAATTTTTTTATTTTGATTTTCTCAATTGCTTGTCCATTATCTATTTTATTGATTTCCACACATATTTTATTAAAGACTTTCTTCCATTTACTTCGAATTTAATTAGCTTTCCTTTTCCTAGCTTCTTAAAGTGGGATCACAGATCATTGATTTTATACTTTTTTCATTCCAATATGTTCATTTAAAATTTACATTTCCCTCAGCTTCTTACCATAAATTTTGACATACTGAGTTTTCATTTTTATTCTTTCAAAGTGTATTCTGATTTCCCTAATTGTTTCTTATTTGATCCATAGGTTATTCTATAGTGAGATGTTTAATTTCCATATATTTGAGTATTTTTCAGATATCTTTCTGTTATCGATTCCAATTTAAAACCATTGTGCTAAGAAAATATTCTAAGTATTATGTTGCTCCTTTAAAACATACTGAGATTTTTTTTTTAATGGCCTAGCATACAATATATCTTACTAGGCATTTGATGTACACTTGACCAAGAAGATTAGTTTCTCACTCATTTTATCACTGGTCAGTTAAGGCTCTGTCACACATTATTATCATTCTGAGACCCAGCTTGGTGAGACAGCCTGTATCTAGGGCATTGCTGGTCTCATGCCAAAGGAAATGGAAAATATATCAAAGCATCCTCTAGCTCTTAAAAATTCTACCTAGAAAGAAGGACCTGTGCTACTTTAGTTAACATTCACTGGCTAAAGGAATGTAACAGGGCTATCTCTGATCTCAATCAGAACGGGATGTGTAATCATGCAACGAAGAAGATCTTGACACATACGTAATCTACGCCAAAGATGTATTTGTCTTAAATAACTTGTTGATGCTATCTCCAAGTATTTTTCTAACCACTAACTTCTCTGCGTTCCCACTGCCCACACTGTTTTCCAAACCACTCTCATGGCCCATCTGGACAGCTGCCAAGAAAGCTCGTAATAAATCTGTCTACATCCGCTCTGGTTCCCTGACAGCAGTTAGAATAGTCAACAAAAATCTGAGTACGCCACATATATTCTCTGCCCATCAAACCCATCACTATCCACCAGCTCCTGCTTTTTTAAAACTTCTTAATAACTTCCCCGTCACGCTTAAGTTAAAAGGCAACCTTTCCATGTGGTCCGCAGGAACTTGCAGAGCTCAGCTTCTGTCTCCCACTTCAGGCTTATCTCTAACCACTCCTCCTCTCACACAGCAGCGGCATGGCTCTTGGAGTCTTGAATACACCAAGATCTTCAGAGCACCATGGACTTTGCACCAGCCATCCAGTGAACTGGAATGTCCTTTCCTCCACCCTTCACCCAGCTCACTTTCACATCCATGTTAGGCTCCCCTCCTTCCCTTCTTCTTGAGCATATCTTTATTTTATTCACAGCTATCCTGTTTGTAGTTCTAAACTTATTTGCATGGTGACTTTTTTGTCCCCTTCATGGACCATAGAATTGAACTAATCCTATTCCTCAGTTCAGGAGTACAACTATCAATGGTCCATGCCAGTCGATTATTTTTTTGACTTTTATCCTTCATCATTTTCTCACTCATTCCCCCCCTTCCCCTTACTCCCTAACTTCAGTCCATTTTAAGGGTATATCTTCAATTTTCCCTACATGTATTAATTTATACAAACACACATGTGCACGCACACACGCACATAGCATCTTATGTGTATTCTGATCATTGCCTTCCTCACTCAGTGTTAAATGTCAGAGCTCTGTCTCTTGCTGCAGACTACCAAGCTCTCTATTTGTGGCTCCCCCTTTGTGGTATTATTACCACTTTATGGATGAAGAAAACAAAGTGAAGCTGAGTTAGTGTCTTAAGTCTTTACAAGTAGGGCTTCGTAGATCCGTGAACGGAGTCCAACTTTGTTTCACTTCAGTGTCAGCACTTAAACGTCCCTTTCTATCAAATCACCTTTGCTCTCACTAGATCCTTATTAGAGATATAGAAATGATGCAGAAATGTGGCATCAGAGGTCAGATGGCTTGCCCAAGTGGTAGACGTAGACTTAAAATCAACCTCCTTCTCATTCTTACACAGCTCTCCCTGGTCACCTGCATGTGGCCAGTGCTTCCTCACATCCTGAATTCAAGGTCTCTTTCCTGGTCTGAGGTTAGAATCCAGGCTTCATTTTCCCCTCCAGAAGCCAAGCGCAGAAACTTACTGAAAACCCCAAGCCCTGTGCCAACGCTCAGCTTTGTGCAAAGCTTTCCTGTTTGCCCAGCCTCAAACCAGCTATTTGGAGTTGGCAAAGCTGTTTACTTTCAAGCCTCCATTGTCAATAGCTCAAGTAGAAACATTGATAACTCAATGAAGCTCCAGGCAGCCTGCCCGTCAGGAACATCAATATGATACATTTCTATGTACAGGAAGATTTACCCCTGGAACCTAAGCAAACAGGAATTCCTGATTTTGATCCAGAATGAATATTAGTGTTGTCCACCCCCACATTTGCCAGGGCAGTGAGGAAGCTGTGTAAACATCTATCTTGGCTAAAATAGCCTTTTGGACCTAGTAGGGCACTAATGGGCTTTGGGGCTTAATAGACATGAAAAAACAGCTTACAGGAACTGGAGCTGAGATTCTCAAATGATGGGTGAGGGAAGCTACAACTCTCCCTCCCTTGACAATTATTTATTGAGTGCCTACTATATGGCAGGCACCGTGTTAGAAATGAGGGATGTTTGGGATGGAATACAGAGGCCCTGTGCTCCACATTGTCACAGTCTAGTGGGAGAAATAAGTAAAGCAAGTGAAGGAAGACAAGCAACCACGGCCAGGCTATGAAATTCCCTCCAGTGACTAAGATCCGAGTCCCGCCTGACAAGGTAAACCCCACAGCGGGACACGGAAGAGTTACTATTCCTGAAGGCCACTTCAGTATGTTCTGGATGCTTCAGCAAGCCAAATGGAGGGAGGTCACAAAGCTGGAGCAGATGTGGGACTGACATTGAATGGGGATGCTGCCCGGGTGAGACATTCTGGAAATTAACCCCCAAGGGGTAGCAGAAAACACATTAAACCCTCCTCTTCTTCAGTTGTCTTATCTGTAAAAGCAACACACTCGGGTTACTCCTTTTGCAACTTAGCAAGCCACCTGAGAGGACTCACCAAGGAGTATTACATAGACCTAAGATTGTATGTATGTCTATTTCATTGTTAGTCGGACACCTGGTTTCCGTCAGGTGTTTTCTGGGCATGTTCCCCTTTGCCCTGATCCTCCTCTAAATATTAGTGTCACTCACCACTGCTTCTCTGTCCCCACCCGCTTTTCTTTTTCTTTTTTTTTTTAAAGGATTTTATTTATTTATTTGAGAGAGAGAGACAGAGAGTGAGAGAGAGAACACGAGCAGGGTGAGGGGCAGAGGGAGAAGCAGACTCCCTGCTGAGCAGGGAATCCGATGTGGGACTCCATCCTGGGACTCCAGGATCATGACCTGAGCCAAAGGCAGATGCTTAACTGACTGAGCCACCCAGGCACCCCCGCCTACTTTTTCTATTAGGTTTTAATCATGTCCTCTATAGAGAAGGCTGAGTTTTGAAATTAGGGAGATAATACAAGTTTTTGCTAAATAACTGTTAACTGTTCACTCTAGCAATTTATTTTATAAAGGAACATTGTGTTTTAGAAACACGATACACCTTTCAGGCATCCAGATTTATACTCTTTTGATTATTACATTTTAATTATGATTCTCAGCCTCCTTAGAACACACAGCTACCTCTTCTAGAGGAAACTAAATTAAACAGTGCTATGTCTAACCAGGGCTGTTGTCTACAGTTGCTTAGATTATCACAGGGGATGCTATTCACATCATCATCTGATGAAAGATGCCTTGCAGTTTTGCAGTGCACAACTTGGGCAGCTGTTGACATGACAGCCTATTTACTTTAGCAGAATGCTGCTATAAAATTAGGGGATTGAATATGATAATATCTAATGAAGAGATTGAATGTGATGAGAGCTAAGATTTCTTCCCGTCTCTGATGTTGGGAATTCTGTGCACTTGAAATAAACAGCTTATGACTTTGTCTTATGCCCAGCATTGAATCTAGGAGACTGAGGAACACCCAGACAGAATCAGTCATGAAATGAAGGGCCAGGTATAAGACTGAGCTGCCCCCTTGTATGCCTAAGAGTCTGCATAGGTATTTAGCCAATTCCTGATGTCACCAGCCAGATAAGAAGTGAGTACCAATAGGACAAGATCAGTGGTCTGGTTTTGGCACTGAGAAAATGGAGTGGCATAAATGAAGTGGGTAAGTAATAAAGCAGGATATTCCACTTAGCAGTAGTAGTCACAAGCTATTGCTCTAGTTGGGTTACTTCTCTGTCTCTCTCACTAGACTGGCCACAGTGAGTACAGAACTCTTTATCTCATGCCCACCATCTTGCTCTCTGCTTGGATCTTTCCTCCAGATTCACAATGAACACTGGCTTATTAAGCATCTAGGGATCTGACAATGAATACACTAATCTCATTTTGCTTAAGTCACTGTTTCCAGACAAATATGGCGACAGAATCGCTTTTTCACAGACCATGTATCAATATCTCACAAAACCTCCAAGGAATAGCCTGGCACCATTAATCTAAGCACTAACTTTATACTGCCACTGAGCTGCCAATTCCTACAGCTAGGCCACATAGATGTGCAATAGGATTCATAGATGGAGGAGTATGGTTCTAGAAATGATGGCTTTTGTTTATCCCACGCATGAAAACACTAACTGTTAGAACTCCAGCCATAGTCAAAGGACTCAAGTCAGAGTTGCAGGAAGTGGCTACTGAGTTCCATGACTACTCTCTGGTTCTTCCCCACCCTTTTCCAATCTGAGTCAGGCTTCCGGCAAAATCGCTCCATCCAGGGCTGCACTTTTCCCACATATGAGGATACAAGAGTTTGCAGCTGTCCTTAAAAGGGAAAGAGCCAGACAGAGGCGGTAAAAGAGTTACACATTTTCTTTCTCTAGTAATGATGATTGGCCATTTAGCCGTTTTTCCATTATCTCTAGTTCCCTTTGCCTGTTCTCCTACACTTTGTTAAACCTGATATTTAATACTAGCCTTTCTAACTCTCAGTCCCATTACCAAGCTACTGCTTTCCTCATCCAAGGCTAAAACAGTCTCTGCAAGCAATGATATTATTAATTATTATTATTAATATTACTATTATCTATTTATATTGACAGATAATTTCTATGCCTCTTAACTTTCTTTGAGATCACCAATGTTTTTCAAGGATCTGTGAGTGTTTTTGTTCACACCTGATCAAAAGAGGCCAGAAAAAAAATCAGGAAAGGTGACTTTCTGGGAACCCTAGCATGCCGACAGCCCTATAGCATCTTAGAGAAATAAAACCTGCTCTTGTCACTCTCTCCTTAAAACTCTTCAAAAATCTCTCCAGGGCAGGGGCACCTGGGTGGCTCAGTCGTTGAGTGTCTGCCTTCGGCTTGGGTCATGATCCTGGGGTCCTGGAATCAAACCCCACATCGGGCTCCCTGCTCTGAGGGAAGCCTCAGAGCCTCCCACCCCGCCCCCTCTTGCTGTGTCTCTCTCTGTCAAATAAATAAATACAATCTTTAAAAAAAAAAAATCTCTCCAGGGCATAAAGAGCACTTAATAATAATAACAGAGAACCTTTATTAGAACCTCTGCGTTAAATGCTTTAACTCTGATTCTCACAGCAAACCTACAAAGCAAATATAATTATTAATCTGATTTTATCAGTGAAGAAACTGAGGTTTTAGGCTTTTCTACAGCTACAAAACTGTACATGAAGGAGCCAACATTCAAACCCGGCAGTCTGACTAAGTGTTGGGTTTAACCACTAGGAAACACTGCCTATTTAAGCCTGGATGAAGTACCAACTCCTTATCTGGTCACACTAAGACCGTTTGAATTTAGGTCCCAAATTATCCCCATACACTTCTCCTATTATTCATTCATTCACCAAACATTTACTGAGCCCCTATGACAGGCCAGAAACTGAGCTAAACATCATATAGCAGCCACCCAATCTGGCTCTACACCAGGAACTACACTTGTCCTACTTTGTCTGTGAGTTCATATGTGCAGTCACTTTTGTCTGTAATGAGCTTTCCCTTCTTCCTCTTCCCTCTTCTGGAAAACTTTCTACATACGCTTTAAAGACTCAATGCAAAATGCTATTTTCTCTATGAAGTCTTCTGCAGCAATCTAGGCACAATGCCTCCTGGGCAATCATTGCAGTTTATACATATCTCCTTGTTACTCTCTAAGTGTCTATCTATCTATCATCTATCTATCTATCTATCTATCTATCTATCTATCTATCTATCCATCTATCTCCCTTCCTCCTACCTACATTCTGCTCTAGAATGTAAAGGACTTAACCTATGTCTTGCCCATCTTTCCACTTGCCTGAAGAATGTCTGACATTTAATAAATATTCTGGAACAGAATCAGCCTGCTACTTTAACTGCTGAGTCAACCTAAAGGCTTATATTTGTGACACCCTTTAGACTACATTTTTAAGAGGCTTAGTCATGGGAACCCATCTTCAAGGGTCTCCAGTCTAGCTGGGAACAGTTATACAGAAATGAAAATGCAAACAAATTTATCAGTGCTACAATGGAGAGATATGTAGGGTGGCAAAGGAGAATAGAAATGGAAGTTATCAATGCCTCCTGGAGGAATCTGGAAATACTTCTTACAGGAAATGATGATTGTGCTAAAGCATGGATGGCAAGTAGGTCTTAACTAGTTTGGCAGCAGGGTGAGCACCTTTTAGGACACAAATACCCAGAGACACATGCAAGCGGAGGGCCTAGGAGGCAGGTGTCTGAGGAGAATGAAATGGAATTGGACTACATTGTAAAAGGACTAACAGACCGTAAAAAGGGGTTTTAATTTTTTCTGCCAAAGCAAAGGTAAAGGGTTTTATTACCCATTTCCAATATGGGAGGGGTGCTCTCCATCAGCAAGGAGCAATGCTCTGACGCCAGCCAGGTGTCCTACAATTCAACTCAATTCTGACCCTCTAACTGGAGATACTACCAGATCGCACAGGCAAAGGACTCAGTCCCACAAGACTGCCCTCCCACCCCCACTTCAGGTGCCAGTTGCAAGCCCAGGCTATCACCTGTACTTCTGATGAACTGGTTATAAATTAGAGCTTCCCATAACCCCCTCCTCAGGTTTGACTGATTTGCTGGAGCACCTCATAGAATTCAGAGAAACATCTTACTTAAGAGATTGCTGGTTTACTATAAAAGGATATAACACAGGGGGCGCCTGGGTGGCTCAGTCATTGCGTGTCTGCCTTCGGCTCAGGTCATGATCCCAGGGTTCTGGGATCGAGCCTCGCATTGGGCTCCCTGCTTGGCTGGAAGCCTCCTTCTCCCTCTCCCACTCCCCCTGCTTGTGTTCCCTCTCTTGCTGTGTCTCTCTCTGTCAAATAAAATCTTTAAAAAAAAAAATGGTGTTTTCATACAACATTTAAAAAAAAAAAGGATATAACTCAGGAACATCGAGATGGAAGAGTTGCATAGGGCAAGGAATGGGGCAAGGGTGCAGAGTTCATGCCCCCTCCAGATGCCCCACTCTCCCAGAACTTCCACATGTTCACCAACCTGGAAACTCTCCAAACCACCTCCTTTTAAGGTTTTATGGAGGCTCTATTACATAAGCATGATGGACTAATTCATTGGCCTTTGGTGACTGGCTCAACCTCCAGTCTCTCTCCCCTCCCCAGAGGTCAAGGTGTGGAACTGGTAGCTCCAACCTTCTAATCACAGGGTCTGCTCCCCTGGAAACCAGCCTCCTTCCTTAGGTGCTTTCCCAAATCCACCTCATTAACTTAACAAAAGGTACCTTTGTTGTTCTCCTCACTTAGGAGATTCTGAGGGTTTTAGGAGCTCTGTGCCAGAAACAGGGTCAAAGACCAAATATGCATTTCATATTATAAATCATAATATCATGAAAGGGAAATTATGAAAGCATTTTACATTTAAGATGGAGCAATCAGATGTCCAGTTATAAAGATAACTCTGGCAATAGTAAAAAGGATAGAATTTTTAGAGTAGATGGAGTTTAGCCTCCAGGAGACTATTACTACTCCTCCCCTCTTTGCACATATAGGTGATAAAAAAAAAAGGTAGAGAAGCCCCCCTGTGTGGAGAAGCACAAACTCTCTGGCCAAGTCCCTTGGCTTCTGCTGCTTCTGGAGTCTTTTGGTGTAGGTCACTCTCTCTTTACTCTTGTGGTCTCCTCACTTGTTTTGTTTCCCAAAGAAATTTCAGGTTTTTCTTTGCATACCTCCTATTTAAGGAAAGCCTAACCATCCTTATCTGGGTCCCCAAAGATTTCTAAATTTCCATTCTCAGTATACAAAAATATAAATCCCCTGTTCTAAGACATTCTTTATTCATTAGGATGAGGATTACTTTGCTTGCAAGTGACAGAAACCCAATTAACTTATGTAAAAAAGTGAATTCGTTTTCTTATGTAATCAGCAAGTCCCAGAGGGCTGAATCTGGCCAGGTAAAACTAGGACCAGGGTTTCAAATTGTCACCTGGACTCTTGTCTCTTCACTTCTTGGTTCTACTACCATCTTCTCTTATTTTCACATATACTTTCTTCATATGGTAACAAGGTGGTGATGGGTAGCCCTAAGTTTACATATTCCTCACAGCATTATTTCAAGGGAAAGTTTATGGTACTCTCCCCACAAGCTGCTATACCAATCCTTCACAACACTGTTCATCAGTATTGTTTGGATTTATGTACTTAATCCTGGACCAATCTCAGTGTCCAGAGGGGTGTAAAAGTCGCAGGATCAACCTGCTGGCAGTGACCTGAAGTGGGCTTATATTAACTTTAGAGAGCCAATTCTGTGCTTTTCTCCCCAACTCCACATTTAGTGACATCATGTTGGGAGACTGAAGTCAGCCATGATGGGATGATTGGAGACAGAACCAATGCAAACTCAACAAATCAGGACTTTCTCATTTGGAAAGGCAGACTGTCAGCACACCACATGTCGCAGGCTCATCCTTATTTTAGGAAATAATGTGTTATAGGACTGACCTTTCTATCAAGATCCCACAGAGTAGGGAAAGTTCCAAAAAACAAAGGCATATATGACAGAACAGACTAAAACGGTATCCAGCAAGTATCACATTTAAAACTTTCTCTTTGTTTTCAGTCACAAATGGCAAATCCTTTTTTGAGGGGTGAAAGTATAGTTTTCCATGTCATTTCAAATGCACACATCCCAGGGACCTGCCTATAGTTACCTTTAGAAAACAGAAGAAGAGAACTAGGAACAAGACATATCCTTCTTACCCTGGGAGCTCTGTCCCCCAGAAGGGATCTACCAGAAAAGGTGAAGACTCCTAACGATCACTTTACCCAGTATTACTCAACACGCTGTGGAAATTTAACAAATATTTCTTGAAATACTATGACCAATAGTCATCCTATGTCTACCAAATGTGCTATATTTGTAGGCTTTGTTTGCTGGATCAGAGCTAAGCTGGCCATTATGTAGACTAAGGTCATACCTTTCTCCAAGATATCTTAGGCTGTCCTAACTTTCCAGAAGTTATGGAAATAGTGAAATAGGTATCTTTAACTGGAGCAGATGGAAAAGACTGTGAAACCTATCTGTAATCATCATTACTTCTGATAAACCGTGTTCTATTTTCCCTCCACAACTGGAGAAGCAGATGACTCAGAAAACACACACACACACACACACACACACACACACACACACACACACCATCATAAACTAAGGAGACTGCCAGGGTAGGGCAGATTCACTTCCCTGACCTATGTTACTACATGTGCTTACGCTTACTCTATGACCTGCCCTACCATCCTAAAAGGTCATGCCCTGTGGGAAGAGAATAACTCACATACAAAGGTAACTGTCCCTGAGATGGCAAGCAGCTTTGCTGTTATCCACTTCAGTGAAAAGGACAAGTGGTGGAGGGTCTGGTGATATAGCAGGGACCTGCAACATACACTCTTCCTGGGGACTGCTTGGGAATCAGCAGTCTAGGGAAAACAGCAGTGATGGGGAGAGAAGTAAGTAGCAAGACATATCTGTGCCTCACCAAACACCAGAGGATACAACAGAAGAGAGGAGCCTTCACTGGTCACCAAAGTCGGAGAGTATCCACAGAAGGAATTTCCTTGAAATTAAGGATCTTCCTGCTAGTCATCATGTACAGAGTCAGAACCCATAGATTTGGTTTCTTGCTAAAATGTGACCATGGTTTTAATCACCAGCTAGTGAAGTCTGTGATGTTTGAGTTAAAATTTCTAATATCATTTAATAGGGTTTAAAGATGGTGAAAATGACAGAGTGATTTGTCATATGACTTTCTGTTTCCTAATCATGAAACTTGATGCTACAAATTCTCCTGATTATGCAACTTTGTGTGCAAAATCCTTCATCACTTGCTCATTTTCCTAGAAGGTAAAGGCTTAATTCTGATTTGGCATTATATCCCTGTGGTAGGACCCCTGAATCTCTCTAGTCTGACTTCCCTCTTCTTTCTTTATATATCCTGAAACATGGTCTTCTCAGTCTGAATGTATGTCAAGGAACACACAGTGTGTATGCCTTCAAACTTTTATTTTTTAAAAATTTTAAAAAGATTTTTATTTATTTATTTGACAGAGAGAGAGAGAGAGAGCACAAGCAGGGGGAGCGGCAGGCAGAGGGAGAGGGAGAAGCAGGCTCCCTGCTGAGCAGAGAGCCTGACATGGGGCTTGATCCCATGACCCCAGAATCATGACCTAAGCCAAAGGCAGACACCCAACCAACTGAGCCACCCAGGTTCCCCACTTCATACTTTTAAATATATTCTTCCCTCTGCCTGGGATGCTACAGAAGCCCTAACTCTCTCAGTGTGGTAACATGTTTTTCATCCTTTAAGAAAAAACTCGGTGTTTACCTTTTTCTGACCCTGCTTCCTCCTTGTTCACCCCTTTCTGCCTACAACTGCTCATAAGTGGTGTTAGGCCTAATGTCACCTCTCTCCTCTCAAGTAAACCAGTGAGAGTATTTGCCACAATAATAACATTTTGAATGCAAACACATCTTATTGACTAGATCATGAGTTCCTTGAGAATAGGGGTTTCTGTATAATCCTCTTCTACATTCCTGGAGCCTAGTACAGTATTGGGTACCTAGTAAGATCACTGTACAGACTTTTAACATTCATGTTAAGATATATATTATTTGCAAGGCCATATGTGAGTAGATATTATAGGAAAACCCGTAAATTTTATGTTTCTTTTTAAATCACTATTCATCAAGCAGGAAGAATGCCCCAAAGTGGAGTAAAACTTGTTACCAAATACTATAATGAATTGCTTCTAGATAAAGGAGACATACTGAATTGCTAATTATGAAGTGCATGTCAACAGAGCAATGGCCATTCAGAAGATAAATGCGCGGGAAAATATTTCTTCAGTTACATGAGAAAAATATGACCAAAGAAATTCTAGCTGTGCCAGAAATTAATCACAATAATTTGTAAATCATTTCAAATACCAAAGGTCCAGTGATTTTTTTTTCCCCAAGAATAACATTTTAATGGTGGAAACCTTCCTCTAATAAAGAGGAATGTTAACACAGAATTACTTTCTTTTCTTTTATTTTTTTTAAGATTTTATTTATTTGACAGAGAGAGACACAGTGAGAGAGGGAACATAAGCAGGGGGAGTGGGAGAGGGGGAAGCAGGCTTCCCTCCAAGCAGGGAGCCCGATGCGGGGCTCGATCCCAGGACCCTGGGATCATGACCTGAGCCGAAGGCAGACGCTTAACGACTGAGCCACCCAGGTGCCCCAGAATTACTTTCTTTTAAAGAAAAGAAATATATATATATATATATATTTCCATCCAAGAGTTGAATTCATCTTATGAAGGGTGATGATGAGACTATATTGATCTCAGTGACATGTAAAAAAGCACAGTGTTAATTTTCAGAAGCATGCCATGTTGAGATTAGAGGCCTTATGTACTTGTTTGCTATTCTTATTGTCCATAAATGTTATGACTAAATATTGAATGTGGGAGGAACATGAAATATAGTAAATAGATGGCTCACTGAGATGCTGCTGCTGAATATTTCATTGACATTAATTCATCAGGATCAAAACCAGATGGAGGCTCACTAGTCATACCTGATAGCCCAAGTATTATGCTTTTCCAATTTCATAATTGTCAGACTTACTTGCTAAATTTAAATTACATGTTTACCAAGATCTTAATATGAACAAAGCATTGTGTAGAGCATAAAGATGAAACAAGACATAGTCCTTCCCCTCAGGAGGCAGTGTCCAAAAGAAAAAGATGATTAACAAGCTCATTCCAATAAACATACATTAAGTACCTGTTGTTTCTAAAGTGCTGTAGCAAGATCTATACCAGAGAGGTAAAAATGGCCTTATTATTGGAAATGTGGCTCTGATAGGAAGGATACCCCCAATTTCTACAACATACTACTTGTCCCATTGGGTAAAATTGGCATTTTTATCTCTAACAGTCTTGTTTAAAGGGGCTAAGCAAAGAATTTCTCTTAGTATTGGGAAGTGGAGTCATAGAAACCAGCACTCATCAAAGATATGGAGAAACCCACATAAACAAGAAGTAACCAATGCTGCAGTCTACATGGAACTTCACAAGGCCTACTAGAATCATCAGTGATTACAAGTCTAAGTTACTAGAAATACCTTATAGATAGGCTATTTCTTATATTAATGTGTTTCAAAGTCAAATGGTCAATGAAAACTGGGATAGACTTACCTGTATTACATACTCGCTAGAACCACAAAGCTTAATGTGGCAAAACAAAGAGATTAATATGTACCTCAACTATGTTAGTGAGCATAGGCTAGGCTGAACTTAGTGACATTTGTCCTGAAATCTCTGTGGCTTAATGCAATAAAGATATATTGCTGACTCATGTAAATTCTGATGTAAGTTGGAAGATAGGGTCTTTAAAGAAGTTGCCCTGTTTGAAGTGATTCTTTGATTCTGGCTGTTTTTTTTTTTTTTTTTTTAAGATTTGTTTATTTATTTGAGAGAGAAAGAGAGAGAGAAAATGAACACAGGGAAGGGCAGAAGGAGAGGGAGAAAGAAACTTTAACAGATTCCTCACTGAGCTTGAGCTTGAAGCCTCATGTGGGGCTCGATCCCACGACCCTGAGATCATGACCTGGGCTGAAACCAAGAGTCAGATGCTTAACTGACTGCACCACCCAGGTGCCCCAATTCTGGCTGATTTGCATTTGTTAGGCTGCCATATCTACATGTTGCTTCTGTGGGAAAAAAGAGAATTTAAAAATTGAGCACCAACTCTTAAAACTTTCATCCTGAAAGTGACCTTAGCCATTTCCCCCATATTCCATCAGCCAAAGAACCACATGGCCCTGCCTGATGTCAAGGGGACTGAGGACTATAGAAGAGTACATGGCTATTCAATAATCAGTGGATGCTTGCACCCCATGACAAGTAATGCCAAGTCTAAGAAAGAGATGGAGGCACTGCTGACAGTTAAGAGAAGAGGGCGGCAGACAACTGTTGAAAGAGAGCACACACTGTGTGGGACAAGTGAAGACAAGCAGAAATTTGCCTCGGATCCAGGGAATTCTGGTACAGCAGGAAGAGAAGAGAAAGTGCCAGGGATCCGTTCACAAGATCAATACAGACGATAATGGCTAGAGTTCAGATAAATCTCTCAGCCAAGTTAAAGAACAAGTAACTTAAAAAATCAGGGACAATGGTACTTGTAAAACAAAATTTAAAGTGCTGGGCTTTCAAAATTAATTGAGATTTGATTGTTCCAAACCGAGAAGCCCGTCATAGGGTCCACCCAGGAACTAAATTTTGTAAGTTACTCAGATGATTCATAGGCAGCCAGTCCATGAATCCCATTTTGAGAAACACTGGCTCAATAAGTGAGCCAAGTTAGAATTGGTACAGAAAGTAAAGCAAAATAATAAGAATAAAACACCAGTTTTGTTAAATTTTGTAAAACTGGTAAATACCAGTACTGAATGGGGGCTCAAGTTGAGTGTAAACTAAAATTGCCAAGGGTCTAAAGTGTCATCATACAATTTGTGGAATAATTATATTATATTTTATAATTAATCTTAATATAATGTAGATAAATGGCAGTTTCTTTTTCTTTTTCTTTTTTTTTTTCAAAATTGGTTCTTCTAAATATTTCTCACTATGAAAGTATTAGGGCTCTACCTTCTTTTGAGTAGGTTATGTTCCTCCTTATTTTAAGGACCCCATGCTCCCATATTTGGGGAGGTAAAGACCTGAGAAGGTCAAAAGGAATATTCTCAGTTAAGAGTTGTCTATAGTAACAGTGAGGAGGTAGGGGAAGGCGTAAGGATCAAGGACACTGGCCAAAGAAATCATCTATAATTACAAATTCATATGAGAAGGGAGAAGCAAAAATGAAAATCTCAATAGGGATACAAACATATACCAGCTCAAACCAGGAGAGTAACAGGGTTGGAGGTGTGCTAGTCTGTATCCTAGCTAAATCCAACTAGATAAATCCTTGTCCATAGACAAGGAATCAGAGACAGAGTTTACTCCATGGCTCTTCAAGCAGATGCAGCAGCTATGATTATAGATCTATCTGACACCGGAATACACAAAGAAATGTCTAATACACATGTACAACATGAAATAAATACTAACCTTGATATTTGAGCCATGCAGTTGAGTTACATTGCTATCTAAAAAATTATGTGCCTTGGAGTAGGGAGAACTAGAGCGCCACCTGCCAAAGAAGGAAGTTGGACTCTGTCTTACATCATACAGAAAAACTAACCCAAAATGGATTAAAGACCTAACTGTAAGACTCCAGATTGTAAATCCCCTTGCAGAAAACACAGAAGAAAAGTTTCATGACATTGGATTTGGCAATGATTTCTTAGATATGTCACCAAAAACACAGGCAACATCAGCAAACATAGACTACTGGGTCTACATCAAACTTAGGAATATTGTGCATTGTTAGAGACAATCACCAGAATAAAAAGGCCATCTATAGAATGGAAGAATATATTTGCAAACCACATAAGTCATAAGGGGTTAATATCCAGAATATATAAAGAGCTAGTTGTAAACTAATTAGAGAGCTAGTCGTAGGGCAAACAGAAAAAAATGAAAGAAACATTTATTTTTGAGTAATCTTTTATGTGCTAATCTCTCTCTCCCTCCATTATCTCCCCACTATATTTTCTTTCTTATCTATCTATCTATCCACATATATATGTGTGTATGTATATGCTATATGTATATAAACTCTGGAAGATGACTTGTGAAACCTTAGGGTTTCTTGAAACAGAGCAGATAATCACTGGTCAAGAGGCTCTGTGAAGTGACTTTACAACCCACCTAAGCGGTGCTGTGGTAGGGTTCGGAGTATCTCGAAAAGCACATGATCCTTAGACTATTTTTCCTGAAATAATACCTCTTTCAGCCCACATATGCACATGACATGCAACTCAGGCAATTCAGGGAAGAACAGAAAGATATTAATATCAACAGAGTATTTTCTCTGTGCCAAGCACTTTATGGATTCCTTCATACCCATTTCATTAAGTTTGGGCTGTGCTTCCTGGTGAGAGCTTAAAGCTCTACTTTTTGGTGCAGTCCACATCACCTTTGGATACCGATCCAGCTCAGCTTTCTGTTTTGAATGGTGAGCAAACTGTCCGTGGCATCACTGAGGTGGAAGGCTACTCAACCATCAGATGAAGAGGAACTTGAAGGGTGCTCAAAGATATGAAAAGCTGTTTCAGACCTGACTTGCAGCCATGGTAGGCACCTGGGCATGCTAGTGCGCTGAATTAATAACAGCTTCATCAGTCTTCCCTGAACCAGGCAGTAAGCATACAGGCAGCCAGATAGACCCTAATAAACATTCTAGAAATTCCTTTCAGGCTAAAAATAAAATGGAATACAGCATAAGGAGAGAACCCAGGGATTAGAGTGGAGATGGAAATCATTTTCCCAACTAAACATGAAATATGTGGTGGGAAATGAGCCATCACCCTTCCTTCAAAGTAGTTATACATTAGGTGAGTATATAAATTTATTTTAATAGAGCTGACGCAAGTTATATAGTCAGACAGTCTCTCTTAGAATTACCCATAGCACATTCTCTGGCAATTTTTGGTCATTTAAAGATAGATTGAAACTTGGAAAACAATCACTTTACCCTAATGGAAATTTTATTGACTTTGGAATTAAACAATTCTGAGTGAGACTCTACAGTGAGAAGCTTATTGGAATGACAGCTAAAAACTGGGGATTATCTCCAGGATGACCGTTCCTGCCTTGAAAGTTGTTGGAAAACACATAGCTCAGGGACTTAACATACTTAATAAGTCCTATTCATTATTGTTCTCATGAAAAAAAATAAAAAACAAATCACATGACTGATAAAGTTGGGGAACACAATTCCGCAACCAAATGTAAGATGAGCAATTTTTCTGTTTTTAATTTATAACTGCCTCTGGGATCATACCGAAGGAGGAATCCCCAATATTTTGCATAGTGCAAATTAACACAGTGGGTACATTACCAACAAGGAAATAAGCTCTAGCCTCCAGGAGCATCTGTTTTGAAGAGCACCATTATTTTGGATGCTTGAGTGCTAGAATACTTCTTCAAAGAGCCATCTCTGTGATTTAGAGTCAACCCAAGCTCCCAGACGCAGGCTCAGGGACATGAGAATCCCATGCAGACTGGCCTCTGAGGAATCCCATTGGAGGACCTTTGCAAACAGGCACAATTTGGCTGGCAGGATGTTACCTGAACACAAGACTCAATCTGCCAGCTTCATTCTTCCCCCCTGGCAAAAAGGATCTCTCTGCTTTTATTCTCTGTTCGCAGGGACTCAGAAACAGATCTGTTTGAGGAGACCACATAAACCAACCAAGGAGAATTGAGGTCACCCTGCTGAAATCACAGTGCAGGATGGCATTCTTGTTTGTTTGTTTTTTTTAACCTTTTAACCATTTTATTAAGGTCTGATTGATACATAAAGAGTGGACATGTTTAGCGTATACAGCTCCATGAATTTGGGGCTACTTAGACACCCATGAAATCATCACCACTATCAAAGCCATAGGCATGTCCATCACCTCCCAAAGTTTGCTCTTACCCCCTTTGTTATTACTATAATTACCATTAGTGGTAAGAACCCTTAACATAAGGTCTACCTTCTTTGCAAATTGTAAGTATACAATACCATTAGCTATTACAGTATATAATACTATCCTTAAATGATACAACACCACTAGCTATATGCTACTGTTAGCTTATGCAAGATAAGTAAGTTCTGGAGATCTACTATACAGCAAAGTGCCTAAAGCTAACAATACTGTATTGAGTGGCACTATCCCACTTACTTCTCAAAACAACCTGTGAAAAAGTTATGGTCATTGTCTTCATTTTTGAAATGCAAACCACCAGAGGAGGTTAAGAACTTGCCCATGATGAAAGAGCCAAGATTCAGCCCTGGTCTGTTCGATTTTAGGACCCAGGAATGTAAATCTTACATGCTTATAGCCAAGAGACCCCCTCTGCTTTCCTCCTGACTCACCAGTCCCGGGATTTCCAACACCACAGGAAGGGTCACCCCCCTCTTCGGAACTTCCCCTTGGGCTTCCAGTTGCCCATTTTTAACCTCTGGGAACTAAGAAGAAAGGGAACAGGTGTAGATATAGAGACCTGAGTTTTCCAGAGTCCCCCCATAAAAGGTAGTCATTTTCTTTATTCTCTCCATTACATAGCAAATATTTTTCTTCCTTTTAGTTCACCTTTTTGTTATACACCTGTCTGAGGGATCCATGGGCTTAATAAAATAGCCCCCAAACAACATAAAAAACACAGCCAGGCTAAAATGGAGTTGTAGGAAATGAAGCACAGCTGGCTTTGAGGGATTCCTGGAGCTGTTTTCCTTCTTGGTACCTCGGGTACTCACACTTCTCTGTGAGCCCTTGTACCCCTGTGGCCAGCCCAACCCATTATTTTATTTCAGGGTTTCACAAGTGGGTCCAGGTTTGTTCAGGGTGCTGACATCTTAATGAATTGAATTTCCTGGCTTTCCCATAAACTCATCTTCCTCCTTCATGCACCTTTTACAAACAGCAGCATGTGCCGACTTAGAGTGTTAGGATAAACCCCAGTTTCCCTGTGTGGCCCCAATATTTGGAGATTGGATTTTTCTCAGGTAGTAAGGGTTTGGGAAGAGCCAGCTGAGAGGCAAGCAGAAGAGGAGAGTGGACTGGAAGGCAGAGGTTCTGGGTTGTAATCCTTTCCCTCATCTCCTTTGTTTCATTTAGAAAATGTCTGTGGTGGGGCAACTGGGTTGCTCAGTGGACGAAGCGTCTGCCTTCGGCTCAGGTCATGACCCCAGGGTCCCGGGATCGAGCCCCATGTCAGGACTCCCTGCTCAGTGGGAAGTCTGCTTCTTCCTCTCCCTCTGCACCTCTGTGGAGTGCTTGTCCCTTGTCAGTTGCTGCCTATGTGTACTGCTCACCATCCCTTTCCTTGTCTGTAACGTGAAACAGTCAGGTTGGAAAATCTCTCAGATGTTTCCCAGCTCTTCCATTCCTGGCTGCCTGACCAGAAGCTCATGAGGATGGTCAACCTCCGTACGGTGCTGCTTGTTTAGATGTGGGTCTGTATTTATTTGGCGGTGTGGGAAGCTGTGGAGGACAGGTTTGGAAAGAGTATGACAGAGATAAAGAGACAGGTGGATTAGAATCTCCGATTCCCACCCCAGCCCTCCCTTCTCTACTTCATGTTCTACTGACACATGGAGTCTACCCTAGGGATGGAAGTAGAGTCATTCCCGTCATCACGTGACATTTGATAATGTAGGCAAAGAGGCTTACAAGTGTGCTTCCTTCTCTTAACTGGGATACGCCACAGAGGGATGAATGGGGGGGGGCTTAGGGCACTGAATTATCCTTTGGAATGATTTGTGATCCTCATTTTCTCTGCCATTAACTTAACTCAGGCTCTTATCAGCTCATTCCTGTATTAATACAGCAGAGAAATTTAGCTGGGCTTCCTACCTCATTTCCTTTTACTGTCCCCACGGCGACTAATCCACAGTGTATTTCTGCTTTTGCTTTTTAATTCCAAAGTCACAACCTGTCCCTGGCTCCTTGTTTCCTCCCATTCCTGGACCATCTTTTCCCTTTGGCTCCCCACTGGAGGTGAGTCCTTCACTGCACACTTTCTACTTAAAGCAGGAAGGTCATTCCCACCCCCCTCCTTTTTCTACCAAGTGTCATCCTCCCTACTCCTCAAAGCCCAATCTGTGTCTTTGCTTCATCATGAGGATTACTCAGACTATTTCAAAACTTATCTATCTTACTTTTCTCTACACCCCAGTTGCAATAAACAGTATTAATTTACCTATCAGTTGCGAACACATATTTTTGAGGCTGGCAATATATACCTGAACAAGCAAAGATTTTAGCCTTCTTTTGATGTAATACAGTAAATATTAATAGCCTTTACCTGGACCTCAATATTCACATTGTGCATATGTGTGTGTAACTTTAAGGCTTTTTTTCATGAAACAATATTGTTAATGGTTAACTCCCTATGATATTTTCTATTGTATTTCACGTGTATAAAAATGATGATTGCTAATCTGCAAAATTGATTTCATAGCCCACTCATAGGTTAAGACAGAAGTTTGAGGGCATTGATGTGAAGGAGGAGACACACATGTGACTGCTTGCTTCTCCAAGTGTGTTCTCAGTAGCGCACCAACATCACCTGGAGCTTTGTTAGCCATGCAGAATCTCAGGCTCTGCCCCAGATCCATTGAATCAGAGTGTACAGTTCTTATGCTTTATTAAAGTGTGAAAAGCACTGATGATGAAAACAACCACATATAAAACATGAGAAGTGTTAAATGGACATATGCTTGGGTGCTGGGAGAGGAGGTAAGGCCAAAAGGCCAGCTTTTATTGAGACAGACAGTGGCCTGGGTTCCTTCACATGCCTTGTCATCTTTCTCTCTTAAAACGATCTTACAAGTAAGTTGGATATTGTTATACTCATTTTCTGAGACAAGAAAACTAAGGCTGAGAGAGGTTAAGAGCCTTGGCCCAGCTCATACAATTAAGAGACTGAGGCACGGATGCAAAAACCTATTTGCAAAGCATATATCCAATAAAGGGCACATATGCAAAATACACAAAGAACCTTAAAACTCAACAATAAGAAAACAACTCAATGAAAAAATGGGCAAGAATATGTTTTCATATCTGGCAATGAAAGTCCTTTCCTTTTATTACCCTTATGCAATTTCTCAGTTTTCTCAGTTTGAGTTTCCAGTTATACTTTAGAATCACTCTGTCAAGTTAAAAAATAATTGAGTTGGGGGCACCTGGGTGGCTCAGTCGTTAAGCATCTGCCTTCAGCTCAGGTCATGATCCCAGGGTCCTGGGATTGAGCCCTGCATCGGGCTCCCTGCTCAGTAGAGGACCTGCTTCTCCTTCTCCCACTCCCCCTGCTTGTGTTCCCTCTCTCACTGTGTCTCTCTCTGTCAAATAAATAAATAAAATCTTTTAAAAAAAAGAAAGAAAAAGAGAAAATGGGTAAGAGATCTGAATGGACACTTCAACAAAGAAGACCTACAGATGGCAAATAAGCATATAAAAAGATGTTCAATATCCTATATCACTAGGGAACTGCAAATTAAAACAACAATGAAATACCACTACACACCTACTAGAATGGCTAAATCTGAAAACACAGATGACACCAAATGCTGGCAAGGATGTGGAACCACGGAACTTTCATTCTTTGCCAGTGAGAATGAAAAATGGTAGCATCACACTGGAAAACACAGTTTCTTACAAAGCTAAACATAGTCTTACCATATAATCCAATAGTCACATTTCTAGACATTTACCCAAATAAGTTGAAAATTTATGTCTACATAGATGTTTATAGCAGCTTTATTCATAATTCATAATTGTTAAAACATAGATGCAACAAGATATCCTTCAGTGGGTGAGTGGATAAATAAACTAGTACATCCAGACAACAGAATAGTACTCAGCATTAAAGAGAAATGAGCTATGGGCACCTGGGTGGCTCAGTTGGTTAAGAGACTGCCTTTGGCTCAGGTCATGATCCTGGAGTCCCGGGATCGAGTCCCGCATCAGGCTCCCCGCTCAGCGAAGAGCCTGCTTCTCCCTCTGGCCCTCCCCCCTCTCATGTGCATGCTCTCTCTCTCTCATTCTCACTCTCTCAAAATAAATAAATAAATCTTAAAAAAAAAGAGAGAGAAAGAGAGAAATGAGCTATCAAGCCATGAAAATGATGAAGGAGCAGAAGGCTCGCTGAGGACAAAGTGGAAGTTGGCACCCTACAACACACCCCACTGCCCCCACCCTCCACCCCCCTGCATTTGGTATGTGTGACATTCCTCAGGCACTCCTTGACTGCCCTAAAGGAAAAACAAATGGTTAACTGATAGAGATCACAGTCTTGCAGGACAGGAATCTCCCACAGTTTACAAATGTCCTAGTGATTTACAAGGAAGAAGCTTTCTCATCAATAGCCTAACTTCCAAGAGCCCCGTAACTCAGTTTCCTGAAGCCCTAACATCACCCTCCCCTCCATAAAATTGAGGGAGGCTGAGGCGGAAGGAAATACAAATAAAATTGAATTTCTTTTGAACCTGAAGCCCATTGACAAGTACGTGTGATAGGAGGAATGTAACATTCCTCCAGGAAACTCCCAATTGTTTTCATGTTAGTGCCCCATTAGAGGGGGAAATAGCCTTGGCTTGACAATAACCAGGACTCTAGTATCCTGAGAGTGTTTAGCATATGACAGTCCTTCTGGACACCCCTTTTGTCCTCACTTCCCCAACTCCTGACTATATAATCACCACTCCCAAGACCACAGGGCAGCAGCTCTTTCTGCCCATGGGTCCTGTCCCCTGCTTTAATAAAACCACCTTTTTCCACCAGAGACGTCTTAAGAATTCTTTCTTGGTCGTCGGCTCCAGACCTCACTTATATTCTAAAACTTCATCATCAAGACATGGAAGAAACTTGAAAACATATTGCTGTGAAAGAAGCCAATCTGAGAAGTCTACATCCTGCATGATTCCAACTCTATGACATTCCAGAAAAGGCAAAAGTATGGAGACAGTAAAAAGGTCAGTGGTTTTCAGGGGCTTGGGGGCTTAGGGGACAAGATCAATAAATGTATCACACAAGGCATGTTTAGAATACTGAAACTTCTATATGATTCTGTGATGGTCAATTGATGACGTTAAACATCTGTCCAAAGCCAAACAATGGTGCAGCCCAAGCGGTGAACTCTAATTTTATTTTTTTATTTATTTTTTATTTTTTCTTTAAATTTTTTATTGTTATGTTAATCACCATACATTACATCATTAGTTCTTGATGTCGTGTTCCATGATTTATTGTTTGTGCATAACACCCAGTGCTCCACACAGAATGTGCCCTCTTTAATACCCATCACCAGACTAACCCATCCCCCCACCCCCCTCCCCTCTAGAACCCTCAGTTTGTTTTTCAGAGTCCATCGTCTCTCATGGTTCGTCTCCCCCTCCGACTTACCCCCCTTCATTCTTCCCCTCCTGCTATCTTCTTCTTTTTTTTTCTTAACATATATTGCATTATTTGTTTCAGAAGTACAGATCTGTGATTCAACAGTCTCAAGCAGTGAACTCTAACATAAACTACAGACTCTAGTTAATAATTATGTGTCGGTATTGGCTTACCAATTCTAGCAAATGGACTACACCATTGCAAGATGTTAAAAATAGGAGAAACTGTGTAGGGGGAACAAAAGAGATAAATGGGAACCCTTTATACTTTCTGCACAGTTTTTTTTTTCTGTAAACCTAAAAAATGCTCTAAGAAAATTAAGATTAGAAAATCAGAAGCAAAGCTAGAATCGGAACCCAGGCTTGTCTGATATGAAGGACTGCCCCAAAAGGGCACTCAGAACTTTAAGGAGATGGGAGTAGGATTTCCCCAGGAGAGAACGGAGGAAGAATGTGAGAGCTTCTCCCTGACGCTCAGGGTTTCTATGCAAACAACCCCCCTCTACAATAACAGTGATGCAAACAGTGAATGAACATCCATGAAATAAACCCCAAAGAGAAAGAAAGAAACCAGCTCCACACATGTCCTTCCAAAAACTTCCCAAACTCATGTAGGGAAGACAGCATTACTCTGGCTCCAAAATCAGACAAGGACACAAAGACAACAATAAAATGCCAAAAGAAATTTTGTGATTCAAGCAAACATGACCTTTTCTATTTTTCCCTACAAGTGCTCAGCCACGGCTCAAAAAGACTCTCTGACTTTGTGTGAATTTCCAACAAAATAAATTCAATTACCAACAAAGAAGCCACGAGACTGAGAACAACGACAGCACCATAAAACCTGTTAGTCCTCAATTTATGAGAGCAATAGAATATGTGAATGACGTAAACCTCTTATACCCCTGACCAAAGGTCCACATCACTAAAACACAGGACTCCCAGCTAGCAAGCCATAAAGACCGCTCCTAGAAAGCTTTCTCCAGGTGAAAACACCATGTTTGTAGGAGGATAAAGACACATCTGTGGTTGCTCTGTGAGCCTGATCCATCCCACTTATCACCTGTTTAATCTTCAAGTTGGTGGCAAGATTCCTAAGAACTCTATGTAATTCCAATAATCTGAAGAAATTAAGGAGAAGTTAATGGCAATTATTCTCTTTTTTTTTTGCATAAATTTGAAAACTTCACCGAAACTCTGTAACACATGAAATATAAAGTGCATGACATCGGGGGGGGGGGGGGGTGGAGCAAGATGGCAGAGGAGTAGGAGACCTGGATTTCGTCTGGTCTAAGGAATTCAGCTGAATAGGGATCAAACCATTCTGAACACCTACGAACTCAACAGGAGATCAAAGAAGAGAGTAGCAACAACTCTCTGAACAGAAAAGCAACCACTTTCTGGAAGGTAGGACGTGCGGAGAAGTGAATCCGGGAGGATAGACAGCAGGGGAGGGGGCCTCCGTTGGCCACTTCTGGCAAGTGATAGAGCCATGGAGCACAAAATCGGAACTTTTAGAAGTCGGTTCCGCGGAGGGAGGTCGCTCCAGTGGCTAAGCGGGGGGTGGAACCCTCGCAGGACAGTGTGGTCTCAGGACCCTCAGAGTCACAGAAAGACTGGGGGTGCCTGAGTGCAGCAGAGCTCCCAGGTATCGGAGCGGGGAAGCCGGCTGCAGAGACGGAGCCGATGCGTGGGCTCTCACCTCGGGGTTGCCATAAACTGTGATCCGCGGCCCAGTGGGGCCACTGCTCCTCCAGTAGGGACCCAACAAGTGGCAGATCCAGGGAGACTCCCCTTCCTCCCCGGGGAGGAGCAGCGCGGGAGCACACCGCAGGGATCTGCTGGGTTTTGAGACTCCACACAGGGTCAGGTGCCAGAGATACAAATGCTCGTTCATAGGCCGGGTGAGCACAGAGTGCGGCCGGAGACCAGGGAGACGGGAGTGACTACTGCTTTTCTCTAGGGGCGCACTGAGGAGCGGGAACCCGAGTTCTCAGCTCCTCCGGGTGGAGATTGGGAGGCCACCATTTTCACCCTGGTCCTCCAAAGCTGTACCAGAGCTTGCAGGGAACAAAAGCTCCTGAGAGCAAACCCGAGCAGCTTGCTTAGCCCAGACCGACAAGGGTGGGGCAATTCCACCTCCGGCAAAGACATTTGGGAACCACAGCAACAGGCCCCTCCCCCAGAAGATCAGCACGAACAGCCAGCAAGCCAAGACCAAGTTTACCGATCAAGGAGAATGGGAGAATTCCAGCGCTAGGGGAATACTGCACATAGAATTCATGGCTTTTTTTTACCATGATTCATTAGTTTTTCAAAGTTAATTTTTTTAACTGTTTTTTACTTAATTTTTCTTTTTCCCTTTTTCAAACAACATCTTATCAATCGCTTTTTTAAAAAAAACATTTTTTATTTTTCATTTTTAGAGTCATATTTTATCCCTTCATAGAAGTTACCCTTATTTTTGGCATATATATATAAGTTGTTCTCTCTTTAAAATTTTGAGATACAGTTTCTTCTAACAGATCAAAATATGCCCTAAATCACTAGTGTATGGCTTTGTTCTAGTCTCCTGCCTGATCACATTCTTTCCCTTTCTTTTTTTTTTAAATCTTCTTCTCTCTTTTTTCAAACAACTTCTTATCGTATCAATTCCTTTTATAAAATCTTTTATAATTTTCATCTTTACAGTCATCTTCCATCCCTTCACTGCATCAACCTTTATTTTGTATATATATAAGTCTTTCTTCCTTTAAAATTTTAGGAGGCACTTTTTTCTAAAAGACCAAAATAAGCCCAAAATCTAGTGTGTGGCACTAATCTATTCACTAGCCTGATCATATTTGATCATATTCGGGTTTTTTTTTTGTATTGTTCTGTTTTTGTTTTTATCTTTTTCTTTTTCTTTTTTTTTTCTTTCTTTCTTTTCTCTTTCTTTTTTCTTTCTTTCCCTTTCTTTTCCCCTGGTTTCAGGTCTTTTCTGATTTGTATACAGTATATTTGCTGGGGACGTTGTAAACCTGTTAGCATTCTGTTCTCTCATTCATCTATTCTCCTCTGGACAAAATGACAAGATGAAAAAAATCACCTCAGCAAAAAGAACAAGAGGTAGTACCGTCAGCCAGGGACCTACTCAATACGGACATTAGTACGATGTCGGACCTAGAGTTCAGAATCATAACTTTAAAGATACTAGCTGGGCTTGAAAAAAGTGTGGAAGTTATTAGAGAAACCCTTTCTGGAGAAATAAAAGAACTAAAATCTAACCAAGTCGAAATCAAAAAGGCTATTGATGAGGTGCAATAAAAAATGGGGGCACTAAATGCTAGGATAAATGAGGCAGAAGAGAGATCAGCAATATAGAAGAGCAAATGATGGAAAATAAAGAGGCTGAGAAAAAGAGAGAGAAACAACTACAGGATCACGAGGGCAGAATTCGAGAGATAAGTGATATGATAAGACGAAACAACATTAGAATAATTGGGATCCCAGAAGAAGAAGAGAGAGAGAGAGGGGCAGAAGGTATATTGGAGCAAATAATAGTAGACAACTTCCTTAATGTGGGGAAGGAAACAGGCATGCAAAACCAGGAGGCACAGAGAACCCCTCTCAAAATAAATAAAAATAGGTCAACACCCCGACATCTAATAGTAAAACTTACGAGTCTCCGAGACAAAGAGAAAATCCTGAAAGCAGCTCGGGAGAAGAGATATGTAACCTACAATGGTAGAAACATTAGATTGGCAACAGACCTATCCACAGAGACCTGGCAGGCCAGAAAGGACTGGCATGATATCCTCAAAGCACTAAATGAGAAAACTATGCAGCCAAGAATACTATATCCAGATAGGCTCTCATTGAAAATAGAAGGAGAGATAAAAAGCTTCCAGGACAAACAAAAACTAAAGGAATTTGCAAATAGGAAACCAGCCCTCCAAGAAATATTGAAAGGGGTCCTCTAAGCAAAGAGAGAGCCTAACAGCAGCACAGATCAGAAAGGAACACAGACTGTATACAGTAACAGTCACCTTACAGGCAATACAATGGCACTAAATTCATACCTTTCAATAGTTACCCTGAATTTAAATGGGCTCAATGCCCCAATCAAAAAACACAGGCTAGCAGATTGGATTAAAAAACAAGGCCCATCCATATGCTGTCTGCAAGAGGGTCATTTTAGACCCAAAGACACCCCGACAATGAAAGTGAGGGAGTGGAAAACCATTTACCATGCTAATGGACACCAAAAGAAAGCTGGGGTGGCAATCCTTATATCAGACAAATTAGATTTTAAAGCAAAGACTGTAATAAGAGATGAGGAAGGACACTATATCCTACTTAAAGGGTCTATCCAACAAGAAGATCTAACAATTGTAAATATCTATGCCCCTAACGTGGGAGCAGCCAATTATATAAGGCAATTAATAACAAAAGCAAAGAAACACGTTGACAACAATACAATAATTGTGGGGGACTTTAACACCCCCCTGACTGAAATGGACAGATCATCTAAGCAAAAGATCAACAAGGAAATAAAGACTTTAAATGACACACTGGACCAAATGGACTTCACAGACATATTCAGAACATTCCATCCCAAAGCAATGGAATACACATTCTTCTCTAGTGCCCGTGGAACATTCTCCAGAATGGATCACATCCTAGGTCACAAATCAGGTCTCAACCGGTACCAAAAGATTGGGATTATTCCTTGCATATTTTCAGACCACAACGCTTTGAAACTAGAACTCAATCACAAGAGAAAAGTCGGAAAGACTCAAATACATGGAGGCTAAAGAGCATCCTACTAAAAATGAATGGGTCAACCAGGAAATTAAAGAAGAATTAAAAAAATTCATGGAAACCAATGAAAATGAAAACACAACTGTTCAAAATCTTTGGGATACAGCAAAGGCAGTCCTGACAGGAAAGTATATAGCAATACAAGCCTTTCTCAAGAAACAAGAAAGGTCTCAAATACACAACCTAACCCTACACCTAAAGGAGCTAGAGAAAGAACAGCAAAGAAAGTCTAAACCCAGCAGGAGAAGAGAAATCATAAAGATCAGAGCAGAAATCAATGAACTAGAAACCAAAAGAACAGTAGAACAGATCAACGAAACTAGGAGCTGGTTCTTTGAAAGAATTAACAAGATTGATAAACCCCTGGCCAGACTGATCAAAAAGAAAAGAGAAATGCCCAAATCAACAAAATCATGAATGAAAGAGGAGAGATCACAACCAACACCAAAGAAATACAAACAATTCTAAGAAAATATTATGAGCAACTCTATGCCAGCCAATTAGATAACCTGGAAGAAATGGGTGCATTCCCAGAGATGTATCAACTACCAAAATTGAACCAGGAAGATAGAAAACCTGAACAGACCTATAACCACTAAGGAAATTGAAGCAGTCATCAAAAATCTCCCAACAAACAAAAGCCCAGGGCCAGATGGCTCCCCAGGGAAATGCTATCAGACATTTAAAGAATTAATACCTATTCTCCTGAAACTGTTCCAAAAAATAGAAATGGATGGAAAACTTCCAAACTCATTTTATGAGGCCACCATTACCTTGATCCCCAAACCAGACAAAGACCCCATTAAAAAGGAGAATTACAGACCAATATCCTTGATGAACATGGATGCAAAAATTCTCACCAAAATACTAGCCAATAGGATCCAACAGTACATGAAAAGGATTATTCACCATGACCAAGTGGGATTTATCCCTGGGCTGCAAGGCTGGTTCAACATCCACAAATCAATCAACGTGATACAATACATTAACAAAAGAAAGAAGAAGAATCATATGATCCTCTCAATAGATGTAGAAAAAGCATTTGACAAAGTATAGCATCCTTTCTTGATCAAAACTCTTCAGAGTATAGGGATAGAGGGTACATACCTCAATATCATAAAAGCCATCTATGAAAAACCTACAGCGAATATCATTCTCAATGGTGAAAGCTGAGAGCTTTTCCCCTAAGGTCAGGAACACGGCAGGGATGTCCACTCTCACCACTGCTATTTAACATAGTATTAAAAGTCCTAGCCACAGCAATCAGAAAACAAAAAGAAATCAAAGGCATCCAAATCGGCAAAGAGGAAGTCAAACTCTCACTCTTTGCAGATGATATGATACTGTATGTGGAAAACCAAAAGACTCCACCCCAAAACTGCTAGAACTCATACAGGAACTCAGTCAAGTAGCAGGATATAAAATGAATGCACAGAAAGCAGTGGCATTCCTATACACCAACAACAAGGCAGAAGAGAGGCAAATCAAGGAGTCGATCTCATTTACAATTGCACCCAAAAGCATAAGATACCTAGGAATAAATTTAACCAAAGAGGCTAAGGATCTGTACTCAGAAAACTATAAAATACTCATGAAAGGAATTGAAGAAGACACAAAGAAATGGAAAAACGTTCCATGCTCATGGATTGGAAGAACCAACATTGTGAAGATGTCAATGCTACCTAGAGCAATCTACACATTCAATGCAATCCCCATCAAAATACCATCCACTTTTTTCAAAGAAATGGAGCAAATAATCCTAAAATTTGTATGGAACCAGAAGAGACCCAGAATAGCCAGAGGAATCTTGAAAAAGAAAAGCAAAGCTGGTGGCATCACAATTCCGGACTTCCAGCTCTATTACAAAGCTGTCATCATCAAGACAGTATGGTAGTGGCACAAAAACAGATACATAAATCAATGGAACAGAATCGAGAGCCCACAAATGGACCCTCAACTCTATGGTCAGCTCATCTTTGACAAAGCAGGAAAGAATGTCCAGTGGAAAAAAGACAGTCTCTTCAACAAATGGTGTTGGGAAAATTGGACAGCCACATGCAGAAGAATGAAACTGGACCATTTCCTTACACCACACACAAAAATAGACTCCAAATGGTTGAAAGACCTAAACGTGAGACAGGAGTCCATCCACATCCTAAAGGAGAACACAGGTAGCAACCTCTTCGACCTCAGCCGCAGCCACTTCTTCCTAGAAACATCGCCAAAGGCAAGGGAAGTAAGGGCAAAAATGAACTATTGGGATTTCATCAAGATAAAAAGCTTTTGCACAGCAAAAGAAACAGTCCACAAAACCAAAAGACAACCGACAGAATGGGAGAAAATATTTGCAAATGACATATCAGATAAAGGGCTAGTATCCAAAATCTATAAAGAACTTATCAAACTCAACACCCAAAGAACAAACAATCCAATCAAGAAATGGGCAGAAGACATGAACAGACATTTTTCCAAAGAAGACATCCAAATGGCCAACAGACACATGAAAAAGTGCTCCACATTGCTCGGCATCAGGGAAATCCAAATCAAAACCTCCATGAGATACCACCTCACACCGGTCAGAATGGCTAAAATTAACAAGTCGGGTAACAACAGATGTTGGCGGGGATGTGGAGAAAGGGAAACCCTCCTACACTGTTGGTGGGAATGCAAGCTGGTGCAACCCCTCTGGAAAACAGTATGGAGGTTCCTCAAACAGTTGAAATTAGAGCTACCGTTCGATCCAGCAATTGCACTACTGGGTATTTACCCCAAAGATACAAATGTAGGGATCCGAAGGGGTACGTGCACCCCAGTGTTTATAGCAGCAATGTCCACAATAGCCGAACTGTGGAAAGAGCCAAGATGTCCATCGACAGATGAATGGATAAAGAAGAGGTGGTATATATACACAATGGAATATTATGCAGCCATCAAAAGGAATGAGATCTTGCCATTTGCAACGACGTGGATGGAACTGGAGGGTGTTATGCTGAGTGAAATAAGTCAATCAGAGAAAGACATGTATCATATGACCTCACTGATATGAGGAGTTCTTAATCTCAGGAAACAAACTGAGTGTTGCTGGAGTGGTGGGGGTGGGAGGGATGGGGTGGCTGGGTGATGGACATTGGGTACGGTATGTGCTATGGTGAGCGCTGTGAATGGTGCAAGACTGTTGAATCACAGATCCGTACTTCTGAAACAAAAAATGCAACATATGTTAAGAAAAAAGAAAAAGAAGAAGATAGCAGGAGGGGAAGAATGAAGGGGAGTAAGTCAGAGGGGGAGACGAACCATGAGAGACGATGGACTCTGAAAAACAAACTGAGGGTTCTAGAGGGGAGGGTGGTAGGGGGATGGGTTAGCGTGTGATGGGTATTAAAGAGGACACATTCTGCGTGGAGCACTGGGTGTTATGCACAAACAATGAATCATGGAACACTACATCAAGAACTAATGATGTAATGTATGGTGATTAACGTAACAATAAAAAGATTAATTAAAAAATAGTCCATGACACCGGGACGCCTGGGTGGCTCAGGTGTTTAAGGGACTGCCTTCAGCTCAGGTCATGATCCTGGAGTCCCTGGATTGAGTCCTGCATCAGGCTTCCTGCTCAGCAGGGATTCTGCTTCTCCCTCTGACCCTCCCCCCTCTCGTGTGCGTGTGCTCTCTCTCTCTCTCATTCTCTCTCTCTCAAATAAATAAAACCTTAAAAAAAGTGCATGACACCATGAGTTATTAGTTATTTAATTGTAGTAAACAAGAACTTATTTTAACAACTTGTCTTTTCCTGGGTTATCTGAAAGAAATTCTGGATGGTCAGCATTTTTTCCCCTGCTCTATTACATTGATTACTGCTAAGTAGTAACTTGATTTAGGCTTAGGGGGTAGTCTATCCGGACTGTAAGCAGAAAGTTAGGGGTCCCCCCAAAAAAGAAAAATGAGATATAGCTTTCCTGACCCAAGAGAAGTCATTTTAGGCCCCCAGCTATTTTCCTAGACCTTTGTGCCCTATTTACCCAAGCACACATCTTGCAATAAAGAAATGCAAAAATCTCAGTAGTTAAGGATATTAAGCGAACAAAGAGAATGCAAAAACGAACACCCTCTTCCAGGCCTGGAAATAGACTAACCACATCAAAGACAATAAATCAGTGGTATAGAAATTCACAGTGCTGTTTTGAAAGCAAGGTCCTGCATTCCTTACCTGAGGTAATGAGCCCAGCCCCCTCCCAGGGCTCTCAGAGCAATCCTGTAGCCCTTCCCCCTTGCCTGACAGTTACCTCTGCTTCATTATAATGTTAAAATCTCCCCTGGGAAGGAACACAAACCTCATTAAAATAACATACAATGTAAGTATAGGCATGTTTCCTTAAAATGCCTGCGCGAACTTATATCCATCTCTCCATAGGATGACGAAACTCTCCTTTCTGAATATTCATCCTAGCCCTAAATAAAAGGAACCCATTCACGTGACCCTGCTTGGGGAGTCCTGACTTTGGAAGTTATGCCCTATGATCTCCTTATTTGCTGCAAATGAAGTTTCCTTTGTGTGACAACTCCAGCTGGTTCAGTCTTTCCCTGAAACTCACCAAGGAGCGGACTCACTCACGTTAGTTCAGTTACAACATCTTTGGCAAACTTCCCATCATTCTGAATTAACTAGCGTAATTTCTGGTGCTGCTCCCCAAAACAAGTCTTCTTCCTGGTCTTTCTGAAAATCTATTATGTACCCTGTTGACTTTTAATTCCTCTGGGTTTTGTTTTGTTTTGTTTTGTTTTTCATTTAGCAGATTCATTGTCAGTCAAATGCTAGACAATGTATTCAACCCTGCCCATCTGTCATCATTACTCAATACCTTTCCCAGACGCCTTCATCCAGTTCTTCGACGCAAATTCCCCTTTGTCCCAAACCCCTGCAGCTGTATGATCTCTCCGCTCAATAAGGTAGATTAGGGTCAACTTTTCTCTGTGTCTGGGGGGCTGCTCTGACCTAGCCCCTCTCCCTGAGGCCCCCTGAGAGAGGCTAGGTCATCAGTGAGTATTCTGAAGTTATCTCCTGAAGTCTGGAGTTTTTTAGAGCTCCTATTAATTTGATCCCTGAGCTCATCCGAGCAGCGCAGCCCTGGGGGAATATGCTGAATTTGGTTTTCATCTAGAATCTCTCCTTAGCCATGGGAGTAGGAAGTAAATGTCTGAGACTGTCAGAGACTTTCCTACCTTCCCGCACTCTCCGGCACAATCCGAAGGACCAACACCTGGTAAAATGGGGCCCCAGTCTAGGGTGGGCCACCTGTGCACGTGTCCCCCGGAGCCCTGGGCTGGTAGTGTCCCTGCACACCGCAGCAGGGAGTAAATCCAGACTTCCCAGTATTGCCCCTAACAGCAATGGCATAATAGTGCCCTCTAGCGACAACTGAGCTAACTGTGTCCCAGAGGCTGTGATAACGAACCTGACGTGGGTGAGCCTCCCTCTTTCTGCTGAAAATGAGATGATATAAACGATCTGATGCCTGGGGCTTATGTCAAAGACATGTTCTCTCTTAATGAGCTGGTTGTTGGTGTATTTCAGAGTTCATTAGGTCTGTTCTTCCTTTGCAAAGACCCCGTGTGTGTGTGTGTGTGTGTGTGTGTGTGTGTGTGTTTTAACAGTTTTACTGAGATAAAATTTACATGCCATAAAAATTCACCCATTTCTGGTGAGCAAGCCAGTGTTTTTCAGTAAATGTACAAAGTTCTGCAATAATCTCCACAATCCCACTTTAGAACAGTTCCACCACCCCCAAAAGAAACTTTTGTGCTCATTGCCATCCCCAGCTATCATCCACCACTAATCTGCCTATTCTAGACATTTCATATACAGGCAATCTTACAAGGTAAGATCTTTCATCTGGCTTCTTTCACGTAGCGTAATGTTTTTGAGGTTTACAGATGTCATAGCGTGAGTTAGCACTTTGTTCCTTTTTATGGCCAAATAGTGTCCCATTGGATGGACATCTTGCATTTTGTTCATCCTGTCATCATCCCGGGATGCTCTTTTGGAATAAAACTGGTTATGAGCTGAGCGTTCTACACTGTTATTACCCATGACTGTTAAGTTGATTCTGTACCAAAACTGGACTTCTAGGACATTGCAAATATTAATGTTGTCCTTATGTGGGAAGATGATGAGGTATGAGAGCTTCCAGACTCACTTTTGCCGGGAGGTTGTGATTCCTTTTGGCCTCTGCAGTATTCCTTGATAGTAAGCACTTCCCGTGGCCCTTGAGGTTCAGTCGTTGTGAGTTACTTTGAAAAAAACTTGACAGTTTCTAGACCTAGTCTCATGTGTCCTTATGGTGTCCCTTCTGGAAACACCCACCTCATCAGTCTAGGATTTCGTACGTTTTCCAACCTCTACCAGAATGTCTCCAATTCATTTTTATATTCAACTCCCCCCCAAAGTCCTAAAACCTGACATAACGGACCCTCAGGACATGGAATAATTATATATCATCCCCGGAAGTCCCTATGGCATTAAAATGATCAAGGACTGAGTTCTAGCCCTGGTCTTAGAGGGCATATTCTGATAGAACCCTACATTGCATATTTAAGACAAGCCTCTCATGCGGCTTTATAAGATTTTGTCTCAAAGCAGTTTCCTTGAGACAGAACATCTACCCTGTTTTTATCACTGTAGTTCCTCAACAATATTGACTATTCCTCCAATGACCTTGAAGTTGTGTGGCCATGGTGAAAAAGATACAAGAGAGACAAACACTCAGACATAGTTTCACCGGTAATATTCATCCTAAAGGTTGTGAAGCTTGTATAAGCTAACAAATGACTACAATGTATCAGAAAATAATTATCAAAACCTTAGGAACTGGATAATGGTTCTTTGCTACCACTGAAACAGCTTCGGTTTGGATCTGAAGCCAAAACATCAAACACCTGTCCTTGTTTTATAGCATAATGAGATTCTCTAGCAGCCAATGAGTCCAGTGGGCTCTAAGAAACAATATTTGAGTGGCTGATGCTTCCGTGTTTCTGTTTTCTACGGACCGAGTGAAAACAGGAAATCGTCCTTCCGAAACAAGGTCATAGGCCGCGCTGGCGTCATCCTGGAGGAGCGAAGGCTCTGTTCTCACTGCGCAATGGGAGAGAGCTGGCCGTCTAAAAGTAAGTTCGGTTGCCTTAACTTGAGAAGCAAGGACGAAAATGTCTGTCTCTGTCATCTTTGCTAGAGCAGATGAGAAGAAAGATTGATGGGTACAGTTTTTAGGATGGCAAGAGACAGGGATTTCAGACACCAGGTTTTACTTTCAAGTCAAACAAGAGTGGGATCGATGACATAAGGTTTGGACGCTCACTGTACCGCAATGAACAGCTTGGGCACTATAATGAAAAACTGCAGGGCAGCCCAGGTGGTGCGGATTTTTCTTATGAAAGCAATAGCTATGACTAAAACTCTAATAGCAATCAAAAGCGAGTCCCAAGGGGTGAATTCCCTTCCTTCAATGTTGCCGAACAATCCTGGCAGCGCTTTGGATTTTGAGAGCTGATGAATGGCCAAGGTTGCTTCAGTACCATATAACTTTGCAAAGCCATTTCTGACATCCGAAAAACCGAGACATGTGGTAAGCAAGCCTAAAAATGGCAAAGGCCTGAAAATAGTCTATAAAACATAATGGTAGGCTGAGCAGCTGCAATCATAATACGTAAAGAACAGTGAGCCCTGCTGTGCTGGTCCCCTTGTGCAAGGCTCTGCAAAAATCCTCACCTATCTCTCCACCTCTGAAATGCATGTCCACTCCCTCCTCCTCCTCCCTGTCACCTCTTCCTCCAGCAAGAAAAGCTAGGGTGGTCAGGGGAAAGGTCAGCCTGCCTGTATACATGGCCTTGGCTATCTTACTTGAGACTCAGTTTGCTAATCTGGTTGACTTCAATAATAAACAATGACAAATCGGTAAGAATAAAAACCATTACATACTAACAGGTTTTGAAGGAAACGACTACAGGCATTATCTTACTTAATTCTCATTTTTAAAAACTATGAGGGGTGCCTGGGTGGCTCAGTCGGTTAAGCATCTGCCTTCGGCTCAGGTCATGATCCCAAGGTCCTGGGATCGAGCCCCACATCAGGCTCCCTGCTCGGCCGGAAGCCTGCTTCTCCCTCTCCCACTCCCCCTGCTTGTGTTCCCTCTCTTGCTGTGTCTCTCTCTGTCAAATAAATAAATAAAGTCTTTAAAAAAATAAATATAAACTATGAATTGAGGTGTCATTACTAATACTATTTTATGAATAAGGAAATGGAAGTTCGGGATGGTTAAGTAATTTGCCTAAGGTTATTGGGTTAGTAAAGGACGGAAGTGTAACTTGATCCCACCAGTTGTGACCAGCTAATTGCTGTGCTCACTGGCATCCCGTAGTTTCAAGTGAATTTTGCAGACAGAGCATATTTGATACACTGGCCTTGTAGTACATGTTCAGAAAATGTTAATGTTTGCCTTTTTGTCTCTGTCTGGTGAACCGAATCTTCCCCTTCTCACCTAAATCCTTATTAGAGTCCCTGCTGCCCGGAAGATCCTTCTGAAGAAACTCAAGCCCAAGTTTGCAAAACAAACTATAATTTACACCCACTGGGAGCTATTGTTCAGTAATTACACTAAAGGTTAGCATTGTTTTATCTTCAAGAGATTCTCAGACCAAAGAATGACACCCTTCCTTTCAACCCACACAGTATTGAGTAGGATGTCGGAACATTTTCCCAGAGAAATGTCTTCGTTAGCAATAAAATATCTGAACCCTAGAATCAAGAGCCAGGAGAAGGGGGCTAACGTCTCTGGAGTTTGGGGAACTTTTATAACCACTGGGCACTCTACAATCTACAGTTTCTCCAACCTTTAATAATATATGTGTTCTTAAAATCGGTAAAAAAAAAAAAAAAAGAAATCAGATTTTTTAAAGAATTAAATTCTATTTCTCCATTACCTTATATTTGAATTTCAGAGATCAGAGTCCAAAGCAAAAGTGGCCCCAACACATAATCAAGTGTCTTGAGGATTCAGCAAATGCCGCACTGTAAAGAAAATGATATGCATGTCCTGATGGAATGTTGATGTGCTCTGTGTGTACCTCCATCCAGACAAGACAGGATTTGCAGGAGCGGAGAGCAATACAAAACTGACAACTCCCAGGGGGAAGGCCTCCTGCAGACGGGGGGGGGTATCGTCCATGCGCTGATCTCCCAGGTACCTAGCCTGAATGGCTTCCTTATAGTCACCTCGCACTAGGAAACCAGACTCACACCCATCACACCCACATGGGATGAACTGGTATTAGAAAGCCACTTGAGTAAGTTACAAGGAGAACTTGATATTGGGATTCTAGCTCTCCACAGCGGCAGATCAGTGCATTCCCTTCCCAGTGGGGAAACTGGCTTGAGAGACCATCTGCACCACAGGCATTGGCTGGAGAATACAATCATAAATGGGTGACAAGCCAGTGTCTGTGAAAGGATTATTTAAGAGAGATGATATTAAAGAGAGAATCGAACGGATTGTGTAAATAATCTATTCTTCTAGATTTTCCAGGTTGTTAAATCATCAGAAAGCAAAGTACTGGAACTATACTAGCTCGGTATCTCCCATCCTGGCAGATGTATTCTGCTGTCTCCCAGATTCCCATATTCCCATTCAATTAATGTTGTGACCAAATAGCCCTCAAGTCTAGTTATAGGAGGGTGTAGAAATGAAGAAATGAAATTTTGTCTCTGCCTTTGAACATTGCAACAGACTTATTATAGTCACTTAGTCATCAGTTTGCACAATAGATTTCATTAAGCTCCTACTAGACGTTAGGTAATCTGCAAGATGCTGATTTATAAAATTGAATTAAGACACAATCTGTATCCCAGGGAAGTTTATAGTCTATGAGGAAGACTCACACTTAAGATAGCTAAATTAACCAATAGTGGAGGCATACCCAAAGGGTGGAAACATTAATTCAGCCAGGATGGAAAAGAGAAAATGAATCAGGAAGGGTTTACAGTGGAATTCACAAACTGAGATTCCACAGATGAAGAGCTACACATGTTTTTACTGGTCAGAAGTAGGGTAAACAGCCGGTATGAACTACCTTTGGGGGATGGGAGGTTTATTAGCTTATAAAACTAGAATATCCATGGAGCTACCCAACATTCACTATTCACTTCAGATACGACTGAAACCCGGTCTGTGCACATCCCTGGTTTGTCTCTTTTTCTACACTCTCCATTCACAGGGCCTTGATTTTTTTTTTTATTATGTTATGTTAATCCCCATACATTACATCATTAGTTTTTGATGTAGTGTTCCATGATTCATTGTTTGCATATAACACCCAGTGCTCCATGCAGAACGTGCCCTCTTTAATACCCATCACCAGGCTAACCCATCCTCCCACCCCCCTCCCCTCTAGAACCCTCAGTTTGTTTTTCAGAGTCCATAGTCTCTCGTGGTTCATCTCCCCTTCTGATTTCCCCCCCTTCATTCTTCCCCTCCTGCTATCATCTTCTTCTTCTTCTTCTTCTTCTTCTTCTTCTTCTTCTTCTTCTTCTTCTTCTTAACATATAATGTATTATTTGCTTCAGAGGTACAGATCTGTGATTCAACAGTCTTGCACACTTGACAGCGTTCACCATAGCACATACCCTCCCCAATGTCTATCACCCAGCCACCCCACCCCTCCCACCTCCCACCACTCCAGCAACCCTCCGTTTGTTTCCTGAGATTAAGAATTCCTCATATCAGTGAGGTCATATGATACACGTCTTTATCTGATTGACTTATTTCGCTCAGCATAACACCCTCCAGTTCCATCCAGGTCATTGCAAATGGCAAGATTTCATTCTTTTTGATGGCTGCATAATATTCCATTGTATATATAAACCATATCTTCTTTATCCATTCATCTGTCGATGGACATCTTGGCTCTTTCCACAGTTTGGCTATTGTGGATATTGCTGCTATAAACATCAGGGTGCATGTACCCCTTTGGATCCCTACATGCGTATCTTCGTGGTAAATACCCAGTAGTGCAATTGCTGGGTCATATGGCAGCTCTATTTTCAAGTGTTTGAGGAACCTCCATACTGTTTTGCCAGAGTGGCTGCACCAGCCTGATTCCCACCAACAGTGTAGGAGGGTTCCCCTTTCTCCACATCCCCGCCAACATCTGTCATTTCCTGACTTGTTAATTTTAGCCATTCTGACTGGTGTGACGTGATATCTCATTGAGGTTTTGATTTGGATTTCCCTGATGCCGAACGATGTTGAGCACTTCATGTGTCTGTTGGCCATTTGGATGTCTTCTTTGGAAAAATGTCTGTTCATGTCTCCTGCCCATTTCTTGATTGGATCATTTGTTCTTTGGGTGTTGAGTTTGATAAGTTCTTTATAGATTTTGGATACTAGCCCTTTATCTGATATGTCATTTGCAAATATTTTCTCCCATTCTGTCGGTTGTCTTTTGGTTTTGTTGACTGTTTCTTTTGCTGTGCAAAAGCTTTTTATCTTGATGAGGTCCTTGATTTTTCAGGGAGGTTGTTTCCCTTGATGGGCAAGTGAACAGCCAGCAATTTCAGGCTTGCCTGTCCCGTGCAGCCTTGACCCTGGAGTAATGATATTCAAGGGTGTCTTTCTCAACAAATTCCTGCAGTACAGGAAAGGACTCTAGATCTGACTTGTACAGCACGCTCACCCCTAAAATAAGTGTGGGAGTCACTATTGGGATGCTCTTAACTGGTCAGTGGGCATGGGATCTGATGAAGATTATTATGACATCAGACTGAGGTAGACCCCAGAGAAGGAAATCATATTTTTGGAAAAGAGAAATAATATATTCCCACTATTGTACAATGTCTGGATACATATTGTGTTCTAGAACTCATAGGTGTGATTACAAGGAGATACACTTCAGTTAATAATGAAACTGGCCAAGAAAACCAGCTCATTTTTAATGAAACTTTCAGAAGAGTAACGTCCTGACAATACAATAGGTGAATAGTTCACTAAAGGGGTTTGTGTGTATTTTTTTTTTAATTTTTTAAAATTTTTATTGTTATGCCACCATACATTACATCATTAGTTTTTGATGTAGTGTTCCATGATTCATTGTTTGTGTATAATACCCAGTGCTCCACGCAGAATGTGCCCTCTTTAATACCCATCACCAGGCTAACCCATCCCCCCACCCCCCTCCCCTCTAGAACCCTCAGTTTGTTTTTCAGAGTATATCGTCTCTCATGGTTTGTCTCCCCCTCCGATTTACCCCCCTTCATTCTTCCCCTCCCGCTATCTTCTTCTTCTTTTTTTTTTTCTTAACATATATTGCATTATTGGTTTCAGAGGTACAGATCTGTGATTCAACAGTCTTGCACACTTGACAGTGCTCATCATAGCACATACCCTCCCCAATGTCTGTCACCCAGCCACCCCATCCCTCCCACCCACCCCCCACTCCAGCAACCCTCTGTTTGTTTCCTGAGATTAAGAATTCCTCATATCAGTGAGGTCATTTTAACAAGTTTCCTGACTTGTTAATTTTAGCCATTCTGACTGGTGTGAGGTGGTATCTCATTGAGGTTTTGATTTGGATTTCCCAGGGTTTGTGTGTATTTTAAACATCAGCAGGAAGCAGTTACAACTTAAAACTAAAATATGTCTAGGATTTCATAAAGCACTTTCGTGTACATCATTACATTGAATAACTTCCTATAAATTAGGTGCCATTCTCTTCATTTTACAGATGCGGTAAAGAAGTTCAGAAATTAGGGGATTTATCCAAGCTCAGAGGATGGCTAAGTAGCAGAGTCAGGATGCAGGTCCTGATCTAATTCCTCACAAACTTTTATGATAGTTTAGGTGGGTCTGCCATGAAGAAGGTTGGCTTTAAAATGGCAGGTGCTAAAAGGTGGTTTGTACTGAGACAAACAGAGTTGAAGACTCCAGCACTGACACAGGGGTCTACTCTATGACTACTTGGACACCTTGACTAGATTGTTTAGTGGTGGAGTGTGATTTATTAAATTACCACAATTTCGTAAATATATATATACATATATTTGGTAAATATATATATAGGTAAATACATATTTAAATATTATATATTTATATATTTAAATATATTTTATATATTAAATTATATATAATTCATAAATATAACTAATAAATATATTGAATTATATATTTAAATATATTTACACATACTTTTATTAATATGTAAAATATATGTATATATAAATATATATTTAAAAACATATTTATTTAATATATGATTTAATTAATTTAATATATAATTAATTTATTAATATATTTAATAATTGATCATAGACAGTTTATATACTATATAAATTAATATATAAATATAATATATAATATATAATAAATGTATAAATAATAAATAAATATATATATACATAATGAATGAATAAATAAATATTTACTTATTTAAAGGCAGCCAATTCAATCTCTCTCCTCTGACTGACTTCTAATAGGCCAGCAGTTCCTAGTACTGGCTGTGCATCCTGGTGTTTGCAGTTTAACAAGCTCCTCGGGTCCTGCTGATGCTCAGCCACATCTGGGCACATCGTGCCAACAATCTTTCAATTCCAGTGTGTTTTCCCCCGACTAGGTGCATTGATTTTCATCCCCAGGAGCGCAAGGTTGGAATGCTTAATAAAAATGTCCGGTATTTGACAGATCCTTAAGCTTAAGAAAGAGGGAAACAGCTTCTCCTTCACTAGAACTTCCAGTCTCTTGGATCGAAATGAGCAAAAGTAATTTCCCTCATCAAGTATTTGTTTTAATTTTCTGATTTCAAAATATGTTATTCGAAAAGGTTTATTTATCCTAGACACTTGGAACATTTTGGAATTGGGGCTGATTCATCGTTGCAGCTTTAAGTTTCCTTTGTCTTTAAAAGGCTGTGATTACCTCGGTATCTTTCTCAAGTTTTAATTTTTCTTACCCTCCGTTTAAAGATGTCTGTTTGTTGTTTATGCTTCCTTTAATAAATCAGAACTATTTCATTTTAAATGCTTTATGGTTACATTTGGAACCAACATTCATTTCCTTGTTCTGAGCACTTTCTCAGGTAATCATTCTCTGTGTTGTTGTTTGTGTGTTAGGCTTCACGAATCCTAGCAGAAACGTTAGTGAAAAACAAACTATCAGGAATGAATCGGTGGACAAAAGTCTATCACAGATTGAGAAGGACTGGAAAGGCTATGAATGCTCTGGGTACCCATATGGAGCCAGCCTAGAAGGGAAAGAGGGAGAATGCACAGACAAGAAAATTTGTGGGGAAAGACAACATTATCGGCTCTTTAGTTCCTTAGAATGATCCCCCTGCTCGAATTCCCCCCAAATTCTCAGAAATTGGGATATACTCTGGGGAGAAGAACATGGAACAGATGTTTTGATTTTTCAGCATGTGGAACTGTTTGCCAACAAAGGGCAAATTCAAGAACATCCATTCAATATTTCCAAAGACCTCATTATAAAAACAAATGTGAGGAGGCGGAGCAAGATGGCGGAGGAGTAGGAGACCTAGATTTCGTCTGGTCTCAGGAATTCAGCTGAATACGGATCAAACCATTCTGAACACCTACAAACTCAACAGGAGATCGAACAGGAGAGTAGCAACAACGCTCTGAACAGAGAAGCGACCACTTACTGGAAGGTAGGGCGTGCGGAGAAGTGAATCCGAGGCGATATTCAGGAGGATAGACGGCGGGGGAGGGGCCTCCGCCGGCCGCTTCTGGCAAGTGCTAGAGCCGCGGAGCACAAAATCGGACCTTTTAGAAGTTGGCTCGGTGGAGGGACGTCGCTGCAGTGGCTAAGCGGGGGGTGGAATCCTCCCGGGACAGTGTGGTCTCAGGACCCTTGGGGTCACAGAGAGACCGGGGGTGCCTGAGTGCGCCAGAGCTCCCAGGTATCAGAGCAGGGAAGCCGGCTGCAGAGACGGAGCAGAGTCACGGGCTCTCACCTCGGGGTTGCCATAAACGGTGATCTGCGGCCCAGTCGGGGCACGGCTCCCCCAGCAGGCACCCAACAAGCTGCAGATCCGGGGAGACTCCCCTTCCTTCCCGGGAAGGAGTGGTGCGGGAACGCACTGCAGGGATCTGCTGGGTTTGGAGACTCTGCGCGGGGTCGGGTGCCAGAGATAGCAATGCTCGATCACAGGCCGGGTGAGCACGGAGTGCGGCCGGAGACCGGGGACATAGAAGTGACTGCTTTTCTCTGGGGGTGCACTGAGGAGCGGGGCCCCGAGTTCTCAGCTCCTCCGAGTGGAGATTGGGAGGCCACCATTTCTGCCCTGGTCCTCCAAGGCTGTACCGAGAGCTTGCAGGGAACAAAAGCTCCTGAGAGCAAACCGGAGCAGCTTCCTTAGCCCGGACCGACAAGGGCGGGGCAATTCCGCCTCCGGCAAAGACATTTGGAAACCACATCAACAGGCCCCTCTACCAGAAGATCAGCACAGCCAGCAAGCCAAGACCAAGTTGATCGATCAAGGAGAATAGGAGAACTCCAGCGCTAGGGGAATACTGCACATAGATTCATGGCTTTTTTTTTTTTTTTACCATGATCCATTATTTCATCAAAGTTAATTTTTGTTGACTGTTTTTTTTATTTTTCTTTTTCTCTTTTTCAACCAACATCTTATAAATCCCTTTTTTTTAAAAAAAAAACATTTTTTATTTTTCATTTTTAGAGTCATATTTTATCCCTTCATAGTAGTTACCCTTATTTTTGGCATATATATATAAGTTGTTCTCTCTTTAAAATTTTGAGGTACAGTTTCTTCTAACAGATCAAAATATACCCTAAATCACTAGTGTATGGCTTTGTTCTAGTCTCCTGCCTGATCACATTCTCTCCCTTTTTCCTTTTTTTTTTTCTTAAATCTTCTTTCTTTTTTCAAACAACTTATCTTACCAAGTCCTTTTATAAAATCTTTTATAATTTTCATCTTTACAGTCATCTTCCATCCCTTCATTGTATCAACCCTTATTTTGTACATATATGTCTTTCTTCCTTTAAAATTTTAGGAGGCACTTTTTTCTAACAGACCAAATTCGCCCAAAATCTAGTGTGTGGCACTGATCTATGCACTAGCCTGATCATATTTGATCATATTCTGCCTTTTTTGTATTGTTTTGTTTTTGTTTTTATCTTTTCTTTTCTTTTTTTTTTCTTTTTCTCTTTCTTTTTTCTTTCTTTCCCTTTCTTTTCCCCTGGTTTCAGGTCTTTTCTGATTTGTATACAGTATATTTGCTGGGGACGTTGTAAACCTGTTAGCCTTTTGTTCTCTCATTCATCTATTCTCCTCTGGACAAAATGACAAGACGAAAGAAATCACCTCAGCAAAAAGAACAAGAGGTAGTACCGTCAGCCAGGGACCTACTCAATACGGACATTAGTACGATGTCGGACCTAGAGTTCAGAATCATGACTTTAAAGATACTAGCTGGGCTTGAAAAAAGCGTGGAAGTTATTAGAGAAACCCTTTCTGGAGAAATAAAAGAACTAAAATCTAACCAAATTGAAATCAAAAAGGCTATTGATGAGGTGCAATCAAAAATGGGGGCACTAAATGCTAGGATAAATGAGGCAGAAGAGAGAATCAGCGATATAGAAGACCAAATGATGGAAAATAAAGAGGCTGAGAAAAAGAGAGAGAAACAACTACAGGATCACGAGGGCAGAATTCGAGAGATAAGTGATACGATAAGACGAAACAACATTAGAATAATTGGGATCCCAGAAGAAGAAGAGAGAGAGAGAGGGGCAGAAGGTATATTGGAGCAAATTATAGCAGAGAACTTCCCTAATGTGAGGAAGGAAACAGGCATTAAAATCCAGGAGGCACAGAGAAACCCTCTCAAAATCAATAATAATAGGTCAACACCCCGACATCTAATAGTAAAACTTACGAGTCTCAGAGACAAAGAGAAAATCCTGAAAGCAGCTTGGGAGAAGAGATATGTAACCTACAATGGTAGAAACATTAGATTGGCAACAGACCCATCCACAGAGACCTGGCAGGCCAGAAAGGACTGGCAAGATATCTTCAGAGCACTAAACGAGAAAAATATGCAGCCAAGAATACTATATCCAGCTAGGCTATCATTGAAAATAGAAGGAGAGATAAAAAGCTTCCAGAACAAACAAAAACTAAAGGAATTTGCAAACACGAAACCAGCCCTCCAAGAAATATTGAGAGGGGTCCTCTAAGCAAAGAGAGAACCTAAAAGCAGCAAAGAGCAGAAACGAACACAGACAACAGACAGTTAACAGTCACCTTACAGGTAATACAATGGCACTAAATTCATACGTTTCAATAGTTACCCTGAATGTAAATGGGCTAAATGCCCCAATCAAAAGACACAGGCTATCAGATTGGATTAAAAAACAAGGCCCATCCATATGCTGTCTGCAAGAGACTCATTTTAGACCCAAAGACACCCCCAGATTGAAAGTGAGGGGGTGGAAATCCATTTACCATGCTAATGGACACCAAAAGAAAGCTGGGGTGGCAATCCTTATATCAGACAAACTAGATTTTAAAACAAAGACTGTAATAAGAGATGAGGAAGGACACTATATCCTACTTAAAGGGTCTATCCAACAAGAAGATCTAACAATTGTAAATATCTATGCCTCGAACATGGGAGCAGCCAATTATATAAGGCAATTAATAACAAAAGCAAAGAAACACATTGACAACAATACAATAATAGTGGGGGACTTTAACACCCCCCTGACTGAAATGGACAGATCATCTAAGCAAAAGATCAACAAGGAAATAAAGGCTTTAAATGACACACTGGACCAAATGGACTTCACAGACATATTCAGAACATTCCATCCCAAAGCAAAGGAATACACATTCTTCTCTAGTGCCCATGGAACATTCTCCAAAATTGATCACATCCTAGGTCACAAATCAGGTCTCAATCGGTACCAAAAGATTGGGATCATTCCCTGCATATTTTCAGACCACAATGCTTTGAAACTAGAACTCAACCACAAGAGGAAAGTCGGAAAGAACTCAAATACATGGAGGCTAAAGAGCATCCTACTAAAGAATGAATGGGTCAACCAAGAAATTAAAGAAGAATTTAAAAAATTCATGGAAACCAATGAAAATGAAAACACAACTGTTCAAAATCTTTGGGATACAGCAAAGGCAGTCCTGAGAGGAAAGTATATAGCAATACAAGCCTTTCTCAAGAAACAAGAAAGGTCTCAAATACACAACCTAACCCTACACCTAAAGGAGCTGGAGAAAGAACAGCAAATAAAGCCTAAACCCACCAGGAGAAGAGAAATCATAAAGATCAGAGCAGAAATCAATGAACTAGAAACCAAAAGAACAGTAGAACAGATCAACGAAACTAGGAGCTGGTTCTTTGAAAGAATTAACAAGATTGATAAACCCCTGGCCAGGCTGATCAAAAAGAAAAGAGAAATGACCCAAATCAACAAAATCATTAATGAAAGAGGAGAGATCACAAGCAACACCAAAGAAATACAAACAATTATAAGAACATATTATGAGCAACTCTATGCCAGCAAATTAGATAACCTGGAAGAAATGGGTGCATTCCTAGAGATGTATCAACTACCACAATTGAACCAGGAAGAAATAGAAAACCTGAACAGACCTATGACCACTAAGGAAATTGAAACAGTCATCAAAAATCTCCCAAGAAACAAAAGCCCAGGGCCAGATGGCTTCCCAGGGGAATTCTATCAGACATTTAAAGAAGAATTAATACCTATTCTCCTGGAACTGTTCCAAAAAATAGAAATGGAAGGAAAACTTCCAAACTCATTTTATGAGGCCAGCATTACCTTGATCCCAAAACCAGACAAAGACCCCATCAAAAAAGAGAATTACAGACCAATATCCTTGATGAACATGGATGCAAAAATTCTCACCAAAATACTAGTCAATAGGATCCAACAGGACATTAAAAGGATTATTCACCAGGACCAAGTGGGATTTACTCCTGGGCTGCAAGGCTGGTTCAACATCCGCAAATCAATCAACGTGATACAATACATTAACAAAAGAAAGAGCAAGAATCATATGATCCTCTCAATAGATGCAGAAAAAGCATTTGACAAAGTACAACATCCTTTCTTGATCAAAACTCTTCAGAGTATAGGGATAGAGGGGACATACCTCGATATCATAAAAGCCATCTATGAAAAACCTACAGCCAATATCATTCTCAATGGGGAAAGGCTGAGAGCTTTTCCCCTAAGGTCAGGAACGCGGCAGGGATGTCCACTCTCACCACTGCTATTCAACATAGTATTAGAAGTCCTAGCCACAGCAATCAGACAACAAAAAGAAATCAAAGGCATCCAAATCGGCAAAGAGGAAGTCAAACTCTCACTCTTTGCAGATGATATGATACTGTATGTGGAAAACCCAAAAGACTCCACCCCAAAACTGCTAGAACTCATACAGGAATTCAGTAAAGTAGCAGGATATAAAATCAATGCACAGAAATCAGTGGCATTCCTATACACCAACAACAAGGCAGAAGAGAGACAAATCAAGGAGTCGATCCCATTTACAATTGCACCCAAAACCATTAGATACCTAGGAATAAATCTAACCAAAGAGGCAAAGGATCTGTACTCAGAAAACTATAAAATACTCATGAAAGAAATTGAAGAAGACACAAAGAAATGGAAAAACGTTCCATGCTCATGGATTGGGAGAATCAACATTGTGAAGATGTCAATGCTACCTAGAGCAATCTACACATTCAATGCAATCCCCATCAAAATACCATCCACTTTTTTCAAAGAAATGGAACAAATAATCCTAAAATTTGTATGGAACCAGAAGAGACCCCGAATAGCCAGAGGAATACTGAAAAAAAAAGCAAAGCTGGCGGCATCACAATTCCGGACTTCCAGCTCTATTACAAAGCTGTCATCATCAAGACAGTATGGTACTGGCACAAAAACAGACACATCGATCAATGGAACAGAATCGAGAGCCCAGAAATGGACCCTCAACTCTATGGTCAACTTGTCTTTGACAAAGCAGGAAAGAATGTCCAATGGAAAAGAGACAGTCTCTTCAACAAATGGTGTTGGGAAAATTGGACAGCCACATGCAGAAGAATGAAACTGGACCATTTCCTTACACCACACACAAAAATAGACTCCAAATGGTTGAAAGACCTAAACGTGAGACAGGAGTCCATCCAAATCCTAAAGGAGAACACAGGTAGCAACCTTTTCGACCTTAGCCGCAGCAACTTCTTCCTAGAAACATCGCCAAAGGCACGGGAAGCCAGGGCAAAAATGAACTATTGGGATTTCATCAAGATAGAAAGCTTTTGCACAGCAAAAGAAACAGTCCACAAAACCAAAAGACAACCGACAGAATGGGAGAAAATATTTGCAAATGACATATCAGATAAAGGGCTAGTATCCAAAATCTATAAAAAACTTATCAAACTCAACACCCAAAGAACAAATAATCCAATCAAGAAATGGGCAGAAGACATGAACAGACATTTCTCCAAAGAAGACATCCAAATGGCCAACAGGCACATGAAAAAGTGCTCAACATCGCTCGGCATCAGGGAAATCCAAATCAAAACCTCAATGAGATACCACCTCACACCCGTCAGAATGGCTAAAATTAACAAGTCAGGGAACGACAGATGTTGGCGGGGATGTGGAGAAAGGGGAACCCTCCTACACTGTTGGTGGGAATGCAAGCTGGTGCAACCCCTCTGGAAAACCGTATGGAGGTTCCTCAAACAGTTGAAATTAGAGCTACCGTTCGATCCAGCAATTGCACTACTGGGTATTTACCACAAAGATACAAATGTAGGGACCCGAAGGGGTACGTGTACCCCAATGTTTATAGCAGCAATGTCCACCATAGCCAAACTGTGGAAAGAGCCAAGATGCCCATGGACAGATGAATGGATAAAGAAGAAGTGGTATATATACACAATGGAATATTATGCAGCCATCAAAAGGAATGAGATCTTGCCATTTGCAACGACGTGGATGGAACTGGAGGGTGTTATGCTGAGTGAAAAAAGTCAATCAGAGAAAGACATGTATCACATGACCTCACTGATATGAGGAATTCTTAATCTCAGGAAAGAAACTGAGTGTTACTGGAGTGGTTGGGGGTGGGAGGGATGGGGTGGCTGGGTGATAGTCATTGGGGAGGGTATGTGCTACGGTGAGTGCTGTGAATTGTGCAAGACTGTTGAATCACAGTTCTGTACTTCTGAAACAAATAACGCAACATATTTTAAGAAAAAAGAAAAAGAAGAAGATAACAGGAGAGGAAGAAAAGGGGAGTATGTCAGTGGGGGAGACGAACCATGAGAGATGATGGACTCTGAAAAACAAACTGAGGGTTCTAGAGGGGAGGGGGGTAGGGGGATAGGTTAGCCTGGTGATGGGTATTGAGGAGGGCACGTTCTGCATGGAGCACTGGGTGTTATGAACAAACAATGAATCATGGAACACTGCACCAAAAACTAATGATGTAATATATGGTGATTAACATAATAATAAAAAAAATAAAAAAAAAAACAAATGTGAATTAAGAGTTTGAAGACCAAAACACTTTGAAAATGTTATTTGTCACCCCTCTATGAGTAAATGGAGAATCATCACATGCATGACTATTTAGTGACGTGTCTATCTCATTAATATCAAATATTAGTGGGATTTATGTGAATTTGGAGAAGGATTAACTGACTTCTATCTGTAGGGAAAGAAAGCAAATTTTCAGAATGGGAAGGAAAATGAAAGCTTAATTATCAGACAGTTTCTTAAAGTTAATTTTCCTTGCCTTTGTCTCTGTGAGCAAGCTCTCTATCAGAGAGAGGATTGATGAGCATCTTATTTTAATTAGCAGCATGGAAGTAAATGTTCTGTGAAAAGTTGAGTGTATGTCCTCTCTTCATGGGGCTGCAAGGGGAACACACTGTGAAAGATGTCATACAAGTTTACTGATGCCATATATTATATTTTCCTTTTTTTTTTTTCTTTCTAAAGAAAAAAGACAGTGGTCTCTACTGTGGGGGGTTGACCATGAAGCTAATGATGATGTGAAAGTACAGAGCCAGAGGTGTCATCAAAATCGGAAGGTATCCTTCAGCTCTCAGTAATGGTAGTGTGCGAGCAGTGGAAAAAGAAACAAAGTTTGAATTCTGTGGAGCCAGAAGCTAGTCTCTGGAAATTTCTTCCAGATATCACAAGTGTAAAACTGTAAGCCAAAGATTTGTTATGTAAAATGTCTATTCAAAGCAGACATTTCCTTCTGTCATGAGCATCCTAATAAAACAGCATAGACACTTACACATGTGTCAGTCATTTTTATGCAAATCATGCAAAATAGAACTTACCCAGATTCTGGTATTTATAGGGGACAGACGGGCTGCTGAAATACAAAGTATGTGCGGGAATTTGCACCTTTTATGAATATTCAATATCAATGTAGTTTTTAAAGAACTAGTGTTGGTTGTTCATCCAAAAGGAAACACTGAATTCTTTGCCTAGAATCTACACAGGAAATATTTAAAAATCACTGTCCCATAAAGAAGTGGTTTAAGATTATGTGGCCAAAAGTCCAACAAAACAAAACAAAACGGTATTACAGTAATTCATGTAATTCATGAATCAAGTAATTCATGAATAGAGTTCTAACTGTTAAGAAATGCTGTGATATTTATGGTATTCATCAGCTTTATAAAATTTGTAATTTGTTAGTTTTAAATAGGTATTCACTGTAATAGCTAATTTGTCTTCATAAATCCGAGTGTTTATTCTCATAAACAGACCCCAAGTTGAATAAAGTTTCAGGTCCCTATACACCTGGATCTGCCTCTGTAGGCAACTTTTTCAAGATGAGTTCTCTAGAAATGGAACAGATACTCCCTTATTGCAGAGTGGAGTTGTTCTTTCCAGAGAGCATGAAATAGGGTTTGTTCCAGGAATGTAAGAATGGTTAACTTGAGAAAAATCTGTGAATGCAATTATTCCATTCATTGATTAAAGGAGAAAAATCATATGATCATCACAGTAGATCCAAAAAATATATTGGATAAAATTTAGTACCCATGAGAGGTAAAACTCACAGCAAACTGAAAAGGAAAGGGATCATCCTTAACCTGATAAAGGTTACCTACCAAGTACAAGACTGCACTTTAGGTAAAATATTAGAATCAATCACTTTAAGATGAGGAACAGAATGAAAAATCTCCACCATCCTGCTAACCAAAGCAAAAGACAACAAAAGGCACTAAGAGGTAAAAGGATTGGAAAGGAAAAATTTTTCCTATGTAATCCACATATTATATGATTGTCTTCCTGGACTATTAAGTACAATCTGCAGGAAACTGCCAGGAATAATAAGCAAGATTTTTATATTGAAGATACAAAAACTAATTACAACCCTACACACTAGTAACAGCAGTTAAGAAAATGTAATAATTGTTTTTAAAGCCACCATTCACATTAGCAACAGAACCTATCACATAGCCAGAAATAAATCTATCAGGAAAGGTCCAAGACCTATATGGAGAAAATGAATAATATCTTTATTGAAGGACATAAAAAAACCCTAAATAAATGGAGAGAGATACTTTTGGTCATGGATGGGAAGAGTCAATTTCATAAAGGTGTCAATTCCCTCTAAATTAATCTATAAATTTAATGAATTCCTATAATAATCCTATTACAGTTTTTTATAGACTGTGACAAGCTGGTCTAAAATTGCATATGGAAGAGGGTATATAGCAAAGAATGGTTAAGTTAATTTCAAATAAGAATGAAGAGGAAAGGGGCGCCTGGGTGGCTCAGTCGTTAAGCGTCTGCCTTCGGCTCAGGTCATGATCCCGGGGTCCTGGGATCGAGCCCTGCATCGGGCTCCCTGCTCGGCAGGAAGCCCGCTTCTCCCTCTCCCGCTCCCCCTGCTTGTGTTCCCTCTCTCACTGTGTCTCTCACCGTCAAATAAATAAATATTAAAAAAAAAAAAAAAGAATGAAGAGGAAGAATTTACCCTACCAGATACCAAGACTTACAAAGTTACAGTAATTAAGAGAATATTTATTCAAAGATAAATAAATATATCTTAGAAACATAATATAGACTCTGACCCTCAAAAATATGAAAACTTTCTGTTTGACAAAGTCAGCATTTTACAATTCAGCAGGTGGACTTTATAATAGGTAGCTGAGACAATTAGGACCCATATAGAAAAAGACAAAATTATTTGCATGGTTTATACCAGTAGTTCTTAATCAGGGACATTTGGCAATGTTTGGATCATTCTTGGTTGTAAGAACTGGAGGGGAGGCTACAACTACCATCTAGTGGGTAGAGGCCAGGGATGCTGCTGAACATCCTGCAAAGCATAGGACAGCCCCCACAACACAGAATTATCCAACCCAAAATGTCAACAGTGCCCTAATTGAGAAACTCAGTTTGGCTGGAACTGGTGTCCTCCAGAAAACCACATGGTTAACTCCCTTTATCGCTTCTCAAAGCTGTTCAAGTGTCACCTTCTCAGAAAGACTGCTCTGAACCCATTTATTTAAAATTACCACCACAGGGGTGCCTGGGTGGCTCAGTTGGTTGAGCGACTGCCTTCGGCTCAGGTCACGATCCTGGAGTCCCGGGATCGAGTCCCACATCGGGCTCCCTGCTCAGCGGGGGGTCTGCTTCTCCCTCTGACCCTCTTCCCTCTCATGCTCTCTGTCTCTCATTCTCTCTCTCTCAAATAAATAAATAAAATCTTTAAAAAAAATAAAAAATAAAAAATAAATAAAATTACCACCACAATTCCTCCTTCTATGCCACTCCTGATCTCTCTTACTTGCTCTCCTTATGTACTCATCATCTTCTAACATCCAATAAAATTAGGTATTTATCATGTCATATTGTCTGTTATCTGTCTGCTAGAATGCCTTGTTTTATTCATTGACCCATCCCAAACACTTAGAATGATGTTTAGCACACAGTAGGTAGTCAACAAATATTTATTTAATAAATAAATAAACAACACCAAGTACTAATTGGGATGTTGAATAGCAGGATCACTCGTAAACTGCTGCTGGAGAGTGTCACTTTGGAGAGGAATTTGGTTTTGTCACATATATTTGGAGATGCGTGTACCAGGGAAGTCAATGCAAAAATGGTAGGCTGAGTCATCTCAGAACTTCGTTTCCCCAGTACCTAACCAAATGAGCCAATAAAGTCAGCACCTAGCAAAAGAGGCATCAAAGTACTTTTGAGGAATAACACAAATCCATGAACTTCAACAACACGTAGCTAAGGAAAGAAGATTAAGAATGGAAGAAGATTACAGCATAGCAGGGATCCTACCCCTGCTCACCTCCCAATCTGTATACCACAGCCTTTTTCATTTTCAAATAATAAATAGAAATTCATTTGTATATTTTTTCTTCTAATAAAAACCCTGTTTTTAACAAAAGCTCTTATCCAAGAGCACAGTTCTAGAAGAATCGCATGGGTACGTGTGTGTGTGTGTGTGTGTGCACTTATGTATTTATAACCTAATGCCCAATCCTAGACCTACTGACCCACAGTCTCTCAGTATGAAACCCAAGAATCTGTGTGTGTGGTTTCACTTTTTTTAAAGTTTTTCAGCCGATTCTGATGATCAGCTAAGTTTTAAAACTATTTAGCAGGTTTTCAAATGTGTCCCAAGAAACTCTGGGTATCTAAGTAACTGTAGAGCTATCTTAGGAGTATTTCTTGGGCATCCTGGGAAAGCTGTTGTCTCTTCTCTACAGAAAGATTTTATATGAGCTATTGCTTGGAACAAAAAGTACTGTTTCTTAAAAAAAAAAAAAAAAGGTTTTGGAATCTATTGGTCTGAGAAACCTTTAAGTTGAGTGTCCATGAAAATGTGTGGTAGATACTGTTATGTGCCACCCAGATCTTCAGGAACGAGAAAATTTTCCTCCCAGTGGTTGTGAGTGCTGTCAGAAAATAACCCTCAGCTGCCATCCATCGTTGAGGATTGCCTCAGGTGAAAAAAGCTGCCTGGGACAGTTGGCCTCCTTCTAGGCAAAGTCCATATCCAATGACTAATCTATATAAGTGTAGAAAAGCCTGGCCCCTTTTGCCTCAATTCCAGACAACTCTGAAGAGCCATCCCATGCTCCAGAGCATGACCTCATGGGGTCAACTGAGCCCTTCATGAGGACAGCATCACAGCTGCTTCTGCCCAATTCTGCTCCTTTTTGCTCCCCACTGTTATACCCTCAGGACATTGGCTAATAAGCATCCTGTTCATGAATCTCAATCTCAGAGTCTGCTTCTGAGAAACCCAACCCACCACATCAAGTGAACCTAGACCCTATGATGATATGATGCCCGATACCATATCATGCCCAGGAGGATGAATGGACTAAATGACTGGAAAGCAGGAAAAATGCACCACATGACAAAATCAGACTGTTCTGCATTCCAACTGTTCTCCATTCATAACAGATCTAATTGTCTGCAAACGTGAGTTGGCAAAATAGGAAACTTGCAAGGCAGGCTGGCATGACGTTGAGATGAATACACATGGGTAGCTTTAGCTCCATCCAGATGCACTATTTGGAATCTCCATTCATAACAAGAGTTGGAGAAACATAGGCAAGCAATAATTAAAGTCTGAGGAATTAAACTTCTGGAGAAAAAAAAATCAAAGAATTTGTTGTGAAGACAGTAGCCCCTACCTTTGAATCTCAGGGGAAAGAATTCAATAAAGTACACCCACCTTCCAATCTGGGGACAATTAACATCCTTGTAATCTATTGATGTATTTGGGGACTACAATGACAATTAAATAAATAACTTAAAATGTATACATATTAATATGAGGGAAAAAATGCATCCCAAAGTTTTGGAGATCATACACTGGTGGCAAGGTTCCATGAAGGGGACCCAACAACCACCATTTTGAGTAGGGACACGAGGTCATTGGTAGAAAGCATTCTCTTCGCAGCTTGTCTGTACGGTTCACATCCGAGGCTGTGCGCTCTCTGAATTCTTGCGTTTCTGGGGATTTATAGTTGTTGCTACTATTTTACTCTTAAATAAATTCTTGTCCAGAGAAACATCAGTTAATGTCACGGGGAAGCCTTCAGATGAAGAACCACTGGAAAAGGTGAAAGGATCACTGTCTAACATAGACAAAAAGCCCAGTCACAGGGATATTGGACAGAGCTGCCAGGGCTGTGTGAAATCGGGGACAACCAAACACGAGGACTTCTTATGCAGGAATTTCCATGATAGAGAAGATGGAGAATAGGAGAGCCAAAAGTCTTATTTTGTGGCTGAATTGATCATCGCCTCACACTTTTGTTGGATTGTGTTGGGGAAAAATAGAGATTTCTATGCATTTGCTCCTCTCCCCAAATCTTTGTATTTACCATGTCAGTAAGTAAATGTGGCAAAAAGCAAAAAACGAAAACAACTTTGACCTAACATTTTTCCAACCTGCTGTAACACCGATTCCACTTAATATTTTTATTTCTCAATAGAATGATATATTTAGATTTGAGTGTTTTCTTAACTTCTTTCTACTTTTTATAAATTCAACTAATGCATAAGTAAAAAGACAAACATAATATTATAAGGAACCCTAACCAGTTTTCTGGGATTCAACATATGTTAGCTACTTACATTACTTCCCCAAACTTTCTCCAATGCCTGCAACTTGGCTCCATTCCACCAGATAAAGAATATTGCTTCGAGTTTTTAAATATAATCAAAATGCTTAGATTTACTCCAAACACGAAATAACTCCTGGAGATAAGATGAAAATATTCTTCTCTTTTCAAGGACTCTTTATTCTAATGGGCTATTTATTAAAATAGAGTAGGAATTATTTAACTGCCCACCATAAAAAATGTAAAACTTCTATGAATTGGTAGCAAATTGAGAATTACAATTAAAACTGTAAAACAAAATCTTCACCTCTTGCAGATGGGTGAATAAGACACATTGTCTAAGAATTTAATTAGACCAGAGTAATTTTAAGGCTTAAATTCACAAAAGGAGCCTGAAACTAAGCCTCTGTGAAGAGACTAGACAAAGGTAACTTGCTCTGTATAAGAACACAGAAAGCATTTGTTTTTATGTCTGAGAGAAAAAGAAACAGGATAAAGGATCTGAAGAGAGAGAAAGAGGGAGAGCTGGGCTCCACCGATGGCAGGAAGCAGGATCTGGATTTGTAGCAAGGGTGAAGACACTTGGAAATGCAGAGGCTCCAATAATCATCGAAGAATGTTTGTATGGTTGTTTTGTTTTGTTTTTTAAAGATTTTATTTATTTATTTGACAGAGAGAGACACAGCGAGAGAGGGAACATAAGCAGGGGGAGTGGGAGAGGGAGAAGCAGGCTTCCCGCTGAGCAGGGAGCCCGATGCAGGGCTCAATCCCAGAACCCTGGGATCATGACCTGAGCCAAAGGCAGATGCTTAACGACTGAGCCACCCAGGCACCCCTCTTCTAGCTAGATCTTAATTAACTGAAACTTCCCACCCCAATTTGGGACACCTGATCCTGCCACCAGTCCCATCATACTTGTAAGAGAGTTTTGTTCCAATTCTTTGTAAACCTCTCTTTCATGATAAGCCCAGGTACTTAAAATTTTTTTTGAATTTTTTAAAAAAGCACACATTATCACCAATACAGTATGATTCTCCCACGATGCCCTTTAACCAAGGAAGAACCATGTTGGAGACTTTCTCCATGTCTCGTACCCATCCAGTCTCTTCCTCCTCTTGGAGCATTTATTGCTTATTGAATATGTGACTGCTCTTTGCAAATCCTCTTCAACTTTTAGAGATTTTTATCATCTTGCTTTCTATTGATAGGAACTGACTCTTTTCCTCCTCTTGCAGAAAAGCAGTTTCCTTTACAAACACTTAAGAAATGGGTTTACTGTTGTTGTGGGGTAGTGTCATTATTGTTTCTCCCATGACTTATGTATGAAATATATGCTCATTTCAAGACTTAATTGAAGGGCATCTGGGTGGCTCAGATGGTTAAACGTCTGCCTTCGGCTCAGGTCATGATCCCAGGGTCCTGGGATCGAGTTCCGCATCGGGCTCCCTGCTCGGCGGGGAGCCTGCTTCTCCCTCTGCCTCTGCCTCTGCCTCTCTCTCTCTCTCTCTCTCTCTCTGACTCTCATGAATAAATAAATAAAACATTAAAAAAAGACTTAATTGAATATAGATGTAAATAATGAAGAAAGTGAAAAAAATCACACAAAACCAGCATGGCTATATTACTTGTTATCCAAACTGGGAACTTTGTAGAATAAAAGGGATGTTAATAACTACTTGGGACCATGCCAGGTGAGTCAAGACCCGTAGTCACCCTAATAACCCCCAGGAATTATTCTATGAATATACATACTATATTCATAATAAGTAGAATTCGTACCTATTTAGAAAATTTGGACCATACTACGCTGTTTTGTAGGCTTTCCTTTTTTTAAAACATAAAATGGATATATTTATTTCCATGTCAATAAGCACAGAGCTACATAATCATTTCAATGGCCACAGTGACTGACACTTAGTAAATGCTACAATAATGCTATTTATTCTTATTATTCAAATGACATTGTTATTATAGTCTCCTTTTGATAAATAAATCAGAATTTATTTTTAAAACTACTTAATACTATTTGCTATTAAAAGTAATGCCATGTGGGGTGCCTGGCTGGCTCAGTCAGTTAAGCATCTGACTCGATTTTGGCTCAGGTCATGACCTCAGGGTCATGACATCGAGCTCCCATGTCAGGTTCCACACTCAGCAGGGAGTCTGCTTGGGATTTTCTCTCTCTCCCTGCCTCTGCCCATCCCCCGTGCTCCCTCTCTCCCTCTCTCTTTCTCAAATAAATAAATTTTTTTTTTAAAAAAGTAATGCCATGATCAGTATTTTTGTACCTGTTAAGTTTATGCCCTTTCTTCATTAAAACAAACTTGTAGAAGAGGAATTCTGGAATTGAAAATATGTAATTTTACATTTGGTAACACATTCACATGTGTATTAATATATGGGCCCATTAGAAATGTATGACAGTACCAATTTTTATATAATCTTGATAACAATGAGTCGTATCAATCTTTTCGATCTTGGCCAATTTAAGAAATAGAAATCATTTTAGTCAGGTTTCTCTGGAAAAACAGAACCAATAGGATATATATATATATATATAGAGAGAGAGAGAGAGAGAGAGAGAAACAGAGAGAAAGAAGTTTATTATGAGTGATTGGTTCATGCAATATATCCACAGGACTTGTTAATTTTAAATTTCTCCTTTCACTTCTACTAACTTTTAGTTTATGCACTTCAAAATTCTGTTCTTAGGAATATATACATTTAGGATTGTTATGTCCTCTTATTTAATCCGTCACCTCCCCATCATGAAATGATGCTCTTTATTTCAGGTAATATACCTTTGTCTAAAATCTACTTTGTTGATATTAATATCGCCACTCTAGCTTTTATTTGTTAGTATTAGCATGGAATGCTTTTTTGCATCTATTTCCTTTTAATCTGTGTCATTTATTGAAAACAGTGATCCTATGGACAGCAAATAGTTTGATCTTGACCTTTTTTATCCAGTCTTACAACCTCTGCCATTAATTGGAATGTTAAGGCCATTTACATTTGACTGGATTTAAATACACCATCTTGCTATTTGTTTTCCATTTGTCTCATCTATTGTTTAAACTTTTCATTTTTATAATGGTTTTCAGTTGATTCTTCTTTTTTATCTCCACAGAAGAACAGTAATATAACCCGAGTACAGTGATAATCTCACTTTCTCCTTACTTACTGAGAACTTGCATTTTATTTTCTAATGTTAGTGCAATGTCTGGTATTTTTAATATACACCAAGTAGTACTGTTACTGATAGGTATGCATGTATTAATTTCAAGAATGAAAATGGCTAACATATATAATAGTTAACAAATATGGCAGGTATTGTTCTATGTGCTTTACGTGGCTTACTCAGTTAATCCCCACAACAACCTTGTGAGATAGTTAATGTTGTTATTCCCAGGAGAGGAAACTGATATAAAAAGGTGAAGAATCTTGTCCAAGATCACACAGCTAATAAATGGCAGAACTGGATTTAGTTCAGGGCAGTCTATTTCCAAGGCCCATGCTCCTAAATAGCAATAAGACCACTGTATAAAGAAAACATCTAGGGTGGCTCAGTCGGGTCTGCCTTCAGCTCAGGTATGATCCCAGGCTCCTGGGATAAAGTCCCACATCTGGTTCCTTGCTCAGTGGGAGCCTGCTTCTCCCTCTGCCTGCCACTCCCCCTGCTTGTGCTCTCTTTTTTTTTCTCTCTCTCTCTCTCTAACAAATAAATAAATAAAATCTTGAAAAAAAAAGAAAGAAAACATCTAGTGATCCTTCAGTAAACATGGTATTGACCGAGTGTAGATTTTTAAAATTTTTATTATTTTTTGACCATATGTAGATTTTTTCCTTTAAAAGATACTTTTAAAAAAGTATCTTTCCATTATTCTGTGACTTATATCATAAACAGAGGATAAAGAGCTATTTCCCCCAATGTTGGCATGTGCTAAAGTAAATACAGACTTACCCCTTTTACCTCTTAATATGTTAAAAACACATTTAAATGTGCTCTCTCTCTCTCTCTTTTTTCTTTTGATGGATGAATGTACTTTCCTAAGTTTCAGAACAGAAGCAGGGTCAACTCTTTAATTATAATTTCCTGTGTCATTATAAAACAAATGAAAACAAATCTCATCTTAGATGATATAGGGCCAAGTTTCAAGAAATAGTTTCTTTAGTGCTCTCCTCATTATTTATCACCCCCCCCCCTTGAAAGAGGTAGGTCTTATATGGCCTTAGCTAATCTATTGGTATGCACAGTCCCTAGCATCTGCCCCGTTTTACTTTCTTTATCTCAAATGAGCCATGTAAAAGACTTCTGTGTATAAAAGCCATCCTTCCTAAGAGTGTGTCCCCGTGCTTTATTTATTTTTAATTTAGCCTGCATTTTTTTGAAATGGCTTTGTATTTCTACATTATTTTAAATTCCAGTATAGTTAACATACAGTGTTACATTAGTTTTAGGTGTTCAATATAGTGACGCAATCATTCTCTTCATGACTCAGTGCTCAACCTGATAATCCCCTTCACCTCTTTTCCCCATCTCTCCACTAACCAGTTTGTTCTCTAGAGTTAAGAGTCTGTTTTGGATTTGTCTCTTTTTCTCTTTGTCATTTGTTTTGTTTCTTAAATTCCACATGAGTGAAACCATAGGGTATTTATCTTTGATTGACTTGTTTTACTTAGCATTATACCCTCTAGATTCATCCATGTTATTGCAAATGATTTAGCCTGAATTTTTGAGATTCTTTTTTCACTTATTCCTAGGAATGCATCCTTGATATGTTTACCTTCTCCAATAAAGCCAGCTACTTTACCCTGTATCTAGATGCCCCCTGAAACACCTGAATGGGGAGAGAGGCTGAGGTGTTTTTGAACACTCAGAACCTAGTGTTCCAACCAAAAACTCTGATCCTTGGTAGACTGAGTAGCCTTTTCCCTCCTAGTATACATGACTCAAGTATGTGTGATTTTCTATGTGTTTGTGTGGGGGGGGGGGTTTTAAAATATAAGCCCCAGTTTCCTGAACTCAGTGGTAGAGTAAAGAAGAATCTACAGACCTCTATAGATATGAATGTTATTAGAAGAGTTGAATGCCTTTGGCTGATTAGAAGTTAGACCAGAAGAATTTCTATGAAAGCTAGAGAAACGTTAGAAAATCTAGGTAGTTGTTTATCAATAAGTAGTTCTTAAATTTTTGCCCAGGACCTAGAGTTTAACAATGTATATGCATTGTGGTATAGTATTTGGTAGTCAGGGTTCCTATAAATCAGTATTTCAAGAGAAGAATAATCATTCAAAATACAATGGCAAAACAAAATTTGAGGAACATGATTTTTAGCACACCCTCATTTCTCACTTAAGATGTAACTAGTATTGGTATAAATAGTTCAGTAAGAAACAGGGTTGTTTTTTTCCAGCCACTTTCTAGTTTTACTCTAAGTACAACTGAAATGAAATTCTGCCTAAGTGTCTATTAAAAAAATAATGGGAAGATAGAAAGATCATTTTAAAAGATGCAGGTGGAAATTCAGAGTCAGCTGTTTTAAAATTTATGAACAGTAGCAGTAATTTAACTTGCAGTGGGGACAATTTTATTCCCATTCCCACGAATGCTAATGTTCACTTTCAGTTATTAAAATTAATCTGACTCAATTATATTCTGTGGGCTGTGTTCAGCTGGACTGATTGATAATAGCAACAAACATTAAATATGGTTTTGTGATCTGTGACACTATACGGCTATTAACACCAAATACGAAAGGGTTGAAAGAGTGTCCTTTTGACCCAAAATGTAAGGCCCATTTGGAATTAATGGTAATGATATTCTAAAGATAATGTCATTCATTCACTTGACAAATATTTATTGAGTCTGCCCATAGAATCATGCTTAGGGAAGGGAAGCCAACATTGACTGAGTACTTCAATATATGCCAAGAACTGTTTTAGGCTTTTGCTAAAGTTTTCTTATTTAATCTTCACAGCAAACACATGACAACAGGTATTATTAGTACAGTTTTTCATATGAAAAAGTATAAATTTATCAAGGCTAAGTAACTTTCTCAAAGTCAAACAAAGGATAAGCAGTTGCCCTGTAATTCACATCTATACCTTCTATAATCCCAAATCTAATTCTTTTTTTTTTTTTTTAAATTCTTTTTATTATACTACATTCCTAGTTGCTGGGTGGATCCCAAGAAGTATAGGACATCCTATTGTCAAGAGCTTACAGCCTAATTGAAAACACAAGATATGAAAATGGTCATTCATTCTACAAATATTTTTAAGCCTTCATAATGAACAATGTTTCATAAAGGTGGAGAAAAACACAGGCAGTAGTAATTGTAATTTATATCCCTTTGCATTGAGAAATTCAGAAATTTGTTTCTTTTGTTCTTTTGTGGACAAAAAAATATTTATGTATATACCTACTTCAATAAAATGCTTTCTTCTTCAAAACTGTTAGTGATAAACTAAAGCATGAAATTTTCCAAGGAATGATCAATTTCTGATGCTTGCAAACTTAAGCAGGTCTTTGGATTTAACTTAAAACACAAGAATTGCTCATAGATATGTAAGAGGAAACCTAATTCATGCATTTTCTGGTTCTATCTTATGCCTGCTTGCACATATATATTATCTATCTATTGTCTCTCAGGTTAGAATGGCTCTTTTTCTTTTTGCTTAAGTTCTTTCTCATACTCCACTTGGGAAACAATAGTATATTTATTGTAGTATTTATTGTATCTAAAATGAAAGCCCCTATTTGTAGCCCCAAACTTTCTCCAATCCCAAGTTTCCAACTCAACGAATGTTCCCACCATCATCCAGTTCCTCAAGCTAAACACCTAGAGGTCATCGCTGATTCCTTCCTTTCCCAACCCATTGGCTCGTCTTTCAGTGCTTCATGTTGCACCACAAATACATACTTCTCTCCAGTTTCACTTCCTCCACCATAATCTACTCCACTACCACCTGACATCTGGTCTGCAGTAATAACCACTTCACTGATCACTCCGCCTCTGGTCGTGCACCACTACGTATCTTCTCTACACTGTAGCAAAACCCAGTCTTTTTTGTCTTTTAAATATAATTCAGATGTTGTCTCTTCTCTATTTTAACACTTAATACCATTTGATGCATCCGTTTGTTGATTGCTTTAACAATAACATCATCTCAAACTCTTTTTGTTTGCTTGCTTTTATATTTCCAATCCTAAGATCCTCTCCTTTTATTATGTTAGGATCAACAGCATGATATTTCTAGCTAAGGTACAAACACCCCATGAAATCAGGCACAGTTGCTCATATCTTACATTTCAACTCTGCTGGGAGCTGGTGTTGTAGCAATAACAGGGAAGTTTCTCCTTTGATTGTTTTGAGATAGATTCAGGCTGCAACTATATGTTCTTTGGCAGGTTTTTGTTTGTTTGTTTTGTTTGAGCTTGAATATAAGCATTATTTTAGCTCACCTTGGTTCTAGAGACTGAAATATCCATCCATCCTGGGGGATAAGAGGAGGATACATATATTTTAAGGCAGGATATACTCCTTAAAAAAAAAGTTTTTTTTAAAGTCTACTTTAACACATGGATCCCTTTTGAAATGAGAATTACCTGACACCAGAGATGAAAAGTTAAATCATCGTTATTTATGTCCGTGTGGATCTTACTCTGAAGGTTCCCAATGCTCTTTCCTTGACAGCTTTTGTTCAGAGGTCTAGTGCTATGTGACCAGAGTCACACCTTAATAACCCTTGGGAGGCACAGCAGTCCATTAGGATGCTGAAGAACAAATTCATTCAAGAAGGTTGAATGATCAAAAATGATAGGGTCAGAATATGATATGGATACTCTACACGAGGAAGCATTAATCCAGAGAGAAAATGTAAGACCCATGATCTTCTCTTTACACTTTGAGAGAGGCAGGCACTGATGTAGGATCAGATTTTCTACCCAGAATCCACCAGGATTGCAAACCTCTCATTAGTGAAAAACAAATGATGTATCAATTTTAATGTACCCTGAGTAAAGATTTTTCATGTTGCATTTTCAACGCTACATGAATTTTTATTAGTGAATGGCTTGATGACTATTTTGAATCCTCAGGGAGCATTCTTACAGAAGCCATGACAATGCCAAAAATTGTGAAAGGAGAATTTTAAATGAAATCATCAGAGTAGAAGCAAACAAGTAAGTAGAGGAATAATTTATTGTCATGTTTGTCTGTGTACTTGCTTATTTACTTTGGATATTTTGACTATATGCACAGAGGGTAAAGATAAAAGTGAAATCAGAAACCAAAGCAAGAGTGGAATAATTATAGTATTTGAGCAATATACTGATGTCTGAGTTTCCAAAACAAAACAGAGAAGAGGGCTTTACACAAGCTCTTACATGGGTTTTATTATCTGATGAAAAAAAAAAAGCTTACAAGATTTTTTAAAATGAAAAAGTTTTCCTGCTGTGAAAGGCTAAAAATATCTAATATCTCATAGTTATCTTTCCTTTTGCAAGTATTATCAAGATGCCACAGTGAAGAATATGAACCGTAGGACACACTTCTCGAGTTCAAAGAATCTAGTCTTCCTTTGAGACTCAGTTTCCACATTTGCAAAATGACGGCAACATCTACCTCATAGAACTTTTATAAAGATTAAAAGAAAAGTAAATGTAAACATTTGATGTAATATAAAAGTGAAGAACTTAAAATAGTTCTTGGCACACCATAAGCACCAAATATGCTGTTATTATCATTATTTTTTATTGTTATGATGGAAATCACCAGTTTCCTTCCACAACCTTCTCTTGTCCAGTCCAGCTCCCAAGAGGTCCTTATTTTTAACTATTTCCAGGTTTAGTGCATCTGGTTGTTAATTTCACAGAGCTAAATAACATTCAAGCATTTGATTCATCAACTTGCCATCCCTCCCCCACCTTGTATTCCTGGGTCATGTTCTTTCTCCTCCACTGAGCAATTCAGTAACTTCAAGGACTAGATCTCTAAACATTCACTACTCATTTATTCAAAGCAGGCATTATTGTTTGACTCATACTCTAGGATAGTAAGTTGTATTAAGGAAAGTGTCATTAACCATAGATATATATAAGCTGGGAAAAAAACATATGCTATCCAGCAAAATTTTATATTAACTTCACGTGAATAATAATAGCATAGTATCAAATCACTTTTCTCACAGAATTTCTCCAACACCTAAGCTGTCAGTATTAAAAATCCTTCACATTCTGGTGATGTGACCTGATAGAATTTTGTGAGACACCAGAGAAATAGGTGAGCTTGCTCAAATATTAGTCAGTTTAACAATGCTTTTGACAGAAAAACAAACCACATGCAGTTTAAGATTATAGTGTAGATATTACGTGTTATTGGTGGAAGGGAGTGCATATGCTTGAATTGCTAAGCTTTCACCTGGAAGTCTTAACAGTCTGCATTAACGAGGGAAAGGATCAGAAATGTACTGGTGTTTGCAACTTGCTCTGAGTTGCACGAAAAGTAAGATGGATCAATGAATGGGCAGATTAAAAAAATGGGTAATGTGACAGAGCAAACCACAAAATATTAACAATTATAGCATCCAGATAGTAGGTATAAGGGTGTCTGCTATATAATTCTTTCAACTTTTCTGCATGTTTCACAATTTTTATCATGAGATATTGGGAAAAAACTAGAAAGTTGTGATTTTCTTCTATCAGCATTGAAAATGCATGGAGGTGGTTTGTATGGGTGCAGAGCTACATGATTTCTTCCCAGACAAAATAGAACATTAACCTTTTTAAAACTTGGATGTATACTCTCAGGCCCTAAAACTATTCAACATTCAACATAAAGTAGGAATGAAAAGTATCTGTCCTGGGACACCTGGGTGGCTCAGTCGGTTAAGTGGCTGACTCTTTATTTCAGCTCAGGTCATGATCTCAGGGTCTTGGGATCAAGCCCCGACACAGGCTCTATGCTCAGCGGGCAGTCTGCCTGAGATTCTCTCTCCCTCTCCCTCTGCCATGCCTCACCCAAAATAAAAAAATAAAAGTTTTAAAAAATTATCCGTTCTGCATATATTGAATGTAAATATTACCATTAGCAAATTTGAGAGTTAAAAAAAAATTCCAGTGTGGAATAGGATGGAAGATGGCCGAGGAGTAGGAGACCTGGATTTCATCTGGTCTCAGGAATTCAGCTGAATAGGGATCAAACCATTCTGAACACCTATGAACTCAACAGGAGATCGAAGATAAGAAGAGTAACAACACTCTGAACAGAAAAGTGACCACTTTCTGGAAGGTAGGACATGCGGAGAAGTGACTCCAAGGCGATATTCGGGAGGATAGACGGCGGGGGAGGGGGCCTCCCTCGGCCACTTCTGGCAAGTGCTAGAGCCACGGAGCACAAAATCGGAACTTTTAGAAGTCGGCTCCGCTGAGGGACGTCGCTCCAGTGGCTAAGCGGGTAGTGGAATCCTCATGGGACAGTGTGGTCTCAGCACCCTCGGGGTCACAGAAAGACCGGGGGTGCCTGAGTGCAGCAGAGCTCCCAGGTATCCGACCAGGGAAGCCGGCTGCAGAGACGGAGGCGAGGCGCGGGCTCTCAGCTCGGGGTGGCCATAAACTGTGATCCGCGGCCCAGTCGGGCCACTGCTCCTCCAGCAGGGACCCAACAAGTGGCAGAGCCAGGGAGACTCCCCTTCCTCCCCCGGGGCGGAGCAGCGCGGGAATGCACCGCAGGGATCTGCTGGGTTTGGAGACTCCACACGGGGTTGGGTGCCAGAGATAGAAACGCTCAATCATAGGCGGGGTGAGCACGGAGTGCGGCCGGAGACCGGGGAGACGGGAGTGACTGCTTTTCTCTGGGGGCACACTGAGGAGCGGGGCCCAAATTCTCAGCTCATCCGGGTGGAGATTGGGAGGCCACCATTTTCGCCCCGGTCCTCCAAAGCTGTACCGAGAGCTTGCAGGGAACAAAAGCTCCTGAGAGCAAACCCGAGCAGCTTGCTTAGCCCGGACACACAAGGGCGGGGCAATTCCGCCTCCGGCAAAGACATTTGGGAACCACGGCAACAGGCCCCTCCCCCAGAAGATCAGCATGAACAGCCAGCAAGCCAAGACCAAGTTTACCGATTAAGGAGAACAGGAGAACTCCAGCGCTAGGGGAATACTGCACATAGAATTCATGCCTTTTTTTCACCATGATTCATTAGTTCATCAAAGTTAATTTTTTAACCGTTTTTTTAAATTTTTCTTTTTCCTTTTTTCAACCAACATCTTATCAATCCCTTTTTAAAAAAAATTTCTTTTATTTTTCATTTTTAGAGTGATATTTTTATCCCTTCATAGTAGTTACCCTTACTTTTGGCATATGTATATAAGTTGTTCTCTCTTTAAAATTTTGAGATACAATTTCTTCTAACAGATCAAAATATACCCTAAATCACTAGTGTATGGCTTTGTTCTAGTCTCCTGCCTGATCACATTCTCTCCCTTTTTTTTTCTTTTTTCTTTTTCTTTTTAAATCTTCTTCTGTCTTTTTAAAAACAACTTCTTATCTGATCAATTCCTTTTATAAAATCTTTTATAATTTTCATCTTTACAGTCATCTGCCATCCCTTCATTGTATCAACCCTTATTTTGTACATATATAAGTCTTTCATCCGTTAAAATTTTAGCAGGCACTTTCTTCTAACAGACCAAAATATGCCCAAAATCTCGTGTGTGCCACTGATCTATGCACTAGCCTGATCATATTTGTTCATATTCTGTTTTTTTTAGTTTTGTTCTGTTTTTGTTTGTTTTTATCTTTTCCTTTTTCCTTTTTTTTCCCTCTTCTTTCTTTCCCTTTCTTGTCCCCTGGTTTCAGGTCTTTTCTGATTTGTATAGAGTATATTTGCTGGAGATGTTGTTAACCTGTTAGCATTCTGTTCTCTCATTCATCTGTTCTCCTGTGGACAAAATGACAAGATGAAAAAAAATCACCTCAGCAAAAAGAATAAGAGGTAGTACTGTCTGCCAGGGACCTACTCAATATGGACATTAGTACAATGTCGGACCTAGAGTTCAGAATCATGACTTTAAAGATACTACATGGGCTTGAAAAAAGTGGAAGTTATTAGAGAAAACCTTTCTGGAGAAATAAAAGAACTAAAATCTAACCAAGTCGAAATCAAAAAGGCTATTAATGAGGTGAAATCAAAAATGGGGGCACTAAATGCTAGGATAAATGAGGCAGAAGAAAGAATCAGCGATATAGAAGACCAAATGATGGAAAATAAAGAGGCTGAGAAAAAGAGAGAGAAACAACTACAGGATCACGAGGGCAGAATTCGAGAGATAAGCGATATGGTAAGATGAAACAACATTAGAATAATTGGGATCCCAGAAGAAGAAAGAGAGAGAGGGGCAGAAGGTATATTGGAACAAATAATAGCAGAGAACTTCCCTAATGTGGGGAAGGAAACAGGCATCAAAATCCAGGAGGAACAGAGAACCCTTCTCAAAATCAATAAAAATAGGTAAACACCCCAACATCTAAGAGTAAAACTTACGAGTCTCAGAGAGAAAGAGAAAATCCTGAAAGCATCTGGGGAGAAGAGATATGTAACCTACAATGGTAGAAACATTAGATTGGCAACAGACCTATCCACAGAGACCTGGCAGGCCAGAAAGGACTGGCAGGATATCTTCAGAGCACTAAACGAGAAAAATATGCAGCCAAGAATACTATATCCAGCTAGGCTGTCAGAGAAAATAGAAGGAGAGATAAAAAGCTTCCAGGACAAACAAAAACTAAAGGAATTTGCAAACACAAAACCAGCCCTACAAGAAATTTTGAAAGAGGTCCTCTAAGTAAAAAGAGAGCTTAAAAGCAGCATAGATCAGAAAGGAACAGAGACAATATACAGTAACAGTCACCTTACAGGCAATACAGTGGCACTAAATTCATACCGTTCAATAGTTACCCTGAATGTAAATGGGCTCAATGCCCCAAACAAAAAACACAGGCTGTCAGATTGGATTAAAAAAAACAAGACCCATTGATATGCTGTCTGCAAGAGACTCATTTTAGACCCAAAGACACCCCCAGATTGAAATTGAGGGGATGGAAAACCATTTACCATGCTAATGGACACCAAAAGAAAGCTGGGGTGGCAATTCTTATATCAGACAAATTAGATTTAAAAACAAAGACTGTCATAAGAGATGAAGAAGGACACTATATCCTACTTAAAGAGTCTATCCAACAAGAAGATCAAACAATTGTAAATATCTATGCCCCGAACATGGGAGCAGCCAATTATATAAGGCAATTAATAACAAAAGCAAAGAAACACATCGACAACAATACAATAATAGTGGGGGACTTTAACACCCCCCTGACTGAAATGGACAGATCATCTAAGCAAAAGATCAACAAGGAAATAAAGACTTTAAATGACACACTGGACCAAATGGACTTCACAGACATATTCAGAACATTCCATCCCAAAACAACGGAATACACATTCTTCTCTAGTGCCCATGGAACATTCTCCAGAAATGATCACATCCTAGGTCACAAATCACGTCTCAACCGGTACCAAAAGATTGGGATTATTCCCTGCATATTTTCAGACCACAATGCTTTGAAACTAGAACTCAATCACAAGAGGAAAGTCGGAAAGAACTCAAATACATGGAGGCTAAAGAGCATCCTACTAAAGAATGAATGGGTCAACCAGGAAATTAAGAAGAATTAAAAAAGTCATGGAAACCAATGAAATGAAAACACAACTGTTCAAAATCTTTGGGATACAGCAAAGGCAGTCCTGAGAGGAAAATATATAGCAATACAAGCCTTTCTCAAGAAACGAGGTCTCAAATACACAACCTAACCCTACACCTAAAGGAGCTGGAGAAAGAACAGCAAATAAAGCCTAAACCCAGCAGGAGAAGAGAAATAATCAAGATCAGAGCAGAAATCAATGAAATAGAAACCAAAAGAACAGTAGAACAGATCAACGAAACTAGGAGCTGGTTCTTTGAAAGAATTAACAAGATTGATAAGTCCCTGGCCGGACTTATCAAAAAGAAAAGAGAAATGACCCACATCAACAAAATCATGAATGAAAGAGGAGCGATCACAACCAACACCAAAGAAATACAAACAATTCTAAGAACATATTATGAGCAACTTTATGCCAGCCAATTAGATAACCTGGAAGAATGGGTGCATTCCTAGAGATGTATCAACTACCAAAATTGAACCAGGAAGAAATAGAAAACCTGAACAGACCTATAACCACTAAGGAAATTGAAGCAGTCATCAAAAATCTCCCAACAACCAAAAGCCCAAGGCCAGATGGCTTCCCAGGGGAATGCTATCAGACATTTAAAGAATTAATACCTATTCTCCTGAAACTGTTCCAAAAAATAGAAATGGATGGAAAACTTCCAAACTCATTTTAGGAGGCCACCATTACCTTGATCCCCAAACCAGACAAAGACCCCATCAAAAAGGAGAATTAGAGACCAATATCCTTGATGAACATGGATGCAAAAATTCTCACCACAATACTAGCCAATAGGATCCAACAGGACATGAAAAGGATTATTCACCACGACCAAGTGGGATTTATCCCTGGGCTGCAAGGCTGGTTCAACATCCGCAAATCAATCAACGTGACACAATACATTAACAAAAGAAAGAAGAAGAATCATATGATCCTCTCAATAGATGCAGAAAAAGCATTTGACAACGTACAGCAAACTTTCTTGATCAAAACTCTTCAGAGTATAGGGATAGAGGGTACATACCTCAATATCATAAAAGCCATCTAAGAAAAACCTACAGCAAATATCATTCTCAATGGGGAAAAGCTGAGAGCTCTTCCCCTAAGGTCAGGAATGCGGCAGGGATGTTCACTCTCACCACTGCTATTCAACATAGTATTAGAAGTCCTAGCCACAGCAATCAGAAAACAAAAAGAAATCCAAGGCATCCAAATCCGCAAAGAGGAAGTCAAACTCTCACTCTTTGCAGATGATATGATACTGTATGTGGAAAACCCAAAAGACTCCACCCCAAAACTGCTAGAACTCATACAGGAATTCAGTCAAGTAGCAGGATATAAAATCAATGCACAGAAATCAGTGGCATTCCTATACACCAACAACAAGACAGAAGAGAGAAAAATCAAGGAGCCGATCCCATTTTCAATTGCACCCAAAACCATAAGATACCTAGGAATAAATTTATCCAAAGAGGCAAAGGATCTGTACTCAGAAAACTATAAAATACTCAGGAAAGAAACTGAAGAAGACACAAAGAAATGGAAAAACGTTCCATGCTGATGGATTGGAAGAACAAACATTGTGGAGATGTCAGTGCTACCTAGAGCAATCTACACATTCAATGCAATCCCCATCAAAATACCACCCACCTTTTTCAAAGAAATGGAACAAATAATCTTAAAATTTGTATGGAACCAGAAGAGACCCCGAATAGCCAGAGGAATCTTGAAAAAGAAAAGCAAAGCTGGCGGCATCACAATTCCAGACTTCCAGCTCTATTACAAAGCTGTCATCATCAAGACAGTATGGTACTGGCACAAAAACAGACACATCGATCAATGGAACAGAATAGAGACCCCAGAAATGGACCCTCAACTCTATGGTCAACTCATCTTTGACAAAGCAGGAAAGAATGTCCAATGGAAAAAAGACAGTCTCTTCAACAAATGGTGTTGGGAAAATTGGACAGCCACATGCAGAAGAATGAAACTGGACCATTTCCTTATACCACACACAAAAATAGACTCCAAATGGTTGAAAGACCTAAACGTGAGACAGGAGTCCAACCAAATCCTAAAGGAGAACACAGGCAGCAACCTCTTCCACCTCAGCCACAGCAATTTCTTCCTAGAAACATCGCCAAAGGTAAGGGAAGCCAGGGGGAAAATGAACTATTGGGATTTCATCAAGATAAAAAGCTTTGGCACAGCAAAGGAACAGTCCACAAAACCAAAAGACAACCGACAGAATGGGAGAAAATATTTGCAAATGACATATCAGATAAAGGGCTAGTATCCAAAATCTATAAAGAACTTATCAAACTCAACACCCAAAGAACAAATAATCCAATCAAGAAATGGGCAGAAGACATGAACAGACATTTTTCCAAAGAAGACATCCAAATGGCCAACAGACACATGAAAAAGTGCTCCACATCGCTCGGCATCAGGGAAATCCAAATCAACACCTCCATGAGATACCACCTCACACCCGTCAGAATGGCTAAAATTAACAAGTCAGGAAACGACAGATGTTGGCAGGGATGTGGAGAAAGGGGAACCCTCCTACACTGTTGGTGGGGATGCAAGCTGGTGCAACCCCTTGGAAAACAGTATGGAGGTTCCTCAAACAGTTGAAAATAGAGCTACCATACAATCCAGCAATTGCACTACTGGGTATTTACCCCAAAGATACAAATGTAGGGATCCGAAGGGGTACAAGCACCCCGATGTTTATAGCAGCAATGTCCACAATATCCAAACTGTGGAAAGAGCCAAGATGTCCATCGAGAGATGAATGGCTAAAGAAGAGGTGGTATATATACACAATGGAATATTATGCAGCCATCAAAAAATGAGATCTTTCCATTTGCAACGATGTGGGTGGAATTGGAAGGTGTTATGCTGAGTGAAATAAGTCAATCAGAGAAAGACATGTATCATATGACCTCACTGATATGAGGAATTCTTAATCTCAGGAAACAAACGGAGGGTTGCTGGAGTGGTCAGGGGTGGGAGGGATGGGGTGGCTGGGTGATTGACATTGGGGAGGGTATGTGCTATGGTGAGCACTGTGAATTGTACAAGACTGATGAACCATGGATCTGTACTTCTGAAACAAATAATGCAATATATGTTAAGAAAAAAAAAGAAGAAGATAGGGGAAGAATGAAGGGGAGTGGGTCGGAGGGGGAGACGAACCATGAGAGACGATGGACTCTGAAAAACAAACTGAAGGTTCTAGAGGGGAGGGTGGTGGGGGATGGGTTAGCCTGGTGATGGGTAATAAAGAGGGCACATTCTGCGTGGACCACTGGGTGTTATGCACAAACAATGAATCATGAAACACTACATCAAAAACTAATGATGTCATGTATGGTGATTAACATAACAATAAAAAATTATTAAAAATAAAATTCCAGCGTGGCCTCTATAGGCCACGTAATTTTCAATAACTTTGCCTTCTAGTAATCCCCTGGAATTATGACTTTACCTCAAAATGCAGACCCCAAAAATCTGCAAGTATTGACCTGGAAGATAGATTCTCTTAAATCTTGTCTCTTAAAATATTAGATAGTGTCAGGAAAGGTCAATAACTTGACATTTAGCTTAGTACTAAAGTACAAATACCTCTTAATCCAGGTTGAGAGGAGAGCATTCTAGGAAGAAAGCTTAAAGCAAGGCATGGAAACATGGAAATAAGAGGCTTATTTAACAATTGGAAAAGTAGCCAAGGATGGCTGGACTAAACATGAGATGGGAAATGGAAAATTTGGATCTCAGAAACTAGGAGGGTCCCCATTCAAAGTCATGATCTATAATGTAGACTTTGTTCCACATGTAATAAGAAGCTGTCAAAGTTTTTTCAGCAAAAGAAGATGACTAGATTTGTGGTTTAGAAAAGTAACTATTCCTGGCGTAATGAAGAATGTGCTGGAGATAAGATGAAATTAAAGCCAGAAGAACAAACCAGTTAGAAATTTTCTTTTCATCCTTTCTCTCTTTAGCCTTCTTATTATCTCACTCCTCACATTCTTGGTTTCTTTACTTCTATTTTTTTGGGACAGGTGTGTGTGTTTGTGTGTGGATGTATGCCTACACATATGTATATACAAATATACGTATGCCTGTGTGTGTGTATACCAGGTAGATTAACTTGCAAACATTGATATGTAACAAAATCCCCTAAGGAGCTTATGAAAAATACAGGTGCCAGGGCCCCGCCCCAGACCTGGGAACTACTGGAACACCTCATTAGCCAGACATTCTGAATGTACTAACAAGCATATTACACGAAATGATGTACCTACAAATGAACTTTTAGCAAGCAATCCACTGCTCATTTCATAAGGGCAACATCTGTCCTGCCTTTGGCTTGATGTTTCATTGAATTTTTATGAAAAGTACAATTTGATGTCTGATTTAAGTTATCTCAGAAATTAGCGCTTTAAAGAGATTTGCCTGAAGGGTTCCCACATAAGAATTAACAATGACTTCATTAAAACAGTGAGCTGCCATTGAAAGTCTTAATCATACAAGAGAAAACAAAGCCAGCTGCCATTTCTTGAGAATCCATGCACTTAGCATCCTGCACCTGAATTACTGTGTTTTAGCATTAGGAAACTATGAATGTCAAAGTCCTTTGAGGACTGGGTGTCTGGGTTGATATAGACAGTAGCCTTAGTATTTAGTCCTGTTAATTAATGCTATCCTTGTTAGGAAGGACAGATATGCATGCCTTCAATTTATGTATTTTTTCATTCACTCATTTACTTACTCAGTCGACACCCATGAAACTTATATATATAGTATATATAGTAGGAGGATTTAATGAGAATTAAAATTAGCAGGACACGAAAACATAGAAGATTGGGGCTTGATTTGGAAGAATCCCTTTTTTGAAGAAAGTTGACTTACCACAGCATAATAAAAGTATCTCCCTCTACCAATCCCAACCCCAAGAAGTGGGAAGATATTTTACAGGATTTTTTTTTAATATAGTTGACACACAATGTTACATTAGTGTCAGGTGTACAATATAGTGATTCCCCAAGTTTATACATTATGCTATGGTTACCACAGTAGCTACCATCTGTCTGGATACATCACTATTACACTCTTTGTTACGCTATGCCTTTTATCCCCATGATTTATTCATTCCATAACCAGAAACCTGTATCTCCTCCTCCTCTTCACCCATTTTGCCCAATCGCTCACCTCTCTCCACTTTGGCAACCATCAGTTTGTTATCTGTATTTATAGGTCTGATTCTGCTTTTTCTTTGTTTATTCATTTGTTTTTTTATATTGCATTTATGAGGGAAATCATACAGTACTTATTTTTTTCAGTCTGACTTATTTCACTTAGCATAATACCATCCAGGTCCATCTATATTGTCTCAAATGGCATGATCCCATCATTTTTATGGCTGTTTAATATTTCATGTTATAAATATTATATCTCACATCTTCTTTATCCACTTTTCTATTTTTTAAAAATATTTATTTATTTGACAGAGAGAGAGAGAGCACAAACAAGGGGAGCGGCAGGCAGAGGGAGAGGGAGAAGCAGACTCCAAGCTGAGCAGGGAGCCTGACATGGGGCTCCATCCCAGGACCCCGGGATCATGACCTGAGCCGAAGGTAGACGTTTAACTGACTAAGCCACCCAGGCGCCTCTCCATTTGTCTACTGACGGCCATTTAGGTTGCTTCCATTCTTGACTATCGTAAATAATGCTGCAATAAACATAAGGATGTATATATAATTTCAAATTAATGTTTTCATTTTCTTTGTGTAATTTTCCAATAGTGGAATTATTGGATTTTATGATATTTCTATTTTCAATTTTTTGAGGAATCTCCATGCTGTTTTCCACAGTGGCTGCACTAATTCACATTCACATTCCCACCAACAGCACATGAGGGGTCCTTTTTCTCCACACACTCGTCAACACTTGTTATTTCTTGTCTTTTAGATGTTGGCCATTCAAAATGATATCAGTGAAACAGAATAGAAAGCCCAGACATAAACCCACAGTTACACAGTTACATGTCCCCGACAAAGGAGGCAAGAATTTACAATGGAGAAAAGGCATTCTCTTCAATAAATGGTTCTAGCAAAACTGGACAGCTACATGCAAAAGAATGAAACTGGACCACCTTCTAACACCATACACAAAAATAAACTCAAAATGTATTAAAGACCTAAATGTGAGACCTGAAACCATAAAAAATCCTAGAAGAGAACAGAGATAGTAATTTCTCTGACATCAGCCATAGCAGCATTTTTCTAGATCTGTCTCCCGAGGCAAGAGAAACAAAAGCAAAAATAAACTATTGGGACTACATCAAAATAAAATCTTCTGCACAGTGAAGGAAACCATTAACAAAACAAAAAGGCCATCTACTGAAAAATAAATGCTATTTGCAAATGAGATATCCAATAAAGGGTTAGATTCACAATATATAATATATATTATATATATATTATATATAAAGAACTTACACGATATATAAATTGTGTAATTTATAATTACACAATATATAAAGAACTTACACAACTCTTTGAGGAACCTCCATACTGTTTTCCAGAGTGGCTGCACCAGTTTGCACCAACAGTGCAAGAGGGTTCCCCTTTCTTGGCATCCTTGCTAACATCTCTTCCTTCCTGCATTGTTAATTTTAGCCATTCTGACAGGTGTGAGGTGATATCTCACTGTAGTTTTGATTTTTATTTCCCTGATGATCGGCGATGTTGAGCATCTTTTCATGTGTCTGTTAGCCATCTGTATGACTTCTTTGGAAAAATGTCTATTCATGTCTTCTGCCCATTTCTTAACTGGATTATTTGTTTTTTGGATGTTGAGTTTGATAAGTTCTTTATAGATTTTGGATACTAACCCTTTATCTAATATGCCATTTGCAAATATCTTCTCCCATTCCATTGGTTGTCTTTTAGTTTTGCTGTTTCCTTCACTGTGAAAGTTGCTTTTTATCTTGATGAAGTCCCAATAGTTTATTTTTGCCTTTGTTTTCCTTGCCTCTGGCGATGTGTCTAGTAAGAAGCTGTTACGGCTGATGTTGAAGAGATTACTGCCTGTGTTCTCCTCTAGGATTTTGATAGTTTCCTTTACCACATTTAGGTCTTTAATCCATTTTTTAATTTACTTTTGTGTATAGTGTAAGAAAGTGGTCCAGTTTAATTTTCCTGAATGTTGCTGCCCAGTTTTTCCAACACCATTTGTTGAAGAGACTGTCTTTTTTTTCCAATGGACACTCTTTCCTGCTTTGTCGAAGATTAGTTGACCATAGAGTTGAAGGTCCATTTCTGGGTTCTCTATTCTGTTCCATTGATCTATGTATCTGTTTTTGTTTCAGTAACATACTGTCTTGATCACCACAGCTCTGTAATATAACCTGAACTGCCATGCCTCCAGCTTTACTTTTCTTTTTCAAAACTGCTTTGGCTCTTCAAGGTCTTTTGTGGTTCTATACAAATTTTAGGACTGTTTGTTCCAGCTCTCTGAAAAATGTTGGTGGTGTTTTGATAGGGATTGCATTAAATGTGTAGATTGCTTTAGGTAGTATACACATTTTAACAATATTTGTTCTTCTAATCCATAAGCATGGAATGTTTTTCCATTTATTTGATCATCTTCAATTTCTTTAATAAGTGTTCTATGGTTTTTAGAGTATGGATTTTTTACCGCTTTAGTAGGTTTATTCCTAGATAGATTATGGTTTTTGGTATAATTGCAAATTGGGTCAATTCCTTGATTTCTCTCCCTCTGCTGCTTCATTATTGGTGTATAGAAATGCAAGAGATTTCTGTACATTGATCTTGTATCCAGCAACTTTATCAGTTCTAGCAATTTTTTGGTGGAGTCTTTTGGGTTTTCTACATAGAGTATCATGTTGTCTGTGAATAGTGTAAGTTTGACTTCTTCCTTGCTGATTTGGATGCCTTTTATTTCTTTTTGTTGTCTGATTGCTGAGGCTAGGACTTCTAGTTTTATGTTAAATGACAACGGTAAGAGTGGACATCCCTATCTTGTTCCTGACCACAGAGGATAAGCTCTGTTTCTCCCCACTGAGGATGATATTAGCTGTAGAACTACTCTACAATGCAGCAATTGCATACTAGGTGTTTATCCAGAGATAAAAAAATAATACTGAGTCAAAGGGACACATGTATTCTGATGTTTATAGCAACATTATCAACAATAGCTAAGTTATGAGAAGAGACACAGTGTCCATCGACTGATGAATGGATAAAGAAATTGTGGTACACACACACACACACACACACACACACACACTAAACTATTACTCAGCCATAAAAAATGAAATCTTGCCATTTGCAATGACGTGGGTAGAGCTAAAGTGTATTATATTAAAAGTAAAATAAGTCAGTCAGAGAAAGACAAATACCATATGATTTCACTCATATGTGGAATTTAAGAAGTGAAACAGATGAACATGGGGGGAAAAGAGAGAGGCAAATCACAAAACAGATTCTTAACTATAGAGAACAAATTGAGGGTTGTTGGAGCAGAGGTGGGCAGAGGGATGGGCTAAATGGATGATGGAGATTAGGGAGGGCACTTGTGATGAGCACTGGGTATTATATATAATTGATGACTCAATAAATTATACTCCTGGGGTGCCTGGGTGGCTCAGTTGTTAAGCATCTGCCTTCAGCTCAGGTCATGATCCCAGGGTCCTGGGATTGAACCCCACATCGGGCTCCCTGCTCAGTGGGAAGCCTGCTTCTCCCTCTCCCACTCCCCCTGCTTGTGTTCCCTCTCGCTGTGTCTCTCTCTGTCAAAAAAATAAAATCTTTAAAAAAAATAAATTCTACTCCTGAAACTAATATTACACTATATGTTAGCCAAACCCCTGCCCCCCCAAAAAAGAATTCACACAACTCACACCAAAAAATCCAATTAAAAGATGGGCAAAGGACCTGAATAGATATTTTTCCAAAGATGCAGACAGCCAATGGACACATGAAAAGATTCTCAACATCACTCATTATCAGGGAAATGGAAATCAAAACCACAATGAGATATCACTTCACATCTGTCAGAATACCTAAGACTTTTGCAGTTTTAGGAAATGAGACCTAGATATGTAACTATTGGGTATGTCCTAATAAGTGATTAAACCTCATTCATCTTGGTCATGAGACAGAGGACCTAGTGTTAGAACTGAGGGAATTATACCTCAAGGATAAACATCTTTAAAGATAACTCACATGAGCAAAATGGAATGCAATTCCCCATAAGTATGAGGATCTCAGAAACTTGGTGTGGCAAATTAAGGATTGTCACAGATTCTTGGACACTCCTTCCGCCTATGGAACTATGGAACCTATGGAACTATGCCCTCTTCTTTTGAATCTGGGCAGGATGTGGAGCTGCTTTGACCAATAGAAAGTCATACTGTGCCACATCACTTGAACCCAGGCCTTAGGAAAAGCTTCTACAGCTTGTCCCTGGGAACACTTTTGGAACCTGGAGCCCTATTTCCCCAGAAGCTGTCCTGCTATGAGAAAGCCCAGGCTAGCCACATAAAGAGGTAAGATGGGGGAGGGGGGGAGGAGAGAGAGAGTTCTGGCCAGGCTCCAGTTGTTCCAGATTCCACCGTTTGAATCACTTCAGCAGAACCATGTACTGGGGTAGTTTGTAGCATGGCAGTAGACAACCACTGGGGAAGCCTGTGAAGGTTGCCCTGAAGGTATGACCTTGAGAGGTCAGGAAAGTGTTCCCATGGCTGAACCCATTAAGGAGGTAATAGTGCTCTAGGGGAGCTTCTTACCCTTAAGGAGATCACTCATGCCTAGCCAAGGAGCAATGCCAGTGGTGACCACTATGGCAAAAGACCCTCTCCAAAGAGCTGTTTAATCCAAGGAAAGGGAATGCACCCTTGAAAGATGACAGTCCCTGTACTGCCTGGCAGCTTTGGTGGAGGGATACCTGAGCTAGGTTTAATTTAAGCAAAAAAAAAAAAAAAAAAAAAAAAGGCTATGTCTTGCAGCTGAGAATGAAGCAATTCTCACTGATTAGAAATGGACTGAGTTGTCTCCATCACTTCCTTGAAGGATGAACTTGGAAAAACCATTGAGAGTCTCAATATCTTCTTTTATAAAATAGGAGAAACCCCTACCCCATTACTGTTATTGTAAGACCATTAAAATAATGGACATGAAATCAATTTGAAAAATATAAATAACATATGTGTACAATGAACACCTAAAACTATGATAACCACTTAATCTATTATATGCTTAATTATGTTTTGAAACAAATGAAAAGGTAATCCCTTGCCTGTACACATGTATATGCACACACACACACACACACACACACACACACACACACACACACACACACAGCTCTCTTTCTTGGACATCTCTATACCTGAGTGTAAGCCTCCATATTCCATCGACAGAGCATAGGCCTAGTTGACAAAATGATTTCAGAACTGAAGGGGAGGGCAGGTGGAATTATTTCTCTGTTAGCATCATGCTGGGTGCTTTTTATGCATTTATCTCATTAAAACATATAATCTAATTTATTATTATTATCCCTTTGTACAAATGAGGAACCTGACACATAAGTAGGTAAGTTACTTTGCCCAGAGTCACAGACTATTAAATGGTAGAGTTGGGTTTAGGCTCCAGTATGTTTAATCACCAAAACCTGTGTTCTTTTCTCTTTCTATGCCTTGTTGAACAAAATCATAATCATACAGAACAATGAAAAGTTTTCACTGTAGCTGGGGTATACCAGGGCTCGCTGGCCTTGTGAATTAAACAGTCAGAGTGATAAGTAAACTAATTTCCACTAAAAGCCTGGACTCATCAACTTTTGATGTGCAGATCTGGATTTCTGGGTTCAGCCAAATGTGAGGAAAGCCTGACAAGGACTGAACTGAGGACTGTGCAAGGAATGAAGGTTGAAAATAGAACAGAAGTCTCAGCATCCTGTGAGACAAGGCAGAGATTTGTTAGTTCCTATCTTTTCCCTTCTTTGTTCTTCCAGAGAGGAACATGGAAACCCAGCTTGGAATCTTGGCTGTGCTGCCCCACAAGCACACCTTGTAAGCTTTAACTTTTAACCTGCTAAACCATCCCCCGGTCTACACCAAGACACCACAAGGAATTCAGGCCTGTGATTCAAAGACAGCCTCTCTCCATCAATCATGCAGGGTGTGAAGTATAAAAGACAGAATTATTTTTTTTATTTAAGTTCAATTTAATTAACATGTACTATATTATTAGTTTCCGAGGTAGAATTCAGTGATTCATCAGTTGCAAACAACATCCAGGTTCAAGTGAACTCCTTAATGCCCATGACCCAGTTACCCCATCCCTCCAATCACCTCCCCTCCAGCAATCCTCAGTTTGTTCCCTAGAGTTGAGACTCTTATGGTTTGCCTCCCTCTTTGTTTTCTTCTTGTTTTCTTTTTCCTTCCTTTCCCCTATATTCATCTGTTTTGTTTCTTAAATTCCACATGAGTGAAATCATATGCTTTTATCTTTCTCTGACTGACTTATTTTGCTTAACATAATACCCTCTAGTTCCATCCAAGTCAATTTAAATGGCAAGATTTTATTCTTTCTGATGGCTGAGTAATATTCCATTGTATATATATACCATTCATCTGTCAATGGACATCTGGGCTCTTTCCATAGTTTGGTTATTGTGGACATTGTTGCTATAGACATTGAGGTGCATGTGCCCCTTCGAATCACTGTTTGTATCTTTGGGATAAATACCTAGTAGTGCAATTGCTGGGTGATAGGGTCTATTTTTAACTTTTTGAGGAAACTCCATACTGTTTTTTAGAGTAGCTGCATCACTTTGCATTCCCACCAATGTAAGAGGACCTCCCTTTCTCCGTATCCTCACTGACATCTGTTGTTTCCTGAGTTGTTTTCAGCCATTCTGACTGGCGTGAGGTGATAGTGCATTGTGGTTTTGATTTGTATTTCCCTGATGCTGAGGGATGTTGAGCATCTTTTAATGTGTCTGTTGGCCAACTGGATGTCTTCTCTGGAGAAATGTAAAAGAAAATATTAAAACTGGAACAAAAAATAAACTTCTAACTCCCTTGTTGGGATGGTGGGTCAATGCAACAGCCTATGTAGTTCTACTGAGCAGCTGGAGTTGAGTTTGATCGGTAAGTGTGAGGTGTTAAGGAGAGCTGAAGAATTACACTTAAGAAGAAAAAAAATACGTATTTGGGAATAATTTGGGCAGAATAGACGAGAGGAATTAAAAGGAGAAGATTCCATGATGTGACTTGTCCTCTATGACCTCCACAATCCTCTGCAAATCTACTAACCTCACAAAATGGTCCGTGTGAGTAGACTTGTCTTAGAAACTGGTAGGAAGATTAGGTTTTGCATCTGGGCTAATGTGGAACAAAACAGAAAATACGTGCACCCATGCTAGAGTGGGAAGGTCTTTAGACTTTCACACTGCATGAACTCTGTAGTCAGAACCAATTTTAACTAGATCTCTTTAGGGAGAGGAGAACGTCCTGTCATATATGGATTACATATGAATCTATACAGATTTTTTACCTATTCATCCTTTCATTCATTAGCTCATTCACTCAACACCTATTGTAGTCACTATGCTAGACAATCTGAGTAAAGAAATAAGTCACAGATCAGTGCTGCTCAAACTTGTTTACACCAAATTACATGTTGATTGTAAAAGATGCAGATTTTGGATATTTTCTCCCCATCTTCAATTATTCTGATTTAGAAAATCTGAAGGGGGGGACCAAGAAACTTGCATGTTATCTAGTGTCTGCACTTTAAATGAACACAGACCTAATCCTTCCTTCAAGAAACTTACAGCACAGTAGGGAAGATGGACACATAAACAAAGACAATCATAGTAAGAATTGTAAGTGCCAGAACTGTTCTTTGTACAGTGTTGGAAACAGAAGAGGGATGCCAATTTCTTCCTGTAGAAAAGACTTCATGGAGGAAGTGACATGAAGACTGATACTGAAAAGTGACTAGCTGTTGAACAAGGGTGGGAGTAAGTTTCTAAAGAGAAATAACACAAAGCAGGTATTAGAAACATGAGTTGGCCCAGAGCACTGCAAGAGGTTATTAAGAGTGGTTGCATGTGAGGTCAACAAAAGATGCAGCATTATAGGCTACTAGAGATAAACATGAGCAAGACTGGGAAGGCTTTGCCAGGTACACGAGGAGCTAGACAATAGGTGAACCACTGGAAGAACTCGCAAACAGGCAAAGGAGGGTAAAATAGCCCAACTTTCCTTTTTTGAGGCTTAATATAGCTACCAAGTATAAAGCTAACACTGAATTGTGTCCAACCTCTAGACCACTGGGAAAGCTGTCCTGGTGGAATCTCAAAGTTGTGAGATGCAATTCCTTGGAAAATGAACAGAACCTCTGAGTACACAGAAAGAGAGCTATAAGAGCATCCTCCCCCAATATGACCCCAAGAACCCAAATGCATTTCTGCTGTGCTGATAACATTCCAGTGGAGAAAAGTGAGTTTCATACCTGTCTTTTGTGGGCCACCAAATATAGTTATACTTATTGCTCTCATCAATGGAGTCTTCAGCTTTTCAGGTTGTTCCAGCATTTCCCTGCCCATCTCTGAAAATCTGGAATTCTAAATCTGAATGCTAAAACACCCAAAGGAGATAGAAGGTCTTTTATATTGTTCTGTTTTGTTTTCATTCCTTTGTAGCTTCTGTAAGTTTGTAACCAAAGATTTACCATAGATTGACTTTCAATCTGCAAATTTGTAAATTGAGTTCAGTATTTGTACAATAATATTTAGAAAGTCACAAATCCTCTAGTTATCCTGGTTTCGAATCCAGGGTCAAATGATGGCTAGACTTGCCCATGTGAGGAAGTGATAGCATTGGATAAAATTGGATAGTACAGTCAGGTCAAAGAGAGGAATTAGAGATGAAGATGGTTCTATTCCTTTCATTCTGCAATCTGTACTAAATATCAATTGCTGAGTCTTTTTTTTTTAAGATTTTTATTTTTAAAGTAACCTGCACACCTAATATGGGGCTCAAACTCAAAACCCTGAGATCAAGAGTCACATGCTGTACTGACTGAGGCAGCCAGACACCCCAGCTGAGTCCTTATTCAGGGTTGCATGTCATCCTAACAGGCTGGCTAACTCAGTTTGAATTCCAAAAAATCCCACTTGGGCCTTCATGCCCAGAAAGACTTACCTAGTTATGTACATGCATTTCTATTTAAAGGTGAGATATTTGGGGCTCCTGGCTGGTTCAGTCAGTAGAGCATGGGACTCTTGATCTTAAGATCATGAGTTCAAGCCCCATGTTGGGCGTAGAGCTTACTTAATACAAAATAAATAAAAGAAAATAACTCTTCCAAAAATAAATAAAGGTGAGGAATCTGATGTTCTTTAAATATGGATTTGGTAAAAACCTAGTAAGAAATATTAATTCAGCAAATGATTGAATAAATAATATTAGGGGCATGAATATAAATATATGCACCATCTTAAGTAAATACAAACAAGCAACATGCTACCATTCATTTGAAAGCAAAACTTTTGGTTTTAAACACACTTGGAAACCATCTATTTAATTACAGTGACATCAAACAGTAGAGATTTAGGATTTAGACAAAGTCAGAAAACCTCACATTCCATCTTTCTTGATAACAAATGCTTTAATAATTTACTTTTAGAGTAGAAAGTGTTGACATTTATTTATCACCCAGAGAGCTTAAGATTCTTTCTCAAGGTCACACAGGTATTGAATGGTAAAGTCAAGCTCACAAGATTTTTTTTCCTTAATTTTTTATTGTTATGTTAATCACCATACATTACATCATTAGTTTTTGATGTAGTGTTCCATGATTCATTGTTTGTGCATAACACCAAGTGCTCCACGCAGAATGTGCCCTCTTTAATACGCATCACCAGGCTAACCCAACCCAAGCTTACAAGATTCTAACGTGGATATCCGTAGACATTTGCATTGCCTTCCCTAACTTCCCTGCTCCCTTTCCAACTATCATGACATCCCCTTGGCATTCCTGCCTATCAATTTAATGGAGTCTGAAATTGAGACTGGACATTGAGGAGCACAAGGCTTTCCCTTAAAATTTGTCTTCACAGGTGCCTGGTGGCTCAGTTGGTTAAGTGTCTGACTCGATTTTGGCTCAGGTCATGATCTCAGGGTTGTGGGATTAAGCCCTGTAAAAGGCTCCCCGCTCAGTGGGGAGTCTGCTTGTCTCCCTCTTCCCCTGCCCCTCCCCCTGCTTGCACTCTTTCTCTTTCAAATGAATAAATAAATCTTTTTAAAAAATTCAAACTCTCAAACTTCAGACTCTCAGCAACTGTGGTCTCCTCTTTCCTATACTTGCTTGCACCGACTCCCATGACCTTGGGATTATTATAAAGGGTGCTATATATTGCTATCCAGAATAGGCATTATCCTGCAGAAGGTTTTTGGAATTGGAAAACTCAAGGAGTCCCCCAAGGATGAAGGGACAGACTTGCTTTTACTTTCAAGTATAAAGTGTGATGTGATTAACTCAAGTACCAGAAAAACACCAGGATCACATTTTCCTGGAAGCTGAGACATAGGTGAGAAGAGCCACATTGGTTGAGACCTAGATGCACCGAGGTTCTGGTGCCCAAATGAGTCGTCTTGACATTTCAAGAAGAGGATTAAGGAGGAGAAAATATTAGCAGCTTGTTGATATACCAGCATTTTTCTCAGAACGAACTCTCACCTACACAGAGTTCTTTTTAAACAGGAAAAAACTGGACTCTCGTTCTGTCTTAGCCCCTGGTCAGCTCTGGGACTTGGTAGGTCCAGTCATTTCCTTCCCCTGAATCCCATTTTCTAGGCTTTACTAAATGACTCTCGTGGGTTTTTTCCAACTCTTCACTTTTAGGATCCTAAATAGAAGAATCTTCTAGTGTACCCATATGTAATTATTTTACTGAGGAAGCAGAGAATGTCTTCAGATATCACAGGTCTTCCTCCTTCATGGATTCCTGTACAGTCACCAACAGGGTGTTGATCCAAGAAAGTATCATGTTTGATTCTTTGATCCAGGGAAAGGATACAGTCCCACTTCAAAAAGTCCATAACTATGATGCAAGTAATCAGGGCAGCAAGAAGGGGAGCTGTGATTTAGAATCACCTCGAAGCTGTCTCTAGCTTCACTGGCCACAGACTCTTCTGCCCTCAAGGTAAGTGCAGAGCCAACTGGGTACGCTGGGAAAATTCCTTAAGGGATTCTTTTAATCAGTGAGTTGGGGGAATCAATGGCATAAACCAGTAACCTCTGGGCAGGACTGAGCTTTGTGAAGGGAAGAATCACCTGGAAGAACATGAGGAAGGCGGAGGAAAAAGGAATAAGAACAGCCCATGGCAACCTCTGCTGACTGTCCTATGGGAAGTGTCCTGTTCTTTGAATAAGCAGCCAACTCAGGATGTCTCTCTCACTTTTTCTTTTCTTTCTTTCTTTCTTTCTTTTTTTTTTTTGTAATTTATGATTTACATGATTGGCTCTAATTAATCTTCTGAACAGGTTTTGCCTAGATGGAGCTTGTGTGTGTGTGTGTGTGTGTGTGTGTGTGTGTGTGTGTGTGTTTATTATAGCTGCATTTTTTTTTTTTTTTTTACTATTTTATCACTGCCATTTTCTGGAGTGATCTTTTAGCTTATTTTACTTTATTCATTCTATTTCTCTTTTATTTTCACTCTTAAAAGTGGAACAAGTAGTGACAGAGTGAGGGAGGTGGTTATGAGAATAGTCTATGCCCCAAAGAGGAGAACAAATGTCTCCACTCTGGTTAGCTCTGCATAGCCCCTCCTCCCGACCCGATCTCAGCAGGATGCTAAATTCAGCCAGTTAGGACATGCTAGTAGCTCTGGATTACCTAACAGGTTTTAGAAGGGTGTGGAGAAAAAGGAACCCTTGTGCACTGTCGGTGGGAATGTAAATTGGTGCAGCCACCATGGAAAACAGTATGCAGGGTCCTCAAAAATTTAAAACAGTACTACCATATGATCCAGGAATCCCAATTCCAGGTATATATTCAAAGGAAATGAAAACAAGATAGGAAAGAGGTACCCATGATTTCACTTTACAGCATTATTCACAATAGCCAAGACATGGACACAACCTAAATGTCCACTGGCAGATGAATAAAGAAAATGTGGATGATACAGAAAAAGGAATATTATTCAGCCTCAAAAAGAGAAGAAACTCGGAGGCGGAGCAAGATGGCGGAGGAGTAGGAGACCTAGATTTCGTCTGGTCTCAGGAATTCAGCTGAATAGGGATCAAACCATTCTGAACACCTACAAACTCAACAGGAGCTCGAACAGGAGAGTAGCAACAACTCTCTGAACAGAGAAGCGACCACTTACTGGAAGGTAGGGCGTGCGGAGAAGTGAATCCGAGGCGATATTCGGGAGGATAGACGGCGGGGGAGGGGCCTCCGCCGGCCGCTTCTGGCAAGTGCTAGAGCCGCAGAGCACAAAATCGGACCTTTTAGAAGTTGGCTCGGCGGAGGGACGTCGCTCCAGTGGCTAAGCGGGGGGTGGAATCCTCCCGGGACAGTGTGGTCTCAGGACCCTTGGGGTCACAGAGAGACTGGGGGTGCCTGAGTGCGCCAGAGCTCCCAGGTATCGGAGCAGGGAAGCCGGCTGCAGATACGGAGCAGAGTCGCGGGCTCTCAGCTCGGGGTTGCCATAAACTGTGATCTGCGGCCCAGTCGGGGCACGGCTTCCCCAGCAGGGACCCAACAAGCAGCAGATCCGGGGAGACTCCCCTTCCTTCCCGGAGAGGAGCGGTGCGGGAACGCACTGCAGGGATCTGCTGGGTTTGGAGACTCCGCGCGGGGTCGGGTGCCAGAGATAGCAGCGCTCGATCACGGGCCGGGTGAGCACAGAGTGCGGCCGGAGACCGGGGACACGGAAGTGACTGCTTTTCTCTGGGGGCACACTGAGGAGCGGGGCCCCGAGTTCTCGGCTCCTCCGAGTGGAGATTGGGAGGCCACCATTTCTGCCCTGGTCCTCCAAAGCTGTACCGAGAGCGTGCAGGGAACAAAAGCTCCTGAGAGCAAACCCGAGCAGCTTCCTTAGCCCGGACCGACAAGGGCGGGGCAATTCCGCCTCCGGCAAAGACATTTGGAAACCACAGCAACAGGCCCCTCCCCCAGAAGATCAACACAAACAGCCAGCAAGCCAAGACCAAGTTGATCGATCAAGGAGAATAGGAGAACTCCAGCGCTAGGGGAATACTGCACATAGATTCATGGCTTTTTTTTTTTTTTTTTTTTTTTACCATGATTCATTATTTCATCAAAGTTAATTTTTGTTGACTGTTTTTTTTTTTAATTTTTCTTTTTCCCTTTTTCAACCAACATCTTATAAATCCCTTTTTTTAAAAAAAAAAAAACATTTTTTATTTTTCATTTTTAGAGTCATATTTTATCCCTTCATAGTAGTTACCCTTATTTTTGGCATATATATATAAGTTGTTCTCTCTTTAAAATTTTGAGGTACAGTTTCTTCTAACAGATCAAAATATACCCTAAATCACTAGTGTATGGCTTTGTTCTAGTCTCCTGCCTGATCACATTCTCTCCCTTTTTCCTTTTTTTTTTTTTCTTAAATCTTCTTTCTTTTTTCAAACAACTTATCTTACCAAGTCCTTTTATAAAATCTTTTATAATTTTCATCTTTACAGTCATCCTCCATCCCTTCATTGTATCAACCCTTATTTTGTACATATATGTCTTTCTTCCTTTAATCTTTTTTTTTTTCTTTTTCTCTTTCTTTTTTCTTTCTTTCCCTTTCATTTCCCCTGGTTTCAGGTCTTTTCTGATTTCTATACAGTATATTTGCTGGGGACATTGTAAACCTGTTAGCATTTTGTTCTCTCATTCATCTATTCTCCTCTGGACGAAATGACAAGACTAAAGAAATCACCTCAGCAAAAAGAACAAGAGGTAGTACCGTCAGCCAGGGACCTACTCAATACGGACATTAGTACAATGTCGGACCTAGAGTTCAGAATCATGACTTTAAAGATACTAGCTGGGCTTGAAAAAAGCGTGGAAGTTATTAGAGAAACCCTTTCTGGAGAAATAAAAGAACTAAAATCTAACCAAATCGAAATCAAAAAGGCTATTGATGAGGTGCAATCAAAAATGGGGGCACTAACTGCTAGGATAAATGAGGCAGAAGAGAGAATCAGCGATATAGAAGACCAAATGATGGAAAATAAAGAGGCTGAGAAAAAGAGAGAGAAACAACTACAGGATCACGAGGGCAGAATTCGAGAGATAAGTGATATGATAAGACGAAACAACATTAGAATAATTGGGATCCCAGAAGAAGAAGAGAGAGAGAGAGGGGCAGAAGGTATATTGGAGCAAATTATAGCAGAGAACTTCCCTAATGTGAGGAAGGAAACAGGCATTAAAATCCAGGAGGCACAGAGAACCCCTCTCAAAATCAATAATAATAGGTCAACACCCCGACATCTAATAGTAAAACTTACGAGTCTCAGAGACAAAGAGAAAATCCTGAAAGCAGCTCCGGAGAAGAGATATGTAACCTACAATGGTAGAAACATTAGATTGGCAACAGACCTATCCACAGAGACCTGGCAGGCCAGAAAGGACTGGCAAGATATCTTCAGAGCACTAAACGAGAAAAATATGCAGCCAAGAATACTATATCCAGCTAGGCTATCATTGAAAATAGAAGGAGAGATAAAAAGCTTCCAGAACAAACAAAAACTAAAGGAATTTGCAAACACGAAACCAGCCCTCCAAGAAATATTGAGAGGGGTCCTCTAAGCAAAGAGAGAACCTAAAAGCAGCAAAGAGCAGAAACGAACACAGACAACAGACAGTTAACAGTCACCTTACAGGCAATACAATGGCACTAAATTCATACCTTTCAATAGTTACCCTGAATGTAAATGGGCTAAATGCCCCAATCAAAAGACACAGGCTATCAGATTGGATTAAAAAACAAGACCCATCAATATGCTGTCTGCAAGAGACTCATTTTAGACCCAAAGACACCCCCAGATTGAAAGTGAGGGGGTGGAAAACCATTTACCATGCTAATGGACACCAAAAGAAAGCTGGGGTGGCAATCCTTATATCAGACAAATTAGATTTTAAAACAAAGACTGTAATAAGAGATGAGGAAGGACACTATATCCTACTTAAAGGGTCTATCCAACAAGAAGATCTAACAATTGTAAATATCTATGCCCCGAACATGGGAGCAGCCAATTATATAAGGCAATTAATAACAAAAGCAAAGAAACACATCGACAACAATACAATAATCGTGGGGGACTTTAACACCCCTCTGACTGAAATGGACAGATCATCTAAGCAAAAGATCAACAAGGATATAAAGACTTTAAATGACACACTGGACCAAATGGACTTCACAGACATATTCAGAACATTCCATCCCAAAGCAAAGGAATACACATTCTTCTCTAGTGCCCATGGAACATTCTCCAGAATTGATCACATCCTAGGTCACAAATCAGGTCTCAATCGGTACCAAAAGATTGGGATCATTCCCTGCATATTTTCAGACCACAGTGCTTTGAAACTAGAACTCAACCACAAGAGGAAAGTCGGAAAGAATTCAAATACATGGAGGCTAAAGAGCATCCTACTAAAGAATGAATGGGTCAACCAAGAAATTAAAGAAGAATTAAAAAAATTCATGGAAACCAATGAAAATGAAAACACAACTGTTCAAAATCTTTGGGATACAGCAAAGGCAGTCCTGAGAGGAAAGTATATAGCAATACAAGCCTTTCTCAAGAAACAAGAAAGGTCTCAAATACACAACCTAACCCTACACCTAAAGGAGCTGGAGAAAGAACAGCAAATAAAGCCTAAACCCAGCAGGAGAAGAGAAATCATAAAGATCAGAGCAGAAATCAATGAACTAGAAACCAAAAGAACAGTAGAACAGATCAACGAAACTAGGAGCTGGTTCTTTGAAAGAATTAACAAGATTGATAAACCCATGGCCAGACTGATCAAAAAGAAAAGAGAAATGACCCAAATCAACAAAATCATGAATGAAAGAGGAGAGATCACAACCAACACCAAAGAAATACAAACAATTATAAGAACATATTATGAGCAACTCTATGCCAGCAAATTCGATAACGTGGAAGAAATGGGTGCATTCCTAGAGATGTATCAACTACCAAAATTGAACCAGGAAGAAATAGAAAACCTGAACAGACCTATAACCACTAAGGAAATTGAAACAGTCATCAAAAATCTCCCAAGAAACAAAAGCCCAGGGCCAGATGGCTTCCCAGGGGAATTCTATCAGACATTTCAAGAAGAATTAATACCTATTCTCCTGAAACTGTTCCAAAAAATAGAAATGGAAGGGAAACTTCCAAACTCATTTTATGAGGCCAGCATTACCTTGATCCCAAAACCAGACAAAGACCCCATCAAAAAAGAGAATTACAGACCAATATCCTTGATGAACATGGATGCAAAAATTCTCACCAAAATACTAGCCAATAGGACCCAACAGTACATTAAAAGGATTATTCACCACGACCAAGTGGGATTTATCCCTGGGCTGCAAGGCTGGTTCAACATCCGCAAATCAATCAACGTGCTACAATACATTAACAAAAGAAAGAACAAGAATCATATGATCCTCTCAATAGATGCAGAAAAAGCATTTGACAAAGTACAGCATCCTTTCTTGATCAAAACTCTTCAGAGTATAGGGATAGAGGGTACATACCTCAATATCATAAAAGCCATCTATGAAAAACCTACAGCGAATATCATCCTCAATGGGGAAAGGCTGAGAGCTTTTCCCCTAAGGTCAGGAACGCGGCAGGGATGTCCACTCTCACCACTGCTATTCAACATAGTATTAGAAGTCCTAGCCACAGCAATTAGACTACAAAAAGAAATCAAAGGCATCCAAATCGGCAAAGAGGAAGTCAAACTCTCACTCTTTGCAGATGATATGATACTGTATGTGGAAAACCCAAAAGACTCCACCCCAAAACTGCTAGAACTCATACAGGAATTCAGTAAAGTAGCAGGATATAAAATCAATGCACAGAAATCAATGGCATTCCTATACACCAACAACAAGACAGAAGAGAGACAAATCAAGGAGTCGATCCCATTTACAATTGCACCCAAAACCATTAAATACCTAGGAATAAATCTAACCAAAGAGGCAAAGGATCTGTACTCAGAAAACTATAAAATACTCAGGAAAGAAATTGAAGAAGACACAAAGAGATGGAAAAACGTTCCATGCTCATGGATTGGGAGAATCAACATTGTGAAGATGTCAATGCTACCTAGAGCAATCTACACATTCAATGCAATCCCCATCAAAATACCATCCACTTTTTTCAAAGAAATGGAACAAATAATCCTAAAATTTGTATGGAACCAGAAGAGACCCCGAATAGCCAGAGGAATACTGAAAAAGAAAAGCAAAGCTGGCGGCATCACAATTCCGGACTTCCAGCTCTATTACAAAGCTGTCATCCTCAAGACAGTATGGTACTGGCACAAAAACAGACACATCGATCAATGGAACAGAATCGAGAGCCCAGAAATGGACCCTCAACTCTATGGTCAACTTATCTTTGACAAAGCAGGAAAGAATGTCCAATGGAAAAGAGACAGTCTCTTCAACAAATGGTGTTGGGAAAATTGGACAGCCACATGCAGAAGAATGAAACTGGACCATTTCCTTACACCACACACAAAAATAGACTCCAAATGGTTGAAAGACCTAAACGTGAGACAGGAGTCCATCCAAATCCTAAAGGAGAACACAGGTAGCAACCTTTTCGACCTTAGCCGCAGCAACTTCTTCCTAGAAACATCGCCAAAGGCACGGGAAGCCAGGGCAAAAATGAACTATTGGGATTTCATCAAGATAAAAAGCTTTTGCACAGCAAAAGAAACAGTCCACAAAACCAAAAGACAACCGACAGAATGGGAGAAAATATTTGCAAATGACATATCAGATAAAGGGCTAGTATCCAAAATCTATAAAGAACTTATCAAACTCAACACCCAAAGAACAAATAATCCAATCAAGAAATGGGCAGAAGACATGAACAGACATTTCTCCAAAGAAGACATCCAAATGGCCAACAGGCACATGAAAAAGTGCTCAACATCGCTCGGCATCAGGGAAATCCAAATCAAAACCTCAATGAGATACCACCTCACACCCGTCAGAATGGCTAAAATTAACAAGTCAGTGAACGACAGATGTTGGCGGGGATGTGGAGAAAGGGGAACCCTCCTACACTCTTGGTGGGAATGCAAGCTGGTGCAACCCCTCTGGAAAACAGTATGGAGGTTCCTCAAACAGTTGAAATTAGAGCTACCGTTCGATCCAGCAATTGCACTACTGGGTATTTACCCCAAAGATACAAATGTAGGGACCTGAAGGGCTACGTGTACCCCAATGTTTATAGCAGCAATGTCCACCATAGCCAAACTGTGGAAAGAGCCAAGATGCCCATCGACAGATGAATGGATAAAGAAGAAGTGGTATATATACACAATGGAATATTATGCAGCCATCAAAAGGAATGAGATCTTGCCATTTGCAACGACGTGGATGGAACTGGAGGGTGTTATGCTGAGTGAAATAAGTCAATCAGAGAAAGACATGTATCACATGACCTCACTGATATGAGGAATTCTTAATCTCAGGAAAGAAACTGAGTGTTACTGGAGTGGTTGGGGGTGGGAGGGATGGGGTGGCTGGGTGATAGACATTGGGGAGGGTATGTGCTACGGTGAGCGCTGTGAATTGTGCAAGACTGTTGAATCACAGTTCTGTACTTCTGAAACAAATAACGCAACATATTTTAAGAAAAAAGAAAAAGAAGAAGATAACAGGAGAGGAAGAAAAGGGGAGTATGTCAGAGGGGGAGACGAACCATGAGAGATGATGGACTCTGAAAAACAAACTGAGGGTTCTAGAGGGGAGGGGGGTAGGGAGATGGGTTAGCCTGGTGATGGGTATTGAGGAGGGCACGTTCTGCATGGAGCACTGGGTGTTATGAACAAACAATGAATCATGGAACACTGCACCAAAAACTAATGGTGTAATATATGGTGATTAACATAACAATAAAAATTAAAAAAAATAAATAAATAAAAAAAAATAAATAAAATGTTAGCCCAAGGAAAAAAAAAAAAAAAGAGAAGAAACTCCTACCATTTGTGACAACATGGCCAAAGCTGGAAGAAGTTATGCTGAGTGAAATAAGCTAGACAGAAAAAGACAAATATGGCATGACCTTACTTATATGTGGAATAAAATACTCAGACTCATAAAAACAGAGCAGAGTGGTGATTACCAAAGGTGCAGTGGAGGGGAGCAGGGGGAGGTGTTGGTCAAAGGGCACAAAGTTTTATTTATGCAAGAAGAATAAATTCTAGCAATCTGGTATAGAGCACTGTGGCTGTAGTTAACAATAGTGTAGTGTATACTTGAAATTTGTGAAGAGGATGAACTTAAGTGTTCTCACCACAAAAAAGGAAAAAAAAGAAAAAGAAAGAAAGAAAGAAAGAAAAAGAAAGAAGGGTAGCTACAGGAGGTGGTGGGCTTCCCAATTGGCTTTATTGTGGTGACCATTTCACAATATGTACGTACATCAAAACATCAAGTTGTAAACACTAAATATATATAATTTCTATTTCTCAATTATATCTCAATAAAGCTGAACTTTCTTTTTAAGGTTTTATTTATTTATTTATTTGATAGAGAGCACAAGCAGGGGGAGTGGCAAGCAGAGGGAGAAGCAGGCTCCCCGCTGAGCAGGGAGCCTGATGCAAGGATTGATTCCAGGACCGTGGGATCATGACCTGAGCTGAAGGCAGACACATAACTGACTGAGCCACCCAAGTGTCCCAAAGCTGAACTTTAAAAACAACAACAAACACTACATCAAGAACTAATGATGTAATGTATGGTGATTAACATAACAATAAAAAAATTAAAACAACAACAACAAAATAGAAATAGGGAAGGTAGGAGAGTGTAATGAATGAGAGAAAGAAAAATGGAGATGAGAAGGAGAAGGAGGAGAGGAAGAAGGAATAAAAGAGAAACCATTTATACCAGGAACTCAGAACCCCCAGCCAGAACTTACTCAAAGCAGCTTGAGGGTAGGGACTATGCCTAGAACAATACTCTTCTCTTGTTTCAGAATTCCTGAAAGGGAATTTGTTGCTGAAAAACTAAATTCTGTGGCATAAATTTAATAAGAAGAATAATAGCTATTATATTGAGGAAACAACTCAGGATAAAAAACTGATTCAAAGATCAGACTTCCTAGGTTCACATCCCCAATCCACTTTCATCACTTACTAGTTATGTGAACTTGAGCAAAATATTAAACATCTATAAGTTTCAATTGCCTTACCTTTAAAGCAAGGGTAAGAGGTTTACTTATCATACTGCATTCTGAGTATTGGATGAGATGATACATGTAAGCTGCACGTTGTCCGACACAAACTGATCAGTACATGTCAGCTCTGATAATTCATCATTAGTCAAGCATCTACCATGTGCTCTGAGCTGTCTTATAACTAATCCTCACAGCAGGCCTAAAATTTATTCTCCCTTTAGACTGAGTACCATCTTTTCATCAGGATCATGCAATAAATAAACAACAGAGCTGTCTGATTCCAAAGCCTGTGAGCCTTATGCTACATCACTATCCCTAAAATAAGACCCTACTAACAAAAGCAATTCAGAAAAAGAAAAGATAACAAAAACATGATGATGTAACAAAACCTGTACACTGAGACAAAATAAATTAGCACAAATTTCAAGTATTCAGATTCTTGTGGATGATTTTGTTTTCTATTACAACTCAATTTTGAAAGTGAAGAAATGATTTGCATAGTCATTCTCCATTCAGTTTACTGCATATAGCAAAGGGTTATAACATTCCTTTTTTTTAAGTTTTCATGAGTCAGCAAAAAAAGAAAAAATTAATGGGAATGTGCATAAATCAAATGGAGAGATCTAGGGGGAAATGTCTAGATATAGAAAATAAAAACTTTTGGGGCACCTGGGTGGCTCAGTCATTAAGCATCTGCCTTCAGCTCAGGTCATTGATCCCAGGGTGCTGGAATCGAGCCCTGCATCAGGCTCCCTGCTCAGTGGGAAACCTGCTTCTCCCTCTCCCACTCCCCCTGCTTGTGTTCCCTCTCTCACTGTGCGTGTCTCTGTCAAATAAATAAATAAAATCTTTAAAAAAAAATAAAAGAAAATAAAAACTTTTCTTTAGGCCAAAAACGTCAAAGTCATGGAATTCAAGAAGAAAAAATAAGGCATAATTATCAAACATTTCAGAGATAGGGGTTTTTTTTTAATCTATAGAAAAGTAAAATATTCACTTTGATTAAGAAAATACTCAAAATTGGAGAATACAGCCAGACGTCCCAGTGAAAATACAACAATGAATTCCAAATGGCAACACATTCGCTATTGAGCTCTAGACTGCATTAGATGCTCACTGAAAGAGTTTGTTATAATTAATGTCACTGTACTGAATGTCAAAGGAATTAATAATGATTAGCCTCTCATTATAAAGAGCTGCCTATCATGGTTATTTTGTTAACATTCAAAAACAACTTGCTTTATTAAAGCATTTGTTTTTAAATTGTCAACAGCAATCTGTAAATCAATGAGTTGCATTGTTCAGTATCAGGGATCCCATATAGGTCGCTGGGTTTTTTTGCTAGAGCTGTGTTCCATAATTATGTTATTCAGGCAGATGATCAATTTGAAAACAGAGGAAAACCAAAGTTCCTTATATAAGACCTTGACATTCCCCATTACCCTGTGTGGGATTATGTCTAGACCCACTGGGATAAATTGGAAGCCATTTTGCTATTCAAAATGTAGAGTGTATCACTAGCCATGGTCTAATCGAGATTAAAGGATGTAAAAGTCTACTTAAAAAAATTGATCCATTCCCCTTTGTTAAATGCCATAATATTTGTCCAAATTTACAAAACAGGTGAAAATTAAAGTTGCTGAAGTCTGAGTGTCACCCTTCTTTTTATCAATTTGAAAATTTTAAAAATGGTTGAAATCAGTGAGCCAAAGGCCTTACAAAATAGTTGAATTTTTGAAAATTTAAAATTGTCATTGATATTATGAACCTGAATGAACGATTCAGGACAACGATCTCCCTAATATCTCCCCAAGGAGGCTTCTGCATTCAGGCAAATTCAACACTCACTATACTATATTAGAATTACTTGTTTATGCTTCTGTATCACTTCACTTGACTCAGGGTTGGAAGTTCTAATCACAATTGCATTTCAGTATCTCAGACACGCTAGGCTGAAACCACTGTTCACTGAATGAAGTGATTTCTCAAATTCAGAATAGTTTAATAGTCATTCAACTACTCCAAGGAGGAGTCTTCCCTAAAAATGGCTGATTTTAGATTTTAAAGTTTAATTATTATTTTAGAGTCATAAAATTGTGGTCTCAAACATCTTTGTTTCAAAAACACTTTGTATTCTTAAAACTAACTAAAGACCCCAAAAGTTCCTATTCATATGGGTTATGTCTATCAATATTTGCCATATTGGAAATTAAAACTGAAAAACTGTTCAAAGATGAACAATACACATTCCATGATGCTTTGGAATAATGATGTCATCGCAGATCATGCAGCCTCCAGGAAACTCCACTCTTCACTCAGGACAGAATGAGAGTGAGTGAAACAAACACCTTAAAATTATTATGAAAATAATTTGGCTTCATGGGCCATCATAAAAGGGTTTTAGGAATCCATAAGGGTTCCCAGACTACGCTTTGAGAAATCACTGCAATAGACTAATAAAGCCAACAGGTAAGAGCTGATATTTTTATATCATTTTATAGTTTCATAGTACTTTTTGTATCATCCCATGTGGGGGTCATAGCAATTCAAGAAAGGCATATAGAAAACTGGGAAATCAAAGCCTGAGCAAAATAGCTTGCCTAAGAACACACTATAAAGGTCAGAACCACGTTTTGAAAGGAAGGTTTCTGATTTCAAATCCTTTATCCTTCATATAACATTAAACAGTGCCTTTCATCGCGATCTTGGAGAAATCCTTAGGGTGTTAATGAGCAGGCTGTTCTTTTTTAATTTGCTAAATTTATTTTCAGCTTATTTTGTTCTTTGGATTATAACTCAATACTGTATGTATGTATGCATGTATTTATAGCATTTTCTTACTTTTTTGACATTTTAACACGTTCCAAGTTCATCCTATATTTTCTATGCCACAACCACTAGTATAAGCCACTTCTCCAAGGTGCTCTGACTTCTCTGATTGGAGTATGGTATTTAGGAACCAAGACCCAGGTGCTGAGTGTGCTTGCTTCTACTGAGCTATCACTGTTTCTAGGCCTCCTCAATAGACAAAACTAAGAAACACACATACACACACAGTAATCCATGTATCTGCACATAGCTATATCTAGCCATCTATCTATCATTATTTATCTATAAATATGAGTTTATACTAACATTTCTTTTTTTTTTTTTAGAGAGAGAGAGAGAGAGAGTAGAAGGAGAGGGGCAGAGGGAGAGAGAGAGAATCTTTTTTTACATTTTAATTTAATTTTATTTAATTTTCATTGTTATGTTAATCACCATACATTACATCATTAGTTTTTGATGTAGTGTTCCATGAGTCATTTGTGCATAACACGCAGTGCTCCACGCAGAATGTGCCCTCTTTAATACCCATCACCAGGCTAATCCATCCGCCCACCCCCCTCCCCTCTAGAACCCTCAGTTTGTTTTTCAGAGTCCATCGTCTCTCATGGTTCGTCTCCCCCTCTGACTTACTCCCCTTCATTCTTCCCCTCCTGCTTTCTTCTTCTTTTTCTTTTTTCTTAACATATGTTGCATTATTTGTTTCAGAAGTACAGATCTGTGATTCAACAGTCTTGCACCATTCACAGCGCTCACCATAGCACATACCCTACCCAAATCCTATCACCCAGCCACCCCATCCCTCCCACCCCCCACCACTCCAGCAACACTCAGTTTGTTTCCTGAGATTAAGAATTCCTCATATCAGTGAGGTCATATGATACATGTCTTTCTCTGATTGACTTATTTCACTCAGCATAACACCCTCCAGTTCCATCCACGTCGTTGCAAATGGCAAGATCTCATTCCTTTTGATGGCTGCATAATATTCCATGGTATATATATACCACACCTTCTTTATCCATTCATCTGTCGATGGACATCTTGGCTCTTTCCACAGTTTGGCTATTGTGGACATTGCTGTTATAAACATCGGGGTGCATGTACCCCTTTGGATCCCTACATTTGTATCTTTGTGGTAAACACCCAGTAGTGCAATTGCTGGATCGTATGGTAGCTCTATTTTCAACTGTTTGAGGAACCTCCATACTGTTTTCTAGAGTGGTTGCACCAGCTTGCATTCCCACCAACAGTGTAGGAGGGTTCCCCTTAGAGAGAGAGAGAATATTAAGCAGGCTCCATGCCCAGCACAGAGCCCAACACAGGGCTCAATATCACAACCCTGAGATCATGACCTGAGCTGAAATCAAGAGTCAGATGCTTAATCAACGGAGCCACCCAGGCACCCCTACACCGACATTTCTGTTACCAAATATCAAAGGGATGATTCTGGCCTTTTCCTCTTGCGCCTTTGTAAGTTCTCTAACAGTAAAAAACCTGTAGAGTCCATGTTTTTAACTATATATCTTTCCAATTCATACATAGGTGTGTTCTAAAAATTGACTTTGGAATCTGGGATGCATTTTCCCATGGACAGAAACAACTGTGGACATGGTACCCTATTATATATTGGAGTTAGGTTCCCAGGTTAGCCTACACAAACCTAATAAGATCTGGTACCAGATTTAGGACTCACCTCCCTGTCCAAAAGCTCAATTTACAGTGCTATCATACTGCAGTGGGTGCAATCATCATTAGTACTAGAATTACTACCACGTCACACCGTTGAATAAAACTGCTCATTTTAGAAAGTGCTTACACATATACCATCTCATCAAATCCTCATAACATCTTCATTTTTAAGGATTTTAGGAAGCAAGTGACAAACCAAGTGTTCCCTTTCCAGGCAGGCCTTGGTAGAAAGAGGATTGAAGACATTCCTGGTGGGCTGATAAATGTGTGATTCCTATTTACAAGGCTGGTGTATATTATCTTGGCTTTTCTTAAAAAAAAAAAAATTGGTTCTTATTGTTATCTATAATCATCCTGAAAAATGAGCCATGGATCTGAAAAAGAATATTCCTGGATCTGAAACTCAAGAGAAGGAAGATCCTGCTAGTCATTGGAGCTCATCCTATGAAATATCTAAATGCCCTCATTAGTATTCACCAAAGCCAATGAGCAGCACTTCTGAACACAGACTTTAAATCAAAAGCTTTGCTCAAAATTCTCATCTCTTTGCAAATCACAATGAATATCAATGATGAAAAAAAATTACAGCATAGAAGATTGCAAATGGGTCTCAGAAATCATCTGGTCCAACTCTGTCACTTTACAAACAAGGTACCTGAGGTATGGAGAGATTCATTGGTTTGTCCATGGTCATAAAGAGTCAGCAGCAGTGCTGGGACCAGACTGTGAGCTTTCTGCCTTCTGGGCAGCTGTGGATATTCAAATCAGATCCTAAAAACAGGATTTTCCTCAAGTGTCTCATCTAGTTTTTCACTCACAAAATAGCCATAGTCTTAAAAGAGAGGCTTTCTTAGATGTCTTCACATCATTGCTAGGTTGCTTGGAAAATATGTGAGATAATACAGATGACAGGAAAGCCAGAGACCCTAGTGGATTAACATACATGGAACAAACCGGAAATAGCACAGAAAACTGGTGTTTGTAAATATCCTAATCATTTTGTTGTAATTCAACTCATTTTAGGTGAGTATACATATAAGCTTAGTTGGTTTAAGTTCTCATGGTCAAGTTTTTATTTGAGAATGAAATGAGAGTTGTAGGATTTTTTTTTATAAGAATGTACCAAAGAAAGGCACAGAGAACGAAGGGGCAGAGTATCCCATAGAGAAACACATGGGCACAGAAAATAACTCTCCAGAAACAAACAGATTTAAAGGAAGAAAGAAATTTGACAGCTGTCTGTAAAGTGGATTTGATTCTTTCCACTCCTGCAGGACAACCAAGAATTCATTGATAGGAAGCTGCAAGTTGAAGAAAAACCATATAAGCAGCCTGAAATAATGACATGAATCATCAAATCCTGAAAGCTTATAATTGAACTTGACCAAAGCACAAATATTCAAAAGCACAGCTGAGTATGTTCTGGGGCGATCTAAATCTTCAGGAAAACTTTAATGTACAAACTTCAAATTCTGCAAGTAGATGAGGTGAATTGATTTTAGAGACTGAATTTGCCCAGAAATCATTACTGTCTATATATAGCCCATAGGCTTAATATTAAATAAATGTGTCATGTAATATTTTTGGTTAATTAAATGTATTAATGCAGGTTTATGGTAAGAGTTCTTACACTATACTGAAGCTCTTTAGGAGTCCTGTAAAAATTTTATATGCTAGACAATAGCCCATGAAAATAAAAAGCTGGTAGAATTCATGTAAATGTCCATGGAAAGATGTGCTAGAGAAATAAACAACTCTCCTTGGGCCTAAACACTGGGTTTCCTGTCTCCTTGGACAGCTGTAGATATTTAAATCAGAATCAGACTCTAAAAACAGGACCCGAAGAGCAATTTTCTGAACCTTATAACATTTTTATTTCATTTAGAATTGACTATATGCCGATCACTCTCCTAGGCTCTGCAAGAGATTAAGAGAAAAATAGGACACAAATGAGCACATATGAGTTGAATTGTGCAATCATAAAAAACTGTGAGTCCTGAAATTAAGTGCTTATCTACTAATTTAGGAGAAAAATCAAACATGAAACAAGAAAAAACCAAGCAAAGTGCTAAGCTGAGCACAGGAAATGAAGGGGTTAGCATGGCCTGGAAAGACAAAGAGAGTTTCAGAGAGGTGGTAAAGGGGTTGGTTCTTAAAGGGTAAATAGGATCTGGGTAGATGAATAAAAGAATTGATGCCATTTAGGCCAGGAAAAGATCACTGAGACAAGTAATAGCATGGTCTGTATGTATGGAAGATGGTGGAAATTATAAGGGAAATGGCCTGTCCAGATTATGGGGAACATGCTGGAGAGCAATCATAATGGACAATATTATTTGTCAACTTGACTGGGCCACAGGATGCCCAGATAACTGGTTAACCATTATTTCTGGGTGTCGGTGAGGGTATGTCTAGAAGAGATTAGCATTTGAATTTGTGGACTGAGTAAAGCAGATGATCCTCCCCAATGTGAGTTGGCATCATCCAATCCATTGAGGGCCTGAATAGAACAAAAAAACAGATAAGTGCAGAATTTACTTTCTGCCCACTGCCTAAGATGGGACATCTATCTTTTGCCCACAGCACTCCTGGTCCTTAGGCCTTCAGACCCACACTGGGATCTATACTGTCAACTATCCGGCTCTCAGGCCTTTGAACTACACCACCAGCTTTCCGGGATCTCCAGCTTGCAGAGAACAGATGGTGGGATTTCTCAGCCTCCATAGTCACATGAGCCGATTACGATATAATAAATCTCTTTCTAGATAGAGATGTAGATGTTGACATTGACACAGACACTGACCTAGATGGAGACGTTCTGTTGGTTCTGTTTCTCTGGGGAGCCCTGACCAATACAGCAATGGAAGGTCAAGTCCTCTGGGTGAGATGGGACCAGATTATGCAAAATTCTGAGATCCATGAGTGTTCGGGCTTGATGGTAAGAAAAATATGTAGGGGAGAGACATGAAGGAAACATTGTTTTAGGAAGGTATTTCCAGAAAAACAATACAGGATAAACTGAAAAGGGAAATGATATGAGATGTCTGAAGTAACACAAGCAGAAGTTTATGACTAGGTAGTCTAAGGTAGCGATACTGAACATGTATGACTGATATTTTAAAAGAAGAAATAATACGTTTTGGTGTCAAATTTTATATAAGAAATAAAGTAGAATGACTTGTGAAAGATAATGTTTTTAAGCTTGAGATACTTAGGAAAAAGTGGTGGATGACTATAGGAAATTGTTTGCTATAACTGTTAACTATAGTTTGGAAAGGAAGATGATGGATTAGATTTGAATTAGATTGGGTTTGAGGGAAAATGTGGTAGAAAAAAAATATTCTTTGTTTCCTCTGCTGCTCACATGAAGACTACGTTTATGGGTCTCCCTCAAGTTAGGCTGGGATCATGTGACTGGGTTCCAGCCAATCAGATGTGGATGGAAGAGATGTATACCACTTCCACCTCAGGCCTGGGCTGGATGCCACATGTGTAAAAAGGGAAGGAGCTAGATGTTTGAGTCACTGCTTAGAAGAAAGCAATTGGCCCCACACTGGATGTGACATCCATCAGTAGCAACACAATTTCATTGTATTGTCACTAATTTTCCAGGTTTATTTGTTGTACTGCTCTGGTTAATGTAGATGTGCCGTTTACGCAAACATATCCTCTAGGGAGTGCTGGATGTGTATGAACAGTCAACAACTGTTCATCAGTATGGACAGTAAATTACTAGATCCATAGTTTGAGATTGAGATTTGGAACTCATTTTCCAGACAGTAATAGTTGAAACAGCAGTGGATAAGCTTTCTGAGGAGTGAGTACCCAGAAATAAAGGCATGAAAGATGGGGTGTGGGTAGACATTAACAGCTAAGTAATAGTAAAAAAAGAATTACTAAGAGATAGAAGATGGCAAAGCAAACAAGTGCAGAGAGGTTTAAAGAAGCAACATATGACTAATAGTATTCAGTGCTTCAAAACCATTGAAGATAGTGATGATTCAGAAAGGACATTGAAATTTTCAAAAGGCAGTTTCTCAGTGATATTTGTGGTAATTTCGGTAGAGTAGTGTGGTCTTGAGTCACACTGATGAGAATCAGTAAGGGAAAGGAGAAAGAAAAATCGTGTGTATTAAGGTAGGGGAACCTGAAAGTTCTGTCCACCCAAATCCCCCCCAAAGACACCTAACTGTCCAGTTGGAACTATGTATTTATTAAAATGGCTGAACGGAAAGCAGCCTGCCTGTGAAAGAATTCTAAGAGACAAACCTAAGCCAAGATGTTCTTTTAATCACTTGGAGACATCCCAGTTGAAACTGGCCCACAGAGTGCCTTCCACAGGCAGCTGTCTTCCTGTCAAGTTTCTTTAGCGCGCACACTACTTGAAAATGACTTGTTTCTAATCATTGTATTCTCTCATCTATCCCAAAGCAGGTTGGTGATTTTTCCCCCTTTTTCATCTTCCAGTTCCATCAGTGTGGAAAGACATCGTATCTCATGCTAGATGCAGCTAAACAGATCCATTCATTTTAATCCCAGACTTTGCCAACATCTAAGCTGTCTTTGAGGGACTCTCCATAATCATGTCTTTGTTCTTATCATTCTTGGGCAAATCACATTTCCAAAACTGGCCAGCTCTTCAACCCTGTCATATTCCGTACACCAAATTCTGTTTCTCTTCTCTGCTTTGTTATTTAGATAAGGTTTCTATCCCACACATCTGAAGCAAAGTTGAAAGCCTACTGTGTAGGTGGCAGTTTCCAACAGAACAGAAACCTAATTTCACCTGGATACTCATTCAGTATTTTTATTGGAATGTTATTGTTCAAGTTCAAGTGAATTTTAATGACTGCCGTACAAACATATTAAGGGCTGCCTATCAAAGATCATCGCCATTAAAATGTATTTGCATAATTTTAATGCCTTACAAAATTATATTCCCTTTGGACATGAATTCATGCAATTTTTATTCCTCCTCTATATGTTCATTTCAAAATAGCCCTAATATGAGTTAATGACCTTGAGAAATGTACACAGATTAAAATAAAATTATAACATTTCAGTATTTTAAGCAACTTAAATTTCAAGTAATCTGACTACTTTTTTAAGAATAAATCCCCTCTGCAAAAATTTTATACATTGCTTTGAAAAGGACAGTAGAAGTACATAGCTAACTTGTTAAACTCTGAACTGTTGCAGTCCAGACAAGATGATTATTGATTTATGGGTAAATAATATGGTTATCATGCTCACACTCAACAGAAAAAAAAAGACTTATTTCTGTCTGGATTCACATTGGGAAATAATTCTTCTTACCAAAATTACTCCTCCGCACAACAATAAATGTGACACAGTGGGACATGATAGTTTGGGATACCATGGACTCCATTTGGATACCAGTTACTGTACTGTACCCACAGAGAAGGCTTTTCCAGGTTAACCTAAGGGGGAGCAAGTATTTTTCAAAGAGCTTTACAGGGTGCAAACTTCTCTAGAAATCACTTCATAATGGCTGTCCTTAAAATGAATCCTGGGCAAATTCATAAGTAGAAGCTGAGGATAAGGCTTTGGTAATAATATAAAAGTAATAATAAACATTTATTGCACATTTACCAAGTACCCAGAGCTGTGTGTGGTGCTTTGCATTTATTATCTCATTTAATATCTGCAATGACTCTTAGGGGTAGTAAGATGAAAAAGTAGGTCAAATGAAAAAATGGAGGCACAGTGACTTTCAAATTTCCCCAAAGTTACATAATCAGTAAGTGTCAGAGCTGGGATTTAAACCCAGGCGTGTGTGACCCAGAGCCTTGGGTCATTGGCCATTATGTTATTCCATGATGCGGGATGTGACAGCCCACGACAGCCTTACATAGTATAAGAGTAGAATGGGACCCAGAAGAGGATCATCGTAGAACAGGAAAGAGGACCACAGACAAGACCAGAAGAGAGGCTGTATGTGTGGTGGATTAAGGTTAGCCACAAATTCTTCATTCCTCTTCCTTTAAGAGGTAGAGTTATTTTCCCTCTTCTTCAGCCTGGGCTGGTGTGTGACTTACTTTGACTGAAAGACTGTGGCAAAAGTCATGGTCTAGAACCTTTGGGCCCAAGCCTTGAAACCATTGGGAGCTTCCTCTCCCCTTCTCTGGGAAGCTGGGTGCCATGTTTAAGAATCTTGGTTGGGCCAGACTGATGGTTCTCAATCTGGGGGCAAATTTGCCTCAGGACATTCGGCAATGTCTGGAGATATATTTAACTGTCACAATGTAGGGAAGGGTATCGAGTGGTATTGATTGGGCCATTGGTATCGAGTGCACAGAGGCCAGAGAGCACAGAACAGAACCTGGCAGCAAAAAACATGGTTCAGCCTAAAACGTCAGGAGCACAGAAGCCAAGAAACCCTGGCATAGACTACAAATGGTAATAGCATGAACATGGAGAGAGAGACCACATGGAGCACCACGGAGGCACCTTTGAGCAGAAGACTTACTGGCCCTTTTTCCTGCCCAGCCACAGTGCTGGCTAAACGCAGCTGAAAGAGTGAATGGCCTCAGTGGATACAACTTGGAGAACTGCCCAGCAGAACCCTGACCAGATCCCCATACTACAGAACCGTGGGACACAGCCCATCAAAGCCACGACATGTGGGGCTAGTTTTTTACACAGCAGTAGACAATGGAAACACTATCCTTTCAGCCATCTGTGGATATATTCATTCATTTGTTAAGAGGGTTTACATTTGCAACTGTCCAATACCTCCAGACTGTGACATATTCACATGCTTAAATTAGTACCATCATTCAAGTTTATACATTTTATAGTACCCTCCTGAAGTTGGGCTCGTTCATTCCCATTAAAACATTTATTTTCTGTGTGATGTCCCAAGTGATGCCATTACTCTGATGACCTTGTTGGTTAAAATGTCTTATTTTTCTCAAATATGGTGTTCCTGACACCTATCTGTCCCATTTTTCTATTTGAGTAGTTGGTTTCTCAACTCAGGTGCAACCCCTAACATTTAGTTCTTTAAAATTCCATGTTGTATCTGCACTTGTGGTGAGCATAACTTGTCAAATCATTATGTGATACACCTGAAACTAATGTTGTGCATCAACTATATTCAAATAAAAAAGCCCTTTTAAATAATAAATAAATTCCACGTTGTTTTATTCATCTATCATTCCAAACTGTCAGTTTCCTTTTTTTTTTTCATTTGAAAATATTTTTTTGTATCTCAGAGACTCTTGTCATTTGAAAATTTGATAAGCCTTCCTTCAGTTTGGTATAAAACTCCTGAAGAGGTCAGGGCTGCAGACAATTCTCTGTATCATGCTCTTAAAAATGCCTGTTTCCTGGACAGACATTTTGGAATATACTATGTGGCAGGCACATACACAGTGGAAAATTACAATAAACGGAGAATGTTGCAGGCACAGGTGCCACTGTTTGGAGGAACGAGTTGTAAGGGTAAAGTTTTAGAAGGATGCTGTCCTCTTGTGAATTGATCCAAAATAAACAAACGAGCATCAAGTCACTAATATGAGACTGTTAGGACGATGTTCGGTTGTTAAAACCACAGGTTTGTAGCATGCTTTAGTTTATTATGATTACTTGGGCCATAATGAAACCATTCCATTTAAAGTTGAGTCACATCACAGTCTCAATTAACTCATGTAAATTCTATTGTACTTGCTTGCTCTATGAAGACAAAGGAGAGATTTAAATAGATGTGATTCCATCTACTATTCCACTGACTGAGTGCACAGCCAACAGCAACTGTGGCATGGGGACAAAGATCTGTTCTCCCCCGATGCCTTGTGCTTCTGGAAGCAGATACTTCTTGCCTCTCTGAGTGGTGATGACATTTACAGATACACATTTTTAATATACTTCCACCCCTAAATACAAGACAACTACTTTTTATCTTTATACATGACATTTTAACTGGAAAAAAAAAAGTTTCCAAAGCAGGAGTTGAGATGCTGTGTTCAACCTCAATACCTCAATGAAACGGACTTCCCCCAACCTGGGGTTTTCTACAGGATTTTCAAGGGCAATTTGGACCATCTTTCTTTCTTTTTTTTTTTTTTTATGTTACACTATATTCTGACACAAGGTTGTTACCCTACCACACAGTGTATTTGCTCTGCTATTCTGGTTATTCAACCACCTTGGTAGTGATTTATTGCTTCAGGCAGTGAACTAGCATTTTTTTTAAGTATTATTTAAGTAATCTCTACACCCAAAGTGGGGCTCGAACTCATGACCCCGAGATCAAGAGCCACACAGTCCTCCATCTGAGCCAGCCAGGCGCCCCTGAGCTAGCATTTTTTAATATCTGCTATATGCTCCTTCGGGGTAATATAGCTTCAAGGAACTCCGTTTTCTCGTCGGGAATCCCATGTTGCACACTAGCTTAATTGATTTGGAGAATAAGGAGGAGAATTTGTGCCCAATTCTGGGGATACTGCTCAGTAAGAGGCCGTTGTACATTTTTCTGCTGCAATGGATGGAAATCCCTCCCAGACATGGCCATCTTGCTCTTGTTGTCAGGCTGCAAGTATTCACCACCTCCTTCTATCTTCTTTCACTTCAACATCTATGAAGTTCTCAAGTATAAATTTAAGCAGGAAATATGTCAAATACACAAACAAGGATGGGAATAACGTCATGGACACACATATACCCACTACTTGATTTAACACTTTATCATTTTGGCACATTTTCTTCAGAACATATTTTTAAGGAAATAACAATGGAAATGATTGGAATCCTCCCCTTGGCAGTAGAGGTAAACATCTCAAAACTGGTGACTACCCTTTATATCCATGATTTTATATTTTCACTACATATATATCCCCAAACTATACAGGATGTTTCCATTTTTAAGGCGAAGAGGACATGACATGATTCAGTGTGCCGTTTCATTTTTTTGGCCACTCAGCATCATCTTGATGTTTACCCCTTGTGCATATTTGTTTTGTTAATCCATTTTAACCAAATGGAAATTCATTGACTAAAAAAATGGAATCATTTATATATTTATCCTTCTATGGACTTTCTGGGTCGTTGTCAAGACTTCAATATTACAATCATCCTTGTACATGCCTCCTTGAGCATTTAGAAAGGGCTTCTCCAGCAGACATACTTGTCACATCATAGATACACACAGCTTCCCCTTGATACAATATGTGGTCTTCCACATGGTTGTACCAATTTACATCAGCAATTGGCACATCACAATTCCATTTATATCACAGTTCCATCAGCAGTAGTGCTAAGTTATCCTTTACCACATTTCTCCTTCAGCTGGTCTTAGTAGATTTTTAATGTTGCCTTCTGTGGTCAGGGGGAAGTATCATCTCCTTGTTTAATTTGCATTTCCTTGAATACTAGTGCTGTTGAGCATCTTTTCATACACTAGTTAGACATTCAGTTCAGGTCTCCTCCTCTGAATTGCCTGCTCATTTTTAAATTCTTTTATTGATTTGTTAAGTGTTCTTTATATAGTCTGGATATGGATTGTATTAGTCATTGTTCTTACCTGCAGGCAGAAAAATATACTCTAGCCAGCTAAAGCAGAAAAGTTATCTAGTAAAAAGGATATTGGGCAGTTAATGGGATCTCTGGAAGGACAGAGGTCAGACTTAGAGTATCTGTGGTTCACCCAAGTCACACTGCAGGATTGTCACAGGAAAAGCCTCACTGCTGCATAGCTGGGCCCAGACACTGTGTGTGTGTCATTAATGAACCTTAAGACAAAAGGCTGAAAAATTGCTTGCTGTCCTCTACAGCTGGGACTTTGTTCCTAATCAGAGTCTTGTCCAGTGCATCTGATCATTGACACCCAGGCTCCTTGCCTTTGCCCTACCTGGTTTCTGCCTTGGAGAAGCAGCACTCACATAATGAGAATTTTGCCAAATATCAGGAAGGACAAGCCAAACAAGCCAGGCCTGGTTAATGTCCATTTTGCTAAGTACTTGTTGCCTATACGTGGTAAAAATATCACTTTCTTGTCAGTGGCTCATCTTTTAACTCTGCTTTATTATGGTTTTTTGTGTGTAGTAGTTTTATATTTTGATTCAGATCTATCAACACTTTATGTTTTATGCTTCATGTGACTTATTTACGACATCTTTCTCCTTGTGAATATTTTTTTAGACTTTTTTTCCAAAAACTGAAGTTTCGTTGTTCACATTTGTATCCTTATTCTACCTGGAATTGACTTTCATGTCTCATGGGAGAAAGAGATTGGATCTTTTCTCCTAATATTTAACCCAGTTGTCTCGGTACCATTTATTGCACAGCCCCTGATTTTCTCACTGATTTATGTTGTTATCTGTCTCATATACCAATATTCTCTATTTACATAGGTTTCTGTTTGGATGTTACATCGTGTTCTATTCATCTACATGGCTATTTTTGCATACTACTGCAGGGTTTTAATTACTAGAGCTTTATAATAGGTCAATGTCTTGCAGAGTGAATGTCACTTTTTATTATTTTTCTTGTTTTGGTTATTCTTGGTAGCTCCATATAAATTTTCTTAATATAGCAACCCATGATGTTATTTTAGTTGCAACTGTATTAAATGCATTAACTTATAACATTTTTTTATTTTTAAATTACATCTTTTTATTACTAAATTTTCTAATTGGTTTTTGCTTCTGCATCAGGAAGTCATTGACTTTGGCATATTAAACTTGTATCAGATAAGCTTGCCAATTCTTTTTTTAATTCTGTTGATCATTAGATTCTGTGGGGGTATTTCTATAAATGCAATTATTTCTCTTCAAATAAAATCTGTTTCATGTTTTTTTCCCCACCTTATACTATTTGTTTATGATGTCTTAATGGATTGATTTTGACCATAAGGGTGGTAGACAGAAGTAGCAATAGTGGCCATCCTTGCCTTGTTCCTTCAAGGGAATGCTTCCAATATTTCACAAGAAAGCACAATGCTTGGTGGAAGATCTTGGTGGTTACCCTTTATCAGATGAAGCATGTTCTACTCTGTTATCAAGAATAGATGTTGAATTTTATCCAGTGCTTTTTTCCCCTATCTCTTTAGGTGATCATATTTTTCTCTTTTTTTCCTATTATTGTGATTAGTTATGTCAATAGATGCTTGCATTCCTAGAATAATTGTATGTGTACATTTGTGTGCATGTGTACGTAAGGAGATGATCCAGTTCTATGGGACCTGAAACTTACACAATTTGGAGGACCCTCCTTAAGAAAAAAGATCCCAAATTAAATTAAAAATCCAAAATTAAACAATATGACCTAGAAAGACTCTGAGACTTAAATTTCTTTATCACCATGGTAAATCCATTTCTGTCTGTGTATGAACAACTAGTCTGTTTGCTCAATATCTATTTAAGACTTTATTATTTGTTAGCAGATGAAATAGGCCTATAATTTGCTTCACTCACATTTTCCTTTGGTTTTAGTATCCAGATCAGACTATAATCATAAAATAAGTCAGGTAGCTTTTCATCATTTTTTTCATCTCTAGAGCAATTTGAATATGATTGGAGTTAGCAATTCCTTGAAGTTTTCAGTCTGGAGCTGGGGCTTTCATTAGTCCAATTTTGACAAATTGGCCTACAATTCAAAGAGGTTGGGGGAAGGGCACAGAAGAGGGAGGCAAGAGGGAAGCCCATTGTGTGCCATAGCTATGTCTTATTTTCAACTTTGGCTTAAACAAGTAATAAAATTATTCATTTCTCCTTCTTCCTTAATCTTTTGTCTAGCTCAGTGGATTCAGAACTCAGAAAAGGAGAATTGGCATGACATTTAACAGCATCCCTGCTCCGAAACCCTAATACTTAAGTTCCTACTAGCATGACTCACATTCAGAAGCCTGGAGTATGGGCATCATTTGGACAACCTGCATTAACTATAGAAGCTTCCACATTTCTACAAGTGGTCAGCCAACTAACTGTTCACCTTGCACCTACAAAGTGGTCAGAAACACTCAAGACAGAATCTGATTAATAGACAATATCCCTACCCTTGGGAAACTAAGTCAAACCCAAGAATGAAGACTTGCTTCTGCCTCTGGTTTTATAATATTATCATAATACTCATACCCCCCAAGTTATCTTTTGGTCATTAAGGAATAAATTATTCTCCATGGGAGAATAACCCAAATAAACACATATTTCCAAAGTCAACACCAAGATTACATCATTAAATACTTTGATAGGGAGATTCCTAAATTTTCTTTACCTCTCTATTTTCTTATTCAAAGCAGTATACTGAGCATGAACATTTGATTCAGGGCTCTGGATCTACAATGCAGGTCCTTACAAAGACCTTTCTAGCAAGGTCCTAGAGATTACTCATGAATAGACAACAACCAATGACCACATCTTCCTCTTGAGAGTTTGAGTTAAGCCAGGCAGAGCCTTACTATGACAATGCTGAGCACTGGAGTTGGAAGTCACATACAGTTAGGGATAGAATCAGGCTCATGATAAGCTATTGTCCGTGCAAGCCACAGTTATGGGGGAAGAAATTAAGAGTCTCACTGAGAAAAGCATTCTGAAACAAAGACAATCATGACATGTTCAGAAAGCGGCAAAACAAATCTTATCACAGAGCCAAAAAAAGAGAAGCCTGAGAGGTTGCCTAAAGACTTTTCAGTCCCATGATATGCAGTTCTGTTCTCTGCAACTGGTTCTAGTAGATTCTCATATAGCCTTTATATTGGGCATCATTGAGTGGATACCTTATCTTTGCTACCAAACAATCCCTAAATAAGAATTAGTAATGGGGTGTCTGGGTGGCTCAGTCAGTTAAGTACCTGACTCAGGATTTCGGCTCAGGTTATGATCTTGGGGTCGTGGGATGGAGCTCCACATGGGGCTCCATGATCAGTGTGTGGAGTCTGCTTGAGATTCTATCTCTACTTTCCCTTTGCCCCTCCCCACCGTGCTCTCTCTCTCTCTCAAATAAATAAATAAAAATTTTAAAAAACAATTAGTAATATTCATTTGAAATATAAGTAATGAAGATTATATTAATGTAAATTAATATGATCAGTGTTTATTATAAAATTAAATTTTTCATCAGTTGTCATTTTTATAGTAAGTTGGTACCCACCACATCCAAAGATGTACAGTAGTCATATGAGGCTGAGTCCAGAGTTGAATGAATGAGTAATGGGAGGGCAAATATTCACTGACATAGAAATATTTAGTGAGTTTCCATGATGTTCTGAGTAGGAGATATTGGGTAAAACCACATAAGCATGGTCCCTGACATAGTTTCAACCTTTGGGAAAGAGGTGGAATGTATTTTAAATAATGACATGAAAACTACATAGTAAAGGCTATGAAGGCAGAGTTCATGAGAGAGGAAAATGGAGAAGACATGGATCTTCTCTGGGAAAGGCAAGGTTCTCTGTGAGAAAGGGGCACATCAGCTGAGACTGAGGTCAGAGCTTAGAAGTTGGCTAGACATGGTGAAGCAGGCGAAAGAGCAGGCGCACCCCAGGGACAGGGGCAGTCTGTGCAAAGACTTTCAGTCTGGAAGAGAGGAAGCCAGTGTGTATGTGAGCAAGAGAGAAACTGCAGACAAAATTGAGGGAGAAGAAAGAGCCAGATCATTTGGAATCTTTTGGAGGTTACTCCATGGAAGGAGTTTGTAAATCATAAAACCAGTGCCCTTCATTTCTGAGCTGCATTGCTTTTTTATGAGGTTTGACCCCTGGTAGGTTTTTAATAAATGATTTTGCATATTCATAAAGTAGGAAAATATTGATCCTTCTTTCAAGCTCTTCTCCTCACTTCCCACAAACAGCCAAAAAGTAAAACAGGAGTCATCTGTAACAGCACATTATGTAAGATACTTTGTCAACCACTAAAGGAGTATCTATTTCATGTAAGCCCGCCACAACGTTTAACATATCTAATTCCCCCAAGACAATTATGCCCCTCACTGTATGCCAAACTGCCTCACCATAATCCCAATTTGGGTGTGTGATACAAGCTGCAGTGTTAAAATGTATGCTCCAGAACAAAATGCCAAATAAAGAATCATTAGACAATAAATTGACATCTAGTAACAAATCTCAGTCTTGCAGTCATCCAGCTAAATATATAATGGAAACAGGAATGATGTTTAGCATCTCCAACTAGTGTGGGCCCAACATTAGGGAACTGCTTTGCTCATAATGTACTGGAATGATCCAGAATAAACCTTGCTGAGTTGAAGGTTACAGAGACTGATGATAACAAGAACACCAAATTCAGTCAGGGAAGGAAAGTTTGATGGATTTCCAAACAAGAGCTACGTGCTGGAAAAGGACGAAACAAAGCTGATGGGCTATGACCAGACAGGGACCAAAGCAAATTTAGTAAAGTAACTTTCATAGGTTAATTGACCCATTTTATTGCTATTGCTGTTGCTGCCACAGATGATAAGACCAGGGACAAGCAGCATCCTCTGATAAACCAATGTCCCAGCAACAGAGCCAAGTACTTGAAGAAAGGTCACTTTGAAAAGGCTTGAGAGGTCCTCTATTACAAACCTTCTCCGCTCTTGGCATATGACAAGTGTGCAATGGAAGAAGATAGATGTCATTTTCAGCCATCATTAGAGAATGTTCAAATTTGGAGGGACCATCAAAATACTTGTTCACGTGTCTCGTTTCATAGGTAGGGAAGGACTAACAGGTGAAGCGACTTGCTTGAGGTCCACAGCAAGCGACTGGTAGAGTCGGAATTAGAACTCAGCTCTGACGCCCAAACCTGATGTAAGCACATCCATATGTTTATGTGCTTCTTTCTGCAGAAAGCTGATTATACCGTATTCCACAGTTCATGGGACGCTATCTTCAATTGTCCTAGAAAGATAGCTCGCTCGTTTATTTCTCTACCCCCATTCCAGATCCGAATGCCATTCCCCCCTCTCTAGTGTGTCACCCATGACACGGGGCACTGTCCTTTTTCTTTTAAGTAATATGATATGGTTAATATGATAGAAATACTTGACCATCTCTTATACAAATTGCTTTGTAAACAGAATTAGTTTTAGGCAAGATTGTGAGGTTTGGGTAAAGAGAAGAGGGGACTTGGGAAGAAAAACTCACGAAAGGTAGGAGACATGAAATTTCTCATGGAAGAGTTTCTCTTCAATTATTTTGGTCATCATGGATCTGAGAACAACATAACCCAATTCTGTGTTAAGTATCTGATTTGGGGCAAGCCCTAACCCTTCACTGGCTTGAATTCACTCGGGTATCAAATGAGGGGTCGCCACAGATCACTGGTTTGCAGACCTCTGTTCTATTGATATTTGCCTTGTTAGTAGTATCACCAGTTCTTTTAAACATAAAAAGGTTAAAATGGAGAACTCTGCCATCCCTCAGGTGCCATGGAGGACCACTCTGAGAAACCCCAGGGATTCATGTGATAAAACGTTAAAATTCTGGGAGAGATGATCCCCACAAGCCTGTTCAGCTCTAATACTTTAGGATGACCAATTCCCAGTCTACTAGGGAAAACCAATGCTAAGATTCAAGTTGGGGAGAAAACTAGAATGTCATGTACCCGCCAGGTGTCAGGTGCCATATTAGCTGCTTATATGCATTATCAAATGTAATACTCAGAGCCAGCCTATGAGGTAAGGACTCTACTCCACTTTTACCAACAAAAGAATTGTACTCAGAGAGGTTGGTCACTTCATTGCAAAAGGATTAAATGACTATCAGGGTTAGGAAGGGAGCTGAGCCAGAATTTGAACCTTGTTCTAGCTGGCTACAAAAGCCCCTGATCTTTCCACCATGCTAAGTCTGAGTTATGAGTTAAGAGGTTAGTCTTGGTATTAGACATGCCCTATTCATTTTATCTATCCAGAGGTTTCAGCTGCTGCACCAGTAGGGCCTAAGATTAAGTAGACCCTCTGATTTCTCTCAATTTGAAATAAGTCTGAAGTGGTTTAGTAAGCTCCTGAGTGATTTTACCTCCTTATGCATATTTGAGGCCACTTCATCCCCATTTCTGAATCAGGTGTTTTTTCCAAGCTCACGAAGGACACAGCGATATAACAAATGTCCTGTCAGAATGTTCTCTTTTTAAAGGAGAAATGAAGGGACTTTATTGAGCACCAATTGCACGCCAGATTTGGAGCTTACATATATATTATTTCACTTTATCATCAACAGTGCTACAATGTAGAAATTCACATGTACAGTTTCCGGACAAAAGAGATGGAGGCAGTGAAGGTGGCACAGCTTGGAACAGGTGAAGCAAGGATTTCAAATCCAGACCAGACCTTCTGGCTCTGAGCCTAATCCTCTTTTCATTTTTCCATGCTGCCTCCCTAATTGTTCCCTGTCTGAACTAAATCACAATTCAGCTGTTCTTTCATCCTGCTGCTTTTAAGGTTTGTATGCTTAACCAGGTTTCAAAATAGTTGCAACAGTTGCCCGAGTTTTCAAAGAAATGTGTATTTCATCCTGACACCTTTACTCTTATTAGTCCTAAATGCTATTAAATTAACTGCCAGTTTACTCTGAAATTCTCATACCACCATATAATGATCACCAGTGAAGGGTCCAAACCCAGTGACAAAGTAGAAGCATTAATGCATGGATGTTAATTATGCAGCATGGAGGGTCCCAAGTGCTCTGTCATGTCACTGAAAAAGATCGCTTCATTTTTAAAAGACGAAACTGTTTTCAGGTGAGCACCATATTACTGCCAGAAAGTTCTTGCTTGGTGATACGCGGATGACACAACTCTTGGCAACTGAGGTGTTAGCCTAGGTAGAGGCTCTCAATTCCTGATCCTGGGGACTGATTATGGCTAAGATTGAGTCTAGAGCTGAGACGGTCTGCTTAAAGAAGAAGTATGCACATGGTGAAGCTTTCCGATCTTACACGTGGTACTCATTCACTCACCACTCATTGATAGTTTCCTTCTTTAGGCAAATGCTCAATTGCCTGCAGGCTTCTAGGCAATGTGTGGGGCACTGGAGACACAAAGATGCTTCAGCTGTCTGCTCTCAGTAAGTACACCTGCTAGATGAGGGGACAGACATATACCTGACCATAATTCCATTAATATGAATACCCTTAATAAATTTAAAGAGCATGGGAAATATCCTGATGATGCCATAGTTCATGCAGCTTAAGAGACGGAAGGGGGTGGGTGGGAGAAAGACCCAGTGGGGTCACTGGGGGCTGGACTGAGAAAGAAGAGAAATGACTCAGCCTTGCAGGAAACATGGGAAGGGATCAAAAAGGCAGAGGAAATATCTTTTGTAGGAGACAGGAAGAACATACAATGACCTAGAAATAATAATGGTAATCATCTCAAATGACTAGCAGGTTGATTTGAAGACTGAAAGTGACGGGAGATAAATCCAGGGAGTAGATTGATACCAGATTATGAGAGTCCTAGAGTACCCTACTGAAACCTGCAGATGTTATTATATAGATGTTTGGAAGCTAGCTTCCTTTCTGATCAAGTGTCCCTGCGATCACCAGTGGGGAGGAAGAAGGCGAAAGTCACAAGGACTTTGGACAGCGGTTTTCAGCTTACACCAATCACACAGCTCCCGAGCTAGCATCATATATTAGAAAAAAAGACATGATGTTCTCTCCATTTCAATTTTCATTTGCACTAAAATGGATGGCCTTTTTACACACTATCAATAATGCTTGTGCTGGAGGAGTTTTAATAGGACAAACATTCATCATTTTAAGGTTACTCTTCTCCCAAAGCATGAGAGCAATCTGTTGGTAAAATGGAAAAACCTTGTGCACTAGGATGCCCTGCTGCCTTTTTTTTTTTTTCCAGGTGGTGCCCACTAATAGGAGAGAGTGGCAGTGAGTGGAGGCATTCATATGAATTATCATTTTTCTGAGCATCACTCCCTCCGAAAAGGCTGTGCCAAGCAACAGAATGGGTCAGCACAAGAGCAGGTGCCCAGGGCTGTAACTCCAGCTTTGCTACCAAATCATTGTGTCATCTTAGGTAAATTACTTCCCCTCTCCAAACCCAAGCCACCTTATCTTTAAAGTAGGACTGGACTATGGATTCTCAGTGTCCTCCCATAATCATGAGGTCCCGTGCCATCTCGATATTAGTTAAAAAATGAAAAGCACTGTGTTCAAAGTTCCTGGTATGTTATCTACATCCCCACTGCAGCTCACATCACTTAACTCGAATGTAACAGCTGCCTCCCATTCATATTATCACTCAGATTGAACACTCTTTCCATTCAAATATACCCAATACTGGTACCATAATGAACTGTGATTCATTCACTTACATTTAACGGAAAAATTGCAGATGGGCTGTCAGTCCAAATCAAAAGACCAAATATATATGGTGCTCAGACATTCTTTATTAATAAGGTTTTAAACTCCAATTCCCAGTTAGTCCACTGGGTGGTGACTACGGCGTAGGGAAGTTGCTTTGAGTCAGATCACATACTAGTGTAATTGGTGCTTTGGATTCAAATTCAACCCACCTTCACCCCGTCAGCATTTAGAGACTACAGGGTGGGCTAGACTCCATGGGAAGTCTTGGTAACCACTGGAAAGTAGCAGAAGACAACATTCCTGACCTCAGGGAGGCGATAGTCTAGTTTAGGGGACAAAACAAACACCCATGAGAAAGAAAGTAAGTCCAAGGCATTCTCTAATGGTGCCCCAAGAATCCAAGGTAATAAAGGTTATCAAGGGGTGCAGTTGTCCTGGAGCGGTTCAAATGAAAGAGATCTTCTTTTCATTGCAAGAAGTGTTCCTCTTCGATGGTTCATCCCATTTCTAGCATTACATTATAGTGATGGGTATCTTCTTTTTTGGGGGGGTATTATCTTTTTTTAAATTTTTTATTGTTATGTTAATCACCATACATTACATCATTAGTTTTTGATGTAGTGTTCCATGATTCATTGTTTGTGCATAACACCCAGTGCTCCACGCAGAACGTGCCCTCTTTAATACCCATCACCAGGCTAACCCATTGCCCCACCCCCCTCCCCTCTAGAAACCTCAGTTTGTTTTTCAGAGTCCATCGTCTCTCATGGTTCGTCTCCCCCTCCGACTTACTCCCCTTCATCCTTCCCCTCCTGCTTTCTTCTTCTTTTTCTTTTTTCTTAACATATGTTGCATTATTTGTTTCAGAAGTACAGATCTGTGATTCAACAGTCTTACACAATTCACAGCGCTCACCATAGCACATACCCTACCCAATGTCTGTCACCCAGACACCCCATCCCTCCCACCCCCCACCACTCCAGCAACATTCAGTTTGTTTCCTGAGGTTAAAAATTCCTCATATCAGCGAGGTCATATGATACATGTCTTTCTCTGATTGACTTATTTCACTCAGCATAACACCCTCCAGTTCCATCCACGTCGTTGCAAATGGCGAGATCTCATTCCTTTTGATGGCTGCATAATATTCCATTGTGTATATATACCACTTCTTCTTTATCCATTCGTCTGTCAATGGACATCTTGGCTCTTTCCACAGTTTGGCTATTGTGGACATTGCTGCTATAAACATCGGGGTGCACATACCCCTTCGGATCCCTACATTTGTATCTTTGGGGTAAATACAGTGATGGGTATCTTCTTACTATTTAAGTGCACTGAGAGCAAGAACCATACTGTTTTCATTTTAGTGTCCTCCAAATGGCCTAGTAAAGTGCATTGCATGCATCAGACATTAAAAAATGGATATCGAGTACACAGTTGAATCCGTGAAGAACATGAATTGCACTGAGCACTGACAGATACAGAAACAGTCATCGAATGCTTTTCAGAGGACAGTAAGGAGGATGGAGAGACTGAACCGAGCACCCCATTCTGGGACAGATGAGGAGACAAGTTTGTGTAGAAAGAAGAGGGCTGGCTGAGGAGGGGTTGGCCAATAAATATTAGAGCTGAGGTCTTTGCTTTTGAGCTGGCAACACTAGTAAAGGTTCCTGAGAAGAGAAAAAGTATGTGATAAAATCTGTGCATTAGGAAACTCTACCTGGCAATCTTGCACATGACGGCTGAGTAGAGACAAGAAAATCAACCAAGAGTCTATTGCCATAGTACAGATGTAGAAATACTGCCTCTAATATATAGCTTTTGATCTTTAATTTATTAAGACTTAGTATGGGCAGAGTTTTATTTTATCTTTTCCTGGCTACTTCTCTACCCTCATCTTCAATTATTCACCTTTTGCTTCCTCCAGTCCAGCTTTGCTGCATCTTCAACAGGTCTAGTAAAACTCATGGTGCAAGACTTTTACTCTTCAATTCTGCCTGGGAAGCTGTTCTCTGAGTAGAATGTCCGTCTCCCAGCTAACTAAATGGCTCCCCACTTCATGTAGGCATCCTATCAAACATCAGGTTATAGACAGCCTCCCTACCCACCTTAACTATGATAGTACCTCACATTCCCCATCCTGGTAACGCTATCTCCTTAATCTTAATTGAGTTTTTTTCCCCTAGTTTTTATTGTCTACCCAGGTAGAATGAAAACTCTATAATGAAGACATCAGAGACTCTGTTTTTGTTTGTTTGTTTGTTTGTTCTTGTTTGTTTTTAGCTGTATTCCTAGGAATAGTTCCTGGCATACAGCTAGTGCTTAAAAATGCTGGCTGAATGAATGAATGAATCAGCAACTCCATGTGCTAACATGAGCTAATAAACTGTTTTTCTCTTCCCTCGTCAAAATAGACATTTCTATCCTGCTTCCATTCTTTTTATTTTATCCTCATGTTCACACTAAAGCTAAAATTGTCATCTTGCAATGCAGGGTAGAGGCCAACTGTTAGCCTATGGATCCAGGATCTTGGTTGTGGATGTTAAAACATGGGGCTCCAATTCACGACCCCAAGATCAAGAAGTGCATGCTCTGCTGACTGAGCCCACCAAGCGGGTGTAGATGTGGCTCTGTATGTTAATGTTGAGTGGCTTTGGGCTTTTGCTTTCACCATATTGTCCTGTCTTACCTACTGAACCATCTTGATAAATAGCATCTCTGCAAGGCCCCTTGCCTCCGGCAACCCAGGCTCCAAAACAGCAGCCAAAGTAGCGTTTTAAAAGTTAAAGTTTGAGGGGCGGAGCAAGATGGCAGAGGAGTAGGAGACCTAGATTTCATCTGGTCTCAGGAATTCAGCTGAATAGGGATCAAACCATTCTGAACACCTACGAAGTCAACAGGAGATCGAAGAGGAGAGTAGCAACAACTCTCTAAACAGAGAAGCGACCACTTACTGGAAGATAGGATGTGCAGAGAAGTGAATCCGAGGCGATATTCAGGAGGATAGACGGAGGGGGAGGGGGCCTCCCTCGGCCGCTTCTGGCAAGTGATAGAGCCGCGGAGCACAAAATCGGAACTTTTAGAAGTCGGCTCCGTGGAGGGACGTCGCTCCAGTGGCTAAGCTGGGGGTGGAATCCTCCCGGGACAGTGTGGTCTCAGGATCCTCGGGGGTCACAGAAAGACCGGAGGTGCCTGAGTGCGGCAGAGCTCCCAGGTATCGGAGCGGGGAAGCCGGCTGCAGAGACGGAGCTGAGGCGCGGGCTCTCAGCTCGGGGTGGCCATAAACTGTGATCCGCAGCCCAGTCGGGCCACTGCTCCTCCAGCAGGGACCCAACAAGCGGCAGATCCGGGGAGACTCTCCTTCCTCCCCCGGGAGGAGCGGCGCGGGAGCACACCGCAGGAATCTGCTGGGTTTGGAGACTCCACACGGGGTCGGGTGCCAGAGATACAAACGCTCAGTCATACTCCAGGTGAGCACGGAGTGCAGCCGGAGACCGGGGACACGGGAGTGACTGCTTTTCTCTGGGGGCGCACTGAGGAGCGGGGCCCCGAATTCTCAGCTCCTCCGGGCAGAGACTGGGAGGCCACCATTTTCGCCCTGATCCTCCAAAGCTGTACCGACAGCTTGCAGGGAGCAAAAGCTCCTGAGAGCAAACCCGAGCAGCTTGCGTAGCTAGGACCGAAAAGGGCGGGGCAATTCAGCCTCCGGCAAAGACATTTGGGAACCACAGCAACAGGCCCCTCCCCAGAAGATCAACACGAACAACCAGCAAGCCAAGACCAAGTTTACCGATCAAGGAGAATGGGAGAACCCCAGCGCTAGGGGAATAATGCACATAGAATTCATGCCTTTTTTTCACCGTGATTCATTAGTTAATCAAAGTTAATTTTTTTAACTGTTTTTTTTTAATTTTTCTTTTTCCCTTTTTCAACCAACATCTCATCAATCCCTTTTTAAAAAAAAACATTTTTCATTTTTCATTTTTAGAGTCATATTTTATCCCTTCATAGTAGTTACCCTTATTTTTGGCATATATATATAAGTTGTTCTATCTTTAAAATTTTCAGATACAGTTTCTTCTAACAGATCAAAATATACCCTAAATCACTAGTGTATGGATTTGCTCTACTCTCCTGCCTGATCACATTCTCTCCCTTTTTCCTTTTTTTTAAATCTTCTCTTTTTTCAAACAACTTAACTTATCAATTCCTTTTATAAAATCCTTTATAATTTTCATCTTTACAGTCATCTTCCATCCCTTCATTGTATCAACCCTTATTTTGTACATATATGTCTTTCTACCTTTAAAATTTTAGGAGGCACTTTTTCAAACAGACCAGAATACGCCCAAAATCTAGTGTGTGGCACTGATCTATGCACTAGCCTGATCATATTTGATCATATTCTGCTTTTTTTGTATTGTTCTGTTTTTGTTTTTATCTTTTTTTTCTTTTTTTTCACATTCTTTTTTCTTTCCTTCCCTTTCTTTTCCCCTGGTTACAGGGCTTTTCTGATTTGTATACAGTATATTTGCTGGGGACGTTGTTACCCTGTTAGCATTTTGTTCTCTCATTCATCTATTCTCCTCTGGACAAAATGACAAGACGAAAATAATCACCTCAGCCAAAAGAACAAGAGGTAGTACCGTCAGCCAGGGACATACTCAATACGGACATTAGTACGATGTCGGACCTAGAGTTCAGAATCATGACTTTAAAGATACTAGCTGGGCTTGAAAAAAGCGTGGAAGTTTTAGAGAAACGCTTTCTGGGGGAAATAAAAGAACCAAAATCTAACCAAGTTGAAATCAAAAAGGCTCCTGATGAGGTGCAATCAAAAATGGGGGCACTAACTGCTAGGATAAATGAGGCAGAAGAGAGAATAAGCGATATAGAAGACTAAATGATGGAAAATAAAGAGGCTGAGAAAAAGAGAGAGAAACAACTACAGGATCACGAGGGCAGAATTCGAGAGATAAGTGATACGATAAGATGAAACAAAATTAGAATACTTAGGATCCCAGAAGAAGAAGAAAGAGAGAGAGGGGCAGAAGGTATATTGGAGTAAATAATAGCAGAGAAATTTCCTAATGTGAGGAAAGAAACAGGCATCAAAATCCAGGAGGCACAGAGAACCCCTCTCAAAATCAATAAAAATAGGTCAACACCCCGACATCTAATAGTAAAACTTACGAGTCTCAGAGACAAAGAGAAAATCCTGAAAGCAGCTCGGGAGAAGAGATACGTAACCTACAATGGTAGAAATATTAGATTGGGAACAGACCTATCCACAGAGACCTGGCAGGCCAGAAAGGACTGGCAGGATATCTTCAGAGCATGAAACGAGAAAACTTTGCAGCCAAGAATACTATATCCAGCTAGGCTGCCATTGAAAATAGAAGGAGAGATAAAAAGCTTCCAGGACAAACAAAAACTAAAGGAATTTGCAAACACGAAACCAGCCCTCCAAGAAATATTGAAAGGGGTCCTCTAAGCAAAGAGAGAGCCTAAAAGCAGCATAGATCAGAAAGGAACACAGACAATATACAGTCACAGTCACCTTACAGGCAATACAATGGCACTAAATTCATACCTTTCAATAGTTACCCTGAATGTAAATGGGCTCAATGCCCCAATCAAAAGACACAGGCTATCAGATTGGATTAAAAAACAAGACCCATCCATATGCTGTCTGCAAGAGACTCATTTTAGACCCAAAGACACCCCCAGATTGAAAGTGAGGGGGTGGAAAAACATTTACCATACTAATGGACACCAAAAGAAAGCTGGGATGGCAATCCTTATATCAGACAAATTAGATTTAAAAACAAACACTGTCATAAGAGATGAAGAAGGACACTATATCCTACTTAAAGGGTCTATCCAACAAGAAGATCAAACAATTGTAAATATCTATGCCCCTAACATAGGAGCAGCCAATTATATAAGGCAATTAATAACAAAAGCAAAGAAACACGTTGACAACAATACAATAATCGTGGGGGACTTTAACACCCCCCTGACTGAAATGGACAGATCATCTAAGCAAAAGATCAACAAGGAAATAAAGACTTTAAAGGACACACTGGACCAAATGGACTTCACAGACATATTCAGAACATTCCATCCCAAAGCAACGGAATACACATTCTTCTCTAGTGCCCATGGAACATTCCCCAGAATTGATCACATCCTAGGTCACAAATCAGGTCTCAACTGGTACCAAAAGATTGGGATTATTCCCTGCATATTTTCAGACCACAACGCTTTGAAACTAGAACTCAATCACAAGAGGAAAGTCGGAAAGAACTCAAATACATGGAGGCTAAAGAGCATCCTACTAAAGAATGAATGGGTCAACCAGGAAATTAAAGAAGAATTTAAAAAATTCATGGAAACCAATGAAAATGAAAACACAACTGTTCAAAATCTTTGGGATACAGCAAAGGCAGTCCTGAGAGGAAAGTACATAGCAATACAAGCCTTTCTCAAGAAACAAGAAAGGTCTCAATTACACAACCTAACCCTACACCTAAAGGAGCTAGAGAAAAAACAGCAAATAAAGCCTAAACCCAGCAGGAGAAGAGAAATAATCAAGATCAGAGCAGAAATCAATGAACTAGAAACCCAAAGAACAGTAGAACAGATCAACGAAACTAGGAGCTGGTTCCTTGAAAGAATTAACAAGATTGATGAATCCCTGGCCAGACTTATCAAAAAGAAAAGAGAAATGACCCACATCAACAAAATCATGAATGAAAGAGGAGAGATCACAAGCAACACCAAAGAAATACAAACAATTATACGAACATATTATGAGCAACTCTATGCCAGCAAATTCGATAACGTGGAAGAATTGGGTGCATTCCTAGAGATGTATCAACTACCAAAATTGAACCAGGAAGAAATAGAAAACCTGAACAGACCTATAGCCACTAAGGAAATTGAAGCAGTCATCAAAAATCTCCCAAGAAACAAAAGCCCAGGGCCAGATGGCTTCCCAGGGGAATTCTATCAGACATTTCAAGAAGAATTAATACCTATTCTCCTGAAACTGTTCCAAAAAGTAGAAATGGAGGGAAAACTTCCAAACTCATTTTAGAAGGCCACCATTACCTTGATCCCAAAACCAGACAAAGACCCCATCCAAAAGGAGAATTACAGACCAATATCCTTGATGAACATGGATGCAAAAATTCTCACCAAAATACTAGCCAATAGGATCCAACAGTACATTAAAAGGATTATTCATCATGACCAAGTGGAATTTATCCCTGGGCTGCAAGGCTGGTTCAACATCCACAAATCAATCAACGTGATACAATATATTAACAAAAGAAAGAACAAGAATCATATGATCCTCTCAATAGATGCAGAAAAAGCATTTGACAAAGTACAGCATCCTTTCTTGATCAAAACTCTTCAGAGTATAAGGATAGAGGGTACATACCTCAATATCATAAAAGCCATCTATGAAAAACCTACAGCGAATATCATTCTCAATGGGGAAAAGCTGAGAGCTTTTCCCCTTTAAGGTCGGGAACGCGGCAGGGATGTCCACTCTCACCACTGCTATTCAACATAGTATTAGGAGTCCTAGCCACAGCAATCAGACAACAAAAAGAAATCAAAGGCATCCAAATCGGCAAAGAGGAAGTCAAACTCTCACTCTTTGCAGATGATATGATACTGTATGTGGAACACCCAAAAGACTCCACCCCAAAACTGCTAGAACTCATACAGGAATTCAGTCAAGTAGCAGGCTATAAAATCAATGCACAGAAATCAGTGGCATTCCTATACACCAACAACAAGATAGAAGAGAGACAAATCAAGGACTCGATCCCATTTACAATTGCACCCAAAACCATAAGATACTTAGGAATAAATTTAACCAAAGAGGCAAAGGATCTGTACTCAGAAAACTATAAAATACTCATGAAAGAAGTTGAAGAAGACAAAGAAATGGAAAAACGTTCCATGCTCATGGATTGGAAGAACCAACATTGTGAAGATGTCAATGCTACCTAGAGCAATCTACACATTCAATGCAATCCCCATCAAAATACCATCCACTTTTTTCAAAGAAATGGAACAAATAATCCTAAAATTTGTATGGAACCAGAAGAGACCCCGAATAGCCAGAGGAATCTTGAAAAAGAAAAGCAAAGCTGGTGGCATCACAATTCCGGACTTCCAGCTCTATTACAAAGCTGTCATCATCAATACAGTATGGTACTGGCACAAAAACAGACACATAGATCAATGGAACAGAATCGAGAGCCCACAAATGGACCCTCAACTCTATGGTCAACTCATCTTTGACAAAGCAGGAAAGAATGTCCAATGGCAAAAAGACAGTCTCTTCAACAAATGGTGTTGGGAAAATTGGACAGCCACATGCAGAAGAATGAAACTGGATCATTTCCTTACACCACACACAAATATAGACTCCAAATGGTTGAAAGACCTAAACGTGAGACAGGAGTCCATCCAAATCCTAAAGGAGAACACAGGCAGCAACCTCTTCCACCTCAGCCGCAGCAACTTCGTCCTAGAAACATCGCCAAAGGCAAGGGAAACAAGGGCAAAAATGAACTATTGGGATTTCATCAAGATAAAAAGTTTTTGCATAGCAAAAGAAACAGTCCACAAAACCAAAGACAACCAACAGAATGGGAGAAAATATTTGCAAATGACATATCAGATAAAGGGCTAGTATCCAAAATCTATAAAGAACTTATCAAACTCAACACCCAAAGAACAAATAATCCAATCAAGAAATGGGCAGAAGACATGAATAGACATTTTTCCAAAGAAGACATCCAAATGGCCAACAGACACATGAAAAAGTGCTCCACATCGCTTGGCATCCGGGAAATCCAAATCAAAACCTCCATGAGATACCACCTCACACCCGTCAGAATGGCTAAAATTAACAAGTCAGGAAACGACAGATGTTGGCGGGGATGTGGAGAAAGGGAAACCCTCCTACACTGTTGGTGGGAATGCAAGCTGGTGCAACCCCTCTGGAAAACAGTATGGAGGTTCCTCAAACAGTTGAAAATAGAGCTACTATACGATCCAGCAATTACACTACTGGGTGTTTACCACAAAGATACAAATGTAGGGATCCGAAGGGGTACATGCACCCCAATGTTTATAGCAGCAATGTCCACAATAGCCAAACTGTGGAAAGAGCCAAGATGTCCATCGACAGATGAATGGATAAAGAAGAAGTGGTATATATACACAATGGAATATTATGCAGCCATCAAAAGGAATGAGATCTTGCCATTTGCAATGACGTGGATGGAGCTGGAGGGTGTTATGCTGAGTGAAATAAGTCAATCAGAGAAAGACATGTATCATATGACCTCACTGATATGAGGAATTCTTAATCTCAGGAAACAAACTGAGTGTTGCTGGAGTGGTGGGGGGTGGGAGGGATGGGGTGGCTGGGTGATAGACATTGGGTAGGGTAAGTGCTATGGTGAGCGCTGTCAATTGTGCAAGACTGTTGAATCACAGATCTGTACTTCTGAAACAAATAATGCAACATATGTTAAGAAAAAAGAAAAAGAAGAAGAAAGCAGGAGGGGAAGAATGAAGGAGAGTAAGTCAGAGGGGGAGATGAACCATGAGAGGATGCACTCTGAAAAACAAACTGAGGGTTCTAGAGGAGAGGAGGGTAGGGGGATGGGTTAGCCTGGTGATGGGTATTAAAGAGGGCACATTCTGCATGGAGCACTGGGTGTTATGCACAAACAATGAATCATGGAACACTACATCAAAAACTAATGATGTAATGTATGGTGATTAACATAACAATAAAAAATTAAAAATAAATAAATAAAAGTTAAAGTTTAAAGCCAGTCAATGAGCGCCCGTTGTCTTAATGATGAAGTCCATGATGTTTCACGTGCCCAAAGGCTCCATATGCTCTGGCTATTTATTGCTGCTTTAGCTTAATTCTATGTCATGCATGTCTTCTCTGCTCAAGCCACAAAGGTTTTTTTCCTAGGATCTTGATTATGTCCGGCTTTTGCCCTCCGAAGGGTTCTTACACATGCTAGTCCCCACTGCTTGGAATGCTTTCTTCCTTATCATCCCTCTCCCTCCTCCCTACTAATTTCTAATCACTAGAAAAGTCTCATAGTGAACATTTCCTTAGGGAAACCATCCCAGGTCCTTCAGCAAGGCTGCACACCACATATTTTTTTTTAAGATTTTGTGTATTTATTTGAGAGAGTGAGCAAGCGAGAGAGAGAGAGCACGAGTGGGGAGAGGGAGAGGGAAAAGCAGACCCCCTATTGAGCAAAGAGCCCCATGGGGGGCTCGATCCCAGGATCCTGGGATCATGACTTGAGCCACCCAGATGCCCACCACATACTTTTCTTAATAACAGCATACTTTTTCCCCTTACTATCAGTTATTTTAAATTAATTTTATGCAATCAAAATAATATAAGCAGATAGTTCTTTCTAAATAATAGGCTTCTACGTCTCTCTTATCTATTAACTTCTTATTAGGGGAAATGAAGATTTAGCTCTCTTATACTGCCATTTTCTTCTGTGTGCACTCATCCTCTTGGTAGAGTTGTAATATGCCTTTTGGTTTAAAAATGCAGTATTTATATTCCTATAGCTAGACAAAAACTATACAGCTGAGCATTGTTGGGTACCACGATTAGATTTTCTTTCCTTTTTAAAAAATAATAGTCTGGGGGTGCCTGGATGGCTCAGTCAGTTAAGCGTCTGCCTTTGGCTCAGGTCATGATCTCAGGGTCCTGGGATCAAGCCCCACATCAGGCTCCTGCTCAGCGGGGAGCCTGCTTCTCCCTCTCCATCTGCTCCTCCCCCTGCTCAGTGCTTGCGCTCTCTCTCTCTAATAAATAAATCTTTAAAAAAAAGTCTCATTTTTTCATTTAAAAAATTTATTTGTGTTTATTTATAATTCTTTCCACCTTTCGATAACCTTTCATTATAATTTTCCATCAACACAATCCTATCAGAGGCTCCATCAGATCCAAGTTTTATTTTTCTCAAAGTCATTCCTCAGACTTCTCTTCCTGTTCCATGTGGGCTGGTTGCTCTCTAGGCCCAGAGAGTAGATGCAGGACACAGCTATTACCCAAGCTTCCCCTTCTGCTGTTAATTCTGAACTCCCTTAGCATGCCTCTTAGGTTTCATTCTCTGTTTCCTAGAATTTGGTTTTGATTTTGATTATGTTCCTTTTGTTGTTATTTTCTCTTCCAGGATTTATTTTCTTGTTTTCATGGAATCCTTTCTCTAGTTCATGTCTCAGGCTAAAAAGATGGTGACATGGCAGAGGGGATGATGATGGCAGCCCTTGGATCTTGAGTCACATTCTCCAGATGGACTGGTCACACTCCAAGCCTGGGTCCCAGCTATCATCTGGTGTTCTCCCTGCACCAGCATCCTAGAGAAGCCCTTTGCATTACTCCTGCATCTCCCCTCCTTCTTGCCTTCTTAGTTTACTCATTGTAGTGGAAGTAATCCTCCAGGAGTTTCCAGAGAAAGAGTTCATGGGAGATTATTTCTTAAGATGTTGAAAATGTCATTATTCTACCAATACATTTTATTGGTATTTTGGCTAAATGGGATTTTAAGTGTGAAATAATCTTTTTTTAATTTGAGAACAGAGCTCCATTATCTTCATGCTTCCAGCTTTGCTTTGAGAAACCTGAAGCCATTTGGATTTCTGCTGCCCCCGCCCCTTCCTGAAAGCTCATTTGTCCTCTGTACTCTGAAATTATAGAATATTTGCCTTGGTGTGGGTGTATTTTCATCCCTAATTCTGGGCCTTCAGTGATTCCTTTCATTATAAAAATTCAGGTTCTTCAGTTCTAGAGACTGACTATAATTTTCTATTGATAATCTCTATTCCAAATCCTCAATTTTCACCTCCAGAGTGCCCGTGATTCAAATGTCCTGAAATTGATTCCTGGTTTTTATTTTTTTTTTATTTCTCTTATATTTCTCCCTAACTCCCTTTTTGCTTTACTTTTTGAGAGGTATCTCTAACTTTATCTTCCAAATCACCCAGTTTTTCAATTTTGCAATATATTTTCAATTCCTTAAGTCTTTTTAATTGTTCTCTCTGAATATGTCTTTCTATGTGCATGAATATATTTACACATACAGTTTCTAAATTGTGATACACATAATCTGTGTGTGTGTATATATATAGTTTCTGATTCCTCCAATTTGCTTTTTGTCCCTCCTCTTTTTTTCTGTTTTTTTTTTTTTTTTTTTTTTGTCTCCTCTGTTGGAGGCTTTCTTCAGTTGTTTCAGGTATCAGTGGATTGTGGTCTGCACACACTTAATAGCAGGCAACTAAAAATCTGATCAGGATCTCTGAGGGTGGACATAATTTAAACTTCACTTTAGGATGATCCAGGTGGGGCTCTTTGTTGGGGAGCCCTTGATGTTGGTGAGGTAGACTGTTATATCAGTGACCTCCAATGATGATGTCTCCTGGAATTCATTAATGTCCACAGTGACTAAGGGCTGGGTTCATGATTGATTTCATCAAGAGAATATGGCAGAAGTGATACTGTACCAGTTCTCGGCCCTTTCTGGGCTTCCCTTTTAAACTGCTCCCCCTTTAAACTCTACTTGGAAACTCCATGATGGGAGGCAGCTCAGGCAGCCACACGGAGAGACCCACAAGGAAGGGAATGAATGCCTCTCACTGATAGCTCCCAGTTGAGCTCCCAGTTGAGACTTCACATGATTCCATCCATCCTCGTACGTCAGGCAATGGCAGAAGCTGATGCACTGCTCACTCAGTCCACAGAATTTTGGGAAACAATAAGTTACTTTAAACACCAAGTTTTTCAGTGGTTTGTTATGTAGCACTAGATAATTTAAACAGTCAGTATGATTAGCTCTTTTAAAATTTGGCCTTGTCTGATTTCCAGGAAGGAGTCTTTCAAACCCCTACCTGGATGTCAACATCTGTCAGCCTGCATTCTGAGACCTAACTGGAAAAAGTGCCAGAGGGTCTCAGCATTCAGTATGCCCATGGTCAGTTACCCCTGCCCTGCATTTCAGATGGTACCCACGTTCTCAACTCTTGCCCTCGATCCTGATGAGAATACATCTTACCAAAAAACAGATATCCATTCTTCTGCCAGGGAGGAGAATGGACTAACTGTCATTCAGCATCATGGGATGAGGGAGAAGAACTAGATTTCTAATTTTAAAAAATACTTTACTCAAGAAAATATGTTTAGTTCCCCCCACACCCATTTCCCCTAATTCTAAAAGTTCCTGGAACTGCCAGAACCTAAGCCTTTTAGAGGTTTTGCAGTATTAATTGAGTTACTTTCCAGCTGTATTGCTGGTTGTGGATTTGCCTTTCTTTGGTGTAATAAAGCCATCATCTGCTTTTCAGGTTCCAAAACCCCATTAATGTTACTTTGCTTCTGTTTTCCTTGCACTTTTGGATTTAAATCCTCAGGAAAATAAATGTTTCCAGCAGTTTTAATGGTGCTTTTGGAGAAGTAGAAATTAGAAATTAGATGCATATGCTAATCTGTCATTCCTGATTATTATTATCTTGTAACTCTTTGTTTTTACTTTTATTTTGAAATAATTATAGATGCATAGGAAGTTGCAAAACAACCTACAGGGAGATCTCATGTGTCCTTTACCCAGTTACCCTCAATGGCAACCCCTCACATAGCTAGTAAAATAGCAAAACCAGGAATTTGACATGGGTACATCCCACAGAGACTATTAAGCTTCAGGACTGCATGCTCTTGTGTGTCTGTGTGTGCGATATTCTACGCAATTTTATCCTATATGATGCAGAACTGTTCCAGCACCACAAGACTCCCTATGCTACTCCTTTACAGCCACCCCCACCCCACCCCAACCCTAACCCCTGGCAATCACTAATGAATTCTCCATTTCCATCATTCTATTACTTTAAAAATGCCATCTAAACGAAATCATGCCTATGTAACCATTTACTGGGACTGACTTTTTTTTTTTTTTTTTTTTTTACTCAGCATGATTCCTTTGAGATCCTGATTGTGGTTTTTTTTTTTTTTTTTTTAAGGATTTTATTTATTTATTTGAGAGAGAGAGAATGAGTGATGGAGAGCACGAGAGGGAAGACAGTCAGAGGGAGAAGCAGACTCCCCGCCGAGCAGGGAGCCCGATGCGGGACTCAATCCCGGGACTCCAGGATCATGACCTGAGCCAAAGGCAGTCGCTTAACCAACTGAGCCACCCAGGCGCCCTGATCCTGATTGTGTTTTAAAAGTCTGGAATCCTCACAAAGCTGTAGGCTCCATGAGATAGGGACTGTGTCTGGCTTATACATAGTAGGAACTAAATCAAAATTGTTCTAAGTGACTAAATAAGGCTCTGGTTCCTGATCTTTATTAAGGATAATTTTGGCTCTTGAAGGGGGGCAGGAATCAGAGGGGGAGACGAACCATGAGAGACTATGGACTCCGGGAAACAAACTGAGGGTGTTAGAAGGGGAGGGGGTGGGGGGGTGGGTGAGCCCGGTGATGGGTATTAAGGAGGGCACATATTGAATGGAGCACTGGGTGTTATACACAAACAATGAATCATGGAACACTACATCAAAAACTAATGATGTACTGTATGGTGACTAACATAAAAAAAAAGATAATTTGGCTCCAAGTACTAGAAAAATAACAACTTAAAAAGGCTTAAACAACACAGGGATGTTTTATCTTACATATCAAAGAATCTAGAGACAGAGTCATTCTAGCTGATGCCAACATTATCATCAAGTACTGAGTCTCTTCCTGAACTCTTCTCCCTAATGGCTCCAGGATTCTAGACATTACAATGCAGATGCTACAATATTCAATGAGATGTTATAGGAATATCAAAGATAAAAGGGAGGTATTTATAACAGGATAGCAAAAAGATCATTTTCATCTCTGACTACTCTGATTATAATCTAGGAGTTTTGAAAATATATCCACATCCCCCATGTTCATAGCAGCATTATTTACAATAACCAAGACATGGAAATAACCTAAGTGTCCATCAATAGATAAATGGATAAAGGCGTGTGTCTGTGTATATTTCAACCATAATAAAATGAGGATATCCTACCATTTGCAACAACACAGATGGATCTTAAAGGCATTATGTTAAGTGAAATAAGTCAGAGAAAGACAAATACAGTATGATCTTACTTATATAAGGAAAAAAAAAACCCTCACAGAAATAGAGATCAGACTTGTGGCTACCAGAGGTGGGGGGACAGGGAATTTGAGAAAATGTATAAATTTCCAGTTACAAGATAAATAAGTACTAGGAAGGTTCAGGATGTAATATACAACATGATGACTATAGCTAATGCTGCTATGTGATACGTAGGGAAGTTGTTAAGAGAATAAATCCTAAGAGTTCCCATCACCAGAAAACTTTTTTTTTCTTTTTTGCTTTCTCTTTTTACTGTGTCTGCTAACTAAATTTTGCGGTGATCATTTCACAATATATGTAAGTCAAACCATTAAACTTGTCAATCATATCTAAAAAACACTGAAAAAAAGTCTAGAAGTTTCAGTAGAGCTCTTAACTCCTCTAAACTCAAGATCTGCATTGTTTTGAAATTTAAATTGTTCTAAAAAAATTCAAAGCTGTGAGATGGCTTATATTAATAATGCAGGGGGAAAAAGCAAAGGCTTTTCATCTAATTAAGGAAATATTACCCTCAGTTTCTCCCTGAACTTTTCAGGACAACTTCCCATTGTCCTTTCATTGATCATAATCACTCTTCTCTTCAGATGGCACTGCTCTACCCAAAAGGACTAACAAGATTTTCATGAAATGCTGCTAATGGAGGTTCTACAGAAACATACCAACCAGCATCAGCAGTCCTGGAGCCTGCTGAGACGGTGGGTGGTTCTGCATTTTTAGTTCTTAGATCCGATTTTCTCCATTATGAAAAGAACAATCATTAAAGGAGTCTGCTCTGTCCATAATGTTCTTCTCAGACCCTTCATTTCAATCTAGTTTCATTAATTCAGTGCTTAAATTTATTGCTCTGGAGTCTAATGGGTGTTACTCCTGTCAGCATTAAATTTAATTTACTGTGATGGGGCAGAGGGGTAGCTGAAACCAGATTTTAATTCCCAAGCCATTAAAACATGTTGCCCTTGATAAACAAGATCTTTATTATAGACTAGTACAATGTGTGTCCCTATAGGGCTCCTGCTCTGCAGAATGTGCCTTTGGGATAGCTTTTTCTTTTTTAAAATGAGGTTCAGTCTCTTTCTTCTGCATATATGAATGTTCCAGAAATGTTGAGCTATTGAAGCATTTTGTTCTATGATTTTTTTTCAGATGATGAAATAGGAAGTCTAAGCCCAGCCAGACTACAGAATTCTGCTGTATTCCTGCTGGGACCTTCTCACCAGTGGATTATAGCCAAAGACACAATGTTGACATTTTTTGTAAGGGCAGATACTAGAGACAGCAGGGATTTCTTTATTGTCAAAATGAAAATAGATTTTTTTAATCTTTAAAAATTTCGAAGAATATGTTGTTGTTAAAGTAATATGCTTGTAAAGAATGCAATTGGTAGGAAATGTTATATACTATCAGCATTTTGTCCTATATCCTTCCAGATCTCTCCTATCTTTTTCCTGTCTACCCTCTATCTACATATATGTGTGTATGTATACATTTGCTGTATATATAAATTTGCATATATGTGTGTGTGTACATTTGCTGCATATGTAGTTACTAAAGTTTCCATGTCTATGCATAGTACATAACAATCATTTGATAAATGCTTATAGAATTATTGAGTTGACTTGTTCTTTTCATTAATTGTATCAGTTAGATGCATTACACTGTATGTAAAACAATGCAAACAAAAACCACTTCATATTGACTGGATATGAGAACATCTCCTAGCTCACCGTAAAGGGAGCTCATCTGCAGGATGGCCTTACAGGTTGATTTATGGGCAGTTCCATGACGTTTTCAAGGCTCAACGTTTTCCATGTCCCTCTACTCTGTGGTCCCCAGTGGACGCTGTGTTCTAAGATGAATCTCCTTATTTCTGTAGCAGTTAGAGCTCCATGTTTCCTCATTCACAAGTGCCATTCTCTGGCTCACTCAAGAACAAGGAAAAACTGTCCTGGAAGTCTATAGTATGCCCCTTCTCCCCTATTGTTAGCCAGAGTTGGCTCCCATGACCATTCCTCAACCTGCCCCTAGCAGAGGGGGTTAAGAGTTCCATTGTATCCAGCAGGCCAATTCCTAGCTTGTTCTGAGAAACGGAACTGCAGGTCTGAGCGGTAGCAAAATCTAGTTTCTAGTAAGAAGAAAGGCAGAATATACCCAGATTTACCACCAGAAAAATCCACTATGGTAATATAAGTGCTTAAAGTTCTGAATGTTCTGAAGTTTTCCTTTGGATTCACTCACTGACCTCAAGAGGTATTGGAGAGAACTCTTTTCCATTTTATTTTTAGGTGTTTGCTTTGGGGGTTGTTTTTTCTTTTTCTTTCTTTTTATTTTTTTATGTTATGTTAGTCACCATACATTACATCATTAGTTTTTGATGTGATCCATGATTCATTGTTTGCGTATAACACCCAGTCCTTTATTCAATACGTGTCTTGAGATTTTATTTTTAAGTAATCTCTACACCCAACGTAAGGTTCGAACTTACAAACCCAAAATCAAGAGTTACATGGTCTATGGACTGAGCCAGCCTGGTAACCCATCTTGTTTTTAATGTGTTTTTGGTTTTAAATGTTTGCTTCTGCATGTATGAATGTTCCAAAAATGTTGAGCTGTGATAGAGGTTTCTTTTTTGTTGTCTTTTTTTGCCTTTCCTCCTTTTGGTAATTTCAAAGCTTTGAATTAAAATTGTGGATTTTCCAGTAACTCTCTTAATACCTAACAACTTTAAAATAATACACCTAAATTTTATTTACTAGTTTAGCAATTTCAACAATATCTATTGATAACCTGCCCTGAAAAATACAAACAATATTGTACTTAAAGTGCCTCCTACCTACTGTGTCTTCCCTTCCTTGATTTTTATTAGTATAAAATTTTACACTGTCAGATCTTATACCCTTTGCTTTATATTCTATAAACCATTTAATATGGATTCTAAAGGCTAATTTCTGTTTTTATGTACATTCAGTGATCCTTGCTATTTCTTTTATCGTTCAGCTCCCAAATTTCTGAGTTACTCATTTTGATTCTCCTCCTCTTTCTTCTGAATGGCTAGATTTCAAAAAGATATTTATCCAGTCAATCTGAGTGCAATTTTTCTCTAAATTCTTAAATTACAGAGAATACATTTCTATGCCATTTTACAAGAACAATAACTTAGCGGGATATGAAATTCTTGTATTCACTCTTCTCACAACTCTGAAAATATGATTCTAATGTATTGTTCTGTTGAAGTGTGGCTAAGAAGAATTGTGAAGCCAATCTGATTTTTTTCTTTGTTTAGATATTTCTGTTCTATTTAGATTACAATAGTATTAATTTTCATATCCAGGAATTACAGTGACTTGATCAGGGTATGTTTCAGTGATTGCCATTCTTTAGCACTTTTTCCCCCTTGGATTACATAGTATTCATTCAATCTGTGCAATTATAGTTATTCATCTTAGGAAAGCTTTCTTGTATTATATTCCTGAACATTTTTTTCTGGTCCATATGTAAGGTGTGTGGTGTGTTGTTTTCTCTGTTTCAGCAACAAGCATGGTGGTTATCTATATATATGTTGAATATATTTTTTGTGTCCTCCAAATATCCCTGCCTCTAACTGTTGTTATTACTACCTACCTTCTGTTTTACATAATTTTCACAATCTAATTCACCATGCCCCTGTGTTTTACCAATATCTACTCAAACTCCTTCTACATTTTCATGGGGCTGTCATTTACACAAAATATCTTATTTCTGTCTCCTCTGACATTTGGCAGCTCACTCATTCTCTTTCTGCAGACTTATAACTTTTCTTTGATCCCTTGTAATTTTTGTAATGCTCATGTTTCTTTAATTGTTTGAGAGTATGAGAATGGTTTTCTAAAATGTCCTTTCACTAAATTAAATAATTCTTAAGATACATATTTTCCATTTGTCTCTTATTAATTCTCCTTTTTATTAGGTTAGTTTTGCATATTTGCTTTCTGAATAAGAATAGTTCACTTGTGACCTCGATTTTTCCAAAACAGGAGGGAACAAGAGACTTATTCGGGGCAGGCAGTCCCTCACTTCTGGTTTATTGTCTTAGAATACTCTCTTCTCCAAACACTCTGTAGCATGAGTTCGCTCCCTCTCAGGGGGTCAGAGTTCCCTCTTTAATGGCCATTATCAGTCAGAAAGGGGATTAGCTTTAATCAGTGAATTTCTATAGCTCATAGGAATTTTTAATGATAAACTACCCAGTTAGCTCTGCTCAATTACCACTGTTCAGGAACTAGCAACAGTACTGCCATTTTCCCATCTCTTCTCTACCAAATCCAGATCTGATAAAACAAAGATGTCATTCTACACACCCCCTCCTTCTTCCCAGCCTCTTCCACCAATCTGAAATGTGGGTTTGGCTTCCTGAAATGTATTCCCCATAAATGATTGTGACTGGAGGCTCTAGAGTCAGACTGTCTCAGTTGAATCCTGGCTCCCCCTGCATCTCTTAGGCAAGTTGGCTTGCCTCTCTGTGTTTCATAGACATTACCTCATCCATAAAATGGGGATACTAATAGTACCTGCCTTATGGGGTATAAGATGATTAAATAGACTAGTGACCTTAAAACACTTAGACCAGTAGCTGGCACAAAGCAGGCATCCACGGGCTCCTTGAACCCCTTCATCATTACAAGATGCTTATTCATTTGCCCTCCCAGGATAGTTGAACTTTCCGAGTTATATACATCTTATTTGAAATCTGGAGAGGTATGAACACACTTGACAGCCTTCTTGATTTGAAAGAAGAGTCTCTGTATTGCAAGTACTTTTCATAGCTTGGGGACAAAAGTTTTAGTTGCTTCTTGTTGTTAACTGTTGATGACGTTTTATTTCCTATCCTGTGTGTCAATCATTTATTTAATGTAGTTTCAAGCCCCAGTGGAATGAATAGGTTGCTTCTGTCCTTGAGGGGAATTCTATTTTATTTTTCATTCTTATTCTGGAATATACATGTTCCTTGTTTAAGAAAATTTAAAGAAATAAAAACATATCGCTACAAATCTCACCAATCAGAATTAGTTCCATCAACAGTTGGTTGAACATCTTTTCAAGCACTTATGTGTACACACATGCTATGCACATATACACACACACTCACACACACACACACACACTCATGCTATTACTTTGAATACTCTTCTGCATCCTCTTTTTTCCTTCCACAGTATTATGAACTTCTTTCTATGTAAAGAAATAGATAACTTTAGGTGCGCCTGGGTGGCTCAGTCGTTAAGTGTCTGCCTTCAGCTCAGGTCATGATCCCAGGGTCCTGGGATCGACCCCCGCATCAGGCTCCCTGCTCTGCGGGAAGCCTGCTTCTCCCTCTCCAACTCCCCCCTGCTTGTGTTCCTTCTCTCACTGTGTGTCTCTCTGTCAAATAAATAAAATCTTTAATAAAAAAAAGAAATAGATAACTTTAAATGGCTGCATGTAATTCCAATGGATAAAAATAATTTAATCTCTTGATAGACATTCAGTTTGCTTCCAGATTTTATGGGGTCTTTTCTTCCTATGGCAAATAATGTTTTAATGAGCATACTTGTCTAGTGATAGATAGCTTTAATGCTATAATCCCAACTGTAGGATGAGACAGCAGGTCTGTGCCTTACTCCATTTAGCCTGCTCTTTGAAAGTGCACCTTTTGGCCAAGAGGCTGATAGCTCTCTCTTTTTCTCTAAGAGATAAGTCATATGCTTTAAAAAAAAATGCTATATCAGCCACCACAAAGATGGACTGTGACTCAAGCCTAGAATGAAATGTGTTTTCTCTTTTCAGGGGAACTCTGAAGTATTAAAAGGATGGATGTAGGGTGCTAAAAGAACAATTACAGTCTCTGATTTTTCCCTAAACTGGCATCTCTACCCGAGGAAGCTCTAAATATGAAATCCACTTGTTCGTCTAAAGTCTTACTTTGTTCAGTAAAATCCAAGCTTGAGGGCTGTCAAGAATCATGAGTCTCATCACTTGTCAAAAGCCCAGGGAAAAGACAGGGCTATTGAAATCAGCTGGAAAGGAGAGAAAGGAAATTCTCAGAGGTGCAGAAACCAAAACTCAAAAAAGTTAAAAACTCTGCTGCTTCTTTTCTGTGTTTATCTAAATTTCTATTTCTGGACATTTTGGGAAATTAATGTGCGAGTGCACAGTGTTTGTGTTAATGACTCTAGCTATATAGCAGTGAATCATCTCATATGGTTCCTTCTAGCATGTAAATTCCCTTTATACAGTGCATATTCTTTCAGATACAAATTCTGGTTATATTTCTTATGTGGCGGCTCTTTCCTTGTATTTTTCTCATGCAGAAATATTCTGTTTCCCTGTGGATATTTATTAGGCCAATCATGCCTATGTTGCAGAGAGAGATTACTCTGCTACGATTTGTCTGCATGGTAAATTGATAGCTGTGAAAGAGTAACCGTGGGTATAAGATGTTCCAGGAAAAGTCCTAAGCAAAGAGGTTAGGATATATATCAACCAGCATCATGAGTCTTCGCTGCTAATGGACATTATTGCACTGTTCGAAAAGAATTTTGGCTGATCCCACACCATTCTCAGATGTCTCTTTATCCATGGTAAATTTTTTCTTTACCAAAAAAAAAAAAAAGTTAAATCATCCAAGTAAAGTAAAAGCAGATTTATTCAGACTCATCTTATAACCAGTTTTGCTATAATACTTGCAAAAATATACATTTGTTCAAAGGTGATTGATATATTAAGGAATAATTTAAGTATACCTCAAATGTCACATTTGCTTATTTGTGATTTTATCGGGAAGAAACATCAGCAAATGCAGAAAACTACATGTAGTTGAACCCAGTCAAGGAGAAATACATAAAATGTGGCACACCCACACACATACAAATAGATTTCAAAGATCTGCGACTACTTCGATTCATGGTTAGAAGACTCAACCATCCACATCTGGTGTACAACCCTCCTTCCACCTGATAGGATGCAGCAAGAGGAATAAGCATCATTTCTGTATTACCCCTGCCAAAGATGCATGAAATGAATCTAATTGGAAATACCAAATAAACCCAAATTAAGGGACATTCTCCAAAATAATTGACCTGTAATCTTCAAAAGGAGAGAGTGGGAAGTTCTTCCAGACCGGAGACTAAAGAGACATGAGAACTGAATGAAATGCCTGATCCTGAGCAGGATCCTTTTGACATATAAAACATTATGGGGATACTCGAATGGGGAATGAAGACTGGTATAGTGATGTGACAATGTTAGTCTCCTGATTTTAGTAGTTGGATCGAGTTTATGTAGGTGAATGACCTTGTTTGTACACAACATATCCCAAAGTATCCAATAATGATTGGATTAGGTTGATAACCTATTCTATGTTTATTTAGGGAAAAATAAAGTGCTTTGTACTGTACTTCCAGGTTGTCTGTATGTTTATAATTATTTTAAATTTTTAAGTCAATACCTTTTAAATAAATGAAATAAAAAGATAGTGGCTTGTGATATGTCACAAGCTGCTTGCAATTTTAGATGTCAACTTGGCTAAGTCATGGTACCCCAATATTTGATCAAATATTCTAGATGTTTCTGTGACGGTATTTTGTCGAAGAGATGTTTAGATGAGATTACATTTAAGTAGGAAGACCGAGTAAAGCAGATTACCCTCCATAATGTGAATGAGATTACCTTCATCAGATGCCTCCAGACTTGAGCTACAATTCTCTGGACCAAATTGTGTGAGCCAATTCCTTAAAATCAATCAATGTCTCTCTGTAGATACATAGATAGATAATCAATGTCTATAATGTAGATAGATAGATAGATAGATAGATAGATGATAGATAACCATAGATATATGTGGAGATACATGGATATAGGAATATATATATCCATTCTACTGGTCCTATTTCTGTGGAGAACTCTAATACACTGTTCTTTTCCTAACTAGTGTTATTGTGTGAGAATTCAGGTTCCATATTGAATGAACTTCAAAGCATTCAGGAGAAGATAGAAAACTAAAACTTTTCATGTGAATTCTTTTTTTTTTTAATTTTTTTATTGTTATGTTAATCACCATATATTACATCATTAGTTTTTGGTGCAGTGTTCCATGATTCATTGTTTGTTCATAACACCCAGTGCTCCATGCAGAACGTGCCCTCCTCAATACCCATCACCAGGCTAACCCATCCCCCTACCCCCCTCCCCTCTAGAACCCTCAGTTTGTTTTTCAGAGTCCATCATCTCTCATGGTTCGTCTCCCCCTCTGACATACCCCTTTTCTTCATCTCCTGTTATCTTCTTCTTTTTCTTTTTTCTTAAAATATGTTGCGTTATTTGTTTCAGAAGTACAGATCTGTGATTCAACAGTCTTGCACAATTCACAGCGCTCACCGTAGCACATACCCTCCCCAATGTCTATCACCCAGCCACCCCATCCCTCCCACCCCCAACCACTCCAGTAACACTCACTTTCTTTCCTGAGATTAAGAATTCCTCATATCAGTGAGGTCATGTGATACATGTCTTTCTCTGATTGACTTATTTCACTCAGCATAACACCCTCCAGTTCCATCCACGTCGTTGCAAATGGCAAGATCTCATTCCTTTTGATGGCTGCATAATATTCCATTGTGTATATATACCACATCTTCTTTATCCATTCATCTGTCGATGGGCATCTTGGCTCTTTCCACAGTTTGGCTATGGTGGACATTGCTGCTATAAACATTGGGGTACACGTACCCCTTCGGGTCCCTACATTTCTATCTTTGCGGTAAATACCCAGTAGTGCAATTGCTGGATCGAACGGTAGCTCTAATTTCTAATGTTTGAGGAACCTCCATACTGTTTTCCAGAGGGGTTGCACCAGCTTGCATTCCCACCAAGAGTGTAGGAGGGTTCCCCTTTCTCCACATCCCCGCCAACATCTGTCGTTCCCTGACTTGTTAATTTTAGCCATTCTGACGGGTGTGAGGTGGTATCTCATGGAGGTTTTGATTTGGATTTCCCTGATGCCGAGCGATGTGGAGCACTTTTTCATGTGCCTGTTGGCCATTTGGATGTCTTCTTTGGAGAAATGTCTGTTCATGTCTTCTGCCCATTTCTTGATTGGATTATTTGTTCTTTGGGTGTTGAGTTTGATAAGTTCTTTATAGATTTTGGACACTAGCCCTTTATCTGATATGTCATTTGCAAATATTTTCTCCCATTCTGTCGGTTGTCTTTTGGTTTTGTGGACTGTTTCTTTTGCTGTGCAGAAGCTTTTTATCTTGATGAAATCCCAATAGTTCATTTTTGCCCTGGCTTCCCGTGCCTTTGGCGATGTTTCTAGGAAGAAGTTGCTGCGGCTGAGGTCGAAGAGGTTGCTACCTGTGTTCTCCTTTAGGATTTGGATGGACTCCTGTCTCACGTTTAGGTCTTTCAACCATTTGGAGTCTATTTTTGTGTGTGGTGTAAGGAAATGGTCCAGTTTCATTCTTCTGCACGTGGCTGTCCAATTTTCCCAACACCATTTGTTGAAGAGACTGTCTTTTTGCCATTGGACATTCTTTCCTGCTTTGTCAAAAATAAGTTGACCATAGAGTTGAGGGTCCATTTGTGGGCTCTCGATTCTGTTCCATTGATCGATGTGTCTGTTTTTGTGCCAGTACCATACTGTCTTGATGATGACAGCTTTGTAATAGAGCTGGAAGTCCGGAATTGTGATGCCGCCAGCTTTGCTTTTCTTTTTCAGTATTCCTCTGGCTATTCTGGGTCTCTTCTGGTTCCATACAAATTTTAGGATTATTTGTTCCATTTCTTTGAAAAAAGTGGATGGTATTTTGATGGGGATTGCATTGAATGTGTAGATTGCTCTAGGTAGCATTGACATCTTCACAATGTTGATTCTCCCAATCCATGAGCATGGAACGTTTTTCCATTTCTTTGTGTCTTCTTCAATTTCTTTCCTGAGTATTTTATAGTTTTCTGAGTACAGATCCTTTGCCTCTTTGGTTAGATTTATTCCTAGGTATCTAATGGTTTTGGGTGCAATTGTAAATGGGATCGACTCCTTGATTTGTCTCTCTTCTCTCTTGTTGTTGGTGTATAGGAATGCCACTGATTTCTGTGCATTGATTTTATATCCTGCTACTTGACTGAATTCCTGTATGAGTTCTAGCAGTTTTGGGGTGGAGTCTTTTGGGTTTTCCACATACAGTATCATATCATCTGCAAAGAGTGAGAGTTTGACTTCCTCTTTGCCGATTTGGATGCCTTTGATTTCTTTTTGTTGTCTAATTGCTGTGGCTAGGACTTCTAATACTATGTTGAATAGCAGTGGTGAGAGTGGACATCCCTGCTGCGTTCCTGACCTTAGGGGAAAAGCTCTCAGCCTCTCCCCGTTGAGGATGATATTCGCTGTAGGTTTTTCATAGATGGCTTTTATGATATTGAGGTATGTACCCTCTATCCCTATACTCTGAAGAGTTTTGATCAAGAAAGGATGCTGTACTTTGTCAAATGCTTTCTCTGCATCTATTGAGAGGATCATATGATTCTTGTTCTTTCTTTTGTTAATGTATTGTAGCACGTTGATTGATTTGCGGATGTTGAACCAGCCTTGCAGCCCAGGGATAAATCCCACTTGGTCGTGGTGAATAATCCTTTTAATGTACTGTTGGATCCTATTGGCTAGTATTTTGGTGAGAATTTTTGCATCCATGTTCATCAAGGATATTGGTCTGTAATTCTCCTTTTTGATGGGGTCTTTGTCTGGTTTTGGGATCAAGGTAATGCTGGCCTCATAAAATGAGTTTGGAAGTTTCCCTTCCATTTCTATTTTTTGGAACAGTTTCAGGAGAATAGGTATTAATTCTTCTTGAAATGTCTGATAGAATTCCCCTGGGAAGCCATCTGGCCCTGGGCTTTTGTTTCTTGGGAGATTTTTGATGACTGTTTCAATTTCCTTAGTGGTTATAGGTCTGTTCAGGTTTTCTATTTCTTCCTGGTTCAATTTTGGTAGTTGATACCTCTCTAGGAATGCACCCATTTCTTCCAGGTTATTTAATTTGCTGGCATAGAGTTGCTCATAATATGTTCTTATAATTGTTTGTATTTCTTTGGTGTTGGTTGTGATCTCTCCTCTTTCATTCATGATTTTGTGGATTTGGGTCATTTCTCTTTTCTTTTTGATCAGTCTGGCCAGGGGTTTATCAATCTTGTTAATTCTTTCAAAGAACCAGCTCCTAGTTTCGTTGATCTGTTCTACTGTTCTTTTGGTTTCTAGTTCATTGATTTCTGCTCTGATCTTTATGATTTCTCTTCTCCTGCTGGGTTTAGGCTTTATTTGCTGTTCTTTCTCCAGCTCCTTTCGGTGTAGGGTTAGGTTGTGTATTTGAGACCTTTCTTGTTTCTTGAGAAAGGCTTGTATTGCTATATACTTTCCTCTCAGGACTGCCTTTGCTGTATCCCAAAGATTTTGAACAGTTGTGTTTTCATTTTCATTGGTTTCCATGAATTTTTTAAATTCTTCTTTAATTTCTTGGTTGACCCATTCATTCTTTAGTAGGATGCTCTTTAGCCTCCATGTATTTGAGTTCTTTCCGACTTTCCTCTTGTGGTTGAGTTCTAGTTTGAAAGCATTGTGGTCTGAAAATATGCAGGGAATGATCCCAGTCTTTTGGTACCGATTGAGACCTGATTTGTGACCTAGGATGTGATCAATTCTGGAGAATGTTCCATGGGCACTAGAGAAGAATGTGTATTCCTTTGCTTTGGGATGGAATGTTCTGAATATGTCTGTGAAGTCCATTTGGTCCAGTGTGTCATTTAAAGTCTTTATATCCTTGTTGATCTTTTGCTTAGATGACCTGTCCATTTCAGTCAGAGGGGTGTTAAAGTCCCCCACTATTATTGTATTGTTGTCAATGTGTTTCTTTGCTTTTGTTATTAATTGCCTTATATAATTGGCTGCTCCCATGTTCGGGGCAGAGATATTTACAATTGTTAGATCTTCTTGTTGGATAGACCCTTTAAGTAGGATATAGTGTCCTTCCTCATCTCTTATTACAGTCTTTGTTTTAAAATCTAGTTTGTCTGATATAAGGATTGCCACTCCAGCTTTCTTTTGGTGTCCATTAGCATGGTAAATGGTTTTCCACCCCCTCACTTTCAATCTGGGGGTGTCTTTGGGTCTAAAATGAGTCTCTTGCAGACAGCATATGGATGGGTCTTGTTTTTTAATCCAATCTGATAGCCTGTGTCTTTTGATTGGGGCATTTAGCCCATTTACATTCAGGGTAACTATTGAAACGTATGAATTTAGTGCCATTGTATTACCTGTAAGGTGACTGTTAACTGTCTGTTGTCTGTGTTCGTTTCTGCTCTTTGCTGCTTTTAGGTTCTCTCTTTGCTTAGAGGACCCCTCTCAATATTTCTTGGAGGGCTGGTTTCGTGTTTGCAAATTCCTTTAGTTTTTGTTTGTTCTGGAAGCTTTTTATCTCTCCTTCTATTTTCAATGATAGCCTAGCTGGATATAGTATTCTTGGCTGCATATTTTTCTCGTTTAGTGCTCTGAAGATATCTTGCCAGTCCTTTCTGGCCTGCCAGGTCTCTGTGGATAGGTCTGTTGCCAATCTAATGTTTCTACCATTGTAGGTTACATATCTCTTCTCCCGAGCTGCTTTCAGGATTTTCTCTTTTTCTCTGAGACTCGTAAGTTTTACTATTAGATGTCGGGGTGTTGACCTATTATTATTGATTTTGAGAGGGGTTCTCTGTGCCTCCTGGATTTTAATGCCTGTTTCCTTCCTCACATTAGGGAAGTTCTCTGCTATAATTTGCTCCAATATACCTTCTGCCCCTCTCTCTCTCTCTTCTTCTTCTGGGATCCCAATTATTCTAATGTTGTTTCGTCTTATCATATCACTTATCTCTCGAATTCTGCCCTCGTGATCCTGTAGTTGTTTCTCTCTCTTTTTCTCAGCCTCTTTATTTTCCATCATTTGGTCTTCTATATCGCTGATTCTCTCTTCTGCCTCATTTATCCTAGCAGTTAGTGCCCCCATTATTGATTGCACCTCATCAATAGCCTTTTTGATTTCGATTTGGTTAGATTTTAGTTCTTTTATTTCTCCAGAAAGGGTTTCTCTAATAACTTCCACGCTTTTTTCAAGCCCAGCTAGTATCTTTAAAGTCATGATTCTGAACTCTAGGTCCGACATTGTACTAATGTCTGTATTGAGTAGGTCCCTGGCTGACGGTACTACCTCTTGTTCTTTTTGCTGAGGTGATTTCTTTCGTCTTGTCATTTTGTCCAGAGGAGAATAGATGAATGAGAGAACAAAATGCTAACAGGTTTACAATGTCCCCAGCAAATATACTGTATACAAATCAGAAAAGACCTGAAACCAGGGGAAAAGAAAGGGAAAGAAAGAAAAAAGAAAGAGAAAAAGAAAAAAAAAAGATAAAAACAAAAACAAAACAATACAAAAAAGGCAGAATATGATCAAATATGATCAGGCTAGTGCATAGATCAGTGCCACACACTAGATTTTGGGCGTATTTTGGTCTGTTAGAAAAAGGTGCCTCCTAAAATTTTAAAGGAAGAAAGACATATTTGTACAAAATAAGGGTTGATACAATGAAGGGATGGAAGATGACTGTAAAGATGAAAATTATAAAAGATTTTATAAAAGGACTTGGTAAGATAAGTTGTTTGAAAAAAGAAAGAAGATTTAAGAAAAAAAAAAAGGAAAAAGGGAGAGAATGTGATCAGGCAGGAGACTAGAACAAAGCCATACACTAGTGATTTAGGGTATATTTTGATCTGTTAGAAGAAACTGTACCTCAAAATTTTAAAGAGAGAACAACTTATATATATATATGCCAAAAATAAGGGTAACTACTATGAAGGGATAAAATATGACTCTAAAAATGAAAAATAAAAAATGTTTTTTTTTTTTTTAAAAAGGGATTTATAAGATGTTGGTTGAAAAAGGGAAAAAGAAAAATAAAAAAAACAGTCAACAAAAATTAACTTTGATGAAATAATGAATCATGGTAAAAAAAAAAAAAAAAAGCCATGAATCTATGTGCAGTATTCCCCTAGCGCTGGAGTTCTCCTATTCTCCTTGATCGATCAACTTGGTCTTGGCTTGCTGGCTGTTTGTGCTGATCTTCTGGGGGAGGGGCCTGTGCTGTGGTTTCCAAATGTCTTTGCCGGAAGCGGAATTGCCCCGCCCTTGTCGGTCCGGGCTAAGGAAGCTGCTCCGGTTTGCTCTCAGGAGCTTTTGTTCCCTGCACGCTCTCGGTACAGCTTTGGAGGACCAGGGCAGAAATGGTGGCCTCCCAATCTCCACTCGGAGGAGCCGAGAACTCGGGGCCCCGCTCCTCAGTGTGCCCCCAGAGAAAAGCAGTCACTTCCGTGTCCCCGGTCTCCGGCCGCACTCCGTGCTCACCCGGCCCGTGATCGAGCGCTGCTATCTCTGGCACCCGACCCCGCGCGGAGTCTCCAAACCCAGCAGATCCCTGCAGTGCGTTCCCGCACCGCTCCTCCCCGGGAAGGAAGGGGAGTCTCCCCGGATCTGCTGCTTGTTGGGTCCCTGCTGGGGGAGCCGTGCCCCGACTGGGCCGCAGATCACAGTTTATGGCAACCCCGAGCTGAGAGCCCGCGACTCTGCTCCGTATCTGCAGCCGGCTTCCCCGCTCCGATACCTGGGAGCTCTGGCGCACTCAGGCACCCCCAGTCTCTCTGTGACCCCAAGGGTCCTGAGACTACACTGTCCCGGTAGGATTCCACCCCCCGCTTAGCCACTGGAGCGACGTCCCTCCGCCGAGCCAACTTCTAAAAGGTCCGATTTTGTGCTCCGTGGCGCTATCACTTGCCAGAAGCGGCCGACGGAGGCCCCTCCCCCGCCGTCTATCCTCCCGAATATCGCCTCGGATTCACTTCTCCGCACGCCCTACCTTCCAGTAAGTGGTCGCTTCTCTGTTCAGAGAGTTGTTGCTACTCTCCTGTTCGATCTCCTGTTGAGTTCGTAGGTGTTCAGAATGGTTTGATCCCTATTCAGCTGAATTCCTGAGACCAGACGAAATCTAGGTCTCCTACTCCTCCGCCATCTTGCTCCACCTCCCCTTTTCATGTGAATTCTGTCATTAAAAAATACTGACTCAAGTTTTTTAAAATACTGTGAGATCCAAACCAGATACATCTATGTGCTAGATCCACCCCTCAAGATGCCAGTTTGTAAAAAAAAAAAAAAAAAAAAAAAGATGCCAGTTTGCAGCCTAAGCTCTGTGGACACAACACTGAGAGCTTTGCCAGCCTTGGGTTCCACCATAGTGAGAGGGACGGAGAGGAAAGCCAGTAGCCAGGGCTCAGGCACTACACAATTGCTTCAACCTGAGCAGCTGTGTTTTGGATGTTTTCCATATTAATTTTCTACATAAGGTTTCCCTGGACAGAAGAGTTTCAGTGCTGAGTGTTTAAGAGGTTAAAAACTACTACTCTTAAGAACCAGCATCAAATCCTTTTAAAATGGCAAAATACCACCACAGAGATGCTCTCAATCATTCTCTTGCTCAGCACCCAACCCACAAGTACCACTTTTCATTCTGTCACCATGAAATGTAATGGTCCCACAGCAGGGTTAGCTCCTGTCACAGCCTGTTCAAAGCCTTCAGAACCTCCTTCCTCTAGGAAGACTGGAGTGCTTTTGTTTGTATGTATGCAGATCAAATGAAAAACAAAAATCTGAGTATTTACTGGGAACCTCAAATGTACAGTGAGGTCTGGGATATCTCTTCCCTCAGTCTCTTTTTCTTTCAGTTCCTTCTCCACAACTCCCTAATCCTGTGCCTCACTAGCTCCTGCTTGGATTCCTTCCATGTTGTCGTCTTGTATGGAGGGGCAATAAACAACACTCTAGACAATCAGGGTCCAAGAAGTCTACTCTGTTGTAAAGGAGGCCTTGGGGACATGATCTGAAGAAAGTGAGTATGATGATGTAACCATCTCCAAATCCTAAAGGGGTCAGTGCCGGGACATCACATCAAGACAACACTCCAAAGATCAAGGCAGCATCACAAATTTAAGAGCCAAGCATCCCGATTCATGTATCTCATGAATGATTTGCTCATATGCGTCAGTTCATCAGAAAACATGGTAAGAACACGGAATACAGAATTAAGCCGTCAGTGGAAAGTTAAGCTGGGTATTAGAACCCCAACCCAGTGTTTGGAATGGTATGGTGGGAACCTCAGTTCTAGAATAAAAGTAGAGGTCTGCTCTAGAAAAAGGGTATAGTCTATGGATGTAGAGGGATAAAGACCCCGTCTATAGGAGGGAAATACCCCAGGACGTAGGGAGTGCTACAGCATGGAGGCCACATGTCTCTCTATGACTTATTCAATAGTGGAGTCTGGGTCAGGTTGGCAGAGGTAGATTCAGGTAAAACAAGGATATGGCAAGACATGTGGGTACCCACAGGTCATGGCTCAGCCTTTACATCTGAGGATTGGGCAATAGGACTATATCTAAGCCCCTAACCAACAAACAGCTCAGTCTGATGGAGCCACCAATGTAGGGTTGATTCTACTACTCAGTGGCCAATTTTAATAGTGCCACAAAAGGTAGAAAACAAACCAGGAGCTGAAAGTAGCCTCTGACAGTCACTCTTTCCTAGATCATTGTTACACACCTTTCTTTAGAATAAGTCTCATTTCCCTGGAAAAATGGTAAGCCATTGAGGCAAGGGCAGATCTTCTACCTTTTCACATCACATGTGCCTGTCATGGTGACAAATGTGTAGAGGCTTCACCCCAATCTTGACTCCCTCCCAAGCACTGTCATGAGCCTGTTATATTTTTCTACTTAAAGATATTTAATGATTCTTTATCAGTGCATAAAACAATCACAGCGCACAAAAGCTTTACAACCTGCCTCCCATCCAACTTCCCAAATTCCCCTTTTATCTCACATGCAAGCCATGCCAACCACTCAAAGTTCCTCATGTGCATCGAGCCAGAAACAAGTATTGAATTTTACTTGGAAAACTTATATGCAAGAAATATCTCACTTCTTTGTTCTCTTTGAATCTAATGTTGAAACGAAATCTAATGTTGCACACATTTTACCCAGTAAGTTCAATCTTAGTCATTATGGGACTGTCTCCCCACCCACTCCCTCCCCTAGGACTCTTTAAAGTTTTATATTGAGCAGAGTATTTAGAGGAGCTCTTCTGTGGTGTCCCTACTCACTGGTGACATGCCTGCTGTCCAAACCCAGGGGGTCTGCAGACCTCAGCTTCCCCTTCTCTCCCTCCCCACAAACACCCCAGCTCTGCATCCCCACTTCTCACACGTCCCACCAGCATCCCTCCCACTGGAAGGAGGTTGCTTTCAGATAACACCTTTCAGCCCCAAAGGTAAAACTCCCCTGATTTGTTTATTCTTTGGTTTGACTGTCTTCTTAAAAATGGAAAGGAAGTGTTGTGGGATTGGGGAACAGCAACAACAAAAAACACTACAAATGAATCCTTTAAAAAGCTATGCTTCTTTTACTCCCAGTGTTCTAAACTCTCTCTCCTTCTGGCAATTTCTCTCCTTCCTTCCAAGACCAGCTCAAGAGTCATCTCCTCAGTAAAATCTTTCTCCTTTTTTTCCCTACCAGAATTTATAGCTTCCTCTTCTGGTCTCTGGCACTTTATACCAACCTTTCCTGTAGCACTCATCCACCCGCACTGTGTTTTTTATTAATCACATGTCTGTCCTGCCTCACATATTGTGAGTTTCTCAAGGGTAAGAAATACATATTATTTTTGCATAATGCTAGGAAGTGAAGAATACTCAATAAATGCTAGATGGGATGACTGAATGGACTTAAAAATAAGTTTTTCAATACTTAGTTGATTGACTCTGTGTGTGTGTGTATGTGTGTGTGTGTGTGTGTGTGTGTGTGTATTTGGGGCAACCATAGACAACATCTAAATAAATAAGTCCAATTTATTTTTCCTGCCAATCAGGGTTAGATGAGGACTGCTATCTAAGAGACGGCCAAGGGACACCCTCAAGGACCAGTCCTGACCCAGCAGCAAGCAGCTTCCTCCAAGAAGGCAGAACTAAGTCCAGGTGGTAAATGCTTTCCCTTTCTTAGAGAAAACATTTTCTTTAATGCTTTCAACTAGGAGACTATCTTCAGCTGGATTCTTCAAGTCAGACCTCAAGTCAGATAAGGATTTGTGAGCCACTGATTTCATTAAGTAAATTTGAGGAAAACTCGGTAACAGAGTGGGGAAAGCAAAAAAAAAAAAAAAAAAAGGCAAAGGGGAGGCGTCAAGCAAGGGTGTAATTTCAGGCAGGTTTCCAGAACTTACACGCAGCCTGACCAGCCCTAGAAATGGCAGTGGGGAGGAGACCAACTCTCAGGTACTTCCCACTTCTTGTACCCGTGGCACGAATGGCTCCAGTGGCTTGAAACTGGCTTCCAAAGAGGAGCCACAGAGACAGGCCATTGAAGGAGACTCTCACGGAAGCCTAGAAAGGGGCTGGAAACAACAAAAGAGATCTGATTTGGAACACGGGGAGTGTCCATTCAGCCAGCACCACTGCCTGCCTCTGGGCAGCAGGGCTGCACCTCCTCACGGGCGGTCTGGGAGGGGGGATATGGAAACAATTATTCCAAATCAGCAAACATCCTCTGCCCACAACAGGCTTGTGTCAGTGTCATCCAAACATCATCATCAAATGTCCCAAAGTGACTTGTTCTCAGACATCATGATTTTGCACAAAGCTAGAATACATGGCATATTGCTTAAGACATGTACATTGGGATTGGAGAGATGGAGATTAAATCCAGAAAAAAATACCCTTCAATAGCTTAGTGTTTACAGTTTACTCATACTTTAATAGGAATAATAATCTCTGTCATATACAACTATCATAAGGATTAAATGCAGGTAACAATAACTTATGTAAAATAGTCAGTAAAATATAGGTACTTAATTTATGACTTACCAATGTTGTTGTTTTTTCCTGTTTTGTTCAGTGTTGTTCCCCAGTGCCCAGAGCTGTGACCAGTAGGCTCTCACTAAACAAATGAGTAAATGAGTGAATGAATACATTTATTATGTTACAGCCATTCATTTATTTCCCCAATACTTAATTAACATAAGTCAAAGGATTATGGGGGATTCAAACTTTAATCAAACGGCTCACATCCTTGAGGAGCTTATAGTCTAATCGAGAAGATGAAATGGTAATAGCTATTATCTGTAGAACAACTAGGCATACGATCAGGTAAAAAAGTGTTCAATGTCTTAATAAAGTGTTACAGAGGCAGAGGAAGAGAGGAGAGAACCAAAGTTAGAGGTTGGGGATGAGAGATGGCTTAATGAAGTAAGGGGCTTGTTAGCTGAGATTTGAGGAAGGGTTTGCCATTGCCTTCAACATTTGACAATATTTGAATTGCTTCTCTATAGCAGCAGTGCAAAAACAGACACAATCCCAGCCCTTGTGGAACTTACATTCCAAAGACAGGGACAAGGACAAACAGTTGATAAACAAAGCAATTAATAAGTAAGTATATAAGTAAGCACTGATGACTGCTATGGAGAAAAATAAAACAGGGAAAGGGAAATGGAGGAGAGGGTGGTGTTTCTGACGCATGAACCGGTCAAGGATAGAGCCAGTCTTACACATATCCAGGAGAAGAGCATTTCAACCAGAGAAGAGCAACAGCGAAGACCCTGGGGCAAGAGCAGGTTGGTGGGTTTGGAGACTGACAAAGAGGCCAGGGGAATGGGGGTAAACTGACTGGTAAGAGATGATGTCAGAGAAGTGATGGGGAGATCACGAACTTGAAGCAATGGAGAAAGGATATTTTAAGTCAAAAGGTCACTTGGATAAAGTACAGGGCATGACCAGGAACACCAAGCTAATAATGGATTTCAGCAAGGGCAACAGGCCCCACTCAGGCCATGTTGAATCTCTTACACAGATAAGGAATTATCTAGGAGAGTCTGGATTCCCTTTGCTCATTGCCAGGGCCCCGGCTGGCTGTTCCCTCCTCAATCTTTCTTATCACCCTGTGTCTTCAAGAAGACTAGCGTCCTCGACCTTGTGAGCCAAGTAGGTGGAGATGTTGAAAAGAGAAAGTGTCTGCTAAGGATGTTTCATTGATAGTGTTGCCTTTGACTTTACCATCTTAATGCAGCATAAGATCTGCATTTTCAGAGAGAGAGAGTTGGCAGAGAGCATATTGGACCAAGTTGTGTTTGGTGATGCGGTTATTTATCATCCTTTAGCTTTCATCTGCTGACACGTGTGACAGCTAAATGGTAGTTTTGAAGGGGTCCCTGTGATGCTGAGGAATGACTTAAAAGCAACGAGGGGACCATGGGCTTGGCTATTAGGTTAGACTTATTGCCAGCATATGGTATTCAAAGGTACCTGAGTCGCTTTATGACAGTTGGAAGAATACTGTGGCAGGATGTACTGGAATTTATTGGTACAAATGAATGAATCTAACCATGCCAGGGGTTTCTGAATTATGGAGATGAATTGGCTGGCAAACAGGAGGTGTGCAATTACTTCCCACACAGCTTTATTTTGGGAAACATGTGTACAATTCTTCCAGATTGAGTTTCAGGGGAATATGTCCTCTTGTTCATGAAAAGCAGCATCTGATAGAAGAAAAAACTGCATATAATCTACTTTCTCACACCACCTTGGCTTTCTAGATCTAATCCTGTTATCAAACGAGAAAGCCAGCAGTAAAATAAGGTTAAGAAAAAGTCTCCAGGAGGCGGAGCAAGATGGCGGAGGAGTAGGAGACCTAGATTTCGTCTGGTCTCAGGAATTCAGCTGAATAGGGATCAAACCATTCTGAACACCTACGAACTCAACAGGAGATCGAACAGGAGAGTAGCAACAACTCTCTGAACAGAGAAGCGACCACTTACTGGAAGGTAGGGCGTGCGGAGAAGTGAATCCGAGGCGATATTCGGGAGGATAGACGGCGGGGGAGGGGCCTCCGTCGGCCGCTTCTGTCAAGTGATAGAGCCGCGGAGCACAAAATCGGACCTTTTAGAAGTTGGCTCGGCGGAGGGACGTCGCTGCAGTGGCTAAGCGGGGGGTGGAATCCTCCCGGGACAGTGTGGTCTCAGGACCCTTGGGGTCACAGAAAGACCGGGGGTGCCTGGGTACGCCAGAGCTCCCAGGCATCGGAGCAGGGAAGCCGGCTGCAGAGACGGAGCAGAGTCGCGGGCTCTCAGCTCGGGGTTGCCATAAACTGTGATCTGCGGCCCAGTCGGGGCACGGCTCCCCCAGCAGGGACCCAACAAGCAGCAGATCCGGGGAGACTCCCCTTCCTTCCCGGGGAGGAGCGGTGTGGGAACGCACTGCAGGGATCTGCTGGGTTTGGAGACTCCGCACGGGGTCGGGTGCCAGAGATAGCAACGCTCGATCACAGGCCGGGTGAGCACGGAGTGCGGCCGGAGACCGGGGACACGGAAGTGACTGCTTTTCTCTGGGGGCACACTGAGGAGTGGGGCCCCGAGTTCTCAGCTCCTCCAGGTGGAGATTGGGAGGCCACCATTTCTGCCCTGGGCCTCCAAAGCTGTACCGAGAGCTTGCAGGGAACAAAAGCTCCTGAGAGCAAACCGGAGCAGCTTCCTTAGCCCGGACCGACAAGGGCGGGGCAATTCCGCCTCCGGCAAAGACATTTGGAAACCACAGCAACAGGCCCCTCCCCCAGAAGATCAGCACAAACAGCCAGCAAGACAAGACCAAGTTGATCGATCAAGGAGAATAGGAGAACTCCAGCGCTAGGGGAATACTGCACATAGATTCATGGCTTTTTTTTTTTTTTTTTTACCATGATTCATTATTTCATCAAAGTTAATTTTTGTTGACTGTTTTTTTTTATTTTTCTTTTTCCCTTTTTCAAGCAACATCTTATAAATCCCTTTTTTAAAAAAACATTTTTTATTTTTCATTTTTAGAGTCATATTTTATCCCTTCATAGTAGTTACCCTTATTTTTGGCATATATATATATAAGTTGTTCTCTCTTTAAAATTTTGAGGTACAGTTTCTTCTAACAGATCAAAATATACCCTAAATCACTAGTGTATGGCTTTGTTCTAGTCTCCTGCTGATCACATTCTCTCCCTTTTTCCTTTTTTTTTTTCTTAAATCTTCTTTCTTTTTCAAACAACTTATCGTACCAAGTCCTTTTATAGAATCTTTTATAATTTTCATCTTTACAGTCATCTTCCATCCCTTCATTGTATCAACCCTTATTTTGTACATATATGTCTTTCTTCCTTTAAAATTTTAGGAGGCACTTTTTTCTAACAGACCAAAATACGCCCAAAATCTAGTGTGTGGCACTGATCTATGCACTAGCCTGATCATATCTGATCATATTCTGCCTTTTTTGTATTGTTTTGTTTTTGTTTTTATCTTTTTTTCTTTTTTTTTTTCTTATTCTCTTTCTTTTTTCTTTCTTTCCCTTTATTTTCCCCTGGTTTCAGGTCTTTTCTGATTTGTATACAGTATATTTGCTGGGGACGTTGTAAACCTGTTAGCATTTTGTTCTCTCATTCATCTATTCTCCTCTAGACAAAATGACAAGACGAAAGAAATCACCTCAGCAAAAAGAACAAGAGGTAGTAGCGTCAGCCAGGGACCTACTCAATACGGACATTAGTACGATGTCGGACCTAGAGTTCAGAATCATGACTTTAAAGATACTAGCTGGGCTTGAAAAAAGCGTGGAAGTTATTAGAGAAACCCTTTCTGGAGAAATAAAAGAACTAAAATCTAACCAAATCGAAATCAAAAAGGCTATTGATGAGGTGCAATAAAAAATGGGGGCACTAAACGCTAGGATAAATGAGGCAGAAGAGAGAATCAGCGATATAGAAGACCAAATGATGGAAAATAAAGAGGCTGAGAAAAAGAGAGAGAAACAACTACAGGATCACGAGGGCAGAATTCGAGAGATAAGTGATACGATAAGACGAAACAACATTAGAATAATTGGGATCCCAGAAGAAGAAGAGAGAGAGAGAGGGGCAGAAGGTATATTGGAGCAAATTATAGCAGAGAACTTCCCTAATGTGAGGAAGGAAACAGGCATTAAAATCCAGGAGGCACAGAGAACCCCTCTCAAAATCAATAATAATAGGTCAACACCCCGACATCTAATAGTAAAACTTACAAGTCTCAGAGACAAAGAGAAAATCCTGAAAGCAGCTCGGGAGAAGAGATATGTAACCTACAATGGTAGAAACATTAGATTGGCAACAGACCTATCCACAGAGACCTGGCAGGCCAGAAAGGACTGGCAAGATATCTTCAGAGCACTAAACGAGAAAAATATGCAGCCAAGAATACTATATCCAGCTAGGCTATCATTGAAAATAGAAGGAGAGATAAAAAGCTTCCAGAACAAACAAAAACTAAAGGAATTTGCAAACACGAAACCAGCCCTCCAAGAAATATTGAGAGGGGTCCTCTAAGCAAAGAGAGAACCTAAAAGCAGCAAAGAGCAGAAACGAACACAGACAACAGACAGTTAACAGTCACCTTACAGGTAATACAATGGCACTAAATTCATACCTTTCAATAGTTACCCTGAATGTAAATGGGCTAAATGCCCCAATCAAAAGACACAGGCTATCAGATTGGATTAAAAAACAAGACCCATCCATATGCTGTCTGCAAGAGACTCATTTTAGACCCAAAGACACCCCCAGATTGAAAGTGAGGGGGTGGAAAACCATTTACCATGCTAATGGACACCAAAAGAAAGCTGGGGTGGCAATCCTTATATCAGACAAACTAGATTTTAAAACAAAGACTGTAATAAGAGATGAGGAAGGACACTATATCCTACTTAAAGGGTCTATCCAACAAGAAGATCTAACAATTGTAAATATCTCTGCCCCGAACATGGGAGCAGCCAATTATATAAGGCAATTAATAACAAAAGCAAAGAAACACATTGACAACAATACAATAATAGTGGGGGACTTTAACACCCCCCTGACTGAAATGGACAGATCATCTAAGCAAAAGATCAACAAGGAAATCAAGACTTTAAATGACACACTGGACCAAATGGACTTCACAGACATATTCAGAACATTCCATCCCAAAGCAACGGAATACACATTCTTCTCTAGTGCCCATGGAACATTCTCCAGAAATGATCACATCCTAGGTCACAAATCAGGTCTCAATCGGTACCAAAAGATTGGGATCATTCCCTGTATATTTTCAGACCACAATGCTTTGAAACTAGAAATCAACCACAAGAGGAAAGTCGGAAAGAACACAAATACATGGAGGCTAAAGAGCATCCTACTAAAGAATGAATGGGTCAACCAGGAAATTAAAGAAGAATTAAAAATATTCATGGAAACCAATGAAAATGAAAACACAACTGTTCAAAATCTTTGGGATACAGCAAAGGCAGTCCTGAGAGGAAAGTATATAGCAATACAAGCCTTTCTCAAGAAACAAGAAAGGTCTCAAATACACAACCTAACCCTACACCTAAAGGAGCAGGAGAAAGAACAGCAAATAAAGCCTAAACCCAGCAGGAGAAGAGAAATAATCAAGATCAGAGCAGAAATCAATGAACTAGAAACCAAAAGAACAGTAGAACAGATCAATGAAACTAGGAGCTGGTTCTTTGAAAGAATTAACAAGATTGATAAACCCCTGGCCAGACTGATCAAAAAGAAAAGAGAAATGACCCAAATCAACAAAATCATGAATGAAAGAGGAGAGATCACAAGCAACACCAAAGAAATACAAACAATTATAAGAACATATTATGAGCAACTCTATGCCAGCAAATTCGATAACCTGGAAGAAATAGGTGCATTCCTAGAGATGTATCAACTACCAAAATGGAACCAGGAAGAAGTAGAAAACCTGAACAGACCTATAACCACTAAGGAAATTGAAGCAGTCATCAAAAATCTCCCAAGAAACAAAAGCCCAGGGCCAGATGGCTTCCCAGGGGAATTCTATCAGACATTTCAAGAAGAATTAATACCTATTCTCCTGAAACTGTTCCAAAAAATAGAAATAGAAGGGAAACTTCCAAACTCATTTTATGAGGCCAGCATTACCTTGATCCCAAAACCAGACAAAGACCCCATCAAAAAAGAGAATTACAGACCAATATCCTTGATGAACATGGATGCAAAAATTCTCACCAAAATACTAGCCAATAGGATCCAACAGTACATTAAAAGGATTATTCACCATGACCAAGTGGGATTTATTCCTGGGCTGCAAGGCTGGTTCAACATCCGCAAATCAATCAACGTGATACAATACATTAACAAAAGAAAGAGCAAGAATCATATGATCCTCTCAATAGATGCAGAAATAGCATTTGACAAAGTACAACATCCTTTCTTGATCAAAACTCTTCAGAGTATAGGGATAGAGGGTACATACCTCAAGATCATAAAAGCCATCTATGAAAAACCTACAGCGAATATCATTCTCAATGGGGAAAGGCTGAGAGCTTTTCCCCTAAGGTCAGGAACGCGGCAGGGATGTCCACTCTCACCACTGCTATTCAACATAGTATTAGGAGTCCTAGCCACAGCAATCAGACAACAAAAAGAAATCAAAGGCATCCAAATCGGCAAACAGGAAGTCAAACTCTCACTCTTTGCAGATGATATGATACTGTATGTGGAAAACCCAAAAGACTCCACCCCAAAACTGCTGGAACTCATACAGGAATTCAGTCAAGTAGCAGGATATAAAATCAATGCACAGAAATCAGTGGCATTCCTATACACCAACAACAAGACAGAAGAGAGACAAATCAAGGAGTCGATCCCATTTACAATTGCACCCAAAACCATTAGATACCTAGGAATAAATCTAACCAAAGAGGCAAAGGATCTGTACTCAGAAAACTATAAAATACTCAGGAAAGAAATTGAAGAAGACACAAAGAAATGGAAAAACGTTCCATGCTCATGGATTGGGAGAATCAACATTGTGAAGATGTCAATGCTACCTAGAGCAATCTACACATTCAATGCAATCCCCATCAAAATACCATCCACTTTTTTCAAAGAAATGGAACAAATAATCCTAAAATTTGTATGGAACCAGAAGAGACCCAGAATAGCCAGAGGAATACTGAAAAAGAAAAGCAAAGCTGGCGGCATCACAATTCCGGACTTCCAGCTCTATTACAAAGCTGTCATCATCAAGACAGTATGGTACTGGCACAAAAACAGACACATAGATCAATGGAACAGAATCGAGAGCCCACAAATGGACCCTCAACTCTATGGTCAACTTATCTTTGACAAAGCAGGAAAGAATGTCCAATGGCAAAAAGACAGTCTCTTCAACAAATGGTGTTGGGAAAATTGGACAGCCACATGCAGAAGAATGAAACTGGACCATTTCCTTACACCCCACACAAAAATAGACTCCAAATAGTTGAAAGACCTAAACGTGAGACAGGAGTCCATCCAAATCCTAAAGGAGAACACAGGTAGCAACCTTTTCGACCTTAGCCGCAGCAAGTTCTTCCTAGAAACATTGCCAAAGGCATGGGAAGCCAGGGCAAAAATGAACTATTGGGATTTCATCAAGATAAAAAGCTTTTGCACAGCAAAAGAAACAGTCCACAAAACCAAAAGACAACCGACAGAATGGGAGAAAATATTTGCAAATGACATATCAGATAAAGGGCTAGTATCCAAAATCTATAAAGAACTTATCAAACTCAACACCCAAAGAACAAATAATCCAATCAAGAAATGGGCAGAAGACATGAACAGACATTTCTCCAAAGAAGACATCCAAATGGCCAACAGGCACATGAAAAAGTGCTCCACATCGCTCGGCATCAGGGAAATCCAAATCAAAACCTCCATGAGATACCACCTCACACCCGTCAGAATGGCTAAAATTAACAAGTCAGGGAACGACAGATGTTGGCGGGGATGTGGAGAAAGGGGAACCCTCCTACACTGTTGGTGGGAATGCAAGCTGGTGCAACCCCTCTGGAAAACAGTATGGAGGTTCCTCAAACAGTTGAAATTAGAGCTACCGTTCGATCCAGCAATTGCACTACTGGGTATTTACCACAAAGATAGAAATGTAGGGACCCGAAGGGGTACGTGTACCCCAATGTTTATAGCAGCAATGTCCACCATAGCCAAACTGTGGAAAGAGCCAAGATGCCCATCGACAGATGAATGAATAAAGAAGAAGTGGTATATATACACAATGGAATATTATGCAGCCATCAAAAGGAATGAGATCTTGCCATTTGCAACAACGTGGATGGAACTGGAGGGTGTTATGCTGAGTGAAATAAGTCAGAGAAAGACATGTATCACATGACCTCACTGATATGAGGAATTCTTAATCTCAGGAAAGAAACTGAGTGTTACTGGAGTGGTTGGGGGTGGGAGGGATGGGGTGGCTGGGTGATAGACATTGGGGAAGGTATGTGCTACGGTGAGCACTGTGAATTGTGCAAGACTGTTGAATCACAGTTCTGTACTTCTGAAACAAATAACGCAACATATTTTAAGAAAAAAGGAAAAGAAGAAGATAACAGGAGAGGAAGAAAAGGGAAGTATGTCAGAGGGGGAGACGAACCATGAGAGATGATGGACTCTGAAAAACAAACTGAGGGTTCTAGAGGGGAGGGGGGTGGGGGATGGGTTAGCCTGGTGATGGGTATTGAGGAGGGCACGTTCTGCATGGAGCACTGGGTGTTATGAACAAACAATGAATCATGGAACACTGCACCAAAAACTAATGATGTAATATATAGTGATTAACATAACAATAAAAAAATTAAAAAAAAAAAAAGAAAAGAAAAAGTCTCCAGACATCTAGCCCCAGAATTTAGTAAAAAGAAAGTTATCTTTATCAGTAACATGTTATTTTGGTATAGGGCTTTGCCATTTACAAAGTGTGTGTGTGTGTGTGTGTGTGTGTGTGTGTGTGTGTGTGTGTGTGTGTGTTTAAAATTATCTGTTATTCATCTGATAATAAAAATCCAGCAGGTTATGTATGCCACATACATCACATTCTAGAGGTAACAAACAAACAAACCAGCAAACAAAAACAAACCTGGGGTCCAATAATGCTATGTGACTTCCCAGAAGGTGAAGATTGACAAAACCAAATACCGTTATCTCACTCTTTACATACAGTTTACCTGTTGCATTTTAATTCAATACTGAGCACAGGATAATAGAGAGAATGTCCAGTATTAGCCTTCCCCACTTGTATGTACACATTGTTGAAAAAAATCAAAGAAGACACAAATAAGTAGAATAACATCTGTGTTCGTGGACTGGAAGAAATAATATTATTAAAATGTTTGTATTACCCAAAGCAATCTACAGATTCAATGCAATACTTATTAAAATTTCAATGGCATTTTCCACAGAAATAGAAAAAACAACCCTAAACTTCATATGGAACCACAAGACCCCAAATGGCCAAAGCAATCTTAGCAAGAACAAAGCTGGAGGCATCACACTTCCTGACTTCAAAATACATTATAAATCTATAGTATTAATCAAAATAGCATGGCACCGACATAAAAACAGACATATAGATCAATGGAATAGAATAGACATCCCAGAAATAAATCAAAAGTGTGAAAAGAGAGCAATTAAAAACAATAACACAGGTATTGATACAACTGTAGACAAATCAATGGGAGAAAATACTGAATCTAGACAGAGAACCATTCATATAAGGTCACCTGATGGCGAATATACCACTGCAATTCACTGGGGGAAACAGTGGTATTTTTAACAAGTAATAATTAAATAATTTTTATCCTCACCTTAATTTTTATTTTTTCCAGCCTTATTGAGATATAATTAACACATAGCATTATATAAATTTAAAGTGTTCAATGTGATTATATGATAAATATATTGTGAATGATCACTACAATAAGGTAAATTAAGACACTCATCATCTCACATAGTTACCTTTTTTTTTTTTGGTGAGAACTTTTAAGATGTGTATCTTTTAGCAACTTTCAAGTTTATAAAACAGTATTGTAAGTTTTAGTCACCATGCTGTACTTTAAATCCCCAGAACATATTCAGCTCATAACTGGAAGTTTGGACCCTTTGACCAACTTCACCCATACTCCCCCACTTTCTCATCCTGGCAACCACCAGTCTACTCTGTTTCTATGAGTTCATATATAAGTGAGATTACATAACATTTGTGTTTCTCTTTCTGGCTATTTCACATAGCATAATACCCTCAAGATTCATTCAAGTTATTGCAAATGGCAGGCGAGGGCCACAGGCTGTGAACCAAAATTGAATGGGGACACAAGCTGGGCTTTGTGATTGGGTAGACCTTTGGCTGTGCTAAGCCACTGGGTGAGGTTGCTGGCTGGGCTCTCTGATTGGGTGGGGCAGCAGGCTAAGCTCCCTGATTGGGCAGGGTCTCTAGATGGGCTCCCTTCCTAGGAGACACCACAGGCTATGTTCAGCAATCAGGCAGGGTTGTATGTTAGGCTCTGCTGCTTGTTTTCACTCCATGGCTGCTGGGTGGTACCACAAGGCTGAGCTTCATGGCTGCTCAGAGTCACTATTCAGGCTCCCTGCTTATGAGGACCAGAAGTTGATTCAACAGTTAGGTCAGGCTGCTGACTTGACTGCCTGCCTCAGTGGGCTAGAGGATGTGCTCCACAGCTGGCAGATGTCTGTGACCATGTTTCCTGGAGGCGTAACACCAGAGGTTATGCTTAGTAGTTGGGCAAGCTACAGATTTGCTCCCCTGTCAAGGCAGGACCTTAGAATATACTCTATAGCTGGTACCCACTGGCTGGGTATCCGAATCAGGGTGATTTGCCAACTGAGCTCCTGGCCAGATGGGGCACTGGTTCTGCTCCACAGATGGCCAGAGCTGCTGGCTGGGGGTTTGGGCTGTAAGCCCCACCCCCATTCTCAGTCTCTATCTGATCCCCAGTGTTCTAGATCCAGAAGTTCCCCCAGTGATCCCTGTAAGGTGAAGTGTCCCCCAAGGCTTGTGTTCTTATTTTCTCACCAGAGAAACTGTAGGCCCAGGGGAGCCACCCTGGTGCTGCATGGTCCAGCCTGGAGGAGGGGCAACATGGTCAAATTGTAGCTGCCCCTCTTACCCTTCCAGTGCAGTCTGACTCAGTCTCTGCTATCCACAGAAGTGCTTCAGCCTCATCTCCCGGGTTCTGGGATTTTCATAATGGTGTTTCATCCTTGGATAGTTACTATGTGTCTGTTTTTATGTCAGCACCATACTATTTTGACCAGTACTATAGATTTATAATATAGTTTGAAATCAGGAAGAGTGATGCCTCCAACTTTGCTCTGTGAAGGGGACTGAAGCCAGTGACCCTCCTACATTGCCATCTTGATGATATCACTCCCCATCTTAATTTAAACCGAACTCAAAACATCTCTAAAAAAGAAGGATAAAGTTAGAGAACACACACTATCCAATGCCAAGTTTTAGTATAAAGTTACAATAGTCAAGACAGTGTAATACTGGGGAAAGTATACACATATCAATTGAATAGAGAGTCCAGAAAAAGACCCACACAAATAAAGTCAACTGATTTTTGACAAAGGTTCAATTTATGGACAAAGGATAGTCTTTTTGGGGTGCCTGGGTGGCTCAGTTGGTTAAGCATCTGCCTTCGGTTCAGGTCATGATGCCAGGGTCCTGGGATCAAGCTCCACATAGGGCTCCTTGCTCAGCAAGGAGCCTGCTTCTCCCTCTCCTCCCCTCTCATGCTCTATCTCACTCTCTGTCTCTCTCAAATAAATACATAAAATCTTTAAAAAAAAAAAAGGATAATCTTTTCAACAAATGGTCTTGGGTCAATTGAACATCCATATGCAAACAAAATTTAACCTCAACTCACATCTCACACTTTATGTATAATTAACTCAAAATGGGCCATAGACCTAAATGTGAAATCTAATACCTATAACACTTGTAGAAGAAAACACAGGAGAAAATTTTCACGACCTTGAGGTAAGCAAATCAAGTTTAGATTTGAAACCAAAAGAATGATCTAAAAAGAAAAACATGAAGATAAACTGGAACTTTTCAAAATTAGCAATTTGGCTGTTCAAAAATCCACCATTCAATGATACTGTACATAGGAAACCCTAAAGATGCCACCAAAAAACTACTAGAAGTAACAAATGAATTCAGTTAAGTCACAGGATACAAAATTAATACACAGAAATCAGTTGTATCTCTATACACTAATAATGAAGTAACAGAAAGAGAAATTAAGAAAACAATCCCATTTAAAATTGCACCAAAAAGAATAAAATACCTAGGAATAAACTTAACCAAGGTGAAAGACTTGTACTATGAAAACTATAAAACACTGATAAAAAATATTGAAGATGATACAAACAAATGCAAAGATAATCCATGCTCATGGATTAGAAGTAATATTGTTAAAATGTCCATACTACCCAAAGCAATCTACAGATTCAATGCAATTCCTATCAAAATACCACTAGCATTTTTCACAGAATTAAAATAATGCCAAAATTTGTATGGAACCACAAAAGACCCCAAAGAGCCAAAGCAATCTTGAGAAAGAAGAACAAAACTGGGAGTTTCACAATCCCAGATTTCAAGATATACTACAAAGTTGCAGTAATCAAAACACTATGGTACTGACACAAATAGACACATAGATCAATGGAACAGAATAGAGAGCCCAGAAATAAACTCATAAACTTATATGGTCAATTAATCTATGACAAAGGAGGAAAGAACATACAATAAGGAAAAGACAGTTTCTTCAATAAATGGTTCTGGGAAAACTGGACAGCTACACACAAAAGAATGAAATCAGACCACTTTATGTATGTAGGTAGGTATTTATGTATGTATTTATTTGACAGAGAAAGAAAGAGAGCACAAGCAGGCAGAACAGCAGGCAGAATCAGGCTCCCCACTGAGAAGAGAGCCCAATGTGGGGCTTGATCTCAGGACCCTGAGATCATGACCTGAGCTGAAGGCAGATGCTTAACAGACTGAGCCACCCAAGGGCCCCGAAACTGAACCACTTTCTTACTTACACCATACATCAAAAATAAACTCAAAATGACAAACCATGAGAGACTATGGACTCTGAGAAACAAACTGAGGGTTCTGGGGGTGGGGGTGGGGGGATGGGTTAGCCTGGTGATGGGTATTAAAGAGGGCACGTACTGCATGGAGCACTGGGTGTTATACGCAAACAATGAATCATGGAACACTACATCAAAAACTAATGATGTAATGTATGGGGATAAACATAACATAATAAAAAATAAATAAATAAACTCAAAATGGATTAAAGACCTAAATGTGAGATCTAAAACCATAAAACTCTTAGAGGAAAATATAGGCAATAATTTCTTTAAGATCAGCTATCATCACAGTTTTCTAATATGTCTCCTGAGGCAAGAGAAACAAAGGCAAAAATAAACATGGGACTACATCAAAACAAAAAGCTCTTACACAGAAAAGAAAACCATCAACAAAACAAAAAGACAACCTACTGAGTGGGAGAAGATATTTGCAAATGACATATCTGATAAAGTATCCAAAATATATAAAGAACTGATACAACTCAACACCAAAAAGACAAATAATCCAGTTAAAAAATAGGCAGAAAGCCTGAACAGATATTTTCCCAAAGAAGACCCATGATGGCCAACAGACACATGAAAAGATGCTCAACATCACTAATCATCAGGGAAATGCAAATCAAAATACAATGAGAATATTACCTTATACATGTTAGAATGGCTAACATCAAAAAGATAAGAAATAACAAGTGTTGGTGCAGATGTGAAGAACAAGGAACCCTCATGCACTTTGGTGGAAATGCAAACTGGTGCAACCACTGTGGAAAACAGTATGGTTTCCTCAAAAAATTATAAATAGAAATATCATACGATTCAGTAATTCCACTACTAGGTATTTACCCAAAGAAAATAAAAATACTAACTTGAAAAGGTATATGCTCCCCTATATTTATTGCAACATTATTTACAATAGTCAAGATATGGAAGCAACTCTAGTGTCCCTTAACAGATGAATGTATAAAGAAAATGTATAAACATACACACACACACACACACACACACACACACACACACACACACACACACACAGAGGAATATTAGTCAGTCTTAAAAAAGAAGAAATCTTGCCATTTGCAACAAGAGGGATGGACCTAGAGGGTACTATGCTAAATGAAATAAGTTAGAGAAAGACAAATGCCATATGACTTCACTTACATGTGGAATCTAAAAAATGAAGCAAACAAACAAACAAACAAAAAGCAGAAACAGACCCATAGAGAACAAACTGATGGTTGCCAGAGGGGAGGAATTTGGGGGGGTGGGTAAAATGGATGAAGGGGAGTGGGAGATACAGGCTTCCAGTATAAGTCATGGGAATAAAGGCACAGCAGAGGGAATTTTACTGTAATAGCGTTGTATGGTGACAGATGGTAGCTACACTGGTGGTGAGCATGGCATCATTAGGTGGTGAGTACACCTGAACACTGTGCGCATTCTGGGTTGGCTATACTTCAGTGTTTCAAAAACATCATTCAGAGAGTGAGATAACAAGCGATAGACTAGAAGAAAATATTTGCAGATCATATTTCTAACAAAGTATTGTATTGAAAATATATAAACTCTCAAAATTCAAAAAATGAGAAAACAACCCAATGAAAGTAAATAGGCAAAAGATTTAAATAGAAACCTCACCAAAATAGATATACAGATGGCAAGTAAGCATATAGAAAAGATGTTCCACATTATTAGTCATTAGGAAAATTTAAATTAAACCCACAATGTGTTACCACTAACATCCAGTATAGTAAGTAAAAAAATAAATTTTTTTTTTTTTATAGAGAGAGTGTGCGAGTGGGGGGAGGTGCAGAGGGAGTAGGAGAGAGAGAATCTTAAGCAGGCTCCATGCCCAGCATGGATCCCCATGTGGGACTTGATCTCACGATGCTGAGATCATGACCTGAGCCAAAATCAAGAGTTGGATGTTTAACTGACTGAGTCACCCAGGCACTCCTAAAAAAAATTTTTTTTAAATTATTCTACTAAAGCAAAAATGAGAAGCAACTGTAACTCTCGTACACTGTTGGTGGAAATGTAAAATTATATAGCCATTCAAAAACTCTCTGGCAGCTTCTTCTAAAGTTAGATACACTTATGATCCAGAAAAACCTCTCTTAGGTATATACCCAAAAGAAATAAAAACTTATATTCACACAAAAAACTTACACAAAGGTTGATAGCACCTTCAGCTGTATGGCAAAAATTGGGAACAACCCCCAAGTCCTTCCATTGCTAAATGTACGACCAAACTGTGATACAGCCATACAGAGTACTGTTTATCAAAAACAAAAGAAACTATTGATTTATATATAACAGGGGTAAACCTCAAATGCATTTTCCTAATTGAAAGAAATCCAACCAAAAAACTACATAATGTATGATTCCATTTATATGACAAATCAGTAAGAAAAAGATAAACCCATCACAATTAAAGGAAAATCGGGTAAAGAACACAAATTCAGGAAAGAACGTCAGTGCCAATGAATATATGTCAGTCAACTATATTTAGAAATGCATATAAAAAGCAAGGTATTATCATTTGTATTTATCAGTTTGGAAAAATAACTTAAATGATTTAAAATATCTAATGTTCATTTTTTTAAAGTGTGGAGAAACAGTATGCACTTCTAGTGCGAAGATACAATGTTTCTGGAGGGCAGAGTGTTGATTTACATCAACATTTTATACTGCAAATCACTAGACCCAACGCACCATTGCTCACACAAACATACACACACATATATTAAGGAAATAATTACATATGTTTGCAAAATGTAAACACAAATATAATCAATATGGTATTATCTATAATAGTAAAAAGTTAATAAAACATAAATATGTCTCAGTAGGAAACTGGTTATGTATCATTTTGCATAACAACAATGGACTCTCAGTCATTTCCAGGGCTAACACTTCATGGCTCCGAATTCCTTAACCTGATTTACACTAACATTCAATTTCCAAGATGTTTCAGAATCTAGGGGGCACATACCACTGCGCTAAGTGCTCAGGTTACAAAGATGAATAAGGCACAGACCCGAGTCTCAGGGATCTTATGGTTTACAGAAGATCTAGTCTTGTAAATGAACAACTTCAATAAACCAGAAATGCACGTGATAAAAGTATAAGTTTGGAAGGGAGTACAGAGGAGGGACATTTAATTCAGACTCTAATGAAGACATACTTGCCGAAGAGTTAATACTTTCTGCATTTTCCAGTACTAATTTACCCGATGTCGCATAGCAGGAAGTTTCTTTGTCAGTGCTGGAGCACGGATGTGTCTGCCTGAAAGCAGATCCTTTAGACTTCCACTGCACCACATATGGTTGAGATCAGGGCTATCCGCAGGGAAGAGATCATTCCTGGGGCTAAAATAGAGTGAGTTATGTGATGACTGGCTCAGAGCCTTTACAGAGTACAGTGAATAAAGTGGCTTCTCAGTAAATGCTTGCTGGTTAAGTGATTTTCCAAAATTCTCCAAAAGAGGATTGTCACGAGGTATGCTATGGTGAAGTGCCAAGGCTTTAACCAAGACTGGCAAGAACAGACTGTACTTGGTGGATATATCTGATACAGAGATACACCAATAAATATTGAGCATGAAAATTCTTAAACCCAAATCCCTCTTTCTTGTTCTAAACATTGCATCATGAAGATACTAATTTGCTCTCTTAAAAATCTGAACTCCAATAGACTGTCCAGAGAAAGATTTCGTATGAATCATACTAATCCTCCAGCAGCTGCTATGCCCAAAGAGAATTTTGAAAACCAAAAACTTCTTTATTAATTTGTTATCACCTTCCCTAAAGAAAACAACTAAAAATTTAAAAATGATTATGAAACTACTCATTGCAATAAGTTTAAAGATAAATCACTTGATCAGGCTTTTAGAAAGGAGGAGGGAAGGGAAGAAGCAATTAATTTATTTTTTTCTTCCATAGAACAATGCATAGGTAATAGCACATTGTGTGTACAAATTCCAGTCAGCCTGCAAAAATGCTGTATAATTTTAACATTCTACTAGCCTTTCCCAATCAATCTCACTGATGTCCTTTCCAAGTATAAAAAATGGAAGCTTGGCTTCTTCAACTTAAAGAAAATACAAGATCTCATTCTGTGCTTCTTAGTTTCTTTGTTATGATGCTTTAATACCACTAACATAATTGATTTCTTTCTTTCTCCTGGAGTTGAATGCTCATTTTTGATTCCAGAATGATAGAATCCACTTCTCTGAAGCGGTGATGAATGAGGAATATGTACTTTTCTAACACTTCGGTTTACGTCTAAAAGATGCACTTGAAGAAGGGAATTGCTGGTTGTCAGAAATGGATGCTCACTTTTCCACCCTGGTGAAATATTTCCTGACTGCCTCTGTCTCAACTGGAGCACAAGCAAACAAGACAGTCATCATAAAATCCTTAGGAAACAGGCAAATATCCCTTGCATGATTGCTCAGAAAAATCCAGATCAAAACCTGGGAAATGTATCAGTTGCAATGATACATGCACAAGCATTTTTATTTTTTTTATTTATTTTTTATTTTTTATTGTTATGTTAATCACCATACATTACATCATTAGTTTTGGACATAGTGCTCCATGATTCATTGTTTGTGCATAACACTCAGTGCTCCACGCAGAATGTGCCCTCCTTAATACCCATCACCAGGCTAACCCATCTCCCCACCACCCAACATCTAGAACCCTGTTTGTTTTTCAGAGTCCATCGTCTCTCATGGTTCATCTCCCCCTCCGACTTACTACCCTTCATTCTTCCCCTCCTGCTATCTTCTTCTTTTTTTTCTTAACATAATATTGCATTATTTGTTTCAGAAGTACAGATCTGTGATTCAACAGTCTTGCATTATTCACAGCGCTCGCCATAGCACATACCCTCCCCAATGTCTACCACACAGCCACCCCATCCCTCCCATCCCCCACCACTCCAGCAGCCCTCAGTTTGTTTCCTGAGATTAAGAATTCCTCATATCAGTGAGGTTATATGATACATGTGTTTCTCTGATTGACTTATTTCACTCAGCATAACACTTTCCACTTCCATTCACATCGTTGCAAATGGCAAGATCTCATTCCTTTTGATGGCTGCATAATATTCTATTGTGTATATATACCACTTCTTTATCCATTCATCTGTCGATGGACATCATGGCTCTTTCCACAGTTTGGCTATTGTGGACATTGCTGCTATAAACATTGGGGTGCACGTACCCCTTCGGATCCCTACATTTGTATCTTTGTGGTAAATACCCAGTAGTGCAATTGCTGGATCGTATGGTAGCTCTATTTTCAACTGTATGAGGAACCTCCATACTGTTTTCCAGACGGGTTGCATGAGCTTGCATTCCCACCAACAGTGTAGGAGGGTTCCCCTTTCTCCACATCCCCACCAACATCTGTTGTTTCCTGACTTGTTAATTTTAGCCATTCTGACGGGTGTGAGTTGGTATCTCATTGAGGTTTTGATTTGGATTTCCCTGATGCCGAGCAATGTGGAGCACTTTTTCATGTGTCTCTTGGCCATTTGGATGTCTTCTTTGAGAAAATGTCTGTTCATGTCTTCTGCCCATTTCTTGATTGGATTGTTTGTTCTTTGGGTGTTGACTTTGATAAGTTCTTTATAGATTTTGGACACTAGCTCTTTATCTGATATGTCATTTGCAAATATTTCTCCCATTCTGTCGGTTGTCTTTTGGTTTTGTGGACTGTTTCTTTTGCTGTGGAAAAGCTTTTTATCTTGATGAAATCCCAATAGTTCATTTTGTCCTTGCTTCCCTTACCTTTGGAGATGTTTCTAGGACGAAGTTGCTATGGCTGAGGTCGAAGAGGTTGCTACCTGTGTTCTCCTTTAGGATTTGGATGGACTCCTGTCTCACGTTTAGGTCTTTCAAACATGTGGAGTCTATTTTTGTGTGTGGTGTAAGGAAATGGTCCAGTTTCATTCTTCTGCATGTGGCTGTCCAATTTTCCCAACACCATTTGTTGAAGAGACTGTCTTTTTTCCATTGGACATTCTTTCCTGCTTTGTCAAAGATAAGTTGACCATAGAGTTGAGGGTCCATTTCTGGGCTTTCTATTCTGTTCCATTAATCTATGTGTCTGCTTTGTGTCAGGACCATACTGTCTTGATGATGACAGCTTTGTAATAGAGCTGGAAGTCCGGAATTGTGATGCCGCCGGCTTTGCTTTTCTTTTTCAAGATTCCTCTGGCTGTTCGGGTTCTCTTCTGTTTCCATACAAATTTTAGGATTATTTCTTCCATTTCTTTGAAAAAAGTGGATGGTATTTTGATGGGGATTGCATTGAATGTGTAGATTGCTCTAGGTAGCATTGACATCTTCACAATGTTTGTTCTTCCAATCCATGAGCATGGAACGTTTTTCCATTTCTTTGTGTCTTCTTCAATTTCTTTCATGAGTATTTTGTAGTTTTCTGAGTACAGATCCTTTGCCTCTTCGGTTAAATTTATTCCTAGGTATCTTATGGTTTTGGGTGCAATTGTGAATGGGATCGACTCCTTGATTTGTCTCTCTTCTGTCTTGTTGTTGGTGTATAGGAATGCCACTGATTTCTGTGCATTGATTTTATATCCTGCTACTTGACTGAATTCCTGTATGAGTTCTAGCAGTTTTGGGGTGGAGTCTTTTGGGTTTTCCACATACAGTATCATATCATCTGCAAAGAGTGAGAGGTTGACTTCCTCTTTGCAGATTTGGATGCCTTTGATTTCTTTTTGTTGTCTGATTGCTGTGGCTAGGACTTCTAATACTATGTTGAATAGGAGTGGTGAGAGTGGACATCCCTGCTGCGTTCCTGACCTTAGAGGATAGCTCTCAGCTTTTCCCCATTGAGAATGATATTCGCTGTAGGTTTTTCATAGATGGCTTTTATGATATTGAGGTATGTACTCTCTATCCTTATACTCTGAAGAGTTTTGATCAAGAAAGGATGCTGTACTTTGTCAAATGCTTTCTCTGCATCTTTGAGAGGATCATATGATTCTTGTTCTTTCTTTTGTTAATGTATTGTATCATGTTGATTGATTTGTGGATGTTGAACCAGCCTTGCAGCCCAGGGATAGATCCCACTTGGTCATGGTGAATAATCCTTTTAATGTGTTGTTGGATCCTACTGGCTAGTATTTTGGTGAGAAATTTTGCTTCCATGTTCATCAAGGATATTGGTCTGTAATTCTACTTTTTGATGGGGTCTTTGTCTGGTTTTGGGATCAAGGTAATGGTGGCCTCATAAAATGAGTTTGGAAGTTTTCCTTCCATTTCTATTTTTTGGAACAGTTTCAGGAGAATAGGTATTAATTCTGCTTTAAATGTTTGGTAGAATTCCCCTGGGAAGCCATCTGGCCCTGGGCTTTTGTTTCTTGGGAGATTTTTGATGACTGCTTCAATTTCCTTAGTGGTTATAGGTCTGTTCAGGTTTTCTATTTCTTCCTCGTTCAATTTTGGTAGTTGATACATCTCTAGGAATGCACCCATTTCTTCCAGGTTATCTAATTGGCTGGCATAGAGTTGCTCATAATATGTTCTTAGAATTGTTTGTATTTCTTGGGGGTTGGTTGTGATCTCTCCTCTTTCATTCATGATTTTGTTGATGTGGGTCATTTCTCTTGTCTTTTTGATACGTCTGGCCAGGGGTTCATCAATCTTGTTAATTCTTTCAAAGAACCAGCTCCTAGTTTCGTTGATCTGTTCTACTGTTCTTTTGGTTTCTATTTCATTGATTTCTGCTCTGATCTTATTTCTCTTCTCCTGCTGGGTTTAGGCTTTATTTGCTGTTCTTTCTCCAGCTCCTTTAGGTGTAGGGTTAGGTTGTGTAATTGAGACCTTTCTTGTTTCTTGAGAAAGGCTTGTATTGCTATGTACTTTCCTCTTAGGACCACCTTTGCTGTATCCCAAAGATTTTGAACAGTTGTGTTTTCATTTTCATTGGTTTCCATGAATTTTTTTAATTCTTCTTTAATTTCCTGGTTGACCCATTCATTCTTTAGTAGGATGCTCTTTAGCCTCCATGTATTTGAGTTCTTTCCGACTTTCCTCTTGTGATTGAGTTCTAGTTTCAAAGCGTTGTGGTCTGAAAATATGCAGGGAATAATCCCAATCTTTTGGTACCGGTTGAGACCTGATTTGTGACCTAGGATGTGATCATTTCTGGGGAATGTTCCATGGGCACTACAGAAGCATCTGTATTCCGTTGCTTTGGGATGGAATGTTCTGAATATGTCTGTGAAGTCCATTTGGTCCAGTGTGTCCTTTAAAGTCTTTATTTCCTTGTTGATCTTTTGCTTAGATGATCTGTCCATTTCAGTCAGGGGGGGGTAAAAGTCCCCCACGATTATTGTATTGTTGTCAATGTGTTTCTTTGCTTTTGTTATTAATTGCCTTATATAATTGGCTGCTCCCACGTTAGGGGCATAGATATTTACAATTGTTAGATCTTCTTGTTGGATAGACCCTTTCAGTAGGATATAGTGTCCTTCTTCATCTCTTATTACAGTCTTTTTTTTAAATCTAATTTGTCTGATATAAGGATTGCCACCCCAGCTTTCTTTTGGTGTCCATTAGCATGGTAAATGGTTTTCCACCCTCTCACTTTCAATCTGGGGGTGTCTTTGGGTCTAAAATGAGTCTCTTGCAGACAGCATATGGATGGGTCTTGTTTTTTAATCCAATCTGATAGCCTGTGCCTTTTGATTGGGGCATTTAGCCCATTTACATTCAGGGTAACTATTGAAAGGTATGAATTTAGTGCCATTGTATTGCCTGTAAGGTGACTGTTACTGTATATTGTCTCTGTTCCTTTCTGATCTATGCTGCTTTTAGGTTCTCTCTTTGCTTAGAGGACCCTTTTCAATATTTCCTGTATGGCTCGTTTCATGTTTGCAATTTCCTTTAGTTCTCTTTTGTCCTAGAAGCTTTTTATCTCTCCTTCTATTTTCAATGACAGCCTAGCTGGATATAGTATTCTTGGCTGCATATTTTTCTCATTTAGTGCTCTGAAGGTATGCCAGTCCTTTCTGGCCTGCCAGGTCTCTGTGGATAGGTCTGTTGCCTATCTAATGTTTCTACCATTGTAGGTTACAGATCTCTTCTCCTCAGCTGCTTTCAGGATTTTCTCTTTGTCTCTGAGACTCGTAAGTTTTACTATTAGATGTCGGGGTGTTGACCTATTTTTATTGATTTTGAGAGGGGTTCTCTGTGCCTCCTGGATTTGGATGCCTGTTTCCTTCCCCACATTAGGGAAGTTCTCTACTATTATTTGCTCCAATATACCTTCTGCCCCTCTCTCTTTCTTCTTCTTCTAGGATCCCAATTATTCTAATGTTGTTTCGTCTTATCGTATCGCTTATCTCTTGAATTCTGCCCTCGTGATCCTGTAGTTGTTTCTCTCTCTTTTTCTCAGCCTCTTTGTTTTCCATCATTCGGTCTTCTATATCGCTGATTCTCTCTTCTGCCTCATTTATCCTAGCAGTTAGTGCCCCCATTTTTTATTGCACCTCATTAGTAACCTTTTTGATTTAGACTTGGTTAGATTTTAGTTCTTTTATTTCTCTAGAAAGGGTTTCTCTAATAACTTCCATGCTTTTTTCAAGCCCAGCTAGCATCTTTCAAGTCATGATTCTGAACTCTAACATCGTACTGACATCGTACTAATGTCCGTATTGAGCAGGTCCCTGGCAGACAGTACTACCTCTTGTTCTTTTTGCTGAGGTGATTTTTTTTTCGTCTTGTCATTTTGTCCAGAGGAGAATAGATGAATGAGAGAACAAAATGCTAACAGGTTAACAACATCCCCAGCAAATATACTCTATACAAATCAGAAAAGACCTGAAACCAGGGGACAAGAATGGGAAAGAAAGAAAAAAGAAAGAGAAAAAAAAAAAAGAAAAAGATAAAAACAAACAAAAACAGAACAAAACAAACAGAATATGATCAGATATGATCAGGCTAGTGCATAGATCAGTGCCACACACTAGATTTTGGCCGTATTTTGGTGTGTTAGAAGAAAGTGCCTCCTAAAATTTTAAAGGAAGAAAGACTTATATATGTTCAAAATAAGGGTTGATAACAATGAAGGGATTGAAGATGACTGTAAAGATGAAAATTATAAAAGATTTTATAAAAGGAATTGATAAGAAGTTTTTGAAAAAAAGAAAGAAGAAGATTTAAAAAAAAAAGAAAAGAAAAAAAAAGGGAGAGAATGTGATCAGGCAGGAGACTAGAACAAAGCCATACAGTAGTGATCTAGGGTATATTTTGATCTGTTAGAAGAAACTGTATCTCAAAATTTTAAAGAGAGAACAACTTATATATATATGCCAAAAATAAGGGTAACTACTATGAAGGGTTAAAATATGACTCTAAAAATAAAAAATAAAAAATATTTTTTTAAAAAAGGGATTGATAACTGTACTTCAGAAACAAATAATGCAATATATGTTAAGAAAAACAAAGAAGAAGAAGATAGCAGGAGGGGAAGAATGAAGGGGATTAAGTCAGAGGCGGAGACGAACCATGAGAGACTATGGACTCTGAAAAACAAACTGAGGGTTCTAGAGGGGAGGGGGTGGGTGGATGGGTTAGCCTGGTGATGGGTATTAAAGAGTGCACATTCTGCATAGAGCACTGTGTGTTATGCACAAACAACGAATCATGGAACACTACATCAAAAACTAATGATGTAATGTATGGTGATTAACATAACAATAAAAAATTTTTAAAAAGGGGATTGATAAGATGTTGGTTGAAAAAGGGAAAAAGAAAAATTTTAAAAAAGTTAAAAAATTAACTTTGATGAACTAATGAATCACGGTGAAAAAAGGCATGAATTCTATGTGCAGTATTCCCCTAGCACCCGAGTTCTCCCATTCTCCTTGATCGGTAAACTTGGTCTTGGTTTGCTGGCTGTTCAGGCTGATCTTCTGGGGGAGGCGCCTGTTGCCGTGGTTCCCAAATGTCTTTGCCAGAGGTGGAATTGCCCCGCCCTTTTTGGTCCGGGCTAAGCAATCTGCTTGGGTTCGCTCTTAGGAGCTTTTGTTCCCCGCAAGCTCTCGGTACAGCTTTGGAGGACCAGAGTGAAAATGGTGGCCTCCCAATCTCCGCCCGGAGGAGCCAAGAACCTGGGGCTCCGCTCCTCAGTGTGCCCCAGAGAAAAGCAGTCAGTCACTCCCGTGTCCCCGGTCTCCAGCCGCACTCCGTGCTCACCTGACCTGTGACCGAGTGTTTCTATCTCTGGCACATGACACCGTGTGGAGTCTCCAAACCCAGCATGTCCCTGTGGTGCGCTTCTGCACAGCTCTTCCCGGGGGAGGAAGGGGAGTCTCCCCGGCTCTGCCGCTTGTTGGGTCCCTGCTGGAGGAGCAGTGGCCTGACTGGGCCGCGGATCACGGTTTATGGCCACCCCGAGCTGAGAGCCCACGCCTCAGCTCCGTCTCTGCAGCCGGCTTCTCCGCTCCGATACCTGGGAGCTCTGCCGCACTCAGGCACCCCTGGTCTTTCTGTGACCCCGAGGGTCCTGAGACCACACTGTCCCATGAGGGTTCCACCCCCAGCTTAGCCACTGGAGCGACGTCCCTCAGTGAAGCCGACTTCTAAGAGTTCCGATTTTGTGCTGCATGGCTCTATCACTTACCAGAAGTGGCCGACGGAGGCCCCCTCCCCCGCCGTCTATCCTCCCGAATATCGCCTCGGATTCACTTCTCCGCACGTCCTACCTTCCAGAAGGTGTTCGCTTTTCTGTTCAGAGTTGTTGCTATTCTTTTCTTCGATCTCCTGTTGAGTTCGTAGGTGTTCAGAATGGTTTAATCCCTATCCAGCTGAATTCCTGAGACCAGATGAAATCCAGGTCTCCTACTCCTCCGCCATCTTGCTCCCACATTCCCAAGGATAAGCATTTTTAAACAACTTCTCTTGAAATGCCTGTAGACCACCCAAACTCCCAAAGAACATATGAAGCCCAAAATTCTCACTGGAGCAAGCACTATTGGGAATGCTAGGAAGATTATATAAATTTCATTAATTCCTACAGTATCCTAGGAAATTGTTATCATTAATGATCTTCCCAGATGAAAGCAATGTGACCCCATAGCTCAACAGGCAGTATCAAGGTCCCTGAGCTAGTAAGTATTAGAGTTGAGATTCAAACCCAGAACTATATGTCTTCAAAGCCCAGGCTCAACCAAACTATCTCATTGACAAGGATGTGGGGATGACTGCAAGATAGAGCTCTTAACACTTGGCTGGGCTCAAAAACACAACCAATGTTTATCTCTCCATTCAACTGCCCCTTGCACCAATCAAAAGACACAATGCATCCTTTACTCCCATTAAAAAAATCAAGAAGCATAAATAATTATTTTTAATACTTTTTTTGGACTCCAGTGAGTGATAATTTGAGTAAATACCATGACAGGCAAGGAAACCTAGCTTAAAAGGATTTTGTTTTATAGACTTGGCTCTTTGTGAACTTTAATTTTTACCTATATGCCGCTGATATAATTTAAGTGCACTGTCAGCAAACAAATGGTAGGGTGTTGAGAACAGGATGGCACCGCAGCAAAAATGCGACCCTGGGATACTGGGATCATGACTTGAGCTGAAGGCAGATGCCTAACCGACTGAGCCACCCAGGCATCCCTAACATAAGAATTTTTTAAATGAACTATATATAAAACATTCTAGAGTGCCAAACAAATCAAGTAATCTGTACCTTTTATTTTTCTAGAGAAATCCTTATTGCAGGCTTTTGTGTCCTGCTCCAAGCTTGACTAGTTGTTCTGTATGGCCCTTCACAGATGCTATTCTGAGACTTCCCTCCATGTGATTCTGAGAATTCCTTTTCCTCTTTCCTGTCTCATAGCCTGTTTCCCGAATTGCATCTTCTTTTTTGGTTTACATCCATATGTTGCTGGAGCACATCCTCATTAGTTACTTAAGAAAAGATACATGATAGGGAAAGTTTTCAGGACCTTAAATATCTCAGACTCTTTAGTCCTGCTTTCAACTTTGATGGATAATTTGGTTAGAAATAGAATTCTAGATCGAAATGCTATCCTCCCAGAGTTTTGACCATATCTGATCCATTCATTGTCCTAAGTAACTCTTTAAAATCTAACTTATCATGCATATTTTCTATGCATGATATTAAATATTAAATATTCTTTGAGATATTCTGTTAATGACTATTTAACAGTGCATGGATTTATTATGATTTATTTTTAAATTCTATCCCTGTTGGCTATAAGAGGTTGTTTCCATTTTTCCCCCCTCTATTAGACTAGTAATGTTGCAATGACTTATCCACATTTCTTATAGTCCTTATGAGGTAGATACCTAGAAGTGGATCTTCTGACTAAAAAAAAGAAATATTGGAAAGTGTCCTTAATACATCTTGATTAAGTGTTTTCCAGACGTTTTAAATGCACATGCCCACAGGCAGTCTGTGAAGGGGTCATCTCCCAGCACTCAGTATTAAGTAACATGAAATTTTTAAAATTTCAATTTAACACTGAAAAAATATACTTCATTACATAAACATATTTGATTAATTAGGTTTAAAATATTCCCAAAGACTTATTGGTTATTTGAATTTCTTCAGTTTATTTCATTGTCCTGATAGTCCACCAAGTCATTGCTGTTTGTTTGTTTTTTTTTTAAGATTTATTTATTTTATTTTAGAGAGAGAGAGCGAGTAAGAAGAGGGGCAGAGGGAGAGAAACTTCAAGCAGATTCCCTGCTGAGCGCGGAGCCTGACGCAGGGCTCAATTTCAAGACACATGAGATCATGACCTGAGCTGCAGCCATGAGTTGGATGCTTAACCAACTGAGCCACCTAGGCGCCCCTCATTACTGTTTTTTATATTGATTTATAAAAACATCTGTTTGTGAAATGTTAATTTTTATTAGAATCATTTCATTATTTGGCATTTTATTTAAATGTTGCAGAGTATGCTTCCATTTCCATTAAATCAAATATTCCTACAACATTTATTAAAAGACTACTGGTTCCAGATGATTGACAGAGCCAACAGTGTTTTTCTCCCTCTCTCCGGAGTTCCCACTAAAATCATGATACAGCAGTAAGAAAGGAAATAAAATCAGAGGAACAAAAAGAACACAAGGGGAACATCAGCAGAGGAAAAACTTCAACAGATTTTTTTTTTTCTATCAAAAATAAATGAGGCATATCATGAGTGTATGTCTATGTCCAGACTCATCAAAACGTATACACAGGGTATGTGCCATTTTGGGGAATATCAATTATATCACAATAAAGCTTTAAAAAATAAATTAAAAAATAGATGGAAGCATGCTGATAATTGAAACAAACTGGAGGACCCACAGCGCAGAAATTCAAGAGGGGAGTAAACAGAAGAGGAAACCCATCTGCCCAGGAGACCTCCAGGGAGGGTGGTACTGACTAGAGGAAGGGTGAACATGAACAGGAAGACTGCCTCTATTCCCTGAAAAATCCTGAGGGTCATCCCCACCCGCTCCCCATGTCTATCTCCAGTAAGAGAGAGCTGGGTGTTTATGCCCGCCCAAGCAAACCAACAGAGTCTGGAGAACACTAGGCTAAGTGAAACAAGCCAGACTCAGAAAGAAAAGAATCTTCATGATCTCACTTAAATGTGGAATCTAAAAAGGTTGGATACAAAGAAGCAGAAAGCTGAACTGTGGTTACCAGGGGATGATGAGGTAGGTGAAAAAGCGATGTTGGTTAAAAGGTACAAAGTTGCAGTTATGGAGGATGAATAAGTCTAGAAATCTAAAGCACAGCACCATGATTATAGTTAACAAGAGAGCAGTGAATACTGGAAATTTGTTGAGAGATTAAGTTTCAGGGGCTCTAACCACACAAACACACATACACACACACATACTGGTAATTATGTGAGGAGATAATCTGTTAATTAGCTTGACTGTAGTAATCATGTCACTATGTATATGTATATCAAATCATTATGTTGTATATCTTAAATATATATAATTTTTATTTAAAAACTAAATTATTTAAAATTTAAAAATGAAGAAATTGAATGGGTAAACTGGGAGAGCTAAGGCAGCTTAGGGGGTGGAGGAAGAGAGACAGGGAGGGGGCACCAGAACAAAGCTCAAATAAAGTGCGTGTCACTGATGGGGTGGGAGTTCGCCAGCATAATAGCCAGCCCACCATAAAGTCACACCGATAGACTGAGCAAGCATAGGGTATTCTGTTTTGTTTTAATATTCAAAACTTCTCAGTTTTACACAGTGCAACCTATTTATCTTTGTGGTGGGATTACTTCCATTGGTTGTGATGCTTAGAAAATTCACCTAAACTCATGATCAATTTAAGTATTGCTTATCTTTCCTATCATATTTTCAGTTTTAAACATTTCACACTTTAATCCCTTGAAAATGTATTTTCTAATATATCAGAAGATCTAACCTAATATTTCAATATCAAATTTTAAAACATCATTTTTGGTGTTTTAAGTAATTATATAAGTTCTTATGTAAACTATGGGTTTTTTTCAAAGCTATTCACTCTTTTCCATTGTACTATCTCTTGGGTAAGGTATCATTTCCACTCCGTTTTAATTTCAACTTCAAAATACCTCTTAATATTTGAAAAAAAAACCAGATTCCCCATTATTTCACTTTTTTTTCAAAATTACCCTATTTATTTCCCAGATTAAATTTAATATCATTTCACCAAAGTCTCTAAAACCTCTCATAATATTTTAATTGATATTGTCTTAAAACTATAAAGAATAGACAATATTAAAATAGTCTTCCTCCTCAGAAATACACTATGTTTCTTCGTTAATTTATATATATTTTTTCCTTATGGTAAAGTTTTGCCATTTTCTTCACATAACAGGAACACATTTTTCTTCATGGTTATCCCCAGGTATTTTTAGTTCTCTTACTACTATGAACTGATATTTCTCTCTAGTAATTCTTTTGAGCTGTTGTCATTAAATTTTTATTTTTATCAAAATGTATACACATACAGAGAGTAAAAGGGTCAAATACATCTATAAACCTTGTTACAACTAAGAACACTCACCCACCACCCACTGCACATTTCCTCATTCCTAGGAGCCACCTTCAAACCTTTGAGCTGATTCTTTTGGTAGTTACTTCCACATTTCTAAATAACCTGCATACATTACTATTCATTGATTTCTTTTAGTTTTAAGGACTATCTACTGATTTCTTCCTTTCATTTAGAACCCCTTCACTCTATCCTTCAAAAGTTTTTTTGAGGTTACACATAACATTCTATTCATTTTGGGGATACAACATGATGATATATACAAATACCTGTATATTGCAAAATGGTCACCACAATAAGTCTAGATAACATGTCACCATAAATAGTTACAAAAAGACTTTTCTTGTGATGAGTACTTTTAAGATCTACTCTCTCAGAGACTTCCAAATATGCCAGACGGTGTTATTAAACACAGACACCATGCTGTATAATTACATCCCCATAGCTTATTTTATAACTTTTGACCCCCTCCACCTATTTTGCTCAATCTCTTAATTTTTATTTGATCAATGTTTACATCGTTATTGTTATGTAAATGTTACTGAGAGCCAAGCAGTAGTTTAACTTTCCTGGTCAACTTTTTATTCTGACATTATAACTGTCTTGTTTCTATTTGTTTATTTGTTTGGGTGGGTGTTTTGTTTTTTGTTTTGTTTTGTTTTGTTTTGTTTTAGAGGAAGGGAGGAGGGCATCATTTTCCATGTGTTGCTCTCTGTTGTCATCTTCTTTCCCAGTGGCGGGAAATTGTCTCAAGATACCCAAAAACATAAACTGTTCTTTCAGGTTCATCTTTTTGGAGAAGTTTTTCCTGGAGATGTATGCTCTTTAGGTCTACTTCAAGTGTGGTCTCTCTACCTGTAGTTTTTCTTTTGATCCTTCTCTTCTGTCAAAGATCTTTCTGGTATGTTGGGTCCATTGTTTCCTGAATTCCATTTCTTCCCCCTTCTTGCTTTATTACTGTACTTTTGGCAGAGCACATCCTCTAGTAGCTTCCTGAAGAAAAGGAGGTAATTTTTTGTCTGTCTATAAATGCCTTTATTCTACCTTCACACTTAATTGATAGTGACGTTGAGTATAGAATTCTAAATTGGAAATTATTTTCACTCAGAGATTTTGAAGGCATTTCTACAACGTTTTCCAGTTTCTAGTGTCTCTCTTGAAAAATACTTTGCCACTCAGACTCTCGGTCCTTTGCATAAACCTGTTTTTTTTCCTCCCCCTGGGAAAGCTTTTAAGATGCCCTCTTTTGAGGCATGTGGGCGGCTCAGTTGGTTAAGTGTCTGACTCTTCATTTCAGCCTAGGTCACAATCTCAGGCTCATGAGATCGAGCCCTGCATTGGGCTCCACACATAGCTTGGAGCCTGCTTGAGATCCTCTCTCTCCCTCTCCCTTTGCCCCTCCCCCTGCTTGCAATAAATAAATAAATAAATAAATAAATAAATAAAATCTTAAAAAAAAAGATGCCCTCTTTTCTCCATGTGTTCTGAAATTTCACAATGAGATGTGGGTTTACTTTCATCCATTCTGCAGGGTACTCAGTGGGCCTTTCAATTCTGGCATCATGAGTTGGTCATGAGCCCTTCCATTCTAGATCTTCCTTCATTTTTTTGAATTATTTCATCTTTCATTTCCTTGTCTATTTTCTCTTTTCTCTTTTTCTAAAACTCTTCTCTGCTGTTGTACTTGTTAGTTTCTTCCTCTAATTCTTTTTTTCTCTCTCTTCTCTTTCCCATCTAAGATTTGACTCTACTTTCTGAGATACAGCCTCAATTCTATTGTCCAATTGTTCTTTTAAATTCTGCCTTTCTGCAATCATAGTTTTAATTTCCTAAAGCTTTATTTTGCTGTCAAAATGTTATTTGACTTTACTACTGTTCTTTAGGGTTGGGTGGATTTTCTTGTTTATTTATTTTTAAAAATATCTCTTTTAAAAATGTCAGCATTATTTATAATAGCCAAAATATGGAAGCAACCCAAGCATCCACTGATGGATGAATGGATAAAGAAGATGGATGAATGGGTAAAGAATAGAATATTACTCAGCCATAAAAAATAATGAAATCTTGCCATTTGCAACAACATGGAAGGATCTAGAGAGTATTATGCCAAGTGAAATAAATTAGAGAAAGACAAATACCATATGATTTTACTCATGTGGAATTTAAGAAACAAAACAAACAAACAAATGAACAAAAAAAACAGACTCTTAAATACAGAGAACTGGTGGTTGCCAGAGGAGAGGTGGGGGGGGTGAAATATAAAGGGGATCAGAATATACTTATCATGGAGATAAACACCGAGAAATGTATAGAATTGGGGTGCCTGGGTGGCTCAGTCAGTTAAGCGCCTGCCTATGGCTCAGGTCATGATTCCAGTGTCCTGGGATGGAGCCCCGCGTCAGGCTCCGTCCTCAGCGGGGAGCCTGCTTCTCCGTCTCCCTCTGTCTGCCTCTCTGCCTACTTGTGTTCTCTATCTCTGTCAAATAAATAAATAAAATCTTTAAAAAAAGTATAGAATTGTTGAATCATATTAACACCTAAAACAAATTGAACACTGTATGTTAATTATACTTGAACAAAAAATTTATTTTAAAAAAATTTAAAAATTAAAAATAAATAAAAATATCTCTTGGACTAATTTGTTTCTTTCAAGTTCCTTTAATGTTTATGGTGGACTTGATCTTTGTGTTCTCTCATATTTTAGAAACAAAAACTAAAAAACTGATTGGAAACATTGACGTCTTCACAGTAGAATGATCTGACTGAACTATCTTTTTTTTTTTTTTTAACTCCTCAGTGTTGTAGTTTTTAATCTGTCCTTCTGAACTGGTTAAATTCACTAGAAAAGTCTCTTACAGTCTCCGGCCTGGAGGATGCAAACTAACTGGTCCTCTGTCTTCAAGCAGCCACCAGGAGAGAAGAAAGCTGAAGATCTCAATAGTTGGTGAATAAATGTATACCTATAATGTCATTCTTTTTTTTTAATTTTTTATTGTTATGTTAATTACCATACATTACATCATTAGTTTTGGATGTAGTGTTCCATGATTCATTGTTTGTGCATAACACCCAGTGCTCCACACAGAATGTGCCCTCTTTAATACCCACCACCAGGCTAACCCATCCCCCCACCCCCCTCCCCTCTAGAACCCTCAGTTTGTTTTTCAGAGTCCATCGTCTCTCATGGTTCGTCTCCCCCTCCGACTTACTCCCCTTCATTCTTCCCCTCCTGCTATCTTCTTCTTTTTTTTTTCTTAACATATATTGCATTATTTGTTTCAGAGGTACAGATCTGTGATTCAACAGTCTTGCACAATTCACAGCACTCACCATAGCACATACCATCGCCAATGTCTATCACCCAGCCACCCCATCCCTCCCACCCCCCACCACTCCAGCAACCATCTGTTTGTTTCCTGAGATTAAGAATTCCTCATATCAGTGAGGTCATATGATACATGTCTTTCTCTGATTGACTTATTTCACTCAGCATAACACCCTCCAGTTCCATCCATGTCGTTGCAAATGGCAAGATCTCATTCCTTTTGATGGCTGCATAATATTCCATTGTGTATATATACCACATCTTCTTTATCCATTCATCTGTCGATGGACATCTTGGCTCTTTCCACAGTTTGGCTATTGTGGACAAATAATGTCCTTCTTCTTGTACTAACACTCTTCACTGAGGCTGGGAGCTCCCACAGTTATCTTCTGCAGAAAATACATTCAGTCTTCTGCTACCACAATAGTGAAGCGCAATCATGTATTTGTGTGAGGATAGAGCAGGCTGGGGAGTTTACACCGCCTTTTATTCCCTCATCCTGTTTTAAGGTCCCTATCACCCATACCTACTGCCACTCATTTCTGAGCCTTTTGATGGTCCACAGTGCAAATTAGTTTGCTTCACTGTTTTCCCTACTGGCAGCCTAGAATTCACTTTTCTTGCATCTATAAGTGAGTTTTGCATGATAAATGATCAATGCTACCTTAACGAATAATGTTCTCCCATTTGCCTGTGTGCTTCCAAGAGATCCTCCATGTTCTTGTGGTATACACCTTTAGCTGGTAGTCTCATTACTCTTTTTTAGTCTCATATATATATATATATATATATATATATACACACACACATATATATATTTGCTGATATATATTCAGTAAATATATATTTTATTTATATATTTATAAAATATATATAGTTATATAAAAATATAAATTATATACAAATATATAAAACTATGTAAATAGATAATTTAATATAAATTAAATAAAAATATTACATATAATACATAATTTTTATTATGTTATATATTAAATATTTAAAATATTAATTAAAATATTCAAAACCTATAATATATAATATAAATATATTAATATAATATTAATAATTAAAATTAAAATGTTATATAGAGACATATATAGAGATATATATCTATATATATGTCTCTATATATTTGCTGTTGTTGTTTTCTTCATGCATTATTGCATTTGCCAGAACTTTCAGGAAAATACTGTATAACTATAGTTTTATTGGCTATTATTTTTTTATTGTTAAGTTTCAAATTTTTTACCATGAAGGCTTTGTTTCACCATTAGTTGTTGGTAGTATACATTTTTTATTATCTTAACAGAATATCATTCATGGGCACCCGGGTGGCTCAGTCGGTTAAGCGACTGCCTTCAGCTCAGGTCATGATCCTGGAGTCCTGGGATCAAGTCCTGCTTCGGGCTCCCTGCTCGGCTGGGAGTCCACTTCTCCCTCTGACCCTCCCCCCTCTCATGCGCTCTCTCTCTGTCTCTCATTCTCTCTCTCAAATAAATAAATAAAATCTTTAAAAAAAAGAGAATATCATTCATAGTATCTGAAGAAAGTATCAAAGCTATATGTTTATAGAAGAGTAAAAGCAAATTCAGTGTGTTGCATTACACTTATATGAATTTTAAAAGTATTTACTACTAACCTATATTGGTGTTGGAAACTGCCTTCAGAACGAATTACCTAAAATTTAAAAATCCCCCATCTAAGATTTGTAAGAAATACCTATTGAATTTTATTTTGTTAGATGCATGTTCATTCATTAACCACTCATCTACCAACAACATGGGGGTCCTACTACCCGGCAGGCAGTCTGGTAGGCACTGGGCAAAATAAAGGAGGTCCTTGCAGCCATGGAGCTGCCATCTTAGTCACGTTGACATGAAAGGGTCCAGATATTCAGATTGGGTAGTCAGGAGAGACTTCTCAGAATGTCTGGACATTTAAGCAGAGGTTTGGAGCCTGAGTAATGTGGTAAATGATGGTGCTATTTAATGCAATGGGAAATACTATGAAGGCACAGCTGGAGGGAGCAATAAGGGAAAGGATCACATCTTATATTTGGGCATACTAAATACAAGATGTCTATGGAGGCAAGGTGGTGAAGTCAAGTAAACAGTCTGATATAGAAATCTGGAGCTCAAGGGAGATGCCAGAACTGTAGATATCAATTTAGAATTTTTCAGGATAAATTATGTTTAAAAACATGAGCCTGCATGATATTATCATGGGAGAGATTGTCACTAGAGAGAAGATGAACAAGGCTGGAACCCTAAGGAATACCAAGAAGTTAAAGTGTTGGAGAGGAGCCAGCAAAAGAGTCTGAGAAGAAGCATCCACAGAGACAGAACTAAAAACAGGAGAGGGAAAAATAATGAGCACAGAAAAGCAGCTTCTGCAGAGGAAGGAGTGCTCATTGTTCATAAATAGTTGGACCTGTGGTTATAGAAAATGCTAACATTTGAGATGTCCGGGTGAGGAGTACAAGGGAATTCCTTGCACTGTGACTTGTTTTTTCAGAAAAGAAAAGTTAACATTTTTAAAATGAATTAGAAACTTGAGTGTTGAAAAATCTAAAAAGGTGGGGAAAAGCAAAATTAAATTTAAGAATATTATAATATTCAGACAAGACTTTCAGATCAGTAGTGTTTTCTCTTTATGCTCCAAATAAAAGTCAATGTGTAGAATTCTGGTAAGTTTCAAATTAAAGAATTAAATGTCTGGGGCTTTACAAATCAATGTAATATTTATTGAGTATTTACTGCATGCAAATAATAAGGCTATGTGGTAGATGTAATACATAAATGAAGAAGATGCCATTTCTCTCCTCAATGAACTTCCAGTCCAATAAAGAGCCAAGATCTAAAATAATGTGATAAATTCAACAACTATCAATTTGTGATCAAATAAACACAAATAAACAACAATTAAGATGTCCTCATTGGGTGACATTGCCAAATGCGTCTTTGCAATCTGTGAGACAGGCTCACAAGGAGCTATTCCCTGTGGCAGTGTTTTCTAGCCCAGCTCAGCAGATTATAGCTCCTTCTATCTAATGGCTCAACCCACATCCTTAGGTCATAGGAATATGATAAGAACAACACATATCGCACAAAAACAGAACAGCATAAGAAGCCTGGATTCTGTAGCCAAATGCCTAAATTTGGGTCCTAGTTCTGCCATTTACCAGCTGTGTGTCTTTGGACTTGTAACTTGACCACTCTGTGCCTCAACTCTTTATTTAAAAAGTGAGACTAGGGGCACGTGGGTGGCTCAGTCGGTTAAGTGTCTGATTCATGATTTCAGCTCACGTGATGATCTCATGGGTCCTGGGATTGATCCCCGCCTCAGGCTCCATGCTCAGCAGGAAGTCAGCTTGAGATTCTCTCCCTCTGCTTCTCCCCACACTTGTGTGCATGCACACTCGCTCTCGCTCTCTCTCAAATAAATAAATCTTAAAAAAATTAAAAATGAGAATAATTAAAGTACAGAGTTGTTAAAAGGGCTAAATTAATTAATATGTGCAAAAACCTGGCACAAAATAAATGCTATATAAGTATAGTTATTCTGCATGTCTCTCTTGTACCTGCTCTACCCACAACAGCCCCCCATGCACTTATACACAATCTTTCAGCGAATACTTCTGATGTTCCTCAAAACGTATTTCCTAGACCAATCTACTTCTGCCTTCAGCACTAACTTGTCAGAGCCATGAGCATCTCTTGCCTCTAGTAGCATAACTGTGTCCCAACTAGTCTCTTTGCTTCCACTTTTGCCACTGCGAGCCAGTGTGCACACACAGCAGAGAATCTTCCTAACACGAAACACTTCTCACTCTTCTAAATCAACCAGCAGCTCTCATGCACTTCAAATAAATTCCAACTTTCTTACCGTGATCCAAATGTCCTCTGTGGTCTGAATGGTTGCTCTTCTTGCACACGTGTGAACTCTCTCCCCAGTTGTGTTCAGGTATTCAGCCTTGCTTCACATGACCCATAGGAGGCCTTTAGAACAGTCCCAGTTTATGCTTATTGTTTAAGTATAAAAATTAATAGCATTCCCCCTTCAACGTCAAAGTGCCCAGATTTGAACTAAAAATGGCAGAGTCACCCTATCCATGGGCAAATTGCAATTAGTGCAAGCCAGCCGTCAGCAACCATGGCCTGATGGTCAAAAGCGATGTCTGCTTTTGTAAATAAAGTTTTATCGGACACACTCATTCCAGTGCATATTGTCTATGGTTTCTTTTGTGCTACAACAACAGAGGTAAGTGGTTACAACAGAGATTTCATGGTCTACAAAGCTGAAAATATTTACAGCAGCCCCTGCCCCTTATCCATGGAGGATACATTCCAAGACCCCCAGGGAATGCCTGAAACTGCATAGGATCAAATGCTGTTTTTTTCCCTATACAAACATACTTATGATAAAGCTTAATTATAAAGTAGGCACAGTAAGAGATTAACAACAGCTACTAATAAAATAGAGCAATTACACAATATCCAGTAATAAAGCTTATGTGAAGGTGGTCTCTTTCAAAATATCTTATTGTACTGTACTCACCCTTCTTTTTGTGACGAGGTGAGGTGAATGACGTAGGCATTGTAACATAGCATTAGGTTCTACTGACCTTCTGAACAAACCTCAGAAGGAGAATCATGTTTCTGGACTGCTGTTGACCAATGGTAACTGAAATGCTGGAAAGCAAAACCACAGGTCGGGGAGAGGGCTTCCTGTATTCTTTTGCCCTTTACAGAAGGGGTTTGTTGGCCCCTGCTGTAAGCCAATCGAGGTTATTCTATTCCCCCTGCCAGGGATGGGTTTAGGAAGGTATATAAAACTCAATCCTGGCCAGTGATGTGAGGGGACACCTCTCTAAAAAGAACCTAAGTGTTCTGAGCTGATCAAAGAGACACACAAGGAGAGCTGCTACCCTTCTTTGTTTTCCAGATGACCTCGGTATGTGGCTATGATATCCGGAAACACTGCAGCCATCTTTCAACCAGCCTGAGGGTGAACCCAATAGGCTAAAGTCAGAGCCGGGATATTTTCAGGGAGGTAGCGCTAATCCCCCAAAGTGCCATGCCTGGAAGCTCTCATATCTATATATATCTCATTAACCTTACAAATAAAACTGCCGGGGCGCCTGGGTGGCTCAGTTGATTAAGCGACCGAGGGACTCTTGATTTCTGCTCAGGTGATGATCTCAGGTTCGTGAGATGGAACCCCGAGTCAGGCTCTGCACTCAGTGTGGGGTCTGCTGCCATTCCTGATCTCCCTCTCCTTCTGCCCCTCCCTCCTGCCGCCTGTATTCTCTCTCAAATAAATAAATAAAATCTTTTAAAAATAAAACTGCCAGTTATTTTACCAGCAAAAATGGGTTTATTTGGGAATAGCAGAAAATTGCAACCCCAGACAAGCAAACTACAGTGAAACCATAAACAAGTCCTGAGCACAAAGGAGAGTAATGCTCTTTTACCCAAGCCAGGGGAAAGTCGGAAGGGCTGTTAAAAACAAAAAGTCTATTGGAGTAAACTGTGGAGTTCCAAGTGTAGTGGCTTTTCATTGGCTGTGAGTTGTGTCAGTCTCTCATTGGCTGGGCTGTTGTGGGGGGGGGAGGGGAATGGGGAAAACCTTTCCTCCTCCTGCCAGGATTGTAAAGTAGTAGCTAAAATAGTAGGACTTGCCAGGTCCCTCTATTCCTGTTGGGTCTGCAATTGACCAGGAGTGGTAGTGTGCAAGAGCTCCCGCTTCTGGCCTCCTGACTCCATTTTAAATGAAGTTTCCTCTAATTATTTTTCATAATCTTACCATGTGAGAAGAAAATCCAATTACTTAAGCTGATTGTTTTAAAACCGAAATCATTTTAACTGATAGAAGGTAATGCAACCCAAATGTCACCGCCACACAGTCGCTAAATTTTCTATTGTTTCTGTCTAACCCCACTGGCTGTTACATTGCCTTATTTTATTTTATTAATAGTACTTTTTAAACTTTCTGAAATCATTATTTTTCATTTCTGTGTTTTGTCACTCATTAGCTGACTCCAACACTAGAGTGACATTCCAAAGAGATTTCATCTGTATTGTCCTACCCTAAACCTCGGTCACCCTGTTTACTCCATCACATAGAAGCACTTAAAAAATCCTTGCTCAACGAATAAAGAAAAAAGAAAATTCTACAAAGGAGGTAGGATTTATGTTAGGAAGGATGCCAGGGACTGGGGTAGCCTGGGAACATTGGGAGTTAGTGGTTTTTCTAGGAAGGCATAACAGGATCAACACACTGGTCATGTCCCTGGGTTGTGACTGTGTCCCACTCCCTCGAGCTTTACCGCAAGCCTTGCTGAGATTTTGATAGTGGCCTGAGCAGCAAGGGAAGTGATCTGGGAATGGGCTTACCTGGAGCTGGGGAACTGACCAGCCTGCATGATAGACTGTTGGATAGGCATTGTCCAAAAATCTAATGAGAGTGTGCAGTCAAGGTCTTGTGTATTTGAACAATAGTAATACCCAAGAAGGTCTCATATAGTGCGTGCAAGGAGAGAGAAAGAGGCTTAGATAGCTGTCTGCTGACCCAAGGGATTACAGTTTCTGTCATTTCAATGCAGTTTCTCTTTCCTGAGCAGGGCAGAAAGATAGCAGTTCTCCTGACTCTGGAAGGGAGGCGGTCAGCAAGAGTTCAGCAAGTAGCCAGTGTTCCAGCCAAGCAGGCTGAGTTTCTGAGCAGGGCTCCAGAACTAACATGTGAATCAAAATGTATGGTTCATATGTATGGTCCAAAATGTATGGAATCACATGATCAGAAATCATCATGACCGGATCAGGGGTGGTGAGCTCACATGTCTACAGCACCAGTCCAAGTGTGGATTCAGTAGATCAAAGAGCATGTGCCCCCTCCAAACTAAATAGTGGCTACTCAGATCCATCTGATTAATGCCATGTGGAAAAATAAAAGCAAGGGCATTGCTAGATCTGAGCTAGAAATCTGAATTTTTTTAAAGATTTTATTTATTTATTCATGAGAGACAGAGAGACAGAGAGAGAGAGAAGCAGAGGGAGAAGCAGGCTCCCAGGGAGCAGGGAGCCCCATGTGGGATTCCATCCCAGGACCCTGGGATCATGACCTGAGCCGAAGGCAGATGCTTAACCATCTGAGCCACCCAGGCGCCCCTAGAAATCTGAATATCTTTTGTTTCAGAACCCCAAGTTCTAAATGTTGGCAACTCACTTGAATGTTCAAACAAGACCATGCTCCTCAACCATGTGAAGGCCAAAAACATTTTTCTCTATGTCTGAACAAAATAGACATGGCAGGGACACCTGGGTGGCTCAGTGGGTTAAACGACTGCCTTTGGTTCATGTCATGATCCCAGGGTCCTGAGATTGAGCCCCACGTTGGGCTCCCTGCTCAGCAGGGAGACTGTTTCTCCCTCTCCTCCCTGCTCAGGCTCTCTCTGTCTCTGTCAAATAAATAAATAAAATTAAGAAACAAAAGTAACCCAAAATAGACATGGCAGTGATTAGACTGTAGCTCAATGAAATGTGGGGGGTCCAAGGAAACTCTGCAGATTGCTAGATTCCAAACCTAGGGAAGAAAGATTTCTCCTTGATGCCACCTGTAGGTAGAGATGGTGTTCAGGACATACTTTTTCTTTTTTTGTCTCTAAACTTTAAAACCTTATTTATGTATTTATTTATTTTTAATTACATTTAATTTTAATTTTAATTTATTTTAATTTAAAATTTAATTAAATTTAATTTTAGTAAATTTAATTTATTTTAATTTAAATTTATTTTTTATTTGAATTAAATTTAAATTAATTTAAATTTTTAATAAAAATTTATTTATTTTTAATTTTAATTTAATTTTAATTTAAGTTAATTTAAGTCAACATACAGTGCAATATTGGTTTCTGGGGTGGAATTCAGTGATTTATCACTTACATACAACACTCAGTGCTCATCAAAAGTGCCCTCTTTAATACCCATCACTCATCTAGCCCATCCCCACCCGTTCCCTCCATCAACTCTTAGTTTGTTCTCTATTGTTAAGAGTCGCTTATGGCTTGTTTCTCTCTCTCCTTTTTTTTCTTTTCCCCTTTCCCATATGTTCATATTTTCTTTCTTAAATTCCACATATGAGTGAGATCTTACGGTATTTATTTTTCTCTGACTTATTCCACTCAGCATAATACACTAGCTCCATCCTCGTCATTGCAAATGGCAAGATTTCATTATTTTCGGTGGCTAAATAATATTCCATTCATACACACACACACACACACACACACACACACACACACACACACCACAACATCTTCTTTATCCATTCATACTTTGATGGACATTTGGCCTCTCTCCATAGTTTCGCTATTGTTGATAAATAATGCTTCTAAACATTGGGGTGCATGTATTCTGTTGAATCCGTATTTTTGTGTCCTTTGGGTAAATACCTAGTAGTGTAAATGCTGGGTCATAGAGTGGTTATATTTTTAACTTTTTGAGGAATCTCCAAACTGTTCTCCAGAGTGACTGCACTAGTTTGCATTCCCACCAATAGTCTAAGAGGGTTCCCCTTTCTCCACATCCTTGCCAATACCTGTTGTTTGTGTTGTTAATTTTAGCCATTCTGACAGGTGTGAGGTGATAGCTCATCCTGGTTTTGATTTGTATTTCTCTGATGCTGAGTGATGTTGAGCATCTTTCCATGTGTCTGTTAGCCATCTCGATGTCTTCTTTGCAAAAGTGTCTATTCATGTCTTCTGCCCATTTCTTAACTGGATTATTTGTTTTTTGGGTGTTGAGTTTGGTAAGTTCTTTATAGATTTTGGATACTAACCCTTTACCCAGGCAGAACTAATTCAGTAACAGGTCAGCCCTGGACCTGTGGGTCAGATTTTAGTGAATCCACCTGCTGCTGGCAGAGGAAGCCAAGTCTGGTTCAAGTAGAAGATTTGTGTGTTGGGGAATGAAAGATTAAGGCTAAGGACTTAAGGCAATGTAAATCCAATTTGTTGCAGAGGAATATTATCAGGGAATGAGACTAATCAAAAGACAGAGATCCCTTTGCCATAAGTAGAAATACAATGATTATGCCAGAGCTTGGTTTACCTAATAGAAATATCTTCACACAACTGAGTAGATACACCTGTCTTTATTAGCAGGTAGCCGAGGACCAAATGAACCAGAAAAAAAAAAAAATATCGTATTGCAAATGTTACAATTAAAATTCTCTCTCTCTTTTTTAATGTTACTATGCTGAGCTGGCCCTACAGCTATGGGGATCAACATCAGGAAGGTTTGGAAATAATGTCTGTAAAAAATGAGAGTTGTGAGCTCATACCTTTTCCCCTCAATTCCTAAATTTATTCTCAAAGCTAAAAAGGAATTATTCAGGAACCAGTGCTTCTTCCCTCTTGCCCTTGATCTGCCTGACATCTGCTTATATCTCTATGGAGAAAGAGTGACAGTTTTTGAACAGAAAACAGTCTTTGGAACTTGGTCACTTACCTATTAAAGTGAAAGAGGAGGAAATCTGTGTTCGCCCTGCTGGATGTACATACTGATGGGCACCTGAGAGTACACAGCATTGGCCCAGAACCAGTCTCCATCCTGCCTCAGCAGGTAACACAACCGACCAATAAGGGGCCGGGGGAAACACTGCCGACAGCTACTTAGGTCTTTACTGATCAATTTCAAACCCACAAAAAAAAGACCCAGAGCAGTGACTCATGTGTAAATGTAATTACATTGTGAGATCTGAATCTTCTTTAAAAGAAACTGAAGGTCTTTCACCAGATAAATTCACACCTCAGGAAATTCACACTGGCTAGCTGGATGCTTTAACCTAAGTGCACAAATTCTTTCAGTCTAATTTGTTTCCATACATACTAATTTGTCTTTATCAACACCACCACCATTCCCTCATCACTGCCAGCATTAATAAATAGGTGGCATCTACGTCATGCCAGACACTCTACTAAACCTTTTATATGATTTTCCCCAATACAATGCTATGGGGCAGGTACTATTTTTATTCCTCACTTAACAGAGTGGGGGAAAATTAGGCTGAATAACTAAGAACTTGACCAAGGTTCCAAGTTAATCTATGGCAACATCAGGATTTGAACTTCAGTCTCTCTGAGATTCATCTTCCCTGGCTCTCCACGTCAGTTGTTTCTTCAGCACTATTTGCCTTGGACGCTCTGTTTTGGACTTGCCTCTCCAGCTCAACTCTAAAGTTTACCTTCGAACATTCCCTCTTCCCCCACCCAAAGTCTAGTCCCCAAAGTCTAGTCTACTTTACCCAGATTTCCCCTTCAGAAAGAGAAAACTGACGATGGATAACCAGTTACAGAATGTCAGCTAATTTTACTGAAATTTCATACCTTTTCCTCCTGATTCAGTAACTGGCAATAACATATGGCGATCCCACGCAGCAAATGTCAAAATCCAGGAGATCCTGCCAGTTTTTCAGGTCATTATTCTGTCTACACCTGGGGCAGGCATTCTAGGCAGACAATTACAATAAGCCAATTAGGGGACCCTGACCAAGGGCTGAGTCTGACCCCTGTTTACGACAGCATGAGGTAAGAGATTTAATGAGAAGTAAGAAAAACAGTTTGCTATTTACTGCTTTTCCCTGACTCAGAACCCACTGCCTGATTCCTTGTGTTCAAGCACTGTTAAGGCTGGGCTGTTAATGGGCTGGTTGCCATTCCCAAGGGAAGTACAACTAAACTGGATCTGGAGTCCGTTTGCAGCTAATAAGGTCAGAGTGTGAATGCCCAACCCCAAATGGAATGAGAATATATGGTCACTCAGAGGGAGAGGATTAAATTCCCATAATTCACATCATTAAATAATAACAATAAAGCACCAGCAACCTCTGGCCTAATGATGTGTCTGGTTCCTCAAAGAGAGCGAAAAGCAATCCCCATCAATGAGTCCTTTGGTTCACACTACTAGATACTCATTGCACTGTAAATATTGATGGTAAATATTTACTATTTGCTTCATTAAGTTAACATAATTTTTCCTAAAAAATTCTGATTAATGAAATTGCTAGCTGATCTTCCCTGATGTTATTCCCTATACATATTTTTCTTTATATAAATACACACCTGTACCTGTGCATGAGCACACACACACACACACACACACACACATACACACGCACACACAGTAGCTCCTCTTTTCTGCACCTCAAAGACTCTTGCTCATAATTCTATGACCAGTATGAATGTCACTCCTCTGGAAATACTTCCCTAGCTCCTCAGGTAGAACTTGCCATTTCTTACTGCTAAGAGCTCAGGTAGAACTACAGTCATACTGAAAACTGCTGTTCTTTTTTTGCTTTTTGGGCAAATCTGTTCAAAGCCACATAAGACGATAGTTTCCTTCGATGTTCGCCAGCCTTTGATTCTGTACATAGGAACCAAACAACTTAGTGTGTGCTAAGTTTGTTTACCAAATAGTAATGTTTATTACCATTTCTTCAAAGTCTGTACTCTAAAAACACTGCCCAAACCAGGACTGATCTGCTAATGAAAGATGACATTTTTCATAAGCTATACAAATGTAGTTCAAAACCTATTTTATTTTATTTTATTTATTTAATTTTTTATTGTTATGTTAATCACCATACATTACATAAAACCTCTCTATTTTAAAACGCAAACTTGTGCTAAAGTGAATTGGGGTCTATGTCTTCTCACCATACTGAAATAGAAGGCTAAACATTCTTCTATATTCCAAGCAAATATCTCTGGGACAAATCGTCCTGGTTAAGTATCCATTGCTACTGTTATATGGGCAGATCATTAAAAATAAAGCATTGCCTTTGTATAATATCTGTAACACTTAAAGAATCTGTATGGCCCAGTGGAGCTCTATGCTTGGGGTCACCAAAGAGGGTGTCGGTGCTGGTCAGGGAATCAGAGGCATTCCTTCAGGCAAGTTTCTATGTGAAGGGAAACCACACATTCACATTACAGCCCATTCAAGGTGATCAGCCAAACTCACATTAGACTGAAAGACAAAAATGCAAATTCCAAGTGTATATTAACAACAAAACTATACCTTCTGAGTACCTGCAATGCTCACACTGCCTACCATGGGCAGGAGTCAGAATTTGGGGTCTCACCTAAGTTCTGGAAAAGCCCAAGTGACTGTTCTGTTTCTGATGCTCCAGATCACCTCCTTCCGACAAGGCTGTTCATACTGATGAAATTAATTTCTCCTGATTCTGTTTTATGTTTGGTTATTGATAACCTCTGTATCAGCCATCTATTGTTGCATAACAACTATGCTAAGACTCAGTGGATTAAAACATTTATTAATGCTCACAAGTTTATAGGTCAGCTGGGTGGTTCTGCTGATCTAGGTAAGTCTCAGCTGATCTTGGCTGGGCATGGTCTTACATCTGTGTCAATTGGCAGGGTAGCTAGAGGTTGGCATGCCTGTGATGATCTCACTCACATGCCTGGCAGTTGGCTGGCTGGAAGCTGGGGTGGTGCATAGAACTGAGCCATGTGATTCTCTTTCTCCAGCAAGCCTGGGCTTGCTCACATGGCAGGGTTCCAAGAGAGCAAGTAGAAGTGCTGATGCTTAGCCTTGAAAGTGACATACCATGACTTCTATTGTATTCTATTGGCTAAAGAAAATCACAAATTTAGTTTTTATTCTGCAGCTTGACAATTATGGTTATCAAGCCTCATCCCCAATGTTGTTGTTTCCATAGGCAATCTAGAGTCAACATATACAGGCAAAAATAAAAATTCTTTAGTTTAAATAGATCAAGGTTAAGCTGATCTTGTTCAGAGGATTATAAGAATAATGCTCAAGTGGAAGAAAGAACCTCATCAAATGTTTCATCTATAGCTGGTTCTAATAATAGTGCAACAAAAAGCAAATGGTTGGAGGGAGTGAGAGGAGGGAAACTGAAGGCATCTCTTTTGAAAAACGCAGTTCTTCTTCAGGAAAAAAAAAGCATTGTATATGCCATCCACTGGTGGATCTGCCCTAGCCTGGACGTTTTGATAAAGAAGATATTTCAGACAGTGAGCACCAGGCTCTAGTTTCAAAAGAGCTGCTTATGAATTTACCCCAGCCAGAAGCATTAAACTAAAAGGGATGCCAGGCTGGCTACAGGGATACCGGGGAAACTCAAAGACCAAAGTCATAGATAGGCCACAGGGTCAAAGAAGGATGGAGGATGGGCAGGCAGGATTTGGCCAGAAATGATTCAACCCATAAGAAATGAAGGCAGTATCCTGTATCCATAATCACACACCATATTTGTATAGCCCATGAAAATAAAAGACATTTTCTGCAAAATTTTCACAACTTTCTAGTTTTTATCCATATATCTTCTCTTGAGGACTGTTTAGAGCAAGTTCCATAAAATTTGCTGCATTTTGCAAGAGAGGAAATGAAGGCAGAGAGAGGAAAAGTGATTTGTCCAATGTCAATCAAATAATCAGGAACAAATTCAGAATTAGGACTTCTCCAGCACTCTGCTTCTTCTTCTTCTTCTTCTTCTTTTTTTTTTTTTTTAGATTTTTTATATCAGAGAGAGAGAGAGAGGAAGAACACAAGCAGTGGGAGCTGCAGGCAGAAGGAGAAGCAGGCTCCCTGTTGAGCAAGGACCCTGATGTGGTACTTGATCCCAGGACCCTGGGATCATGACCTGAGCTGAAGGCAGATGCTTAACCGACTGAGCCACCCAGGCATGCCAAGGACCCTGCTTCTTAAAGTCACCATTCTTCCAGAAGCTAAGTACATTTCTCAAACACATCTAGTAACAGCCCCTCCAAGGAGAATTCCTAAATGTGGCTAATTAAATTCTTAAATGCAGCTAATCCTAAATTCTTACTATTCACCTCTTCCTTTTTACCATTTAATCTCTGGTCAACTTTGACCCACTTCCCTCCCACCAACCCTCCTTGAAGACAATTAACTGACTCTGGGGGAAGGGACTATGCCTTTAGCATCTGCTTATTCTGTTTTATTAACTCAATCAATTCTAAAATTAGACTAGAGTGATATTGGAAAGCAAAGAGGATCAATCAATATTAGATGTGGTCATTTACTACAATTCCTAGGACACCATAAGCCTGCTGTTCATTGGTGAACAATGACCATAGGCAAAAGGAGTCCAGTGGGGGTAAACTTAAGTCTGGGAATCTGCTAGACCCCATTCAAATCTTGAACACACCCATTTGATTATTCTGTGACTTTGGACAAGTTATTTAATCTCTCTGTCTTTTAGACATAAGGTCAAAAGAGATCGTGTGGTAAATAGATTTTAATGTACTTCTATGTGCTAGAGGCCTTGGCCTGCTTTATCTGGCAAGTACTCATGAAATGTGGGCACTTAATGAGCCTATGTGATTAACTCTGACCCTGGCGCTCAATGCCCTCACAATCAGCGAACAAACTAGAAGCCTGTAAGAATTTTATGAACACAGATGGGCAATCCCTCTGTCTTGCTATTCCTAAGAGTACTGGAAACTCCCACTGGCTTTACAGAAGTATGCAACTTGTCTTCTCTCATTTCTTCCCACTTTGTGGATTATCAGACCTCAGTGTCATCTTGATTCAGTAGTATTTAGGAGCAGAGTTTAGGACAAGTTAAACATTGAAGGGGTACAAATAACCATCCCTTTGTGAAGCCAAAGCCTCAGAAAAACAAACTCCCAAGTAATAGCCCCTTGTTCTTTTCATTCCCAAACATAACCAATACCTTCAGGTTGGAGGATATAATCTTTCTTGCACTCCCCTGTCCCATCTTCCAGACACACCTATTGTTCACAGAAATATATCCAGAATACGGCAAAGAGGCCATGAGTCTGCTTTGAATTGAACCAAAACACTTCTCCTGCCCAGACAAAGCTGAGAAACTTTTCTTTGTGCACTTTTCAGCTGATGTGCAGCTTCCTATTATGTGAGCAAGCAGGCCACCATCCATCTTCCTTTGGAAGTCTGTGACGCCGTTCTGCAGTTCCTAATGAACTGGCAAGGCCAATTAAGCACTGCATAGAATATCCATAGCCAATTCACCCAATGAAGAACAGATAAATGCATTAATACTCTGTCTTTTGTAGATGAGAATTATTTGGAAAGAGGATTTTTGTGTTATTTTCCAGCCCCGAGGAAAGTGATTGCCCAAACTTACCAGACCAGTGTCTTTTTTTTTTTTTTTTGTCCCTTTAGGGACCTCTTGGCCAACTAGATTCAACTAACATTTATAAATGTCTAATATGTGCCATGTCCTAAACTAGTCAGTTTCGTGTCTATAATGTCATTCACTTATCACAAGAAAGACAGAATGTAGGGATCACTATGTGATGAAAATATTGGCACTCATAAACTTGCCAAACCATGCAGCTAAAATAATGGCAGGCTGAAACAATGCAGATTTCTTAACACTAAGTCTGATGTTCTTTCCACTTTGTTAGAGCCTCGATGTGTGTTCATGCTTGCATTTAAGAGATGACTGACTTCACTGGATATGGGTTCCCCAAAATGTCCTCTTCTATGGAAGCTATCCCTCTGGTTTCTTCTGAGTACTTCCTTTCCTCCACCTCCACTGGGATTCTTTTTTTTTAATTGTTATGTTAATCACCATACATTACATCATTAGTTTTTGATGTAGTGTTCCATGATTCATTGTTTGTGCATAACACCCAGTGCTCCATGCAGAACGTGCCCTCTTTAATACCCATCACCAGGCTAACCCATCCCCACACCCCCTCCCCTCTAGAACCCTCAGTTTGTTTTTCAGAGTCCATTGTCTCTCATGGTTCGTCTCCCCCTCCGACTTACTCCCCTTCATTCTTCCCCTCCTGCTATCTTCTTTTTTTTTTCTTAACATATATTGCATTATTTGTTTCAGAAGTACAGATCTGTGATTCAACAGTCTTGCACAATTCACAGCGCTCACCATAGCACATACCCTCCCCAATGTCTATCACCCAGCCACCCCATCCCTCCCACCCCCCACCACTCCAGCAGCCCTCAGTTTGTTTCCTGAGATTAAGAATTCCTCATATCGGGCGCCTGGGTGGCTCAGTCGGTTAAGCGGCTGCCTTCGGCTCAGGTCATAATCCCAGGGTCCTGGGATCGAGCCCCGCATCGGGCTCTCCGCTCGGTGGGGAGCCTGCTTCTCCCTCTCCCTCTGCCTGCCTCTCTGCCTACTTGTTCTCTCTCTGTAACTCTCTGCCAAATAAATAAATAAAATCTTTAAAAAAAAAAAAGAAAAAAAAAGAATTCCTCATATCAGTGAGGTCATATGATACATGTCTTTCTCTGATTGACTTATTTCACTCAGCATAACACCCTCCAGTTCCATCCATGTCGTTGCAAATGGCAAGATCTCATTCCTTTTGATGGCTGCATAATATTCCATTCTCCACTGGGATTCTTTCCATGGATTTTAGAAACAGAGACTGAGGTAGGGAAAGTCAGTCTTGCCCCAAATAAATGAAATTGAGCATAAGGAACCTTTGGAGTCATGCCCTACCTGGACCTGTTCCGTCCCAAGGAGGATGAAGCCATGGCAGGCAGAAGCATACACAGCAACAAGAGAGAAGATAGATCTGACCCCTCTTTCCAGTCTGTTGCTGGCATCAGCCCACCTTTGGGTGTTCCCAGAATAGCTCTTTGAGTCCCTTCCTTTTGCTTAGGCAATTTCTTTCCTTGGAATCCAAACAGATCTGATGAACCAGAGAAGTCACAGGGCACACCTGGTCATTGGAAGCTAATAGGGACTATGCTTGGATTTGTATCAAGATCCTTTTTTAACCATCACCATGGGAGAATAAGGCAAATTGTAATAAGACAAAGGGAGTGCGGCGCCTGGGTGGCTCACTTGGTTAAATGTCTGACTCTTGATTTCAGCTCAGGGTTGTGAGATCAAGCCCTGCATCAGGATCTGCACTGGGCATGAAGCCTGCTTAAGATTCTTTCTCTCCCTCTCCCTCTGCCCCTACCCAGCCCACTGTGTCCACTCTCTCTCTCTCTCTCTAAAAAAGACAAAAAGAGTATGGGTGTGGAATTTAGGTCAACCTAGAAATTAGCCAAAGCCACTGGGTAAGCTTCTGAAGGATGGGTAAAGAATTCAAGAATTTGTACCCACAGGTAATGCCATATTTATAAAATGAGAACAAAATGGTTCATTATAAGATGAACAAGATGGCCAAAGAGAAAGATAGAGGAATCATGGTTAAAGAAGTAGAAGAAGAATTGAGATCGTGCTGAGTCATAAGAATTGATTAATGTATTTCCAAAGGGCAAAAAGTTTTCCACAGCAACAATGCAGATGAATGAAGGGAACTAGGGGCCGTTTCTGACTCATAAGAAAGCTTGTTCATAAAAGGCATAGGCATGGAAATCAGATTGCATTGGGCTACAGAGGAAGCAGGTGGTGGGAAAGTTGGTGCAGGTAATTATTTGATAGTATTTTGGTGGTGAACAAAATGAAAAGAGGGCAGCAGCTTGAGGGGATAGCAAACTGCAATTTATGTGTTTTTAGCACACGGGAAGTTCTGGTGACCTATTCGTTAAGGAGAAAGCACATTCAGTTCCCTATAGTAGTAGTCTAGCAACACATGGCAGAGAATGGTAATATTCCCACAGTACCTATTCTCCCCTTTTTTCTTTTAGTAATAGATCCTTTCTACCATCCTGTGTGTCAGCAAGACGCAAGGTTGCCCAGCTAGATACTACACATCCCAGTCTCCCTTGCTGCAGCCTCCTATATGCCAATTCTCATCAATGGCATAAGATAATATGTGCAACTTTCACATCCTTTCCTTAAGTAAACCTTTCTTGCTCTCGATGTGAGTTCTTTCCCTTTTCCCATAAGCCAGAAAGTGTACTTGCTGATGGGCTAGCTCAACCAGCATTCTAAAGAATGGTAAGATAATTAGAAAGAAGGAACTTCGGCCTCTGATGGAGCAAAGCTGCCCATCTGTTCCCCATTTGACAACTCATAGACTACTGGACTGCTGAGAGAGAGAGAGAGAGAGAGGAGAAAAGGAGACGGAGAGAGAGAGAAACTATCATTCTTTTTTTCTTTTTAAGATTTTATTTATTTGACAGAGAGAGAGACAAGAGAGAGGGAACACAAGCAGGGGGAGTGGGAGAGGGAGAAGCTCCTGCTGAGCAACGAGCCTGACGCGGGGCTCAATACCAGGACCCTGGGACCATGACCTGAGCGAAAGGCAGATGCTTAACTAAGTGAGCCACGCAGGTGCCCTGAGAAACTATCATTCTTGAGTAGCTGTTTTGTCTTGGGGTCTGCATTTCAGAAGTCCTTGCCCCAACATGTACCCTTATCAAAGAGGAAAGCTGTAATTATCTGTTTTAGCAAGAGTCTGTTTTAGTGACCACTGAATATGATTGCCCACATGGAAAAAGTTGGGAAGACTCGGTCTGGCAGGTCTAGGCCAAGCACTATAAAAATATGGCTACTTCTTAGCTATAGAATAAGTCTGATTTGGGACATCATCCCTCTGAGGAAGTAAACTTTTGACTTCAGAGAAAGAGAAATAGGAAATGTTTAAAAATCCACTGAGTTGATTTATAAATGTCCAGGGCAATTGGAAGAGGCTTTGCTAAGAGTGGCAGACGATTCCATTCTGATGTTGGTGATGGAAGCTGGTTCTTGCATGTGACAGAATCAGACCTCGATGAGCTGAGGAAATAACAGAGATTTGTTGGCTCACACAATCAAAGAAGGGTCAGGGATAAGACTAATCTCCGTGAGAAAAAGAAACTGAGGCAGGTTTTTCTTCTTCGTCCTCTCCCTCCCCCTCTTCCTCCTTCTTCCTCTCCTTCTCCATCTTCTTCTTCTCTCTCTCTCTCTCTCTCCTGCCCCCTGCCCCCCCAGCATTTACTGCAGGTCACCTTCTATCTTTGACAGAAGCATTCTCCACAAGATAAAGAACCTGCACACAACAGCTTCTGAATCTCTCATCACTGTTTCCCCTCCCGAGAGGACTTGGGATTTCCTGTCCCACGTTTAAAATGCCTGGAAAAGGATTCAGACCGGCCTAGCTTGGCTCAGGTCTCCAAGCGTGGGTCAACTAATTCTTGGCAGGGAAAAGGATATCTAAGAAGATGGTAATTCACATTTAATTGTCTATTCAATCATTTACATTTGAAACCAAGCACATCACTTGCTCCAGAAAGCTGACAAGAGCATTTGAGAAAGTTTGAAATTGTTCTTTTCACTTCTTGGATCTCCTATCTCACAGTAAGTAAAGTGTAGGCCCCCGAGAAAGAGTATGCTTGTCTGCGGATAACCTATAAGACAAATCTATGCCCTCCTCCCCAGTCTGCCATTTTCTGGAACAAGGACATTAAATGAATTTGTAGAAATCAAGCCCTAATTCATTTATTTGACCATCGTTTATGAGCGCGGACTTTCTGTTAGGCAATAGTCAAGTCACAGCCTGATAAATATTGGAAGTAAGTGCATTGAAATATCTGGAAACAAAGGCCAAACACATGTGGCATTAAGAAGGGCAACTGCTGTCTCACAGTTTTGTGAGACAGAAATCTCCCCGACACCAGCCTCTTGGGGGCCCTAAAAACAGGAGACGATTGACCGCAAAGCTCACCTCCAGTTTGAGTCAGGCTTTGGCGATGTGGAAAGGAGCCCCCTGTGTTGCACCACGGTCAGCTCTGAGGAGCAGCTCCATGGTCGGATCAGGATTTGCACCCATCTTTTTCTTTCTTCTTTGGTACAGTGGGGGAATTCAAAGGGAGTTCTTCATCCCCTAAAATGACCCTGGTTTGAAGCTGAATTATGACTTTCAGAGCCCAACTTCCCCATCTTGTCTACCTTAGGGGAGTATGTCCTGCTGAATACTCACCTGCAGAGTTAAATAAAATAAGAAGCTGGAATCTTTGAGACTTGACCATAAAACATAATTGGACAAATCTCCACAGACAGTATAAAATATCGTATCCTGTCTTACACAGATGGGATTATTTGGCCTTCACACAACCTTCAAATAACATGTTGTGCCCCTTTAATCAATCCATAATTCAAAGAGGACATGCCTTAGCCTCCAGAGGCTTTCACTATGACAATAGTGTGGGCTGGCTAAGGTGAGGTATTTTGTTAGGTTTTACTAGGAAAGTCAAAATCAGCTTGGGTTGAATTTCATAAATCTCATTAGTGATTATCGTTTCTTGTTTCCAAGTATGATAAAATACCTTTTACTTTGTAAGTGTACCTTGGCCGGGAGGAGGAGTCCCAGCGCCTCCCCACCCAGCACAGGAATGGAGGGATCCCTGGTGTGGGGAGGTTGTGCCAGCATCACCTAATCTGGGAATAGGAATCCCTTGCAATCACCCCCTGCACGTATCCTTGCAGAAGCTGAGCTGTAGACTCTCAGAGAGGTTAACTTGCGGCTGGAGAAACCCCTAGTGGAAAATGATGGCACCCCCCCATCAATCAGCCCCCAGAGCAGGCATGCCCATGTGACTATGGATCTTGGATGTGATAAGAGGTCAGAGCCAATTATTATTCATTTGGAAACAATTTTGAAACACTAATTCCAGACAAGGCCACGGGCTATATGTTGGAGAGACAACAGTAAAAAGACATATTTCATGTGCTCAAGAGATAGACAAACAGTGGAGGAATAGGGAAGAGACCCTAATATAGGAGAGTGAGGGTGGTAGGGGAGAGTGCCGGGAAATCACCCCAGAAGAGTGGCCAGTGGATGGTGGTCTCGGTGGACCATTAAAGAAATGTTTGAAGGGGCACCTGGCTGGCTCAGTCGGTAGAGCATGTAACTCTTGATCTCAGGGTCATGAGTTCAAGCCCCATGTTGGGTGTGGACGCTACTTGAAAGAAAAGAAGAAAGAAAAGCAAAGAAAAGAAAAGAAAAAGAGAGAGAGAGAGAGGGAAGGAGGAAGGAAGGAAGAAAGAAAGAAATGCTTACAATGAAATCTGAGAAATGAATGGCAGGAAAGAGGAGGAAGAATATTTTAGGTAGAAGGAGCAGCAAGTGCAAACACACATGACCTGTGGCTCAGCAAAGCTGGACCACGAAAGGGGTTTTCTTGGGCCAGTCCCAGTTTATGCCTTTTATCTCTGCATTATTAGTGACCCTGCCCTTTTCCCATCATGAAAGTATCCCAGGTTGTTTGGACAAAAAAATCAGATGTCACCTTCATTATCAGACACATATAGAGTGGGGTAGGAGTGACTCACTTTCCAAAGGTGGCAAAGCTGAGGACTGAACCATGGACAGCCTGGTGAGCTTTCAAAAGGTCTTGGGAGGGCTGGATTTTATTCATTTGGCATGGAGAAACCACTGAAAGTAATTTAAGCAGGAGAGTGAACAAAACTAGATCTGTGTTTAAGGAAGTAAACTCTGACAGCAAAGTGGAGGATGGATTATAGGAAGAGGAAAGCTAGGCTCAAGGAGATCAATTCATTCAGCGAGAATCAGGGTTCATGCCCCCAAAGAAACACATTATGTATATCTGTGCCTTCCAACTGAAATAGAGAGCAGGGCATGTATGTAATTTAAAATATTCTTGTAACCATATCAACAAAAGTAAAAAGAGGCAGATGAAATTAACTTTAGTGTGTTGTATGAAATCCAGCATATCAAAAGTATTATCATTACACCATGTAATAAATACCAAAAAATTAGCAAGGTTCTTTCCGTTCTTTCCATTCTCTTTTGTACTAAGTTGTCAAAATCTGGTATGCATCTTAAACTTCCAGCACATCACTGCCACGTTTCAACAGCTCAGTAGCCTCATTTGCTAGGGACAACTGTATTGCCAGCAGTGGTACAGAGAGAGAGACAAGACATATGCCTAAGAAAAGTTCAATGCTCAAGTTTAACATTTTACCATTTAAAAAAGCATTTTTCACAGGTGCCTTATATTTCACTAAAATTACCAGATGAATTATAAAACAGCCGTGCACATTAAGCATGACTTTTAACCTTACTTTGTAGATTTAAAAGTATATGGGATAAAAACTTAAATGTCAGCAACATTCACCTTCACCGGCCGCACGGAGCTAATATGCATCAGATAGGGCTCTTGAATCTGGATTCTCACACTCCCTTGATGTCTGTTTGCCGTGGTAATTCCATGTGCCCTCTTCCTTTGCCCATCGTGGGGTCTAACTGACTCCCAGATCTGACCTTTGCATTTCTAACCCTTTCTGTTTCTGTATGAGCCCCAAGGATGAAAGACAGAATTACAACACGAGGTAATTCAGTGAGGAAAAGCATAGAGATAGGAACAGCATGGTACAAAGTGGAAAAAAAGAGAAAGCTATTTACCTGAGCTGAACAGTGGTGAAAACACAGGGTGGTCTGTCCTTTGAAATCAGACAGACACAAAACCTGGCTTCACTGTTCGTTCTGCGGGCCAGACCCTGGCCTAAACTCAGGATTTCAATATTTACATCTGGGAAACGGGCTTGATGATTCAGCGATTCAGCACGCCACGATTCAGGCGTGCTAAGAGGATTATAAATTATTTTCATAGGGCGCCTGGGTGGCTCAGATGGTTAAGCGTCTGCCTTCGGCTCAGGTCATGATCCCAGGGTCCTGGGATCGAGTCCCGCATCGGGCTCCCTGCTCCTTGGGAGCCTGCTTCTCCCTCTGCTTCTCTCTCTCTCTCTCCCTCTGTCTCTCATGAATAAATAAATAAAAATCTTTAAAAAAATTATTTTCATAAAGGCTCTAGAATGTAATAGGCACACAATAAACGGGGGCTGTGTTTACTATGGTAGAAAACTGTAATAATTAAACCAATGGTTGTGTTCCTCCCCTGGCTGGAAATCATCAATGGTTCCCCATTAATGCCTTGAAAATGCTACCAAAATTCACTAACCATATAGGAGATGCCCAGCAGCATGCAAGTGACAAGTGATAGGGACCATTAAAGCTCTGTGTTCAGAGAAAGGAAAAAAGCCAAAAATAAAACACAGTGAAAAAAAAAAAGATAGATGAAAGAAATAAAGGTTTGAATAAGAAAAGCTAAACTTAAATCGTTTAGAAAATATAGGAGAATATTTGATGACTCTGAAGTATTTAAGAATTTTGAATATAAGATAAAAGCGTTAACCATAAAAGGAAATATTTGTAACATATCAAAGGATTAATATCCAACTGTCCAACAGAAAAAAAATGCTAAGAATATGATTGGCAATTCATAGAAAATATGAATGACTAATAAACATTTGAAAAGATGTTCCACCTCATAGATACCAACAAGAATGAAAAGCAAAGCAAATATTAAATGGGAATTGTTTGCTTATCAATTGGCAAAAATGAAAGGAGACTGTGAACATCAGGGGCTAGGAAGGATGTTGGGAAACAAACATTTTTATATATTTTTGGTGAGACAATAAATATCTATAACACTGATGGAAAGTAATCTGACAATTTTTATTAAAATTAAGAAGGGCAGTCATGGGAGTAAAGGCACAGCACAGGGAATCTAGTCAATGATATTTTAATCGTATCGGATGGTGACAGGTGGCAGCTACACTCGTGGTGAGCACAACATAACATATAGAGAAGTTGAATCACTATGTTGTACACCTGACACGAATGTAACATTGTGTGTTGGCTGCAAATAAAAAAACAAAATAATAAAATTAAAAGTGCATATACATTTTGGTTCAACAATATGACTTTTGATAATAAAATACTAGTGAGTAAATATAAAAAGGACAGATTGATGAATTGCATTTATAAGCAAAACACTAGTATCAGTCTGAATCATGTGGGGCATATTTTCATGATAATATATCATACTAGAAAATACTAAGATCTATGAAAGCAGACATAGCTTTAATTGTATTGACTTGGAAGAGTGTTCCAGTTTGCTTTGGATTAAAGAAAACAAACTACAAAATAATATTATCTGATCCATTTTCATAAAAAAAGAAATAAAAAATGCTTTTAATATGGGATGTACATAACTATATACACAAAGGTAGCAGGCTTGAGAAGAGAGAGAAACTATTTAATTTACTTTGGAAAATTCCATAGTTCCTGAATGATTCAATTTGCTTATTTGATTTAATCCAAATTGCTGAAAAACAGATAATCAATTAAATGCCTTTTAAAAAAATGATAAGACAGAAAATGTATCCCGCCCACATCCATAACACTCAGAAAATAAACTAGCATGAAGAGGACAAGCATGGAAATCAAAGTAAGAATCAAGTAGAAGAATGCCTCCTGTGAACTTGAAAAAGAATCGCAATCCTTAAGTGAGGTTGGGGTGTGATTAGAAAAGAATGCAATCTGATATTGTCATCTCATTGTCATTAGTATTTCCTCGATCACTATTGGGGTAGTTGGAACATCTTTTCATATGGCCATGAGCCAATCATATTTCTTCTTCAACTCATCTACCTGTATTTTTTTCCATGCGCACTTAAATAGTATCAGTTTGTAAGAGCTCTAGATATTTCAGGGATATAAACACTTGAAAAAAAATTCTTACTTTCTCAAAGTTCCAGTTTGTCATATATCAAAGGAGCATAATAAAACCTACCTCACAGGACAAATACTTCGTTCTTCCACATAGAAAATATCAAAACTTATTAAGAAAGGCAAAAGTTGAGGTCTGGCCACTTGCCTAAGGTATTGAATTTGAAAACATATTCTGAGTGTCTACAATATGTCAGCTACTCTGCTAGTCACTGGTAATAGAAAGATGACTAACACAGGTCTTTAACCCCACAGAATTCATATGTGTAGGTGATGAAGTGAAATAAGTCGACAGTTGTACCAGAGTTTAATAGCTGTAATATTAGATTAATAAGTATAATAATAGAAGGCTTCACCAATACCCTAATAACGTGCTTCCTCCTTGCTTTATGCTCTTAAAGAATCCTGCACCTCTCCTTAGTGGTACTTACATTAATTGCAATTAATTAATTATGGTTTGTCTCCCCGATGACTCTGACTGCAAGCACTGTTCACCACACCTAGAACACAGTTAGCATATGGTCAGCTTCCAGTAAGTACCTATTGGCTGAATGACAGAAAGCACGTGGTGTAGTGATAGGACAGGAGGATAAGGCAGCTCTGATGGGGTGGTTAAGGAAAACAGAAGGGGAGATATTTGATTTTTCTCTCAAACATGACATAAGATTTCCCAGATGGATGAGGGCAGAAATGTTGGCATGGCCAATGAGAATAGCCAATGGGATGGTATAACAAGAGCATAGAAACTATGAAATAGGATTGGTAGGGGGTGAAATTGAAGACTTAGGTAGGGATCAAGTCCCAGAAAGTTATACTAAGGACTTTAGGGTTTTTCCTACAGGCTGTTGGGGAGTTTTAAAGCAACAGAGTGACAAAATCACATTTGTGCTTTCAGAAAGTCATACGGTGGCAGCATGGGGGAAGAAACTAAGGCTGAGCAAACAGTGAGGAGAGTAAGTATGGCATATAGTAGGCTCAGGAAATATGTGTTAAATAAGTGAATGGGGTAGGCAAGCTATAGTTAACATTTACATTAAGAAAAAGCACCTCTCTTTTAGGTTGCTTTATCCATGTAACATGTCAACTGATTAGTAACATCATACTCCGCATAGATGACCCAAGATTCCCAGATTTTCAGCAAAGAACCAAATTGTTCATGGCAAGCAAGAAGGCAGGATTGAGAGGGTAAGCAGCCAATCAGGGTGGGAATGGATTTCATCAACGACTGGAGATGGCATTTCATTAAGTTGCATGTCAACGGCAGGAACAATTTCACTTAGCATGCCAGTGGTTTTACCATTTTTTTAATCATTTGCAGAGATAATTTGGGTAAATTTCAGCAGTAAACACTAGGAGTCAAAGGGGAGATAAGAAAGCAAAAATAATGCATAATTTATCCTCATCCATATTTTATTATGAAAAGTAAAACACAAGAGAAGATCTTGAAAGGAGAACTCATTTTCTTCCCTTGGCCTTCAATTTCTTGTTTGGAAGTTTGGTCGCATTGCTTAATCTCTGTGACCTTAAGGGACAGAGTCTTATGCTGTAAGCACCATTCTGGCCTTTTTGCATGACGAAGTTGTTAACTGCCTATGTATTTTTCATGGATGCCAGCAAGAGAGCAAGATTACATTCTCTTTAAACTCAGAAAACTACTGTCCCAGGGTTTCAAACAACCAGATTGACCCACACAGTCATTGGCTGTCTATGGTTCCATTTCTTGTTCTGATAATCAGGGAAATATGTAAAACCCAGCATTTTCTTCTAACCTGCTGCTTTAGAGGGCTACCTAAGCTATCACTTAACTAAATTAAGAGGCACCAGAAAAAAAAAAAAAAAAAAAAAAATATATATATATATATATATATCAGCACCTCACCTCCAAATTCCCAGCTCTGAGATTAATTCTGAGTGTAGATTCAGTAAATATTCTCTTACCAGGGCAATTATTAAACCCCGAAAATTAGCCATCTCTCTCTGGGCCCGTGTTTTCTCATTTATAGAGACTTCCCAGAGGGATCTCTAAGGGCCTTTGCAGTCTAACATTCCAGGATTTACAAGAGAAGATAATGCTAGCCATGCACTGGAGATAATTAAGGAACAACATCGCTAATGATTAGTAGAAATAAGGAAGAATCAAAACCCAGTGCTGTTGGCTTTTAAATACCAAGTATTTCTTCATTCTCTTCAACCCCTTCACGGGTAAGGTATAAAACTTTGACATAGAACCCTTTAAAATGCCCTAGACCATAGCTTATGCCCCTCCAACTTGAAATACAGTGCCTTTTAAAAGTTGAGCAAGTTGTTAAATTCACTTCTGCATTTTTGTTTATTTTTAGGACAGATAATTGAACATGGCTGCATTTTATCTACAAGATCTGCCAGGGCTTTCTGCTCTCAAATGCTTTGTGCAGTGTATCTTTTGCTGTAGACACTACCCCGTGTGCATGTCTTAATACCTTTTCAATAAAATATGTGAACTTGTGGAGGGAATAGTGGAGAGCAAGAAATTGGAAATCCAAGTCCCACACTGTGCGAGCCACAGGGGAATCCAGTCTTGTGTGTTTTAAACGAAAACTTTTCATCTTTGCTGATGTCTCTCTGGCTCTCCACTTAACACAGGTCTGTTTTCAGGACATTCTACTCATCATTAGCCCTCCTCATGCCCCAGCAAGGCGACAGCGCGGTTAAGGACAACTCTAAAGACTTCTGATTGTTTCAAATATAGTTGCTTTCTCTCATTTCCTTGTTCTTTTTTTTTTTTCTTCCTTAATTTCACAGACGCCCAGCAGAATCACTTGTAAATGCCCTCTCTGCAATCTTTTTCCAAAGAAAGAAAGCAGTGGGGTGGGGTGGGGGGAGGCACAGGGTGAATTTGTTCTACTTGAGTGTTCCTGTTTTTCTCAGCGGAACAATCGGACTTTTTTCTATTTTTCTGGTGTCTCTCGCCGGACCATTTTAGATTTCCTAAAATAAAAGTGAGGATTCCAAACCCCACTTCTCTTCTGTCTGGCTCTCACTCAGATGCCAAGGTCTGTAAGGGTCATGTGTCTGGATTCTTCTGCATCTGCTCTCATTTCTTTCTTCTCTCGTCTCTGGTTCCCGTTGGCTTCACCGACAGAACATTTCCTCTAGCCTCAGCTGTTTCTCTGGACTCCCACTAATGAAAAACTTAATTGCCACGTCTTTCCTCCCTCAGTACATTCCCAAATCCCTGGCTCTGAGAGCTGGAGGAGCTAGAAGTAGGTCTCTGTGTACCTTGTTCTGTTCTCATGACTTGGTCAAAACTTATTGCCTGCTTTTTACTCACCTGCCAGTGCAGTTTCCTTAGGAGCAATGAGAGATAGTGGGGACCATCACATGGAATGCCCCCAAAGGAGAGAAACCTGGGAGGATTTTTAAAAACAATTCGAACACGAAAACTTGTAGCCCAGACCCTCAATATCTTTAACCTGGATTCTTCCAAAAATGTCCTACAAGGTTCCCCTGCTGCTAGGCTTACACCTTCCAGAACTTCGTCATGATCCTACAGGACTCACCTCTCTAAATGTCAAAGCTGATTGGCATGCATGATATACATCTTTGCATGACCCCGAGCCTTCGGGATAATGTCTTGGTCTTTTAGTGGGGCACGCAAAGCCCTCTAGGACCTGCCCTTCCTACCCCTCCAGTCCCGTGTCTTTCCTCTCCGACCTTCCACTTGAATCCTACGCTACAGGCTCACCAGGTAACAGGCAGATTGCTGAATGCATCTTGCTCAAATGTCTCTCTCCCAGAATACTCTCCTTGATTTAATCTACCCATAGAATACCTCTTTATTTTTTAAAACTCAGCTCATGTTATCAAGCCTGTTCCTGACCACTCTTCAGGGAAAACTGAAACCTCTCCTAAGAGTCACAAATGTATCTGAAATAGACCTGTATCAGTGTATGAGCAACACTTCTTGGATTTATAACACAGTCTCTTCTCTTCCCCAGGAAGACTTTAAGTTCCATAAGGGTAAAGATGTGCCTGCTCTGTTTATTTCTGACTCACCAAGGTCTAGGGCAGTGCCTGCCACATAATAGGTGCTCAGTAAATGTTAAATAAATGAATGACAGCACATTATTTTCCTTCCTAAAAATCTAAATATGAGCACCTTCACTGAAATCTAAACTAGAATCAGTTTAGATTTTTCATTTTCACCACTGACTCTGTCCTAAACTTTGCACCCTAATCAGGAAAAGACCTGTCGGGCATTTTGATAATTTCATCCAAAAGACCACTGGACCCCAAGTGAAGCATTAGGTCAATTGTGACATATTCTTTGGCATTTTTTTTAAATTATGCAAATAGCCATCTGTTCAGATACCATTCTGGACTTCTTCAATGTGTACAGTTTAGGATAAAGGGGAAACCAGAAGAAGCACATCTCACTTTGGACCCATAAAAATCTTAGTGATACCTGATTCATTTCAAGTTATGAAGGGTCTCAATTTTAATGGGGCTTTTTTTGTCTTTGGTCAGAATTCTACATCTTTTTAATTGCAGTTTAAACACCTGTAGTCAAACCTTAAATGTCTTTCTCATTTAAATTCCAAACATTAAAATTCCAAACACCTTGATTATGTAAATAGGAAGAGTAAGGGACAGCTCTTCTTTAAGTTTTGTTTTTCCCACTGCCTCCCACTCCTCCCAATTATGGTTGTTCCTTCTGGCCCTGGCATGGTGGCTAAGTTTCCTGGATAACCCCAGAAGTTCACTTTTGGAATTGAATAGGAAGGCCAAATCCTCGCATTGTGTTTTCAGGAGAACAACAGCAACAACAAAGCAAAAATAACTACATTTGTTCAGCACACCTGTTATTTGCTGGTCACCATACTGTGTCCTTGATGCAAATTTCTTATATATGTTCAATCTTCACAACTGTAACGTTTTGTATGATTATGCCCATTTGTCAGTTCAGGAAACTGAGGCTAACGCCCATGAGCCACTTGTCCTAGGTTATATAGCTAGCAAGTGGTGAGGCCAGAATTCAGGATAGATGGGTCTTAGTCTGCCCAATCTCTTCACCCCATTGTTGCCCTCCACACACCTGCCTCACTGTTCTCTGCCAAGAGACGTTGTTGGAAATTTTCTGAAGAATTGATAGAGCAAAGAAGATTGTGATTCAATGGCCAGAGACATGGAGAAGTATGCTGTAATCCAAAGGGAAGATAATACACAGAATGAATAATGTTTGTAATTACCATTTGTTTAAAATGGTCTAGCATGCAACCAGGTTGAGGTAAGGTGAAGACTCCATCAGGGAGCTCCCTCTACCGAAGACTTTAAGGAGCTTAACTTTCAATTTGAGACCACCTTCAGTGTTTCTACTCTGCTCCAGCTTCCTGTGAGGCCTACCTCCAACGCTCCTCCTACATGGAATGATCTTGAACTTGGTTTAATGGTACAGCTCTGCGCTTGGATGTTTCTGGTCCTTTTCCTGTTACCCAAATTGTTTTACCTAGACTCAAATATTGAAGTCTCCCCCTTGACCCCCTGCTAACCAGTCACTCGTACCTGAGTATTCTTCACCCTGAGCTGCCTACTCCTTTCACCCAGACGTAACAGTTATACAGCAATGGTCTAAATCCTTCTTTGCCAGACTGAGGGAGCGTGTACTGGAAAGAATCTGTAGCAGATCATTTGTATGAGGTTCATCAGGATATTTAAGCTCTTTGGCTCTCAGTTTCTATATCTGTGAAATGGGGAGAGTAAAAGCTACTGTCTAGAAGCGTGTAAGGTTATGACTAATGTATACAAGAAGGCTTGTGACACAAAACCAAATATGAATCATATTTATTCAACAAATACCAAGAGTGCTAGATGCTCTTTCTTCTAGATGCTTAGGATACATTGGTGAACATAAAGTCCTGGAGCTCTATTCTAGAATGTTGAGTCAGATAATAAACACCAGACAAATTAGTAAGGTCTACACTATGTTATAGAGTGATCCATGCATGCTATGGATAAAAACAAAGTGAAGGTGAAGCATAAACAAGAGAATGAGGAGAGCAGGGAAGGGTGAGGGAGGAAATGTAGTTGGAATATTAAAGAGGATGATGGTTGAGATCAGAAATTTAGCCAAGCAGATATATGGAAGAAGAGATTTGCAGCCAGAAGAAACAGCCACTGCCAATGGGCCATTCAGGGAATAATGAAGAGAGCTGTGGTGTTGGAGCTGAATCACGGAGAGGGACAGTAAGGAGAGAAGAGGTCAGAGAGATGAGAAAGGTCAGATATGCAGACCAGGTCGCTGTTGTAAGGACTTCTACCTTTGTTCTGAGTGACAGAATAGAAAGGTGGCTAACTTTCCTTTGGGGGCTGGTATGATAGTGGATCCTTCAGAGCTTTTCCCTATTCTTATGCATCCTCTGTATAATGAGTTTGGAGCTAGATGCTCATGGGTAGGACCATACTGCAATGCCAAAGCCTAATGTAGTGCCTGGGATATAGGACCATACTCAAGAAACATCTCTTGAACCAGCTATTATTTTAGCTGCTTATCCTGGAACAGTTTAAGGTAACATAATGCTTTTACATGGTTAAAACGTACATGTCTCCTGAAGGCACTAGGAGAGGTGGTTTATGATAGGCCTTCTTCAATTTCTCTCAAGTCAGAGCCATAAGTGGATGTGTGCTCCTGCTGTGAAATTATGAACCATATCTCACACCATTCAATAAAGGAGTATGGACTTGGAACTTAGAAAACCTAGGTATGACTACCAGAAATACCACTTCATAGTTATGTGGTCTTAAATAATGTAATCTCTCAAAACCTTTTATGTCACCCTAAATCATATCCAAATCATGGGATCAATGACAATCTAAAAATATAACGTGCAGGAAAACATTTCAATAAACTGCATTGCAATATACAAATGCTAAATGTTATTATAATAATTCAGGCACTAGCTGATGAATATTTGGCATAAAAAATGGAAATTTTCTCTAAAAATGGTGTACATGCTCCTGGGCAGAAGAACCAGAGATTGTATTGTGTTTGTTGCTCTGGATCGACAGTGAGGAGAAGACCCATTTCACCAAAGGAACGAACACTTCTGTTGCTCTAATAGCTTGCCATACTGTTGAATTTTCCCCACTTTTCTATAACAACTGTACTTGGTTAGAATGTCCTTAAAATAGCATTTTGCCCAATTAAGAGGCCATTAATGATGCAGAAGAGTTTGTGCCAAATCAATAACAGTTCAAACCATGTGATCTATAGGAAAACTCAACGCTCCACTTACATTCTCTCAATTGATTGGATGTCTCTCTGGGCAACTACAGCAGACCCAGGGGTAGAGGCTCTGATATCTCTCTGGGTTTCCTGAGCTCATTCCCAACTGGCATGTTGGGAGCAATCTAGAAACAGCTCAGTGGCATTTTTAGTAAGGCAGCTGCCCAACTGATCCACAGGAGTCCCCCCTCCCAACTTCAACCAAATTCTTTCCCAAACTGAGTGTGTTTATAGATACACAGCCTTGAGCATTACCCCACAGAAGACTATATAAACCTACATAAAAAAAAAAAAAAAATAGAAGGATGCATCCCATTTCCCATGACTGGGTGGGATAACATATTCAGTTTTAATTGACTCTGGAGAATCCAAGTCAATTAGACTAGGGGTATAATAGGAGTGAGAAGCTGTATTATTTTACTGGCTTGATTATTTTGTAAAAATAGAAAGAAACAAATGTAAAATTTGAATAGTCCCACAGCATTGAGATGCGCCATCTATACTAGGCTGTTTTGAGCAATTAAGGGTAGGTTTCTTTAAGTTATTTTTAAATGAGCTGAAAAGAGGATGTACTCGTCCAATAGTCTGAGTCTTCTATTGTCCTATAAAACATTAAGTCATCTCTGGTCACGCAAGCAAACCACTTCTGTGTGGGTTAAATATATTTATGGAAGTAGAATCAATTTTTTTGGAAGAATTAATTTAAAAATAAGAATTCTGAGAAAACCAAGAAAGGATCAACTGGATATTCATTAAGCACCTACTGTGTTCCACACATTGAGCTAGGTTCAGAGGATTGAGGGATAAAAGGATTCCCTAAAGGGATTCTCGACAAGCACTAGAGCTATACAGACATCAAGGAAAAATAATTCATTTGCTATATAAAAATTATTTTGCAAGTGGTTAATTTTATAAAAAAGAGAGAAGTGAGTTCATGGAAGTTTCTATGGAGGCAGTGAAGTGAGTCCTGCAAGATTAATAGAGTTGCGGCAGATAGAGGCGAAGGAGATACCTTCTTGGTCTAGGCAAGAACACTAGCATATAGCTTGGAAAGTACGCAGAACATATGGGGTTGAAGACAGCCCTGTCAAGCTAGCTCATAAAAACACAGTGAGAGAAAAAGCTAAGAGAATGACTGGACATGTGCAAAGAGGGGAGGCTGGATGTGCTGATCGAAGCTGGATTGTAAGCAGAATTGTTTTCTGTAGATTTTGAACTTTGTGCTATGAGAAATGAAGAACTATTATTAAAGATGATAAAAACAAGTTAGGCATATCCAAGTTGGGAATTTTTTTTTTTAATTAGCAGGTTAAATATCAGTAAAGGAGAGGTAGAAATCCATCTCCTGAAGTATTAAGTTATCTATCATCTGTATCCAACTGGTAATATTTTGCCTAGACCCTGCAATAATCATTGCTTTTTCATACTTCATCATCCTTTTATCCAATCAATATTTATTAAATTCCCTGCATTGTGCTGGATTTATGGGATGCAGTGGAGGCCAAGACAAATATATTCCTGGTCCTTATAGAGTTGGTAAGATTGGGGAGATAAAAATGAAACATATAAAAGAGATGATTACAGATTGTGATAAGTACTATTACAATAACATGCTAAATCGCCCCAGAGCTCACTGGTACTGAGTTACAAAATTTCATATTGAGTTCATCACCAAAAGTGTGTGAGTGTTACTCTTTTTTTTTTTCTAAATAGAACTATGTTCTCCTTTTAAGCTATGTCATTTGCCAGTGAATTTGGGGTTGGGTAACCTCAACATAAATCATTGTAATTTCTGTGAGACTTTTTGCTATTCCAAACATTTATAAATTACTAGAAATTATTATATTTTGCTGGAGAAGAGAAGTAGTCAAGCTCTTCTCAGCTGGAGTCTTTGAAATGTATGGGTTTGCCAGTAGAAAGGACCAATGGCTGACCTAACGTTAGTAATTAGAGAGAGGAAAAAGTCCACTGTTGACCTAAAAATGCAACAAAATCTACTTCTTTATAACTTTCCAGTGACTGTTTAGCGCAAGTTCTAATTATTACTCTGAGAAAAGAATAGCTTCACATTAGAAGATTTCCCAAAGAACATAAGAATACCAGGCCATATCTCTATATGTGACTGCTAGCCCATTTACTTAACATCTCACTTACTCAACCTTATTTGGTCTGTGACACATTTGAGCATTTAATTAAATGCTCACCCTGTCATCCCATGGGAATGAAGGGGAAGGCTTGCCTCAGCAGAAAAGTCACTCAACCATCACATATAAAGAGATTCTTATGGGATTATTTTTCTCTCTAAAAACTTAAAGTTCAATGGAGCCACTTTTCAATGTATAACCAGCACCCCTTCACATTTTGATAATGCTTGTATTCTTTTGATAGATTTGCTGTAAAAAGTTACCACAAACTGGGTGACTTAAATAACAGAAATGTATGGTCTCGTATTTCCGGAGGCTAGGAGTCCAAGTTTCAAGATGTCAGCAGGGCTGGTTCCTTCTGAGGGCAGTAAAAAAGCTGTTTCATGCTTTTGCCTACCTTCTGATGGGTTGCTGGCAATATTTGGCATCCCTTGTCTTGTAGATGCATCACCCACCCAGATCCCTGCCTCTATCTTCCCATGGTGTTCTCCCTGTGTGCTGTGTCTTTAAATTACCCATTTTAGTGGCGCCTGGGTGGCTCAGTTTGTTAAGCGTTTGCCTTTAGCTCAGGTCATGATGGCGGGGCGGGGGAGGGGGGGCGGTCCTGGGATGGCTCCTTGTTCAGCAGGGAGTCTGATTCTCCTTCTGCCTCTGCCCCTCCCCCCACTTGTGCCCTTGTGCTTGTGCTTGCTCTCTCTCTCTCTCTCTCTCTCTCTCTCTCTCGTGTGCACAAATAAATAAATAAAATCTTTATAAAAATAAATAAATAAATTACGCATTTTATAAGAATGCCAGTCATATTGGATTAGACCCCACCCTAATAACCTCATTTGAAATTGATTACCTCTGTAAAGACTATATCTCCAAATAAAGTCAGGTTCTGGAGTAGGACTTCAAATACAAATTTTGGATAGACGCAATCCAGCCCATAACCAACACTCTATGAGCCGAAGAACAATTTTTTTCTTCAGCAACAAAACTGATGCAAAAAACATCAAATTGCCTTTACACAATTTTTTTTCTGTTTTGGATTGTGTGTGTGTGTGTGTGTGTGTGTGTGTGTGTGTAGTTCATGTTCATTTTTCACACGATCTATACTTGAGCTTTGGGAAAGTTTTAACTGTGAGAATTAAGGATGGGATATAAGGTGTGTAGCATATAGTTTGGGGGTGGTGTGGGTGGCTACCCAGCTCAAAACAAATCCTCTTCTCTGAGACTGACCCCAGGTCACAGGGGTGTGTCCCACAAGGCTTGTTCATCCTATGTGACCCGACCCCCCTGACTAAACAGTTTAATTCAAAGATAGGCACCTAACCCAAAATGATCTGATGGGATTTTGACATTTGGAATGGCAAAATTTGGAAACACAACAATTGAAACCAATCGGTTGTCACCTCAAGAAAAAGGCCCCAAACTTCTGCTGATAATGTGTCCACACTGCCTTCATTCCTTCCCCTTCTGAGCCTTAGTTTTTCATCTCTCCCTTCAATCCTGTAAGAACCACATTATGATCACAATAAAATGTTTTTGATTGTGCCTGAACTTCCCAGGGTTACTTTCTGGTGCCTGTGACCGAAAGAACCTTAACAAGTACAGGTGGCTCTGCAGTGATCTGTGTCCCAATTGTGCACTTCTGGTCCTTTGTCTCATCCCATCTCTTCTGGCTCATGATTACTGATGAGACTCCTGGCACCTGTCGATCCATGTCATTGGCCATAATGGGAACTCAGGGAAGGAGTAAGAGTCTGGGGCAGAAAAACAGCCCTCCTTCTGGAATAACAATAAAAAGCATTTTACCCGTGTTGGGTCTATCCTGTGATCTTTGTACATCTAATTTTTAAAAATGATATGATGGTGTGCCAGATTCATTCTCTAGTTTAAGAATAACTCAAAGTAGTAGCCAAGACCCTGAACAAGCCTGAGGGTCAAAATCATTAGCCCTTATTGAGAAAAAATTGCAAATATAGATCCCTGGAAGTTAATATTTGCAGTCTGTGATTGCCATTCAGGATGTCCTTCAGAGCTTCTGCTTCTACTGTTCACAGAAACAAGAGCATTTGCTATTGCCTATGAGAAAGGACGTATTCAATGTGGGCGGTAGCACAGCATCCTAGGCCCCCGTGTTCTACTCATTCACGGTCAAGTGCCTCCCAAGGCCCAAACATTGCACCCAAGACCTCTTTAGGCTTCTGTTATCATTTGTATAAATAAAGGTCAAAATGAGAACAGGCTTGATTTTGTAGTGTTATATCAAGGATGTCTAAAGGAGCTCCTAATCAGGTTATCTAGGGCTATTTCAGACATTCGCAAGTATATATGCAAGGCTCTTTGGATGATGAAATAAATAACAAAAAGAAAAGTTCGAGGTGCCTAAAGCTTGTCTGAGAAACGTAGCTCAACATCAGAAGGAAGAGCCAACCCCTGGCTATGATTCCCTGTTCCACCAAACCTCACAAGGGGAAAGAGTTGCATCACTGAAACTCCACAAAGAGTCTCTGAGATTGTATTCACGGCTTTACATCAGAGAGTAACAGAGAGTTATGGCTCAGGGAAAATAGAGATGATATGGGAATATTAATGTCCTGCACAGATCAGCTTCCTCATGATATTTACATCAAACTTTTCTTTTTACCTGCAGATCTTCTAAAGACTTCTTAGCTCAGGACAGCGTGGCCTGAGAAACTATCGAAACTTATCAGCAAGAGAAAAACAAAGGAGCTGGGTTGGTGTACAATCTAGGTGGATGAGTTCAATGAAGTGGAGGATTGGCACCTAATGGTGTTGACTCACAATCCTATCACAATATTCAGAAGGATGAGGTGAGCTTGAGCTTATTCTAATCCTGTGTTCTCCATCCACATGGAGCAGGACCCCAGTCAATACTGAGGGCTCCAAGTGATGGTCCCGTCTCTGAAAGGGGTGGGTGTTAAGCACTAGGCAGGTTATCATTGTCTCAGCAAAGTGTCCTGAACTCCACTAGAGGAACCCGCACGCAAATCAGGACACCAAGGCAGCTGTTGAGGCCCACAGCTGGACAAACTAATGATAAGGAGGAAAGTAGAAAACCATGCTCCCAAGCATATCGGCTAAGATACCTCAGGGCACAAGGAATTTTTCCAGGCTCCAGCAGCTAGAACAGCTGATTTTGCTACTCTGCGTATCTTCCTCAGATTTGGCTAAGGACCTAGGCAAGGTAGTTGAAATAGCCTTCAATATCTGAGCTGATTCAGGCCAAGAGAGACAGGAACTAATTTACAAACACGCTGTATTTACCGTATCAGTCTACTCACTTTCCACAGACACCTGCACGGTGCCCATTTTTCTCCATGTTCCTAAGATTATGTAGCCCTCACCATCACTTATATAAAATTTAGGTTTATTGTTACCTGATAAAAGCTGCTATTTTGTTCAGTACCTATTACATCGCAGGTACTGTGCTATGTATTTCACATGCAGTGCCGCCAATTTTCATAACAACGTTGCACATCAGTATCCTTATCCTCAGAAGAGGTAAGTTACTTGCTCAACGTCATAACACAGGGCTGAGCTGTAAACCCTGATCTGTCTGACTCCCAGCATGTGTATCTTACACTATATTCTGCTGAGAAATGTTTGAAAAGGATGATTCATTTTGATGTAATTTTGCTTTGTGGAGTTTTTAATACAACCAATTAAACATTAGCTCTTTCCTTTGACTTGAGTTGAATGTGAATATTGCACATTCAACATTTTTAAAAAAATACTTTTCATAGTGAAAAGCCATTTTAGCAGAATGAGCACTCATCAGAAATGAGATTTGAGATTGCATGCCAATGAGTCATATGACCTTGGGAAGACCTTCACTTACCTGAGAAATTTTTCTTACTTGTAAAAAGGGAATAGAGGGGCACCTGGGTGGCTCAGTCAGTTGGGCATCTGCCTTCGGCTCAGGTCATGATCTCAGGGCCCTGGGATCGAGCCCTGCATGGGGCTCCCTGCTCAGCGGAGAACCTGCTTCTCCCTCTCCCTCTGCCCTTCTCCCTGCTTGTGCTCTCTAAATAAATGAATAAATAAATAAATACATAAATACATAAATAAAATCTTTATAAAAATAAATAAAAATAAAAAATAAAAAGCTAGTAGAGACTGAGGGGTGGTGGGGAGGGTTGAAGCCCCAAAATTAAATTCTAACAGTATCTCCCAACTCTCCCAGATCTAAAGGTCTGTCCAATTCTTTAGAGCACATGTTCTTTATATAATGCTGCCTTTTGCAAAGGAGCCATAAGAATTATTCTTTCATTTTTCAAATTTATTTTTTAAAGAAAAATTGTCCAGCTCTCTGCATATCCCAACAAGTTAATCAATGTCTTTCACATGTATGCAACTTAAGAAAAAAGCAATTATAATACTTGAAGTTGACCATTGAAATCTATTTGAAGCCTTGTTGACCAATGGAAAAAAAAATAAATACACCTAGCAAATAAAACAATTCTTGTCTTCAACTGGAAATGGATTTTCAAGATAGTTCAATTTAAAGGATGGATGTCTTAGGGGTTAGCCATGAAAATGTCATTAGATAATTTGAATGAGGAAAATGGAGACTGGACTTAGTCGTGTTCTTCACGAAAGCCTTGGCAGCGGCAACACTCAGAAGGTACTGCAGATAAAAGTATCCACAGACCTTCAAATGAGGAGGCCATGGAGTATTTTAGGCAGACAGCTGTTAACAAAATCACCTCTCTCACTGCCTTTGTGGCTTAAATGAAGAACTACATAGAAGAGGGAGAGGAGATAAGGAAAGAGGAGGAGAGTGTGGGAAGACCTGGACAGAAATACATAATAACTGCTTCCACAAGGTAATTTTTCACCTGATGGTGGGGGCAGACAGAATAGTTCACCATAATTTTGCAGTCTGGTCTCAGATTTATCACTAGAATTAGTTTCTACATTTCTGTGAAGAGCATTATACATTCCATTCCTACCATTTTAAATAATAAGTTAATTTTAATGCATTTTTGCTCTAGCTTGAATGAGAAAGATGAAGAGCAATTGATAGGCTCCGAGCTTTTTTTTTTTAAGATTTTATTTATTTATTCGACAGAGAGAGTGAGAGAGTACAAGCAGGGAGGAGTAGCAGAGGGAGAGAGAGAAGCAGGCTTCCCGCTGAGCAGGGAGCCTGATGCAGGGCTCGATCCCAGGACCCTGAGATCATGACCTGAGCCGAAGGCAGACACTTAACCATCTGAGCCTGCAGGCGCCCCAATAGGCTCTGAGCTTTTAGAGCACCTTTCAATAAGATTAAAAGCGTAAGGCATCCCAAGTTGGCTCTTCTAGAAACATAAAGTAGCTAAGGGCTGGGGTTTGCAGAGTTGTTCTACCCTAAAGTCCTGGGTGGTCCAGTACAGTATTCGCAGCCCAAGGCACACTCCTTGACCACACTGATCTTTGGACAGAGTCGTGGCCCTGTGTGCTTTCAGGCAACTTCCTTAAGATGCTTATTTAAGATGGCTTCAAACTGCATTTGACAGAACAGATGAAAAGAAAGAGGCTGCTTATAACTATCTCAGACCTGGAAGATACCAGTACCTCTAGTGAACTCCCCAGGAACTACCGGGGTTTCCCACAGTTCCATCCAGCTAGGAGGTAGGGCCAGGGAGGGAGACTGCCTTGCTGTTTATAAAGAGCTATGTTGCTATGTTGGGACTTGAGCAGAGAGAGAAATGAAACTTTAATTTTGTTTGCTCATTTGTTTTGTTTTGTCTTCTTCATTTTTTTTTCTTTCTTCTGGCACCTCCTTCCTGTTTCTAAATCTTCTCCCAACCATAATGCTCTTGTGTTCATCTGTCTACACTGGACAGGACCTGACACTAAAGAGGAAAGCTACTTCTCAGGGAGCACCTTCTTCTCTAACATTCCTGATCAGCTTCTAACGGGTGCATTTCCTGAAGACAAAGTGTAGAGCTAGGGTGACCTTCTCTTCCACCACAGGGAAAACACTATGATCTTTAAATTTTATTGAGATATGAAAGAAAGACCAGACAACTGAAAAGGAATGCTGACTCTTTTTTTTATTTTAGAGGGAGAGAGAGAGAGAGCAGGGGGAGGAACAGGGGAGAAGAAGAGAGAGAACCTCAAGCAGACTCCCTGCTGAGCATGGAGCCCAATGCAGGGCTCAATAGCAGGGCTCAATCTCAGGACCCTGAGATCACGACCTGAGCTGAAATCAAGAGTCAGCTGCTTACCCCACTGAGCCAAGACATGCTGACTCTTAATCACCCTTAATGATAACTACCCCCTACACACTGGAAGCTTCTCTGAGAACACAATGCTTGCTTTATTTCTCAACAGCTGGTTAAAAATTGAGGTGTTCAAAAAAATATCTGTTGCAAACACTGTTAGCTGGCAAGCCCAACATCCACTCTCAAGCTCCCTCTTCCTTGCTCACCTGAAGTCCCCAGTCTTCCACGGGCTTCCAAGTGGCCATGGGAGTTCCAGGCAATGAGATGGGAGCAGAAGTCTGATGGAGGCTTCCAGAAAAGCTTGTGCTTCCTAATAAAGAAAACAAATGGATTTTGTGCTTTCTCCCTTATCTCCTTTCTTTCTGCCTTGGATGAAGATGTCAAGTCTGTAACTGCTGTAGCCATCTTTGAGGTAACAAGCATGAAGACAAAAGCCAATGCGCAAAAGATGATGGAGTAAAAACAGAGACAGACCCTGCGTCCCTGACACATTACTGAACCAACTGAACCAACTATTTACCTCCATATTTCTTGTTGATAAGAAAAACAGACTTCTGTTTCTAAAGCCACCATTTTTCTGGTTTTGTTTCCTGCAGTTGAAATCATTCCAAATGGTCGAGAAACTGTGTTTTTGGTATCAGTAAACCATTTATGTGTGGTGATCATAATATCTTGTATTTTAAAGAATTCTTCAATTTATGAAGTTATTTTGCCACATATGATCTCACTTAATCTGTGCAATAGGATAGTAAGGCAAGAATTGTTAGCCTGACTTTAAAGCTGAGCCAGTTTAAACTTAGAGGGTTTATGTAAATAACGTGTCTCAACTCACAGTAAGAGAATCTGGTAGAATTCAAGACCTGACCCCTTAGCCTCCGACCCGAACTCCCAGTTGAGTCTCGTCTGCTCATATTGCATGGCAAACTCTTGTCCTCACGTATTTATTATGTTCTTAACAATTCCTGAAGAACTTCTGTGGATAAGTCTTTAGATAGATAACAGGAATTGGATGAAAATGACTAAACTCATCGTCTGGAGTGAACTGAGCACTGTGATAAGCCCTGCAGTTTAATGGTGAATATTATAAAATATCCTATTTTTAGGATTTCAAAAGGCCACTAGGAAAGACAACCATTTAAATCAGTTATTTTAAATATGCTATAGAATTGGCCGTATGGGATATATGTACACTGTAGTACAGGATTAGTAATTCTTACTTTTGGGGGAAGTGGGGATGAGGGGTAGGTGGAGGAGAGTGCCCAGGACACAAACCCAGGGTGTGGCACTAAGCAATTTTGTATGGTTGTGTATGTTTTTGTGAAGTGGCAATTTATGGGGCTCCAGAGCTGCCCACACCTAGATCATAAAAGTTCTTGTAGGGTCTGGGGTGTTATATTCATGTGTGTGTTACAATCAATAGAGTTCATATTATAGGCATCATATTATATAAAGAATTATAGTTTTGAATACTTCTCTGGCATGAGACAGTAAACTAGAAATCTCCTCTGGCATCAGGCTGTAAAGTATTATCTGGAGGCAGGGATGAGAAGTTTCCTGGGGCAATCTTACCAGAAAGATATAATGAGAACTAAGACTCAGGTAATGTCTATAGACTGGATAAGAGGAAGCAGGTTGGAGAGATATTCAAATATTATTATCTATGGGCTATTATAGACAACTAGAGATGATGGGAGGGATGTTGGTGTGTGAGACAGAAGAAAATAGGAATTCATGGAGGTTTCTGGTTTGGGCTTCTATGGAGGTGGTGGTGCCATTCATGATACGCAATACTAAAGGAGTAGCAGAGAGGGGTAGACAGGCATAACAAAGGAAAGAAATTCCACATTGCATATGTTGAGTTGGGTAGCCCTTTAAAACATCCAGGTAGAGATATTCATAAAAGAATCAGAAGCAAAAATCCATGATTCATTAAAACAAATTCTGGACTAGAGAAATGAATTTCTGAAGTTATAGAAGTAAATGGAACCTCCCTGGGACATGTGTAGGGAGAGAAAAGCACAGAATAGAACTCTGGAGAACACAACATTAAAAAAGTAAGCAAAGGCATAAGATCAAGTAAAGGAGATGAAGTAAGAGAGATCAAGCAAGCAAACAAACCAAAGTTGTTTCCAGAAAGCCTTAGGATAGGTCTCAAGAAGTTAGGGAGTTAGCAATAATCTTAATAATAATAGATGACATTACCAAGCACTTACTATACGTGTAATATTACTTTTCATCTCTGCACTGTCAATTGCTGTGAAAGGGTCAAGTGTTATAAGGGCTGGACATTTAGAGTTGGATTTCACCTTGACCAATCCTTAGTGACCTTTGACCTTCAAAAAAGGAATTTCAGTCAAGTAGTAAGAGTAGAAGCCAGATTGCAGTGGGCTGAGAGGTGGGTGAGAGGTGAGGAAACAAGAGGGAGAGGCATCTATTCTTTTTAAGAATCTTGATTGGAAGAGGGAGAAAACATCCCAAGTTCCCAGGGTCATTTTTGTAACAGGCAGTAAAGACTCCTGCAATGAGGAGAGAGTGGAAAGAGGGAACTACAAGAACAAAAGACAGATTGAGGAAATGCAGAAGGGTCCCTGAGATATGCAGGATGAGACCACCACACCAGTGGAGGAAGAATTAGCCCTGCGTAGGAAGACGCACACAGGGTCACCCGAGAACACTGGGACGTCAACGTGCGCCATTGTAGAATTCGATGACAAACATAAACATATAAATAACAAACTGGAATTAGTGTGCATCTAACTAGGGAGTTACAGACTGCCTCTCTAATAGTTGCCGACCATTGGTCATTGGCCATTGGTCTCCACTGACGCTGGTCTTCTGTGCTCAGTCTGAGGGAAGTTACTTTGTGCGGCTCAGTTGCTTTCTAACTTCAAGCTGATGTATTCCCTGCGGACAACTCCAACATTCTCTTTCTGCAAGTGCTTGAAGTTCAGTTTTTAAGGAGGAAAGTCTTAAATTGGGTTCCCCTGGAAGCAGACCTTGAGATTTGAATGGCCGCACCAGTAGTTTATTTGGGAAGTGATACCAGGAAGCACCAGGAGGGAGGTGAGGAAGTGAAATGAAGAAGACAAGGGAGTCAGCACAGGGTACCCGAATAAGCAGGTTCCCCGTGTGGGCAGCTCAGGTTCAGTTTCCCTGGGGAACTCCAGGAGATGGTGCCAAACAGGCCTCAGAGTGGACGCTCCCTCAGTGAGGGGAGGAGGAAGCCGGGGTATTTATCCACTGACAACTGTTAGTCATTGATGAGCGCCACCCCCAAGGGGGTTAACTCTGCTCCAGGGGTGTTAACCCCCCTGCACTTTCAGCCTGCCCAGCATGTGGTTGAAGCTTGCCATTATAGATAATAGAGCTCCAGGCAGGGGGTCGTGGATGGCAGCAGAGAAGAAGATTAGGGAATAGAACCCAGACACTGGATAACATCTACTACAAGCTCCTCTTCATGAAAAGAATTTCTCAATTGCTATCTGTGTTTATATTTTATAGGGCACATACCTGGGATGGGCTAGAAATGTGTCTCTCTTCAGTCTCTGTGCCCTGCAAGATCTGTCTGAGACTCTTTCTTGCACTGTGGACAGGAGACTTTTAGGATGAGTGTGGGGAAAGAACCCCTATCGCCCCCTCTACGCTTCAGCCATAAGGGAACAAATTCTAGGCAGAACATTACCAGAAAGAGTTCCCATTCTTTAGTCACTGAATTTCATCACAAATTAAACATACACGGCTATGAAATCACAATAGAAACATCAAAAGTGTAGTGGACTCATAGTTAGAAAAATGTAGATTTGAATCCTGGGGCTGCTACTTACTGTGCAAACCTGGGCCAACTGAGTGTTCAGTTTCCTCATCTGTAAACAAGGATTCTATTTCCTGTTCCATCTACCACATCAGGTTGTGAAAATCCAATGAGATCATGTACATGACAATAATTTAGGGGCACCTGGGTGGGTCAGTCAGTTAAGCGTCTGACTCGTAATTTCAGCTCAGATGATCTCAGGGTTGTGAGATCAAGCCCTGCATCAGGTTCCACACTCAGTGGGGAGTCTGCTTGAGATTCTCTCCCTTCCTCTCCCTCTGCCCTCCCCCGCACCTGCACACACTCTCTCTTTCTCTCTTAAAAAAGAAGAATTTAAAACCATGTCACAGGGCGCCTGGGTGGCTCAGTTGGTTAAGCCACTGCCTTCAGCTCAGGTCATGATCCTGGAGTCCCAGGATCGAGTCCCGCATCGGGCTCCCTGCTCAGCAGGGAGTCTGCTTCTCCCTCTGACCCTCCCCCCTCTCATGTGCTCTCTCTCTCTCATTCTCTCTCTCAAATAAATAAATAAAATCTTTAAAAAATATATAAATAAATAAATAAAAACCACGTCACATCACCAGTATTACTTACCACCATTATTGCAAGAGGTGGCTTCTCTTCCTCCCTTTCTGCACGAAACAACATAGACCATGTCCTCATTTCCCTCCCCTGCTCCCCTCAAACTCTGCCTCTGCTCTTTCCATCCCTACTTGTGCATGTATGCAAATGTCCACAAATTTTTTTTGTCTAAATCCTAAAACTTGAGGGTGAAGGGGTCCACTTTTCAGGATGAAACTAGTACAACAGGTATAAACTGGGACTTCTGCATTAACCTAATGTCATGCCTTCAGGATGAGACCCACAGAAAAAAATGGGGGATGAGGAAGGAGGACACTTGGGCAGTGCCCTCTAGTTCTAAGAAGGAGCGAGAAAACCGAGGGAAGAACGGGAAAGAAGACACTGGAGATCAAAAGAGAAACATGATCATTTTCACTGAGCTCAAAAGCAAGAGGTCACCTCCTCCAGCTTATCTGAGTGGAAGAAACCATGGAGTCAATCTAGCGTGACCATATCTGAATTATGATTCCACCACTCAAGCCCTATTTCCTCTCTCATGTTTGTATACTGTCTTATTTTCCACCAAACATCCATTAGAGATGTGACTAAGCATAAATCAATCTGAGAAGTAACTGTGGAAAGCTTACAGCGTGGCAGGCACTATGCTAAATCCTGAAGACACAGGAATGAGTAAGACATAGCCTCTACCTTCAAGGAATTATAATTGAGTAGGAGAGAGAGATAAACCAATTATAATACCCAATAAGTGCACCACTACAGGCAGGTACAAGAGGCAGAAATAATCACGAGGAGGAAATGATTAAATATAGACACAGACAGTAAGTCAGAAAAGATGTCCTAAAAGAGATGAGTGCGGGCATGGGGTTTGAAGGATGAATAGGACTTCCCCAGTCCTGAGATTAAACAGTGGAAGCATTCCAATCAGAATCATGGGAGGCATGGAAGCTACGAAACAACACAGCTATGGGTAGAGGTGGAGAACAACCATGGATTCCATTATAAGTTGTTTAGACTCGATTCTGTAGGCAATAGGGAGCCATAGAAGTTTTAAGCAGGAGAGCAACGCGATAGATATTTTTGGAATATCACTTTCACAGCTATGTGGAGAATGGTTTGTATTGCTTTTTGGCAAGAGAGGTGGAAACTGGGGACAGGAAGACGAGTTAAGAAGTTATATTAAAAATCCCATCTCTGAGGTGTATCTAACAGCCTTCTTTTGGGTGACGTGGTAAGGGTTGAGGAAGGGGTAGGAAGATGGAGGTAGGAAGTAACATTCAGGAAATGGCCCTAAGGAGGGTTGAACAAGCATACAAGCATTGCAGACTAGTGGGAATTCAGAATGCAGCTTACAGCTCAAGAAGACTTTTTTTTTTTTTTTTTTTTTTTTTGCAGAGGGACAGGATTACAAGCAGCCTTTGGGGTAACATGAAGCCTACACATAACGCTTATAAATACAGAAAACAGCCAAACAGTCTTCCTGATTCAGCTCAAATTAAATACACTTCCTTTTGAAAGGTTAGCGAGCTTGGCTTTTGCTGAAGTGTTTCTTCTCCACACTTCGTTTTAATATTGCACTGACAAATGGCCTTCACTTTGAGGATTTATCTCCCTGCAGGTGGAGCTCACCAAACAGTAGTTGTAAAGTCATAAAACTTCAAGGTGGTGATTAGTGGTAATGGGTAGAGGGAGCGGGGGTGGAGGTGTGCAGGGAGAGGAGTGGGTGCCCTGCCATTTCAGGAAGAGGAGGCATCCCCAGAGACGGCCCAAGGCATCTGCAGCCAGGTTTTCAAGGTGTTATCAGCACCCCCTCTAACTGGCCTTCTGCGAGGCCACCAAGTGAAATTCCGCACTTGGGACAAGACTGGGCAATCACCCAGCCCAGCGGGCCCTTCTCAGACCTTGCGCAAGGGCGATCCTCCGAGAACAAGGATTCAGTTAGAGCCTGCAAGGGGAAAGCTGCCTTCGAATTCAGCCCTGGGCTTCCAAAGATCTTGTCCTGACAGCCACGAGGCTCTTGTCACGGAGAAACGAACAAAGCCGCGTCAATGCAGAGCAGGCAGCCTCTTGCGTAGTCAGACTCCTAGGAAAAAAAATCGTTGGCCCTATTTTGGTCCCCACTCATGAACTCCCCTGGCAGCAACGTCTCCAAGGTATTTCGGGACACACAGCTGGCTCTGGCTTTTCCAATTTGTGGAGAAGAAAGCCTGCATAAAGGTCAGGTTTTGCGAGGGCACGGAAGAAGCCCTTGGGAGGGACTTTAAAATAAGCCTTCAATGAATGTTAGCCGTTCTCCTGGGAGTGATGGTGGTTCCTCCTTAGCTTGTGGGAGGCAGCCTAAATGCAGTCTTATACCAACAGGGGGTAAAACTCTGGAAGGCAACCTTGAACTCACAGAGACCAGAGGGGGAGCAAAATGGTCTTTTCCTTTGCTCATGCAATCATTTATCAGTTCATACAATGGGTGCCCTAGAGCCTCTTGAATCACTGGTCTCTCATTCTTCCTCCTTAGTTAGCATCAGTCCTTTCTGTAAGAGTCCACACTCCATCCCAGAGAGAGGGAACGAGACGGTATTCAGACTTAACGCTCTGGATGGTGACCGTATGCCCTTCTTTTGCTAAGGAGGGAACCCCATTCAAGACAGACAACCTCTTCTCTAGCCTGTGTTCTCTTTCTCTCTGAGCATTATGTTAGTGCATTATTATTATACAAACACAGTCTCTATTTCTTCCTTTTCCTTGCCGGACACCTCCAATACTATAAAGAATAAAAAAGAGCTGGAAAGGATGAGTGGAACATAAAAATGTGCCCTGCCGTATCCCTGGTGCTGTCATGCTTGCTATCGTTACTATTATCTCTGTTATTATGGAGCTGGAGATAAGGGTTCCCCACTCAGATCTAAACTAATATTTTTAAAGGCCTGTGTCTTTCTGTAATAAATGTTTGTCTCCATTTTTTCCCCAGCAAATAATTCAAAAACTTGTTTATGGTTGCAAAAGTTCAGTTATTATAGAAAATACCTTCATTTTCTCAAAGAAAAGGAGAAAGAAAGAAAACACTATAAAAAGTGTACTGTAATCCAGCAGCTGCTATCAGAAAAATAGTGGCAAGGATTTCGACAAGGTGAGGAGAACTGGTTTACAACACATTAAATCCAAGCATTAGGAGAGATTTAAAAAAAAGAGAGAAACCAGAGCACTGGGAAGCTGATGCCAAAGTTGGCTTAGAACCGGAAGTGATACTTACTCAAAACTGAGCCAAAGAGTAAATGACAGGGAGCTCCTTCTATCTCCCCTGCCCAGAGCCAGGATTGGATTTGGAGTGCAGGGTGTCCTGGGGTGCAGGCTAAGATTAAGGAGAAATAGTTACCCCAGTCAGAGGCTACAGGAAATGAGAGCTGATATTCCTGTCATCTGTAATGAAGAATTCCTTATTCACATTTGATTTCAGGAAGAAATCTCTCAAAAACAATCGAGATTAAAACCATTTAAATTCTTTGTGTTTTATTTTATTGTACTGTATTTTTTAAAGCAGGCTCCACATCCAGCACACGGGTAGAACTCATGGCCCTGAGATCAAGGGTTGCATGCTCTACCCACTGAGCCTGCCAGGGGCCCCAAAACCTTTTAAATTCTGAAAATGGCAATGATGGTGGTACTTTCTAAACATTTCTTAGATGTAAGTTATTGTTTTATTATCAATTAAACTTTGAAAACTGCTTCCTGAATCCCAGTCTGTCCCCAGAGAAGGACAAATGTGAATTTCCAAGGCAGAAAAGAAACACTTGTAAAATTATTTATTTTCTGTTTTCAGATTACAGTATAACATGTGTACCCAACTAGACCTCACATAATAGCACAAACTTCCTCATTAGATTATTTGGACCTGTTATATTTTCTTCTTTACCTTTCAGAGAGGAGTCAGTTATTGATACATTATTTATCTCTGCTCAGATCACAGTAAAGCCAATGGACATTTCTTTTCTCTCCTCCTTGCCTCACATCCAAGGTCAGAGAAAACAGATGGTGAGGGTATCTTACAGTTGCTTCTCTCCCTTGTTCTCTTCTCCACAGAGCAGCTGACAGGGGGGAGTGGGTTGTTTAAAACAAGGGTTCTCAGTGGGGTACCTTCCAAAGACCATTGGCAATGTCTTGGAGCCATTTGGGCTGTCACAGTGGGGGATGGGGGTTCTACTGGCATCTGGTAGGTAGAAGCCTCAGATGCTGCTGAACATTCCCACTTGCCACGGGAATACTCCCCACAACAAAGAATTATCTGACCCCAAATATCAGTACAGCTGTACTTGGGACACTCTGCTTTCTTTTTTTTAAGATTTTATTTATTTATTTGACACAGAGAGAGAGAGAGACAAGCAGGGGGAGCAGCAGAGGGAGAGAGAGAAGCAGACTCCCCGCAGAGTAGGGAGCCCAATGCGGGACTCAATCTCAGGACCTGGGGTACCTGACCTGAGCCAAAGGCAGACACTTAAACAACTGAGCCACCCAGGTGCCCTGGGACACTCTGCTTTAAAACATTACTTAGATCATGTCACTTTTCTGCTAAAATCACTCCAATAGCTTTCCACAATCCTGAGAAAGAAATTCAACTCTTTTCTGAAAGTGCATGTTGATAAATAAATAAGCAAAACATAAACAAACAAGATTTGTTTGCCATCTTGTACCATCTTACTGGAAATAAATTTTAAATTGAACCAAAAGGGACTATGGTATAAACATCCCATGATTTAAGACAGAATGTTCACAACTAAAGGTTGCTGGATTTCATAGCCCTGTTAGATACGGAGGAAGTGCATTTTAGGTGCTAACAACATGATCAAAGGAGCAAAAGTGAGAAAATTAAAGACATGAAAGGAGTAGACGGGCCGGCTGGAATCGGGATTTCAGAAGCAGGAGGGGGTCATAGGGAAGGGAATGAAAAGTCAGATGGATTTACTGTTGAGGGTTCTGAATGTCAGAATGAGATTTTGTTTTGTTTTGTTTTTTTGTTTTAGTTCTCTGGCCATTTTTTTTTATTATGTTATGTTAATCACCATACATTACATCATTAGTTTTTGATGTAGTGTTTCATGATTCATTGTTTGCATATAAGACCCAGTGCTCCATGCAGAACGTGCCCTCTTTAATACCCATCACCAGGCTAACCCATCCCCCACCCCCATCCCCTCTAGAACCCTCAGTTTGTTTTTCAGAGTCCATCGTCTCTCATGGTTCGTCTACCCCTCCGATTTCTGCCTCTTCATTCTTCCCCTTCTGCTATTTTCTTCTTCTTTTTTTTTTTTTTAACATACAATGTATTATTTGTTTCAGAGGTACAATGATGTGAAGCCGTTGAAGATTTTCAGGACAGTTAACAAGCTGAAATTGTGTTTTAGGTAGATTTTTCTGGCAGCATAGTACACTATGGACTAGAGAAGAAAGAGTGGAGTCAGGAAATAGGAGACTTACAAAAATAATCTGAGTGTGATGTAATTTGTACCCGAATAAGAGTGAAGACAGTGAGAATGGACAGGAAGGCAAAAAAAAACAATTTGTGAGGGTTTTAAAATTCATCCAGGAACAATTAGTTAACTGCCAAATGGGTGAGAAAAGGAAGCTGGTGCTAAAAATATAAAAAAATAAATTATGTTGGATTCCCATTCTAGAAACTCCTAGTTCAGTAAGCATCATTCATTCATCCGCTCATGATTCAATATTTAATAACTGTCTATGTGTGCCAGGCCATGTTTTAGGGTATTTGCAATTCAGCAAAGAACAGAACAAGTAAATGTCCCCTCATGAAACTGATATTCTGGTGGGGAATAGACAGGAAATAAATATGCAACAAGCTAATAAGAGAACACAAATATTCAGTTCCATGATTTTAGTAAGTAAATATTGAGAGCCTAGCATCTACTCCATATTCTCGGAGGGGAAACAAAAGTACGTCTGAAGCACAAGCTGAGAGTCTTACAGTCCTTCTTTTTTTTTTATTATTTTTTTAAAGGTTTTTTTAACAGAGAGAGAGACAGCAAGAGAGGGAACATAAGCAGGGGGAGTGGGAGAGGGAGAAGTAGGCTTCCCGCCAAGCAGAGAGCCCGATGTAGGACTCGATCCCAGTACCCTGGGATCATGACCTGAACCGAAGGCGGACGCTTAACGACTGAGCCACCCAGGCGCCCTCTTACAGTCCTTCTGGCAAGACGGAACTCCTACCCAGGCTACAGAAAAATAATTAAGACCACACAACAGTTCATAAAATGTATGACACTTTCTTGACCCTCACAACCACTCTTTGAAGCAAAAATGTTGATTATATCCAATACAGAAGAAGAAGCAGAACCTTGATGATTTCAATAATCAAAACCCCGAGAACTAGAAAGGAGCAGACAGAAATTGCACCTGCCTCTAACCGTGGAGGCGTTGTCCTGCTCATTCAGCAGGAGCAGAGTCATACCTGTTGCCAGACACACGGCCACTGATGAGTGGTTTCTTTGCTAATGTGGTTTTTAATCTTGACCAGTAATTCAGGTGTAATCTAATGACACAGGTCCTCCTTAATGCGGTATATACATTTGGATTCCAGTTCCCATGGTGCCAGATTAAAAGGAGACAACAACTCCTGAGGCTCCATGGGTAACTTCAGCGGGAGTGGGAGGCGGGGAAGTAACTGGCACACAGAGGCATCGGATTTACTCCCCATCTTCTTTGTCATTTCACCAGCGGGGACCATTTGGGGAACTATGATTTAAGACATTGCTTCCAGAAATTCATTTTGAAATCTCAACTTTCCTTTCAGAAGTAGCATGACTTAGCAGCAAGGTTAAAGTAGTGTGCAGTTGTGGCCATAGTATTTTATAAGAGAAATAGCCTAGAATTTGGAAACTGAGGATCTTGATTCAAGTCAGATTAGATGCTTCATAGAATGTGATTTTGGGGAGCGACTGGGTGGTGCAGTCGCTTAAGCATCTGCCTCTTGGTCTCGGCTCAGGTTGTGATCTCATGGTTGTGAGATTGAGCCCCTCATCGGGCTCTGTGCTAATTGCAGAGTCTGCTTGACATTCTCTCTCTCCCTTTGCCCCTCCCCCTCAACCCATGTGCACGTGCGTGTGCATGCGTGCTCTCTCTCTTTCATACATAAATAAATCTTAAAAAAAAAACTGACTTTGGGAACCAAAGAACCTTTATCAGGCTCAACATCTTCATCTGCAAAATGACGATTATGACCATAAAGTACCGTGAATACCATGTAAAAAGCATTAACTCAAGGTGTAAAAATGTATTGTTAGCTTTGTTTACCTATGAGGTATTTTTCTCTTGCATATCTCTGTATTACATGAGACAGATAGTTGGGAGGATAAAATGGGACAAATATTGTAAATTATAAAGATGTGTATGGGTGTGAGTTGGCATCACTGAGAGCTCTCACCCAAAAATTCTGCCTCACCAGGCCATGACAACTCCTCTGAGTCTGTCTCTCCAAATCCAGCACACCCGCTCAGCATCCAAGAGAGGGTATCACATGGGGCTTAAGAGCACAGGCTTTACATTCAGGAAAACTGAGAGTTGAATTCTAGCTCCACCTCTTTCCAAGTACTTAAACTAGAGTTCAGATCCGGAAACCTGATTAGAATTAGGTTGTGGTGTTTTACTCCTTCCTCTTCATCTATCAAATGCTCTTACATTTTCCATCTTTCTATCTCTCTGTTCCAGTGTAGAGTATTTACTCATCAATCTTTTTCTTCCAATCCATGAATTCTCTCTTAAGCTATGTTTAGTTTCTTCTTTTGTCTATTGAGGTGTTTTTTTGTTTGCTCATTTTATCTTTTGTAAATTTGTATTTAACTCCTTTCCAAATATGTCTTTTTTCCCCAATTGCGTCTTTCTCTTCATTGTCTCTGCACCTTATTTTATCTCTTTGTACATATATACATAATGAACACCCATATCAGAGTGTTCTATTTTTCAAAATTCGTTGCCCATGATTTCTCTAATTTGCCCCATCGGTTGGCTATTTTTCATAGCATTGTATGAAAAATTGTGTGCTTTGTAAGTTTTGTCTGTGGGCTAATCTTCACTGGTCCCTCAAAATTGTTTTCTAAGGGAGTCGCGGGTGTTCCTGCGTTTGGAGAAGCCCTTAAAGGGCAGTTCTGTGAAAACCCATGCTAGGGCCTAATGAGGTCCAGACCAGTTTTTACATTAGTTTTCTATCAATGGGCTTTTGCACAAAAGGATGGCATAAGAATTCAAGCCTTACAGTCATATATGCAGTTCAGTGTTTTTCATTCAATCTCCCACGATTAACTTTGTATATACCCATGACTTGGGGGAGTTTACTTACTTCCTTTCTGTGACACACCCTTGAGGGGATAGGTTGAATTTTTCCAAAAGGGCCTCCCTTCTTGTTTTCTGGGTTTTAAAAGAAACCATAGCTCCTGTTCCAATTATATAAGGGGTCTGAGACCTTGATGCCAGTTTCTATGAATATGTTTAGACATCAGCTGTTTCGGCATATATCCTCTGCAGGGTGCCCCATGAGCCGTGAAATTTCATGTACCTCTGGGGATTACATGTCCATTGGAATAGTTTGTAAATCTTTTAAAAAAATATTTAGCTTGGCTCTATATTTAAATTACAGTGATAATTATTACAATCTCATTACTTTCTTTTTTTAGATTTTTATTTATTTATTTGAAAGTGAGAGCACGAAGGGGTAGAGGAGGGAGAGGGAAAAGCAGACTCCACACTGAGCAGGGAGCCTGATGCGGGGCTTGATCCCAGGACCCCAGGATCATCACCTGAGCTGAGGGCAGATGCTTAACTAACTGATCCACCCAGTCGCCCCAATCTCATCATTTTCATCAAGGATTTCCCTGTGTTTAAAATTGAGGGAAGAGACTCAGAACTTATTTGTCCACCTCAGTTGGAAAATCCTCCTTTACTTTTCTTGGAGGTGGTACTTTCTTAATTATAATTCTAGATTCAATATAATTGTCTCTCATTCTTAAGACATCATAAAAATGTACAAACACATTATCTAAAATATCAAAATCTAAAATAGTAAGTTTCTAATATTCCAGTTAAAAAGCAAAATCAAATGGATGAAACTATCAAGGCCACCAATCTCAATGGGCCTCTCCTTGCAATGCTATAATCTGGAATTGTTGCCAACTCATTAATTTGAGAGACAGAGCGACAGAGAGAATGAGAACACTCTCCTAGGAAACACTTGAGTAGTGGTCACAGAGAACAGGAACTCCAGATATGATCCTAACAGGAGACGCGCTAAATTCATTTTCACCCACTTTTCTTAAAGGACCAAACAAACCAGTGTGCAATTGTTTGCAAGTAGTCTATCACATAGTTCTAAGATCTATATCAGGAAAAGAACAAAAATCAGTGTTTGGGTAAGACTCTGGCATCCTGTAGCCTGCATCCTATAATAGGCTTTCCAGCTTGAGTGATTTCCCCTTAAGGATTGGAAATCTGTGAACGTTCTTTTCATAAGAGAACAACTTGTATACATTTGTAGACAGCTAGCCTGATCCTGAAATATTTCTGCAGCCAAAATTTAGTCTTCAGCACATTTCTCAGGCTTCCAGTTTTGCCAAAACAATAGACTAGATAACCAGAAAATGTCCTCACTAAGAATACTTTAGGAAGTCTTAACAAATATATTGAATATCCTTTAAACTCATAGGTAAAATCTTAAGTATGAGAAATTCTCAGGGATCGGATATAAAGAGAATATAGAAAACTACAAATATAAGTAGGGGAGCAGAGGTTGCAAAGGCCTGAGGAGGTACTGTCAGTCTCAATGATGTGTTTTATATTCTTATATTTTATTACCATGGTAGATGAAACCTTGGGCCAATGGGAAAGAGGGAAATGAAACTGACTTCTACATAATGCCGAGACCCTGGACAGCTGGATTAGTAAAATATATCAAAAAGACTTTGTCTGAATCTCCTTGGTATTTGAATGAGAAAACAGATTTCCCTTAAAAATTCATATCTGTGAAACTGTAACACATGGATTTGGGGGCAAATGTATGCCACCTGCATGGTGTGTGCACTTTTACACAAAGAATAGACTATTAAATCGATCCCAATTTGTAATACCTCAAAGCTCTAGGCCAAAGAAAATTCAAAACCACTTTAGAAAAGCATAGCCAGATCATACAGGGTTTCCACAGGGAAGGCCAGTGTAAGGGTACTCTCACATAAAAAATATAACGGTCATGAGGAAACAAGCAACCATGAGCAAAAGCCAGTACACACACACACACACACGTGCGCACACATATATATACAAACACACACAGAATTAGGCTACCAAGAAAATCAGATTGTAGAATAACCTGAAATTATAAATGATTATGTTTAAAATGACTAAGAATATAAAAGAAGGAATTAAGGCATATAAGTATGTCTGTGAAAAAAAGGACAGAGATGAGAAATAACCACCTAACCCTTCCAGAAATAGAAAACCTTATCATTTAAATTAAAACTCAACAAATGAGTTCAAGAAAAAGTTGGACACAATCACAGAGAGCTGGAGAATACATGGGAGAAAACTACTCATCATGAAACACTGAAAAATTAAAAGATGAAAAAATATAAAAGGGAAGTTAAGAGGCATGGGAGCTAGAGAGAAGATTTACCATATATCTAGTAAGACTTCCAGAGAAATAGGTCTTTGTGGCCTTGGATTTAGCAATGATTTCTCGGATATGATGATACCAAAAACACAACAAAGAAAAACAGATACATTGGATTTCATCAACATTACAACTTTTGTATATCAAAAGACAAAAGAAAATGAAAAGAACTCACAAAATGGGAGGAAATATTTGCAAATCATGTGTCTGATAAGGATCTATTAACAATATGAAAATAATTCTCACAACTCAACAATAAAAAGATAACCCACTGTTAAAATGGGCAAAGGATTTAAATAGACATCTCTCCAAAAGTGATATACAAATCACCAATAAGAACATGAAAAATGCTCAACGCCATTATTCATTGGAAAAACGCAAACCAAACCATGAGCTACTACTTCAGACTTTCTAAAATATGTATACTAAAAAATGGAAATCACAAGTAGAGATGAAGATATGGAGAAATTGTAACCCTCACACTATTATCAGTGGGAGTTTAACATAGTGCAGCCATTTTGGACAATAGTTCGGAAGTTCCTCAAGAAGTTAAACATGGAGTTACTTTATTATGTAGCAATTTTCCACTCTATTTCACAAAGTAAGAACATGTCTACATGAAAGCTTATGCATAAATGCTCATAGCGGCATTATTTGTATTAGCCAAAAAGTGGAAACAATTCAAATGCCCATCAACTGATGAATGGGTAAGCAAATGTGGCATATCCATACAATGAAATATTATTCAGCCATAAAAAAGCAAGTGCTGGTTCATGCTGCAGCATGGATGATCCTTGAAAACATCGTGCTAAGTAAAAGAAGCCAGTCACATATTGTATGATATCATTTTTACATTTAATGTCCACAAGAGGCAAGTCCGTAGAGACAAAGAAAAGATTAGTGCTCACCAAGAGCTGGTAAAAGCGGATACTGAGAATGGCTAATGGACATGGGGTTACTTTTGAGGTGATGAAAATGTTCTGGAATTAGATAGTGGTGATGGTTGCACTACTTTGTGAATACACTAAAAACCACTGAGTCATGCACTTTAAAAGGGTGAATTTAAGGTAAGTGAATTATGTCTCAAAAACAAAAAGAAAAAAAAAGGTAGGAGCCTGCTGTACAAACTTGTCAAGCTCTACTCATTTCCTGTCTATGAATATCTCATGAGCCAAAGCAAGTCACATGACGGGTCCCCGAGTTCAGGGGCAGGGAATCATATTTTGCCCATGAAGATAACGGTTCTTACTGAGCAATAATCTAATGTCCCACAAGCCATAACAAATTGTAACTTTGAGTGTATGAAATCATGGAGGAAAAAGAATACTGGACAAAATCAATATGTAAAGTCAGTGACTTAAAGCATTTTCAAGTTATAGTATTGATTGAGGGTAAAATATTCATTAACTTTAGACTTAGTCATGTTACACATCTAAGAATGTATATATATACACACACAAAATATACACATACGTATGCATATGAATATGTGTGTGTATATACGTATGTGTATATATATGTATACACATATACATATAACTTCTAAAACAATAGCAAAGAAAAAGGGAATAAAGATTACTTAATTTGGGGTGCCGGGGTGGCTCAGTCAGTTAAGCATCTGCCTTTGGCTCAGGTCATGATCTCAGGGTCCTGGGATGGAGTCCTTCGTGGGACTCCCAGCTCAGCAGGAAGTCTACTTCTCCCTCTCCCTCTGCCACTCCCCCTGGTCATGCTCTCTCTCTTTCTCATTCTCTCTCTCTCTCTTAAATAAATAAATAAATAAAATCTTTTAAAAAAAAGACTACTTAATTCATTGAAGAAGGTGAAAAAGGAAAGAGAAATACTAAAGCATAGAAAGCACAAAATAAGATGGTAGAAATAATCCCAAGTATATGAATTGTCACAATAAACGCACCAAAGTCATCAGGGAAAATAAATCCTCAGATGCAGTTTTTAAAATAATAAGGCATTTGTATGTTACACACTAATGAGAAGAAAGGAGACTTTTTACCTCATTGCTAACTGAATATAAATATTCACTCCCCTCACCTCCCTGAAAGTTTGGCTCTAACGATAACATTTTAGTAGTGTTTGAAAGCACTTTGCTTCCCATCAAGGACATTTAAGCTCACTGTGGAATTTTCCCACATTCATCCTCATATCCACCCCACACTAGGTGGCAAATAGGAAAAGCCAACTTTTTCAAGTGGAAAAAAAAATAAGCAGGCCTATAGAAATTTGCAAGTCATTTCCCAAATGTATGTTGGGGAAAGCTGGACCATAAAACACATTATCTCCATGTGAAGATGCAGCTGGGGTGAGTCTGTGACAAGGAGCAGATCCGTGGTCTCTCTTTCCCTAACCAATTGTTTTCAACTGTCCAAAAGCACAGCCCAATTTGGAAGCCACTGAAGCGAGGTTTGGAAAAGTAGGCAGGAAACCATCTGAGGTCAGTTGCTAGAAACCACAATTCCCTTATCAGGTTCAGGGCTCAGAGACTATGGCTCACCGTGCTCTCTAGTTTGAATGAAGTAAATAGATCAAAATATCCCAAGCAGTTCACAGAATTGTGTTGGAAAACAAAACAAAAACAAACAAATGAAGCAAAACAAAACAAAAAAATCCTCACAAGCTTGTCTGTTGTCTGTGATTGTTTAACCCCTAAAAGAATCCCCTTGTCCCTGAACTCACGCTGTGTCATAAAGGCTGCAAAAGAGGTACAACCCACAGATAGAAAGGGAATTCTAGCCAATGGCCATATTACAATATGAACACAGAATGCAATGAAAAAAGGAAGAATCTACCAAAGAACAGAACGTCGGGCTACCAGATTGACCAAGAAATTCCATCCTCTATCAGGGATCAGCATTCCAACTTTCTGACCTACGGTATGTGATGAGCTTCATGGATACCGGACAATAGTATATTATTTACCAATATCTACTTCTCCAAAGAGAAGGTTTATACCATCGACACCTCACAGTGTACTGGATGAGTTGGGTGTGGATAAATGTTTAATTTAGACATATATTAAAAGACAAGGAGAGGCTACGTGCCCACATGGCCAAGAGAGTTACATACGAGCTAAGGAGGAATACTGGACTCGAACCTTCTCCTTTTGGGTGAGTTTTATGTATAGAAAAGTAGATGGGTGATTTATTTTGAATAGCAAGGGACCTACTTTCTCGGATGCCTGTCATTTTCAGCCCGACATTCATTTCTCCTCCTTCTGGGAAGAAGACCCCGACTTTCCTTTGGAAACTACCCCACCTCCTGTCTCATTTCTACAGATTGGGTTGGATTGACTCAATGAACCCTGAGTAGCCTAAGCCAATAGGAGAGATTCCATTCCCCTGTTCATTCAAATTGTTGGCAGAATTAAATTCCTTGTGTTTATAGGACTGAAGTCCCCATTTGTTGGCTGAGTGTCAGCTGAGGGCCATTCCCAGCTTCTCAAGGTCGCCTGCATTACTTGATTTGGGGCCCCCTTCCTTCATCATTAAAGCCAGCAACATTGGGTTGAATTCTTTCCATGCTTGCAATGCCCCCTCTTTTTTCTTCTGTCATTATTTCTGAGTTTTCTGTCTTCCTCTTCTACATTTAAGGGTGCCTGTGCTTAGACTGAGCCCACCTGGATATTCCAAGGTATTCTCTTCTCACAGTCCATACCCTTAATCAGATCTGCAAAGTCTCTTTTACCATTAAGAAACATGGTCATATGATCCAGATATTCTAATATAGACATTTTGGGGAAGGGATGTATTCTTCTACCTGCTACAGCATTGGTACTACAATTTTTAACAGGATTTCAATGGAATTTGTTTCAGATATAGAAATCACAGTGTGAATGTTTATAAGAAGTGACTCCATCTACTCTTAAAATCAACCAAGCATGTTGTTCGTAACATTTGCATGAAGTGAAAATAGTACTCATTACCCGAGTCCACTGATGTGTGACGTGCACTACCTTACTTTTGAGTGGTATCTCCAGTACACAGTGTTAACTGGTATGGGAGGCAGGTCTTAGGTCCTTCTTCCCTGTAACACAAGGGAATAAGTTTAGCAACAACGAAAATCTTCACTGTGGGTTACTAAAGTAAATAATCATGGATTATTCCTCTCTGCCTCATAGATCATCATATCCCCATGTCCAAATTCTACTTAGCTGGATATGACCAGCCCAGTGTGGCTTCTTAAAAAATATAGAAACCATCATCTTCATATCAAGGTTTGTCCTAATTTTCTTTACCTGGTCTATATCAATACCAGATGCATTGTTGTTTAATTTATTAAAATGCAAACCTATCTAAAAGGTGAATAAGAACAGAAAATAAACAGCACTGGGAATCAGAGAAGCAGAGTTCTGGTCTCTCCTTTGCCTGTGTCCTTGGGGTCACCACTTCATTCCACAGGTATTTCTTATTTACTAAATGGAGAGCGGTAAGAGAAAATAATTTCTTAGGTCATTTCCAGCTCTGACGTCTATATATTATTAACCATATCAGATAATAGAATCCAAAGAATCTTTTGAAATCCCTCACTCTTGTCGAATTTGCCAATTGAATCAGGACCCAATGGGATAACTCTCTTTTCATATTTAAAAACACACAAGAATAAACACTTTAAAATTCTCAAAATAAAAAGTAAATAATGTTGTTAACTGGACCTATCGTAAAGATTATTTCACAATATAGACACATATCAAATCATTATGTTGTACACCTGAAACTAATATCTTATGTCAATTATGTCAATAAAGTTAAATAACATAATAATACTATTAGCTATTGAAAATCGCATTTTGATTTTTACAGCTCATCTTCTGAACAATCACTTCTCTGAGATCTTTTTTTTTTTTAAGATTTTATTTCTTTGACACACAGAGAGAGAGAGAAAGAGAGCACAAGCAGGGGGAGCGGCAGAAGCAGAGAGAGAAGCAGGCTCCCCACTGACCAGGGAGCCCAATGTGGGGCTCGATCCCAGGACCCTGAGATAATGACCTGAGCGGAAGGCAGACCCTTTACTGACTGAGCCACCCCGGCGCCCCCACTTCTCTGAGCTCTTGAAGAGAGTGTACATTTCCTTTCGCTGGAAGAGGCGGGATATTATAATTGACAGGTGAGCAGGCTTTGTCTGCTCCACACCACCAGAATTCAATGCCTGGGCTCCTATTTAGTAGCTGTATAATCGTGGAAAGGCTACTTAACTTCTCATGTTTCAGTTTCCTCGTCTATAAGCAAAAAACGATTTCTTTTTATTGTATCTTTATGAGATGATGAACGTTATCATAACTTACTGTGGATATCACTTCACAATGTATGTGAGTTAAACCTTCATGCTAACACCTGAAACTCATACAGGGACGTATGCCAATTATATCTCAATAAAACCGGGAAAAATAAAAATAATCGTAACCACCTCACAAGTAATGGAGGGGAGCGAGTGAATTAATACAAGGTTCTCACTACAGAGCCTGACATGTAACCAACCCTCCATAAATAAGAGCTATTACTATTGTAAGACTCACAGAGTCATTATTTTTATAACGGAAGGGTCTATCTTGAGATGGTCAAAAGGCCCATTCTCGAATTTGAACCTATTTCCAAATGTCTAGGGTTCCCCAGCCTGGAATATATATCCAACAGAAATTATAGCAAAGACGACAAGGAAAACACACATAAAGGGGGACTTCTTAACTGTAGCGGTAAAGCTTAGTGGGGCTAAAGTTTTTTTCCTGTTTGCATTTTAAGCATCTGAGAGTTTGAAAGCAAGACTTGGAGCTCTTGGAACAAATTACCTGGTTGCAAAATTAAGGCTTCTGATTCCAAACTGAAAGGAGGGCTGGGGGTGAGGTCATTGTTGAGCAGTCTCTAACACGTGCTGTGAGGCTCCAGAGATTAGCTCTCAGGGATGTGCAGGCCGGGACTGGATGCCGGTTCTGAGGTTGAAGCGCAGCTTCTGAAAGGCACCATTATGCCTCCCCGCAAACATTAGACTTTCACCCGCATTTGTAGGTTGGTGGCACCATCAAGCTGAAAGTGCATCCCCATGTGCCACTCTTGAAAGGGTGGTCCTGACAGCCCAGGTGTTCTCTGCGGCAACAGTCCAGGAGCATCTGTGAGGATCGGTGCAAATCGTGGTTTCTTCTGGAACTCCCCAGATGAAAAAAATTCCCTCGTTAAAACAAAAGAAAACAAACACAACAACAACAACAAAAAAAAAACTTGGTAGTTGTAGATTAAGACAAGGACGATATTGATTAGAAGAAACATGTGTGTGTCTATTAAGTACCAGCAATTTAGGTACATCGTGTAATGCCATCCTTACCACTAATCAGTAAGGCAGGAATATCATGGCCATCTTCTGTGGAAGAAAAGCAAGGCACACCTGGCCGGAGCCACTGGCCCAGGGTCAGGACATCATGGTCTGATGAGATGTTATTAGCTAATCTTGTACAACTCTTGTTCAAGATCTAAAATAAAAGAATTTCTCGAAGAGCCTGGTTATTTAAAATCAGAATCTGTCTGGTAGGGGTACTCGATGCTCCACTGTTTCTAGGCCTTTCCAGTGAACAGAATTGGGGGTGGGGGGATATGTGTGTTTATGTATATGCAGCTACACATGATACATGTGTGCACATATACAAAAACATGGGTCAATGCACACATATACATGGGCATTTATTTACATACCCTGTCTCTCTGCGTTCAGAGACCCTGATATTGACCAGGGTGCTTGATTGCCTCCAGAAAGACTGCAGGGAGGGCCCCTTCCACCATTCCTGGCCTCGCCCCCAGAGGTTGTCTCTCCTTTGTCTCATTTGTCTTTTGAATCCAGCTTCACATTCGCTATTTGTGTTTACTTATGAAGGGCTTTGCTTCAGTGATTAAGGACCTAAAGCGGATAATTACCCGGTGATTTGCAAACAGTGCAGTGGCTGGTATTTCTTGAAGTAGGATTGCCATATAAATATTACCTGTGTGCTGTGTCAGCTTATTGCCCACCTTGAGAGCAATCTCCCTGTTAGTTTTATGGCACATTAAGTCTCCTTTTCGAATGAATTGAGTTTGTATGAGTGGGATTGGTTACATCAGAATAAAAGAGTAAACAGCGGGGATGACTAGAAGAGCTATAAAACAGAAGCATTAGGGAAAGGGAAAGGAGGGGTAGAAAGGAAGGGGAGGCCCTGAAAGGAGAGGTTCAAAATGATAACCTAATAGAAATGGGGTGATTGTCTGAGCAGATAATACTTAATGCAGAGAGTGTGACTGTTCTGGAGAATGGTGAGTCAGAGGATGGAATAACATTTAGCTCCACAGGAAGGAAATTATTTGCGGAAGTGAGAGGGGAGAAGAGAAACATTACTATTTATTAAGTGTCTACCATGTGTTTCTCCCTGTACCTTCCAGCCAGCATGAAAGCCCAACCAGACGCCCCTTGCAGTCTGTCGACTTGCCCCCCACGGGCTGTACCATCACCAAAGCCATCAGGGGAAATGAGGCACCACATGCCAAGCACTTCCCACACCATATCGGCCCTCTTAGGTATATTTTCTCTGCTCACATTTAAACTATTTGAAGCCAGAACGCATCTCGTGTATCTTGGTGTACCTAGTAACTGCCACGAAGTTCTCAATAAGCATTTGTTGATTCAAAAGAAAATAAAGCAAATGCACCAAGCAAGAAAAGCTTCTCTATGCAAGAGTCGAACTGGATTTCTTGGTATGGATGTCAGGATAAGACGTGAGCCATTCAAACACAGTTTCATTTACTAATGTTAGGATACTGGGAGCACCAAATTTGATCAGAGTCCCTATCTTAAATAATCTATTGATTTGGAGATTGATTTGTGTTATAGGTATGAAATTATAATACTCAGAACAAGAAATACAATATTTCTTCTATTTATCACTACAGAGGGGTCTCTATGATGTAACATTAAGTGAAAAAATGCAAGGTAGAGAAAAGTCTTTAAAAAGAGAGTACACAAGCATGTGTGCTGTTTGCTCATTTGACCAAATAATTGATAAATTGAAAAATAAATATAATGGTAACCTATGGGAGGAAGAGGGTGTAAGCGACAGAAATTGAAGCTGGAAATCTCTAAATATATCTTGTTTTAAATATTTTATCACAGGATCAAATATTTAACATAAAGAGAAAATAAAAATAAAATGTAAAAAGCAGTTCCTAAAAATCAAGATCATAGTGAAACAAAGGAACCTAGCAGTGTATTGAGTTAGTAGCATAGCTGTACATAAAAGAATTATTTCAATTAATGTAAAACATTTATTATACTGAATAGCTCTAAAAACATACATCCTAAAAACAGTAAGATCATTTTTTTAAGACTTTATTTATTTATTTGACAGAGAGAGAGAGAGCACACACAAGTAGGCAGAGCAGTAGGCAGAGGGAGAAGCAGGCTCCCCACTGAGTGGGGAGCCCGATGTGGGGCTCTATCCCAGGACCCTGAGATCATGACCTGAGCTGAAGGCAGCCGCTCAACCGACTGAGCCACCAGGCGCCCCCAGTAAGATCGTTTTTTTTTTTAAATCTTAATAACCATGCCTTCGAGGTAACACTGATAGCATTCGAGGGAGACAGTCATGAATTTTGGAATTTCACACATTAATTATTATGTTGGTGACACTGAAAACCAAGTTTTTGACATAAGAGAATGTTCTATAGATCTAGGATTGAAGAGATTAAGTCTAAAACTTAGTAACTCTAAATTTTAATTGGAAGTATGCATTTTATCTTAAATATAAATATATGTAAATAAATACCCATGTATATGTGTGCATTGACCCATGTTTTTGTATATGTGCACACATGTATCATGTGTACTTGCATACACATAAACACACGTATCCCTCCACCCCCAATTCTGTTCACTGGAAAGGCCTAGAAACAGTGGAGTAACGAGTACCCCTACCAGACAGATTCTGGTCTTAAATAACCAGGCTCTTGGAGAAATTCTTTTATTTTAGATCTTGAACAAGAGTTGTATAAGATTAGCTAATAACATCTCATCATACCATAAAACAAAGAAGTATTCAAAGACCATGTTGCAAGAGGGGCACCTGGGTAGCTCAGTCACTGGGCGTCTGCCTTCGGCTCAGGTCATGATCCCAGGGTCCTGGGATTGAGCCCCGCCTCGGGCTCCCTGCTCCACGGGAGGCCTGCTTCTCCCTCTCCCACTCCCCCTGCTTGTGTTCCCTCTCAAGCTGTGTCTCTCTCTGTCAAATAAATAAAATCTAAAAAAACAAACAAAAAAAACAAAAAACAGACCATGTTGCAAGAAAAAAATAAAAGAAAAAACCCCACAAAGGTTATGTTGCTTTTTTACTTACTAACATATTCTAGAAGCAAAGAGAAATGATTTTTTATTAATCACTATTTTGTGTTTCTACTAGTATCTCTCATATTAATATAACACACACACACACACACACACACACACACACACACACACACACACCCCATAAATATATGGTGGGAAACATAAACATGATTACATTTGAAGGGAGAAAAAGTAAAGCCACTCAAAGTCCATTTAGATAAATAAAAACTACCCTTTATGTCTTGCATAGGATCTGCTAAATCCACTCTCAAGATTGTTGTTATACGCTATTGATTAACTTGAAGGCTTGGCCATTCATTGGCTTTTTATCTTTGGTTTCAAATAAATGGTATTTTCAGTTGTTTTTGTTTTGCTCACATTCAGTGCTGTACTTTTCACTACCAAATTAAGCATGGAGTAATTTTTTATGACTTTACCAAAATCAATAAAAGTTTTATGTTGCCTTTAATACAAATTAAATATAGCAGAAACTGGACAGAATCAGCTGTGGGTTATTTCAATTATACAATTTATAATTATATTAAAAACTCTCAGAATTTTAAAAAATTTTCCTTATTTTTAAAAATAACATTTTATATATTTGATGTTTTATTGGTGCATAAATGTTCACAACTGTTACCTCTTTATTGGAGATTGTGCTTTTAGTAGTATAAAATAACCAGCTTTTTCCCACTGAATGTTTCTTACCTTGAGTTCTACTGAGCTGGAATAAAAATTGTCACCAATGCCCTCATTTTCCTGGTGCATTTCTCTTAAGCAGCACAGGATTGAACTTTGCATTTTATCCAGTCAGCAAGTTTGATAACAGTTCCCCTCTACCTATAGAATTTCAGCAAAGAAAAATACCCGTAACAGAAAAATTATCCTTTTCAGCTCAGCTTTGATACAATGAAGGGAAAGAGCCTGACTACATACTCTGCCGCGTCTTAAAAAATGGATATTCCAATGTGGTCTGTGGACCTAACTGCATCAGAATCACCTGGGGTGCTTGGCAGAAAGGTCAACGGAGGGCTCTGCCTCAAGCACGGAGTCTGCATCTTTCAGCAATGGAGTCCTGGCATCTGCATTTTCAGCAGGTTCCCTGGGTGATTCTTGTGGTCATTACAGCTTGAGAACCATTGACCAAAAGGCTAGTGAAAAGGTACACTAAATTCGCTTCTGATTTATATGGATGGATGGCTTTAAAAGGAAGGCTACCAAATGAACTTTTTCTGAGAGCACCTGGGAGCCTCAGTCAGTTAAGCAAATGACTCTTGGTTTTGGCTCAGGTCATGATCTCAGGGTCCTGGGATGGAGCCCCGAGTCAGGCTCCATGCTCAGTGTGGAATCTGCTTATCCCTCTCCCTCGCCCTGCTTGTGGGTGCTGTCTTTGTCTCTCTCTCTCTGTTTTTCTCTCTCTCTCAAATATATAAATAAATCTTTTTTTTTAAAATGAACTTTTTCTCTAGGCAGGAAGAGTTAAAGAGTTAATAAGAGGAATTTGGCAAGATTCAGGGAGAAATTTGTTTTTCTATTCCCTCCCTAAGTCAGAGTAGTGGAAGAGAGTGGTACTGTGTTCAAATTTGCCCTCTGTCCTGCTCTCCTGCATTTTTCTCCCACCTTGCCCAGATGTCTTCCATTTCTACCTTTCTTCTATCATTAGTTTGTTGCTGCTTTCCTATTTATATTTCATGATCCTGGCCTGTGGGATCTTTCGTGTAAACAAACCAAGACTCTTTCTCAGATTTTTTTTCTTTTTTGCAAAAGAGAGAAAACACATATCTGAAATAATAACAGTGTGTTAACATGCTCTGATTACACAATCAAGATTTCTTCTTCTTTTTTTTTTTCTTCCTATGCAACAGAGTTTCAATTTACCAGGCCAAATATCTCAGTACTTTTGCTGTCAATCAATGAAGCTATAATATGTAATTCAATCATCATGATTTCTTTCCCCACTGAACAAACATTTACTGACTTTTTAGATTAATCTTTTGGCTGAAGAACTTGAAACATTATCAAACACATAGTGGTGTATAATAACTAGATTGAGCCTCTTCCCTCTGCCCAAGGCATTAGTGAGGCAAATTTCTGTTTATTCACTCTGTTTTATTAGGTCAGGTCATCAAAATGGGATTCTGTGTAAGCTTTAAATGACATCTCAATTCATTGGGTACATTCTTAATGAAATTCTATACACTTTTCCCTTGGGAAATACTTCCCTTACAGGCCCTTATGAAGCCAAGTCACCAGCAATGTCACTAATGGGTTCAGAATAGCTATTAGCAAATAAAGGTTGTGTTTAATCCTTAGAGACATTGCACAAATAAAGTAAATGGACTGTTAGAGAAAATATAGTTTACCCTTTAATTTTTACATGTAGAAAAACTGAGTGCCCACTGATGGGAAATTTCTTGCTCAAGGCTAAATCTTAAGTAACAAGGCATAGAAAAGTATGGAGTTCTTAGTTCAGTGTTGCATTGGTTGCACCATGCTGTGAATGGGATGTGTCAGAATATTCTTTTTCATGAGTCAGTAACACTTTTCTTTGGACCCACTGATTCTTTACCTGTTTGCAAAAACCGTTATGCATGTGTTCCACAATGAATTTCTTAACCCTCTATTTCTTCCATCCCTATGACCATCAACAAGTCCCGTCAACACTACTCTTCAAATAAATCCCAAATTCAACCTCTTGCCCTAGTTCAAGGCCCCAAGGTCTTTTGCTGTGATATTGTGATTTATCATAAGAAATGTATATTTGGGGGGATGCCTGGGTGGTTGAGTAGGTTAAGCCTCCAACTCTTGATTTTGGCTCAGATCATGATTTAGTGTTGTGAGATCAAGTTCCGCTTCAGGCTCCCATGCTGGGTGTGGAACCTGCTTGGGATTCTCTCTCTCCCTCTGCCCCTACTCCCCCTTCTCTCTTTAAAAAAAAAAAAAAGAGAGAAATATATATTTGGTCTTTTTGCTGTCATTGGCAGAGAGCTCCAAAAACCCTTGGAGTTATCCTAAGTGATAAGAGCAAGAACGGTATCCTTTGTTATGTTAATGAGATGACCTGAGGGACTGGTTGCCTTGGAAGCCATTGGAGAGTTGGAACTTCCAGTCCCTCCCCCTCCTCCCCAACACACAAGCTTCCAGGGAGGGAAGAGGGGCTGGAGGTCATTCACCAGGGGCCAATGACTTAATCCATTATGCCTCTGTACTGAAGCCTCCATAAAACCCCCAAAGGGCATTGTTCAGAGAAATTCTGGGTTAGTGAACAAATGAAGATGCTGGGAAAACCGAGCCTGGAGAAGGCAAGGAAGCTTAAGAGCCCATTCCCCATGCCTTGCCTTAGGTATCTCTTCCATCTGCCTGTTCCTGAGTTATATCTTTTTATAATAAGTCAGTGATCTGGTGAGTAATGAGGTTTTCTGAGTTCTGTGAGTTGCTCTGGCAAATTAATTGAACCCACTGAAGGGCTTGTGGGAACCTCTGATCTACAGCCAGTGGATCAAAAGTACAAGTCACAACCTGAGCTTAGAACTGGCATCTGAAGTACTGGTCAGAGGGAGGCTTGTGGGACAGCCCTGCCCCTGTGGAATCGGATGCTGCCTCTAGGCAGACAGCATCAGAACTGAGTTGAATTGTAGGACATGTAGTTGGGATCCTGAGCATTGCTTGTGGGGAAACCCACCACACACACACACACACACACACACACACACACACACACACACACACACACACACATGGAAATTGGTTATCAGAACACCTGTTACCTGCCTCATCTGCAGCTGTCACTTTTCCCGGGTGATCTCCCCACTTCTACTCTCCATGGCCTCCCTACCACTGTCACCGGGGTCAATTCTCTACCCTGGAGCCCAAGTCAGTGATCTCAAAATGACAGTCTTCAATGAAAACACCAAATGGATTCCCTATCCCTCTTGGAATAGAACCCCAACTTGTTGTCCCAGCCTACAAGGCTTGATAGCATCTGATTTATGCCCATCTCCCTGACCTCATCTCTTACCACCTTCCCTCTGGCATGTTGAACTAGAGGCACCCAGGTCTCTTATGGTTCCTCAGACATGCCAAGCTCATTTGCTTCTGGACCTTTGCACTTGTTATTAGCTCTGCCAGAAATGGCTCCACTGGTTCATTCCTTTGCTTTGTTCTACGCCCTCTTTAAATGTTATATCATTACAGAGAACAAACTGGTGGTTGCCAGAGGGGAGGGAATTAGGGGAAATGGGTGAAAGAGATGAAGGTGGATTAAGAGGTACAAATTTCTGGTTGTGAAATAAATAAGTCATGTGATGTATAGACTTGTCAAATCACTACATTGCACACCTGAACTAATGTGACATTGTGTGTCAACTACACTTCCACCAAAAATAAATAAATAAGCAGCAGAGATGAAAAATACAGCATAGGGAATATAGTCGATAACATTGTAATAACTTTGTATGGTGATTACACTTATCATGCTGAGCACTGAGTCATGCATAGAATTGTCGAATCAATACATTGTATACCTGCAACTAATATAACATTGCATGTCAATTATACCTCAATCATACTTTTTTTTTAAAGATATGCTGATTTTTAAGAGTTACATCATAAGCAGGGCCTCTCCTGATCACCTGATCTCAAAGAGCTACCCTCTCCTCATCAACTATTCCCTGTTACCTTACTCTACTTTAATCTTCTCAACACTTATCTCCATGATACTTAATCACATATTCATATATTTGTCACTCTCCAACTAAAATATAAGCCTCCCGAGAACAAGAATTTATTTACTGTGCTCGTCTTTGATGCCTGGCTATCAGGACCATCACCTGGCATGTACAAAGACCCTAATTATTGAATAAATAAATAAACATCATTAGTTCCTTCACAGCTTGGTAAAAGCAAGAGGACATACACCCATATGCAGACATACACAGCACACACACACATACACACACACAGATGCAAACACACAAATGAACAACCCTCTCTGGTCAGAACACACCTGAAGTGATATAGTTAATTCTGGGTATACTTTCGGAGATTGAAGAAGCCAGGCTATTTAAAAAAAAACAAAGAATGATTAAGAGCATAATGAAAACATCATTGAAAACCTGAAAATCTACTACTTGAAGGAGAAGTAAACAGAGCATGGAGAGTCAAGACATGGAAATTTTGGAATAAAAGTTACAGGACAACAGATTTCAGCTCCATTGTAAGAAAGGATTTTCAAAAGACATAAGTCACCAAAGGTAGAATGGGCTACAGTGTGTAGTGAGTCCTGTGTCACTTCAGGTATGCAAGCACAGCCTGGACCACCAGTGATGAGCACAACTAGGGAAGGAGCTTTGGTATTAGCAGGTAGCTGCGGGTGGTAGTCTGAGTGGTCCTTTCCAGCCCCAGCAGGTTCTAACACAGGGATTCCACCTGTTATCACTGCTCAGAATACTGCGGACACTCTTTCTTAGAAACTACTTTCAAAATCTATGACTTATTCCTTAGAATATATTCATTAGCAACAAACTCAAGTTTACTGAAGAAAGTGAGTGATAAAACTTGTTTATACATTTTCTAGTTTCAAAAACAGTGGTTGTGACGGTAAATTAGCTATTTTATTTTGGCACGACTGTTTTAAAATCCATTTTTTAAATAAGAATTGCCATACTCTTTTGAGAATTGATAGAATTGTGAAAAAAATCCTTTTCTGAGGTTCTTTTGAAGAACAAAGTTATCTGAACATGAAAATTCTACATGAATAAAAAACAAACAAACAATGAGAGATACTAAAATCCTCAAATTACATTATCATCTCACCTCTTGGATAACATTCATTAACTTCCACAGTATATGCAAAGTGCTTTCACTAACACCTCATTTTACTCTCTCATAACACATTTAATAATAATAATAATAATAATATCATCAGTGTTTTTATTTTTCTAATGTGTGAACTGAAAATCACATATTAAGTTAAGTGGCCTTGTCCATAGTTACAAAGCAGATAACGGAGGGCAGACCAGGTCCCAAACCCTCTGATGCCACATTAGAGTGAAAAATCTTTTTCTAGAGTGAAGACCCTCACCAACACTGCAGAATTCCAGGCCCCAACAAAGGTACATGGAAGAAATAATTCTAGGAGATTTACTTTTTATTTCCCCTCAAGCCACTCGGTATAAGAAACCTCCAATTCAGCTTTCTTGTTGGACTGTTCCAGCTGTAAAGCACAATAAAAATGTCAAAGATTATTCCCCTCTCTCGTAATGTGGCCTTTTCTTGCCAGTGTGTGGAAGGGAATGATGGATTTTCCATACACTTTATAAATTGTCACACCCTTGTTATTTTGTTTTCCAAAATCTATTTATATTCCATGGCTTTATGTTAAGCTTTGGTTACTAACTCACACATTTATTCTAAACTTAATTGAATTTTTATTACTCATGATAAAATTGGTGTTTTGCATTTTGCACAGTATTTCTCTGCTGTGGGCTTTCATAAGGTACAATTATACTTGAATCAGAGCCTGGGGCAATTGATTATTAATGAATGGAATAAAGATATCAATCTTTATCTGTAACAAATGAGAGGTTACATTTGTTCCCCTCAATTGTCACAGCACAGCCTGGATTTTGATGCTCTTCCCTTGCCTTAATCAATAAATCCCAGGCCCAGGACTACCACAGATAAATTATGTAATATTCGGACATTTCCAAATCAAGGTCTAAATCAAGGCCTATATGTATGTGTGTGCATGTATGTGTATGTATCCACACATATGTGCTCACTCGTGTGTATACAGATACGCGTACAAGCATATGCATGGATACATATATACACATATACATACGTACAGGTGTGCATACCTAGTATGTATCCACACATATGTGCTCACTCGTGTATATACAGATACGCGTACAAGCCTATGCACTGTATACATATATACACATATACGCACGTACAGGTGTGCATACCTACGTATGTATCCACACATACGTGCTCGTTCGTGTGTATACAGATATGCGTCCAAGCATATGCACTGTATACATATACACACATATACGCATGTACAGGTGTGCATACCTAGTATGTATCCACACATATGTGCTCGCTCGTGTGTATACAGATACACATCCAAGCATATGCACTGTATACATATACACACATATAGGCACGTACAGGTGTGCATACCTATGTATGTATCCACACATATGTGCTCGCTCGTGTGTATACAGATACGCATACAAGCATATGCTCTGTATACATATATACACATTTATGCATGTACAGGTGTACATACCTACGTATGTATACACACATACATAAGGTGTCTTGCAATGATTTTCTCATCAGATGCACTACCCATTTACCCTGCGAAGTAGAGACTCAGTTTTTGTCTCTTAGTTTTAAAGACAAAGAAACTAAGACCAAGAGATTTTAAGTGAATTACCTAAGATCACACAGCTAGTAAGTGGCAAAGCCAAGACTCAAACCCCTGTCTCACTGATCCATCCAAAAAAACCAAGTGCTCAGAAGCTGAAAGTGCTAACCCCCATGAATTTAGGGCTGACTCTGCACTGGGCACTCCGTATGTCTTATCTCATTTATTTCTCAAAACAGCCTGGTGAGGTAGATAACCTGTCCACCTGTTACAGAGTCAAAAATCAAAACAAAAGAAAACAAACTAAAAACAAGTAAAAACAAAACCCTATTTGGGGAAAAGTCAAGTAACTTGCCCACATAACTTCCAAATGACAAAGCGGTGACTTCATGCTTTCTGATTCCTATCTCAGTTCTCCTTCAAGAATCTTCCTGGTGTTTTTCCTCCCTGATAAGAATAAGAAAAAAAAAAAAAGTTTAGTTAGTGAACATCAACTATTTGCTTAAACTATAAGTATCTGTTTATATAATCGTCTACTCCCCTTTATATCACCTTCCTAACCCAGAACCCCATCAGCTAATCAAACATCATTGTATTAGCTAGGGTGGAAGGGATAGAGAACAGGATGCATGAGAACCATAACTTGGCATACAAAGAGTGTCTGGTAGTTGATGTTTTAAATTCCTGGTTGGCATGTTTCCTAAACCACATAGTAGATTTTCCAATTACCGTTCCATATAGATTTCGATGAATAATAATATATTAAGTACCTATAATGTATTAAATGCTTTTATGCATACTGTCCCATGCAACTAACACAACAATTCTATATGAAAGATGTTTTTATGCTGTTTTGCCAAAGAGACCGTGGCTTAAAGCACTCAAGGGTCTTTTGCAATCCCATAGATGGTGAATGGTAGACCTCAGATTCAAATGCCAGTCTTCCGATTCAAGACCCAGTACCTCTTTATCTACTGTGTTCCCTGCAGTACTAAAGCTGGCATACCTTTGAATTTAGGGTGACTCACCTCTGCCACCAAAACTTGCCCAGCTATTACGGTTCACATTGGACGTTTCTTCTCTGAGTTCCTATAATGCTTTCTAAGTCTGTAGGTCAGCTGTATTGCCTATCCAATTCAGATGACCTCAGGATCAAGTCTTCACACTACAAGACATCTTTTCTTTTTGCATCGACACTTATCTGGCAGGTTCTAGGAACGTGGAAGTGAAGCACCATCTTTCAGGTCACTGGCTATTTGGAAGCTGGTCTCAATCATTATTCTGAGGAGGGCTCAGCCTTTGATTGATAATGGTGGAAAAAGCCAAAGCTATGATATGCCAAATTCAAAGGCAGGGAAAGAGACTTTGGGGTAAACTGCTTAGTTTCATTAGGGCAGTAAGAAATCAACATAGAAACAGGTTTTAGAAAATGACATGGGATATATACAAAGTTATGTGTAACATATCAGAACTGCTGTTGAATCAGAGAGAAAAGTCGTGCTTCGTTCTCATCAAGTCCTGTGAAAAGCAGCTGAGAGACAGCACTTCATTTTCAAAACCCCGGATGATAGCAACCGATGCAGCTCTATAACCAACCAATGTAGCTCTATAACATTAGAGGGTAATTTTTCTGCATCAAAGTCCTGTCGTTGTTGTCATTAGTGGGTGTCAGTTATTAACCTATCAGCTTTCTGTTCAATTCCTTCCATACTCTGTGATGCTGTGGCTGGGTCTTTATCAAATACATTTCTCTCTTGCCAGGCTGTTCTCCGTGAGGTTTTTGCCAACAGGGCTGGTAGAGGGAGATTAGAAGGCAGGAGGCAGAGAAAGCACTTGATCCATTTAGTTTTGCATCCAGTTTTTCAAGTGTCTCCAGCAACAGCTCTTATTTCAGCAAGGGGCAATTGGTCCACTTTCCAGTTTCTCCCAGGGGTGTCAGCAAAACCGCCTTCATTGTGCCATATCAGAGATAAAAACTATTAGTCGCAGCTGAGCAACACCACCCTCAGGGTCTGAGTTACAGCTTCCCCTCTGAGCTTCTCAGGGACCAGCACCAATGGGAAAGTACCTTCTCCCGAGCGGTAGGAGTCCCAGACCCTCAGGAACCCCTCCTCCAGGCTTCTGATAACCCTAACATTTTTGCTTTGTCTCCCCAGTCATAATGGTGGCACCTCCTCCCTACAGTTACTCTCTCTGTGTTGACTTAGTGTTTCCTATTGGCTTTTTGGTCCTCCCGACGCCTGTTCAACCAATTCTCTACATTAAATTATCTCAGAAAAATAACAAGTGGGTTTTGTGTTCCTGACAGGACCCTGCTTGGTTCACGGGGTCTGCATTATCTAGTTTGGGTTTCCACTAGAGTAGCCAGAAATGTCTTCCCCTCAGTGGGGAATGGTTTAGGAGGAGGCTCTCAAGTTCCCTTACCTCTGGTTAGCTTCATTTTAAGTTTGGTCATTCTCCACAGGGATAAGGCATATCCAGGCTGACTCAAGGTTGCACCCTGCTGGTTTAAAGTAGATAGTTGGTAGCAGGTGGTGAGAAGAGGCTCTCCTGACAGACTCAGTGGCTGGCTTGGGATAAAAGTCAGTGTCTGAACCATTATAGACCCGACTTCCTTATGCCAATGGGCTTTATCCAGGCTTTCCATCATTTGATTTTATGACACTATCACCCTACACCTCCTTAAAAGTCATTGTAATTCAAGTATATTAAAATCAATTTTCTTTGAAAATTTTATGAAATTCCTGAATGTAAATGAGAAATCTTTGGGAGTGGGAGACTGGCACTCACATTCTGCTTCCTTAGGAGCCCTATTCTTTTTCTTTGGTTAATGAGGACTATTGAACCAGCTAATTCAATTAGTTATTGATCGAACTGAATGCAAGATTCCAAAAAATTATTATGGCAACACCTCCAAAATTACCACCACCTCCTTCTGAAATTCACTTATACAAGAGGAGAAAATAGAGCTCATTCTGTTCGTATTCTTTCTCATGAAAAACCTGAAGTGAAGAGGGTAGGATGAAAGTCTGTTTCTCATTTCATGGGAAAGATAGGAATGGCCACCAGGAACTCCTATTTTATTATGAGAGAAGTTAGTGATGTCAAATGAATACACTCTTTTTAAATAGTTGGTCACTTAAAATACACTGAAGATTTCATTCACATCCATTTAAAATCCATGTTCCTGAAGAACTAATAACTTACGGGAGATTAAAATGAAGTATATTTTCACATGCGATATTTATGTTCCTTCTTCCTCCCGAGAGGAAATTCAACATAAGATAATATTCGCTCATAAGGGTCTTAAAAGATTTCATTAAGGAAAGTATTCAAGCCAGTGAGATGAAAACCATCACTTGGTTTTAAGTTTATGTGACATTTGCTGCAATCTTGATATTTTACAGCCACTGACAAAGGCATGTTTATATTTTTGTAACAAAAGCTCTAGTCTTACAACCCTCTTTGGTCTCAAGTATTGTTAACTCTGTCGTAGGGTTACGGCTACTCATACCTCTCCTGTTCTGCTTGGCAGGAGGTTCTTTTTGTTTTAATGAGTTTTCTCCTCTGTCTAGCAACAATCAGAGAACAGATTCGGAACTTGGTGGGCTCCCTACCACGGCAATTCAACTCCTGCTTTATTAAATCCATAGGGTCGTATCAGGAAGAAAAATATCTCTTGCTGAAGTTGGATAAAAATCCAGAAATGCCATGCACAGGAGAAGAAAACAAGGGAGATGTGGAGACCCAGGTCTCATCCTCTGTGTTTATTTATTGATTGATTATTAATTTCTTTATTTGAGAGAGAGAGAGTGCATGCATACGCATGCACTATATAAACTTTTAGGATTCTGGAGGGGGAGGGGCAGAGGGAGAGGTAGAAGCAGACTCCCTGCTGCACAGGGAGCTCCAGGTGGGGCTTGATCCGGGACACAGAGATCATGACCTGAGCCAAAGGCAGATGCTTAACCCACTGAGCCACCCAGGAGCCCCACTCTGTGTTGATTTAGAAATGGGATTCCTTTTAGAACCTTCCAGGTGCAGTGTTCCTCTCTATTGAACATCTTCAATGCTTTGAAGAAAAGGACTGTTAATTTCACACACGTCACCGAGTTTGATGTCTAATACTATTGGGGGAGGGCGGGTCTGCTTTCCCAAGGGAAACTGCAGCAGGGGAGGGTGCACACCCAGGACTGAGGGTGTGGCCAAGAAATGACTCTTCATATAAGTGAGTGCAGTAGAAACCCTGGCTTGGGCTTGAAGCACTTGAGCATGTGAAAGACCCCACATGAGCCCCCTGGCAATGTGAGACAGTGTGGGGAGGCAGAAGAGAAGGAGCAAGGGCCACAGCTTGGAGACTGGATACTCCCTCAGATTTACTCTTGACCTGAGCCTCCAAATATTTGGGGTGGGTCTATCTGCCACCCTCACTATTTGTAGGTTTTCCTCATAAATAAATGTGACATAAGACTCTAATCCAGCCTGTAGAAAATGCTACATCCTGAACCAGAACGTGTTTTTCAAGGGCAAATGAAAAAATGAAACTTAATGCTTGTAATTTTAATGCTAATCATTGGGGAGGCCATGTGAAAAAAATCTTGGCAAATAATTTAGGAACCTAATGCATTAGTTGCTAATTCCAAAATTATACAAGCTGAAAGAGGAGCAGACTGTTGTTCTAATTGAAGCCTTTCTTTAAACCTTAGAACCATTATGAAGCTAAAATCCTCTATATTGATCTATAACTGCTACCTGAAGGTACTGCAGCTGGCTTAAGGAGAGGAGAGGAGTCTTACTGGTATAACACTTTACTGGAAAGTGTTTAATGTAAAAGAAACACACACACACACACACACACACACACGAATGATGGGGCGGAGTTGAAAGTCCACTGGACAAAAAGCAGAAAACCCGGGGAAAGCATCTTCTACTGAGTTGTACAGATTTGGGTAATGTATTTATCTTCTGTGTTTCAGCTGTTACATTGTGTTACTTGGTAACAACGGAAAGTAGGGTGGGGATGGTAGGTTGCTGGAGAAGGTCATCGAGAGGACATGGCTGCCAGTTGACCCTCAAGCTGGACCAGGCAATCAGAGATTCCTTACGCCCCGCGCCCCCGTCCTTGGATTGTATGCTCGGTCCACAGATCCTGCCTTAGGAGCTATTTGAAGGAGAGAGTAAAATGTTATTGAAACCTTCTGTACTAAATACGTGACTAAACCCAGTTAGGGTGTCTATATAAACTTTTAGGATTCTGGATGGGTGCAGAGATTAAACTCAGCTTGCAGCCACCCAAGACAAGCCTCGTGTATAAGCTCCCTTACTTATTGAACTTGCCACCTACAAACATGGATCCGAATCCAGAGTGCTCTGCCTCTTCAGTCTTTCCTTGTCCTCTGTGTACAGGGACCAGTTGACAAACCGATAAAGGTTTAAAAATAATTAGGAAGGCTGGAGGCAAATTCTAACTCTGCCTCTGCTTCTGCCTATATTTGAACTTGGACACATCATTTAACCTCACCTTAGGCCCTCATCTTCTCACCTGAAAATTAAGGGGTAAGATCAGGTCTGAAATTCTATTAATGTGCACTTGAAATGGACCATAAAACATCTATCATCAAATCTGTGACAAAAATGCAAGAAAGTGTGGAGCTATTTAAATGAACAAACAAATAAACCTATTCAGTTTTTCAGCAATCATTTACAAGATTCCTGCTATTTCTTCACTGTGAACAAGTCTTCCATTTGTAAGAGCTTGAGTTCAGGAGGTTGGATATTTAAGAGAAATTCACTGCGATGAAAAGACAAAAATCATGGCAGGGGTTTTGTGGACTTCCAAAATGGTGCCCAAATCATTGGCCAAAATGCTGCGAAGTTAGCGTGTATCATTTCCTAGCTACTGTCCATCTGCCAAAACTTAAATACCAAATAAGGTATAGCATTTGATAGGAATAAAATGTCCGCTATCTCCTTTGAAAAAATAAAATTCCCTTGTGTTGGTCACAAATTATAGGGTGGATGAGAAGAAATTCTGTTTCAAAAATATAATGCACGCTGGTGGTAATGAACCTATTACCCGGTCTGACGTCAAAGAGAGGGAAATAACCCATTGTCCTGGTGGCATATGCCATTTCAACATCTTCACATGCTCTGTCCAGAGAAGTGAACTGCATCCACTCAAATACATTAACATCTCCTCTTGATTGACTCATTAATAGAGAACAAGGTTTCATGCCCATGCCTCGAGTAACCCACATGAATTTACTATTGAAAAGTATATGGTATATTACTAAATGGTACTGAAGAGTGTCAAGTTTTTGTTCTGCAATTATTTCCTGAGAAGCTCCATTGATCTACATTTGGCACTTTTCATGTGACCCAACAATCTACCTGTTTGTGGTAAACAGAATAATGTGCCAAGGTGTCCTGCCAAGATGTCCATTACCTAATCCCTAGAAGCCATAAATATGTCACCCTGTAGGGCAAAAGGGATTCTTAAGATGCCATTAAATTAAGGGTTTTGAGATGCAGAGACTATGCTGGATTATCTAGGTGGGCCCAATGTTTTAAGCCAGGAAATTTATAATAATTTACCACAGCACCAGCAGGAAACTCATATACCATGTGACGGCCTCAACCTGCATGCTGGATAGTGGAGTCCTGGTCCCCCTTTCGAGGACCCCAACTAATTCTTAAGGATTCCTTGAGGGGGTAACTCAAGCACTCTGTGCTTACAAGCCACGTCATCACGAGGGTCTTCACCATCACCCACCTCTTCCTTCCACATAGCTCTCTGTTTTGCCAGTGGACTGCCCTTGGTGTCACTGGCCATCACACTCTGCAGTTTGGGGTACCACCAAGAGTTTGCTTCCGCCACCATCTCCATATTGGTTTTGGAATGGCTGTACTGGAGCCCATGTTGGCACAGGAATTTTCCTACACTATGTTACAGCGTTCATCAATAGTCATCTCATGAGACAGCAGACAGGAAAAAACATTCAGGGACTAACTTTTAACTGGTTACTAGATGATTGCTCTCAGATAACAGAATTACATGCCAGTCTTACTGGTTTCCCTCAGGGTATGTTCCTGCCTTACTATAAGGCTTTCTCGAACCCCCTAGTTCGTAACCTGCGTCTTAGTGGCAGGATGCAGTCTCCCATCACCATGGAACATGTTCCTGAATGTACAGACTCTTTTGCCTCTCATCCTAGCTCTGAAAAGAAGTATTCTTTGATCAGCTCATTGTAAGACTCAGCTCCCAAGTTTTCATTTCTACTCCAAGGTCCTCCACTGTCCAGGAATGACTGAATGGATGATTTCTACTACCTTCGAGGGAACATTTCCCACTTAATACTAGGGGGGTTTATGCCCAAGAGGATAGTGATTTTATAACATCCTATTCCAATACCTGTAAAACAGATAAAGACACAGATACAACATCAGAGCCCTTTCTTTACACAGCTGCCAAACTAAAGAAAGAACAACTCCTTTAGTGTTTAATATTTCTCAAAGTCTGAGAAATTTAGTAGTAAGTACATTTCACATAGAACAACAATAGTGCACTGAGGTTAAGCTTCTCCAAGCCTAGCCTAGCCATGGTTTATTAAATACATCTATTTATGACTATTTATGATTACAATCTCTCTTATATTTGTAAAAGTGAATCATCCCTTTGAAGGCATAATTTTGAGATATAATTGACACAAAATAAACTGCACATGTTGAAAGTGCACAATCTGATAACTTTTGACGTATATACACACCCATAAGCCATTAATACAATTAAGGTATTGTATAGATCCATTACTCTAAAAAGTTTCTTTGCAGTCCTTTGTAACCCCTCCCTCCTTGGCCCTCTCCACTTCTCTGCCTCCCTTAGACAACCACTATTCTTTCCGAATTAGATATGGCAAGGAAACTGGTGAAATAGTGAACCCACAGTGCCTGAGCACAGGTGCATCAAGAGAGATGGATCTGCTTTGGCTCCTAATACAGATGTTTAGCCTCTGGGGAATGTGTCTTAATGGATGTCAAGCTTGCAAAAATTTTATCAATCAGAGAAGTCACTCTTCTTTCTATGGATGGGGTTGGCAAAAGGAGAAGGTAGAGAGAAAATCCAAAGGATTTCAATATTGTCTTTTCCCGGGGATAACTGCAATCCCCTGCTTTCTATGGGAAACTGGAATTGGCCCCCCCAGTGGGGCTCAGCAAAGACTTTTCTATTATATGTGTAGCATACCTGCACTGAATTTGTAGGGCAGAGATATGTAGGGTAGGACAGAGACAAAAGATGAAGGCAGATATTGGGGAGAGAGATTCTCTGTTGTTACCAAGATATGGGTACAAGCTCATTAAAATATGAAAAAACTTGTTATGAATTAATATTTTCAGCTACACTGTTATTTTTTCATTTGTTTTGTAGACTAAAAAACTAAACACTTCAATAAAGAGTGAAGATAGAAGTTTCCTACTTAGTACATGCTTTTTCTGAGTTATCTTCTGGGTTAACATGGAGCCTGCCTGCCTGCCTGCCTGCCTTCCTTCCTTCCTTCCTTCCTTCCTTCCTTCCTTCCTTCCTTCCTTCTTTCTTTCTTTCAAAAGATTTTATCCATTTATTTGACAGAGAGAGAGAGACAATGAGAGAGGGAACACAAGCAGGGGGAATGGGAGAGGGAGAAGCAGGCTTCCTACTGAACAAGGAGCCCAACGTGGGGCTTGATTCCAAGACCCTGGGATCATGACCTGAGCCCAAGGCAGACGCTTAACCCCTGAGCCACCCAGCCACCCCAACATGGAGCTTTTCTTAAAAACCATACCGGTTAAGCTTAGCAATGACTCAAGAAAAAATTTTTTTCTTCTAGAAAATGAGAATATTGAAACTAAATGTTGAGGAACTGTTGTGTTCAGTGCTGTCTTCCAAGTACAGAGAACAGAATTGGCCGTTAGCAGGCTTTCAGATTCTTTCATTAGAAATGCCTTTGATTATCCCTAATTCCCAGTGATCTTGTCTTTCTCTCAATTTGACAGCAGTTAAGTTCTAAACCACATAACATTACATTCCACCCTGCCTTTGTTTAAGGACTTCTGCTGCACCTAAATATAAAATAACCTCCCCGAGATGATACTTTTCATTTTGCAGAGCATGAAGGGATATGGTGAGGAATGTCCTCTGAGTTTGAAATGCCTGGCTCTCATCTCTACACTACCAATTAATAACTGTGACACCTTGGGTAATTATCTAGTCTGGGGCTCTGTTTCATCATCTGTAAAATGGAAGTAATAATATTTCTCTCATACAGACATAATGATAATTAAGATAATTCACATAAGGGATTTGGCAATGCATGACATATAGCAAAAAATTGATGCATGCCACTATTTTTGCTTAAATACTATCACATGGATTGATTTTTTTTTTTTTTTTTACTGGAAGGACTTGGTGGCAGAGACTAGACTAAATATTCCTTGAGAGTGCAGAAGGTCAGGGCACAAGTTGAAGAGGGGGAAATTAAGTATTATTTTACTAGCATTGGCTCTTAAGGCAAAATGTAGAAGAAAATATGGTCTGTAAGCATTTTGAAAGAAAGGATTATGGATTTTTCAATTACAAAACTCCAGCATCTTGCCACAGTGCTTGCCACATACAAGGTGCTCAATTAATGTATGCATAATTCATTAATAAATAAATGGGTCTTGGTATAAAAATCCAGGCACCCTGCTTCTGCTTCCAGAGAGAGCTCTCCTGCTGGCAGCAAATTCCACTCCCAAGTGCAGAAGGTCAGTCACTGTCCATGTTTACAAACCCTGGCTAGGGTGGATTTCTGGAATGCAGATGCGGGGGAATTGGGAGGCAATTTTTCTTTTTATTTTTAGCAAACTGCTTTCTTTTTCCCTTCATTTTTAGCATTTTTTAGCAAACTGCTTTCTTTTTTTCCCTTCAAAAATCCCTTTCGCGCGGTTGACTTTCAAGGCACGGAGACAAACATCCCCCAAGTATTTCCTAAATGGGCTAATTCTCACTATCTTAGATTCTTTAAATGTTCTGAGGTCTCAAATACTTCCCCGCTGAGAGCCTCGGAAACTCCCTTCGTAAGAATCTTGGACTTTCTTCACTTGGGCCTAGATTTGTTTCATGTGCTGACCACCTGGAGTCCTTGGCCACACCTCCTTGTTAAAGCAAGTCTTCCAGGTGGTTTTTCTTCCCAAACCCCAGAGGCATCAGGACTACGCAGCTCCCCAAGCCGACGCAACCCAAGATGCTCAGGCTGTTCGGCTCCGCTCCCTCCCACCTCCACCCCCACCCCCTCCCTCGCCACTCTGCAAAAGACCCGCCAGACTCCTGGGCATTTGGAGTCAGTTCAAGAAGCCTGGGAGCGCCGCAGTGTTACTCCTTTGGCTCCAACCCTGCCCCACCAGAAGCCACACAGCCTGGAAGCCTCACAAAACTGTGTGCGGAAGAACGGTACCCTCTTTCCTTCTCCCTCTCCCCTTATCCACCCTTCCTGCGGTTATTAAACCGAGACTCACACTGAAATGGATTCTAAACACCAAAAAAAAAAAAGTGTAAAAAATCCCCTGCGGGTTACGTGTGTGTTTGTGTTTGTTGTGTGTGTCCATCCGCGCTTGTGCAAAATCTCCAAACGTCACAGTTTGCAATCCGGACAAGCGCGTCGAGAAATCCGAGATCTTTTCAGGGATTCCCCTTCCTTGCCCTCCTCTTCTTCAGCACTCCCAAAGAGGTAGGTCTGGGGCTTTTTCAAAACGCTGCTGCGGCGACGGAGGCAATGCAAATATGCTACAATTTGTCTTTTCTTCTCTCGCTCCCAGCCCTCTTCTCGGGCGAACAGTCCCGAGCGCAGGGTTTCCTCCCAATTCCCCCGCATCTGCATTCCAAGCGGCTGCTCGGGTGCTCGTCCTTCCCCGGGTCGCGGCGAGCCGTTCTGCGCACCCGCGGCCTCCGGCCTGGGCCTCGGCCACTGCGGTGGGTGGTGCTCACGCCTCCCCCACCTTCCCCCGGGGCCTCCGAGAGCCGCGCGCTGGGCGTGTGTGCGCGCGCGCGCGCGGATTTGGTAGGGGAATCTCCTTCGGTGGAAGCTGCTGAGTGTCGCTGGCAGAGAGTATTCTGGAGCCCAGCAAAAGCCTCCAAAGCACTTGAGCTTCCCGAAAGAAAAACAAAAGACCGAAAAGAAGGGAAGCCCGCTCCCGTAAAGCCCGGGTTTCCAATAGTCTCGGATCCGCCCGGAGCTGAGCAGAGGCGCAGTTGGCAGCGGCCCCTGCTCGCGCCCGGACTTGGAAAGACGGTTTTTTTCCCCGCTTCGGGGAGGAGGGAGGTGAGGGACTCGCGGGCGAGAGTTGCACCTGGTCTAGGAGCGTTCAGAGAGGAGAACTCTGGGGTAAGTAGTGTTCTGGCACTGGAGCGGAAAGGGGGAAGGAGGAGGGGGGCAGGAAAGGGACGAGAGGGAGAGAGTAGGGAATGAATTATGAAAAAAAAAAAAATCCCCACTATTCCGCAGCAGAGGGAGAGCGCATCACAGCGCCCCGGCTGAGTCCCGCCCGGGTCTCCCGCGCCCGAGCGGCTGGCGCGAAGTTCTTTCCAATCTTTCCGAGGAGATGAGAAAGTCCCCAATCCTGGAGGGCGGCCGGGGCCCAGGAGCCTCCGCGCTGGCCCGCAGCTCCGTCGCCCAGCCCTCGCCTCCTCCTTCTGGCCGCGCTAAGCCTCGGCTCCCCAGCCCGGCCTCCTGCCTCCTCCCCCGGGCTGCGGGGCTGCAGCGGAGGCTGGCGGCGGCGGCGGCGGGGACGCTCACCTGGCCGGGCTGCCCCCTCCTCCTCCTCCTCCCATCCGAATCGGGCAGCGTCGGGCTCCGTAGGCGAGGAAATAACGACCCCTGCAGTTGCATTGCGGAAAATCGCGGCGGCGGCGGCACTAGTTGCGGGCGATGGAAGCGAGACAACTGGGGGTTCCTAGGAGCCCAGGAAAATAGCAGAGGAACGGGAACCGCGCGCACGACGTGGGGAGCCCGCGGGCCCCCGACGCGCCCGGGTCCCCGACGCGCTCTGGTCCCAGACTCCCCGCCTTCGGCGCTCGGCGCCCTGGACGCGCCGCCCGAGCCGGGCTCTGAGGCGGCAGGCTGAGCGTGGACTTGGGGAGCAGGGAGGGTCCGCGGAGGCTGCCGGCGGTTTCGGGCAATAATTCCTGCCTCTCTTTCTCTGTCTCCCCTGTCTGCGGTGTCGTCTCCTCCCCCCGCCCCCCGGAAGCAGGAGGAGAGCGGCCCCGGAGCGCGGCAGCCAGCCTCTGACCATGCCCCGGTGAGGGGGGCGGACTTCGAGGGCAACTTGTCGCGGACTACCTGGGCTTAGCCAGCGAGCTGCGAGCGCCGGGGGCCCGGAACTGTGCGGCGCGGCCCGGCGGGGGGCTATCGTCTATGTCTTCTTGGGGCGCCAGGCGGATCGGGGTCTCGTTTTTGCAGGAAGAACCCGGCGCTGGTGGCTTCGGGTGGCTGCTGCCACCGCGGCTAGTGCTGTTTCCGCCTCTCGTGCGAGGAGCAGAGACCGGCAATCGGGGAGACCTCCGGGGCAGCGAGGCATCGGACATGTGTCAGCACATCTGGGGCGCACATCCGTCCAGCCCGAGGGGAGATTTGCCGGAACAATTCAAACTGCGATATTGATCTTGGGGGTGACTGTCCCTGGCCGGCTGTCGGGTGGGAGTGCGAGTGTGCGCTCGCTCGCAAGTGTGTGCGTGTTTGTATGTGTGTGTGCCGTGTCGGGCTCCCCCTTCCCCCCCTGTTTTCCCGTCGAGTGATGCACTTGGAATGAGAATCAGAGGATGGAAATAGTCTGGGAGGTGCTTTTTCTTCTTCAAGCCAATTTCATCGTCTGCATATCAGGTATGGGACGCGCTGGAGTCACTGGCGGGTTTGGGTTACGTTGTGCTGTTTGGAATGTATGGGGTTTTATTGTGTGTAGACTGTCAAGTAGCCTCGCGGGGTAGGAGGGGCAGGGGTTGGTGGCAGAGACCCTTGCAGCTCTTTGGGTTTCCAGCCTTCAGAATTAAAAACCTTCTAAGCCCAAGGGTGTGTGTGTGTGTGTGCGCGCGCGCGCGCGCGCGCGGCCGCGCGCCTGTGTCTGTGTGTCTGTTTGTGTGTGGTATGGTTAGTACCTGTATGGAGTCCTGGAACATAGAAGGGGTGAGTGATAAGAAAGAAAAGGCTGATGGGTGTTGATTTTCAACTGCTTTCCTGGATGAGAACTCTGGCCCCGAAATCTGAGCCTTGGCAACCCCCACCCCCATCCCCTGGCTTTCAAAGTTCCCAAACTCGGTGGTTCCTGGCTGGCAAAATGGACGCAGAGCCCTGCCCTGGTAACTAGGCACATTCAAGAGACTGCGGGAGGATGCGGGACTATCGAGTGCCACCAGCAGGGACCAGAGGGATGTGGAGGTCCTCCATGCCTTCCCCAAGCACATCAGGACTGGTCATGACGGTCTGAAACATGCTAGCATGCCCTGTTCCACATCAAGTAAAGGCAAAATTCGCCTGCAACAACACTGTCATAAATACCACTCTAGATTGTAGGCTCTCCCATTCCCAGCGGCCAGGATGTGCTAGGTCAGACTCACTGACCTCAGACTTCTTGTGCCAGTCTGTAGCTTCAGGAGTGATGAGGTGAATGGGGTAGGGCTTGTGCCTGCCTGCGCCTGTGTGTCTGTGTGTTGGAGGGCATTCTGATTTCCAAGCAGCATCTTTGTTGGTGCAGGGAGTTGGTGGTGTGGAGGGGAGCCATGAGAAAAAGCCCCAGGATCAGCAGTATTCCCCAGCTCAGTTCAGTGCCACCTCCCACTGACAGTGTCTCCCCCATTTCCCCTCCCACCTAATATTAAAGTGGCTAGGGTAGGACCCATTTGCAGGGCTCTCCTCTGCCTGCATTCCCTCTGCAGAATTGGGGACTCAGCCAACTTCCCATAAAGTCACCAGAAGAGGACAACAGAAACCTTGACCCTGGGAGCAGACACAGAGGAGCAGCATTCAGGTGGAGGGCCCTGTTTCCTGCATCTTCCCCACCCCCTAAGCCAGACCTGGCTGTGGAAGTTAAAAATCCTTGTCTGTGCTTACTCTGTTCAATTTCAACTTTCTCCTTTTAGGCCAGGAATGGGGGGAATCTTGTATTCAAAATCATTCTGTTTGGGGCTTGCCCACCCAACGAAGAATTTTGCCTCTGTAATACTTTAGAGATAGGTTGTATGCTTGGCCGACAATAAGAAGTGCCCTGCGACCACCCCAAATCCTCTAATGGGACCTGTTTTACCCTATCCTGCATCTAAGAGGAAAAATTCCCAGGTGACTTATAAGGGTTGATATCAGTCATATGACCAGGGGTGGCCTGGGTAGCATCTTACAAGAGCACATTTTTTTTTTAAAGATTTTATTTATTTATTTGACAGAGAGACACAGCGAGAGAGGGAACACCAGCAGGGGGAGAGGGAGAGGGAGAAGCAGGCTTCCTGCAGAGCAGAGAGCCTGATGCGGGGCTCCATCCCAGGACCCTGGGATCATGACCTGAGCTGAAGGCAGACGCCCAACGACTGAGCCACCCAGGTGCCCCAAGAGCACGTTTTATATCTTTCTTTTCTACATCTCTGTATCAAACTCTCTCATGTTCCATAATATTTCACTAGTTAGAAGATAGCCTTCCCCTACCTGTCTCCCCCATCATAAGTAATTCACAAAGCAGCCAAGCCAGCTGAGTCCATTTAAGATTAACAAAGGATTAACATTCACTGAAGCTCTGGGCCCCCCAAACTCCCTTATCCCCAGGCCCTACCCTGCACTTGGCCAGGCCATCACAGGGGAACCATCTGAGAACGGGTTTGTTCTGAGCCTCCAAAAGAGGCCTTAATAGGCTCTACTTGATTTGGTATATCAGTAACAAAATTCTGTAAACACAAGTATTAGGAGGGGGTTATTTCCAACCAAGAAGAGGTGCTATGGAGTATGTGGCCTTTCACATGTATTTACTAAATAATCATCATTGCTATGTAATGAGAGGATAAAAGTGTAAGCAAAATTGCTATTAGCTAAACACAGAAAACTAGGTTAGGGTTCCAAATGCCTAGTTAGGCTCTGCATTAATTTGCACTTTATGAAGACATTTAGGCAGAGTTGCAACATTATGTACTCTACATTTATACATCCATGAACTTAATTTTCAAAGACTGTTCTTTCTCCACAGCCAAGGTGGCCTCCCTCCCAAAACAACTACCCATTCAGTGATATCCATGTACTAATTCTGATTAATAATATAATTATTATTCACAGTTGCCACAATTTGGGGAACCTCCCCCCCCCCATCTAGCAGCCTTAAGAGGTAGAGTTATGCAGTGCACTAAGTTTGAATAATTGTGGCTCAGGGAGAGTTTAGTGGGTCTTTCATTTCTGTTTCCATGATTTGCAGTTTTAATTTACTCACGACTGTGCTTTACCAAAAGGAACATAACCCTGTGATCATAGAACCTACTAAATCTTAAATTAAAAAAAATAAAAAAACAAAGCACCTCTCTTCCATCTTGGGATAAATTACCCTACCCAGTAAATGGGGACTAATTCTTCCTGAGTTACCAGGCCTCAGTGATTGATGCATTGGTAGGGTTGACTTCATTACTAGAAAAGGTCAGCAAAAGTCTGCAGTGTAAACATTTTGCAGAAGGAAAATTTTGGGGGTAGATCTGGCCTCTAGTGACTGAATTTCACTCGGTAACATTGGCTTTCAGAAACACTGGTGCTTTGTAGCTTAGTGTTTTGTTAAACAAAGATTCCCACCCTTACCCCTCCCCATTCTGCAAATTAAGTGTACCCAAAGTGTTTTCTCCCTGGGTCTGTGTGGATATGTTTCTTAAAATACAGAGCCCTGGGCTTGGTATGTTTGATGGCTCTGCACTAATCATTTGGTCCTGATGAAGCTGTCAGCAAATGGGACTGAGGGTCTGCTTAGCTAACTGCTGAGGATGTAGCGTGTGTGCCTTCCATTTGCAAGATCATATCCATTTTGGCTAGTTAGACCGGCACAGCTGGGCTTAAGAGGGAATGCCATGATCTGGGAGTTCTGTTCCACATCAGACTCAGATGTCATTTTGCCAAAAGTGTAAGGCAGCCAAGATCTGTGAAGAGGAGAGAAGGACAGGGAGAGAGAGAGAGAGAGAGAGGAGAACCAGGATGATTTTTTCCAGTGCTAGTGAGAGCACCATTCCATTCCTACAAAAGCAGCTCAGATCAGCGAGAATGAATGTTTAGCAGCACCAGGACAGAATTTCCTGGCTCAAAGACAGCTGTCTGATTTCATTTCCACAACACATCCAACTTGCCTCTATGTAACTTTACTTCTTTGTCAGGTTATTCATAATAATAACAGCAATAGCAATTAAAATGATGTGCTTTCATATATATTACATAACATTGCACATATTTTAACTCATCTCTTCTTAGAGTCTGTAGGGTAATTTTATAGATGAGGCAGCCGAAGCCCACGGTGGCTCAGCATGCAGGATTCACATGCAGGTCTAACTGTGTCAGAATTGAGTATAGCACTTCTTTTTTGGCTCAGGATTTCTTTTAAATGTTTTTATTCGGTATTTTTTATTGGGATGTCTCTGGATTGAAAGAATGAGTTATGTTAAATGGATGCGAGTCTTCATTTGGAAGTGGAAGTTTGGGGTGATTGCAATTCAGTCCTAGACATAAGGTAGCATTTGAGTTGTATATGACTGTGAGGCAAACAGTTGAGACTATTACCCGGGTTGGCCGCCAGCACCTTGTGATCAGCAATCCCTATAAGCAAGGAATATTTCATACATTCTTTTCCTAATTGGAAAATTAAAATGGTTTCACTTCAGTGTCTTTACAGGTAGAGAGGGGATAATAGTACATACCGCACACCTTTGTTACATGGATTAAATGAGATAATGCGTTCAATGATTTTTTCACTTGGCACAATATCTGAGGCCTAGAAAGCTTGCAATAATATTTTTTTTCCTACAAATCAGGCACTGCACAGATTTGTGAGGCTGTGACAGAACAGAGCCTTTACCTTCCTCACTTTCAACTTGTTTAAAAGCAAAAAGAAAATCATGAGCAAGCGCATTTTATGACATTGAGCATTTTCCTTCTACTTTCAAGGAGGCCTTGGCTTAACAACTTTGAACTGTCTCTTAATTTTCTTTCTCATATAAATGAAACTGGTAGCATTGGGCTTTGGTGCCTATTATGAGTAAAACCCACTTTTACCTCTGTGAGCCCAGTACTGAGGTGAGGCTTGGAAAGTTTAATAAATCACCTGGGAACAACATAGTACTTATTACTTAGGGGAGCAACAGAATTTTCTTCTTTTTGCCGTAAATTATAACTCTGTATAAACCCAGCTTTAAAGTGTTTCCAAGATGGCAAACTACATATGCTGTCAACGTGACTTAAAAGAGAACATTCCGTTAAATACAAAAGAGCCCCCACCCCCACAAAGACTACTTATCTGATGATCTCATCGGTTTCTTTAAATCCAATGCTGTGTGATGTCATATGGCCCAGTAACTGACACATCCCATCATCAGAGATGGAACTTTCTTGTCTGTGAGACAAGAGTCTTTCTGAGTAATATAAAACCCCTGGGGGAAAGAGAGATGTCAAGGTGGAGAATCGTTTTCTTGTGTGGGGAGGAAAGGGGGTTGGATTGCCATCCTAGGCCATCAGTACCTAACACCTCAACCTTTCACGTTGATTAAGCATTACATCTTTGGGCCTGGGGTTTAGGTCAGGAAGAGATCCAGGCACCATAAATAAGTATGGCGGTGAGCCTTCGTAGAAAGAGTATGGAAGTTAGAAGAACCACCCTGCAGTCATACTCTTCCTTAATTACCTCTTTGGGAGATTCTTTTAGCCACTTAGAGTCTCAATTTTCTTCTCTGTAAAATGAAAATGATAACTTCTTTGCCTGGTCCAGAGGATTGTTGAGGAAACAACAGAGGGTGATCCTGAATGCTCTTTGTGTTGCACAAACGTAAAGCATCTGTGTCTTTACTATACTATGGAATAGTTATGAAATCAAAGTTGAGATACATACACATAATATAGAGTGATGTAAAATAATATGAATAATGAATGCCTAATTGTTAAGATATGACAGCAAAGTTGTAATGCACAAAAGGTATAGTGATATGAAATAATAAGAATAATGTCTTATTATTTCATAAAGGATATACGTGCTGCAGAAGAGAAGTCCAGACATGGGGGAAAAGGAGGATATTGGGTAGATGTTGGAGGCTTGGAAAGAAGAGATGAAGGGACTACATCATCCAAAGGAGAGGAATAGGAATGAGTGATATACAGGAAAGACAGTCCCAACTGGAATAAAAGGTTCACTTGAAGATACTGGAAAGTTGGGATGAGCCCATGTTGGGAGCTGTTGAATTGAGAAAATATGGAGTGTGTTCAGATATTTAATTTCTTGGTGATTTTTATTTTTTTTTATGATGGATCTTTGCCTGCACTCAATGGACTGAACTTTGTTAAAATTTGTTTGAAATCCTAACATTTCTTTGGGTTTTAAATTTGTGTTGCAAGTTTCAAGCTACTGCTGTCCTTTCCATAGTTTGTAGGCTATTTGGGATTGTAGATGGTTGAGTTTTGGGGACACTTCAGCTTTCTCATCTGTAAAATGGAAATGATACTTACTTCCCAAGGGTGTTGATCCTACAGGGTAATTGTAAGGAGCAGAACAATATTTGTAAAATGATAACATGGTGTCTGGAATACATTTACCGTGGGCCAAATTACCCATATCATATGAGAGTTAAGGATGGGCTTTGGAACCAAGATAGGCCTATACATAATATTCCTCCTTTTGGGATTTTTGCCTCTGTGTGGTCTTAGAGAAGTTGTTTAACTTCTCTGAGGCTCTGTAAAATCTGTAAAATGAGGGTTGGAGAAAATATACGTAAGATTCTGCCATGGCGCCTGACATGTAGTAGTCACTCAGTGAATGAGAGCTAACCCCATAAAGACATCCTCATCATTGTCATCAGTAACTGTCCTTGTTATTGACACTTTGGACCTGTTCTTGTAAATTCCACTGAATCATTCAGTCATTTCTTCAGTGTTCAACAAAATAGCATTGCCGGCGAACTATGTGTCAGGCATAGAAATCACAAAAATGAAAAACACCTGATTCTTGGTATTTCCAAGATGGAAAATGTTGAGGAATAGAGGTGTGTGCAAAGTGCTATGGGAGTGTGAAGAAGCATGTTGGTGGATACAAGTGGATACAGTCGGTGAAGTCTCTGCCTTCGGCTCAGGTCATGATCCCGGGGCCCTGGGATAGAGTCCCACATCGGGCTCCTTGCTGAGCAGGGAGTCTGCTTCTCCCTCTGCCTGCCGCTCCCCCTGCTTGTGTGCGTGAGTGCTCTCTCTCTCTGACAAATAAATAAAATCTTAAAAAAAAAAGTGGGGAAGGTAAAGGATTCATAGAGGAGGAAACATTTGAATGAGGCTGGAAGAAGATCTGAGATTTCAAAAGGACAGGAAAAAAAAAAGGACATAGCATGAGGCAAGAATAGTAGCTTGATAGACAAGAAGGAATGAAAAGAAACAAGGGTCAGAAGTGTGGTGAACTGGGCATGTGGAGTGGGTGGGCTGGAATAAATAATGACTGGAGACAAGACTGGAAGAATACCCTGGGGCCAGTCGGTAGGGGCTTGTTAGCCAAGACAAGAAATCTAGGCTTTTTCTTTTAGTTATGAGGAGCTAAGGTGGAGGTAAGGAAAAATGACATTAAAAAAAAGGTTTATGTGCAGTTCTTTTTTAAACTTGATTGCAATAAGTGATAACTTAGAAACCCAATTCCTTGTCTTCTTGTCAGCCTTTATTCTTGCTCACAAAACCCATTTTAAAAAATACTGGTCTAATAGATCAATTAGGCCATTATGGGACGTTCTGAGTGACAGACCTTAAAAAAAAAAAAAAAAAAAAAAAGGAAGGCAGTTGTCCTGTTATGGACCTGATTTACCCTCATCTTTGAGATTTGGTATTTTCATGTGAAGCAAATGCAAATGTCTGCAATTTTGTACTTGAATAACAATGATAACATTATTAGTACCGTCTTTAACGTTAGACAAAGGCTAAGGGAAGTGAACCGATCCGTGCATGCCTTTGTGCCCTGAGGATTGTGCACCTCCAATAGATGCACTAGTTGAAAAACAGCTGCTTGAAGCATTGCAAAGCATTTTGCAGCGGTTTTGCCTTATTCTGCCCTATGCTTGTCTTTCCAATCGACTCCGTGCTTGCTTGGGAGTATGCTCATGGTGCACTAAATTATATACCCATTTTACCCTCTCAAAGGTCCAGTTACTGTAGATCAAGTATAGAAACCTAAAATGAAATGTCTTCCCTTGTCCACTTAATCATTCAGCATTTATGGAGGGGGCACTATACGTAAGGTACTGGGGATCCAACAGGAATGAGTCAGACCCGGACCTTTCCCTCCAGCAATTCACAATCTAGTAAGAGACCAATTTAAAAAATATTAGTAGCGACAGCAGAATCCGCTAAGTATTGAGAAGGGATGTCTGACTCATTCTGGAGGTGGGAGGGAGGGAGGAAAGTAGTGTAAATAAAATCTTTTTTTAAAAAGTGGGGAAGGTAAAGAATTCATAGAGGAGGAAACATTTGAATGAGGTTGATGCTTAGACTGAGTCTTTGAAAGATGGAGGATTTTTGCTGATGGACCAGGAGGAGTGTGATGGGGGAGGGGCGATCCCAGGAAAGCACATTTGCAAAGGCAGGGCTATGAGATGAGACACATGATGATTTCAGGGTGCTGTCAAGAGGTCAGTATGGCAACCACTAGAGAGGGTGGGGTGTGATGGATGAGGTTGAGATCGAGGAGGTTGGGGAGATAGGATTCCAATAACAGTAATACCTTGCATATAAAAATTGTCAGTAGAAACCACCCTTGCACCTCCCCGTGCAGGGAAAGCATCCTTTAAAGGCCCAAGAAGTAGCTCTGGCTTACGCCTTTCTCTTCACTGGGAGCCGATGAGTCCGGGTGAAAGCTTTGGGCTCGGGTCCAGCTATGCTTCATTTGGCCCAGATCACTGGTGATTTTCCAGTGTCCCCTCTAGTGCAGTGGCTTCCCAAAACTTTTGACATAACCCAGATACACATTTCAGAATTTGTCTTCTTACTTAGTCTGTCCCCATGTGTTTGGACCCCAAGAAAAAGCCAGAACCCCACTGGCTGAGCCTGGAGTTGGCACTATGCCAATTTTCTTCTCTTTGATAATTGAGTCTTTCCTATAACTTTTTTTTTGCAATTTTCATCTCCTATAACCCTAAACAAAATTTTAGAGGGTTTCCATCACACAGGGGTCGGGGTGGGGAGCTGTGAGTGGTAAGAAATGGTCCAGGATTGCCTTTCTAACAAAGCCATAATTGCTCTTTGTTAGCAAGATTGGTCTGGTAATGGGGTAGCCAGTGTTTGGGTTTGATTACATTTGCATTAAGGTACCATCAGGATGGCGGCAGGGCGGTGGTCAGTGGCTGTGAAGGAGACAGCCTACAAATGGCTTTTCCTCCTCATCTGGGAGAGGTGTGACCTTTTGTCACAGAAAACGCAGAATTAATCTTTAACTTGGTCCAATACTTCATGCCCAGTGGCTGAAGGGCCTGGCAGTAGGAAATGAAGCCTGTGACTTTCAGGTAAGTTTTCCGGAGCCAAGTCCTGCTGGTTTCACAACACATTTGGCAGCAATGCCAGAATTGGAATAAACACATTTACTGAAGGATATGAGTCAACATATTCCCCTTCCGCTCGCTGCCCCCTCTTCCTACCACACGTGGCTACCTCTCACCCTCAAGGAAGACCACGTTGATGGCAGCACTTACTGAGTGAGATCGGCCATTCTTCCTCTGTGAGGTTGGAATAACAATAAATACCTCATGGGATTCTTGAAATGAACAACCAAAGTGACATATCTATGGAAGGGCTCTGCCCCCCACCCCGACTGTTTAATGAGTCAGTTCATTCATTCATCAAATGCTAATGAATGCTGCCTCTGAGGGAGGCTCTGGACCAGGCGATGTGCTGAGCAAGGCAGCCATGATCTTTTCCCTTGTAGCATGTATAATAGGTGATACATAAATGCTGTGGGTTTTTTTTTTTCTTTTTCCATTGCTCTACCCAGTACTTTGCTTTTAGTGGATGCTCAATAAGGAATGACTGAATTCCTTAATAATAATAAAGGATTATTATTATTTAAAAATTATTATTATTTAAAAATTAATAATAAAAAGTCAAAATAAATGAATAACAGAGACTGATTTAGAATGGCTTTCTTGCTTTCATAGGAGAATGGGAGACAAGATCTGAGGCCAGGAGGGAGGAGAGATGAAGATCTCTGCTAGCTGCCCTTTCCCTTCTACAGCACGGGGTTCTTTGAGAATGCAGAGAGTCAGAGAGGACGGGAACCTTCCCAGGGAGCAATGTGTTCGATAGCTTTCTGTTTCCTTCTCAGGCTCAACTCCTATCTGTATTTGACAAACCCAGTGTTAGTTGGGGCACTTGTAGTTGTTTAAGATGTATTTTGGCTCCTTTGTGTTCAGTGATTCCACGCTGTTAGATCTGCACCAGGAGGGCTAAGGATCAGTGGATGCGTTGTTGTTCCTTTCCCTGTGTCCTCTCATTCCTGTTAAAGGACATTGCTGAGGATAGGGCATTTTCTTGTTGGATTCTAGCTTGGGAGAAGTCGGCACTTGGGAAAGTTCACTGCCCTATAGCACTGCACTAGAGTGCTTTAGGAGAAAAGCCCACCCACTCTTTAGTCTGGACTCTGGGTCTTTTTTTATTTTTTAAGATTTGTATTTATTAGAAAGAGAGTGTGCACAAGCAGGGGGAGGAGTGGGAGAGGGAGAAGCAGACTCCCAGCTGAGCAGGGAGCCCGATGCAAGACTAGATCCTGGGATCATGACCTGAGCTGAAGGTAGCCACTTAACCGACTGAGCCACCAGGCTCCCTGGACTCTGGTTCTTAAGGTGTTTTCAGTCTTGTGTCAGAGAACTGACTTTTCCTTCTGGCCTTTGGTAACGGAACTGTTGTGTTGCCTACTAGTTCTTACTGGCAGGGAGACTCTGGGGCCTAGAAATTAAAGGAACATTATTAATTTGCTATTCCTGGCTGTGCATTGTGCCTATAATCTTCTAGGTGATCCCCACAGCTGTGAGGAAATGCTCAGTTGGATGGTTTGTTGTTGTTAGTTTGCTTGTTACTTTAATTACAGAAAGAAATCAGGGAAGCTTGCAAAAAAAAAAAAAGGCCTCTACGTTTAACTTCTCTGTAGATATATGGCGATTATACCAACAATTAGAAAGTGGGGCGTCTGTGAGTAATACATTTCTGTTGTATGGCCTGGGTGTGAATAGGAGTGTCACTGGATGGCTGACTCTTAGAATCACCATGATGTTACATCACTGTGATGTTACCGGCTCTAAGTCCCAGCGGCTCAGACCCCTGCTGAATAAAATACAAAGGAGAGAAGTCATTATGTTTTGTGTCTGTAACAAGCCCCATCCCTGTTTTTCCACTGTGGTGAAGAAGTTCTTTTCGGCCTTTCAGCTTGTGTCTTTGAAGTGCTGTGACTCCTATGCATTTTAAGTGCATGAGTTGGTGCACGGCACCCCCCCCCCTTTTTTTCCCCTCTCCTGCTCTTAGAACTGCTGAGATTGCAGCTTTACTGAGCCAGGTGAAGTCTTGTCATGTGCCCCACCTCAGGGTAAGAGGTGTTGAACAAATTAATGAAGGAGAGTTGTATTTATTTGCTGTTCAGGCTGGAGGTATGTTCCAGTGAAATGGTCCTCCTTGGTCAGTGCTTCTTGCAAGTCAGGGGACTTGATATGCGGGTGTTCGGTGCCACACAAGGGGTGAGGCTGGAAGTCACTGAGTTCATTTTAATGCTAAATCACAGTTTCAAAGGAAATTGAGGAAAACAGACTGATTCCTTATAGACTGAATGCTTATTTACCAAAGTTTGGAGTTGCAACGTTTTCAACCTTAAATCTTTGTTCTTTGGTTTGTTGTTTTTTTTTAACTTTACATTGTATTTTAAGTGTTTTCCCTGTTGCTTCCTAGTTATGTCAGCTCAAGAAATTCTGGACTTTGACGGATTAACAGGGAAAGCCTGGTGACATAACACAATAGAAGCTTACTTCCTGCTCACATTAATTGCTCATTGGTGTCAAGGTGTTTGTGTGTGTGTGTGTGTATGTGTGTGTAAGATTATATAAGGGCTGGTGAAGGGGAGGGATAAAAGGGAAGGAATTTTGTCTCTGTAGTGACTTGGAAGTTTCAAGGCTGATGGAGGCTCTGCTCTCTTCCAGTGTTGTTCTCGGCATCAATATCAGCAGATGAGGAAAAAGCATATGGAGAAGGATCATGGGAGAGCTTTTATAGACCAAGCAGGAAATCTGTACACATCACTTATGGTCAGTCACATGGCCACTTCTTATTGCAGAAGAGCTTGGGAATTGTAGGCTAGCCTTATATTGAGTTGCAGAGGGAAAATGGTGTGATGAACAATTAGTTGGCATCTGCCATCTTAATGTTCATGACTTTCTTTATAATAGTTCCATATAATTTATTCATCAAAAATGCCCTCATTTATATTTATCTTTTTCCCTGTTTTTGAGATCTGTGTCTCTAGTTTTTGCCATTTTTTGGCATATGCTTTTTTGTCTGTAGATTTTTTTTAATTAACATATAATGTATTATTTGTTTCAGGGGTACAGGTCTGTGATTCATCAGTCTTACACAATTCACAGCGCTCACCATAGCACATCCCTCCCCAATGTTCCTTTTTTTTAAGTTCTTATTTAAATGCCAGTTAGCAGACCCTGTTATATTAGTTTCAGGTGTACTGTATAGTGATTCAGCGCTTCCATACATCACCTGGTGCTCATCACAACAGGTGCACTCCTTAATCCCCATCACCTGTTCCACCCATACTCCCCCCCCCACCCCCCCACCTCCCCTCTGGTAACCATCAGTTTGTTCTCTGTAGTGAAGAGTCTGTTTGCCTCTCTCTCTCTCTCTCTCACTCTTTTCCCCTTTGCTCATTTGTTTCTTAAATTCCACATATGAGTGAGATGATGTGGTATTTGTCTTTCTCTAACTGACTTATTTCTCTTAGTATAATACTCTTTAGCTCTCTATCCATGTTGTTGCAAATGGCAAGATTTCATTCTTCTTGATGGCTGAATACACACACACACAACATCTTCTTTTTCATTCATCAGTCAGTGGACACTTGGGCTGTTTCCATAATTTGGCTGTTGGTAGACCATGCTGCTGTAAACATCAGGGAGCATGTATCCCTTTGGATTAGTATTCTCGTATTCTTGGGTAATAGTACTGCAATTGCTGGGTCATAGGGTAGTTCTATTTTTAACTTTTTGAGGAACCTTCTACTGTTTTCCAGAGGGGCTGCACGAGTTTGCATTCCCACCAATGGTGTAAGAGGGGTTCTGTTTTCTCCACATCCTCACCAACACTTGTTGTTTCTTGTGTTTTTTATTTTAGACATTCTGATTGGTGTAAGGTGATATCTTACTGTGGTTTTGATTTGTATTTCCCTGATGATTAGAGATGTTGAGCATCTTTTCATGTGTCTGTTGGCTGTATGTCTTCTTTGCAATAATGTGTATTCATGTCTTCTGCCCATTTTTTAATTGGATTATTTGTTTTTTGGGTGTTGAGTTTTGTTGAGTTTTGTAAGTTATTTATATATTTTGGATACCAATCAGGTATGTCATTTGCAAATATCTTCTCTTATTCCGTCGGTTGCCTTTTAGTTTGTTGATTATTTCTTTTGCTGTGTAGAAGCGTTTGATTTTGATGAAGTCCCAATAGTTTATTTTTGCTTTTGTTTCCCTTGCCTCGGGAGACATATCTAGAAGGAAATTGTTATGGCTGATGTCAAAGAGGTATAGATTATTTATTTCTATTGAACTATTTCTTTAAAGTTATCCCAGTATTGTCATAACTGGGTAACACAGGATGAAGTTTTTTATGGTTTTACCATAATACATCCTTAAGTAATGCACAACCTGTTTATAAGATTCCAGAAGTACACCTGAATTCCTTGAGGAAGTAGACAAGTATGTAGAGTAGTGATTAAACTTTCAAAGATCCTTTCAACAGTGGCCCACCCACAAACTGCTAAACAAAAACCAAATAGCCTTGGTATTTCAGAATGTTACTTTGCTTAATAAGTCAGATGGGAGACAGGAAACCATGGTTAAGAACAAGCAAATCGCTTTCCTAAATCCAGAATTTTGAGACTTCTTAAATATTGTTCTAAGAACATGTTTCTGTAAATTATAGGGAAGAGCCAATCAGGTGGATGGCAGAAAAGATTAATGGGATGGAAGTTAGAAAACATTGACGTTAGTGTTAGCTTTGCTGCTACCAGCTCTGTGGTCTGGGGGAAATTGTTTTACTGGCCTGGGCCCCAGTTTTTTCCTTTTAAACAGGGATATTGGACTAGGTAGGTAATTTCTGGGTCCCTTTCAAACTTGGAAATTTTATCATGTTAAGAAACTTTTACAGAAAGTTATTCAAGTTTGCTGTGATGCTGAACTTTTCCAGTTTTGGAAATGTTGAGGCAGCAAAATTAAATTGCAGGAAGAACTTTCATGACTGTGAGTGGGCAGGAGAGTAACAGGTGACTTCCGAGATAGACAAGTATCAGATAAGGTGTGGGATGAGAGAATAACCCAAACTGTATTTGTAGAAAGATGACCTTGTAGCTCTCTAGTAAGACCCTTGGAAAGAGTCAGGTTGTCATCAATGGCTGCTTCATCAAAGCAAATACTGAAAACCATGTGGTCTCTATATTGGATTCTTAGAATTTCACCTCGTGTTTTGTGACCTTGGGAAGTTACTTAAAATCTCTAATCCTTAGTATCCTCTTTCATAGACTGGAAGTAATAACATCTATCTTTGGAGTTAAGAGAGACTGAAATTTTAAAACGCAGCATAGTGCTTAGCACATAGAATGTACTTGATAAATGGTTCTGTATTGTTATGGCTGAAGCTAAAAGAACAAAAGATGTTGGACAAAATTAGGAAGGAATTTGGCAATATCATGTAAAACATGGGGATTAAATGAGCCAAATCTTGTGAAAGTGTTTAGCACAATGCCTGCACATAACATATAATCAGTTGAGGTTGGTTGAATCTGATTCACCAGGGAAAGCTAGGATGTTTGGGGAATATTTTAAAGGTAATAAGAAAGAAGACAATCATGTCTTTTTCATAAAATGAACTTCAGAGGCAATTTACCGAGTCTAGCCCACATTTTTTTAATAATTAAAAAATATGTATATTTAATGCCACATTATTTTCATTTTACAACTAGGATTTGGTCTTATCAAGCCCTGTATTATAGGTATATGATCTCATGGAATCCAGTAAATATTTGGCCTTGAGATTGGTGGTATAAACAAAACCCTGAGTCAGGAACTTGCTCATAGTTTTTCCTGCTTGATGCATGAGTAAATGTCTCATTGGCCAGAACAATAAAGAAATGAGGTATTAGGATCTAATCCATTTATGATAGAAGATATAATATTTGCATGTTCTAAAACATGCAACATCAGTGTTGCTCATTTTTTACTGGAATTTGGTTACTCTATTTTCTTTTCATCATTCAGTTTCGCCAGCTTCCCCCACCACTAATTTATGCACATGGCAACCTTAACCATGTTTCTTCAACAGATTTGCAACATGAAATGATAGTTTTGATTTATGTTTTATAGCCACTTGAGAGAATGATTTTTTAAATGATAGTTAAATGCTGAGCTATTCCTGGGATTGCAACATGGTTCCCTTTCAAATATATCTGATCTGAGAATTTCAGCAAAAGGCAAAAAAAGAAAAACCAGCAAGAAATAGGACAGATGACAAATGCTGTATTGATGTTAAGTAAAGACAAGCAAATTGTGACCTAAGCATGTTTGTCTCGAGGGAGCCGGCTTGGGAGCTTTTCTGAGTGTTTGGGTTTTTTGCAGGATTCTTTTCCCCCAATCACGTTGATAGAGGCTGGATTACAGTTGAGGATGGGGAGATTAATGGCCTGTTGTGGCTAATCCACCAAACCCCTACTCCTGTTTCTCTTAAATTGATTGAATTTAGAGGAGCTGAAGATACACCCACACCAGCTAGCCTGATATTAGAGCCCAGTGAATTAATGAAACTTAATAGCTTTAAGTACATGTAAGCAAGAATCATGGAAACTTATAGAACACAGTCCCTTTTTGCATTAGGAAATTATTTTATTAATTGCATATTAGACTAGATCCCAATGTGTTGTTTCATAATCTTTTTTTTTTTTTGGAGAACATTTTTACATGATTACATTTTAAAAGCATAACCATAATATAACCCAATTTTAAGTAATTTAGAGAAGAATAGGAAAGGAAACATTACCTGGAATCACACAACCTGAATGCAAACTATTATTAATAGTTTGTTCTCCTCTAGGTCTTTATTTATAAGCGTTTTTAGGTATTTGCAATTTTACTCCACTATTATGTTTGAGCAAAAGTCATTTGAGATAAATACATGGTTTATGTACATTACAGCAAGTCCCGCCTAACATGTAGACAAAACCAATATGAAAAGAATTATGGATGTAGATGGATAGATATGGGATTGATGAAAATCACAATTTTATGCTAAATTAGTGAACTCATATTGGATGAAATTTGAACAGAATTTAAATTTCTAAATCTTTAATTATGAATCTGTTGCTCTTGAAAAAAATAATTAGTAGGGAGATAAAAAGATGAGAAATGTAATCACAGTACTGGGGATTTTTGAGTAGGGAAACACTTGGAAGAGACAATTTATAAATGAGGTTTTGAAAATGTACCATTTAACTATTAAAACACTGGTAAGCTATTTGAGACAGACATAGATTTAAACCCACACGCTGCCTCTACCAAGCTGGCAGGCTTTGGGTAACTTCTTGTGCATCTCTGTTTTCTTTCTCTTTTTTTTAAATTTTTATTGTTATGTTAATCACCATACATTACATCATTAGTTTTGGATGTAGTGTTCCATGATTCGTTTTTTGTGCATAACACCCAGTGCTCCACGTATTAAAGAGGGCACGTGCATCTCTGTTTTCTAATCTGTAAAATGGGGATAAAAATAGCCACCTCAGTGATTGTTTGGTAAGTGTTACATGGCATATGAAAGTACAGTACTTAGTATGTTACTATTGGGCACCTAATAATGGCTTAATAAATGTGACCCATTAGGAACATGACATTCCTAACACGTAAGATGCAGCCAGCCACATCATCTTTGTAAAGGAGGTGGATTCTTTGAGTTACCTGCTTTGCAGGGAATATTGTTGTAAAAGTTCAGAAACCTTCATCTCTCCCCCTGACTCTACAAAAAAAGAGCTCACGCTGTGAAAACTGATGCTTCCAAGTTGTCTGTCATACTCCATAAACACCCTTCCAACTTTGCTCCAACTTGCCCACTGTCTCTCCTGCGAACACGCTTGGCACATCCTTACCCTGTGCCTTTGCGTGCTGTGTTTCTCCCCCTGGTTCTCGCCCACCTGAACCATACCCATCTCACAAGTTCAGCTGGGGGGCTCCTTCTCTGTGAAGGCTGTACTGATCCCTCAAGTTAGAAGGTCTCTTTTGGTCCTCTATGCCCCACTGGCTCTTCCTGCCTCCAGTGCTGCTCATCACTGAGCTGTCTTTCTTCCTCTGTCAGACAGCAAACTCAGCGTGGTCAAGAGGCATCTAGTCAACTTGCGTTTTCTGTTCTCACTCCTAGCACAACCTGTGGGTTAGGTGGGTTTTTCTCCCCGATCTGTAGTGCTGATTACAAGATTATTTGCAGATATTCCAAATAGTGTTTGTGGATTTAAGTTTTATTACCTTTTCTCACCTCGTCCCTCTTAGAGATACTACCACTTGGGATGGGGCTCAGCAGCCACACTCTGGGCCAAATCTGGCTTTGCCGCTTCGCATCCTAAACAGAGTTTTCTCGGAACACAGCCATTCTCATTCATTCGTTCGTCTATGGCTGTTTTTATACCACAGCAACAGAGTTGAGGAGCTACAACAGAGACAGTGTTGCCTGAAACACCTAGAATATTTGCTATTGGGCCCTTTACAGAAAAAGTTTGCAGCCCCTAATGCAAACAATTGATTTTGAATGCTTCCAACAGATAGAATAATAAACTGGGTGCCTGGGTAATCCATCTTCTTCAATGAAAGATTAGTTAAATTATATATGAAATATTCAAAAACATTTTTTAAGCCTTGAGGCTTTTGAACTAGAGAATTATCTTGACTTTTGTGGGCATCTTGGCAGTCTTGACCACCCCAAGTGGGTTCCGTAAGCACCCACTGCTGTCAGAAACCGAATAAGAACTCTTAGTTGGTGCTGATTTGGATTTGTAAAGCTTCCTTTGCTGTCAGAGGAGCTGAGAGTAGCCCTGGCCCAGCCCAGGCAAACATTCGGAGGGGAAGCCACCCTCCCCTAAGGGATGGTTGGTGCTGGGGATGGCAGCTTGGCGGGGAAGGAGCCAGCTTTCTGAGAGTACGGTTCTGCTGTCAGCTCTTTGAAAAAAATAACTCTCCTCTTCAGGGAATGTGAAGGTTCAGACCACATTCAGAAATAAGAATATCACCTGGAAAGACAAGCAGTTTTGGGAATGACAACCTGAAAAATCAAACCTTTTCCCCAGATGATTGAGACAAGCCAGACACATGACCTCAGCCCTGATCGGTTTCTGCACTTGGACAGAGCATTTTCTCCCAGATAGCTAGCTGAATGAGTTTTGCTGGGCTCTGGGAGATGGTGGTCGTCCTCCCAGGACAGATGGAGAAATTGAAAGCAAGAAGCAGCGGCCTAGCCTAACCACAGAGGGAGGAGGTTCTGGCAGTTACCCCTGCAGGACTCCCAGGAGCTGGATTTCCAGCCCTCTTAGACATGGCCTTTGCACGGAGAAGCCCCTTAGGCAGATTTCAGAATAGAGGCTCTTTTGAACTCTAGAGCAGGACTTGGCAAGCACAGGGACCCCCAGACCAAATCTAGCCTGCTGGCTGTTTTTAGAAGGCCAGGAGCTAAGAATGTTTTCCATTTTTAAGTGAATTAGAAAAAAGCAAAAGAATATTTCATGATACATGAAAAATATGTAAAACCAAATTTCAGTCCATAAGTAAAACTGTATTGAAACCCAGCTACGCCGACCCATTCATTTATGTATTATCTATTGTTGATGATTGCTTCTGCATAACAACAGCAGAGCCGAGTGTCAGAGCCTATAACCTGCAAAGCCTAAAATATTTACTATCTGGCCCTACACTGAAAAAATCTTGCCAATCCCTGTTCCAGTGTGCCTGGGATATGATCATTAAAATCAGCTTTCTCAAAGTGTAATATATATAACATGCACTCGTTTTAAATCTACTGTTTGGTGAGTGTAGGGAAAGAATGCCGTTATGTAACCACCACCACCATCAAGCTACAGAGTATTTCCATGAGTAAGACTCATGTAAGTAGACATTTCCACATTTTCTTGCACGCCTTTGGAGTCATTCCCTCTGTGAGTTCAATCCTTGAACTCAGGCAACCACAGATCTGATCTCTGTCAATAGTTTTAAATGTCTTTTAAATGTCTGTTTGCTGAGCATTTCGGAACACTGGAGACTAAAGGAGGGTGGTGGTTGGGGATGTGTGAAGACAAGAAGTTGATTTCATTCTTCCATGTGAAAATTCCTTAGCTCACTACAAACACCCATTCCAGACCAGCTTCTTCACTGTTTCCAATATTAGCAGCTGACAGGCATGGTACAAGGAGCTCCCCGTCTATGATTTCATTTAATTGCTTAACCTTGTAAGGGAGTGCTTACCCATCTTCCATTTTGTTGAGACGATCTTAGGCCCCCAGGTTAACTCGCTGAAGGGCATCTGGCTGATAAAGTGTAAACTCAAGATTTGAGCTCTGATCCATCTCAATCCAGGGCTTGAGCTCAGCTACCATCCCACACCCTTACTCAGTCTTGTCCGCAAACCTGCTTGGGGGTGTCATGTCAGCGTTTGGTAGAGGAAGGAAGCTCAGAAAAGTTAAATGACTGTCCCAAGTCACCCAGCTACGAACTGCCAGAGTCAGAAGGCACAAAGCAGAGAGCGGTTGGAAAACGTTATTTTGAAAAATCAAATTCCCCGTCCTGCAAAGGGGTGAACTAAGAGCCCAGGGGAGCGTGCTGTAGATAATGCAGGGATGAGGGTGGCAGGAGTGAGAAGCAGTCTTGAGCCAGTTGTACTTTTGTTTTCTAAACCAATGGCTATTCCAAGGCTATTTAATTTCATATAAATAAGTAATGGTGGTAAAGTGCTTTAAAAGACACTGAGGGGTACGTCCATGCTGACCAACATTAATAATCAAAATCTCTTCCTGTCCCCTCACAAAGAGCATTCTGTCTACCTTGGGGGGGGGGGTGAAAATCACAGTCTCAGAGTCCAGGCACGTAGCGTGTTCTCTTTCTGTCCTCCTCACACCCACTATTAGAAAGGATGGTGCAATTTACCAACCCATAGTTTGAACAATGGCACTGCATTTCTACAGAGCCTTTTCATTAAGTACTCGGCCCTTAAAGGGCACCCCAAAATATTCTTCATTGTTCCCATTTTCAAGGACCACTCCCATCAGCCTCTGCAGGCTCTTCTTATAACCTAGGACAGGTGGCTATGTCCACTGGGGTCCTTACTTTTAAATAATAGAACCTCTTTAAAACTCCTGTAAGCAGACAAAGTTTTTTTATAATTATTGTATGGAATGTAAATCATTTGATGTTCTAATTTAAAAAAAAATGTTGAGGACTAGATTTAAAAACCCAAACTCTAAGAGGCAGACAAGATGTTCATGAAAGTGTTTGAGGTGCTCACAGAATCCATGGTGGTGGAAGAATTGGAATTGGAGGGTACACTTGCAAGAATGTACTATGGGATTGTTCTAGAAAACACTCCTGCTCTTACCACTGCTGGGCAGAGATAGCCAAATCCTGTCACCCATGTGGAGGGGTCACTAGACACCACTGGTGCTCAGAAAGCTGGACACTTCCACCATCAGCCTCACCAGGAAATGGGTGCCCCACCAGACCTCCTTCCTCCTAACACCACCATCAGAACGGAAGAGTCTGGGGGCGCCTGGGTGCTCAGTCGGTTAAGCGGCTGCCTTTGGCTCAGGTCATGATCCCAGAGTTCTGGGATCGAGCCCCACATCGGGCTCCCTGCTCAGCAGAGAGCCTGCTTCTCCCTTTCCCTCGGCCTGCCGCTCTGCCTACTTGTGCTCTCTACCTCTCTGTCAAATAAATAAATAAAAAAATCTTAAAAAAAAAACAAAAACGGAAGAGTCTGGCATCTGAGAGTGGCCAGCTTCAGTCACATGCCTGTGTTTTATCAAAAGCAAAGTTCAAGATTCTGCCTGGGTAGGATTGAACACTAAAGGCAGGAAATACTCCAAATAAGTGGATTGGTTGGATTGGTTCAATAATGGCCCCCCAAAGATGCCCACATCCTAGTCTTGGAAATCTGTGTGTGTGTTACTATACATGGTAAAAGGGACTTTGCAGATGTGATGAAGTTAAGGATATTGAGATAGGGAGATTTTCCTGGATTATCCAGGCAGGCCTAGTGTAATCACAAGTGTCCTTAGAAGAGGGAGGCAGGAAGAACAGAGTCAGGTAAAGAAGGTGTGGTAATAGAAGCAGAGGTTGAAGTGAAATACTTCGAAGGAGGAGTTAGGGGATCGAAGGCTACACAATGCAAAAGGTCTCCAGTGGTTGGAAAGGCAAGGAAATCGATTTTCCCCTGGGGCCTCAAGAAGGAACACAGGCCTGTTGACACCTTGATCTTGACCCAGATCAGATTTCTGAGATCCAGAAATATTAAGATAATAAATTTGTGTTGTTTAAAGCCACTATAGTTGTAGTAATTTGTTACAGCAGCAATAAGAAATGAATACACATCAAAAAAGTATTCAAAAGGTGAGGGGAGATTAGAAAGCATGAAAATGTCCTGCACAGCAGCACTGAAGGAGAGCTAGAAAGATTGTTTCCCATATCCAATTCACATTTTTTGAGAGTGTTCCAACAGAGTCCTGAAGCTAGGTTGAGTGAACAAGCTGAGTAATCGCTTGTGATTATTCAGCTTGGTCACCTACTTTATTCATTCCATGATTTATTCAACAAATGTTCCGTTCGTTAAATAAACATTTATTGGAGCTAAGTGCCAAGCACTGTGAAAGCTATTATGGTTACAAAAGAAAATAAGAGAGTAAGACTTCAAGCTAACAGTTGCGATGCTCATAGACACTGGGTGAAATTTAACCAATTTTCAGTTGTCTCTACATATCAAATCCCACAAAAAAATGTACACTAAGGTGGTTTTGAAGAATGGGAATTAGGATGTCCTAGTGATTTCAGAAGAGGAGCCCCATCAATTCATGTATAAAGATAAAATAATTGGAATAATTATTTTTTAATTAATGCCTATCATAAGAATAGTCAACACTAGTCCTCTGTGTTAAAGGTGATATTATTTTATTTGCTTTATTTTCATATAATTATATAAACTCCATGAGTTATGGACAATTATCATCCCCATTTTACAGATGAGGAAACTGAGGCTTAGAACAAAGGACCATAATTCACATTGCTAGCTAACAGACCTAGGATTTGAACTTCTGGTCATTTGACTCCTGGGGGCGTGTGTTTGCTGCTCTGCCTGCTTATGTACCAAGCACTAGGTTAGGGGCTAGAGATTTCACATGTGTAAGAGAAAGAAATCCCCCAGAGAAGTAAACCTCAAAAAAAAATTTTTTTTTTAATATTTTATTTATTTGACAGAGAGAGACACAGCGAGAGAGGGAACACAAGCAGGGGGAGTGGGAGAGGGAGAAGCAGACTCCCCGCCGAGCAGGGAGCCCAATGTGGAGCTCGATCCCAGAACCCTGGGATCATGACCTGAGCCGAAGGCAGATGCTTAACGACTGAGCCACCCAGGCGCCCCTAAACCTCAAAATTTAATAAGTAAAACGAGCCACGGAAATGCAGACAAAGAATTACATAGCTTTCTAAGGTGACAGCTTCTAAAGGGTAAAACCCTCATTTGGATACATAATTTCCGGTCTCTTTGGTTAAAGATCATAATTATTTTACTATTGAGGTAGGAGCAAGCCCCATATTGCTTTCACCGATTTAGATACAAAATGTATTCTCCTAGATTATTTCAATTTTAAAATCATATTCCATAAGGAATATACATGAATTATACTCTCCCTGTTTTCCTCTTTCCCTCCACCCGTAGTTGTATGCTAAGGTAAATGCTTTGGTCAGTAGTGTTGTTTACTGGAAGCTTCTTGACAGAAAGTGTAAGGGTTAAGGATGCAACCCTCTAACACCTTGTTCTAAGCTAGGTGCCTCCCCTCTGTAATGGCTTATCAAGCATCCACACAGAAAATGTTGAGGCTGGGTTGGACTGTGAGCAAGGACACATAGATCTCACTTATCACTCCTAAGTTGAGTAGATAGGGTGTGTAAGATCTCTTGACCACAGAGCCAAGGGCTACATCTTTCCCAAATGGTGCCCAAGCATTCTGTTCCTTGGGGGCTGGAGTTGCTGTTTGCTGAGTTACTGCTCAGCAGTCCGGTGACAGATGGTATGCCTTGCTCATTAAATCAGAATCCTCCCCACTCCGAGGGCCCCAGGCATGTTGGGAGACAGACTTGATGGTGTTTTCTAATGCTGATGGTCTACAGCTCAAGAGCGGGAAGATAAATATTCTACTTCATTGTGCATCCACTAACTTAAGCCTTACTGGGTCTATTCCCTTCACTTTGACAGGATACATTTAGAAAAGTGAAATGAAGTGCTTTTAGGCACCCAGCTCCTCCATCTATCACTTTGTCTTGTACTTTCCAAGCTTGGCCCTTTTCTCTGGAGACTTGTCTTCACACAGTGTTTTGTATCAGTTACTTACAATATCGTCAACCAAAAAGAGACCTTCCTAGTCCAGAGTCAGGGCTTACCTTTGTTTTTGAGGCAGTGTTGTGCAAAGCTTGTTTCTTTGGAGAGCTTGTTGGAGGAAAAGATGACAACCCATGCAAAGAGGGACCCTGATATAAACCAGTGTGGTTCCAACATAGGTGATAAGTCTGATTCTAGAACAACCAAGTTAACAAGTTGTGCATTTACCCTAAGAGCAATGGGAAGCCACGGGAGGGTCGCATGATCACATCTGAGTTTTAAGACGACCTCTCTGGCTGCAGAGTAGAGAGTTGACTGGCAGCCAACAGAGGTAAGGGAGACAGGTCACCCTGAGAGGGGCAGTCAGGAGACCCTGGTGGCAATCGGAGTTGGAGATAGAGGTCACCAGCTGAAGGTGGCGGTGGATATGAAGGGCAAGGGAGAGAACCAGGAACTGTTTAGGATTTGCGCCAACAGAGCCTAGTAAATTGCATATGGTGAGGGGTGAGGGAGAATGGTGGGTCAGAACGAGACCCAGGTTTCTGGCTTGTGAACCGGGTGGATAACAGTGGCGTTCATGAAGCTAGGGCACAGGGGCAAAGGGGAACCATCATGCATAGCAGGCACTGTGCATTGAGTCACAGAGAATTGCAAGACGCCTCGAAGGGGAGAGGGTGATGTAGAGTTGGGGGAGTGGTAAGAAAAGGAAATAATAACTTAAGAAAGAGAAGACAGTGTCCCCCACCAGGGAGTATATAGCAGGGCACAAGAACCAACAAACCTACTATGACCACAATTTTTAACTAATACTGGCAACACCGATATTACTAGCTGCTATTGATTGCTCAGTATATATCTAAACCTTAAATAGCCTTCAGTTCTTACAAAAACCATGTTGAGAGGCATCATTCATCACCCCGCTATAGCTGAACAGACTAAGGCTCAGAGAAATTAGGTAATTTCGCTGGAGTTAGAAAGCTAGCAAATAGCCAAGCTATGATTTGAACCCAAGTTTGTTTGGCCCTAAAGAATAAACTCATAACTCCTATGGAGAGCTGTCACCCCGAGGGACAAATAAAAGGGTGCAGGGTTGGAATGATATGTTAAGAAAAAATTACTGAGATAACAAAGAGTTGGATAGGAGGTCATTTTAAGAATATTTCTTGGAGAAGTTGAGGTCTGCTGGTTTTGAATGAGGCTATAGATGCCAAATCTCTGGGCACAAGTACATTAATTTGAAGTAGGGAGCAAATAAATGAGATTAATAACGTGTAGGGTGAAGAGGGCATTGGAGATAGCTTTTCAAACATCATCCTGCTTTATAACCTTTGATTATGCTACTTCGCCAGTGAGCTAAATACTTAGCACGGTCCACATGACTCTTAGGACATGCTAAGATACATTTGTGGACTCACTTCCTGCCTGCCCTCTGCGCATTCTGCACTTACAGCCCTAAAAGATCTTTCCTTACTCCCTACCACCTACCTACCTTCCTTCCTTCTTTCCTTCCTTCCTTCCTATTTGTATTTTATTCATTCTTTATCCACGTGTTTCTTCAATGATTATCAATTGAGCACCTACTGTGTGCTAGTAACTGTACTAAGTCTTCAGGGTCTTGGGGATAGAAAGATAAACGGCCTCCAGGAGACTGTGGGTGGTTGTGGTGCACGGAGCTCATAATCTATTGTATTAGACTTTGAAATACACCAATACAAACGGTGAAAACAGAGACCGAAAGAGAGTGTGGCTTTGTCTAAAGATGAACCCTGAGCCAGAGTTAAGAACACATAGAAATTTGTCAGATGCATGGAGGAGGGGGCTTTCCCGGCAGAGCAAATAACCTGCCTGCAAAGGGTGTTTGCAGAATGGAAAACAGTCTTCCCAAATGTCGATTTGAGCCATTTCTGAAATGTGGCTGTTACTTTTTCCCCTTGTTACCGGCCTTTGCATTCCTCTTCCAAAATCCTGAAGCTTCTTCTTTCACTGTCTTCTCTTTCTGCTTCCTTTCACTTCTTTGCTGACTCTGAATTAAACTCTTCATTTTGGATCTCTGACAGTTTCTCCCCTGCTTTGCTAACCACTTTAAAAAATAGACATTTAAAAGCCTTCTGTGGGTCTCCTGCTATGTTATGGCTCTCGTGCTGTGTGAATCGACGCTCCCTGCCCGGAGGATGTGGGCCCCACCGCTGGGGCCCCTGAGGCTGCGAGGCTTGCAATTGAGCTTTGCACCATGGGCTGTGCCCACCGTCAGCTTGGTTTGCGCTCCCCGGGGTCAGTCACCTGCTGTGCACCTGCCTTCAGCAAAGGGCACAGCACCAGACTGCTGGCTCCCCAACAGGGTGAGGCCTGGACAGGGCTGTGAGGCAGCCCCATGCAACATGGAACAGAGGTCCAGACTCACTCCCAGCTTTTCCTTACCTTCAGTGTCACGTGATCCTTGGTGCAAGCTCAGCCTGCCCATGGTTCTCGGGGCTCTTCCTGAGCAGAGGAAGGGCTGATGGAGGCCGTTCCACCCCATATATATTGGGTTCTGCTCCAGGGTATGCTTGCTGCTGTCTTGCTCCAGTCCTGCACCTCAGCTGAACCATGAGATTTCACCTCCGCGTGGCACCAAATCTCGTATGTTGGCTCGGTCCTGACTTGGGGCCCCTCTCCCTGCACCTAGTGCCTGAATTTCTACAGGCATTACACAGGGACCTTGGAATCTCTAGGCTTAGGGTACAGTGCCCTCCCTAAATTTGGTTCTACGACCTATGACTAAGTTCGCTAGAACCCAAAGGATTCATGTTGCCGGAGCCCCAGAAAAAAAAATGCTGAATTCTGAATATTCACTGTGCCTCATTCCCTTGCTGTGTCCCATATAGAAGTCAGGAACCCAGATCCCAGAGATTGTTCTCCATTCTAATTATTAGGAATAATACAGCAGTTAACACGCGCAGGGCACCTACTCATCCCATTACCGTGCTGAGTACTTGACAAGAATTAGCTCCCATGCCTTTAGGGTAGCTCCACGAGAAAGGTGTCCCATTGCGCTGGGATTCCAGCTCAGGTAGCCTTGCTCTAAAGCCCATTTTCTTAACCAGAATGCGCTTTATTGCACTTTATCGTCTGCCTCAACTGGATCCTCTCCTCTTGTTGTCATGCTCAGTGCTTCTTCAGCCAAACTCAGTTTGGACAGCCTCTTCCTCTGGGTCTGCTTTCTCCAAAGCTTTCATAGCTCTTATGGGCAAATCCTGTTCCAGTCTAAGCCCTTACTCCACAATTGGACAATGGCCAATTAAGTAATGTGCAGTTGAGTCTCAAAATGATTGTAGAGTGGACTTAAGGACACCAAAAGGACAACTCGTATCAGATTGTATACCAGGTAGCCAGTGGGTATTTATTGTGTAATATCTCTGTGCTCATCTGTTTTCCGTGCTATGATGGGATTTCATGGAGGAAGGGGTGTCAGTGGTTAAGCTCATAGACTACTCTAGAAGCAGACTGCCCAGACTTGAACACTTGCTTTACCACATTGATATCCATGTGACCTTGAGCAAGTTACTTTTAGTCTCTCTATGCCTCAATATTCTCATCTGCTAAGTGGGGATGATAATAGTACCCATCTTTTAACGTTCTTATAAAGATTAAATGAGTTAATTCATGTAAAGCATTTCTGCACATAGTGTTAAATAAATATTTGCTATATTGATGATGATGATTACAGAAAATATGGCAATATTGTCCCTGTTTCAAGAAGCTTTTGGTCTATTAAAACAATGCAAATCACATGAAACAAAATGAGACCATATATGATTAAATATTAGTTTGGAAAATGGATATCAAATGTCCAGTGAGGGTCTCAATAATTGTTGGGGAAAATTGGGAAAGGCCACACGGAGGAGGAACTTGACGATGGCTTTTGGGATGAGTAGGCTGGAGAGAGGCAGAGGGGGAAGTGGCAGTCTAGTCTCATTGACATGAGGGCTGCTTCCTTCCACAGAGCACTGATGGTCCTTGTTTGTTATTGCCTATTGGCTGCATTTCCATCCGCATGAATAAAGCCCAGGATTCTGGATCTAAGCTGAAATGTGGGGGGCTTGCATTCATCACGGGGTAGGGTGTTATTCTCCCTTGGATAGCAGAGCATGGAATGGCAAGTGATTGAAGAGAGAGTGTCCAGTGGTAGAGCTGGCCTGGAAGCCAGACAGTCCAGTCAAGCTTCCATTCGGCAGCTGACTTGGAAGGCAAAATGAAAGCATCACCCAAAAGATTGGAAATTGGGGATAAACGCTAGAGCAAGAGGACTTGGCATGAAAGATGGACAGCAGAGCATAGAGATGGGGAGCAGCAAGCTACAAAAAGCTGCAATTGATAAATTAAGGCAAATAAAATATTTTTAATAAAAGATTTACTTGTTTATGAGAGAGAGAGAGAATGTGTGTGCGCGCATGTGCAGGGGTGGGGGAGTAGGGGGAAGGAGAGGCAGAAGGAGAGGAGGAGAGACTCCCCAGCACACTCCCCACCGAGCACAGAGCCTGACACAGGGCTCTATCTCATGACCCTGAGATCATGACCTGAGCCAAAACCAAGAGTCAGATGCTTAACCAACTGAGCCACCCAGGTGCCCTAAGGCAAATAAATTCTAATTAAGGCATCAGATGAATTAACTCAAATTAAGGCATTAGACCCTACATCGGTGGAGTCCTAGGGAAATGGACCATAATGCAAATGGTTCCTAATGACAGAGATGGTGTTAGAAGAGATCCAGGTCTAGGGGTTCCAATGTGGGAATCGGCCCTCGACAGATCCACAGTAGGTGACCCGTGAAGGCCATGGTCAGATTCAGCACGGGGGGTGGGGAGGGGCGAGGAGGGGGGGCATTCAGTGATATGGGATGGTATGGGAAGAAATGTTATGATATTGAATGGTACGTCTTTCATTTAAAGTGTATTTATTAAGTTCCTACTGTGTTTTTTGAAATGTTGGCGGAGACAGAGGTGACTCAGCCATGCATCTTTCATTCAAGAAGCTAATAGTCGAAAAGATAAGGTAAATACTATTCACAAATAACTAATACAAGACAGAAGGCAGCGCCTGACATAAGGGAGGCAGAGATAGAGCCTTAGGAGGGAGTGATTGTTTGCATTGGAGCTTGGTGGCTCACAGTCTCAGAGCCCACATTGGAACCAACCCCGCCTGGGTCCAGATTTCTGCACCCTGTGCTTCATGTTGTGAACTTGGGTAGGTACACGCAACCTCTTTGACTATATCCTCGTCTGTGAACCGTGGATCAAAAAGGTACCTATCCACCTGAACTATTTCGAGGATTAACTGACATAGTGCATGTGAAGTGTGTGTCACTTAATAAATGATAGTTGCTGTTATGTTAATTCCAATGGACTGTTTCATTAGTGTCATATCCCAGGGGAATATAAAGCCACAGGATATCCAGTATCAGAGATCTAAGGGCAGCTGAAAGTGGAATAAAAGGGCAAAGAAGCGTGCTGGAGGAATTAACTTTCGCATAATAAAAAAAGGAGGATTGCCTTTTATTGCCTGGCTGAACCCCTTCCCTCCTTCAGGATTTACCTGCTGAAAGTTTGTATGTAATTCCCAGAGAACTGGAGGGCACCAGCTTCTCCTTCCCCACCTGCTTCCTCCCTGAATAGCATAGTGATGCCCTCTAACTAGAGTGGATCTAGTTGGTGAGAGTGTAAATGGTTATTCCATTATTGGAGAGCAAGTCTGCGGTGTCTGTTAAAATTTAAATGAAGAAAAAAATGAATGTCCCTGAAGCCACAGTTACACCTCTCATTGAACACCCAGGAGTGGTATGCACAAGTGTGCTTTAGGAAGCATATCCAAGATACTCAGTTGTTGTATCATTTGACCATAAAGACACTGCGAATAGCCCAAATATCCATCCATGGGAATGAGATAAATTCTGATAAGCTAAGATTCCACCATGTGGTGGAACCACATTGTACAATAGCAGGCAACTGTGCAGAAGTCCATGGTGGACCTCTCTGTGCCTACCTGGTGGGATCTCCAGAACATAGGTGAAACAAACTTGTTCTACAATAGGCGTAGTGCAGCTCTACATGTAGACATATGTATATATGTTTGTAAATACGTATTAAAAAGTCTACAAGGATACGCCTGAAACTGGGAACGGTGATTACCTTATAGGTGGAGTGAGGGTATGACGGCAGAGGTAAGGAGAAGAGAGGTACCTGAGCTTAATAGGTGCTGTCGGAATTGCCGTGAGGATGTGTTCATGCTGCATTGTCCGGTTGCAAACAAACAGTACATAAGTAAAATAAAGAAGCCTCAAGTGCTTACCCCCATTTGCCATATCTTTACCACACTCCTATGCACCTTTCAAAATGGTGGATGTCAGGTTCTTCTTTAGCAAATGCAATATAGAAGAAGCATGGTTTAGTTTATTCTCATGTGCTCTCCCTTTTAAAGCTTGTAAAAAAAAAAAAAAACACGTTGCCATTTTTTAAAAATTTTGCAAACAGTTGCAAAATTAAATTTGGCTCCTGAGTTTCATGGGGAATGATTTAATGTTCTCCCACACATTGCTGGCATGTACATATGTCCTAAATAAAAATGAGCTACACAGAAGTATAAATAACATTTATGTGAGATGGACAGTCCCGTTTAGCTTGTTTTCCCAGACGAGCATGAAAATGCCCATTTTAAATTTACATTTAGACAGGAAAATTACCATTATCTCAATAGTATGGGGGAAAATAATAATTCTAGAGGTTGATGCCTTCAAGTGCACAACAGCAAGCACATGACTTTTCCAACCATGCAGGTACATTAACTAAACATTCAGATGAAGGCTGCAGCCGTCAGCCAGACATTTGTTCATTTTCAAATATCTAAATGACTGATGGATTTCCTTTTTATTCATGTATAGGCTGTGGAGAGAGTAAATAGAGACCACATTACATCAAAATTAATAATTATAATAGCATATACTTGGGATGTTTTCAAAAACTGCATCCATATTTCTGCGTACCTGAACCTCAAAGGAACCCTGCTAGTTATTTAGAGCAAATATTATTCACACCATTTTATAAATGATGACATTGAGTTTCAGAGAGATTTAATGGGTCTGTCCAGGTTAGCGTGGGCAGTATCGTAGCCATGTTTTTGCTCACAGCACGTATCACTAACGTTACATTGTGTGTTTATCTTTTTTGTTTTGATCTGACTTCCTCATTGGAATGAAAATTTTATGAGGGCAGGGGCTTTGCCTTTTCTCTTCATTGCCTGGAATAGTGCTGAGAACATAGATAGGAAGTACTCTATAAATAGCCATTGGATGGATGGATGGATGGATGGATGGATGGGACCTGAGACTGAGCCAGCACCTAGTTCAGCATTCTTTCCACCACAGTATTCACCCCAAAATCTTTTAGTGATGATTATAAAGATAGAGAGGCATCTCCAGTAAGGAACATCAAGGAAAATCTGGTCATGGGCTCTCTCCTGGGGCAGACAGGGAATGTATCAAGGAAGAAAAAATCAGGGGTGATATTGGGAGAGTCAGTCACAAAGTACTTACCATGGTGAGGAGGTGCCACGATGCAAGGAAGAGTGTCACCAATCCTGACTCTAGAGGGCTTCCTGGAGGGGGTGACCTCTCAGCTGAAACGAACTGAATATTGAGTTGGAATTCTCCCAACAAAGGGGAAGAAAAGGCAGAGGGGCTGCATGTGCAGGAGCTTGCAGAAGAGAGAACCATTGATGTTTATGTGAAAACTGAAGGTGGTTTAGTATGGATAGGGAACAGCATGAGAGCATGGTAAATGCAGGAAGAGATAAGGCTGAAGATGTAAGTAAGAGGCAGATCACAGAGGGCCTTGGAAAGCCATGTAGAATGAAAAGTCCAGACTTCATCCCAAGAGCTGTGGGAAGCTACTTGAGTAACAGTCTTGTGGGCACAGAGGAGAGCAGACCTCACCCAGAAAGTTTCATGTGTCTTGCTTAAGCAGGCTCTAGAAGGATGAATAGGAGTTTGTCAGGTGAGCAGGGCAGGAGAGAAGTGAGGGATCCTGCAAGGTCAGCAAGACTGGGGCACTGTGTGAATCATGGGGCGTGGTGGAGAAGGAGATGGAAAGTCAGACAATCCAAGTTATGAGAATCTTGTAGATCATGCTAAAGAATGACTATTTTATTCCATAGGCAGAGAAGGATACTGTCTTCTCCAGGATCTTCTGAACCTTCCTGTATGACTTGTTATGTCATTTCTAATGTCAGGCTCCGATCGACTACATGTTATGTACAAGGCTGAGGTCCTTGGTGATATAACAGAATCCTGTACTCATCTGAAGGTAGTGGTAAAGGGCTTGACCTGGTTCTGAATCCTGGATATGTCACTTACTGAGATCTGGGGCCAATGCACTTAACTTCTCTGACCCTCAGTTTTGCCGTACATAGAATGGGACCAGTGATGACTCTTACTTGGCCAGCTTCATAGGATTGTTGTGAGGATCGACAAGAATGTGTATAAGAGGCTGTCCAAGGGGACCGAATTGTATGTGCAGTAGGGTGTGTGGTGAAAGAGAGGAGGTAAATGCAGGCCTAGAGAAGGTAAGGTAGGGTGTTGGAGAGCCAGGAAGTACAGGAAGGAGCCATGAAGTCAAAGGGAAGAAATTAAGAGGTGTGACAGGGTGGGATACTGGCTCAAACAAGAGACCGGAGAGTCCAGCAGGGACAAATGCAAGAGGAAGGATCTGTGGACAGGTCATTGGTTTGTTAGCCAGTAGGTATAAATAAATAGAGGTACACCATACTGTCTCTTAATGATTGTTCTAGACAAGATGCCTTTTTACAAAAGGGGCCCAAGGCTGTGCTTCCATGGCAGGCCTGTATCTGTCTTAAAGGCTCACTTCTCCAATCCTGATGCCTCTTGAAGTGCATTCGTATGTGAAAACAGTGGCAATGAAATACTCCCTCATTCATTTATTCATTAAATATTTATTGGTTCTGTCCTGGGAAGGCACTCTGCTGGATACTGGGACACATGGATGGACTCAGGGAGCTTACAGTCTAGCAGATAATCTTGAAAAGTATCTGAAAATGTCATTTTCTTAAGGAAATGTATCAAGCTTCAGTCAATGGCCTTTAACCCTTTGGCCTGCTTACCGTATATTCACGAGCCTTCTATTCCTGAATATTTGCTCAGAAATTTATTATTCTACCAGTTCTCTTTCCGTCTTTCCCCCATCGCTGATTTGTTTTCAGTATAACAGTGGTTCTACCTGGGGGATCTGCAGGCCCCAACAAGACCAGGAATTTGGTAATGAGACCTGGATTCTTTTTCAAGTTTTAAATGGAAACACCACATGATTTTTAAACAAATTATCTGTAATCCTATTACTAGTATACCCTACTACTTTTCTTTTTATATATTTATTATCTTTCTCTATACCTAGGTGAAAACATAGCATATGTACCATTTTTATGTCATTTCTTTTAATTAATAGTTCATCATAACCCAAATTTTGAAATTTGACATTCATGATGAAGCCAACCAAACAGGCTAACTCGAAGGTCAGGGATTTCTGCCTTTGGTCACGATGGTGTCCGCTCAGGCTCGCCATCACGGGCTGTCTCCCACCGATCAGAAGATGAGATTGGCAGCTATAGGCGTCTTAGCCTATTAAGATGGTGGACAGAATGTATTGATAATGGATTAATAAATCCATTAAAGAACATTTTTCAATACTCAGGGCTTGGTCAGGGGTGAGAAATAATGTCTTTGATGTTGTGAAGACCAAATTACCTATTAAAAAGGACTTTGCGAAACAGGACCCATCATGCAACAGAAATGGATAAATTAATGTTACATTTGGGGCTTTCCACTAATGATTGCCCTTGAATAAAATCCATGGCATTTGAACCCAAGAAGAATGTTTAACCTGTCCAATAAGGCTTCAGTAAGAACTGCCCTCCATTCCACTGTACTCATTCTGGGGCCTCTGTTTTTGTTTTGTTTATTTGCTTGTTTTTCTGGTTTTTTTTTTCCTTTTAATTTTAATTTTTTAACAAAGTGGGTAGCAGTATTCCAGAAGGCTATATCAGAAGCCAGTACCCTTGCTTTTCCTAGTGATATGAGGATTCTCAATAACCTGGAGAAGGGCAGGGATGAGGGTAAGCTAAATGAGGCACTTGCCTGGGGTAAAAATTGAAGGAGAGAGGTACCAAAAACCTCCGAAATCAAGGTAAGTCATACCTTGATAAAATATTTTTAAGAAATCAAAATTGATGCAGGGGAAAAAACCCACGATGGATGAAATAATCCAAATTTTTAATAAAGACAGGATCAGCATTACTGATTTTTCCTTTTGTCTTAGGTTACAAAGATGGTTCCTCACGGCACTGTTGAATTCCGTTCTTATTTAAAATTTGGATATCCTATTCACAATGGATTTTTTGCATTAACTTTTTAAAAAAATATTGCGGTGAAATATTCAGCTCAGTGGCTGAGTTCTGCCTCCCTCGCCTTACTCTGTCATCTGTGGATGTCCCTAGCATCTGTGGGTTCTTTATACAAATTTGGCTTTGCAGTGCGTTTGTCTGGTTTTTTAACTTTTTCTTACTCTTCTCCCTGTCCAAGCCACACTAACAGCTAGTGGGGTAGTTCTGATTGAGGGGTGCATAAAGTGATATTTGCTACAGAATAAAAGGCAGTAAGAAGTGTATTTGTGGAAGAGATGTTGGCTTGCTGATCCCAGTACTAGGCTAGTAATCACTGTGTCCTGGGATATGGACCAGAGGTCAGGGAGGAGTGAGAAGGTCAAGGCTCCAATGACCAGCTTTTCGCCTACAGGCTCCTGGAGGCCAGTGGATGAGAGGGCAGCGCAGGTGTGTGGCAGGGGCAAGAGTGTTGCTGGGGAGACAGTCTTTTTTTCTGCAACACAGCTTGTTCTCTGTGTTCTGAGCTGCCAGAGGTGGTAGACCTAGTGTCTTAACAGTGATTGCAAGTTAATACCCGGCATTTTATTTTGCCCGGATGTCGTGTGTGTGTGTGTGTGTGTGTGTGTGTGTGTGTGTGTGTGTGTGTGTGTGTGTGTGTGTGTGTGTGTGTGTGTGTGTGTGTGTGTGTGTGTAAGGTAGCCAGGAACGTCCTCAAATTTTCCCCCTTTTTGTGATTGCTGGAGGATGTCTACCAAGAGGCTGCAATTCTTTTTCATTTTCCATGAAGGCCTCTTTCTAGTGAGAATTGGGGATTGGGTTCATGGCTTCACATACCTAAGGCCTACAGAGTGATTTAGCTAAGAGTTACTCAGCAACTTTGTTCTGTGTGCACGCTCTGGGTCAGGCTTTCGTTTGCGTGCTAAGCAGCACTCGTATTTTTGGAGATAACATCCCACAGCACTTGTGTCTGCTTCCTGTCTCAATGCCGATGAATAGTCTTGCCCATAATAGTAGAATTGAGAGGAGCTCTGAATGTCTTCCTTGTCTTCTCATTTCACCAAACCAACTGAAAAAGAGATGATGGAGAGAAAGTGAATCCTTTGAGACCGCTTGGAAGACACTCAGTGACTTTGCCATAATGTCTGCGGAACACTTGATGACCCAGCCTTTTCAGGTCATCTGCCATAGGAAAAACTAACCATACTGGAGTAGATTAGATGCTGAACCACAGATGCAAAGATGGAGCGACCAGTCAGATTCTTGGGGGCATCGGAGGTGATGGGGGAAGGTTTCGCCAGGACAGTGGAGGATATCCAGGTAGGCACGCAGTCGTCCCCCAAGCAGTCCTGCCGCAGACAAGATCCCAGGAGGGGGCAGAGCACTGCCTTGGAGGGACCCAGCCACAGGAAGGGCTGGGATGCAAAGACGGGGTCCAGGTCTGAGCGTGATGGACATGGGTCAACACAAAGGGCACCCACCAGAGGAAATGGGGTACTTTGAAACCAGGATCTGATAGGTGGAAGCAGAAAGTTAGAATCAAGTTACTAAAATTAGCTCCTCTGGGTGGAATCAGGGTTGGAGTAAGATACACACGGCCCAGAAAGAGGACTACCAAATAAACTCTGACTTGATATATCCCCTTTGTAGGCCTGTGTTAGTCCCAGAGAAAGAGGCAGGGCTGCCCCTGCAGCTGTCAGGTTAAGTAACAGAGGAAGACAGTGATAAGGGTAGGGCAGCTTATACTTGCTAGGTGCTCTGTACCAAGGATGGTTTTAAAAAAACCCTCACATGTATGGCCTCACTTGGTCCTAGTGACACCTTGTGAGTTCAGTAGTATTGTCCTTCCCATTGGGGAAGGCGTGGTGCTTACCACGCTCCAGATTAAAGTGGCAGAGCTGGGCCTGGAGCACAGACAGTTTGGTTTGGGAAACACATTCTGCACCACTGTACTGTGGAGTTTATGTGAACAGATAGATCACTGAAGCACCCAAATTAGAACTTCCAGTGGTCCAAAAGAAATAGAAATCTGGGTGTGTGGTTAAACTTGAATCTGGTGACACATCTGGGAATAAACTCCTTTCCCACACTGGGAAATAAGGCTGCCTACAGGGAACTGGTAAATGTGGCAGAGAATCTTCATTCAGGAGCCTTACTCACAAGGTTTCAGCTTGGTCTTTCTAGAGCATTCTAGAATTCAGCCACACGTGTTCTTTCGTGCTGATTCTGGGGAGGCTGCTCCCTGAATCCCGCTCTGTTCCCTCAGCTTTTGGGTCCTTTGACACTGTTCAGGACCTTATTCCATCCCACTGTGGCTGTGAGAGCTGTCTTCTTCTCAAAGCTCCTCCATAGAGTGCACCCTGATTTATCTGCCTCTCTGGGTCCAACCTACATTGGTCCAAAAACATTACAACGGAAGTTAGACAACAGTGTTTGGTGGCTGGTGAACACACACGGTTAGCCAGGGAAGCTAGTTAATTAATGTTCATTTTAAACTAAACACCTTAAATTACTCACTTGAAATGTAAATACATATTTAACTTTGGCATTTCATCTTCCTTCAGTAGGAGGAAGTAGGAGGGCCATTCTCTTCTGTTTTGGTTAACAAATTCACATGTCATGTGGATCTTACTCTCTTTTGAAATTTCTATAATGTTCACTATCTAAAGAAAGCCTTTAGCAACTAATCACTTATTACATAGCAGTATCTTTTCTATTGTTGTCTTGTACTGTCGCTGAACTCATTAATTGCTATTTAAGTTTTCATGGGCTTGTCGTGTCTTCCCAAGGGTATTATTAATTGCCTAGGACAGGAATTATACCTCAGGGTTTTATTCTGTGGTCCCCAGGGCAGTACCTTGCACATATGTGTATCTGTGTAATTTTTTTTTACACACAACACTGATCTTTTTATTACTGAACACTGCCAGCAGGAGAGAGAGGGAGGAGAAGAGGGAGGAGGAGGTAGGGGGGAGGAGGGAAAGGCGGAGGGGGAGAAGGGAGGGAGGGAAAAAGAGAAAGGAGTCATCTCCTCATCCATCTGTGTTTTTCAAGGAGCTAGGTTATTCACGACTGGTACTAAGTTTACCTCCTCCCTTGCTCTTGGACTTTACACAGGCTGGGCCCTCTGTGCATCTTGAACAGCTAATCGGTACACACTAATAAACTCTCTCAGGAATTCAGGGTTGGTGTTTTTAGCCATAGTCCCTCGATTATACAGTATCTTTGGAGCCCCTGACTGATTTTAAAGGTGAAGAGGCACTGTTAAGTTGGGAAAGCAAACTGTTATTTTAGCAGTTGTTAGACTGGTGATTGAATATTTTAGTAGCAGACAGAGGAAGGGGGTTTCAAATCTCTGCATCGGCTTTGGACTGGAGTCCTCTTATGGAAATAAAGTGAGGAAAGGAAAAGAAAGTGATTTCCTCTCTGGTTGTTATGGTATACCGAGAGGGCAATCTGCCTGCATTCATGGTAAGTTGGGTCTGAAAGACATCCCAAATTTATGCATGAGAAAGGGCAGCAAGGTGTCCAGGTGGTCCTTTTGGCAGAAGAGCCAATGACATATATGGGGAGAAGGAGGAAGTTTGATCTTGCTATTTATAATAATAATGGCTAAGTTACTGATTCACTGACATATTCTAGACACTGTTCTAGGTGCCTTGAATATTTTAACTCATTCAACCTTCATGTCAACCCTGTGCAGTAGGTAGTGTTAGTTTCCTCATGATGAGACTGAAGAACTTACTTAAGATAACATAACTGATAAGTGATAGAGCAAGTATTTAATCCCAAGGAGTCTGACTATAGAGCAAGGATTCAGCAAACATTTTCTGTAAAGGGCCAGATAGTGAATATACTTTTGGCCTTGTGAGCCAAGATGGTCTCTGTCTCACCTACTCAACCCTGCTGTTGTAGACTAAAAGCAGTCATAGAGAATACATAAATGAATGGGTATTATCGTGTTCCAATAAAACTGTATTTACAAAAACAGACAAAGGGCTAGATTTGACCAATAGTTTGCAATCCCCTATTCTAGAGCTCAACCGTTTGCCCTTCTGGAGTCTGCCCCCCTATCCCCCCCGCCTCATTTTTCCCATTACTATGGATTTACATGTATATGTAATTGAGGGATTAATTAATTATTTTGTGGATTATCTATGCCAAATAGTGGGTATTGTTTCTTCCTTTTTTTTCCTTTCTCAAATACCTTATGGTCCTGACAGAACTAAAATGAAATCTGGTGAATCAGAGCGGTAGGCCTCCTTGCTTCCCAGACTCATCACCTGGTTGTTGGGCATTAATCTACTTGACGTCATGATAGTGATGATTGTGTCTGGAATCCCCGTTCCCTTTCCATAGGATACCTAGAGGCCACTCACTATTAAGGCTCTCCTAGCTCCTGCTGGGACTTATCTTCTCAATTCAATTTGATCCCTACCAATAGAGAGAGTATCAGATGAAAGTGTAAGAAAAGAGCTGGTCACTCAACCTGGTTGGGTCCTCTTTCATTTGTCCCCAGCCCCTGGTACAGAAGCGAAATCTCTTCCAGGGGCTGATTAAATCAGTAGGAAATGTGGGGTTAGGGGATTTGGAGAGCACTGAACATAAGTTTGATGGTAAAAGAATTAATACTAATAACTGACCTTTATAAAGCACCTCACGATTTATAAAATGCTTTCCCTCTACTCCTATCGATGACCAACCCAGCTCCCCCTCCTCTTGCCTCCCCCCTCTGGGTGTCTGGGGATTTGTTTTAATGGTGTTTCAGAGTGTAAGGCTGCTGATACAATCTAATCTGAGCAGGTACTGGGACCAGAGCGCATTACTTATTCATGTGTTTGCTGCTGGAGATGGAAATCCAGGCATGACATCAGTAGTTCCAGAAGGCAATGCCTTTACATCTTCTGTCTCTTTAAATCTCGGTCCTTACATGTCAAGGAAAAGAGAAAGTGCATCATTTAAAAACACAGCTGTCACTTATGTGCTTGGAAACATGTCACAGTGAGTGGTGAAACATTAATTCCTTCTGCCTTCGAAGAATAATTCATGCACTTACAAGTATAATCTGCATCACAATGAAATATTTGGATGTAAGCATAGGTGTAATTAACACCAAAAAAATCTCTGAAACAAGTAAAGCAAGGAAATTCACAGTTAAGTTAGTTTCAGACATAATCAGTGTGCCCAGGAACTCAAGGACATGCTACAACCTTGTGTCGTCTAGGTAGTTTTGAGGGCCAGTGAAGGGGAAAAATGTGAGGGCTGCCTCCCAAGCTCTTGGACCCCTGGATGAGGCTTGAGCAACTCATGCTGGTTTGGCATACTCTCCATAATTTGGAGGCTTTAATTTAATTCAGTGTAATAACCATTTATTGAGTCCCTGTCATATCAAAAGCACAGATCTAGGCATGGGATGATATAAATATGATAATAATAGTGTAGTGAGCACTGTTGGTGCCCTGCCCAGATCTCTCTTGCACAGTTGCTGTGAATGTTGGCTGCTGTCAAGCCCACAGGTGCCGTCTTCTCTGGAGAATTGTCCTCAGCCAAATGGGAGCTATCTGGCCATGGAGAAGAGGATCAGTCTTCTTTGCCCTTGAGGGGCCGGCCCATAGCAATGACTGTTGGAGATGGAGGGCTTAGGTGGTGGTTGGCGGGGGTGGGGGCGGTCTACAAAGCACCAGATCCATTTCAAGTTGGATCCAAGTCTGTGGTGCACTTTATGCTCCAGAGCTCCCCTTGAGATCAGGCTGAAGATAGATTTCAGCTTATCTTCTCCTGCTGCCCTATCTTGCTTCCCCTCCTTCCTGAGACCTCTCCTTCAGTGAAACCACAGGCACCCAAATCCCCATCTCAGATTTCATGTCCAGGAAGCCCAGCTGAAGGCACAGTACATTGCCTCAGTTACTAGAGACAAGGCATTGGTTAGGCAGTTCACATGTATTAGCTCATTTGATCTTTACAGTAACCATTTTGCTGTTGGAATTGAGGCTCAGAGAGGTTAGTGAAGGGCTCCAGTTTCCACAGTTGGGAGACCAGCTTTCCGGGGCAGGTGTGTCAGACTCCGTAGACCTGGTGGTATCCAACAACAATCGAAGTGATTGCCTGAGTAGAGTAAGAGACATGATCATACATGTTTTCTACCCACAGGAGCTTATGGTTCAAGAGGCAGAGAAAGCAAATGCAAAAATATTGTCAGATGCAAGAAAGGTTATGGGGATTCAGAGGAGGGAGAGCTCATATCCAGATAAAAAGGATGACTGTAGAGATTTTATCACATGCTTACACAGAGATCATGCTGATGTCTCAATTTTTTCAGCTGGACTCACACTAGTGTCTAGTCTGGTGTATTTTAAGCTTTGTACTTGCAGAGTACATGTGGGTGAGATTGAGGAAGTATGAACACATGTAGTTATATTGTATGAGCTCCTACATACGCCTGTTGCAGATAAAACTTTGTGGGCATGACATCAAAGGAGACATGGGATGTGTTACCTCCTGATTCCAGAGACAACAGGAATAAGGTCTTAATTTTTTTAGTAGCTCAGAAGAGGACCCCTTTTTTGATGCTCTTGTCTCTGACACTGGCCACCAAAAAGTCATGAAACATACCTTCAATGGTCCTCTTCCCACCTTTTAGACCACTGGTCTGGAATGGTAATAGTGGAGATGGAGAGAATGATGAGATTTGGGACATACTTTGAACTAGAGCTGGTAGATTTTTTAAAGACTTGCTCGTGGGATTGGATGTGACCTGCATGAAGCTTCCTGTCCATTATTTTCCCACCCTGAAGAACGAATAGCTGCCATTTTGTCTACAGGATTTCATCTGCATTGATCTGCCAAGCTTGTCCCCCAACCAGGCAGTGAACTTGGAAGAGAAGGCATGTTTCCCACTCAGCAGAGACTTTTAGGTGCTCACTCAATGTTCTGAGTGATCTTCACATTGAATAGAACTCTTGTTTTGAAGAAGTCAGCACACAAACTCAAAGACTTCCTCTCCCAGCTCTGTTGCTCTGGTTTACTCCCTGGTAATGCATGGTTTATTTCTTTTTTGTGCTCCTTGGAAAAGGAGATGCATGCTTGCATGCATGCATACATACATATAACCTTAACATCCTTAAAATGACTTGCATGTTTTTCTAAACTGTTAGAGCATGATTTTAAATATCTAAAAAATAGTACTTATTATTTGTGTGATTTGGTCTTTATAGGCAAGATATGTACACTCTTCAGTTTCATCTACAAAATGGGCCCCTAATACTCCTATCCACCCCTTTCCAGTGTTGTTTGAAGAAGCAAATGAAAGTATGCATTTGAAAGTGCCTGGTAGAATAAAGGGCTAATTAGATATAAGGAAGTTGTGAATTTTGCTTTTAATTCTTGTAACTTGGTGAATTTGATCTAGGACAGATCACTGCTAGGTCCATCAATTTTATGTTGATTTAGGTGGCATTTTTTTGTTTTCCTCATGGTAAAAAAAAAAAAAAAAAAAGACCTTCTTCTAGCATTGCCTTGCTCTGACTTTCTTACATGCTCTCAGAATTTGTTTCAAGGATGGAGAATCACACCACGCTCACCTTGCCTGAGCTAATGTCTTCTCTGAACAGTGGCCAGAGGCTGGGGAGTCCAGCACAAACCAAGGGAAGTAAAAGGTTGCCAGCCGAGCACATTGCAGGTCTGCTTCGTAGAGGGAAGTAGTCCAGCTTTTTTCCAAATGTCTCTAGATACTCAGAGGTGGCTATTCTTCCTTGAACTTGAAGGGCCTCTTCACTTCATTTTTTCAGTTTATGAAAATCTGCATCTAGAATCTGGTGTCTGGATTCCCCCGCCCCTGTCTTCTAGACAATTAAATTGTTAAGGAGACTGTTCATGTGGAGACATGCGTTTCATTGACAAGTATGTGACTCTGTAAGGGATAAACCCCGTATTTTCCAAAGGGTTTTAACTGGAATCATCCTCCTGAGAATTTCTCCCATTTATATGTGCTCAGGTTTAGTATGACTTGGTCATAACACGTCAGAATTCAAAGGAACCAGAGATCATCCCCTCTTGTTTTTTACAGCAAGAGTAAAAATTAGAATAAGGACTAGACCTCAGGGCACGTGGCGTGTTGTCCATACCACAGCAGTTGGAGAGACTCAAAAGGAACCTTGGGCTTGTCTTACCTCAACCAGCTCCTTTCACAGATGAGAAGACAGACTTCTATGAACTCGAGTCTCCTGGCTCCTGGCCATGTTTCTTCATTAATCACCAAATATATAAAATCAGGTCCTCTCCTTTTAGGAAGCAGAATATTCCAAAATAAGGCAGACAGTTTGGGGTTTAGTGTAGCTGGGTCTCTCTACTATACTCATAATTGACCAGTAGGAAGCATTTTGGAGTTTAAAAGTCCAGGGCTTTCTTAAAAATAGCTGTAGTTTTGGTCAAAAAGAGGTGTGTACTCCATCTCATGGCCAGTAGAGGGCGATCAAGTTAATACAATCTTTCTGAGCTGTCGGGCTTTCAATTAATGTACAGATATGAATAAATAAAACGAAGAACCAAGTTAGCCTAAATGTTTTAAAACAAACCGTTTAATCAATATCCACTAACTGGGGGAAATGCATTCTGCTTTATATACTGTAGTCATTCGCTGAGGAGTATTACAGAGTTACAGCACAGCCCGGGACAGTTCATTAATTGAGCCCCCGAAATCCAGGCAGCTTGTCTTCCATCATTGTCAAGGCTCTGGTAACCATCAGGTAGAAGACACAGGCATGGGAATTGCCATGTGTTTTTGTAACATTTGTAGAATTTTCATATTAACAACAACATAAAGCCATACTCTGCCAGAGTGAAAGGCCCTCTTATCAAATGTGATGGGGAGTAACTCTTAATTCATTCTTCATACCTCCCTCTCCCACCCTATTCAATTTTCAAGGACTCAGCAATAAACAAATCAGCGGTGGAGGATTCCACCTCCCAGGCTCACTCCACAGGCAGCATAAATCAGGTCTGCTCTTGATTAGAGCTGTGGGCATGTTGGCAGCATTTGGAAACAGAATGAATGGCCCATGGTCAGTGGGGCTTTCACAATCTAGGGACACAGGCGAGATCAGTGTGAGAGTGAAGGCAAATACAAATTTCCTCGTCATTCATTCATTCGTATGTTTGGGAAACATTCCTTGAACCCCTGATGCGTACCAGCCACTGTGCTAAAAGCTGGGGAAACAAATATGGGTAAGACATCTGGCTTCATTTACGGAGCCACGTTGGATCATTTTCTTGAATAGTAATTGTATTAAAAATACTAAAGGAATATCAACTTTGAAGTTCTATTTGTAGTTCTAACATCTGAAACGTATTGGTCATTTACCGTATACCTGGACTCTGCTAAACACTTTGCATGCAATATTTCATTGAATCCTCATGGTATATTTAGCCTATAGATGCTGTTTATAATTTCTGGAAGCACAGGGGTATTAGGTAACTGGCCCAAGATTATGTTATTTGTATATTTATACACACACAAACGTATACACTGCTTGCCCACAGTAAGAGCCAAATCAATGCTTAAAATGCTAAAAACATGCTAATAATAATAAGAGCCCTGACTTAATGAGACTTGCTATATGCCACATGTTATGCTAAGTGATTTAAATGTTATTTAATGCCATAAATGCTTCTGCGGCAGGGACTGTTGCTATTGTCATTTTATGGGTGAGGAAGTGTTTAAGTACCTTACTCAAGGTAGTATGGTAGCACATGCAGGAGTCAGGATCTGAACCGGAGTCTCTTTTCCAGAGCTAGAGTGCTTAACAGGACACAGGTGGATGTTTAAGCTGTAGTGAGTGTAAGAATTACCTGGGAGCATATTCTTTGATCCCATTCTAGTGATTTCACCCTAATCATCAATAAGAAGCACCTGGAAAGCTTTTTAATATGACCCACTTGGCCCCACCCCAGATCAGTTGAACCAGAACCCCTGGAGGTGGGAGTCTCGGCTGCCAGTAAGTCTAACATGCAGCCAGGGGGTGAACTGCTTTCAGAGGTCTGGGGTGGGGCTCAGGAACCTGTATTTTTTACATTCCCCCCAATGAGAAAATGTGCCTAAGTTCTACTGTTAACTATATCTAAGCTACCAGGAGAAAGGAAATGGTTGTCCTCTGTGCAGCTCATGGGGATGGAGGGAATGAAATCCCCAGCAGGTCAGGACTAGAGTGAGGTGCCTAGCTGCTGGATTTAAGGAAGTACATGCTCTGGGGATTGTGTGGAAGTAGGGGTCCTCCTTAAACTGTGCACCCCAGACACTGCCCCTGCCTCACCTGAGTCCACCACCTTAGAGAGATTTGGAGATGTCACTGAGAGAAAGACGGGAAAGCTAAAGTTGACAGATTTTAAACAGTTGGATCTGGGAGTGGCAGAATATCCCTTTTGACCAAGTTCTCCCAGTAATTATGACTTGTGCCCTTGTTTGAAGAAGGAGGATAAGAAGAAGGCAGGGTTGTGAGGTGGACTCCGCCCTCCTCCGTGAGGGGAGCCCAAGGAGGAGTGAGCATGTGCTAAGTGCCTAACACACGGACCTGATGTCATCTGACTTAGTTCCCTGCAATTCCTGAGGCAGTTTTACTGTATTATGATGTCCATTTTCTAGACAGCAGAGGGAATCTCAGTCAGGTGTGGTTGTTGGCCCAAGGCCACAATGCTTTAAGTGGCAGAGCTGGGATTTGAAGCCAGATCAGTCTGACTCCAAGGCCCCTCCTTTGGGCTGGCTCCCTGCCCACGTGGACACCCACAGCAGCATGGAGGGATGTCGTCAGCCTAACCCGAGGGCCGAGGGCTGGGCCTCAGCTAGTAAGGAGGAACTCAGATGGTGGGACTGGCACAAGTGGACAGCCCCGGAAGAAGGAACGTGCTAAACTTCGTCCTTCCTCTTGGGTGCGGGAGGTGCTCACCACCGAGTGGTCACCAGGTCTGTGGCTGAAGGGGAACTTCAAGGCTGAAGTGCCCGTAGTCTGTGTAGGGAGCACCCAGCGGCTCCCACAGCCCCGGTACGGCGATCCACTTACGCATCCGACCTTAGCCCGCCAAGGTCCAATTCAAGGGTCAAAAACAAAACACCTAGTAATTCGAGATGAAACAAGCCTTAGAGGCTTTACTTCTAAAACAAATCCAGAGATTTCAAGGATCTCTCATGGCTGCACATCACACTTGGACTAAAGTCTGAATTCCTTACCCTGACTTTTGTAGCACGGCAGGACCTGGCCCTTTCCCTCCCTACCACTAGTGTCGGTGTATACTACCCCCTACCCCACTCGTTATGCTCCAGGCAGCTTACTGACCTTTTTGATCTGTGAACATGTTAAGCTCTTTCTTGCTTCAGGGTCTGGTACTGTGTGTTTTCTCTACCTGCATTTTTTTCCCCTTATAATCTCTGTATGGTTTCTTCCTTATAGTCTCCATCCAGAAGACCTCAGCCTAAATGAGATCATGTCTGAGAGGCCTTTTTTATTTTTAACCACCCAGTCCACCTTGCCACTCATTCACTCCTTGCTCTTTTGCTCAGCATATGAACTTCTTCTTGTTTCTTTATTCAGATTGGTTTTCTTTGTTGGTTTAGTAGCTCTGGCCCCCGCAGAATGTAAGCTCCGTAAGAGTAGGGACTTTGTCTCAGTCCCTAAAACATCGACTGCCCGGTGGGAGTGCTGAAAAACCCCTGGCTAAAATAATGAATGAAACATTCTAATGATACATCTTGGAACCTTAGCTCACTGGAGGGTTGCTTTCATTTAGCAATGGACTTCTCGACAGGCTAGCGGAAGCTCAGTTGCATTGTCAGAAGCAACATGGGTTATAACTTCTCCAGAAACTGGCCTGTTTGAGTAACAACCAGAATGCAGCCTCCAAGTCAGTGTGGACGCAAAGGTATATGTTTGTATAAAATTGCATCTTTGAACAAATGAGAGATGAGAAAGAGTAGACTTTAACCTCCCTCCTCCTTAAAAAGACTTAGGGGACTTAGGTCAATACATGTGATTAGTGTCAGCCAAAAAGCTGATGTGACACTGGGCTGGGTTGTTGACAGTGTTGTGTTAAAATTAGGGTGGTGTTGAGTCACACCATACTCCAAGCTGGTGAGACTGTTGCTACTCAAAATGTGGTCCCCAGACCAGCAGCTTTGGCATCACCTAGCAAGTTGTCAGAAATACAGAATCCCAGGCCCCACCCCCAAACCTTCTGAATCAGTGTGCATTTTAACAAGATCCTTAGATGTTTCAGACCCACAGTGAAGTCTAACAAACACTGTGCTTAGGCCATTTACTCATAGATGGAAGTATTGTTTTGGGTGCTATAACTTCTGAGGGATGAAGACAAACCTCAGAGAGGGTGATGAGAATACCTGAAACCAGATCACATGGGAAGGTAACCCCCTCCCAGGGAAGATAGTCAGAATATGTAACAACAGGGGCGCCTGGGTGGCTCAGTTGGTTAAGTGCCCAACTCTTGGTTTTGGCTCAGGTCATGATCTCAGGGTCATGAAGTTGAGCCCCGTATTGGGCTCCATGCTCAGTGCGGAGGAGTCTGCTTGAGATTCTCTCTCCCTCTCCCTCTGCCCCTCCTCTCTCTCTCTCTCTAAAATAAATAAATGAAGCTTAAACAAAACAAAACAAAAAGAATAACAATGGGCCTGAGCACCAACCAGCTAGAACAGGGGCCAACTGTAGCATGGAAGCAGGGTCCTAGAGCGCTCCCCCCCGTGCCACCCCTTTAAGTAATGTTTAGATGGGGGGCTATCCCTACAAGGTGCTGGCATGGCCAGGTGATTGAAGGAGGAGATACACAGGGGGCTTATGGCAATGGCTACTTAAAATGATAAATTTTATGCAAATATCTTAATATTTTAATAAATTGTGTATTGAAATGGTGAATATCTTTTGAAATCATCCTCATTCTGTTTCTTGTAGAGACCCCTATTATTAGACTTACCATGTTATTGTGTTATTAGTTGATGCAATGTCTGTCTCCCCCTCTAAACTGTATCTCCTGGATAGCATGTCTTATTCCTGACCTTGCTGAGCACTTAATTAGCGTTTGGGAATGAATGAATGAGTGAGTGAACAAATGAGTGTGTAAGGCAGTTGTATGAAAGAAAGGTCAGACTTACCTTGTGTCATCCCAGAATGCAAACCCAGTATGCTGGGTGGAAATACTGATGCAGGTTTGGGTTTGACCTTAAAGAAGAAACTTCTGAAAATTAGATCTGTGAGAAAATGGGTTGAGATTCTCTGGGAGGAGTCAAATTCCCTGGCACCAGATGTATTCAGATAGTCCAATAAACCATTGCATGTACAAACTGTATAAACAAGTCTGTTTATAGATGAAGAAACTCAACTAGCCATAAATATATGAAAAATGTGCTCAGTCTCGCCGGGATTCAGGGGAAATTAAAATTGCAGTAGATTACCATTTCAAACCCATCATATTGGCACACATTTTAAAATCTGATTACACCAACTGTGGGCAAACGATACAGTGGTTTAAACTGTTCTAACCACTTTAGAAAGCTCTAATTTATTTCAAGATAAGCTTATTCTACAATTCAACCATTCTACTGTTCAGCACCCATTCTAGATTTTTTTTAAATGGGATATCTGCGAGTATGAAATATGAGATCTACACAAGGATATTCATTGCAGCACAATTTGAAATGGCTAAAAAAAGGGGTGGTGGTGGTGGAATCCAACAATTTATTAGTAGGGGAATGGACGAATCAATGACAACTTATACAGTGGTTGGAATGAATGAATGGAGTCTGCAATATGACAAATGAGAAAAGCAAGTTTGAAAGGCTGGGTATGGCTGGATTCATTTTATTTAACTTTAATGACACCCCCAAACAGTAGTATAGGGGATTATGCACAGAAAACCAAAAGGATGCATGCCAGTGATTTACACCAACCTCAGACATGAGGGATCTCAAGGGAGGGGGCAGGTAAGAAGGGGGGATGGGTAGTAGAACTTCAGCTTTGCCTGTAATACTTAATTGTTTTTTTTTTTTTAAAGAAAGAGATCCTAGCACGTTTAACATACTATCAGCTTCTCTTCCAGAAGAGTAGTGGAGACATTGGTGTCTATTAGACTATTGCCTGAGCATTTTGATATCCGACAACACGTAATGAATTTTGGAAACTAGAAGGAACCATTGTCACGGAAGTGAGGGGGTGGAGGATCAGAGCATTGGTTAAATTCTGTCGGAAGCTTGTTCACTTTGTCCTCTGAGCTGGTTCCCATCGCTTTCTTCTGTGAGCAGACATGCAGGTCTGGCCTGGGACTTTTCCTCTAAGGGGAGAGAAAAGAAGGTATTACCAGAGGTTCTAAGTTCCATGGTCATTATCCAGTCAAGCCTTTCAAGACACTTTCACAGGCTTCTTGTTGAGACCTCCTTCCCAACAGCAGGAAGTCTGTTTCATTAGGCGGAACACCCACCAAGTTCCCAAAAGGAAATGTAGGTCAGAGAAAATGTGACGGGTGGAGAGCAATGAGGTCCTCAGTGTGTGGTGGGGACGCTCAGACTTGCTCCTTCCCTGACCTCAGCTCATGTACCCCTGTATTGGTAGCCAGGTGAATGCTACCACCATGCTTTCCTGGACTCTTGACACGTGTTATGCTGTGACACAGTCACAACACCTGTGGGATGAGTCAGGGCATCCTGGTTTGAGAGGTGAGGAGACAGAGGTTTGCTCAAGAGCCTGCAGGTAAAAGTGGAGACCCAAACCAATGTTTTCTGAGTGACTATTATCCCTCTTTCTCTCACCTTTCAACTCTGTCCTTGGCACCTTACTCATTTAGTACATTCTTTGTGTTACACCCTTACCTGCATCCAGTGTGGTTTTGAGGTGGCAAAAGGCATACATGGGAGTGGGTAGCAAAAAAAGGGAATAGAAGTAAATATACCAAGACCCAGGCCAGGAAAGTGATCAATAGTACTGAGTTAGTGTGTGCTTATTGGCACGGGTGAGACATGGCAGGATTTATGGTTTTATTGTCTGATAAAGGGAAGTGTGACAGGAGAGGCAGCTGTTTTCCCCTGAACCTTAATTATAAAAGGGATAGATCACATAAATTCTTATAAAGGAAACTTGTAGTTACAATTGTATTTTCACTTACCATACTGTCCTCATTGGGAGACAGTGTCGTTTTATTTGTTTATTGATTTTTATTGAGATATATGAAATGTGCAAATATTAATTGTATAGATTTATATATCTTAATTTTACTAATATAGCTATATTACATTATATGGTTACATGGGCGTGTATTTACATATAATTATATATTATATAAATATATGCCATGTAACCACCATCCACATCAAAATATGGAATATTTCCAGTCCTTATTTGTTTTTTTTCTTAAATTCCACATATGAGTGAAATCACATGGTATTTGTCTTTCTCTGGCTATCTTATTGTGCTTAGCATAATACCCCCTAGCTCCATCCATGTTGTTGAAAATGGCGAGATTTCACTCTTTTTTATGGCTGAATAATATTCCAGTGTGTGTGTGTGTGTGTGTGTGTGTGTGTGTGTGTGTGTGTGTTACACACCACATCTTCTTTAGAGTCCTGCAGTAGGTTCCCTCCTACTCCTACTCCCTCCCAGTCAATTAGCAACCTCTCCACTCCCACCCCATAGTGGTAAAAACTGTTGGAACTTCTATAAACATTGACCTCTTTTGCCTGTCCTTAAACTTGGTGTAAATAGTATCATGTAGAACATGCTTTTTGTGTCTTGCTTCTTTCATTTAACAATTTGTGAGATTCACCCATTTCTTGCAGATACCAGTTGTTCATTTTTGGAATTGATGTGTAGTACGCCATTGTATGAGTACACAAATATGTATTTATTTCATTCTCCTGTCAGTGGGCATGTTGGTTGTTTACAGTCTTTGGCTCTGATGAACGAAGTTGCTATAAACAATTCTTGGACATGTCTTGGTAGACTCGCACACTCATTTCTTTTGCATGTATGCCTAGATGTGAAATTGCTGTGTCGTAGAGTAGGTGGAATTTGTAGTTTTAACTTTTAGGAGATACTGCCAAACAATTTTTCAAAGTACTTGTGCCAATTTATTCTCCCCACCAGCAGCATATGAGAATTCCAGTTACTCCATATCCTTGCCAATACTTGGTATTGTCAGTTGTTTCATGTTTAGCCATTCTGGTGGCATTAGTGGCATTTCATTGTGGTTTTAATTTGCTTGATGAGTAATGACCTTGAGCAAGTTTTCATATGGTCACTGGCCATTTGGATGTCCTCGTTTGTGAAGGGCCTGTTCAAGTCTTTTGCCCATTTTTATTTATTTAAAATTTTTTTTAGAGTTTTATTTACCTTTAAGTCATCTCTGTGCCCAACCTGGGGCTCAAACCCATAACCCCAAGATCAAGAGTCACATGCTCTGCCAACTGAGCCACCCAGGTGCCCCAAGTCTTTTGCCCCCCCTTTTTTTCTTTTGCCCATTTTTTAAAAAATTGGGTTGCTTCTCTTCTCCCTATTTGTGGAGGTATTTAATATTTTCTGGGTACAAATCTTTTGCCTGGAAGTATTTTCCAACCAATTCACAACTTCCCTTTTTGCCCTTCTAATGATATCCTCAGATGAATAGAAGTTCTTGATTCAATGAGGTTCAGGTTATCCACCTTTTTCCCCCCTCACTGGTTAGGGCTATTTGTGTCCTGTTAAAGAAACCTTGGCCTATTTTAAAGTCCTGAAGATACTCTTATATGTATTCTTCTAGAGTTTTCTTGTTTAGTGTGATGTAATGTTGGGAGCACATGAACTTCCTCGTTGAATCTTGGTTTCGCATCCCAGCTTCCCTACTAAACAGATGCATACCCCTGATCAAGTAATTCAGTTTCCTCATGTATAGATGAGATAAAGTCCACTTAATAAATTGGTGGTGAGAATTACACGAGATATGTATGTAAAGCATCTAGGGCACAGGAGAAGCTCAGCCAATTTTGTTACCCCACTTCCCCCCATTCTGTCACATAAAAGGGAGGTATTTGTCTCCTAACTGCACCGTAGTAATGCATCCAACGTGTATTGAGTATGTACTTATTGTAAGAGGAGCACAGAAGAGACACAAAAACTAAGACTCATTCAGTTGAAAGGACAAGGGAAAGGTGAAATCACAGTACAGGGCTTAGGTAATCATTGAAAACTCTAAAGATTATTCACAGAGGAGTACAGGATAAAATGCCACAAGGCAAAAATTGCCATAAATGCTCAGAGAGGAACAGTTGGCTTTCAGTGGGTGCAGTGATTTGAGCCAGGATGTGAACAGCATTTGTAAATGGACAGGGAATTCTCTCGAGGGGGTTCTGCAGAAGTGAGCAAGAAAGTAAATGGCAGGGATAGGAGGCACTTTCTCTACTTGGCTGGAGTGAAGATTTTTCGAGACAAGGAATGGGAAATAATACTGGCAGTTGAATTAATGAATAACTTATTCATTCATTAAGTCAACACATATTTATTGAGCACCTACCGTGTGGCCAGTTCTATGACACTTGATTTTCCCAACTACATGCTCTCATTTAATTCCCTAATACGTTTGTGTGTGTATATATCACATATACAAATATATGTATATGTATAATATGTATACATACATGTATCTCTTTAAAAAGGAAAAGACAATAATATATAGACACATATGTATGTCTATATATTATATGTAACATACATGTCTATATATTATACATTAGTTACATATATAGGTGTCTATATATTATTTTATCTTTTTTAAAAGAATAGACAGAAAGTAGTTGAATACAATACCATATTATAGTGGCTAAGGACAAAGCAAGTTAAGGAAATGAGCTTCACAGTGCTCAGTCTTTAGAGAGAGCCAAATACAGTAAAGACTGGGTTGTGCTGTTGGGTCTTGCACATTAGAAGACCCTTGGAAAGATAAGATTAGATTGTTTTAGGAACAAAAATCAGGTTGGAGGAAGTTTAAAAACAGCAGGTGGAAAGGCAGTGGAAGTAGGAGGGATGGAAGGCCGGTTGCCCTGCTCTCTAAACCCTTGGTTAGGTCAACTCACATGTTGGCCATAGATTTCCCAGCTTGCAGATTATGAGGACTGAGTGCTTCCATCATAGAGAACGTGCCTACACCCAGCGTAGCCACAGACCAAGAATGGTGTCACTCCAGAGGGCGACCACAGTGGCTCACTATCAGAGAGCTGTCTTCCGTCTTCTCTGAGCAGAGAGGACAGACGGACCAGGATCCAAATCCCGTTCCCACCACTTACCTATGACATTGGACACAATCCTTCTCGAGGGTCCATTTCTTCCTCTTAGGGTTCCTGAGTGGCTCCATGAATTAATATATATAAAGGAACAAGCATAGTGCCAGGCAAAATTGGTATATTAGCCATCCCCACTCCCAACTTTTTTGTTTAGATTCCATGAACAAGGAGAAGGAATGTTGTACAGAGAGAGAGACAGAGACATGCACAGAGAGACAGACTCACAGAAGAGCACAGAGAGATGCAGAGAGACACAAGAGAGAGACAAAGAATCAAAGACACAGAGAGTCAGGAGACAGAGCTGATACAGAGAGACAGAGGTTGTTTTAACTTTTCCCTCTCTTAGGGACATACATCGGGGTTTCCTTTAGAAGCACCAGAATGTGTGAAAAGCATAGACAGCATTCCCTTTTCACAGGTAACAATTATTCCATTCCTTGCCTGCCTCCCATTTGCTCCTCTTATTCACAGAGCCTCGTGAAACTTCATTAGCTGGGCAGGGAGCAGTTCCTTCCAGAACAGGTATCATTGTGCAGTTGCTGTCCTATTAGGGAGACCTCACGTCATGGAGGTGGGCTTTGGGTTTGCTAACAGTATGCAGGATTTCCTGGTAAATTGAATGCTGGCATAAACAACAAAGCTCCCCAGAGTGAGGTCTGCTGTCATTTACAGCAGCAAAGTAAAGTTGAGTCCAAGATGTTATCACGTTTCCTGAGTTAACGGCTTGAAGCAACACTCCAGGCTCCCTTCCTTAATAATTGCCCTTAAAGAGGTTTCTCTGATTTGACATGTATTTTTTATGCATGAGTCAAAATGAGTAACTAAGGATGGGGGAAACTGTTTAGCCAGCCGCATAGTGGCCAGTGTGTAAGAGTGAGAAATTATGTTCAAGAATGATTGTCCTTTGGGTTTACTTGCCCCTATCTATAGGTCTGAAAATTAAATATTAATGTTGGAAAACTCATTATTTTTATGACTAAGAAGAGAAGTTGTTAGGGTCTTCACTGAAATCTGGGTCACTAGCTCTGGGAAGCTCAGCACACAGTGGGAGGTTTCGCCTTTTAAATTTTTAATAACTTTTTTTATCCTAATCATAGAAAATAAACACACATTACTGGTAAATACAGAAAAATAAAAGTTAGAAAATTAACTTCACTTCATAATCTTACCACCTGGAAATAGCCTTGCTTGACATTTGGTTGTATTTCCTTCCAGATTTTATAGTCCCTTCTCAAAATCAGAATCATATTTTATATACCTTTTTTTTTTGTATTCTGCCTTTTTCACATAGTGTTTTTCTGGTGAGGATTTTTCCTGTGTCTTTAATTTTCAAAAAACATGATTTACTATTCCATTGTATGGATGTATGTTCCGTGGTATATTTAGCTCATGCTTTTTTGTTCAACATTCAGTTATTTTCAGGTTTATTAATAATAAGAGTGTAGTCAGCACTCATTTATGTATGTCTTTGTTTTCATGGGCTCATGGTAATCTCCTGGAAGGGGTTCCTTTATGTTTCCTTCAGGGGACTCCAGCCCACCAGTTTAAACCATGTTCCAGTTCATTTCCCATAAGGGCATGGACAGCATTTGTCTCCATTTCTCTGAATGTTCTATGAGGGTTAGGCTGCTTTTCTACCTATAATTCATAAACAAGCTAGGTTTAGGGGAAGAGGGTGACCTACATTAACTTAAAATTACTTCACTTATTTATTTTTTATTGAAGTATAGTTGTCATACAGCTTCCTATTAGTTTCAGGTGTACAACATCGTGACTTGACAATTATATACATTACAAAATGCTCACCATGATACATGTAATTACTGTTTGTGTTCATACAAATTCTGACAATATTATTGACAATATTCTCAGTGCTATGTGCTTCATCCCTGTGACTTATTTACTTTATAACTGAAAGTTTGTACCTCTTAATCCCTTTCACATATTTCATCCCCCCACCCCGCCTTCCTCCCTTCTGGCAACCACCAGTTTGTTCTCTGTATTTATGAGTCTATCTCCAGTTTGTTTTTTCATATTTTTGAGGGTTTTTTTTTTTTACGTTCTACATGTAAGTGAATTCATATGGTATTTGTCTTTTTCTGACTTATTTCACTTAGCATAATACCCTTAGGTCCATCCATGTTGTCACAAATGGCAAGATTTCAGTCCTTTTTATGGCTGACTAATATTCCATTGCAAATAGGTCCCACATCTTTATCCATTCATCTGTGGACTGACCCTTGAGTTGCTTCCATTACCTTGACTATTGTAAATAATAATGCTCAGTAATATCCACAATAGCCAAACTCTGGAAAGAGCCAAGATGTCCATCGACAGATGAATGGATAAAGAAGATGTGGTATATACACACAATGGAATATTATGCAGCCATCAAAAGGAATGAGATCTTGCCATTTGCAATGACGTGGATGGAACTGGAGGGTGTTATGCTGAGTGAAATAAGTCAATCAGAGAAAGACATGTATCATATGACCTCACTGATATGAGGAATTTTTAACCTCAGGAAACAAACTGAGGGTTGCTGGAGTGGTGGGGGGTCGGAGGGATGGGGTGGCTGGGTGATAGACATTGGGGAGGGTATGTGCTATGGTGAGCACTGTGAAATGTGCAAGACTGTTGAATCACAGATCTCTACTTCTGAAAAAAATAATGCAATATATGTTAAGAAAAAAAAAGAAGAAGATAGCAGGAGGGGAAGAATGAAGGGGAGTAAGTTGGAGGGGGAGATGAACCATGAGAGACGATGGACTCTGAAAAATAAACTTAGGTTTCTAGAGGGGAGGGGGGTGGGGGGATGGGTTAGCCTGGTGATGGGTATTAAAGAGGGCACTTTCTGCGTGGAGCACTGGGTTTTATGCACAAACAATGAATCATGGAACACTACATCAAGAACTAATGATGTGGGGGGCAGAGCAAGATGGCGGAGGAGTAGGAGACCTGGATTTCGTCTGGTTTCAGGAATTCAGCTGAATACGGATCAAACCATTCTGAACACCTACGAACTCAACAGGAGATCCAAGATAAGAATAGTAACAACACTCTGAACAGAAAAGCGACCACTTTCTGGAAGGTAGAACATGCAGAGAAGTGAATCCGAGGCGATATTCGGAAGGATAGACGGCGGGGGAGGGGGCCTCCGTCGGCCGCTTCTGACAAGTGCTAGAGCCGCGGAGCACAAAATCGGAACTTTTAGAAGCCGGCTCCGCTGAGGGACGTCGCTCCAGTGGCTAAGTGGGGGGTGGAAACCTCGCGGGACACTGTGGTCTCAGGACCCTCGGGGTCACAGAAAGACCGGGGGTGCCTGAGTGCGGCAGAGCTCCCAGGGATTGGAGCAGGGGAAGCCGGCTGCAAAGACAGAGCCGAGGCGCGGGCTCGCAGCTCGGGGTTGCCATAAACTGTGATCCGCAGCCCAGTCGGGCTACTGCTCCTCCAGTAGGGACCCAACAAGTGGCAGATCGGGGGAGACTCCCCTTCCTCCCTGAGGGAGGAGCGGCGCGGGAGCACACCGCAGGGATCTGCTGGGTTTGGAGACTCCACACGGGGTCGGGTGCCAGACATAGAAACGCTCGGTCACAGGCCGGGTGAGCACAGAGTGTGGCCGGAGACCAGGGAGACGGGAGTGACTGCTTTTCTCTGGGGGCGCACTGAGGAGCGGGGCCCCGAGTTCTCAGCTCCTCCGGGCGGAGATTGGGAGGCCACCATTTTCACCCTGGTCCTCCAAAGCTGAACCGAGAGCTTGCAGGGAACAAAAGCTCCTGAGAGCAAACCTGAGCAGCTTTCTTAGCCAGGACTCACAAGGGCGAGACAATTCGACCTCTGGCAAAGAGGTTTGGGAACCATGGCAACAGGCCCCTCCCCCAGAAGATCAGCACGAACAGCCAGCAAGGCAAGACCAAGTTTACCAATCAAGGAGAATGGGAGAACTCCAGCGCTAGGGGAATACTGCACATAGAATTCATGGCTTTTTTACCATGACTCATTAGTTTTTCAAAGTTAATTTTTTTAACTGTTTTTTTTTTTTAATTTTTCTTTTTCCCTTTTTCAAACAAGATCTGATCAATCCCTTTTTTAAAAAAAAACTTTTTATTTTTCATTTTTAGAGTCATAATTTTATCCCTTCATAGTAGTTACCCTTATTTTTGGCATATATATATAAGTTGTTCTCTCTTTAAAATTTTGAGATACAATTTCTTCTAACAGATCAAAATATACCCTAAATCACTATGGTATGGCTTTGTTCTATTCTCCTGCCTGATCACATTCTCTCCCTTTTTTTTCTTTTTTTTCTTTTTTCTTTTTTTTCAATCTTCTTCGTTCTTTTTAAAAAACAACATCTTATCAATTCCTTTTATAAAATCTTTTATAATTTTCATCTTTACAGTCACCTGCCATCCCTTCATTGTATCAACCCTTATTTTGTACGTATATAAGTCTTTCTTCCTTTAAAATTTTAGCAGGGACTTTTTCTAACAGACCAAAATATGCCCAAAAGCTAGTGTGTGGCACTGATCCATGCACTAGCCTGATCATATTTGATCATATTCTGGTTTTTCTTTTGTTTTGTTCTGTTTTTGTTTGTTTTTATCTTTTTCTTTTCCCTTTTTTTTTTCTCTTCTTTCTTTCCCTTTCTTGTCCCCTGGTTTCAGGTCTTTTCTGATTTGTATAGAGTATATTTGCTGGAGATGTTGTTAACCTGTTAGCATTCTGTTCTCTCATTCATCTATTCTCCTCTGTACAAAATGACAAGATGAAAAAAATCACCTCAGCAAAAAGAACAAGAGGTAGTACCGTCTGCCAGGGACCTACTCAATACTGACATTAGTACGATGTCGGACCTAGAGTTCAGAATCATGATTTTAAAGATACTAGCTGGGCTTGAAAAAAGCGTGGAAGTTATTAGAGAAACCCTTTCTGGAAAATAAAAGAACTAAGATCTAACCAAGTCGAAATCAAAAAGGCTATTGATGAGGTGCAATCAAAAATGGGGGCACTAACTGCTAGGATAAATGAGGCAGAAGAGAGAATCAGTGATATAGAAGACCAAATGATGGAAAATAAAGAGGCTGAGAAAGAGAGAGAGAAAGAACTACAGGATCACGAGGGAAGAATTTGAGAGATAAGCGATACGATAAGATGAAACAACATTAGAATAATTGGGATCCCAGAAGAAGAAGAAGAAGAAAGAGAGAGAGGGGCAGAAGGCATATTGGAGCAAATACTAGCAGAGAACTTCCCTAATGTGGGGAAGGAAACAGGGATGAAAATCCAGGAGGCACAGAGAACCCCTCTCAAAATCAATAAAAACAGGTCAACACCCTGACATCTAATAGTAAAACTTACAAGTCTCAGAGACAAAGAGAAAATCCTGAAAGCAGCTCGGGAGAAGAGATATGTAACCTACAATGGTAGAAACATTAGATTGGCAACAGACCTATCCACAGAGAACTGGCAGGCCAGAAAGGAATGGCATGAGATCTTCAGAGCACTAAACGAGAAAAATATGCAGCCAAGAATACTATATCCAGCTAGGCTGTCATTGAAAATAGAAGGAGAGATAAAAAGCTTCCAGGACAAACAAAAACTAAAGGAATTTGCAAACACAAAACCAGCCCTACAAGAAATATTGAAAGGGGTCCTCTAAGCAAAGAGAGAGCCTAAAAGCAGCAGAGGTCAGAAAGGAACACAGACAATATACAGTAACAGTCACCTACAGACAATACAATGGCTCTAAATTCATACCTTTCAATAGTTACCCTGAATGGAAATAGGCTAAATGCCCCAATCAAAAGACATAGGCTATCAGATTGGATTAAAAAACAAGACCCCATCAATATGCTGTCTGCAAGAGACTCATTTTATACCCAAAGACACCCCCAGATTGAAAGTGAGGGGGTGGAAAACCATTTACCATGCTAATGGACACCAAAAGAAAGCTGGGGTGGCAATCCTTATATCAGACAAATTAGATTTTAAAACAAAGACTGTAATAAGAGATGATGAAGGACACTATATCCTACTTAAAGGGTCTATCCAACAAGAAAATCGAACTATTATAAATATCTATGCCCTAACATGGGAGCAGCCAATTATATAAGGCAATTAATAACAAAAGCAAAGAAACACATTGACAACAATACAATAATAGTGGGGGACTTTAATACCCCCCTGACTGAAATGGACAGATCATCTAAGCAAAAGATCAACAAGGAAATAAAGACTTTAAATGAAACACTGGACCAAATGGACTTTACAGACATATTCAGAACATTCCATCCCAAAGCAACGGAATACACATTCTTCTCTAGTGCCCATGGAACATTCTCCAGAACTGATCACATCCTAGGTCACAAATCAGGTCTCAACCGGTACCAAAAGATTGGGATCATTCCCTGCATATTTTCAGACCACAATGCTTTGAAACTAGAACTCAATCACAAGAGGAAAGTCGGAAAGAACTCAAATACATGGAGGCTAAAGAGGACCCTACTAAAGAAAAATGGGTCCACCAGGAAATTAAAGAAGAATTAAAAAAATTCATGGAAACCAATGAAAATGAAAACACAACTGTTCAAAATCTTTGGGATACAGCAAAGGCAGTCCTGAGAGGAAAGTATATAGCAATACAAGCCTTTGTCAAGAAACAAGAAAGGTCTCAAATACACAACCTAACCCTACACCTAAAGGAGCTAGAGAAAAAACAGCAACTAAAGCCTAAACCCAGCAGGAGAAGAGAAATCATAAAGATCAGAACAGAAATCAATGAACTAGAAACCAAAAGAACAGTAGAACAGATCAACGAAACTAGGAGCTGGTTCTTTGAAAGAATTAACAAGATTGATAAACCCCTGGCCAGACTTATCCAAAAGAAAAGAGAAAAGACCCAAATCAACAAAATCATGAATGAAAGAGGAGAGATCACAACCAACACCAAAGAAATAGAAACAATTCTAAGAACATGTTATGAGCAACTCTATGCCAGCAAATTAGATAACCTGAAAGAAATGGGTGCATTCCTAGAGATGTATCAACTACCAAAATTGAACCAGGAAGAAATAGAAAACCTGAACAGACCTATAACCACTAAGGAAATTGAAGCAGTCATCAAAAGTCTCCCGATAAAGAAAAGCCCAGGGCCAGATGGCTTCCCAGGGGAATTCTGTCAGACATTTAAAGAAGAATTAATACCTATTCTCCTGAAACTGTTCCAAAAACTAGAAATGGAAGGAAAACTTCCGAACTCATTTTATGAGGCCAGCATTACCTTGATCCCCAAACCAGACAAAGACCCCATCCAAAAGGAGAATTACAGACCAATATCCTTGATGAACATGGATGCAAAAATTCTCACCAAAATACTAGCCAATAGGATCCAACAGTACATTAAAAGGGTTATTCACCACGACCAAGTGGGATTTATCCCTGGGCTGCAAGGCTGGTTCAATATCCACAAATCAATCAACGTGATACAATACATTAACAAAAGAAAGAACAAGGATCATATGATCCTCTCCATAGGTGCAGAAAAAGATTTGACAAAGTACAGCATCCTTTCTTGTTCAAAACTCTTCAGAGTAGAGGGATAGAGGGTACCTACCTCAATATCATAAAAGCCGTCTATGAAAAACCTACAGCGAATATCATTCTCAATGGGGAAAAGCTGAGAGCTTTTCCCCTAAGGTCAGGAATGCGGCAGGGATGTCCACTCTCACCACTGCTATTCAACAGAGTATTAGAAGTCCTAGCCACAGCAATCAGACAACAAAAAGAAATCAAAGGCATCCAAATCAGCAAAGAGGAAGTCAAACTCTCACTCTTTGCAGATGATATGATACTGTATGTGGAAAACCCAAAAGACTCCACCTCAAAACTGCTAGAACTCATACAGGAATTCAGTAAAGTAGCAGGATATAAAATCAATGCACAGAGATCAGTGGCATTCCTATACACCAACAACAAGGTGGAAGAGAGACAAATCAAGGAGTCGATCCCATTCACAATTGCACCCAAAACCATAAGATACCTAGGAATAAATTTAACCAAAGAGGCAAAGGATCTGTGCTCAGAAAACTATAAAATACTCATGAAAGAAATTGAAGAAGACACAAAGAAATGGAAAAACGTTCCATGCTCATGGATTGGAAGAACCAACATTGTGAGATGTCAGTGCTATGTAGAGCAATCTACACATTCAATGCAATCCCCATCAAAATACCATCCACCTTTTTCAAAGAAATGGAACAAATCCAAATCCAAATCAAAACCTCCATGAGATACCACCTCACACCCGTCAGAATGGCTAAAATTAACAAGTCAGGAAATGACAGATGTTGGCAGGGATGCAGAGAAAGGAGAACCCTCCTACACTGTTGGTGGGAATGCAAGCTGGTGCAACCCCTCTGGAAAACAGTATGGAGTTTCCTCAAACAGTTGAAAATAGAGCTACCATTTGATCCAGCAATTGCATTACTAGGTATCTACCACAAAGAAACAAGTGTAAGGATCCGAAGGGGTACGTGCACCCCAATGTTTATAGCAGCAATGTCCACAATAGCCAAACTGTGGAAAGAGCCAAGACGTCCATCAACAGATGAATGGATAAAGAAGAGGTGGTATATATACACAATGGAATATTATGCAGCCATCAAAAGGAATGAGAACCTGCCATGTGCAATGACGTGGATAGTACTGGAGGGTGTTATGCTGAGTGAAATAAGTCAATCAGAGAAAGACATGTATCATATGACCTCACTGATATGAGGAATTCTTAATCTCAGGAAACAAACTGACGGTTGCTGGAGTGGTCGGGGGTGGGAGGGATGGGGTGGCTGGGTGATAGACATTGGGGAGGGTATGTGCTATGGTGAGCACTGTGAATTGTACAAGACTGATTAATCACGGATCTGTACTTCTGAAACAAATAATGCAATATATGTTAAGGAAAAAAAAAAAGAAGAAGATAGCAGGAGGGGAAGAATGAAGGGGAGTAAGTCGGAGGGGGAGACGAACCATGAGAGACGATGGACTCTGAAAAACAAACTGAGGGTTCTAGAGGGGAGGGGGCTGGGGGGTTGAGTTAACCTGGTGATAGGTATTAAAGAGGGCACATTCTGCGTGGAGCACTGGGTGTTATGCACAAACAATGAATCATGGAACACTACATCAAAAACTAATGATGTATGTATGGTGATTAACATAACAATAAAAAATTATTTTAAAAAATTAATTAAAAAAAGAAAAAGATAATGCACAGTAACCTTAAGAATACATACATGTTTTTGAGTTACTCTTGTCATTTCTGAGGAATATTTCAGCACCAATATCATCAGTGCCATTTCATGGATCTGTTTGGAAGTTGCTTATCAATAATTCATCATGTTAGTTATTGTAGCTTTAAAATATTGATATCTGAACATGTAAGTCCCTAACCTTTTTTTTTTTAAGATTTTATTTATTTATTTGACAGAGAGAGAGCACAAGCAGGGGGAGCAGCAGGGAGAGGGAGAAGCAGGCTCCCCATAGAGCAGGGAGACCGATGCGGGGCTCGATCCCAGGACCCCAGGATCATGACCTGAGCCAAAGGCAGACGCTTAACGACTGAGCCATCCAGGCACCCCCCGCAACTATTCTTTTTAAAAAGTCTTATTTGTTTATTTTTTCATATAAACTTTGGAAACAATTTGAATTACTATAAAGAATCTCTTGATATTGAAGTAGATTATCATTAAAACTACACATCCATTTAGGAAAAATGACACCTGTTTATTCTGCCACTTCAGAAACATGAAAGGCTCTTAACTGATCTGTCTTACTCTGTCTTACTGCATTACTTATAGATTCTAAGGTTATTTTTCCCAGCTGATTTTCAAAAATAGGTTTTTAAGGTTATGTAATAACATGCTTATTTGCCACCATACCTATTTCTCTTTACATATTTTAAAATTATGAATTCTTTTTTTTTTAGATTTTTATTTATTTGACAGAGAGAGACAGCGAGAGAGGGAACACAAGCAGGGGGAGTGGGCAAGGGAGAAGCAGCCTTCCTGAGGAGCAGGGAGCCCAATGCAGGACTCGATCCCAGGACCCTGGGATCATGACCTGAGCAGAAGGCAGATGCTTAATGACTGAGCCACCCAGGCGCCCCCAGAATTGTGATTTCTTTTAAGCATACCGTAAAACTACTAAGAATATGTCAAACAATAATGTACCCACCATTCTGAAAAAGCAAATATTAACATCTTGCTATATTGCTTCAGATACTTTTATTTATTTTTTATTTTTTTAAAAGATTTTATTTCTTTGACAGAGAGAGAGCACAAGCAGGGGGAGCAGCAGAGGGAGAGGGAGAAGCAGGCTCTCCACTGAGCCGGGCATCCGATATGGAACTCAATCCCAGGACTCTGGGATCATGACCTGAGCCAAAGGCAGACACTTACCCGACTGAGCCACCCAGGCGCCCCGCTTCAGATACTTTTAAATAAATAAAACTTGTAGTAATCTGTACACCCCCTTTGCAATTCCATTCCCCATTCTCTGTCCTCCTCTTAAGATAATAACTTCCTTGAAGTTAGTGTATATCTATGTTTTTATAACTTTACTATATATGCATACATGCATAGAATGTATAGTTTTATTTTGTGAGTTTTAGGGTGTGCATATTATAAGTTACATTCTATATATTTTAGATAATTACTATCTTTTACAAATTACTTTCTCATTTAATATGATTGTAGGTCTATCTTAATACTTAAAGACCTTCTTGCATATGAATATGACAATTAATTGACCTATGTTAATGAATATTTCAATTATTTCCTTTTTTCACTTCCAGTCTTTTTGTGCCATTTTATTTCAGGTGTATTGTTAGAATATAGAATATCTAATTTAAAAAAATCCAATATGAGAGTCGACAGCTTATAATAGTTCAGTTTAATCAACTTACATTTTTAGTGATGACTAATATATTTGAATTTATTTTCCTGTTTTGTTTTCTATCAATATGATTTTCCTTGGTCCTCTCCCCTCCTCTGCTCTGTGTGTCTCTCTCTGTCTCTCTTTTCTGCATTTTTGACTCTATTGGATTGTTTTCTTCATTGCTTTTTTGTTTTTTTGAAAGTTATACATTTCTTTTGACAAGAAATGGTGTACAAATAATGATTTTTCCCCCATTTCTTTTCAGTAGTTGTGGTTATGGTTCCCAATCCTCCTCTATTGATGGTTCAGAGCTTCCAGACAATATAGCTAGTAAAGCCCATGAGCTTTAGCATCAAACAGACTTCATTTAAATCCTGCATCTGCCACTGAGGAGCTTATGACCTTGAATAAGTTATATAATGTTTTTGAATTTTAATCTCCAGAACATTTTCTGTGTTGTAGATTTGTCTTGATTGAGTGAAATGGTACATACAAAGTGCCCAGAAGATCAGCTGGCATGCACCTGTCACTGAATAAATGCTAGCTTTTCCTTTTTCATAGTTATTTTAATCATCCTTGTTTTCTTTCTAATTAGAATGGGAATGCCCATTGATTTAAGTTATTTCTCCCCTTTGCCCCTAATAACTCTACTTCTAAAGCATTTTTGAAGGAATTAAGCACAGGTGCAGTGAAGCTTTATTCACAAGAATGTCTAGTTTTCTGAATAGATGTAAGGGAATGGTTGGACAGGAGGAAGACAACCCTGGCGAAGGGGTGATAGGTCTTTCCTTGAGTGTCCCTCTCAACCTATGCCTTTACATGAAGCCTCTTTAAACATGGTCCAGCTGTTTGCTAGAGTCCTCTTGCCTCCCACCTGCTCCTTTTCTATTTCGTCAGTCCCAGTGACCTCTTCTCTCTAAATGTCTCAAATCCCGTTTTACCTCTTGGCATTTGATGAGCTTCTCTCTCTCATCTCTCTCTCTGTCTCTCCTTTTATTACAGTTCTCTAAAGATAAACCTCGTATTTATCCTTTTCTTGAAAAGCCCTCACTTGAGTGCGAAAGTCTCAGCTCTACCACTTAGGACCATTGAGACCCTGGGCGAATGACTTAACGTCTTTAATTTTGGTTTCCACACCTGTAAAATAGGGAAGATGGAAGTTAACACTACAGAGGGAGGGTCTATGTGAGTTTAACCAGTCGATATACATAAAGCGCTTCAATAGTACCTACTATTAAAAGCTATTTAAATGATAGCTATTATTATAACTATTTCTTCTCTTGGCTGACTCTTGACTACTGAGAACACCTTTTTGAGTCCAGCTCAAGCCCATAACCCAATGCCAGCCAGCCCTGACCCCTGCCATGGCACCTTCACACACCTTCCACTCTCCCAAGCCAGCGTCCCTCGGTTTAGCGGCTAGGTATGCACACGCTGGTGACACAAAAACTCAGCGGAGGTCAATATTGGTGTAATTCATGTGAACTTCTTCAAATCTTCCAATCCGATCTTTTTGACCTTGAAAATGAGAGCACAGCATTTGCCTCTGCAGCACACAGACTATGTCTCTTTTTGCCTACCTTTTGAAATTTACGGTCACATGACCCTGGATGTTCCAAAGGAAGCGGATTTGTTGAATTGCAGAGTATTAACTAAGGATGAAAGAGCATTTGCTTAGTTTCTGAACAAAATATGGTCTGAGGAAATCTGGCCAGGATGATGGGAGCATTTTATTGACTGAGCTCTTTATAATCTTTAGTGTGTTTTTCCACTGTTGTGCTTGGTGATTTTTTTTTTTTTTTTTTTTTTTTTCCTGAAAGCCAACTGTTCTCTTAGCTCTAAGGAATGGCATTTGCCTCACTTATGTGATAAAACAGTCTTTGTTTGTAAGGGTTTTCCTTCTTTTTCCTTTCTTGGTTTTGTTATTAAATGATGGCATGTAACATTTATAACCGAGATAAGATGTTCTCAGCATTCCCAGAAGCTTGAGAAAACCTATTGTTTGGTGGGGGAGGGGGAGGGAACAAGTCATTTTAAAGTACATTTGCTTTTGTGCCTTTAAAGATTAACTTTTGGAGAGGATCTCAGAGAAAGCAGGCTCCCATAGTTCTGTCTTTTCATTCATAATAATCTGTCTTTGCTTTTACAAGTGGGTAGACCTTGAGGGTAGTCACAGGGCGTTCTGGAGGTGGATGATTACAGAACAAAGGAAGCTTTCTCATCAAACTTGGTTCCTGTACTCAGTTTTCCTAGGCACAGAGTGCGCGTTCTGTTCCAGAACCCTGCTACACAGGCCAACGGGACAAAATCTCACCTCTGCAGATTTCTTGAGTGGAATTAGTGCATGTATTCTCAGAAAAGCTTGGATTTACTGACTGCTAACCTAATAATCCAGAATAACAGACGTTAGATGTTCTGTTGGACTGACAACGAATCTTCACTTTTACAAGTCACTGAAAATCCTTTTTTTTTTTTTAATATAAAGTTGGAAGGGCAGCCGTTGGAATACCAGAGGCCTTAAGTTACACTACTCCTCCTTGCCATGAACTCGTCTGAAGGCTTCTACCCCCCTGGGCCTCAGTTTCTCCATCTGATAAACAAGGGGGGACAGAAAACAAGATCTCCAAGCTCCCTTCCACATCTGTTATTCTATGTCATATCTTCATTTTTTTCTGAACCGGCTAGCCCATATTGAGAAGAAAATGAAATATAGTTAGATAGTTTGTTTATAAGATAATTAGAACTCATTACATTTACCTTCTTACACGACAGTTCATTCCAGTAGCCATGCTCCCTTGTATAAAACAGGAGTTGAAGAAAGAATGGGAGGTCATGTTGAATATTTGCTGATGGAGAAAGGTTACTCGGAGAAAGGGGAACCCTCCCCCTACTCAGCCCCATCACAACCCAGCCTTTAATACCTTCAAAAAGCTTATTTCCTTGAAATTTACATGTTTCATCTAACGTTATTTTATTTATTTTTTATTTATTTATTTATTTTTAAAGATTTTATTTATTTAATTGACAGAGAGAGACACAGTGAGAGAGGGAACACAAGCAGGGGGAGTGGGAGAAGGAGAAGCAGGCTTCCCGCAGAGCAGGGAGCCCGATGCGGAGCTCAATCCCAGGACCCTGGGATCATGACCTGAGCCGAAGGCAGTCACTTAATCAATTGAGCCACCCAGGCGCCCCTTCATCTAACATTTAAATAAAAGGAAAGTATCTGGGTCCCCGGGTTTCTAGTAATTGGATCTTTTCTGTGGTCAAATAAATTGGTTTTATTGATTTGTCAGGGAGCAAATGATGATGAGGAAAGCAGGAGAAAGGCAGAGGGTACAGGAGGAGATGGAGAAGGTGCACATTCTTGATTTAGATTGGACAGCATCCATACAAGACAAAATATTGGCCAATATGTGGATGATCTGATATGACTCCAGATGCCCTGCAGGCAAATAATTCAAACAGCTACAGCTACATATGACAAAGACTGTGGCTGTGTGTAGGGATGACCATCTAAACTGGGACACCTTTGAAAGCAAAAGAGGGTCCTATTTATATTTATTTTGGGACAATAAGGGTAAGTTAGGAATATCCTAGGCAAATTGAAATTCAGAGACACCCTGACTATATCTTCCCCAAAACATATTACCTTCTCTTCTTGGTTCATCTCAGGGAATGGGAGGCTTTCAAAATTTTCTGTAGTACTGAGGAGCATGGAGGGTTCTACGAGACTTACCTTGGTTCTGTAAAGTCAAACCCCATTATGTAGTCCACCACTAGACAACATTGGCCTAGCCTCCTTTACGTTTAGTGGTATTCAGAAGACTAAGTTCTAGTCAATGGAATGTGCACAGAAATAATGAGCATCATTTCCAGGCTGATGCCACAAAAACAACCTATGAGAGCTACCCCACACTCTCCTCCCTCTGGCCTGATGTCCCCAGCACGGTGGTTTGAACCCATGTGGTGTGGACAGCAGAGCTACAAGGCAGAAGAAGCCTGGGCCCTGCACTCAAGAGTCTTACATCAGTCAGGAAACCCAGTTTAAGATTTCACAGGTGTGAGAAATAAACTTGTCCTACACCACTGAGACTTTAGAGATTACCTGTTACAGCGGGGAAACTACCAACACTAGTGTGTGTACCTTAACTCCTATGCCTCATGAACATTTGCCTCAAATATATTAAAAACATCTTTTTCTTTCTCACTGAACTGCAAGCCTCTCCAAAACAGAAACCCAGAAGAGGTAGTCAAATGTAGATTACATTCTAACCGTTTTTTTTTTTTTTTTTTTGGATTGGATTGAATTGAATCTTATTAAATTGGATAGAAATGAAATAAATTGTACATAAAGTGGTAGTAAACCTCAGAGATGGTAAAGCTTACTTTCATCTGGAGGGAACATGGATGGTTTCAAGGAGAAGGTGGCCTTTGAGCTGATATTTGAAGAATTTGGAAATGCCATGAAGAAAATGATGTTACAGGAAAAAGAAATAGCACGAGCATTTGACACACATAAAGAGATAGATAGTTCAGTCTAAGACCTAGAGTCAGTCGGTGAAAAACAAATGTCTAAATTTACTTTAGTTCAAAATATTTATCAGGGAACTGTTCTGGTAGGAGGAAAAACCCATGAAGAGACAATTTAAAAAGTTGGCATACATGAGACACAAGTATGTAATAAATGCTATGAGAGCACAGAGAAAAGACCCCCCCAAACAAGAGTAGAGTGAGTTAAAAAAACAGATAAATTAAGCACACCATACAGGGCATGGAAAGCCTCACTAGGACACTTGTCCATTATTGTGTAACCATTTGGAGCATTGAAGGGATGCGGTAGTGATCCAATCTGGACATTGTTTTGTAAATAGTTGGTGTCATTGAAGATTTTTGAAGAGTCCAGGAAAGACAAGAGCAAAATACTGCTCTAGGAGGAGAAATCTTTTTTTTAAAGATTTTATTTTTTTTATTATTTATTTGAGAGAGAGAGAAAGAGAGCGCATATGAGAGCAGGGGGAGGGGCAGGGGGAGAGAACCTCAAGCAGACCAGACTCTGTGCTGAGCACAGAGCCCAGCGTGGGGCTCCATCTCACAACCCTGAAACCATGACCTGAGCTGTAATCACGAGTTGGATTCCCCTAGCAGGAGAAATCTTAATAGTGGGGTGGGTGTGGGGCAGCAGTGAGAGCATGGAGATGGGGATCTCACAATCCTGTGATTAGGCAGTTGTAATTGCCCATGCCAGTAGTTATTGAGGACTTGTGTCTGGGCATTATAAATGTATAGGAAAGAATGGATTAAAGCTATAGCAGATGTAGAATCAAGTCTTAATTTCTTCAGTATTGGAGGTGGGTATGTATAGGTTGCGATTAGTTTCAGCTGTGAGTGACAGAAAATACCAAATAAGATGGAGAGTTTTTTCTTTCTTGTAAATGTAGGCAGTGTAGGGATTCTAGCTCCTCCTTTCTTGTTACTGGAAATGAGGCTTTTGCTTCATGGTTCAAGACGGCTGCTTGACGTCTTGCCATTGTATGCACGTTCTAGCCTTCTGGAAGGGGTGAGAAGAGGCATAGCATTTCCCTTTAACACTTCCTGGATCTGACTAAGATCTCATTAGCCAGAACTTAGTCACAGGCCCACACTTAGCTACAGGGGAAGTAGGGAATTGTCTTTATTCTGAGAAGTCATGTGCCTTCCTAAAAACTAGGGCTTCTCTTGTAAAGGAAGAAGAAGAATATGAATATTGGGACATTATTCTTACTGTGTTTGACATAGGGGCAAAACACTACTGTTGGGATTGTGACGTTCTGGGAAATAGAAGTGCCCTATTGAGTGAGCTGCTGAAAAGGTTGGATGGACCTGAAATGGAATGTCCTAGGGAGGAACATAAATCTTCAAGTCCTGTCATTGAAGTAGTAGCTGTGACTCCAGGTAGATTCCAAACTTCACTTTTGTCTTTGTTATTTAAATAATGAAACTCTAGTTTGACTGGTCTGGACTGCACAGATATGCTCCTAATTCACTGGCTCCACCACTTACCTACAAAGTACGTGACCGGCCCTGTTTTGTACTACATGGTCAGCAAACACTCAGTGGATCAGAATCTGAAAGAAGGACAAAACGGCGTTGAGCTGCAAATAGATGAGAAAAATAAATTAATAAACCACCCTGGCCTTTTCTTAAGGTTTGCATCTGACCCTATGTCCCATCATGGCTAATTGATTGCAGAGGGTCATTTTGTCTGCTTTCTCTGCAGCCCCCTGACCTTGGCTTTGTCCCAGCAAATAGCACAGGTTCCCTGTATGAGTTCCCAGAATGCTTTCTTGCTTCAGGTCTCTGGTCCTGTTTCCGCAGGCTCCTTGCTGACTGCACTTTGATTTGCAAATGTCCTAAGTGTCCTTAGGGGCTCCTGAGCAGCCCCCCAGTCTGGCAGGGCTGTCTTTTTCCTTCTGAGTTGGCTCAGAATTTAGAGAATGGGAGTATGCAGATCAATGCTTCTTTAGGCTCTGATTTTTTTTTTTTAATATTTCAACCAGATTCAAGTGAAATTATGCCATAACTTCTGACTTCTTCTTCTGAGCATTTTCTACTTTTTCCCTTTTGCTAGATTCCCATTCTGCCTCTGGTTGCACCCTTCTCCCTACCAGTGCCACCACCACTGACAGCAAATAATAAAAGTAATGGGTGCAGTTTATTGGGCATAAAGTATTGTCTTTTTTTTTTTTTAAAGATTTTATTTATTTATTTGAGAGAGAGAGAGCATGAGCAGGGGGTGGGGCTGAAGGAGAGGGAGAAGCAGACTCCCGGCTGATCAGGGAGCCTGATGTGGAACTTGATCCCGGGACCCTGAGATCATGACCTGAGCCGAAGGCAGAAGCTTAACCAACTAACTGAGCCACCCAGGCGCCCCTAAAGTATTGTCTTATATACATTAGCATATTTAGTATTTCTGACAGTCGTTCAAGGTAGTTATTCCCAGTGTTCAGATAAAGACACGGAGGTGTTTTGTGTGTGTTTAACTGAGCATTTTAAAAGTGAAATGATGGGCGCCTGGGTGGCTCAGTTGGTTAAGCGACTGCCTTCGGCTCAGGTCATGATCCTGGAGTCCCGGCATCGAGTCCCACATGGGGCTCCCTGCTCAGCGGGGAGTCTGCTTCTCCCTGTGACCCTCTTCCCTCTCGTGCTCTCTATCTCTCATTCTCTCTCTCTCAAATAAATAAATAAATAAAATCTTTAAAAAAAAAAAGTGAAATGATTTGCCCAGAGTAGCACAAAATTTAGTAGTGAATTTGTGATTCAACTCTGGGTTGCTGTATATTCTCCATTATTTCACACTGCTTCTCAAAAGACACTGCTTCTCAAAAGACACCCTGCTTGTTTCTCTTCGTTTGACTTAGCCTTACTGAATTCAAGCTTAAGAGAGAAATGAGGAAGTTTTAGTCTCATTCAAAGCTACTAGTTTTGATGGAAAGTTTTATATTAAATGACATTAATCCCACAATTGACTAGCTCATTGATTTTAGGAATTACCAATGTTTATCAACTGCAGTTTAGAAAGTGTTGGAACACTACATCAAAAACTAATGATGTACTGTATGGTGACTAACATAACATAACATAATAAAAAAAGTGTTTCGTTGTATCAATACTCTTAGTATTCTGAATACAACACACACACATTTTCCTTCTCCCCATGATGGAGAGGGCAGGGTGAGCCTGGGCGTGGACTTGAATTTTTGGGGTCTGAAGTTTCATCCACCTGTTTTAAAACATAGACAGAACCTACTACCAAATTGATCTATGGTATTTATGGAAAATACATCTATACCTGATTCTAAGATAATAAATAACAGTAAAAAAAATGGAATACAAAAGTTGTCCTGACTTTAATGAAATGTTCATCACAAGAATTTATAATGGAAAAGAATCATTCATTAGACAGTTACAGTGCTTCTTGAATAGTTGCCTATTTGTCAAAAGTCAAATTGTTTTTAAATGGATTAGCATTATTCTATCATTATTTATTTTTCTTGAGGTTACCCCAATATTTCTCTTTAAAAATAATCACTTACAGGGGCACCTCGGTGGCTCAGTCAGTTGAGCGCCTGACTCTTGATTTCAGCTTAGGTCATGATCTCAGGGTTGTGAGATCGAACCCCGCATCAGGGAGTCTGTTTGAGGATTCTCTGTCTCCTCTCTCTCTGCCTTTCCCCCAGCTTGCACTCTCTTTTGCTCTCTCTAAAATAAACAAAGAAATCTTTTTAAAAAAAAGTATATGAAGAAATTGCTGAAGCCATGAGAAGACCAAGGAGACATGACAGCTAAATGGAATGTGGGATCCTGATGATGGGATCCTGGGAACAGAGAAAGGACTTCAGGTTAAACACATAGGGAATCTGAGTAAAGTATGGACATTAGTTAATAATAATGTATCAATACTGGTTCATTACTTTGTGACAAAGGTACTGATGAAGCCGATAGTGATAATCAAAGACACTGGGCATGAGTATATGTGGGAAGTCTCTATCTTCGTAATTTTTCTGTGAAACTAAAACTATTCTAAAATTTATCCCTATCTTATATCTATCTATCTATCTATCTATAATCTATCTATCTATCGAAAGTAAATAAAGATACCAGGACTAGCACCAGACCACTATTTTTCTCTCCTGTTTCTTTTTTGTTGCCACCTTTAGTGGCCTCTCCCTCTCAAGCTCATCTCAGATTTTCCTCCTCAATTCAGCTTCTAAGTATTGAACATCCCAGGGCTCTATTCTCTGTCCCTTTTGGTCTCTCTCTTTACATTTTCACATTCTTCTTGATGACCTCTTCTAAACTCAAGGTTTTAAATATCATTTATATGTCAAAAAGTCATGAACGTATATCCCATTTTGATTGTCTTCAGAATTCATTTTATATCCAGCCACCTACTTGGCATCTCCCCGTAAATGCTTACTCACCATCTCAAATGGAACTCTTGACTTCACTTCATGCTCCAAAGATACTCTTCCCCCAGTCCCCTTTGCCAGCTCAATAACTGTCAACATCGAATCACTCAGGCCAAAAAAGGTAGGAGTTATCTTTGATCTGTGGTCTTTTAACTTCCCTCATTCATTCCATCAGCATGCTCTCGTCACTCTTCCTTTAAATGATACGGTGTCCATCCACTTCTATTTTCACCAACACAGTTCTAGTTGAAGCCACCGGATCACAACCTAAATTGTCAGCCTCATGTTGAACTTCTCTTTCCATGCATCTACTATGGTTCACCCATAGTGGCTACTTCTCTGTTTCTCGAAAAGCCAAACTCCTTGCCTTCGTAGGGTCTTGAATCCACCTGAAATAACAGTGCTGTAGATCTGCATGAGACCAGATCTTTTTTGTCATTTAAATCTCAGATGAAGTGTCATAACCTGAAAGGCCATCAACTATCACACAATCTGAAGTGTCCTTCCAGTCATTTTCCTATTATCTTGTCCTAATCTTTAATTATACTGCAGAATACTTTCTGTACATAATTTTCTCCTTCTAGTTTAATTCAGTTGCTTTTTATTTTCCTGTCTCCCTCCAGTAGAATACAAGTTCTTAGAAAACAGGTTGTATGTTTGATGGTTAGAACACTGCCTGACAGTTGTAGGTACTCAGTGATGTTTGTTGAAATAATGAAAGTGACAAATGAGAAATAAACACTAACATTCTGAAATTCAGGGATGTGAGGGATCACAGTGGAACTGAAGTGATCAGGAAAAGTTTCTTGAAAGGAGTGGGAATTGGTGAGCCTTTGAAAATTGAGTAAGACTAGTCAAGAAGAAGTAGGTAAAGGGAATTCCGGGGGCGGGAGGGAAGGCTAAATAAAGCAAAGATGTAGAAAGAGTAATAAACATGAATACTTGGGGACAGCAGGTAGAGCAGAAATTTTATAAAGATTATGAGAAATGAGATCAGACTGAGTGGTCTAGATTCTAAAATACCAGGCAAAGGGACTAAGAATCATCCATGTTAGGGACTTTCCTCTCTTGTTGATTTTTGACTCGAGCTACGTTTTAGCCTCCTAACTGCAATCTCCTAAGCGTTTTAGGTGAAAGTAATACAGTCTGTTTCACCACCAATTTTTGTTTTTTTTTTCTTTTCCTTAATCTCCCAATGCACATACAATTTTGATGTCAGCTTGCTTGAGTCTGGCCGAATGTGCCAGGTGATTCTAGCTCATATATAGTTCCTGTGCTTGAATGTCAGTATGTGGCCCAGTTAGTTAGCACAATCCTTGATCTGAGTGTTCTGTCTAGTTTTTATGGTAAATGGGGGTCACGTAGGGTAGAGGGATAGAAATGAGTCTCATTCTTGTCTCACAAATGCAAAAATGTAAAGAATGGTGCAGATGTAAATACTCGCAGATATGGTATCACCCCCACCCCCACCATACTTTTAAATGAAACACATTGAGCTTAAATAAAAGAGTTTGCTATGGCTTTGATTTCCCAGGCAGAGTGTCAGCTCCTGGTGATCTTCCATCTGTCAAGTGAGTGTGGGCCTGTCCACCAACTTGAAACTGCTTTTGTCAGCATTCCCATTGACCGCAAATGCAGGCATCACACCAACAAGTCTTTGGATATAAACTAAAATCTCCCAAGGGTTGTTTGAGCGGGACTGTAATTTTGTATAACGTTCGACTTCACCACAGCATTTTTCATGCATTCATCCAGCAGTTACTGGGCATCTCTTGTTCTTCTTCTTCTTTTTTAAAGATTTTATTTCTTTATTTGACAGAGAGAGACACAACGAAAGAGAAAGAACACAAGCAGGGGAAGTGGGAGAGGGAGAAGCACCTTCCCACTGAGCAGGGAGCTGGAGGTGGGGCCCGATCCCAGGACCCTGGGATCAGGACCTGAGCCAAAGGCAGACGCATAAAGACTGAGCCACCCAGGCGCCCCTGAGTACCTCTTCTTGGCGACGCTTTGCATAAATAATGGTATTTCAAAAGAAGATATGTTCTCTGGCCTCAAAAATTAGTTTAGTGTGAAAGAATGACATGGAAACAGGTAAATGTGGGGCACTATCTATCTCCATGCCAAAATGTAAGATAACACATAATATCAGAGGTGCATGGAGGAAAGAGAGACCTACAGAAGTCAAGCACTTGGGGAAAAGTATTATCCCTGGCAGGTCCAGTGGGTGCCACAAAATGTACCGGGATGGTCATTTACATTTCTCCTAGTGATCCATGCTCCTCTGGATGTTCCTGCTTCCCATGTAGGGGGCACAATCGGCCTTTAAGGGAAAACAGTGATTGTCTCGGGGACAGGGAATGTGATCCTTCCTATCCTGCATCCATTGATAGCAGGACTATTTTCACCTTCCAGCATTTGGTTTTCTTCTGATCAGTGCCTCCTTCCTTATGCTACCTCCTTAGTCAGAGAAAAGGAGTTTCTTAAGTACACTATACTGTTCAGAGCTTCTCCTATCCCATTTAAAGGATAGTACCTGTAGTCTAAGTGCATCTCCCCTATATTTTGTTCTGTCTTCCTTTATCATAATCCACCTGGCACAAATAACATTGCACTGACCAAGGGCTTAGAAGTGCATTTTTGCAATGTGCATGCTTACAGTTAGGTGCATTTTGACGGGATTTTCCTTAAGCAATCTCCCTTCCCCTGCAGGAGCCCTTTGTAAAAGCTCTTCTGTTCCATCTTGCACCATTTCCCTCCCTACCACGCCGGCCACTCTCAGTGTTGCTCTTGAGTTTTCTTTTCCATGAGGTCAAGAGACCACTACAATTTCCACATGGAGATGGTCCCAAGTTGTGTTTTCTCTGAACCTAAGGTAGTGATAGGGATTGAAAATACAGAAATGTTGCAAAAGTTCATCTCAAAATGATGTGAAACAATTAACATGTGAAAGTATAATTACTTTATCTATGGACACAGAGAAGAATCCCAGGATGAGAATCCCAGGAGTTATCCAGAAACATGCTTTATAAAAGACTGAAGGGAGGGGCAGAGCAAGAAGGCGGAGGAGTAAGAGACCGAGATTTCGTCTGGTCTCAGGAATTCAGCTGAATAGGGATCAAACCATTCTGAACACCTACGAACTCAACAGGAGATCGAAGAGGAGAGTAGCAACAACTCTCTGAACAGAGAAGCGACCACTTACTGGAAGGTAGGACGAGCAGAGAAGTGAATCCGAGGCAATATTCGGGAGGATAGATGGCGGGGGAGGGGGCCTCCGGCAGCCGCTTCTGGCAAGTCATAGAGCCGCGGAGCACAAAATCGGAACTTTTAGAAGCCGGCTCTGCTGAGGGACGTCGCTGCAGTGGCTAAGCGGGGGGTGGAACCCTCGCAGGACAGTGTGGTCTCAGGACCCTTGGGGTCACAGAAAGACCGGGGGTGCCTGAGTGCGGCAGAGCTCCCAGGTATCGGAGCAGGGAAGCCGGCTGCATAGACGGAGCCAAGGCGCGGGCTCTCAGCTCGGAGCTGCCATAAACTGATCCGCGGCCCAGTCGGGCCACTGCTCCTCCAGCAGGGACCCAACAAGCGGCAGAGCCGGGGAGACTCCCCTTTCTCCCCCGGGAGGAGCGGCACGGGAACGCACCGCAGGGATCTGCTGGGTGTGGAGACTCCACACGGGGTCGGGTGCCAGAGATAGAAACGCTCGGTCACAGGCCGGGTGAGCACGGAGTGCGGCCAGAGACCGGGGAGACAGGAGTGACTGCTTTTCTCTGGGGGTGCACTGAGGAGCGGGGCCCCGAGTTCTCAGCTCCTCCAGGCGGAAATTGGGAGGACACCATTTTCGCCCTGGTCCTCCAAAGCTGTACCGAGAGCTTGCAGGGAACAAAAGCTCCTGAGAGCAAACCCGAGCAGCTTGCTTAGCCTGGACTGACAAGGGCGAGGTAATTCAGCCTCCGGCAAAGACATTTGGGAACCACGGCAACAGGCCCCTCCCCCAGAAGATAAACAGGAACAGCCAGCAGGCCAAGACCAAGTATACCGATCAAGGAGAACGGGAGAACTCCAGCGCTAGGGGAATACTGCACATGGAATTCATGGCTTTTTTTTTTACCATGATTCATTAGTTAATCAAAGTTAATTTTTTTAACTGTTTTCTTTTTAATTTTTCTTTTTCCCTTTTTCAACCAATATCTTATCAATCCCTTTAAAAAAAACATTTTTTATTTTACATTTTTAGAGTCATATTTTATCCCTTCATAGTAGTTACCCTTATTTTTGGCATATATATATATAAGTTGTTCTCTCTTTAAAATTTTGAGATACAGTTTATTCTAACAGATCAAAATATACCCTAATACACCAGTGGATAGCTTTGTTCTAGTCTCCTGCCTGATCACATTCTCTCCCTTTTTTCTTTTCTTTTTTTTAAATCTTCTTTCCTTTTTCAAACAACTTATCTTATCAATTCCTTTTATAAAATCTTTTATAATTTTCATCTTTACAGTCATCTTCCATCCCTTCATTGTATGAACCCTTATTTTGTACATATATGTCTTTCTTCCTTTAAAATTTTAGGACGCACTTTTTTCTAACAGACCAAAATACGCCCAAACTCTAGTGTGTGGTACTGATCTATGCACTAGCCTGATCATATTTGATCATATTCTGCTTTTTTTGTATTGCTCTGTTTTGTTTTTAACTTTTTTTTCTTTTTTTCTCTTTTTTTCTTCTTTCTTTCCCTTTCTTTTCCCCTGGTTTCAGGTCTTTTCTGATTTATATACAGTATATTTGCTGGGGATGTTGTTAACCTGGTAGCATTTTGTTCTCTCATTCATCTATTCTCCTCTGGACAAAATGACAAGACAAAAAAATCACCTCAGCAAAAAGAACAAGAGGTATTACCGTCAGGCAGGGACCTACTCAATACGGATATTAGTACGATGTCAGACCTGGAGTTCAGAATCATGACTTTAAAGATACTAGCTGGGCTTGAAAAAAGCGTGGAAGTTATTAGAGAAACCCTTTCTGGAGAAATAAAAGAACTAAAATCTAACCAAGTCGAAATCAAAAGGTTATTCATGAGGTGCAATCAAAAATGGGGACACTAACTGCTAGGATAAATGAGGCAGAAGAGAGAATCAGTGATATAGAAGACCAAATGATGGAAAGTAAAGAGGCTGAGAAAAAGAGGGAGAAACAACTACAGGATCACGAGGGCAGAATTCGAGAGATAAGTGATACGATAAGATGAAACAACATTAGAATAATTGGGATCCCAGAAGAAGAAGAAAGAGAGAGAGGGGCAGAAGGTATATTGGAGCAAATAATAGCAGAGAACTTCCCTAATGTGAGGAAGGAAACAGGTATCAAAATCCAGGAAGCACAGAGAACCCCTCTCAAAATCAATAAAAATACCTCAACACCCCGACATCTAATAGTAAAACTTACGAGTCTCAGAGAAAAAGAGAAAATCCTGAAAGCAGCTTGGGAGAAGAGATATGTAACCTACAATGGTAGAAACATTAGATTGGCAACAGACCTATCCACAGAGACCTGGCAGGCCAGAAAGGACTGGCATGATATCTTCAGAGCAATAAACGAGAAAACTATGCAGCCAAGAATACTATATCCAGCTAGGCTGTCATTGAAAATAGAAGGAGAGATAAAAAGCTTCCAGGACAAACAAAAACTAAAGGAATTTGCAAACACGAAACCAGCCCTCCAAGAAATATTGAAAGGGTTCCTCTAAGCAAAGAGAGCCTAAAAGCAGCATAGATCAGAAAGGAACACAGACAATATACAGTCACAGTCACCTTACAGGCAATACAATGGCACTAAATTCATACCTTTCAATAGTTACCCTGAATGTAAATGGGCTAAATGCCCCAATCAAAAGACACAGGCTATCAGATTGGATTAAAAAACAAGACCCATCCATATGCTGTCTGCAAGAGACTCATTTTAGACGCAAAGACACCCCCAGATTGAAAGTGAGGGGGTGGAAAACCATTTACCATGCTAATGGACACCAAAAGAAAGGTGAGGTGGCAATCCTTATATCAGACAAATTAGATTTTAAATCAAAGACTGTAATAAGAGATGACGAAGGACACTATATCCTACTTAAAGGGTCTATCCAACAAGAAAATCTAACAATTCTAAATATCTATGCCCCGAACATGGGAGCAGCCAATTATATAAGGCAATTAATAACAAAAGCAAAGAAACACATTGACAACAATACCATAATAGTGGGGGACTTTAACACCCCCTGACTGAAATGGACAGATCATCTAAGCAAAAGATCAACAAGGAAATAAAGACTTTAAAGGACACACTGGACCAAATGGACTTCACAGACATATTCAGAACATTCCATCCCAAAGCCGCAGAATACACATTCTTCTCCAGTGCCCATGGACATTCTCCAGAATTGATCACATCCTAGGTCACAAATCAGGTCTCAACCGGTACCAAAAGATTGGGATCATTCCCTGCATTTTTTCAGACCACAATGCTTTGAAACTGGAACTCAATCTCAAGAGGAAAGTCGGAAAGAACTCAAATACATGGAGGCTAAAGAGGACCCTACTAAAGAAAAATGGGTCCACCAGGAAATTAAAGAAGAATTAAAAAAATTCATGGAAACCAATGAAAATGAAAACACAACTGTCCAAAATCTTTGGGATACAGCAAAGGCAGTCCTGAGAGGAAAGTATATAGCAATACAAGCCTTTGTCAAGAAACAAGAAAGGTCTCAAATACACAACCTAACCCTACACCTAAAGGAGCTGGAGAAAGAACAGCAAATAAAGCCTAAACCCAAAAGGAGAAGAGAAATCATAAAGATCAGAGCAGAAATCAATGAACTAGAAACCAAAAGAACAGTAGAACAGATAACGAAACTAGGAGCTGGTTCTTTGAAGGAATTAACAAGATTGATAAACCCCTGGCTAGACTTATCCAAAGGAGAAGAGAAATGACCCAAATCAACAAAATCATGAATGAAAGAGGAGAGATCACAACCAACACCAAAGAAATACAAACAATTATAAGAACATATTATGAGCAACTCTATGCCAGCCAATTAGATAACGTGGAAGAAATGGGTGCATTCCTAGAGATGTATCAACTACCAAAATTGAACCAGGAAGAAATAGAAAACATGAACAGACCTATAGCCACTAAGGAAATTGAAGCAGTCATCAAAAGTCTCCCGATAAAGAAAAGCCCAGGGCCAGATGGCTTCCCAGGGGAATTCTATCAGACATTTAAAGAAGAATTAATACCTATTCTCCTGAAACTGTTCCAAAAAATAGAAATGGAAGGAAAACTTCCAAACTCGTTTTATGAGGCCAGCATTACCTTGATCCCAATACCAGACAAAGACCCCATCAAAAAGGAGAATTACAGACCAATATCCTTGATGAACATGGATGCAAAAATTCTCACCAAAATACTAGCCAATAGGATCCAACAGTACATTAAAAGGATTATTCACCACGACCAAGTGGGATTTATCCCTGGGCTGCAAGGATGGTTCACCATCCGCAAATCAGTCAACGTGATACAATACATTAACAAAAGAAAGAACAAGAATCATATGATCCTCTCCATAGATGCAGAGAAAGCATTTGACAAAGTACAGCATCCTTTCTTGATCAAAACTCTTCAGAGTATAGGGATAGAGGGTACATACCTCAATATCATAAAAGCCATCTATGAAAAACCTACAGCGAATATCATTCTCAATGGGGAAAAGCTGAGAGCTTTTCCCCTAAGGTCAGGAATGCGGCAGGGATGTCCACTCTCACCACTGCTATTCAACAGAGTATTAGAAGTCCTAGCCACAGCAATCAGACAACAAAAAGAAATCAAAGGCATCCAAATCGGCAAAGAAGAAGTCAAACTCTTACTCTTTGCAGATGATATGATACTTTATGTGGAAAACCCAAAAGACTCCACCCCAAAACTGCTAGAACTCATACAGGAATTCGGTAAAGTAGCAAGATATAAAATCAATGCACAGAAATCAATGGCATTCCTATACACCAACAAGAAGACAGAAAAGAGACAAATCAAGGAGTCGATCCCATTTACAATTGCACCCAAAACCATAAGATACCTAGGAATAAATCTAACCAAAGAGGCAAAGGATCTGTGCTCAGAAAAGTATAAAATACTCATGAAAGAAACTGAAGAAGACACAAAGAAATGGAAAAACATTCCATGCTCATGGATTGGGAGAACAAACATGGTGAAGATGTCAATGCTACCTCGAGCAATCTACACATTCAATGCAATCCCCATCAAAATACCATCCACTTTTTTCAAAGAAATGGAACAAATAATCCTAAAATTTGTATGGAACCAGAAGAGACCCCGAATAGCCAGAGGAATATTGAAAAAGAAAAGCAAAGCTGGCGGCATCACAATTCCGGACTTCCAGCTCTATTACAAAGCTGTCATCATCAAGACAGTATGGTACTGGCACAAAAACAGACACATTAATCAATGGAACAGAATCGAGAGCCCAGAAATGGACCCTCGACTCTATGGTCAACTCATATTTGACAAAGCAGGAAAGAATGTCCAATGGCAAAAAGACAGTCTCTTCAACAAATGGTGTTGGGAAAATTGGACAGCCACATGCAGAAGAATGAAACTGGACCATTTCCTTACACTACACACAAAAGTAGACTCCAAATTGTTGAAAGAACTAAACGTGAGACAGGAGTCCATCAAAATCCTAAAGGAGAACACACATAGCAACCTCTTCCACCTCAGCCGCAGCAACTTCTTCCTAGAAACATCGCCAGAGGCAAGGGAAGCAAGGGCAAAAATGAACTATTGGGATTTCATCAAGATAAAAAGCTTTTGCACAGCAAAAGAAACAGTCCACAAAACCAAAAGACAGCCGACAGAATGGGAGAAATATTTGCAAATGACATGTCAGATAAAGGGCTAGTATCCAAAATCTATAAAGAACTTATCAAACTCAACACCCAAAGAACAAAAAATCCAATCAAGAAATGGGCAGAAGACATGAAGAGACATTTTTCCAAAGAAGACATCCAAATGTCCAACAGACACATGAAAAAGTGCTCCACATCGCTCGGCATCAGGAAATCCAAATCAAAACTTCAATGAGATACCACCTCACACCCGTCAGAATGGCTAAAATTAACAAGTCAGGAAACGACAGATGTTGGCGGGGATGTGGAGAATGGGGAACCCTCCTACACTGTTGGTGGGAATGCAAGCTGGTGCAACCCCTCTGGAAAACAGTATGGAGGTTCCTCAAACAGTTGAAAATAGAGCTACCATACGATCCAGCAATTGCACTACTGGGTTTTTACCACAAAGATACAAATGTAGGGATCTGAAGGGGTTCGTGCACCCCAATGTTTATAGCAGCAATGTCCACAATAGCCACACTGTGGAAAGAGCCAAGATGTCCATCAACAGATGAATGGATAAAGAAGAAGTGGTATATATACACAATGAAATATTATGCAGCCATCAAAAGGAATGAGATCTTGCCATTTGCAACGACGTGGATGGAACTGGAGGGTGTTATGCTGAGTGAAATAAGTCAATCAGAGAAAGACATGTATCATATGACCTTACTGATATGAGGAATTCTTAATCTCAGGAAACAAACCGAGTGTTGCTGGAGTGGTGGGGTGTGGGAGGGATGGGGTGGCTGGGTGATAGACATTGGGGAGGGTATGTGCTATGGTGAGTGCTATGAATTGTGCAAGACTGTTGAATCACAGATCTGTACTTCTGAAACAAATAATGCAAGATATGTTAAGAAAAAAGAAAAAGAAGAAGATAGCAGGAGGGGAAGAATGAAGGGGAGTAAGTCGGAGGGGGAGACGAACCATGAGAGACAATGGACTCTGAAAAACAAACTGAGGGTTCTAGAGGGGAGGGGGGTGGGGGGATGGGTCAGCCTGGTGATGGGTATTAAAGAGGGTACCTTCTGCGTGGAGCACTGGGTGTTATGCACAAACAATGAATCATGGAACACTACATCAAGAACTAATGATTTAATGTATGGTGATTAACATAACAATAAAAAAATTAAAAAAAAATAAAGTAGCTCAGTTCTAAACATTTTAGTAGGGAAGCGGAACTAGATGACAAAAATCTTTTCTAGCTGTAAGACAGGAATCAACACAGTGCTGCCTGCCACAGGCTGAGTCCAGCCCTCCATGTGTGTTTGTAAATACCATTTTATTGACACACAGCCACAGCCATTCATTTACATATTGTATATGGCTGTGTTTGTGTTACTGTGGCAAAGTTGAGTCATGAGGACAGGGACAGAATGGCCTTCAAAGCCTACAATATTCATTATCTGGCCATTTACAGAAAAAGTTTGCTGACTCTTGGTCTAAGACTATATATATATGTATTTTTTTTTTCTTTTCTTTATTAGGGGCATCCCTTCTCTGTTCGTCCATCTCCCCAACTGCCCAAGAGGAGATTGGAGCAATGAATTGTGTCTCTCTCCAAATCCAGAGATTCTGAGTTTTTTTTTAAAACTTGCAAGTTCTCAAACTGCCACAATGAAAAAAAAAGAATAAAATTGAAATATGTTTTCCTTACTATCAAGAGAGGGGCCCTTGCTATGTGTATCTCCTCATCTGGCAGTGATGACAGCTTTTACTGTCACCACAATTTTTTTGATTAGACACCTGGATTTTTCCCAGGGGCTGGTTGCACAGTGCATAAAGAAATCCAGTGCACCGGCAAAGTGCTTCAGAGGCTAAGGCTGCTTTCTGATCACCTGTTTGCTCCGAGGAATTCTCAGCTGGCTCTCCACTCACTGGATATCAGGAGGATCTGGCTGGCAAGGTTTAAAATGAAAAGCCAGTACCTGTCCTGGTGCACTGTGGCAAACAAGCCACCCATGCTTACTGTAGCAGAGCTTTAAATGTATTTTTTAAAGATTTTATTTATTTGTCAGAGAGAGAGAGAGAGAGCACACAAGCGGGGGTAGCAGCAGAGGGAGAGGGAGAAGCAGACTCCCCGCTGAGCAGGGAACTGATGTGGGGCTCGATCCCAGGACCCTGGGGTCATGACCTGAGCCGAAGACAGACGCTTCGCCGGCTGAGCCACCCAGGTTTCCCTGAGCAAAGCTTTAAATGAAAAAAAGCTTTTCGATGTGCTGTTCTATCTTTCCAAACTGCCCAACAGTATGAGGCCAGACAGGGCATACAATGGCATTCAATAACACATTGTATAAAACCCTTCCTTTTCTTCACATCTAGCCTGCAGGTATCATATTTTGTAATTTATAGACAGCTCAGGCTGATTGATTTTTGCAGGGCGAGTTTGGATCCTTCTCTAGGCATGTCAAAGAAAGCAAATGGAAACTCTCCAGTTCTGTCGTTCTAACAGACTTCATTCAGATGGTTTGATTGTCTTGCCGCCTGCTAAACTCTTACATAATTTCACTTCGTAATGGATAGGGTAGCTGAAGGATCAATGACTGGACATGAAGGGAGAGCAGGATGTTTTGCTGCTTCTGTTCATTGCAATACTCATAATTATCCAAGGACTTCATTTTCTTCTGCCTTTTAAATGACATCTCCTGGGACGCCTGGGTGGCTCAGTCGGTTAAGCGCCTGCCTTCGGCTCAGGTCAGGATCCTGTGGTCCTGGGATTGAGTCCCGCATCGGACTCCCTGCTCAGTGGGGAGCCTGCTTCTCCCTCTGCCTGCTGCTCCCCCTGCTTGTGTGTTCTCTCTCTCTCTCTCCCCCTTTCTGATGAATAAATAAATAAAATCTTTCTTAAAAATGACATTTCCTAAATCAGTGCTTAGGTCAGACTGATAGGTCTTCCTTATAATGGGCCTCTGTGTGTGTGTGTGTGTGTGTGTGTGTGTGTGTCTGTAGGGGGTGGGGGGTGCCTATATGCACAGAGAGAAGAGAGAGAGAAAGAATAGGAATGTATCTGAAAATCTGAAAACTTAGTCATTTTACTCAGGATTGTATTGGAATTGCTTTCCCTTTTTGTCATCTTAAGAACATCTTTGCTTTCTCTTTCTTCCTTGCTGCTTTTCCTTTGCTGGAAATGATAGTTTCTTAAGGATATGGTCAAATGGCAAGAAAAAGAAAAAATATTGAAATGTGTAATGCGGTGGCATGTGGACTTGACACTACAATTCAGATATATAGGGAAATGTGTCTTTTATCTAAAAGTTTTCTGATTAGTGTTCAAAATGCTTTATTCTCATTTAGCATAGATAAATAGTCCTGTAAATAATCCTGTTAGGTCAGTGACTGTCAAGAAGGGCATTGTGAGATCGTTTTATTTTTTTAAAGATTTTATTTATTTGAGAGAGAGCGAGAGCAAGAGAGAGAAGGAGAAGGGGGAGGGAGAAGCAGACTCCTGGCTGAGCAAGGAGCCCGATGTGGGACTCGATCCCAGGACCCCGGGATCATGACCTGAGCTGAAGGCAGACACTTAACTGACTAAGCCACCCAGGAACCCCTTGAGATTGTTTTAATGAAATATACTGCATTTAGCACCAACTGGGCCAGGGCAGGCAGAGAATCTGCTCTGCAGTATATTTGACAGTTTCAAACAGTGATACATTGCCCCATGTCCCAGCAGACATTCAAGTGAGTGAAAAATTTGTATTTATATGAGCATATAAATTTCATGTTGCTTATGAACACAAAGTATCTCTTACATAGTTTTACTATGTCCTCTTCTCCAGCAGTGCAAATACTGTGTCTATCAAGGGAAGATGGTACTTTATTTTGTTCTGAACTTTGCCAAGAGTTGTTCAGTATTTTGGAAAATCACATCACTGAGAGCAATGCCACTTGTGGATTGTGGCCTCTCCAATAGAGTACAACTGTCTTATTTTTTTTTAAGGTTTATTTATTTATTTGAGAGAGAGAGAGGTAGGGGGTGGGAAGAGCAGAGGGAGGTGGAGAGAATCTCAAGCAGACACCCCACGGAGTGCAGAGCCCAACACTGGGCCCAATCCCAGGGCTCTGAGATCATGACCTAAGTCAAAATCAAGAGTTGGACACTCAACCAACTGAGCCACCCAGGTGCCCCCCAACTGTATTATTTGTACCTGTTTCAATCAAATATCCAACTTCTTCATTCTTCTGGTGTATCATAACCAAGTATTTACAAATTGAAATATATTTTATTACAAATTATGCATTTATCCTTTATATTACAGTTAAAGCATTACATTGTTTTTTGAAATCATGTTCATAAATTAACAGTCAACAAACTTTTTCTGTAAAGATCCACATAGGAAATATTTTAAGTTTTGCAGGCTAATTGGTCTCTGTCACAGTTATTCAACTCTGACACTATAGTGAGAAAGCAGCCATAAACAATATGTAAAGAAATGGACATGGCTGTGTTTCAATAAAACTTTATAGACATTGAAATTACCATTTAATTTAATTTTCACATGTCATAAGATATTCTTATTTATTTTTTTGACTACTTGCAAAGCCTTCTTAGCTTTTGAGTGGTACAAAAACAGTCAGTGGACCATCTTTGGCTACTAGATGATAATTTGCCAATCTCTGTTCTAATGCATCATGCTCAAGCATACACACTGAAATATATATTTAATGAATTACATTTATTTCTCCTTTACATTATAGCTAAAGCACTGTGTTAATTGTTTAAAATGGATATGTGTAAGTACTATCAATGAAAAGTTTTGTAAAACAACTTGGTAAAAATGTTTAATATAAAACCGAAATTTTTGAGGGCTGTGAAGATCCTCACTTATAATGATGAGATATATACAAGAGAATGTGGCTTCTCACTGTGGTTTTGATTTGTTTTTCCCTGATGCCAAGTGATGTTGAATATTTTTTCATGTGTCTGTTGGCCATTTGGATGTCTTTGGAGAGATGTCTGTTCATGTCTTCTGCCAATTTCTTCACTGGATTACTTGTGTTTTAGGTGTTGAGTTTGATAAGTTCTTTATAGACTTTGGATAGTAGCCCTTTATCTGATAAGACATTTACAAATATCTTCTCCCATTTTGTCAATTGTCCTTTGTTTTTGTCAACTGTTTCCTTTGCTGTGCAAAAGCTTTTTATCTTGATGATAAAAAGTCCCAATAGTTCATTTTTGCTTTTGTTTCCCTTGCCTTTGGAGACATGTCTAGCAGGAAGTTGCTGTAGCCGAGGTCACAGAGGTTACTGACTGCATTCTCCTCTAGGGTTTTAATGCATTCCTTTATCACATTTAGGTCTTACAGCCATTTTGAGTTTATCTTTCTGTGTGGTGTAAGAAAATGGTCCAGTTTCGTTCTTCTGCATATGGCTGTCCAATTTCCCCAGGACCATTTGTTGAAGAGACTGTCTTTTTTCCCTGACATTCTTCCCTGCTTTGTCGAAGATCAGTTGACCATAGAGTTGAGGGTCCATTTTTGGGTTCTCTATTCTGTTCGATTGATCTATGTGTCTGTTTTTGTGCCAGTACCATACTTTTTCTGATGATTAGAGCTTTGTAATAGAGCTTGAAGTCTGGAATTGTGATGCCACCAGCTTGGTTTTCTCTTTCAACATTTCTTTGGCTATTCTAAGTCTTTTCTGGTTCCATACAAATTTTAGGATTATTTGTTCCAGCTCTTTGAAAAATGTTGGTGGTATTTTTTTTTTTTTTAATTTAAAAGATTTTATTTTTCTGACACAGAGAGACAGCAACCAGGGGGAACAGCAGAGGAAGAGGGAGAAGCAGGCTCTCCACTGAGCAGGGAGCCTGATGCAGGGCTTGATCCCAGGACACTGGGATCATGACTGGAGCCGAAGGCAAACACTTAACCAACTGAGCCACCCAGGCGCCCCTGTTGGTGGTATTTTGATACGCGTTGCACTGAATGTGTAGATTGCTCTGGGTAGCATAGACATTTTAACAATATTTGTTCTTCTGATCCATGAGCATGGAACATTTTTCCATTTCTTTGTGTCTTTCTCAATTTCTTTCATAAGTGTTTTATAGTTTTCAGAGTACAGATCTTTTACCTCTTTGGTTAGGTTTATTCCAAGTATCTTACGGTTTTTGGTGCAATGAGATACTACCCTACACCAGTCAGAATGGCTAAAATTAACAAGTCAGGAAACAACAAATGTTGGTGAGGATGTGGAGAAAGGGGAACCCTCTTACATTGCTGGTGGGAATGCAAGCTGGTGCAGCCACTCTGGAAAACAGTATGGAGGTTCTTCAAAAAGTTAAAAATAGAACTACCCTATGACCCAGTAACTGCACTACTAGGTATTTACCCAAAAGATACAAACATAGTGATCTGAAGGGGTGCCTGCACCCCTTTATAGCAGCAGTGTCCACAATAGCCAGACTATGAAAAGAGCCTAGATGTCCATCGACAGATGAATGGATAAAGAAGATGTGGTATGTATATATAATGGAATATCACTCAGCCATTAAAAAAATGAAACCTTACCATTTGCAATGACATGGATGGAACTAGAGGGTATTATGCTAAGTGAAATAAATCAGAGAAAGCCAGTTATATGATTTCACTCATATGTGGAATTTAAGAAACAACAGAGGATCATAGGGGAAGTGAGGGAAAAGTAAAATAAGACAAAATCAGAGAGGGAGTCAAACCATAAGAGACTTTAATCATAGGAAACAAACTGACGGTTGTTGGGGGGTGTGGGGTAACTGGGTTATGGGCATTAAGGAAGGCACATGATGTAATGAGCGCTGGGTGTTATTTAAGACTGATGAATCACTGAACTCTACCTCTGAAACTAATAATACACTATATGTTAATTGAATTTAAATAAAATAAAATTAGAAAAAAAAGAGAACATGGCTTTCCCAAGTACCCCTGGGAATAAAGAAAGAAGGCCATATTTATGATTTAAATTGTTCAAGACAGTCAATTTTGTGAGTTTCAATAAAACTCAAAAATTCCTGTCTTTGATAAGAAAAATCAATCCTGGCTTATCTCTAATGCAAAGATGTTAAGTGGTATCTGCAGTTCAATGCTTTTGAGCTTTCAGATATGTGTATCTCTTCCACACTTGGAACATGTTTCATGTCCAGCAGAGTTAGGCTGAAGTTTAGTGAAATATCAGAGTTGTTTGTTTGTTTTTTTGTTTGTTTGTTTATTTGGGTTTTTTTGTAGGATGTACTGCCTGTGAGTTTTATTTAATTATCATCAAGGTGAGCATTACAAAATGTTTCAAAATGAGCCACCGTAGGGGTGCCTGGGTGGCTCAGTCAGTTAGGCATCTGACTCTTGGTTTCAGCTCAGGTCATGATCTCAGGGTCCCAGGATCAAGCCCCACGTTGGGCTCCATGCTAAGTGCAGAGTCGGCTTGAGATTCTCTCTTTCCCTCTGCCTCTCCCCCCTCTTTCTCTCTCTCTCTCTAAAATGAATAAATAAAATCTTTAAAAAAGAATGGGCCACTGGGTCTGAGTGCATTAGGTGAATCTGATCTCACAGACTTCTAAACCTTTGTCATTCTCCTCTTTGTCCTACGACGACCCTCCATGATCTGGGAAGGAGGGGGAAGGTGGATCATGTAATATCAAGGCTCAGAGGAAGCATCAGAATTGTTCTGAACCAGAGAAATGTCCTTTGTCCACCTACTTGGTAAACTTTCCAACCATATAACTCTTGACCTGGTTTCTTAACTTGGTCAGGCATAAAGAATTCCTAGCTAATTTCAAATCTCCTTGTCTTTCCCTAGTACCACAAATACCAGGAGTCTGTTGACTCTTCCACTTGGCTCCCTGGCTGGACAAAGTCTCTCCAGCCTCTGTGTTGAGGCCACTTCTCCCTTTGCCTGCTGCCCCAGAATGGATAAACTGGCCTTTCACTCAGCTGCCTTTAGGATCTTCCTCAAGGGCTGTGGGGGCTCTGTCCATTCCACATGGAAATGGGGTACTGGGTAACCCAGTGTCCTTTGACTCATCCCAAGCCCTAGACTTGTGCTGGGCAACTTGAAAGGTGATATCTTTCCAGATCCTTAAGTAGGTTCTTTGTCCCTCTTCTATTTGTGTCTAAATACCTCAACCCCCACTGTCATCTCCAGAAGGAGTGGGCTTCTCTTTCACTTGTCCTGTGTCATAAACCATTCTTCATCACAGAACTGCAAGCCTCAGCAGGCTTAATGTCATACTCAGAAATAAGTATCTTCTCTCTACTATGGGGAGACACTTGGAGCTAAGCGACTGAAGCTCATAGGGAAGCTAAAGGAATTTGGCAAATCCTCCCTATACAAAGCTGTGCTTTCAAACGCGTTGTCTTGGACCATGTTCTCTAACCCAGAATGATGCGTCTGAAGGAGACTGAAAAAAGAACAAGATTTAAAGAAAGGCAATGAATGTCAAGGTTTAACGTTTGCTATGTACTCGCCAAATTACAGATATGGTTGAAATTACCTTATTTTCTTCCAGCGTGACTGACAGCTGAGATGTGAATGCAGTTCAGGCATCCACATAAGTGCGTGTGCCACCTGCACTTCGGGGCAGACACCCACATATAATAGAATCACCCCAGATCGCCCACCAGCTGCCATAAAGGTCAAGGCTTATCCTGAGGTCCTGTCAGCATGAGCTCACAGATCCCTATGCTGTGTCCCAATTTCTTGGGCTTTCCACTTTTTCTCCCTATGACGACAGAAGCTCTCACCATGATGATTTATATTCTTGTTTTCATTTTCCTGGGGCCTGAAGAAAGCCCTTCCCTCTTCTAGCCCAGCCCTTTTAGCAAATGCCCTACCTCTTTTCGATTCCTAAGGGGTTTGTGCACGTGTAGAGTTCTTGTCTGGCTCATGGCTGGGATCAGCTTACTCTCCTCAATCCCAGGGGAGGGTGCGTGTGCGTGTGTGTGCGTGTGTGTGTGTGTGCGTGCGCATGCGCGTGTGTGCACGCGCACGCACGTGTACGGGGGCAGGTGCAGAAAAGAGGTGAGTCAGAGGTAGAGACAAGTGACAGGGGAATTCAGATAGGCTTAAATACATAATTATTGTCTATTTCCCTTGCATAGAAATCTCCTGAGTGCTTTTTTTTAATAAAAACACGATGACAGTATATTGTAAAAAAAAAAAAAAGGAAAAGGAGGGTAGTTGCTGCATTTTGTAGGATGACTTGTGGGTAGAAGAGGATTATTTTATGTATATTCACCCTTCTTCCCAGCCAGGACACAGAGATCCTCCACTAGCCTCTCAGTGTCTCTTCCTTTTTTAACCCCTACAGCTCAACAGAATTCACCAAAAATCCATGAAGGCTGGTGGGCGTACAAGGAGGTGGTCCAGGGAAGCTTTGTTCCAGGTAAATACATACTTATTCTTGTTCTTTTATTTTTTTTTTAAGGAAAGAATTTGAATGAAATAAATTTTGCATTTGCTGCGTGCCAAGGGAGGTGCAGGGAGCAGCGGCATGTCTCGTACACAGTGGGAATAAGACTTTTCTGTCAAGGGGACGTTTGTTCAAGAGTGGCAGTTCCACCAAGACCCCCTTTCTCCATGGAAGCCTACAACCCTAGGCCTTTCCCTTGGGTGGTTCTGCCAGGGAGAGGGCTGCGGAGGACGGAGGGTTGAAGCTCCATCTGTTGTAATTTGGTTAAGCGAGAAAGAGCCATTTTTTTTTTTTTTTTAACATTAATGAAACAGGAAGTCTGGAAAGGCTGACCATGACAGTGAGTCTTGCTGGGATGCATGCTGTCACTGATGTCACTTTAGTACCATCTGTGGTCAGGACTTAGCAGATTGGGCCAAGCGTGGGCTAAAAATAATGGCCAGAGTGGATGCTGTCAGCATGAGTGGGGAGGGAACTGAAGACAAAGTAGAGCCAGAAACATACCATGGCTTTGGTGTCAAAGGAGTGTGGGGGTCCCTGTTGTCCTCCACCACTCTCACCTTAATCACAGTCCTCCTCGTTCTGCTGTATCAGACTTTAGTTGGGAGAGAGGCAAGAGAAAGAGCAAGCATGTTAAGGAGAAGGATGGACAGAAAGGTGGGTGAGATATTTCAAAGTATTTTTAACTGCCTAGATGTGGGAGGGGAAGAAATGCAGTTCTTGAGAGGAGTCGATATGGAGTTCCCCATTTGGGCGCTAAGCACAGAGGGTTTCATGTGTCGGTGGAGATCTTTGTAGTTGGTGGCAGGTGGGAAGAGCAGTGTCCCGAGCTCACATGGTTCATTCTTGGCTGCTGTCTCTTGTGTTCTGGTTCTTCTGTGGAGTTCCTGATGTCAACTGTGCAGAGCGCCACAAGTTACTAAACCCCTCTGAGCATCACTTTCTCAGTTGTACCGTGGGACGGTAATTAACCCATGCTCTTGGGGCTTTCCAGTAGGAGGAAAGCAGCTTGGTGAGGGAGAGGTGGGTGACCCACGAAAAAGCCAGCTGACTGCCAAATAGCCTCATAAATTGAGATTATTAACTGTACAAATTTACTATGGCACATTTATTCCTTGGCCCAGTGGGCATAGAAACTGGTCTTGATTAATTCACCCAGAAATGATCAGGTTTCTAATAATAATCTTTTAACAACTTAATCGACACAGGCTATATTCATGTGGCCTGATCTAGATACATGGCATTTTATCCTTGACAACTGGGGACATCCCTTGCCAATGGATCGAGTGCTTATGGTTTTTCTGAGGAATCTGCTTCTCATATTCAAGGCATCCCAGAAATTGTATTTATAATTATATGCTTGTGCTTTGCAATTATGGAATTAAAGCAACAAAGGGCATTCCCTCCAGGTTATGAGTCTTGCCAAACTAATAATATCCTCCAATATCCTCTGTAGTGACTGAAGTGCTCATGGATAATACTGAATAAGCCCTGCAAAATTTTGCTTTTCTGCTCCACATTTTATTTTTGATGTTTTCCCCTCGGTTGGCACATCCCTTCTTTACACATGTTCAAAGCCCTCTTTTGATTTGGTTGTTGCTTCTGAGACAGCCACAGGAAAGTTTTATCTTTCCTTTTGTGTGTTGATTTAAAAAAGCTGAACTTTTCCTCATTTCCAGCTTTATAGAAGATAATATGTATAAAACATGCAGTGTGAACTCAAGTCGGACACACCTGGCGTTGAGTCTGGGACTTTGGCTTCCTACTGGTAGTTCTGTCGGCAAATTGCCTACCTCCTTTCAGATCCTTGGGTTATTCATCTGTTAAAATGGAGATAAGGACCCAGTTAGCCTCGTGAGGTTTTGTGAGGATTAAATTATATAATGCAAGGTAAGGTGCTTATGGTAATGTCTGAGGCATGGTGTGAGTACATGTCAGTTGTTCTGCGTGTAACTATTATTATTTTATCAATAGCAGTGTAATTGGAAAGTTGATACTTCTCTGCTTCGGAAAAAGCAGAGAGCTATAAACTGGAAACATAGTAATGCAAGTGAGGGTCTCTCATGATGCATAGAACATGGAAGATGCTTAGTATTGTTCCTAAGTGGATTGGTGAGTTCAACTGGTCTCTACACAGTGGCCTAAAGTGGATTGGTGAGTTCAACTGGTCTCTACACAGTGGCCAACTGAGAAGTGACTTTATCATCCTCTGCATCTAATGGTCCCAAAGTCCTTTGGCTTCCTGGAAAAGAAGATTGGTATCTGATGATTTTACTTCTTAAACTTTGGGGCACTCCACTCTGTTAAAAAAAGATAAGTCATGAGAATTTCTGAATTAAGTAATTGGACCTGAGGCTGTATTATCTGACACACTCCAAATGACCTACTTTGTCTGAGTTGGTGCTTAGGGAAAATGGTGGACCCTTTATCTCTTATTATCATTGCTGAGTATAAGGTCGAGAGTGTTCTTTGCTTTGCCACTGGGATTTTCTTCATGTTATGGATGTATGAAAAAGAAGAGAACTTTGTATGACTAGACTATTTGGGCAAGTTTTATTGCCTCATAGGTTCTCTGTAGGAATATCTAGAAAAAAGTTGGCATAACAGTTGTGAATCTGTGATTTCAACAAAGCTTGTGGTGCATAGAAATATATGATTTCTCTAGCAATGGCAAGCACAAGGTTGATTTAGCACCAGAATAATCCACTTTGGTCAGTTCAAAGCACCTATGGAGTAACCACCTGATCCTGAGCACCATGCATGGGGCTGTTGATAAAGAGGTAACTGATACATGGTTCTTATTCAAGGGTACACCCACCATCTAAAGAGGAAGATGAGCTGCAAACCCATGACTCAGTATAACAAGGGCTCTAGTAGGGCTTATGGAACATGTAAAGGAATCCATAAAGGATTGTGATTCTGCCTGCCTGTTGATTAGCAGACTTTGTTGTTTTCCTGCTCAAATCCGCACTTTCATCCAACCTCACCCCTAACTACAGCCTGCTTTGCAGGCAGAGCCCTGATTTTATTTATGTTCACCCACCACAGAGCCATGTGCTCAGAGGAGTCCTTTTCTAGCCCCAGAAAGTTACTTTTGATTATTATCTACCCCACTAATGGTGATTTCAATCTCTTTCTTGAGAGTGATTGATTTAGACATCATGATGGCTAATTTTGTGTGTCAAATTGGCTTGTCAACAATACCAAGATATTTGGTCAAACACTATTCTAGATGTTTTGGTGAAGATACATTCTTTTTTAAAGTAGACTCCATCCCTAGCATGGAGCCCAAAGTGGGGCCTGAATTCATGACCCTGAGATCAAGAGCTGAGCTGAGATGGAGAGTTAGACTCTTAACCAACTGAGCCACCCAGGTGCCCCACTGTGATTTTTTTTAGATGAGATTACCATTTACAGCAGTGGAGCTTAGGTAAAGCAGATTACCCTCCCTAATGTCGGTGGGCCTCATCCAATCAGTTGAAGGCCTTGAGAGAAAGATTGAGGTTCCTCAAGAAAGAGGGAATGTGCTTCCAGAACCTTTTGGCCTCAAACTGCAACATCAACTCCTCTCTGGGTCTCCAATCTGCCACCCTTCTCTGCAAATTACAGATTTGTCAGTCTCCACAATGAAATGAGCCAGTTCCTTAAAATAAATCTCTCTCTCTACACAGAGACACACACACATTCTATTGGTTCTGTTTCTCTGGAAAACCCTGACTGATTCACTAATATAGACATGAGCCTGGGTAAACAATTCTGTCCATGATAGGGACAAAAGCTATACCGAAGATGACGAAACAGAGACTTGCAATGAACGCAGTTCTTGCATGGCTTACTTTGTAGCATTAAATTAACCATGGAATGGCCTCATTTTCTTAAGTGAGACAACAAACTTCTTCCTGTTGGAGCTGTTTGGCATCAGGCTTTCTGTCACTTGCAGCCCAAAGCTTTCTCCCAGATTCAGGGTTCTCAGTGGAGGAGGAGGCGAGGGTGGGGTAATATCAGAGTGAACCAAGCTGGCAGAGCGGGGTGGAAATGCAGCATGGGTGTGGGGAGAGTCTACAGGGCGGGGCATGCCATGGGACTCATGTGTGAGATTCTTTGTGTTTCATATTCAAGAGCATAGACACAGTTCCTTTAAAAATAGAGGAATTATAAGACATCCCTAAGCTCTGGAGGGACACAGTCAAATGTGTATTTTAAAAAGCCAGCTCTGGCTATAGTAATGAAGATGTCCTGCATTTTGATAAGAATATCAGAGACACAAGGATTCATGAGGATTCATGAGGTTGCTTCTTTCTTTTCTTTCCTTTTCTTTTCTTTTCTTTTCTTTTCTTTCTTTCTTTCTCTTTCTTTCTTTCTTTCTTTCTTTCTTTCTTTCTTTCTTTCTTTCTTTCTTTCTTTCTTTCTTTCTTTCTTTCTTTCTTTTTCTTTCTTTTCTTTCTTTCTTTCTTTCTTCTTTCTCTCTCTCTCTTTTTTTAAATCATCCAGGCAAGGGTAGCAGGTACCTATACTAAGACTGTGAAAAAAAAAAACAAACAAAAAACTGGGTTAATCATGTTATTGAAGGATTCGGCATGGGTTTTGTTTAGTGACATTTAAAGCATATCTCTCTTTCACACATATAGATAACACATTTATCATTTAGCATAAATACACACATTTAACACATTTCAGAAAAATTTGTGCCAAATACCGTCTTTTCACATTCCATGTATCCAAAACAGTAGGGGAATAAGGCATTCTCTACCGAGGAGGCACTATGCTAGGAGCTGGGGTTTCAAAAAAGAGATGGCCTCTGACTTCCTTCAATCTAATGGGAGAGACAGTCACTAAAAGTAATAACGGGCCTCCGTGTGGCCATATTTGAAATGGGGAGTTTCTCTCTTTTCAGACTAGGATATCAGAATCAAGGGGCTTGCTTCCATTTGAAAGCTTTAAATCATGACACTTGGAGTATATATTTTTAGAACCTTATGAAACCCTAGAGCAGGTGAAGAACTTCTCTTCCATGTCACCAGCTCCTAAGGGTTGCTCTCAGGATGCTGAACCTGACCTCTTGAATTCACTCATCCAGAAAGTTCTCTCCAGACGCCTGTTTTCAGCTTGGTCCTTGGTGGGTAAAGACACAAAGAGGGCACCTGGGTGGCTCAGTCAGTTAAACTACTGACTCTTGGTTTCAGCTCAAGTCATGAATCTTAGGGTCGTGAGATCAAGCCCCGCATCACTCTCCACGCTCAGTGTGGAGTCTGCTAAAATTTCTCTCTCCCTCTCCCCCTGCACGCACATGCACACACACTCTCTCTCTCTCTAAAATAAATAAATAAATCTTAAAAAAAAAAAGACACAAAGAACATTCCACTGTGGTTTCAAGATGCTGAGGACAGTGGGAGAGAGGGAGATAAGTAACTATCCATCACATGACAGCGTTTCTGGAATTGCCATGGAGGGTGTCTGGGGTTGCCCAGTTTGAGAGCACAAGAGGGCTTCCCAGCCAATGCAGTGCCTAAACTGAGTCCTGAAGGGTAACATGTGTGATTCTGCTAGGGCAGGGAGGGAAGAAATGGTGTTTCAGAGAGGGGAGGGAGATGGGCAACAGCCTCAAGGCTAGGAAGAGAGAGGCTCACTGTGCAAGGAGAGCTCAGGGGAGTTAGGGCTGAGGAGGGCAGCCCGAGTCCCAGCATCGAAGGCCATACCAGCTGCCAGTTTAGATTTTACCCTGGACGCACTGGGGTGCCAAGGGAGGGATGAAAGCTAATACAAAATTCAGGATGAGGAAGATGTGAGCTCTAAGACAGGAGCAGTGGGAACTCTGAGGAGGGTCTAGCCTCCAGGGGCAGGAGCTTTGTCTCCCTTTACCCCTACCCCTCCAGGACATAGCACAAACCTTGCATACAGCAGGGGCTCCATGTTTGCTAAATCAACTTGGATCAGAACAGAGGAATTGCTGCTCCTCAAAGCCAGGTATGAATCATCATCAGCATCATCAGCATCAAAATAAGCCCAGCAGTACCAAAGGAAGTAGGGCTACAAAGGTACATTGGAAAAACCTCCCGTTTCCTACCTGTGTCTCCTTTACTCCTCCTATAGCATGTTTCACTTCTGACACTTCAGGTCACCAGATGGGTGGAGCTTTTCTCACACAGCAAATAATTCTCCACAGCACCATCTGAGTGTCAATTTAACTCAATTCTAACACTTTCTATGTGGAGAGAACGTCTCATCCCACAGGTTAAGGGCTCAGTCCCATAAGATGGCCACCCCCCCATTTCAGATGCCAATCCCATGTAGTAGGTCCCCAGGCTACCCACAACTTCTGTCTGACTTGGCTACAAATCAGAGGCTCCCACAACCTCTTCTTCCAGTTTAATTTGCTAGAGTGGCTCACAGAACTCAGGGAAACACTTACCTTATGTCTACCAGTTTATTAAAGGATATGATCAATGATACAGATGAACAGCCAGATGAAGAAATACACAGGGCAAGGAGCTCCCATCCCCTGCAGCTGGGGTGTACCACCGCTCCTAGTACATGAATGGGTTCACCAACCAGGAAGCTTCCCAGACCCCCCACTATTGGGATTTTTATGGAGGCTTCCTCACATGGGCATGATCAATTACTGACTCTTTTGAGAAATTGGATGGGGTGGGTGGAGGGGCTGAAAATTCCAAGCTTCTGTACATGGCTTGGTCTTTCTGTTGACCAGCCCCTACCTAGAGGCCATCCAGGAGCCCACCTTGAGTTGTCTCATTAGAACAAGAGATGCTCCCGGTGCTCTCATCACTTAGGAATATAGAAGGGTTTCGGGAGCAGTGGTGTGTAAAGGGTAGGCTTCGAGGTGTATTCCCGGCAGAGGAGCGCACCCACGTAAAAGCTCAGAGGCATGTGTGGGCATGACATGCATAAAAAATGGAACAAACTTCACTGTGGCCAGAACGTAGGGTGTCAGAGGCAAAGTGGTTTGAGATCGGAGGCAGTCAGGAGCCTCTACGTGCCTGGACCACACTTTAGGTATTCCACGTGAGAGTCCCGGGAACAAAAGCAGGACAGTAAGAAGCTATAAGCAATTCACCCTTCCTCCGAGATCTGGCAGGTACCAAGGGATCAGGAAAGTGAGTTTCTGTCTGAATGATTAAAAAAGAAACCCGAAGCTTTGTTTCGGATCAGGATGGGCTTAGAAAGCTGCTTTGGCCCACTGCACCATCCTCGGGTACGTTCTTCAAAATCAAGGAGAAATGGTTTGCACGTGACAGTCAGTTCTCACAGCATGCAGATTCCCACCCCTTCCTTGTTGGATAGGTTTAAGACCTCAAGATTGTTAGAAGATGCAGGTAATTATATCTATTGGCAACCACCTGTGGTTTAGCACCGATACCTAATTACCTGCGTTGCTTAAAATGGCCAATTTTCTCTACTTAAGACAGGCCCCTATTAGACATCGGTAAGGAATGTGAGCTCTCTTTTCTCCGTGAAGTCCTCCTGGGGAGGGAAGCAGGCTGGATGGTGGGGTGCTTGGTGATGTAGGAAGACCTGTGCAGGGTCATACATGCCCCCCATTTCCTTCATATAGTAGATGGTGCCTATATTTGTTTTCTGTTGCTTTGTAGCAAATTGCCATACAACTAGCAGCTTAAATAGACAATGTTTATTGTCTTGCAGTTTCCTTGGGTCAGGCATTCAGGCACGGCTTAGCTGGGTCCTCTACTCAGGGTCTCGTAAGGCTGCAAAAGGTGTCAGTCCCTTTGCTTCTCATCTGGGGCCAAGCTCACACAGCTCCTGGGCAGAATTCAGTTCTTCGCGATTGTAGGACTAAGGCCCTCAGCTCCTATAGGCTGTCCCTTCTCCATAGTTCACAACACGACTGACTGTTTCAAGGCCAAGAGGAAAGAGTCTTTCTTTGAATTTCTCCCTTCTCTCCTGGGAAGGTTTGGACTCTCTTTTTAAAGTTAGGCCTATCCAGAATAATCTCCCTGTGATCAACTCAAAGCCTGCTGACGGTCGACCTCATTCACATCTGTGAAATCCCTTCATCTCTCACAAACCATGTAACCTAATTACAGGAGTGAAATTCCACCTACACGCAAATCCAATTCATACTCAGGGCGGGTGTGTACGCCAGAAGGTGAGAAAGTTGGAGGCCATCTTGGACTCTGGCCTACCACACTGAGCTTCATTCCTCTGTGTGGAAAATGGTGTGGGCGTTCCCCTGTGTACTAAGTGTTGCCCCTCATTCCTTCATATGTACAAAACTGTAAGAGATCGCTAAAATGGGGGCACATGGGTGGCTCAGTCAGTTAAGTGTCCGACTCTTGGTTTTGGCTCAGGTTGTGATCTCAGGGTCATGGGATCAAGCCCTGTGTATAGCTCTGTGCTCAGCGGGGAATCCACTTGGGATTCTCTCTCCCTCTGCCCCTCCCGCCCCCAATAAATACATAAATAAATACTTTATTTTTTTAAAGATTTTATTTATTTATTTGAGAGAGAGAGCATGAGCAGGGGGAGGAACAGAAGGAGAGGGAGAAGCAGACTCCCTGCTGAGCAGGGAGCCCAACACAGGAGTGATCCCAGGACCCCAAGATCATGACCTGAGCTGAAGGCAGTTGCTTAACCAACTGAGCCACCCAGGCTCCCCAATAAATAAAATCTTTAAAACAAAAAGGCTGCCAAAATGCTCATGCTAAATCAATCCCATTTTAGGATGAAGTAGACACTGTTCTAGCCTAACATCTTCAAATTGAGAGGTGAGAAATAATATTTTTTGGATTGGATATTTTGTTGTTGTTGTTGCCTTTCTGTGAAGAGTACCCTCAGGTGAAAACCAAAGCTAGTTTTCCCCACACCACCTCAGATTTCTCAGCCAGTGCTCATAGATTTATAACAAATGTCAAGTGTGAGGGAGAGGGAAGGATTTTTTACATGACTCCCAGGTTTCTGGTTTGGGCAACTTGCTGGAGGGTGGAATTGTTCTCCTTTGTGGAGACAGGAAAGAAGCAGTGAGGTGTGTGGGACTCAGCATGGAGAGGCTCCCTGTGGACAACAGCCAGATGCCGCCCCAAATTGCTCTTCCAGCCATTTTCCCCCTGCCCTTCTATCCTCTGGCCTCAGACTCTGGCTTCTGATAATTCTCCCTACTCAGACCTTTGTCCTTGTATTTGGCGAGCTTGCCCTTTGGCTCAGACTCAGTGTTTGCTTGCCATCATCTTCCCAAGCTCCTCCTCCACCTTCAGCTGACAGGCTCTGTTGACACTGGGACACAGCCTTTCTCCCCTCAGGCATTCACTGCATGATCACCCTAACCCCACTTAGCCTCCCTTTGAAGGGAAGAGGATCCCACAGCCCCTAAACTTACCTACCCTCCAGCATCCTTTGATACACCTCACTCGATGGGTGTGATATAAAGTCATTGTATTAGTTTCATGTGGCTGCCATAACCAATTACACAAGCAGAGGCTTGAAACAACACAGATTTATTATAATTCTGGAGGTAGATGTTCTAAAATCAAGCCCCTCCTGATGTCTCACTTTATGGCATCAATTTCTTTGCTACAGAAGTATATGCAAACCTTTCTGTTTGAGGGTAGTATTTATTTTAATTTCTCTAAGGCATAAAACTTGCATTTTACAGAGTCCTGTTGCATTATTATTTGGTCAAGGGAATAACCCTGTGCTATTGGAGGCAATCAATCCTTACTGTGTAAGTTCTTATCTGTTTCCTTTACTTGAGGGGTGCGGTGGGCGAGCAAACACAGCAGGATGCTGCCCCTGAACTTTACTTTTGTCATTACCAATCTTCTTTCTTGTTTGGGTCATGGAAGCAACAAAGAGTACAGGAAACTGCTCACAAGCTTGGCTCATCCACTAACCAAACATCTGTAATCTTAGGCAAGTCATTTAGTATCCTAGGCTCTTGATTTCCTCATGTATAAAATCACCGCCTTGAGCTGCATTATTTTCAAAGACCCATCCTGGCTCCAATATTCTCTGAGAGTTTGCTAATGTGATATAAGATTGGTTTGGGAGATACATTTAGCAGCATTAAGAAATAGAATATTGATTTCATTCACAGGGTAATTTTATTATGTTCTCAGTATCAGTATTTGGAAATGGAGTCAGTGATGTAAGTGTGTCTCTCTAGATTTCTGATCTCTTGTCTCTATGAGAGAGCAAATAGAACTTAATGGATGTATTCTTCTCACTATAGGAGGGTGATGTTACACTGACTCACCCTCAATTATAAATACCTTTAGTTAGATTTTTTTCTCAGAAATTGGGATGTGTAGAGATTAAAATTTACTCTGAGCCTGAAAGATGCCAGACACCCTGCTAGACACTTGCGATACAAATAAGAATAATGCTCCTGATCTTAAGGAGCTCACAGACAAGTTTAGAGACAGATTGCAAATCAGAGGTTACAGTTTAGCCTGGTAGAGGATTTGAAACCCGAGTGGAGAGACAAAGGAGAAAGTTGCAATGAGCTCTGCCTTCAGGTCAGAGAAGGCTTTGCAGATGAAGACGTCTCTTGACATAGGGTCTTAAAAGATAATGGAAGAGTAGTCAGGTCGACAAGATGGAAAAGGGCTTTGCTGGTGGATTAAACATAATGGAATCTGACCTACTACTAAGTAAAAGATTGTGAACTTCTTGCAAGCATTCTTATAAGCATCTCTTATATGACAGCCCCTATTATGACCATACTTCAAAGCTGTGTCATGGAAAGTGCACTGGACTCAAAAGATGCTTTATGTCCCACTCCATTGTGTACCAGCTGTGTGATGTTTAGAAATCACCTGACTTCTCAGAGTCTCAGTTTACACACTTGTAAAATAAGGACAATAAAACCCATGTCTCAAATATTTTTGGAAAAATAAAATGATAGTAATCGCCCCCTATCTGTAGAGGATGCAAGATACTAGACCCCCAGTGGATGCCTCAAAAGCAGATTGTACCAAACCCTGTATCTACCATCTTTTTTCCTGTATGTACATATCTGTGTTAAAGTTTAATTTATAAATTATGCACAGCAAGAGATTCTTGGCAATACTGATAATAAAATAGAACAATTATAACAATATGTTATAATAAAACTTCGGTAGATGTGGTCTCTCTCCCTAAATATCTCACCGTACTGGGCTCATCCTTTTTCTTGTGATGACATAAGACAATAAAATGTATACGTGGTGAGGTGAAGTGAGAATGACGTAGGCATGTGCCTAAGGTTAGGCTGTTAGGGACCTTCTGATGATAAGCCGGAAGGTGGATCATCTGCTCCCCAACTGCAGTTGACCACAGGTAATGGAAATCACAGAAAAAGAAACTGCAGATCAGGAGGGACCACTGTCTAGATTAGACCTAGACATGCCTTGTCCACTCTGAAAGACTACAAAGGTATTGCTTTTTCTTACTGTAATTTTGCACTGGGCTATTTAAGTTTGCAAGGAAGGGCCCTGCTTGGTTGTACTACTATTCCGAGTTCCTAATACATCCTTCTAATCCAGGAAGGCATGGGAAGCCTTTTGAAGATATGTTAACAGTTGCCCATTGTGCAAAAAGAGACAACTTGCACTCAAGTACACATGCAGCTTATATGTCTACACCACTATGGTCGGGTTGAAACCATCCAGTATGAGGTACTGTTGTGGATGGGATCTTGCGCCAATCCTTCTCAGACGCACATGTCTTTCCTGGTGCCACAAACTGAATCTTGGTCCAATCAGCACAAGGGACTCTAGCCAGTCCACCACTTTGAAAATACTTCTGGAGGGGCACCTGAGTGGCTCAATTGGTTAAGCATCTGCCTTCGGCTCAGGTCATGATCCCGGGGTCCTGGGATTGAGCCCAGCATCGGGCTTCCTACTCAGCGGGGAGTCTGCTTCTCCCTCTGCCTCTGCTCCCCCCAACCCTGCTCATGCTCGTGCTCTCTCTCTCAAATAAATAAAATCTTAAAAAAAAAAGAAAAAGTAAATACTTCTAGAGCTTTAGGACCTATCCAGTCCCTGGAGTACTACATATTCCTGAGTTTAAACTGTTGGTTCAAAATACACAACAATAGCACTGTGATTGTAAACACAAAGAAGCAGATCTTGAATTACTTCAACTATGTCATTCCCTGTGTCATCTTGGAGTTTTTATTTGTACTTAACATTTAAAACACTGAAGCAAAATGGGAACTGCAAGGGATAATATTGTTGTTAGGTCAGTGCAATTTTCAGCTCATACGTGAAGTGCTTTATTGAATCAGAATAATGCCTTTACCACTGAAATTTTTTTTAATTTTGTGTTTTAAAGCTACAGAAAAAAAAATATTGTTATTAATTAACGTAGTACTACCGGAGAATAATTGTGTTGTTCAGAGGAGGGGGTATTTAAAAAAAAAAAAAAATGAGAAGCTCCTTAGTCACATACTTTAGGTTTGACACTACACAGCCTTAAGTTCAGTAACTTGACATTTTCTGAATAAACAACCCCAAAGTAGAGCTCATGGCTGCCTTCTGGCCACGAAACACATGGTTCTTTGAGTGAAGCTAACTGGGTTCCCATGCATGGTGTTCGCCCTCCCAGTTAGCTGAAAATTCACTCTTCCTCCTCCTGCCAATGCCTCCCATTGGAAAGACATGCCTGGGTTACCTTCACAAGCCACAGGTAATAGCTTTATTGAAAAGCAGCTCTGCGAGTTGAGAGGTACCTTGTAAGGATAAATACTGCTCATTGAGTTGTTGTGTGATAATGGGATTGTTTACAGAATACACAGCAGGCTGCTTCACCCTCAGGTTATAGCTCTTTGTCTGGTGGAAGATAATCAAAGGCAGCAAGACTGTAACCCCAACCAGGAATTCTTCTTTTAACCGCCAAAGGATGGCAGGGAGGTGCCTGTGGACTTTGTTACAGACTGTAACATTTGACAACATTCTCAAAAAGACAAACTATGTAGCAAAGGCTTTTATGCAGCAAGTATCCCAAGCCCACTCTCTGGATGGTCTTTGCAGGTTTGGTGGCAGGAGGGTGTCAACTCCCTTCCCTTGACCCTAGCCTGGGTGGCAGCTTCCCAGTGTGGCGATAAGGGCTGGAAGGGCGCGGGGGGGGGGGGGGGGGGGGGGGGGCTCCTTTCTCTCCTTATGACTGGACCCCATGGCAGCTGTGATGATTTTTGCATTCCACCTCCAATTACCTGGCAAGCTGTCTTCTCCCTCGCCAAACAGAACTGGGTCATCAGTTCCTGCCAGGTGCCGTACCTTTGGCCCCTTTTCAGCCCGGACTCGGATCACCGAGGATTCTTCTTTCTGGAAGAGTGCACATTTCTGTATTGGCAGCTTCCAGATCTGCGGGCTCCTTTGCAGCCTTCCGTGCCCATCCTTTGTCCGCGAATGGTGTTCTGGAGCCTCTTCCTTTGCCCGCTTCACTCTTCTCATGGCCTTGGCAGCCCACCTGCTTCATGTGAACAGCTCCAACACCTCTAGCCCTGGTTCCAACCTCTTCCCAGTTTATGTCCTCATTGTCCAAGCTTTGGAACACCTCTCCCTGCCCATCTTATGAGCACCAGCTTTTCACAGGATGTTATTAATATCAGTTATATACTCAATTATATTTTATTTCAGATGATCTGCCTTACTCCTGAAAGCAGATTTTTGTTTTTTTTTCTTCCCCCAGAGTGATCTTTCTAATACCTCAGCAGCTACCCAGAATCATGCCTCCTTTTAGAGTGTTTCATATTTAGATCACCCCTTTCTTGCATTTGTTTCCCTGGGAAAATGTCACCCACGTTGATCAGAAGAAATTCTGCCTTCATCTCATCAGGATGAAAATATATAAATAATATATCATATTATCATAACATTATTTAACATGCCATGGTATAATAACTGGTATAATATACCAGTATAACAATATATTACATACTTACTGATTTTTAATGATGCATTTTGTGGTTACAGCTACTTTTTCTTGAGGACATCCTCCTTGGTGCTTTTTAACATTCTGTTCTAAGTCAGACTGATTGCGTTCTACATTGCTCAGCTATCACACTGGCTTTGGTTTTTGTTTGTCTGAGTTTTACTTCATGGGTTATTTCTACTCTTTCTCATATCTTGCGGCATACTCTTGAATTCACGTTATAATTTTCTGAATGCCATTTTTAAGTTTTGCTCTTTTTTGGGGCAGTAAAGGTATAGGGGTGATCAATATTCTGGGTCCTCAGATGTCCAATAAAAGGTCTTTCTTTTGCCCTTACCCTTGATGATAGTTTCTTTGGTAACAGAATTTTAGTTTCAAAAGCACCTTCCTTCGTCTTTTTCTAGGTATTACTCTACTGTCAACTTGCAAGTGGTGTCCAAGATGAGAAGTCTGATGCTTTTGTAGATAAATGTCTCCCAACAACCCCAGCTGCTATTGCCTTTTAGGACATTATCTTTATCCTTGAAGTTCAGAAATGTCATGGGACATATCCAAAGACATGGGTATGTCTTTTTTCATTATTTGCACTCGTAGCATGCTGCAATCCAGGTTATAACACAGCAGAGGTCTTTTTTGTTTTGTTTTGTTTTTTTCTGTTTTGTTCCCAGACCGATGAACACTAAAAAGAGTGCGTGACAAAAAGTAAGAGCTCCCTGAATCTCATTGGTTAAATGAACTAGTATTCGAGTCACTTCTTATTTTAGGGAAATTTTCTTCTATTATTTCTTTGATTACCTTTCCCTATCTGTTCCTTCTGCTCTCACATTCTGGACAGCTTTGGGAACATATGGACCTAATTTCTAGGCCTTTCTTTTCTTTTCATGCACAATTTCTGCGTCCTTTGCTTGCTTTCCTCATTTCATTCTCTTTTTATTTTAAGTTCTAGGAGATTTCCTTTACTTACCTTGCATTGGTCTACCTTGGCCTTCAGCAGTGTCTGTTCTTTTATACAGGACTTTCATTAACTTTTGAAATTTGGCAATCACATTTTAATTTCTAAAAATGATTTCTATTTTTCAATTTATCTTTTTTATGAAGATTTTCTTGTTTTATGGATCCATTATCTACCTAACTCCCTACAAGGATACTGATGAGATTTTTTTCACATTTCCTTTTCTCTTCAATGTTCTCTCTCTTTGTTAGTCATGGTTCTTCTCTTTCATGTTGTTGACTTCCCTCAAATGCCTGGTGATTGTTGGCTATCTGTTCATGTTTTAAACAAAGGACTCAGTAGTTTAGTATTGGAAACTGGTGTGGTTTTCTCTGTAGTTATGCCCATCAGTTTCTGTGATAAGTCTCTAACCTTGAATGGGAGGAAAATGCTGATGGGCCCTCTTTTCTTTGAAGTAGAGGAAGAGTAGATAAAAAGACAAGCTGGTAAATCTCAGCCTCCAAAGTCAGGAAGCTTCCCTTCCCTTCCCTTTCCTTTTTTTAAGATTTATTTATTTACTTTCAAAGAGAGAGAGAGAGAGTGGGGGAGGGGCAGAGGGAGAGAATCTCAAGCAGACTCCCTGCTGAGTGCAGAGCTAGTTCTGGGCTCGATATGACCCTGAGATCATGACCTGAGCCAAAACCAAGAGTCATTTGCTTAACTGACTGAGCCCCCCAGGAGTCCCCAGGAAGCACCATAATGAAGGGCACAGTGCATTTTTACTATTACAGAGTTACCCCTTCTATGTTTCATCTCTGTGCCAGCTGTGTGGTTCTGAAGGTGCCTTAGGCTTGCTCAGCTTCTCTGTCTGGCCCCAGGTACATGCTAGGAGGACCCCCACTGCTGCCGCAACCACATGCATGCATGCACACACACGCACATGCACATGGAGGAGTGGCAAAGCAGCGGAACCCTTCCCTAGGCCATATTCTAATCCTTGCCCTGTGTCTGGCCGGCTCCTGCTTTCTATCCCTTTGAGGCTTGGCCTTTCTCGAGGAAGCCGGTGAAAAGTTAGAAAGAAAGACTGTTACCACTGCAAGGAGTTATTCTCTCTCCTAGTTAGTTATTTATCCTTCTCTTAAATCTGATCTTACCTGCTTGATATCTTCAGAAAACTCCAAATTCCTGGCCCTGCAAATCGTACTGGTTCATATTTATCAGAGTTATATATTTCTCCCTTTTCTAATATCTTTTCTGTAATTATATCTGGGAAGTATGGATGGAAGAGAATAAATATGTGTGCCCCGAATGATAATGAACCAAAACTGAAATAAGTCCTCTTTACCTGCCAAACTAGTTCTTTCTCTCCAACTCTCCCATTATTTTAATGGCTCCCTGGTTCAGAGAAGCAAAAGTTAATGGCCACTGATCAATGTTGGTGAATGCCTTTCTTTCTGTTTCTTTCCTCCTTCCTTCCTTTCATCCTTCCTTGCCTCCTTCCATCCCTCCTTCCTATTAAAAACTACATTTCTGTCTAGGCACTGGAAGGGGGCTTGGTATATAGGAATAAACAAATATAGCTTTGCCCTTCAGGAAACGACAGATGTTGGCGGGGGTGCGGAGAAAGGGGAACGCTCCTACACTGTTGGTGGGAATGCAAGTTGGTGCAACCACTCTGGAAAACAGTATGGAGGTTCCTCAAACAGTTGAAAATAGAGCTACCCTACAATCCAGCAATTGCACTACTGGGTATTTACCACAAAGATACAAATGTAGGCATCCGAAGGGGTACGTGCACCCCAGTGTTTATAGCAGCAATGTCCACAATAGCCAAACTGTGGAAAGAGCCAAGATGTCCATCAACAGATGAATGGATAAAGAAGAGGTGGTATATATAAACAATGGGATATTATGCAGCCATCAAAAGGAATGAGATCAGAGCAAGATGGTGGAGGAGTAGGAGACCTGGATTTCGTCTGGTCTCAGGAATTCAGCTGGATAAGGATCAAACCATTCTGAACACCTACAAACTCAACAGGAGATCGAAGAAGAAAGTAGCAACAACTTTCTGAACAGAGAAGCGACCACTTACTGGAGGGTAGGATGTGCGGAGAAGTGAATCTGAGGCGATATTTGGGAGGATAGACGGCGGGGGAAAGGGCCTCCGGCAGCCGCTTCTGGCAAGTCATAGAGCCGCGGAGCACAAAATCGGAACTTTTAGAAGTCGGCTCCGCGGAGGGATGTCGCTCCAGTGGCTAAGTGGGGGGTGGAACCCACATGGGACAGTGTGGTCTCAGGACCCTCGGGGTCACAGAAAGACCGGGGAGCCTGAGTGCGCCAGAGCTCCCAGGTATCGGAGCGGGGAAGCCGGCTGCAGAGACGGAGCCGAGGCGCGGGCTCTCAGCTTGGGGTTGCCATAAACTGTGATCCGCGACCCAGTCGGGCCACTGCTCCTCCAGCAGGGACCCAACAAGCGGCAGAGCTGGGGAGACTCCCCTTCCTCCCCAGGGAGGAGCGGCACAGGAGCACACCGCAGGGATCTGCTGGGTTTGGAGACTCCACACAGGGTCGGGTGCCAGAGATAGAAACGCTCGGTCAGAGGCCGGGTGAGCACGGAGTGCGGCCGGAGACCAGGGAAACGGGAGTGACTGCTTTTCTATGGAGGTGCACTGAGTAGTGGGACCCCGAGTTCTCAGCTCCTCTGGGTGGAGAGTGGGAGGCCATTCACTCTGGTCCTCCAAAGCTGTGCCGAGAGCTTGCGGGGAACAAAAGCTCCTGAGAGCAAACCCGAGCAGCTTCCTTAGCCCTGACCGAAAAGGGCGGGGCAATTCCGCCCCTGGCAAAGACATTTGGGAACCACGGCCATAGGCCCCTCCCCCCAGAAGATCAGCACGAACAGCCAGCAAGCCAAGACCAAGTTTACTGATCAAGGAGAACGGGAGAACTCCAGCGCTAGGGGAATACTGCACGTAGAATTCATGGCTTTTTTTACAATGATTCATTAGTTTTTCAAAGTTAATTTTTTAACTGTTTTTTTTCATTTTTCTTTTTCCCTTTTTCAACCAACATCTTATCAATCCCTTTAAAAAAAACATTTTTTATTTTTCATTTTTAGAGTCATTTTTTATCCCTTCATAGTAGTTATCCTTATTTTTGGCATATATATATATATATATATACACATATATATATATGTACGTTGTTCTCTCTTTAAAATTTTAAGATACAGTTTCTTCTAACAGATCAAAATAGACCCTAAATCACTAGTGTATGGCTTTGTTCTAGTCTCCTGCCTGATCACATTCTCTCCCTATTTTTTTCTTTTTTTTTTTTAACTCTTCTTCTTTCTTTTTTCAAACAACTTCTTCTCATATTATCAATTCCTTTTATAAAATCTTTTATAATTTTCACCTTTACAGTCATCTTCCATCCCTTCATTGTATCAACCCTTATTTTGTACATATATAAGTCTTTCTTCCTTTAAAATTTTAGGAGACACTTTTTTCTAAAAGACCAAAATACACCCAAAATCTAGTGTGTGGCACTGATCTGTGCACTAGCCTGATCATATTTGATCATATTATGGTTTTTTTGTACTGTTCTGTTTTTGTTTTTATCTTTTTCTTTTTTTTCTTTCTCTCTCTTTTTTCTTTCTTTCCCTTTCTTTTCCTCTGGTTTCAGGTCTTTTCTGATTTGTATGGAGTATATTTGCTGGGGACCTTGTTAACCCGTTAACATTTTGTTCTCTCATTCACCTATTCTCCTCTGGACAAAGTGACAAGACGAAAAAAATCACCTCAGCAAAAAGAACAAGAGGTAGTACCCTCAGCCAGGGACCTACTCAATATGGACATTAGTACAATGTCAGACCTAGAGTTCAGAATCATGACTTTAAAGATACTAGCTGGGCTTGAAAAAAGAATGGAAGTTATTAGAGAAACCCTTTCTGGAGAAATAAAAGAACTAAAATCTAACCAAGTCGAAATCAAAAAGGCTATTAATGAGGTGCAATAAAAAATGGGGACACTAACTGCTAGGATAAATGAGGCAGAAGAGAGAATCAGCGATATAGAATACCAAATGATGGAAAATAAAGAGGCTGAGAAAGAGAGAAACAACTACAGGATCATGAGGGAAGAATTCGAGAGATAAGCGATACGATAAGGTGAAACAATATTAGATAATTGGGATCCCAGAAGAAGAAGAAAGAGAGAGAGGAGGAGAAGGTATATTGGAGCAAATAATAGCAGAGAACTTCCCTAATGTGGGGAAGGAAACAGACATCAAAATCCAGGAGGCACAGAGAACCCCTCTCAAAATCAATAAAAATAGGTCAACACCCCGACATCTAATAGTAAAACTTACAAGTCTAAGAGACAAAGAGAAAATCCTGAAAGCAGCTTGGGAGAAGAGATATGTAACCTACATTGGTAGAAACATTAGATTGGCAACAGATTTATCCACAGAGAACTGGCAGGCCAGAAAGGACTGGCATAAGTTCTTCAGAGCACTAAGCGAGAAAAATATGCAGCCAAGAATACTATATCCATCTAGGCTGTTATTGAAAATAGAAGGAGAGATAAAAAGCTTCCAGGACAAACAAAAACTAAAGGAATTTGCAAACACAAAACCAGCCCTACAAGAAATATTGAAAGGGGTCCTCTAAGCAAAGAGAGAGCCTAAAAGCAGCATAGATCAGAAAGGAACACAGACAATATACAGTGTCACCTACAGGCAATACAATGGCACTAAATTCATACCTTTCAAAGGTTACCGTGAATGTAAATGGGCTAAATGCCCCAATCAAGAGACACAGGCTCTCAGATTGGATTAAAAAACAAGACCCACCAATATGCTGTCTGCAGGAGGCTCATTTTAGACCCGAAGACACCTCCAGATTGAAAGTGAGAGGGTGGAAAACCATTTACCATGCTAATGGACACCAAAAGAAATCTGGGGTGGCAATCCTTATATCAGACAAATTAGATTTTAAAACAAAGACTGTAATAAGAGATGATGAAGGACACTATATCCTACTTAAAGGGTCTATCCAACAAGAAGATCTAACAATTGTAAATATCTATGCCCCTAACATGGGAACAGCCAATTTTATAAGGCAATTAATAACAAAAGCAAAGAAACACATTGAAAACAATACAATAATAGTGGGGGACTTTAATACCCCCCTGACTGAAATGGACAGATCATCTAAGCAAAAGATCAACAAGGAAATAAAGACTTTAAAGGACACACTGGACCAAATGGACTTCACAGATATATTCAGAATACTCCATCCGAAAGCAACGGAATACACATTCTTCTCTAGTGCCCATGGAACATTCTCCAAAATTGATCACATCCTAGGTCACAAATCAGGTCTCAACTGGTACCAAAAGATTGGGAATATTCCCTGCATATTTTCAGACCAAAATGCTTTGAAACTAGAACTCAATCACAAGAGGAAAGTCGGAAAGAACTCAAATACATGGAGGCTAAAGAGGATCCTACTAAAGAATGAATGGGTCAACCAGGAAATAAAAGAAGAATTAAAAAAATTCATGGATACCAATGAAAATGAAAACACAACTGTTCAAAATCTTTGGGATACAGCAAAGGCAGTCCTGAGAGGAAAGTATATAGCAATACAAGCCTTTCTCAAGAAACAAGAAAGGTCTCAAAGACACAACCTAACCCAACACCTAAAGGAGCTGGAGAAAGAACATCAAATAAAGCCTAAACCCAGCAGAAGAGAAATAATAAAGATCAGAGCAGAAATCAATGAACTAGAAACCAAAAGAACAGTAGCACAGATCAACGAAACTAGGAGCTGGTTCTTTGAAAGAATTAATAAGATTGATAAACCCCTGGCCAGACTTATCAAAAAGAAAAGAGAAATGACCTAAATCAACAAAATCATGAATGAAAGAGGAGAGATCACAACCAACGCCAAAGAAATACAAACAATTCTAAGAACATATTATGAGCAACTCTATGCCAGCCAATTAGATAACCTGGAAGAAATGGGTGCATTCCTAGAGATGTATCAACTACCAAAATTGAACCAGGAAGAAATAGAAAACATGAACAGACCTATAGCCACTAAGGAAATTGAAGCAGTCATCAAAAATCTCCCAAGAAACAAAAGCCCAGGGCCAGATGGCTTCCCAGGGGAATTCTATCAGACATTTAAAGCAGAATTAATACCTATTCTCCTGGAACTGTTCCAAAAAATAGAAATGGATGGAAAACTTTCAAACTCATTTTATGAGGCCACCATTACCTTGATCCCAATACCAGAAAAAACCCCATCAAAAAGGAGAATTAGAGACCAATATCCTTGATGAACATGGATGCAAAAATTCTCACCAAAATACTAGCCAATAGGATCCAACAGTATATTAAAAGGATTATTCACCACGACCAAGTGGGATTTATCCCTGGGCTGCAAGGATGGTTCACCATCCGCAAATCAGTCAACGTACTACAATACATTAACAAAAGAAAGAACAAGAATCATATGATCCTCTCCATAGATGCAGAAAAAGCATTTGACAAAGTACAGCATCCTTTCTTGATCAAAACTCTTCAGAGTATAGGGATAGAGGGTACATACCTCAATATCATAAAAGCCATCTATGAAAAACCTACAGCGAATATCATTCTCAATGGGGAAAAGCTGAGAGCTTTTCCCCTAAGGTCAGGAATGCGGCAGGGATGTCCACTCTCACCACTGCTATTCAACAGAGTATTAGAAGTCCTAGCCACAGCAATCAGACAACAAAAAGAAATCAAAGGCATCCAAATCGGCAAAGAAGAAGTCAAACTCTTACTCTTTGCAGATGATATGATACTTTATGTGGAAAACCCAAAAGACTCCACCCCAAAACTGCTAGAACTCATACAGGAATTCGGTAAAGTAGCAAGATATAAAATCAATGCACAGAAATCAATGGCATTCCTATACACCAACAAGAAGACAGAAAAGAGACAAATCAAGGAGTCGATCCCATTTACAATTGCACCCAAAACCATAAGATACCTAGGAATAAATCTAACCAAAGAGGCAAAGGATCTGTGCTCAGAAAAGTATAAAATACTCATGAAAGAAACTGAAGAAGACACAAAGAAATGGAAAAACATTCCATGCTCATGGATTGGGAGAACAAACATGGTGAAGATGTCAATGCTACCTCGAGCAATCTACACATTCAATGCAATCCCCATCAAAATACCATCCACTTTTTTCAAAGAAATGGAACAAATAATCCTAAAATTTGTATGGAACCAGAAGAGACCCCGAATAGCCAGAGGAATCTTGAAAAAGAAAAGCAAAGCTGGCGGCATCACAATTCCGGACTTCCAGCTCTATTACAAAGCTGTCATCATCAAGACAGTATGGTACTGACACAAAAACAGACACATTAATCAATGGAACAGAATCGAGAGCCCAGAAATGGACCCTCGACTCTGTGGTCAACTCATCTTTGACAAAGCAGGAATGAATGTCCAATGGCAAAAAGACAATCTCTTCAACAAATGGTGTTGGGAAAATTGGACAGCCACATGCAGAAGAATGAAACTGGACCATTTCCTTACACCACACACAAAAGTAGACTCCAAATGGTTGAAAGACCTAAACGTGAGGCAGGAGTCCATCAAAATCCTAAAGGAAAACACAGGCAGCAACCTCTTCGACCTCAGCCGCAGCAACTTCTTCCTAGAAACATCGCCAAAGGCAAGGGAAGCAAGGGCAAAAATGAACTATTGGGATTTCATCAAGATAAAAAGCTTTTGCACAGCAAAAGAAACAGTCCACAAAACCAAAAGACAACCGACAGAATGGGAGAAAATATTTGCTAATGACATGTCAGATAAAGGGCTAGTATCCAAAATCTATAAAGAACTTATCAAACTCAACACCCAAAGAACAAAAAATCCAATCAAGAAATGGGCAGAAGACATGAACAGACATTTTTCCAAAGAAGACATCCAAATGGCCAACAGACACATGAAAAAGTGCTCCACATCGCTCGGCATCAGGGAAATCCAAATCAAAACCTCCATGAGATACCACCTCACACCCGTCAGAATGGCTAAAATTAACAAGTCAGGAAACGACAGATGTTGGCGGGGATTTGTAGAAAGGGGAACCCTCCTACACTGTTGGTGGGAATGAAAGCTGGTGCAACCCCTCTGGAAAACAGTATGGAGGTTCCTCAAACAGTTGAAAATAGAGCTACCCTACGATCCAGCAATTGCACTACTGGGTATTTACCACAAAGATACAAATGTAGGGATCTGAAGGGGTACGTGCACCCCAATGTTTATAACAGCAATGTCCACAATAGCCAAACTGTGGAAAGAGCCAAGACGTCCATCGACAGATGAATGGATAAAGAAGAGGTGGTATATATACACAATGGAATATTATGCAGCCATCAAAAGGAATGAGATCTTGCCATTTGCAACAACGTGGATGGAACTGGAGGGTGTTATGCTGAGTGAAATAAGTCAATCAGAGAAAGACATGTATCATATGACCTTACTGATATGAGGAAATCTTAATCTCAGGAAACAAACTGAGGGTTGCTGGTGTGGTGGCGGGTGGGAGGGATGGGGTGGCTGGGTGATAGACATTGGGGAGGGTATGTGCTATGGTGAGCGCTGTGAATTGTGTAAGACTGTTGAATCACAGATCTGTACTTCTGAAACAAATAATGCAACATATGTTAAGAAAAAAGAAAAAGAAGAAGATAGCAGGAGGGGAAGAATGAAGGGGGGGTATTTGGAGGGGGAGACCAACAATGAGAGACGATGGACTCTGAAAAACAAACTGAGGGTTCTAGAGGGGAGGAGGGTGGGGGGTTGGGTTAGTCTGGTGATGGGTATTAAAGAGGGCATGTTCTGCTTGGAGCACTGGGTGTTATGCACAAACAATGAATCATGGAACACTACATCAAAAACTAATGATGTAATGTATGGTGATTAACATAACAATAAAAAATTTAAAAAAATATGGCCTTGCTCTCTCAGAACTTACAATAGTGGGGGAGAACAATATCAATCAAATAAGTACATGATTAAAATGCATCTTTACAAAGTACGGTATAGTCCACAAAGGAAATAAGGTTGAGAAACCTTACTGGGTAAATGTCATTTGAAGTGAGCCTTGAAGGGTGAGTAGAATTTGGCCAGGAGACCAGCAAGGTGAGAAGGTTGCAACAAGATGGAGCGTGAACATTGGAAGTCCTTGAGGTGGGAAAGAGTTTGGCACACTGGAGCCTGGTAGAGAAATCCAGGGATGGGATTGAAGTGCAGAGCAACAGGAAAAAAGAATAAAAACTGAGAGTAAGGGGCCTCATAGGCCATGCAAGGAATAACGATTTCAGTCTTTATTCAGGGGGCACCTGGGTGGTTCAGTCGGTTAAGCATGTGCCTTCAGCTCAGGTCATGATCCCGGGGTCCTGGGATCGAGCCGCTCCTCAGGCTCCCTGCTCAGTGGGAAGTCTGCTTCTCCCTCTGCCACTCTCCCTGCTTGTGTGCTCTCTCTCTCTCTCTTTCAGTCTCTCTCAAATAAATAAAATCTTTAAATAAATTTTATTCAGTAGTAAGCAAGTAGAGTATTAAACAGAGGAGCTGCATGAATGATATATATATATATATTTTTTAAAGATTTTATTTATTTATTCATGAGAGGCAGAGAGAGAGAGAGAGAGAAGCAGAGGGAGAAGCAGGCTCCCAAGGAGCAGGGAGCCCGACGCGGGACTCGATCCCAGGACTCCAGGATCATGACCTGAGCCGAAGGCAGACGCTTAACCATCTGAGCCACCCAGGTGCCCGAAATATATTTTGTTTTAATCTTTTTAGCTACTGCAGGGAGAGTAGACTAGAAGAGAGCAAGAGTGGACTTAGGGAAAGTCTTGCAAAATGGCAGGTGCAAAGTAATGGTGGCTAGAACTGCAGGGGCAGGAGTGAAGGCAGAAGTGAGTGTGCTGATTCTGGGAACATTCTGAAGGTAGTGTGGATAGGACATTCTGATGGATTGGATGGGAAGAGAGTCATGGAGCATGAATCTTAAATTTTTAGTCTGAACAACCTGGTGAATGGTGGAGCCGTCATCTGAGCTGGTGAACCGTGGGAGAGTCAGGTCTGGAGTGGAGAGAATCCAATGTTCTGTTTCAGCCATGCTAATTTTTACATGCTCACGAAACACTCAAGAGGAGGCAACACGTTGGCAAGAGATGTCTGAGGGGAAATATGCGTTTGCCTCCTGCCAACATACAAATGGTATTTAAAAGCCACAGAGTGAATGAGATTGCCTAAAGACAAACTAGAGCTCACAGACAGGAGATTAGACATGGAGAAAAGCCAACATTTCAGGAGATGGGCAGACATGGAAGCAGTTTCACCCCCTATGACAACTCACATTAGTGAATTGGGTTACTAGTTAGTGAGTAGTAGGATTACATGAGCATTTGTATGTTTTAACAAACATTTATGCCACACTTACTTTGTGCCAGGCATGATTCCAAATGTTCATTTGGAAATGAACTTTGCAAATGTTAACTCACTCATTCCTCACAACCATCCCACGAAGTGGTGATGGTTATTAGCTCCATTTTGCAAATAAAGAAATGGAGGCATGTGAAAGCTTAGCCTCTTACTCAAGGTCATATAGCTAGTAGATGACAGGGCCAGGTCTCAAACTCAGGCAGACTGCATCTAGAATTCATCCTCTTTCAATATTTTGCCATGGTGCCTCTCAGCATCTTGCCGTCTCTCCTGGATTCAGTGAGACTGGTCGTCCGTGAATATGGGAGATGGGAATAGAAGTTTATTTCCTCTTGTTGGTCTTGTAGACCTTGATTCTTTCTAACTCTTCCCACTTTAAATCATTTTATTGCCTAAACCTGCAGCTTTTAACTGCAAAAATAATTTACATCTGTCATTTCATTATATTTCTTGTATCATTTGAATTTCAGACTTTAAGAATACTGTGATAAACTCCTAGGTGGTTTTAAATCTTTTCAGGCTCCTATCACTTTCTACCATTGCAACCAGATTAACTAAAGCACAACCACAGACTATTATTTCCTAGATCAAAAGCCATCAGTGGCCTCACATTTCTTACAGAATCAAGTTTACATGCCTCTCCTGGTATCCAAAGCCACCTGTAATTTGGCCTCAACTTCCAAACTCATCCATCACACTTCCCCAGTATGGAGCTGCAGCTTTCAGCCAGGACTCATTATCTATTCCCTGAGTACATCCTAGGCTTTCTCAGCTTAGCAACTTTGTCGTGCCTTCCAGCATAGTTAGAATCTCTCTTCCTACTCTAGCATGCCCCAGAGGTTCTTGTTCCTGCTGGTTGGAATCTGACTCATCCCACACAACCCAGTATTAGTGTCCTCCCTTCACCATTCCATAATTTCCAGCGGGAACTGATCAGATTCTCTTCTGAACTCTTCACACATCCCTTGTTCCTTTTATAGTAGTCACTGGGTTCTAAATATTACGGGAACTTGTGCATACAGATTGCCAAGTCTCAGAAAGCAGGTTGTCTGTATCTTTCCACTGCCATCTAGAATGCCTGCACGGTGCCTGGCCCACAATCAGTTCTTTAAGTAGTGCAGTAGTGGATAACCAGATGCAATTTCTCCCTCTCGGCTCCTTTTCCCTGTGTGATTCCCTGAAGAGCACAGCCCCTATGTCTTGCTTTCCAGTGGAATGATTCTGCTTCCCAAATGCATGCACAGCATGTGGTGATTTATCCCATGTGTTTCCCAAACATATGCTAAAACCAAGGATGCCAAATGGCTGACTCCCCAGTTAAGCCATTTACAGATTGGATGAACTCTGCACAAGACTTTTTCCCCCTCAGTTTGCCTCTCAGCAAATTGCCTCTCAGATGCCTCAGGAAAAGAAACAAAATTGTTAAAAAGGAATTTTTGGGGGGGTGGCATGGGGATATCAGTGAAAAATGGGATCCAAGAACTGGAAATTCATTTCTTTTCATCTGAATAAGAATAAATGGAACTTCTTCAGGCTTTCATTTTATTAACACAGTATTTTTTTTACCATAAGACATATTTTCTAACTGGAATTTATTTTTAATAATAAATACTTAGGAAGTAGGTATTTGACCAGGAAAATAAACACCATATATTAAGTTTTAACTTCATAGTTTTTGTAATAAAAGCAAGATATTAAATATACAGTATTATTCAATTTTTTATACTCTGTCATAACTATATAAGCAAAACTCTAGAAGGAAAAATGGCAGAATGAAAAAAAATGTACATCTCTGGTTGATGGGGTTATTTCTTTTCTTTACATTTCTGTATTTTCTAATTGCTTAAAAATTAGCAGGCATTACTTTTATGTTAAAACCTTACTAAAAATACAGCTTTTATTCTAAGAGAGGAATTGTGGGAAAGGGAGGTGGTATTGAGAGGTTTTTTATTATCCCCAAAAGTTTCCTTGTATGCCTTTGTCGTTAGTTGATTCATTCCTCCTACCTCCTGGTCCCTGACAACCACTGGTCAGCTTTCTATCAATATAATTTTACATTTTCTAGAGGCTCATATTGATGGAACTATAGACTGTAGGTATATATAGAGAGTCTTTTGTGCTTGGTTTCTTTCCTTTACCATGATGTAAGGTTCATCCGTGTTGTTGACTGTATCAGTAGCTCATTTATTTATGTTGCCGAATAGTGGTCCATCCTATACATATCCTACGTGTACTTACTGATGGACGTTAGAGTTGTTGCCAGATTTAGGCTATTTGGAATAAAACTGCTGTGACATTCATGTACAAGTACCTATCTGAATATATATTTTCATTTATCTTGACTCAATACCTTACCTTACTGAGTCATTTGGTAAGTGTATTTTCTTTTACAGGAAGCTACCAGAATGTTTCCTAAAATGACTGTGCTGTTGTACATTCCCACCAATAGTGTGTGAGAGTTTCAGTATCTCCATATCCTCATCAACACTTGGTCCTATCAGTCGTTTTATTTTTAGCTATTCTGGTGAATGTGTAGTAATATAGCTTGTTATATTTATAATTTTGCATTTTCCTAATGATGAATGATGTTGATCATCTATTCATGTGCCTAGTTGCCATTCATATATCTTGTTCAGTGAAGTTTCTATTCAAATATGTTGCTCATTTTAAAAATTGGGTTTTTTTCTTATTTTTATTGATTTATGGGAGATCTTTATATTCTCTGGATACAAGCCATCTATTGGATACATTTAAAAATATATTTTTTTGGTCTGTGGCTTGTCTTTTCATTTTCCTATTTTGAAGAGATTTTTTAATCTTTCTTTTTTTTATTTATTTTATTGTTATGTTAATCACCATACATTATATCATTAGTTTTGGATGTAGTGTTCCATGATTCATTGTGCATAAGAGATTTTTTAATCTTGAGGAAATCAATTTATCATGCTTTTTATGAGCTGAAGGATGCTTTCTTTTATGGTTCATGCTTTCTGTGAGCTAAAGAGTTTTTATTTAATCCAGCGTAACAAAGGTTTTTTTCAATGTTTGTTCCTAGAAGTTTTATTATTGTAGATCATGCTTTAGGACTATGATATATTTTGAGTTAATTTTTGCATATCATTTAAGCTAAGGGTGCACATGAATATACAATTGTTCCAGTTCATATATTGAAAATATAATCCTTTCCATTGAAATTACTCGAGACTTTTGTTGAAAGTCAATTAACAGGTTTTGTGCAGGTCTACTTCTGGACTCTATTCTAGTCAATTGCTGTCTATCTTTTCACTATATAGACATTATCTTAATGACTGTAGCTTTATAAGAAATCGTAAACTCAGGTAATGTAAATCCTATAATTTTGTTTATCTCCTCCAAAATTGTTTTGGCTTTTCTAAGATCTTTGCATTTCCATAAAATTATGTAAATAACTCATCAAATTCTTAAAAAAAAAAAGCCTTTAGGGATTTTGACAGACTGAATTGAATCTCTAGATCAATTTGGGAATTCTTGTTTTAATACAATTGAGCCTTCTGATCCATGAACATAATATATTCCTTTATATTTATTTAGGTCTTTTAAATTATTTTAGTAGTGTTTTATGCTTTGCAGTATATAGGTCTTTCTTAGATTTGCTAAATTTATGCCTAAGTATTCATATTTTTGATAACATAAATTATACTCATGTCCAATCTTTAAGTTTTGTTTTTTTCTGCTATGTAGAAATATAATTTTTTAAAGATTTTATTTATTTATTTGAGAGAGAGAGAGAACACATGAGAGGAGGGAGGGTCAGAGGGAGAAGCAGACTCCCTGCCGAGCAGGGAGCCCGATGCGGGACTCGATCCAGGGACTCCAGGATCATGACCTGAGCCGAAGGCAGTCGTTTAACCAACTGAGCCACCCAGGCACCCAGAAATATAATTTTTATATATAGACTTTCTACCCTGTGGTCTTGCTAAACTCACTTATTATAAATATTTTGTTTTACATTAGATGATCACGCTAATAAAACATAAAGTTTAACATTTTCCTTTCTAATGTTATGACTTTTATTTGTTTTCCTTGCCTTATTGCATAGCCACCACTTCTATGACAATGTATAATATAAGATTTGGGAGTAAATATTACCCTCATGTTTCTCATATTAGGGAGAATACATTCAGTCTTTTCCAATCAATTATGATTATGATTGATTAATTATGGTTAAAGGTTTTTAATAAATGTTCTTTATCGAGCTGAGGAAGTTCCCTTTTGAGTGTACTAAGAATTTTTATCTTTTTTTTTTTTTTAGAAAGAGAGAGAGTGAACGAGGAGTGGAAGAGAGGCAGAGGGAGAGGGAGAGAGAGAATCTTTTTTTTTCTTTAAATTTTTTATTGTTATGTTAATCACCATACATTACATCATTAGTTTTGGACGTAGTGTTCCATGATTCATTGTTTGTACATAACACCCAGTGCTCCACGCAGAACGTGCCCTCTTTAATACCCATCACCAGTCTAACCCATCCCCACACCCCTCCCCTCTAGAACCCTCAGTTTGTTTTTCAGAGTCCATCGTCTCTCATGGTTGGTCTCCCCATCCGATTTCCCCCCTTCATTCTTCCCCTCCTGCTATCTTCTTCTTCTTCTTTTTTTTTTCTTAACATATATTGCATTATTTGTTTCAGAGGTACAGAGAGAGAATCTTAAGCAGGCTCCCCACTCAGTGTAGAGCCTGATGTGGGGCTCAATCTCATGAACCTGAAATTATGAGCTGAGCTGAAATCAAGAGTCAGAGACTTAACCGACTGAGCCACCCAAGTGCCCCAAGAATTTTTATCTTGAACAGTAATTGAATTTTATCAAGTTTTTTTCTGCATCTATTGAGATAATCATGTGGCCTTTTGTTTTTACCAGTTAATATAGTGAATTACTGATTGATTCTGGAATGTTGAACCAATCCTGTAGTTAGGGGGTAAACCATACTTGGTCGTAGTCTACTGTCCTTTAATATATTGTTAGATTCTATTTGTTAATATTTTGTTAAGAATCTTTGTGTGTTTATGTTCAGAGATACATTGACCTGAAGTTTTTTTCCATATAATGTATTTGTGTTTGTCTAGTTTGGGGACCAAAGTGATTTTGATTCTGATTTCATGGAATGAGTTAGGAATGTCCCATCAACTTCTATTTTCTAGAAGTGTAAATATTTGGTAGAAGTAATTAGTGAAGCCACCCAGGCCTAGATAATTTAATTTTTTAACTACTAACTTAATTTCTTGAAGAATTATAGAGCTACTCAGGGGCGCCTGGGTGGCTCAGTTGTTAAGCATCTGCCTTCAGCTCAGGTCATGATCCCAGGGTCCTGGGATCAAGCCCCACACTGGGCTCCCTGCTCAGCGGGAAGCCTGCTTCTCCCTCTCCCACTCCCCCTGCTTGTGTTCCCTCTCTCGCTGCGTCTCTCTGTGTCAAATAAATAAATAAAATCTTTAAAAAAAAAGAATTATAGAGCTATTCAGATTCCTTATTTCTTCTCAAGCAAACTATGGTTGATGTGTTTTTAGGGAATTCATCCTTTTCATCCTAGTTGTCAGGTTTATTGGCATAAAGTTACTTATTATACTTTTAGTGTCTGTAGAATCTTGAGGACCTGCTTCCCTTTGTGCTATTAATAATTTGTGCCTTAAAAAATAATAATTTGTGCCTTTTCTTCTTTTTCTTCCTGAAATAGTTTGACTAGAGGCTTATCAATTTTGTTCATTTCTCAAAGCCAGATTTGGTATCACTGATTTTTTTTTTCTATTTCACTGATTGTTCTCCAGTATTTATTTATTTATTTTAATTTTTTTTAAAGATTTTATTCATTTGACAGAAACAACAAGAGAGGGAACACAAGCAGGGGGAGTGGGAGAGGGAGAAGCAGGCTTCCCGCTGAGCAGGGAGCCCGATGCAGGGCTCGATCCCAGGACCCTAGGACCATGACCTGAGCCAAAGGCAGCTGCTTAATGACTGAGCCACCCAGGGTCTCCAGTATTTATTATTTCCTTTTTTTTTTTTAATTTTGGGTTCAATTTTCTTTTCTCTTTTTAGGTTTTTTGTTGTTGTTTTGGTTTGGTTTTTGGCTTGTTTTTTTTTTTTTAGATGGAAGCTAGATATCTTGCTTATATTCCTTTTATTATAAGCATTTCATGCTTCAAATTTCCATCTAGGCCTACCTTAGTGACATCCCACGTATTTTAATATATTGTGATTTAATTTTCATTCAATTCAAACCATTTCCTGATTTCTCTGTGATTTTTTTTTAACCCATCAGTTGTCTAGAAGTATGCTGTTTAATTTCCACATATTTTGGAATTTTCCCAGGTATTGTTCCATTATTTTTTTTAATTTTATTTTACTTAAATTCAGTTAATTACCCAGGTGTCTTTCCATTATTGATTTCTAGTTCATTTCTGTTGTGATCAGAACTACTTCTTTGTATATTTTCAAACTTCTTTAAATTTATTGAGATTTGTTTTATGTCTCAGAATATGGTCTACTTGGAAAATGTTCCATGTGCGGTTGAAAAGAATGCATATTTTGCTACTCTTTTAGTGGAGTGTTTTATAAATGTCATTTAGATTCCATTCATTGGAAGTGTTTTTCAAGTTCTCCATGTATTAACTGATTTTTGTCATTGTTATATCAATTATTCAAAGAGCACTGAAATCTCCAATTTAATTGTGGATTTTTGGATTTTTTTCTTTCAGTTCCATCAGTTTCTGTTTTGTGTATTTTAAAGCCGTCCTATTATTATGAGAACCTTACAACAGTACACATCTTTCCCTTTTCCTGGCTTTGTACTATTGATGTTATACATGTTACTCCTATGTATGTTACAGAACCTATTATACATCATATCTTTGTTGTAAACAGTTATCCTTTAAAGAGATTAAAAATGAGAGGAAAAGTCTTTCATATTTATCCATCTATTTACCTTTTCTAATGTTCTTTACTTCTTTGTGTAGACCTAAATACTCATCGCTGTCATTTTTCCTCTGATTGAAGAAACTCTTTTTGTATTTCTTTTAGAGCAGATCTCTTGCAGTGAGTATTTTCATATTTTATTTTTCTGAAAAATATTTTAATTAACCTTTATTTATAGAATATATTTCCACTGGATAACAAGGTCCAAGTTTGTGCATTTGTTTGTATTTTTCTTTTGGTGCTTGATATTGCTCTACTGAGTTTTGGCTTGCATAGCTTTAAATAAGTTCACTGGAATTCTTATCTTTGTTTTTTGTATATAATGTAATTTTTTCCCCCTCTGGCCACTTTAAGATTTTTCTCTTTCTCACTGGCTGTTATCAGTTTAGTTATGATGTTTTTTTGTCATGGTTTTCTTTATGTTCAACTGTTCATGGTTCATTTGTGCTTCTTGGATTATAGGTCTTTTGTTACATTAGACAGTTTTTTAACCATTATTTCTTCATTTTTTCCACCATCCCCTCACCCACCTCAAGTCCTTCTGTGGTTCTAATTATATGTTTCTTAGACTGATTGCTATTATTTCACAAGTCTCTGAGTTCTCTGTTCAATTTTTAAGTTCTTTTTTTCTCTCGGCTTAATGTTTGCTAGTTTCTACTGCTGTTTCTTTAACTTCGTGGATCTTTTCTACTGCAGTGTCTAATCTGCTATTGATCCCATAAAGTGTGCTTTTCATTTCAGATATTTTATTTCTCATCTCTGGAAGATGCCTTTGTATATTCTTTAAAGCTTCCACTTCTCATCATGCTCATGTTTTCCTCTACTCTCTTGAACATATAGAAGATAATTATAATAGCTGTTTTAATGTTTTTGTCTAAAAATTCTACCTTTTGTGTATTTCTGCATTTGTTTCCATTGATTCTTCACCAGGGTGTAAGTTATCCTTTTCTGTTTCTTTGCATGACTTGCCATGTTGAATTGGTGGCAGATAACTGCCAATTTTACATTTTCACGGCTGGGTTTTGTTATCTTCCCTTTCTAGTGCTGGATTTTGTTCAAGCATGCACTTAAGTTATTTGAAATCTATTGATTTCTTTGAAGCATTGCCAGAGAAGCCTTTAGCTGAGGACTAATTTAGCTTCACCACCCGATTGTCCCCTTCCATGGGTTCTACCTTATGCCTTCTGAATTATACATCTGTGTGTTTCCACTTTGGATGTTGGGAGTACAAACTACTCCCAGCCCTGTGTGAGCTTCAGATATTGTTTTGACTCTCTCTTTCCAGTGTTTTCTCCCTGGCTTTGGATAGTTTTCTGTCATGCATGCCAAGATTAGTACTCAGCCAAGGACTCAAGGCTCCCTTCTACTCATCTCTGGTGTGGTTCCCTCCTCTCAGTAAACTGCTCACAAATTTTAGCCACCCTAGCCTTTCCAAACACTGAATTCTATCTCCTCAACTCAGCAAGGCCACCCGGTTCTGTTTGGGTCCCTGCCTCTCATGCATTGACCTGGAAATATTTTTTAGGTGGTGATCTGGGGCACTCAAATGCCTCATCTTGTTTGTTTTCCTTCTTTCAGGAATCATTGCCCTGCACAGCTTCTTACCATGTCTGAAATCCATTTTTATATATCTATTCCAGTTTTCTTCTTCTTTAAGGCAGGATGGTAATCTGATCCCTGCTATTCCATCAGGTCTGAAAAAAAGTTTCTTCATCCATTCTCTATTTTGATCCCTACCTTCAACATCTGTAGAATGCAGAAAAGACTTTAAAGGCAAAATGAAAAGCAAAGTACTATGATGGAAGAAGATCTCAGGGCCCAAGTACCTCTACTATAAAAGACTCACTTAGTGCAGAACAAGAACCAGAGCTCATAAGTAGACCAGGTCCCTGACATGGATTTGGAATTAGAATCCCATGGTTCTAAATGAGCAATGAAACCTGCACTTTCTCTCCAAAGATGTGGGTTTTTGAAGGGATTGATTTTGAAAGTCACTTGAGAATAACTCAAAAATAGAAGAAAAAGAAAGAAAGAAAGAAAAAAGAACCTTAATGCAATAAGGAAACTTTGCTATTTCCCACCTATATCATCTCTGATAGATGGCCACTCACCCTCTGCTTACACATGTTCTGTGTCCAGACAGTGCCACCTCTGGGAGGACCTGCTCTAATACAGGATTGCTTGGTAATTTGGAACCTTCTCTGTACCAATCAGACAAATGTCTCCTCCTTTATCTTCCTCCTATTTATCTGCTCTGCCCTCCTGGATAACATAGAATATATTGTGTTAAATAATTGACAACTATTATGAGATCTCCTTCAAGTCTTTTTTAACTGGATTAAAATTCTCTGGTTTCTTACAAAGAGCATGGCTTTCAGAGCTTCTCCCCATATTAGTCATTTATCCTTTGGACAAACTCCAATGTGTTACCTTTATGCTTAACATCTGATAGCCAGAAATAAATACTCTACTTTAAATGTGGAGTTAAATGGGTCAATTATCTCCCGTGGCAAGGGAACTAGACATCTATTAATGCAGCTTAAGGTATATTAACTTTTTTCAAATACGGAGAGATTTAATTTCTTAGGTATATCTGAAACCGTAAGTAATTTAAAACACATTTATTTCCTACCCCTGTTGATGTATGGGGAGCAGAGGTGATCACAGGCAGCCCATTGGTTCATCCATCTGTCTGGGCTTTGGGTAGAGATATGTGCTGGTTTCAGATCATTAAAAAAAAAAAAAATCAGTGTAACTTTTATTCCCTGAATTAAAGCAGGTGCCTGCTCCTTAAGGTGATCACTTCTCCCCTGAAATTTCCTGTCAGTTTCCAACTGACAAAAAGTGCCGTGAGAAGAATGGAAGTATTTTTTCAAAATCCCCATTAACAGTGAGAATGTGGAGTCAGTCTAATATTTACGCAGAAACTTACTCATCCTAGATTTCAATGTTGTAACCAGGATTTTCATGGTCGGAAAAAGTGGCCTAATAGGTATATCCTATCCTAGAACCATTGTGGGAGCGAGAAAATAAATACTTGAGATTCTTAAGGACCAGGTTGGAAAGATTAAACCCTGTTTCACATCAAGTTAATTTCAGAGGCATAAGTAGTCATAAAATGGGAGACTTGGAAAATATTTTAGAAATCATTTAATTCTGCTCACTTTGTAGGTAAAAGAAGTAAGACCAAGAGAAGGAAAATTATTCCCACATGGTCACATAGTTGGTTTGTGGCAGAACACACTATCTGGCAGCCCAAATGTCTACTATACTATTCAGAATATTTCTTGAAACATGTCTTTTAAAATTACTTCTCAACAGGGCTAAGAAAAACAGTATGTATACACATAATTGTATTCACACTAATACAATTAAGACAAAAAAGGATAAGCAAAAATTTTGTGAGAGCAATGTTTCAAAGAGTACAGGGTGGAGAAGGCAGGGGGCCTAGAATTAATGATCCCTTAGGTACGTGTAGCTTGTTTCAGTTTGTAAAATGCTTGCAAAATGTGGTGTCTTGTTTGCTCCTCACCACAACTCTATGAGCTAAATAGGCAGGCAGGATCTGAAGGCACAACATGGGTGAGGGGCTTAAACAAGGCAACTGAACTCTAAATGGTGGAGTCGTGAGCAAAGTCTGGGTTAATAAACCTTGTTCAGGGTTGTGTTTACTGCACAATTCTCTGTCCACAGTGATTAATTATGACCCATCCTGAAATTTTAAGTCACCTGCTCTTATATGGGCAGTACTGTTACCCTATACAAGATCAATTAATGGACACCAAGCTCTATTCACATCTTGTTTAATTTTTCATTAGGTCTGCTCTTATGTGTCCTCATTCATGAGAGCAACATGCTATCATGCAATGCCATGGTATTGTAGAATCAGACTCATTTCCACGCTGCCACTTATTAGCTGTGTGATTTGGGCAACACATTAGTAGCCTCTTTAAGCTTCTGGGCCCTCATTCATGAAATGAGAAAAGTGCCACTTACTCGGTGTTATTCCTGTGAGGATAAAATTACTAATGAGGGATGCATCCAGTAGGTACCTGTTGACTTCTCTCCCCTTGATAAGCCTTGTATACTCCCGCCTGCTCTTAAACTTCAGTCCTCTGATCCCATTCAACTCTCCAATAGACGTTCTTTGTGTGAGTTTTCTTACACTTGTCCTAAATTATTTTAAAACTTTTTTTTTTTATCAGGACACATTGTTCCTTCCATTCATTCCATAACTGTGCATTGAGTTCCTTCTGTATACCGGGCACTTGGATGCAGTAGGTACAACTGAATAGAACACAGAGCTGGGCAGGTGTGGTCCTTTATCTTGTGATGCTTGCATTCCAGAGAAGAGACAGGGACTAAAGAGCAAGTAAACAAATGAAATATTGTTTGTGAAACGTGCTATGAAGAAAATAAAGAGTGTTGGGCCAGAGGATAATGGTGGGTGGGCAAGATGAGAGTCTGGCATGGCGCAGAAATTAAGCTTCAAGTGTAGTGGAATTTTTTTTTACTCACAGTTTTTCATCATTTTAGGGAAAGATAAGGAACAGAGTGACCAAAGGCCTGGAGACTTGCAAAGTCATGGCAGGGATGAGGAAGATACTCTCAGCATGGCTGGGACAGTCCAGGGAAGAATGTGAGAGCACGGGGGCGGGATGAGGCTGCCCTAGCATCATCTATGGCCAGATCAGAGAGGGCCTGGAATGCCACGCACAACCTTGGGTAGAAAATAAGAGTGAAATATTTAAATCATTTTTTTCTCGAGGTTTTTAGCAGGAGATGTCTTTATTTCCTTGGTTGGAAAAAATCTTATTAACTCTTTGACTAATTACTGTCTATCCTCTTTACCGTCTTATGGGCAAATTGATTGTTCTTTATAAAATGTACATGATGTAGTCCACCTAGCATAAAGCAGATTCTAAAATTGCATATCCAGGAATCCTTCACAGATCCTTATCTTGCTTGATTTCTGAAGTGTCTGTATCATTGACTGTATCCTCTTGAAACTCTTCTCTCAGAACCACTGGGATAAGATTTCATAAGTCTTCCCTTCTACTTCTCAGTGCTGACTGCATAAGCATTGTGTGTACCCTCTTCTCTCCACAGAGTATCCCTCGGTCATTTCATTTACTTCCATGGGTGCAGCTCACACTAAGGGCTCCCCAGTTTGCACAGCTGAGATCTTTCTTTTGAGTTCTAGACATTTCCATGGAAATATCCCACTTATTTCCAAAATGGACCTCATCATCTTTTCTACCAAGTCTGCCCCTACCCCTGGGATGATGACATCCCCCTCCAGATCATTCTCCCTTCCTCGGTATAACGCAGACCTTCTCACGTCACTCTTCTGCCTGAATTCTTCCGTGCCTCTTCACTGCCCCCATGTGAAAAGACACTGTTGCGGACAGCCCTTCACTGTCTGACCTTGCCTGCCTCCGTAACTTCACCTGCACTTCGTACTCTAGGTCTGTTCGCGACTGTGAACGTGGCGTGTTCTGACATACGGCTGCACTCAAGCACAATGCCGATCGCTCATGTTCTTGCAGGGCCAGTTGTGTTTCAGACATTGTACCAAAGCATCTTGCCTTCAATATCGTATCTGATCTACACATCAACCCTCTAAGGTAGGTACGTGGTGTGTCCCTAATTTTGGAAGAGAACACTGAGGCTTGGAGTTTAAAGATTTATTTATTTATTTATTTATTTATTTATTTATTTATTTATTTATTTATTTGACAGAGAGAGACACAGCGAGAGAGGGAACACAAGCAGGGGGAGTGGGAGAGGGAGAAACAGGCTTCCCGCCAAGCAGGGAGCCCAATGCAGGGCTCGATCCTAGGACCCCAGGATCATGACCCCAGCCAAAGGCAGATGCTTAACGACTGAGCCACCCAGGCGCCCCGAGGCTTGGAGTTTAAATAACTCACCTAGGCTTGCAGTTACTAAGAGCCTCAGCCAGAGGTCCTGCTGCTCAGCATGATGCCCTGTTGCTTCTCACCCATCTCACAGGAGCTGCCCTGCCTGCCTGGAACTTCCTCCTCCCATCTGCTTAGTGACTGGGTGGCTACTGTTTATTCTTCAGTATGCCTCAGATGTCACCTCTGTCAGGAAGCCAGGGGCTTCCTCACTGCGGTCCCATTTTTCCCGTGCTCTCAGGAGAGTTAATGCACTATCCTCTCTCATCTCATTTTCTTCCCCTCAACTGCTAGCCCACGTTGCATTCATTCTTTCATACTAGAACGTAGCACAGTGCCCAGAATAGGGTCGGAACTTCACACATACTTTCAGAATAAATAAAGTTATGGTCGAAGCCCCAGTTCCCTCATTTACTGGCCGTGTCACCTCTGGTAAGAAATTGAATCAGAATCTCTGGCATTATTCTCCTCACGTATAAAATAAAGAAGTTGGATCATAGCAGTGGTTCCCCAAGTGTGTAGTACCAGCATCAGTATCTCCTGTCTCCTGGGAACTTGTTAGAAATCAGAATGCTAGGGCTCTTCCCCAGACCCGCTGAATTAGAATCTCTGGGGGTGGAGCCCAGAAACTTATATTCAGCAAGCCCTTCAGGTGATGCTGATGCATGGCAATTTTAAAAACCAGCACACTAGGAGCTGGAAAACTAGGGCCTGAAGGGCCATGAGCCAAATCCCACCCAAGGCCTATTTTTGTAAAGAAAAGCCCTGCACTAAATGATAGGATCACCAATGGACCTTCCAGTTCTCATTCCTTGGTGATAAGTCCAGTGTATTATCCCTGATTGATGGTGGGCTGCCAGTCAGGAGACCTGGGTTCTAGACCATCTCTTGTAAGGTAAATACCTTGTTATAAGGTATTTCTGCTCTCCAAAGCTCAGTGTTCTCATCCTGGGAAATGACACAAGGGTAAGCTTGCTGAACCAGTCAAGGTGCAAAAAGAAAAAGAAAAACCATGCCAGCTAATTCATACAAAGGAAATTTAATACAGGAAATTTAATACAGATGTTTGGAAGTCAAGGTGCAAAAAGAGGGAGCCAAGGCGACGTGGCATGAATAAAACCAGAAAAGAACTCCCACTCTTAGAGCTCTGGGATCAGAAAGGAAGAGGCCACAAGGAAGAATTTGGGACCTGGGAGGTGGACCTTAAGGGACTGTAACTTAAATCTCTAAGGAGACAGAAGACATGCTGCTCATACTGCGAAAGGGAGTGGTACCCCATGGCTGGTACTTGGATGACCAGGGAGGCTGAGCTTTGGTTCCAGGAACTAGTTAAAGAGCATGGCCCAGTGAGCGTTTGGACTATCAGGCCGCTGTGGCCCAGCAGGTGCTAGGTTAGCCTGGTGCGTGCAGCTGTGTCTCTGGAGACTATAGCAGGGCGGTACTCCCCTGGGGCCCTGGGATTGCTGAAGGAGGCTGAAGAGCATACTCCTAACTGCTTGTTGCTGCTGCTGCAGTCACGTGGACAGATGCTGAAGTGTGAAGGAACCCCTATTCCCCCCCTTCCCAGCCTCCTAACATGAAACCAGCTAGAAGGGAGATAAGAAATGCACCATATAGGGGCACCTGGGTGGCTCAGTTGATTAAATGTCTGCCTTCGGCTCAGGTCATAATCCCGGGGTCCTGGGATCGAGCCTCATGTTGGGTTCCATACTCAGTGGGGAGTCTGCTTCTTCCTCTCCCTCTGCCCCTGCTCATGCTCGTACCCTCTCTCTATCTCTCATAAATAAATAAATAAATAAATAAATAAATAAATAAATAAATAAATAAATAAATAAAATCTTAAGAAAAGAAAAGAAATGCAGCATACAGAGTTCTGGCGTCACAGAACAGAGTATGGAAGGGGGGGAAGGAGAGTCTTAGAGCAGAGAGACAGACAAATCACCAGCATAATCAGGTTGATGATCTTCCAGGTCCCTCTCTACGTGAAGAATTGCGTTATATAAATCTATTGATTATCTAGCTATGCCATGGGTCCACTCGTGCCTCTGATAGCCATTCCAGATAGCACAGGACATAACCAGCCTCTAAACGTGGCCTTAGTCATGAACCCTAATATCAGAGCTATGATGGAGCCTATTTTACCCCCTGGAATATTTTAGATTGAGAGAAGAATAAAGAAAAGAAACGCACTTGTTTTTTTGAGCACTACTTACATCCCAGGCAGTGCTTCCAAAGACAATAATAGATTGAATTACAGTCCTTCCAAGAAGGTTCCAAGTGCAGACTTCCTTTATCATCTGTATTCACTCCAACTCAGTGACTTCATGGGAAGCCTACTGGCTTCCAAGGCCCTGCGCTTTACCCCTAGGTTGCCTTTTGGCCCGTCGTTCATCCTGACCCAGCCCAACTATCCTGTTCTCTGCCTAACTGAGCTGTGCACTAGACTGATTGTTCATTTTTTATTTAACAAATACAGCTCTTACTTTGTGTTCTAAGAGCTTTTCAAACACTGACTCATTCAGCCCTTATAGCAACTCCATGATGTGGGCGCTGTCATTGGCCATATTTTACAGGCGAGGAGTTGAGATGTGAAGGAAAAATTAATTCTCTCAAGGTCACACACTGGTGAAGTGGTGGAGCCGGGGGATTGGATCGGACTCAGACTTCAGACCCCACTAATCACCACACTAAAATACATTGGACCCCCTGTACCCATCACTCAGCTTGGTCACATCTAAAAATATTTCCATATTTGTTTCATCTCTCTCTTCTTCTTTTTTTTTAAGATTTTATTTATTTATTTGACAGCGAGATAGGGAACACGAGCAGGGGGAGTGGGAGAGGGAGAAGCAGGCTTCCTGCGGAGCAGGGAGCCCAATGCGGGGCTCGATCCCAGGGCCCTGGGATCATGACCCGAGCCGAAGGCAGACGCTTAACGACTGAGCCACCCGGGTGCCCCATCATCTCTCTCTCTTCTAGGAATAAAGCTGGATTACAGTTAAAGGTATCTCTGTGCCTTTTATTAATCCGTTTCCTTTTATTTCCAACTAAAGCAAACCACTACCCAACATTTTGTATTTATCATTCCCATGCAAGCTTTTTATCATGCATTTTTACTGTATTTGTATATATGTACCCATGAAACAATTTATAGCAGGATTTCCATGCTGTTAATCTTTACTGGTAGGGCATCCTATAATATATATCTTTCTGTAGCTTTTTTTTCTTTTTTTCACCAGATATGCTTGTGAGATTTATTTATGTTGATAGATGCATCCGGTTTTTGTTCATTTAACTGCTGAATAGTAGTCCATTATATGGAGTTACTACAATTTTTTTTCATTCTGCTGTTGAGCAATTAAGGTATTTCTAATTCGTCACTCTTACAAACAATGTGCAGTGCATATTCCTTTATATTTCTTCGTGGGCACACATGTAGGTTTATACCAGGAATTTTATTTCTGGATATAAGGTTACACATAGCTTCAATTTTAGCAGATACTTCCATAGTGCTCTCCAAATTGGTTGTGCTCATGCATGGGGTATTAATCAACATCCTTATCAATGCTGGGTATTATCAGGTTTTTGCATTTTCTCAGTGTAATGGGACAAAATGGCAGCTCCTGGTTGTTTTCTTTGGGCTCATATGGGTAGAGCCACACAATGCACTTTACTGTTTCACATTTTTGTGCTTCCTGTTTCATTATGCCCGGAATGTTCTCCCATTTCTCTACTTCACAACATCCATTTTTCTTTGATGACCCAAACTCAAAAATTCCTCTGAAACCCCTGGTGGTCCCCTCTTCCTCCAAATGCATTTTGCTCTTTTGTTTCATATACTATGATCTTAGCTGGGGTAATGTTTATGTCAGTTGTCCTTGCACAATTATTAACAGTGCCCCTTTAATTCTCAAAAGTGACCCAGTTTGGACAATGAATCAATAGTGACCTTGAGGGATGCCTGGGTGGCTCAGTTGGTTAAGCGACTGCCTTCGGCTCAGGTCATGGTCCTGGAGTCCCGGGATCGAGTCCCGCATCGGGCTTCCTGCTCGTCAGGGAGTCTGCTTCTCCTCTGACCCTCCCCCTCTCATGTGCGCTCTCTCTCTCTCTCTCTCTCTCTCTCATTCTCTCTCTCTCAAATAAATAAATAAAATCTTTAAAAAAAATAGTGACCTTGATGTTAAGTCCATCATGGCTTGTATCACAGTTTATAGACATCCCATGTGTGCCCATTTCCTCCCTTGCAGATCTCAGTTCTCCCAGACCACTGATAGGTTCATCCAAAGTGCCTGACTTCTAGTAGTTGCTCAATAAATGTTTGTTTCAGCCAGTCACTCCTTTGTCATCCAGAAGGAAGTTTTTTGGTCACTCATCTCATTCTTTTTTAATGGGGCCTGACTTGGCCCAAACCCTCCTTCTTGCAAGGGAGAAGTGTGAAGAACCCCTTCTCTGCTGCAGGCATATCCCATTTCTTATTAGCACTTTGCCAAGGGGAAGGCACCATGAAACCAATAGTTAAAGTCAAAGAAGGAGGCTGCTTTATGTTTTTACTTTCAAGTTTTATTTAAGAGTTGAGTTTCATGAGATAATTAGAATAAGCCATTGTATTTCCAGCATATAAAAAAAGATACAAAGCCTCATGGACTAGAATTATTCAGGGAGCTATCAAGTAGACCCATGCAGAAAGGGAACTGCTTATCAAAGAAGGTGACTTGCAAAGCGAAAATAATAATAATAAAGTGATATTGATAGTCTTTGGTTGCCATGGAAATACTAGTTCATCTGTTCCTGTTAGTATGTGGTTCATTTCACTATATTAGGTTTCAAAGAAAATCACATACGCAGCTATATTTTTAACCGTATCTGGGATTTAAAACATTCACTGGGCTGTAGTGCTAGTGGGTAAGCATAGAATTATGCATTTCAGCTTGTGCATTGATATGACCTCCCTGTTGGGTTTAGAAGGCAGAACAGTCAGTGCTTTTAACTTAATCTGTTTTTATTTGTGTGTATGAGATTAGAGATGTTTGCTGTGCCCATGGCTGCTCCTGTGTTTTTCAGAGTGCTTCCAATTTTAAATTCCTGTACCTCTGTTAAAACTCTGTATTGCACTGAAAATGTGTTCATGATAATTATATCTCAAAGATGCCAAGGGAGTCAGATAATCTCAATTTCTAATTTTTAACTTTATCAGTTTGTTCCACCATTTATTTGATTTGTGGATTGAGCAAGTTAGTGCAAAGAGGGGAGTTAGGGGGTAGAGGGAAGGATACTGACATTTATTGAACTCATGGTAGGACCAAGGCACTGTGTGAAGAATTTGTCAATAACTATTTTCTTTAATCTTTAAAATGTTAAAAACCCTTGATTTTTTACTTTTTAAAATTTTTTAAATATTTATTTATTTATTTATTTTGAGAGAGAGAGCAAGGGGGAGGGGCAGAGAGAGAAGGAGAGAGAGAATCCCAAGTAGTCACCCCTGCTCAGTGCAGAGCCCAGTGCAGGGCTTGATCTCACGAACCTGAGATCATGACCTGAGCTGAAACCAAGAGGTGGATGCCCCATTGACTGAGCCACCCAGGCACCCCAAAACCCTTGATTTTAAAAAATATTGGGGGGGGCGCCTAGGTGGCTCAGTTCGTTAAGCATCTGCCTTCAGTTCAGGTCATGGTCTTAGGGTCCTGGGATCAAGCCCCACACTGGGCTCAGCGGGGAGCCTGCTTCTCTCTCTGCTGCTGCTCCCCCTGCTTTTACTCCCTCTCTGTCAAATAAATAAATACATAATCTTTAAATAAATAAAAATAAAAAACATTTTGGGAAATTCAGTACTAGGCAGGGAATTTGCATACAATCTTCCGTATGATTAGTAACAGAATCCAATTCTGTTACCAGTAGATAGTGGTGAATTGGTGAACATTATGTATCTTTTTTAAGTATAGACATTTACATTATTGGGTGTAAAGAAAACATGTCTCAGAGTTGGAGTCATTGTCAACCACTGCATTATAAGCCAGATGTTTTATTCTTGGCTCATGCCTTGATGTATGCCCATGGACCACATATTTGAAGTAGAAACAGAAATGGAGTCCAGTTTGTACCTCTTTGCTTCCATTTACGTGTGACTCCTCAGTTCCCACAGGACTAAAGCAAGTTTCCGTTATCTTGAACATCACTTTTTCACTTCTTCCACTCAACAGGGACAGCTCCTGAGTACACATTCTTTCTTACTTCATTCCATTAATGTTATCTAACGGTTTTGCAACTCATTGTTAAGACAGAAAGGTCAACAGGCCCTATTGCATGATCTTTAAAAGGCTGATAATGTCAAGATAAATGCATTCTCTTAAATATGTTTTTAAAGGCCAGAATCATTCATACATTTCTGGGAGAGGTTAATGACATCAGAATTATTACCAGGAGTCAGTCCCTACAATCATTAGGACCAGCTAAGATTTACTGCTTAGCTGGACAGAAGCCTCTGCCACCAAAGGCCAGTTTTCCATCATTGGTGGACTCAACTTGAGGGTGTGAAAAGCAAGCCATTACTCTGTACTAAGCAACAAACCAATATGCAGTCTATGCAAATGAGCAGATGCTCTCACTTGACATAAAAATTCTTGCCTTTAAAAAAAAAAGTCTTTCTCTCTGCCCCTCCCCCTTGTTCTCTCTCAAAATAAATAAAATAAATATAAATAAATAAATAAATATAAAGTATACATGATAAAGTGCACGAGATGAGCACCCATATAACATTGTGATACAATAAGCTATAGAATAAGTCTACTTTTTAGTTCAGCCACATGGCTTTTTTTATACTTGGATTTGAAAGTATATGGCTTTCAAATGGCTAGGTAGTTGTAAGCTTCTTGGAAATATTTGGGAACAGAGTTCAATGTCTCATACTTCTTAATTTCTTTACTCCCTTCTGGAGATTCAGATTCAAACTGACTGTGAGGTGCCCACTGTTGGCCAGACACCATGCCATGTACTTTGTGTCTTATTAGTCTCTCACAACAATGAGAGGAATATCATTTGTGTGATAGGATAAGAATCTTTGGTATTTTCTAGATGAGAAACAGATGAGGCCATGAAGCATTGAGCAACGTGCTGAAAGCTGTGTGATTTAGGCCTTTTAACTTCCAAGTCCTGTGCTCTATCATTGTGCTACTGCTTCAGTCTCACTAGGATTCTGGTCAGGGTAAGGCCACATGATGCTCTTGATCAGTGTTGTTCATTCTAGGATCCAGAAAGAGTACTCAAGGGGCACCTGGGTGGCTCAGTCAGTTAGGCGTCCACCTTCGGCTCAGGTCATGATCTCAGGGTTCTGGGATCAAGCCCCACATCAGCTCACAGCTCAGCAGAGAGTCTGCTTCTCCCTCTCCTTCTGCCCTCCACCTGCTTGTGCTCTCTCTCTCTCAAATAAATAAATAAAATCTTAAAAAAAAAAAGAGTACTCAAATGTTGTTGGAATATGGATTTGTTGACCAAAGGATGTTTTGGGATGATCTCTTGAAAACTTAATCTTGCGATGGTAATTGTCCAACTCCTGTGATGGTTATCCCTAAATTAGGCAAGGCAGGGGTCCAGGAATCTTAACTGTGTCCCTTTTGTTTCTTGGAATATGGTAGAGGAGATGTGAGACAGAAAGACTTGAGGGGAACCTCAGCAAATAATAAACATAGAAGGGCTCAATTATATCTGATGAACTTCCAACATAAAACTGAAGATGTTCAATGTTTACCAGTGGAAAACCTTACATGCGGACATATTTAGGCCATTATAGCACCCTCAAAAGGAATCATCCAGTAATTCTAAAGAATATAATTGAACAGAGTTGTGTGTTTGTTGGGGGGGGGGGGATGCAAAACCAGGAAAATGTGTTCTCTAGGCCACCAGCTGGGAAGAGAGTTTTAATGGCAAGCCATGTGGGGAAAAAGGTAAACATTGAAATGTAAGTTAGCCTTAGGCTCTTCATGGCCCTAAAAGCCATGCCATCAAAGCAGAAGTTTCTTGGGCACACAAAGAGGTGGGATTTTGTGAATGCACACTAGAGAAGGGAGCAGTCTATTTAAGTCAGGATCATGTCCACAGTCCTGTCTTGACTAGCGCTGCCCCTTTGCAGTACAGTGGCTCACAGCACAAGTGTGCTTCCCTTCTAATGCCCAAGTATTCATTCTAGGCTGCTCTTATGGGTTCCAGAGCTAGCCCAGGGCAACAGCTGCCAACATTTGCCAGGGATGCAATTGGTTAGTAGAATCTTATCCCAGGAGAGACCCTCTGGTAACTTCAGTTGTACTCATTTTATACCAAAGATGTGCCCTTGAAAGACTTGATGTCAGTCATTGTTTTACAATTCCAGCTTCACTGCAATGCTACAAAGCATGAAATGTATCAAAGAATTCTCTTTTTAATAAAGTCTAGAATAGTTCCATAAAAGGTATTTACAGACTGATAAAATCACCTATTGGTGTCCTTTTGCCATTAGTTGGGTTTGCATGTAATGGGTTCATTTGAAAGTGCAAGCACGCTGGCTGTCAGTTTCATTATTAGTAAATACTGATTCCACATCTCTGTTTCCCTCCTAAAAAAACTGGAGGTATAAGATTTTGGCCATATTTAACTCTGCAGCCCCTGCATTTTGTTAATAACACCATAATACTCCATGGGGTTTTTAGCACTGACATTAAAAGGAGGTCATCTGGTTCTCACCTTTATTACCTCATTTATCTTCCCATTCCTGGGAGGCATGAAGTCAGATATTATTACTTGCATTTACAGGGGGAAAGTTCTGAAAGGTCAGCCAACATAAAGTGATGGTCAGCAAGAGGGCTCCAGAGGGAACTCGGGTGGGCCCAAATTAGTCCAGCCCACCAGTGTTTGTTGGAGGTCTGATCCCAGAGGCCCTGAGTGCAGAAGCCCAAGAAAAGTGAGGTTCTATCATGGGACTGCCCTTGTCCTCTACTTGTCCTGCTCTGACACTTACTGGAGACACTGTGTGACCTTGGGCAAAACATCAACTTCTCTGACTCACAGCTCTGCCATTGGAAGAGTGCAGAGAATAATACCTGCCTCAATTCTAGGAAGGCATTCTTTTCTAAGAGAGACTGGTAGACTGGTACCGGTTCTGATTAGCAGTGAGGGAAAGAATGGGTGGAGGGGTCCGCATCTTGCTCTTTCCACAGAATGTGGTGAGGTCAGTCTGTCCCGAGCTTAGGGGCTCCCTCCCGCCTACATAGACTTTTCAAAGTTAACTTCTATGGAAGAATGTCTTCTCTCCCCAATTTTGTTGTAAATTTCGACTTTCTCACAATCCCATCCTAGAACCTAAAACAACAGGACTCTGAAATGTGTGCTGCTTTGGGGAGGTTGGAATGATTTTCTGTCTTTGAACTTAATGGGAAGAGCCTGAGGAAACATGGAATCCTGGACTCCCAGAGCTCCCAGCTGGAACAGGCTTCAGGGAATTATAGTTCAAGCTCTTCCTTTTACAGATGGAAAAAAAACAGAGATCCAGGGAGGAGATTCCAAGAAGGAAGTCAACTAGTTGCATTTTCTTTCTTTGAGGAGGTTTCTTTCCTTTTGGCATCTGCCTTTGTGTATGAAAACTTGAGGTCTTTGGGAAGATTGAAGTAGAAAAGAAGGGACGGTGGCTGGTACCAGTGAGCAGAGGACTGTGAGGTTCTGTGGGAGGGGACAGTAAGACTCCCCAAGGCTGGAAAGGCAGTGGTGGTTTGACAGAGCCTCAGGATGATTTGATTTTGCCTAAGGGCACACCCCACTTTGTGAAGCAGGATCCTCACCTACATGTGGCCCCCTAACCCGATGCCTGTGCCCCACTATTGCAGAAGGTCCTTTAGTTTCTAAGACTCTTTTCTCGATCTTCACTGAGACAAGTTCACTCATGACTGGGGGCCACTTCTGTCAGAATCTTAACCTCAACAAGTTGGAGAAGGACTGGTGTGTTCCCCTCCATTTAAGAGATATTTTTCACTTTATTTATATATATATATGTATATATATAATATACACACACATATATATACACACACACTATATATATACATATATATTGTGTATAAATTACATTACATTAAAAATATATAATTTATATATAATAAAAATAAAAAATAAAATTTATATATATAAACAAGTGAATTATAAATTATATTATAAAATTACATAAAAACATATAATATGTTATATATGTATAATATTTTAAGTATTTATTTGAATTTTTTATTTTTTTTACCTTCTGTATCACCATCAAAAAAAGTGTAAATGTTCACCCTGGTCAAGTTTTGCTTCTTTTGCTACCTATTTCTTCATGCTGTGTGTATTTCACCTGTTCCCTTTTATCACCATCCCCCTCTTTATCCACAGCTTGAAAAGCAATCATCAAATCCATTTGTCTCAACAAAGTTGCCTATCACATTCTGAAAAGGCTGGTATTTTATGCATGTTTCACTTCTCTACAATCAAAAAATATTTTAAGATAAATGAGGACAGGAAAGGTGTTCATGCATAGAAATGACAGTGTCCTGATTTTGTCCCTTTCCATCTAGGTGTCTTATCCGTTTGGTGTAAGTGACAGCTTTTTTTTTTTTTTCCGAATTATCCTCTTTTAAAAATGCAGCATATTTGAAGCAGAAAACCATCTAGTCCTATGTGAATGAGCCTTAGGAAAATTGCTTTCTATTATCAGTATTTTTCAGCAAGAGCCACAAGGAGGAATGTGTCCATTCTGAGGTATTTTCTCTTTCTCCTTTGAGATCTTGTGTATTAAACATTGTGAAATACTGAGCCATATAAACTAGCATTGAGTCCTTCTCCAAGATCTGTGACAATAAGTGAGTTAGCTTTTTCCCCTCCCTGTTCTTATTAGTTATGGGGGATGATAAGGCAGGACCATCATTGTGACATATCATGTGTCCCATGGAATCTGTTTGTGATACTGGTCCCCTAAACAGAACTTTGTCCTTTCACTTAGATGCAGCCTCAGGAGCATTGCCACTTTAAGATAGAACAAATATATACAAATATATAGAAAGAAAAAATATACACATATTTTTTTTAAGTAGGCTCCATGCCCTGCATGGAGCCCAACATGGGGAATGAACTCACAACCCTGAGATCAAGACCTGAGCTGAGATCAAGACCTGAGCTGAGATCAGACACGTAACCAACTGAGCCACCCAGGTGCCCCTGAGATAGAGCACATATTTTAAAATCAATAAATACTAGATTTCCCATTTTATCTTAAAAAAAAAACACCCCATGGAAAGTCAGCTATAACATGTTAGAACTGTGTATCTACATGTATAACGTGTAGAACTCTGATATCCTCTGACTTCCTCCTGATAATAATGATGATCGTTCTCGTTTCAAGATCATCATCACAATCATTGTCATTATCACCATCACCTATCATGGCTCTGACTTATTAAGCAATTACTATGAACGAGACACTATCCTAAGCACTATGCATATTTATTATTTCCAATCACTGCAAGCCTATAGGATGATTATTCATGATTATCATCATTTTAAGAAACCTGAATCTTAGAGACAGGAAGTTATCTGCTTTTAGAGGGAGGCTTGAGCATCATCTGTGGATGAGGAGGTAGCTTTTGAGGGTCCGCAATATCCATTTGGATATCTTCTGATATCCACTCTACTTCTCCTTTGACCTAATTTAATTCCTTTGCTTCTCTGTGGCTTGGGATTTCTGGCAATGGCTTTGCTACATCTGACCCCAGCTTGTGATTTGGCAGTCCCTCCAGTACCCATGGGTTTATAGTGAGGGTCACAGTGCCCTAGTCCTATGTGAATGAGCCTTAGAGTAGCTGGTGACTGAGACAGTAGAAGATCTAAACTGTATTTAATAGGCTTGACATTATTACTTACTTAATATCTTAAACTTGGCTCCCATTTTGTATATGTGACTATGTCTAAGTAAGAATAAGAAGATTGTGTGTTCAGCCCATGACTGAGATTAGTACAGTATAAGAAATATCACCTCAAAAGAGGATGTTCTCCTTCTTGCTACCAATGATTAGCTTATGTCAGATATGTCCTTTTGCTGAGAGCTAGATAACATGCATAAAACATTTTAAAAATATCTCAGAAGGGATCATAGAGTGACCAAGGTTGCCAACACCTAAAAGGCCAAAAGCTCAGACAGAAGCATAGTGCAGAATGAAGTAGAAGTAAAGTCTGATGAGGTAATGGCTGAAAATTTTCTAAAATTGATAAATACACTAGCCCACAGATCTAGAAAACTTGACAAACTGTAAGCAGAATAAAAGAAAAGAAAAACACATCTAGAGATAGCATAGTAAAATTGTTAACAAAGGCAAAGTGAAAATCTTAAATACAGAAGGAAAAATGTTACTTTCAAAGAAGAAGCAATAGAACAGACTTCCCCATCTCACCAGAGTCTATGGAAAGCAGAGTAAATGGAATGACATTTTTAAAGAATTAAAGAAAATTACAGAAATCCTGAAATTCTTTTTTTTAAGATTTTATTTATTTATTTGGGGCGCCTGGGTGGCTCAGTTGGTTAAGCGACTGCCTTCGGCTCAGGTCATGGTCCTGGAGTCCCAGGATCGAGTCCCGCATCGGGCTCCCTGCTCGGCAGGGAGTCTGCTTCTCCCTCTAACCCTCTTCCCTCTCGTGCTCTCTCTCATTCTCTCTCTCTCAAATAAATAAATAAAATCTTTTTTTTTAAAAGATTTTATTTATTTATTTGACAGAGAGAGACACAGCGAGAGAGGGAACACAAGCAGGGGGAGTGGAAAAGGGAGAAGCAGGCTCCCCGACTAGCAGGGAGCCCGATGCGGGGCTCGATCCCAGGACCCTGGGATCATGACCTGAGCTGAAGGCAGATGCTTAACGACTAAGCCACCCAGGCGTCCCAGAAATCCTGAAATTCTACACTAGACCAAATTCTACAGTAGACAGACAAAATTCTATACTAGCAGACAAATTCTATATTAGAGAAAACCCAGCAGAATTTCAGTAAAGAAAATACAAAGAAATACTTCAGGCAAAAGAAAAATGGTGCCGGGGTACCTGGGTGGCTCAGTCGGTTAAGTGTCTGCCTTCGGCTCAAGTCATGATCTCAGGGTCCTGGGATCGAGCCCCATGTTGGGCTCTCTGCTCAGTAGATAGTCTGCTTCTCCCTGTCACTCTCCCTTTGTGCTTTCCCTCTTTCTCTCAAATAAATAAAGATCTTAAAACAAAACAAAACAAAAATGATCCCATATGCAAGCAAGAAAATTCAGCAATGTGTGAAGAAAAAAAAATGTACATCTGAGTTAATACTGACTTTCTAAGGAAATAATGAAAATAAAATATTAACAGTATTGTTTTGGATTTAAAATATATGCAGAGTTAAAATAACCCCTAAAATAATAACATAAAGTGTGGGAAGGGTATCATTGGAATTGAAACATTCTAAGAACGTTGCATTGCTCAGGAAGCAGCAAAAATACTAATTTATAATAGACTTCAATATAGGTATTGACATGATAATCTCAACAAATAAAAGAACAGGAAGATCATACAACCAACAAGCAAAGTACCTCCAAAATAAGGAAAGATAAGACTGAACATAGAAGAGTAGAAAAAAACTGTACTTCCTAACAGTTTAATATCAGATAATGTAGACTTTAAGGCAAGAAGCCTTACTAGAGAGCAAGAGGACATTTCATAAATATAAAAGTGTCAGTTCACCAGGACAATATAAGAGTTCCAAATTTGTGCTCACTTAAAAACATAGCCTCAAATTTAATAAAGCAAAATTTGACAGAACTACAAGAAAAATAGAGGCATCTACAATCATAGTAAGAGATTTTAACAATCTTCCAACAACTGATATGACAAATACAAAAAAACAAACAAACAGACATGAAAAGATGCTCAACATCACTCATCATCAGGGAAATGAAAATCAAAACCACAGTGAGATATCACCTCACACCCATCAGAATGGCTAAAATCAAAAACACAAGAAACAGCAGGTGTTGGCAAGGATGTCGAGAAAGGGGAACCTTCTGTACTGTTGGTGGGAATGGAAACTGGTGCAGCCACTCTGGAAAACAGTATGGAGGGTCCTCAGAAAGTTAAAAATAGAACCACCCTACAATCCAGCAATTGCACTACTAGGTATTTACCCAAAGAATAGAAAAATACTAATTCAAAGGGATACACGCACCCCTAGGTTTATAGCAGCATTATTTACAATAGCTAAATTATGGAAACAGCCCAAGTGTCCATTGAGTGATGAATGGATAAAGATGTGGTGTGTATATGCATGTATGTGTACACACACACACACACACACACACACACACACACACACACACACACACTGGAATATTACTCAGCTATAAGAGAGAATGAACTCTTGCCATGTGCAGTGACATGGATGGAGCTAAAGAGTATTATACTAAATGAAATAGTCAGAGAAAGACAAATACCATATGATTTCACCCATATGTGGAATTTAAGACACAAAACAAACAAGTAAAGGGGGAAAAAAGAGAGGGAGAGAGAGAGGCAAACCAAGAAACAGACTCTTCACTATAGAGAACAAACTGCTGGTTACCAGCGGAGAGATGGGTGGAGGGATGGGTGAAACAGGTGATGGGGATTAAGGAGTGCACTTGTAGTGAGGAGCACCGGGTGTGGTAGAGAAGTGTTGGATAACTGTATTCTACACCTGAAACTAATAGTACACTGTATGTTAACAGGTAAGATATAGAAGATTGAATATGTATTCTCTTCACAGGGATATTAAACTCTATATCAACAATAGATATGTAACTAGAAAATGCCCAAATGTTAGAAAATTAAGCAACATGTTTCTAAGTACCCCATGGATCAAAAGATAAATTACAAAGAAAATTCCAAATTATTTCTTTCCTCTCCTAGCTTCCCTCTGAGGCTTCTGGGATGCTGATGGTCTTCTATTTCTTAGCCAAAGACCTAGATTTCGGATTCTAAATACACAAAATTGTTCATTATGTGAAGATCCCTCAGGCTGTGTACACCTGTGTTCTGTGCACTTGTTTACATATATAGTATACATCGATTTAAGTTAAAAATATAAAATGGGGGCGCCTGGGTGGCTCAGTTGGTTAAGCGTCTGCCTTCCGCTCAGGTCATGATCCCAGGGTTCTCCCTGCTCCACCAGGAATCTACTTCTCCCTATACCCCTCCCCCTGCTCTTGCTCTCTCTCATTCCCTCCCTCTCTCAAATAAATAAATGAAATCCTTATAAAGAATAAAATAAGAGGGGGCGGAGCAAGATGGCGGAGGAGTAGGAGACCTGGATTTCGTCTGGTCTCAGGAATTCAGCTGAATAGGGATCAAACCATTCTGAACACCTACGACCTCAACAGGAGATCGAAGATAAGAAGAGTTACAACACTCTGAACAGAAAAGCGACCACGTTCTGGAAGGTAGGATGTGCGGAGAGGCGAATCCGAGGCGATATTCGGGAGGATAGACGGCGGGGGAGGGGGCCTCCGTCGGCCACTTCTGGCAAGTGATAGAGCCGCGGAGCACAAAATCGGAACTTTTAGAAGTCAGCTCCACTCAGGGACGTCGCTCCAGTGGCTAATTGGGGGGTGGAAACCTCATGGGACAGTGTGGTCTCAGGACCATCAGGGTCACAGAAAGACTTGGGGTGCCTGAGTGCGGCACAGCTCCCAAGTAGCTGAGCGGGGAAGCCGGCTGCAGAGACGGAGCCGAGGCGCGGACTCTCAGCTCAGGGTTGCCATAAACTGTGATCCGCGGCCCAGTCGGGCCACTGCTCCTCCAGCAGGGACCCAACAAGCGGCAGATCCGGGGAGACTCCCCTTCCTCCCCGAGGGAGGAGCGGCGCGGGAGCGCACCGCAGGGATCTGCTGGGTTTGGAGACTCCACACGGGGTCGGGTGCCAGAGATAGAAATGCTCAGTCACAGGCCGGGTGAGCACGGAGTGCAGCCAGAGACCAGGGAGACGGGAGTGACTGCTTTTCTCTGGGGGCACACTGAGGAGCGGGACCCCGAGTTCTCAGCTCCTCCAGGCAGAGAGTGGGAGGCCACCATTTTCACCCTGGTCCTCCAAAGCTGTACCGAGAGCTTGCAGGGAACAAAAGCTCCAGAGAGCAAACCGGAGCAGCTTGCTTAGCACGGACTCACAAGGGCGGGGCAGTGGCAAAGACATTTGGGAACCACGGCAACAGGCCCCTCCCCCAGAAGATCACCACGAACAGCCAGCAAGCGAAGACCAAGTTTACCCATCAAGGAGAACGGGAGAACTTCAGCGCTAGGGGAATACTGCACATAGAATTCATGGCTTTTTTACCATAAATCATTAGTTTTTCAAAGTTAATTTTTTTAACTTTTTTTTAAATTTTTCTTTTTCCCTTTTTCAAACAACACCTTATCAATCCCTTTTAAAAAAAAACCATTTTTTATTTTTCATTTTTAGAGTCATATTTTTATCCCTTCATAGTAGTTACCCTTATTTTTGGCATATATATATATAAGTTGTTCTCTCTTTAAAATTTTGAGATACAATTTCTTCTAACAGCTCAAAATATACCCTAAATCACTAGTGTATGGCTTTGTTCTATTCTCCTGTCTGATCACATTCTCTCCCTTTTTTTTCTTTTTTCTTTTTCTTTTTAAATCATCTTTCTTTTTAAAAACAACTTATCTTATCAATTCCTTTCATAAAATCTTTTATAATTTTCATCTTTACAGTCACCTGCCATCCCTTCATTCTATCAACCCTTATTTTGTACGTATATAAGGCTTTCTTCCTTTAAAATTTTAGCAGGCACTTTCTTCTAACAGACCAAAATATGCCCAAAAGCTAGTGTGTGGCACTGATCTATGCACGAGCCTGATCATATTTGATCATATTCTGTTTTTTTGTTTTGTTCTGTTTTTGTTTGTTTTTATCTTTTTCTTTTTCCTTTTTTTTTTTCTCTTCTTTCTTTCCCTTTCTTGTCCCCTGGTTTCAGGTCTTTTCTGATTTGATTAGAGTATATTTGCTGGAGACATTGTTAACCTGTTAGCATTCTGTTCTCTCATTCATCTATTCTCCTCTGGACAAAATGACAAGACGAAAAAAATCACCTCAGCAAAAAGACCAAGAGGTAGTACCATCTGCCAGGGACCTACTCAGTACAGATATTAGTACAATGTCGGACCTAGAGTTCAGAATCATGACTTTAAAGATACTAGCTGGGCTTGAAAAAAGCGTGGAAGTTTTTAGAGAAACCTTTCTGGAGATATAAAGGAACTAAAATCTAACCAAGTCGAAATCAAAAAGGTTATTAATGAGGTGCAATCAAAAATGGGGGCACTAACTGCTAGGATAAATGAGGCAGAAGAGAGAATCAGCGATATAGAAGACCAAATGATGGAAAATAAAGAGGCTGAGGAAAAGAGACATAAACAACTACAGGATCACGAGGGCAGAATTCGAGAGATAAGTGATACGATAAGATGAAACAACATTAGAATAATTGGGATCCCAGAAGAAGAAGAAAGAGAGAGAGGGGCAGAAGGTATATTGGAGCAAATTATAGCAGAGAACTTCCCTAATTGGGGAAGGAAACAGGCATGAAAATCCAGGAGGCACATAGAACCCCTCTCAAAATCAATAAAAATAGCTCAACACCCCGACATGTAATAGTAAAACTTACAAGTCTCAGAGACAAAGAGAAAATCCTGAAAGCAGCTTGGGAGAAGAGATATGTAACCTACAATGGTAGAAACATTAGATTGGCAACAGACCTATCCACAGAGAACTGGCAGGCCAGAAAGGACTGGCAAGATATCTTCAGAGCACTAAACGAGAAAAATATGCAGCCAAGAATACTATATCCAGCTAGGCTATCATTGAAAATAGAAGGAGAGATAAAAAGCTTCCAGGACAAACAAAAACTAAAGGAATTTGCAAGGACAAAACCAGCCCTGCAAGAAATATTGAAAGGGGTCCTCTAAGCAAAGAGAGCCTAAAAGCAGCATAGACCAGAAAGGAACACAGACAATATACAGTAACAGTCACTTTACAGGCAATACAATGGCACTAAATTCATACCTTTCAATAGTTACCCTGAATGTATATGGGCTAAATGCCCCAATCAAAAGACACAGGCTATCAGATTGGATTAAAAAACAAGACCCATCCATATGCTGTCTGCAAGAGACTCATTTTAGAACCAAAGACACCCCCACATTGAAAGTGAAGGGATGGAAAACCATTTACCAAGCTAATGGACACCAAACAAAAGCTGGGGTGGCAATCCTTATATCAGACAAATTAGATTTTAAAACAAAGACTGTAATAAGAGATGAAGAAGGACACTATATCCTACTTAAAGGGTCTATCCAACAAGAAGATCTAACAATCTATGCCCCGAACATGGGAGCAGCCAATTATATAAGGCAATTAATAACAAAAGCAAAGAAACACATTGACAACAATACAATAATAGTGGGGGACTTTAACACCCCCCTAAATGAAATGGACAGATCATCTAAGCAAAAGATCAACAAGGAAATAAAGACTTTTAATGAAACACTGGACCAAATGGACTTCACAGACATATTCAGAACACTCCATCCCAAAGCAATGGAATACACATTCTTCTCTAGTGCCCATGAAACATTCTCCAGAACTGATCACATCCTAGGTCACAGATCAGGTCTCAACCGGTACCAAAAGATTGGGATCATTCCCTGCATATTTTCAGACCACAATGCTTTGAAACTAGAACTCAATCACAAGAGGAAAGTCGGAAAGAACTCAAATACATGGAGGCTAAAGAGGACTCTACTAAAGAAAAATGGGTCCACCAGGAAATTAAAGAAGAATTAAAAAAATTCATGGAAACCAATGAAAATGAAAACACAACTGTTCAAAATCTTTGGGATACAGCAAAGGCAGTCCTGAGAGGAAAGTATATAGCAATACAAGCCTTTCTGAAGAAACAAGAAAGGTCTCAAATACGCAACCTAACCCTACACCTAAAGGAGCTGGAGAAAGAACAGCAAATAAAGCCTAAACCCAGCAGGAGAAGAGAAATCATACAGATCAGAGCAGAAATCAATGAACTAGAAACCAAAGGAACAGTAGCACAGATCAACGAAACTAGGAGCTGGTTCTTTGAAAGAATTAACAAGATTGATAAACCCCTGGCCAGACTTATCAAAAAGAAAACAGAAATGACCCAAATCAACAAAATCATGAATGAAAGAGGAGAGATCACAACCAACACCAAAGAAATACAAACAATTATACGAACATATTATGAGCAACTCTATGCCAGCAAATTAGATAACCTGGAAGAAATGGGTGCATTCCTAGAGATGTATCAACTACCAAAATTGAACCAGGAAGAAATAGAAAACATGAACAGACCTATAGCCACTAAGGAAATTGAAGCAGTCATCAAAAATCTCCCAACAAACAAAAGCCCAGGGCCAGATGGCTTCCGAGGGGAATTCTATCAGACATTTAAAGAAGAATTAATACCTATTCTCCTGAAACTGTTCCAAAAACTAGAAATGGAAGGAAAACTTCCAAACTCATTTTATGAGGTCACCATTACCTTGTTCCCAAAACCAGACAAAGACCCCATCCAAAGGAGAATTACAGACCAATATCCTTGATGAACATGGATGCAAAAATTCTCACCAAAATACTAGCCAATAGGATCCAACAGTACATTAAAAGGATTATTCAGCATGACCAAGTGGGATTTATCCCTGGGCTGCAAGGCTGGTTCAACATCTGCAAATCAATCAACGTGATACAATACATTAACAAAAGAAAGAACAAGAATCATATGATCCTCTCAATAGATGCAGAAAAAGCATTTGACAAAATACAGCATCCGTCTTGATCAAAACTCCTCAGAGTATAGGGATAGAGGGTACATACCTCAATATCATAAAAGCCATCTATGAAAAACCTACAGCACATATCATTCTCAATGGGGAAAAGCTGAGAGCTTTTCCCCTAAGGTCAGGAACGCGGCAGGGATGTCCACTCTCACCACTGCTATTCAACAGAGTATTAGAAGTCCTAGCCACAGCAATCAGACAACAAAAAGAAATCAAGGCGTCCAAATCGGCAAAGAGGAAGTCAAACTCTCACTCTTTGCAGATGATATGATAGTGTATGTGGAAAACCCAAAAGACTCCACCCCAAAACTGCTAGAACTCATACAGGAATTCAGTCAAGTGGCAGGCTATAAAATCAATGCACAGAAATCAGTGGCATTCCTATACATCAACAAGAAGACAGAAGAGAGACAAATCAAGGAGTCGATCCCATTGACAATTGCACCCAAAACCATAAGATACCTAGGAATAAATTTAACCAAAGAAGCAAAGGATCCATACTCAGAAAACTATAAAATACTCATGAGAGAAACTGAAGAAGATACAAAGAAATGGAAAAACGTTCCATGCTCATGGATTGGAAGAACAAACATTGTGAAGATGTCAATGCTACCTGGAGCAATCTACACATTCAATGCAATCCCCATCAAAATACCATCCACTTTTTTCAAAGAAATGGAACAAATAATCCTAAAATCTGTATGGAACCAGAAGAGACCCCGAATAGCCAGAGGAATCTTGAAAAAGAAAAGCAAAGCTGGCGGCATCACAATTCCGGACTTCCAGCTCTATTACAAAGCTGTCATCATCAAGACAGTATGGTACTGACACAAAAACAGACACATTAATCAATGGAACAGAATCGAGAGCCCAGAAATGGACCCTCGACTCTGTGGTCAACTCACATTTGAGAAAGCAGGAAAGAATGTCCAATGGCAAAAAGACAATCTCTTCAACAAATGGTGTTGGGAAAATTGGACAGCCACATGCAGAAGAATGAAACTGGACCATTTCCTTACACCACACACAAAAATAGACTCCAAATGGTTGAAAGACCTAAACGTGAGACAGGAGTCCATCCAAATCCTAAAGGAGAACTCAGGCAGCAACCTCTTCGACCTCAGCCACAACAACTTCTTCCTAGAAACATCACCAAAGGCAATGGAAGCAAGGCCAAAAATGAACTATTGGGACTTCATCAAGATAAAAAGCTTTTGCGCAGCAAAAGAAACAGTCCACAAAACCAAAAGACAACCAACAGAACGGGAGAAAATATTTGCAAATGACATATCAGATAAAGGGCTAGTATCCAAATCTATAAAGAACTTATCAAACTCAACACCCAAAGAACAAATAATCCAATCAAGAAATGGGTAGAAGACATGAACAGACATTTTTCCAAAGAAGATATCCAAATGGCCAACAGACACATGAAAAAGTGCTCAACATCGCTCAGCATCAGCGAAATCCAAATCAAAACCTCAATGAGATGCCACCTCACACCAATCAGAATGGCTAAAGTTAAGAAGTCAGGAAATGACAGATGTTGGCGGGGATGCGGAGAAAGGGGAACCCTCCTACACTGTTGGTGGGAATGCAAGATGGTGCAACCCCTCTGGAAAACAGTATGGAGGTTCCTCAAACAGTTGAAAATAGAGCTACCTACGATCCAGCAATTACACTACTGGATATTTACCACAAAGATACAAATGTAGGGATCCGAAGGGGTACATGCACCCCAATGTTTGTAGCAGCAATGTCCACAATAGCCAAACTGTGGAAAGAGCTAAGATGTCCATCGACAGATGAATGGATCAAGAAGAAGTATATATACACAATGGAAAATTATGCAGCCATCAAAAGGAGTGAGATCTTGCCATGTGCAACGACGTGGATGGAACTGGAGGGTGTTATGCTGAGTGAAATAAGTCAATCAGAGAAAGACATGTATCATATGACCTCACTGATATGAAGAATTCCTAATCTCAGGAAACAAACTGAGGTTTGCTGGAGTGGTGGGTGGGAGGGATGGGGTGGCTGGGTGATAGACATTGGGGAGGGTATGTGCTATGGTGAGCACTGTGAATTGTACAAGACTGATGAATCACGGATCTGTACTTCTGAAACAAATAATGCAATATATGTTAAGAAAAAAAAAGAAGAAGATAGCAGGAGGAGAAGAATGAAGGGGAGGCAGTCGGAGGGGGAGAGGAACCATGAGAGACGATGGACTCTGAAAAACAAACTGAGGGTTCTAGAGGGGAGGGGGTGGGGGATGGGTTATCCTGGTGATGGGTATTAAAGAGGGCACATTCTGCGTGGAGCACTGGGTGTTATGCACAAACAATGAATCATGGAACACTACATCAAAAGCTAATGATGTAATGTATGGTGATTAACATAACAATAAAAAATTATTAAAAAAAAGAATAAAATAAGATGTATATTCAGATTGTTCCTTATAAAAAAAATCCCCAAATTGCTTTTAGCTGCTCAAACCTGTTTGTGGGGATTTGCCTAAATTAAACAAAACAAAACTAACCTTTCTCAGTATTCTGAATGACTGAAGTGGTGACAGATAATCTTTTCGGCATCAGTCAGTTCAGAAAAAAAAAATAGAAATATTTATAAGCTACAAAATTAAAACAAATGGTTATATTAAATTCCATGAAAAAAAATACGTAATTTTACAAGAAAGATTATCTTCTTTGTTAAAGAGAATAAAGACAATGAGAAAACTGACCCTATTTTTTAAAATTTAACATATAGTGTATTATTAATTTGGGGTAGAATTTAGTGATACATCAGTTGCTTACAACACCCACTGCTCATTACATCGAGTGCCCTTCTTAATGCCCATCACCCAATTACCCCATCCCCCAACCACCTCCCCTCCAGCAACTTTCTGTTTGTTTCCTATAGTTAAGAGTCTCTTATGGTTTGTCTCCTTCTCTGTTTTTATCCTATTTTATTTTGCCTTCCCTTCCCCTGTGTTCATTAGTTTTGTTTCCTAAATTCTGCATATGAGTGAAATCATATGATATTTGTCTTTCTCCCACTGACTTATTTCACTTACCATTATGACACTATTTTGAACCACTAAAATGTCCAAATCTCAGGATCTGTAAAAATGAAGTTGGAAGTAGTTCTTTCCAATCAATGCAACATTTACTGAGTAGCATTTTCTCTTCGGGTTCATGTATCTTTATTCAAATTTTGGCTCTTTTATGTATTGTTAAGTTGCTCAGTAGCTCCAAACTTCAACTATCTTATCTGTAAATAAGATTAATAATGCTGAATTTGTAGGATTGTTGTGAGGATTCAGGGTTTTGAAAGAATCTGGACAAGTTATTTAACCTCTCTGTTCCTCAGTTTTCTCGTCTATAAAATTGAGATAATAATCATCACTGATTATAAGAATTATAACAGAAATTGTAAAAAAATGCTTAGGATTATGTTTAATAAATGATAAGCTACTGTACTAGCTCAGTTCATGGTGTATTGGGGCAGGAAGCTGGGAGGTCTTCCTGACCAAGCTTCTTCCTCAGTCCAGGTGCATGCTCCCTGATGCAGCCCCCAGCTCACCCTGGATGTGGGCTCACCTTCTGTTCTGTCGGTCCTCACAAGTAGTTCTGCCTCCTTGGCCATGTATGACGTGAAACACAGCTGTGTGTACAGCCATATCCTTGGGGGCTAGTTACCTAGGGAACAATGCCCATTCCTTCTTGAGTTTCCACTTTGCTCTTTGATGATGCTGAAGTCATTTCTCTATCAACATGGTACTTCTTGTTTCTGTTCCTTCAAAGATTCTCTCTTACCCACAAATCCCTAAGCCCTACTCTGTTTCCCCTGTAGCTTTTCCTGGGTCATGTTCCTTACAATGTATGTTGTCCTTGTAATGTTCGGTGTGTATTTCACATACATTTCCATGATAAAATGTGGAAACTTTTAGCTCACATTACAGACTATTGATATAGTGAAAAGAGGAGGAGGAATAGGAGGGAAAAAGGAGCGGGGAGGGAGAGGAGGAAATCTAAATGTACTTTTGCAAAGTAGACTTATTTCTCATTTGTTTTAATAAAGCATCTTATGTTTTATACATTGGTTAATATAACTGAATAAAATTATTTAGCATCATCTTCCTGTTGTGATGAACTATTCCACTTTATCATGATCAGCTATAAAAAATTGATGCCCAAGCCAATGAGATTGTGATTTTTTAAATTGCCCAAAGTATTTGCACCAGGACATAATGTCGTGTTGATGACCCTGAGAACAAACTACTTATTTCCACCTGATCAAAGCAGAAACTCAACTCTAAGTTTACAGGGCTGATCCAATGGCCCCTAAGCCCAGGAGACATTACTGACCTAGTGAACATATATCATCATCCTCACCATCATCATCATCATGATAAATATCATGATAAGTGGTCATGATAAATGACCATAAATTATATATAATCCATGAATAATGGATGCATAATACAGTGTTAGGAGCCATACAGACTTTTCTGTAACCATCACAAATATTCTACAGGGTCAGAAGTACAATTCCCAATTTTCTAGCACAGAAAGCAACGCTCCGAAAGCTTGAATGACCTTCCCAGGTTGGGAGTTGATCCACCCAGGACAGAAGCGAGACGTTGGTCTTCTTGGCCCCACTTAGTGTGCACATGCAGTATTCTACTCTGCATACTGCTTATCATTCTCTACAGAAGATGTACTAAAACTTGACTTCATTCTCTGAGCACAAGACTTAAACTTTAACTATGTATCTAATGAAGTACTGAATGTAGGACTTCAATTTGATGACATCAGCCTTGCTTCATCTAATTAAAAAAGGACAGCATGCATTTTTCTGACATAAAAGTACTAATAAATACACCTTGAACAAAATGTAAAAATCATAGAGGTTTTAATATTTTGGCTTAAAAATGTGAGTTTTGAATCATAAGCTTTTCTTAATCCTCTAAAATTAAACATCTCCAAGTTATAAATTCAGAAGAGAAATGCTCTTGAAGATTACAATTGACCGTTGCTTTAGAGATCATCCAAAACCTGTGGCGTTGTGTGTAGCCTGCTCCCAAGCCTCTGCTGAGGAGTATATTCTTTGAAAGGAAGGAAAACAATATTCAATGCCTATAGGATGTCTTCTCTCCAAGTGACGTCAAAACCATAGTTCAGGAACCTTCATGGTGACCTGGTAAAATACTGATTAAGTAGTGAAAAAATGGGAAATCCATTTTTTTAAAAAATTTATCTTTATATTTTAAATTCAGCACATATTTGTAATTTGCTTTGCTGTGTATAAAACACAAATTAGATTCTGGTCTAGAGAGTTTTGCTGTCCTATAAAAAAGAGGTCTATTCATAAATCACTGTCCTATAACATAGAAAAGTAATGTGGCATAAAAGATATGCTAAAATACTTTACAAATTAAAAGAGGAACAAAATGATTTCCAGTTGGGAGTATAAAGGAAAGCCTTATAATAGAGGGCAGGCGATTCTTGTAGGAGTGGGATTTAGACTTGTAGTGTCTTTATGGTCTGGTATTCATACTTTTAGAGATGAGACAGACTAATATTAGTGGCTAAAGGAAGCATTTTTTTTCTATCCAAGAAACATTGCTTGAGTGCTCTGTGCCAGACACTGTACTAGATGCTAAAGTGAAAAACATGAGAAGCACTTCCTGTTCCAGGAACCCACAGAGTAGTGTACAGGTGTGGGACTGGAGAGAAGCTGGAAGGTGTAGACAAAGGCAGAATGGAAGACCAACTACAGTTGACTCTGGAACAACACAGGTTTGAGCTGTGTGGGTTTACTTATATATGGAATTTTTTTTAGATACATACAATAAAGTATTGTAAATGTATTTTTTCTTCCTTTATGATTTTTCTTTTATTTATTATTTATTTATTTTTAGAGAGAGTGTGCACATGAGAAGGGTGGGGGGGGGAGGGGCAGAGGGAGAAGGAGAAAATCTTAAGCAGGACCCTGAGATCATGACCTGAGCTGAAATCAAGAGTCGGATGCTTAACCGACGGAGCCATCCATGTGCCTCCTTACGATTTTTCTTAATAACATTTTCTTTAGCTTACTTTATTGTAAGAATACAGTATATAATGCATATAACATACAAAATACATGTTTATCCACAGTTTATGTTAACAGTAAGGCTTCCAGTCAACAGTAGACTATTAGTAGTAAAGTTTTGGGGGAGTCAAAAGTTATATGCAGATTTTCCACTGTGGATTTTCAACTAGCCAAGAGATTGGCGCCCCTAATCCCCCACATGGTTGGAGCGTAAACTGTTTTCTGTTTAGGAATAGGGGATGCTATGCCCAAGCCAGAGTAGGAAATAAGCTCAGATAGAAAGGCCACTACACTCATGTTTAAATTCAGTGTTTCAGTTTAGTCGGTTTAAAGAGCTTTATGTATATCAAGTCTACATGACACTTGAGACCGAGAAGGTCTTTCAAAATTTTAAGTAAAAGCAGGTACTGGAAGATCTGAAACTTCTGATAATGTCTGCTACTGATTTCCAGTCAAGACATTGACATTGTAACTTCATATTTTGAGCCCCACTGTGCTTCAAACACATGGCAGCAACAGAAACAAAAATATTAAAAAATGAGAAATTAGAAAGGCTAAGACAGAGTACTCCCTTACATTTTTAACATACTTACTTAACCAAAGTGTAAATTACTTATTTTCTCTACCGTGTTCCCACCAAAAAACAATTATGCATTAGACATTTTTTGCACTCCCAACTTCCTACTAATTTTTGTCTAAAACCTTATCTTTTCAATAAAAAACACAGTTATTAAGATATTTTTATCAAGGATTCTGAACTTTCTCATCTTAGATCTATTTTTAGTTTCCTCTGCTATTTTCATTCCATCTGGAGTATATTCACATCCTAATTGCTGATTTTATTGAATTCCTTTGTAATAGTTTTTCTTGAGGGCTTTACAACTTTGTTTGCAAAGGAATCCTCTGGAAAGAAGCAGTAATGAAATAGGAAACAAACAAGAGATCATCAACAGAACCCAAACTGGCCCTTTGAAAAACAAACTAAATTGTATTACTAAGCAAATAAGCAGGATTGATTAAGAAATAAAAGGGATTGCATGAATAAATAATATGAGTAGTAAAAAAAAAAGCAGTGTAACCATAGATACAGTGAAGAGATAAAAGAAAATGTGGTACTATTTTGATCACTTATTTAAAATTTTAGGAGATGGATAATTTTCTAGAAAAATAGAAATAATTAAGCATGCTCAAAAAAATGAACCAGTAAACATTATAGAAATTTTTAATAGAAAAACCAGCATGGAGCACTGGCTGTTATATGCAAACAATGAATCATGGAACACTACATCAAAAACTAATGATGTAATGTATGGTGACTAACATAACATAATAAAAAAAAGAAAACTATAGATATAAATGGATTTATGAGCAAAAGATAGTTCACACATAATACAAGCTGTATCAGAGAATAGGAAAATAAGGAAAGCTGCCCAACTCATGAGGCTACTATAATATTAACAGCAAAATCAGATAAAAACAGAAGAGAAAATACAAGCTGTTCTCATGTATGATCACATATGCAAAATCTGAAATAAAACATTAGCAAATTTGATTCAACAGAATGTTAAAAATACACTGATATTTTCTTAAAAGTCATTTTTTTTCCAGGAAAGTGATAGTGGGCCAACATCATAAAAATCCCTCAGTGTAATTCAGTACATTAATTAATGAAAAAAAAAGTCATATGGTCATCTCAATAGAAGCAGAAAATTAAATTCTAAATTTTAGCATTACTCATAATAAAATTCTTTTTGAACTAAGGATCAAATAAAACTTCCTTAATCTATTGAACAGTATCCACCAAAATCTTATATCAAACACCTTACTTACGGATGAAATGTAAAAAGCATTTCCATTAAAGACAGGTATGTGATAAGATATTCAGTGTCACTGCTAGCATGTAAATTTGTAACTGGAAGTCCCAGCCATGAAAAGACAAGTAAAATAAATAAATTGTAGAAGGATTGGAAAAGAAGAAAAAATAACTGTTACTATTTGAATATGATATAATTATATAGAAACTTGAAAGAAATTTTACAGCCAAACTGTTAAAGAGCATTGAACAGGTTTATTGGATATAAGATCAATAGGCAAAAATTGAAAGCATTTGTATATATCAGGCATAGCAAAACAGAGATTATAATAGGGGGACAAAAAAGGTACCATTCACGTAATGACTACAAGGAACCCATACTATGCACATAATATGCATCAAAGGCTTATAACAACAACCACAAAAATTACATGTGATGGGAAGAACTAGAAGATTGGATAAAAGGGAAAAAAATCATAATAAACATGAATGGCAAAAGTTCATATAATGAAAAAGCTAATTCACCCCGGATTAATCAAGTCAGTAATATTTTAATCAAAATCCCAAGAGGGTACAAGAATTGCTGTAACATTTTTAGAAAAGATATTTTCTCAGGAATATTTTACTGCACTTAAAATAAATATGCCCATATCAACACAACCAATCATATGTGAAAAAGCAAGTTGCAGAATAAACTATATGATTACATTCATGTAAAATTTTAATATATATATTAAAAATATAAAAACAATGGTCATAAAGGCCATAAACAGCTTTGTGACATTGATTACCTCTAGTGAGAGAGGGGGAAAAAATGGGCTTAAAAATGAGGAAAATGGATCTTCCACTGCATTTACATTTTTTTCACAAAGAATGATCTCTTGAAAGAATGGCAGATGTTAACATTGTTAAATCTGGGTGTGTGGCAGAGGATACATGGCACTTCTATATTATTCTTTGTATTTTCTGTAATTTTTTATTGAAGTATAGTTGACATACAGTGTTATATTAGTTTCAGGTGTACAACATAGTGATTTGACAATTCTATACATTACACAGCTCTCACCATGATAAGTGTAGTCACTGTCTATCATCATACAAAGTTAGTACAATATTATTGACGATATTCCCTATGCTGTACTTTTCGTCCTTGTAACTTACTTATTTTATAACTGGAAGTTTGTACCTCTTAATTCCCTTCACCTGTAATGATTTTCTGTAATAATTATTTTTGAGAATTTTAGGCACAGGTGTGCCCCATTTCCTTTTTGAGTTTAAGTGGTTGGGATTAAGGGGCAGAGAAGAGAGTGAGTTGTATGTCATGACCCCATCCTTTCCCCTATGGGTGCTGCTGGTTTCATCCTATAGTGTTCAAGCTCTATCAACATGGAAGTTCAGGTTTAGGTGGAAGCAGGAACCCTATCAGGGGCTACTTCCTTCTACAGAGGCAAAGACCTGATCATTTCACTGTTCATCAGAGATTTTAGAGTATGTGCCTTATGCATCTTTTTCTCTCTGGAACTTTTTTACTTCACAGTCTACATCAGATGATGAAAGTTGCAACTTGGCATTACTGCTAAGACCAGAAACTCTGTGATGATTTTTTTTTTTTTTTTTACTTTAGGGCATTTTTTTCATCCTCTTTCCTCCTTGAACCTTAAACTCAGTTTCCTCTCATTTTTTCTATTGCTCCATTTGTCACTTTTCTCCTTCCATGTCCAAGTGTTCAGACGAGATCGGGCGCGTTCAGGGTGGTACGGCTGTAGCATGTCCAAGTGTTCAAAATAAATCTGGCTTATGGCACAAATTTCCCAACCCCTGGTCATTTCTCATGTGACTAGTTAGTATGGGCCAGTAGAGCCAAGAGATCAATATATTTCAAAGAAAGTCCTCTGAAGCCAAGTTGTGAGGGTATTAGGGGCTCTTTTTGGAAAGCTTCTTATTACATCAACATTGTAAATCAAATCTTCATCAACCCTCCATTATAGCTACTCTGTATCATGAAAGTCTTGTAAGGAATTGGTCATCCATGAAGTGGCTTTAACAACTGCTCTCCAAAACAGTGAAATAGACCTCTTCTAGGCCAGATGGAATACTCACTGCATTTACTATTGCAAAGTGCCCTAAAAAGCCATAAGGTTTGATAAGTATAATTCCAAAGAGGGATGGGCCAAGACACGCACAGTGTATGTCTGTTAATGGAACCAGTCACTTGGCTAGGGGAGTGACCCCAGTGGATGGCCCACCCTTTTTATTTGATGAGCCTTGGAAGTTGTCTATTGCTCACTGCTTAGAGAATAACTCTCAAGAGGTAGATACCTAGTGGAGATAGAAAATTTCTTTAAGATTCTAGTAAGTTTATAATTAATATTATGACAATAGCATGGAAGCATAATGAAGTGTAGAGTTTATTTTGGAAGCAGAATTTATTTTTATGGTTTTATAAATAATTTTATTGGTGTATTTATAGAATCATTAAGGTCCTCAAGGGTCAACTAAAATATTATACTTTACCACCTTTCATGGGGAAAAAGATGTACTATAGTGATATTCACAACTTTGGGGATTTATGAAGGTCCAGATTCTAATGTTTCTTGTTACATGCTTTAGAATAACTTGCTAATATACCGGTGAAGTTGAAAAAACATTTACATTTTCGAAAATCTTAAGGCTTTGTTTTGTTTTTTGGACAAGTTTAAGATTTGAATGAGAAAAATAAGAACCTGTTCTTGACCTGGTTTTGAGATGTCTGAGATTAGCAAATTTCTTCAGAGACGAAAAATAAGTTGGTATTTTCCTAATTTTATACTAAAAAAATTTTTTTTCATTATTAAAGAATATCATTTACCTGTTATCTTGTAAAATGAGATCTAGACTGGTTGACAATAAATACTGTTTATCACTACCTTATTCTAGTTTTTGAAGTATTCTCTGAAACTTGCCATGTCTCAGTTTCTCTAAAATATTGGGAAAATAATTATTAAAACACATCTCTTTGTAGAAATGATGTAAAAATAATGTAAATTGGTGGCATGTCAATTAATGCAAAATTCACAAACTCTATCCCAGATCTTGGATTGTTATTTTATTTCAGTAGCCATAACTCTCGTTAATGTCTACAGCACAGAATGGTAGTGCTAAAAATCTCTACTGTCACCTTCTAAGAAAACACATATATGTGTCTTTTCCACAGTATTGGTTATAAATCACAGTTTTAGTAGAATCAGCAAGATATTGCACTTATTCCAGAAATATACAGCTGGCTTTCTTGTTAACTGAGCATTTTTGTTGTTCTCATTCCTAAATATGTTAGATACTTCTCTTTGTACCTTTTGATTTAAGAAATGATGATGTGAGACATTCCTTTCACTAATTCATGAAATGCATGTGCAAATATAAAATGCATTGTTTGTGATTGGCTGCTAAAGGATAACATAGGGAAATTATATACTTATGGGGATTTATTCTGGTGCTGAAAAAAACAAGATATTAAATTATACCATAAAAAGAAGCATAATTCAATGAATTTTTATGATCTGTAGAGATGGGCAAATTGCATTGCAAATGATAAATGAGTTTTCAGCATCAAGATCTACAAATAAATCATCATAAATAGATATTTTGATTTATTAATATAAGTAGGAAGCAGCCCCGTGGGAAGTGGATGTTATTTTCGGTGGTTGTCCTGGTAAAAGACAGCTAACTTATTTATGTGCTGTGTTATTTTTTTCTTATAAATAACCACTCTGCATATCTTTAGGCAAGAGTTTATCCCCTTAGAAATGTACGTGGAAGTGGGAAAGGACGCTGATTGATTAGCCCAGTACCCACACATAGTTCAAAGACAATACAATTCAAAAGAACAGGTAGGTGGGCTCTATTTCCACCTTTGCCTTTAAAGAAAGTTATTGCATCTAAATGTTCCCATTTCCCCGATGGGTAAGCTCTGGGTGTCTTGTTTTCTACCTGAGTTGTAGACTTCCCCATCAAATCCCCCTGTCTTCAGCTTTTCTTACTCTGATGTCATTGGAAGAGTAATGAGCATTTGCGTGTTTGTTTCCTTCATCAGCTGCTATCCAAAACTGTAGCCTAAAACTTATTAAACAGGAAAAAAAAAAAAAGGTTTCATCCCCTCATTAACAGATACTGACTACTTGTAGATGCAGGACTAGAGTTTACTTTTCACCTTTAGATCCTGGCATTTGTGAGCCTTCCTACATGTCTCAGTCTCATTGTTCTTGTATGGTAAGCAGCAACAAGCATAACTAAATACGTGATAATACTGTGAAGATGCTCGCATGAGAGAATGTGGACCTGTCTAGAGAGTTCATGACACAGCAAAGGTTCTTACTGCATAGTAGTTTGCTTTCCTTTTCTTTCCCTAATTTCTATGATGGAGAGCTTGATTTTTTCCCCATAATTGGATATTAAGGATCAATAAAATTATGCATGGGAAATAATCAGTAAATGAACTTAGATATATTGCATGTTCATTATTTACATGTGAGAATAAATGTAGAGCACCCCTGAAGTCTCACCATTTGTGTAGCTACCGGGTTCTCTGTGTTTGAGTCCATCTGTGCCCACCTGCCCTCCTCTGTTTTACTGCTCTGTGACCCTAAACAAGTCACTTCCCTGCAGTTGCAGCTCCTGTATGTGCTTCTGGGAGCACACAGCCTTTTTATGGCCCTGGGTGAATCTTGAGGCTTGCTTCACCTGCCCACTAGGCTCTCCCTCCCTCCCTGATGCCGTAGCTCCTTTTTGCTCTTACACACCTTACCTCTGCAGCGGGGCAACCTGGATACATTTCCAGAAGCTTCATGTTCTTAATTAAAATTGCATGACAGGGGGCACCTGGGTGGCTCAGATGTTTGAGTGTCTGCCTTCGGCTCAGGTTATGATCCCAGGGTCCTGCGATCAAGCTCCACGTTGGGCTCCCTCCTTGGCAGGGAGCCTGCTTCTCCCTCTCCTTTTACTGCTCCCCCTGTTTGTGCTGTCTCGCTCTCTCTGTCAAATGAATAAATAAAATCTTTAAAAATAAATAAATAAAATTGCATGACAGCCTTGGAAGCACACACTTGGTTTTTTGTTTGTTTGTTTAGATTTTATTTCTTTATTTGACAGAGAAAGTGAGAACAAGCAGGGAGAGGGCCAGAGGGAGAGGGAGAAGCAGGCTTCCGGCTGAGCAGGGAGCCCAACGCAGGGCTCAATCCCAGGACCCTGGGATCATGACCTGAGCCAAAGGCAGATGCTTAACCCACTGAGCCACCAGGCACCCCATCACATGCTTGTTTTAATGTGGCCTCTTGCCCACATATTAAGTTTTGAGCTTCCACAGCCCCTGTGACTTAGCACATCCTATGGAGAAACCATCTCCATAGCCTCTCTTTATCCCCTTCATCAGGATTCAGGTAAAACCAGGATCAATCCCAGAGTGGCTCTCAGGTTATATGTCTTGAGCTCTTCTTGACCCTTTTGTTTCTCTTTGATCTGGAAGCCAAGCCGGTAGTCTGAGACTTCCAGGTAGCTCTAACCCCTAGGAAAACCCAACTAGCCCAGCTGATTGAAGCCCAGGGTCTTCCAGCAAATGACTTGGCTTCTCTTTGTTTGTGTCTTGCATGAAGATGAATGCAGTCTCCCAAACACACTTTTATCCTAGAAAGATGGCAGGAATAGACACTGAAAATCTGCTGCAGGGTCATTTGGGAAAGATACATAAGCAACCCTAATATAGTTGGGCTGCCTCATAGCCTGTTTACATATAGCATAATAGTCTAAAATTATCTATTCCATCTTCAAAAAAGGAATATAAATCTTTATTAGTTTCTTTAAAAAAGTGGTGGAAGGCGGGGTGTCTGGATGGTTCAGTCAGATAAGCAGCTGACTCTTGATTTTGGGTCAGGTCATCATCTGTCAGTGTTCTGGGATTAAGCCAGCATCTGGCTCCATGCACAGCAGGGAGTCTGCTTCTCTCCCTCTGCCCCTCCCCCCACTCATGCTCTCTCTCTCTCTCTCTCTCTCTCTCTTTCTAAAAATAATAAAATTAATCTTTTAAGAAAATGGTAGAAGAAGATCACATGGCATGACAGGTAGCAAGATCCTCTAAAAAAACCCCAGTCCTCTGCGGTCATTGTGCTCTAATTGCTTGACAGGGGAGGGGCAGTAGGACTGCTGTGGCAGAGAGAACATCTGGCCTCTCATTATTTTTATTCACTGCACTGGAAAACACCAAACATGGCTTCTTTCTGCCTCTTTCACCCGCTCCTTCTATCCTCTAGGATCTGTTCATTCGCTAGGCAGAGCCCTGCCTTTTTTATTATAAATCAATATAACCTTTCTGGTTTTTGTTTGTATGTTTGTTTTCAATTCTAGTTAGTTGACATACAGTTCAATATTGGTTTCAGGAGTAGAGTTCAGTGGTTCCTCATTTACATAGAATACCCAGTGTTCATTGCAACAAGTGCCCTCCTTAATACCCATCACCCATCTAGCCCATCCCCCTCCCACCTCCCCCCATCAACCCTCAGTTTGTTCTCTATAGTTAAGGTCTCTCATGATTTCCCCTTTCTCTTTCTTTTTCTCCCTCCTGTATGTTCATCCATTTTGTTTCTTAAATTCCACATATGAGCAAAATCATATAGTATTTGTCTTATTCTGACTCACTTATTTTGCTTAGCATAATATACCCTCACTCCATCCATGTCATTGCAAATGGCAAGATTTCATTCTTTTTGATGGCTGGGTAGTATTCCATTTTACACACACACACACACACACACACACACACACACACACACACACACACCACATCTTTATCCATTCATCAGTCAATGGGCATTTGGGGGAATACATGCGCCCAAATGTTTATAGCAGCGTTGTCAGCAATAGCCAAACTATGAAAATAGCCTTTCTGGTTCTTTCATTTCTGTGTCTCAAGACCAAAGAAGTAGCATGGTATAGACCATGGATTGGCAAAGTTTTTCGGTAAAGAGCTGGACAGTAAATGCTTCAGGGCTTGTGAACTGCATGGGTCATTGTTGCTTATTCTTCTTTATTTTCTTTGTTTGTTGCAACCCTTTAAAACTGTAAAAAATCATTCTTATCTTATGGGCCATATGGAAACAGGCCTCACACTGTATTTGGGCCAGAAGACAGTTTTCTCATCTTTGGTATAAGCAATAGAAGCACCAGCTCTGCTTAGACTGAGTAAGGAAGTCTTAGAACATGTCAGGTATAATATGAGCAGCTTACTTACATTCCCTTGTCCAGTCCTTGGGGCAACATTATGAGACAAGTATCGTACGGATCCACTATTAAGAAGTAGATGCTGGGGGCACCACCCCCACCCTACCCTCAGGCCCTTGCTCATCTACTGTCCAGATTTTAGTCCCCATTTACCATTTACCTCTGTGTAACATAAAACAGATAATGTAACTTCTCTTAATCTTTAAACCTCAGTTTCATAATTTGTAAAAGAGATAATATTTTTGCCTATTATAGAGTGTTGTTTTTTTCCTTGGTAAGGATGAAATAAGCTAATATGTAGGCATAGTCTGACACACCACATAATCACTTATGCTCCATACGCATCTGCTTTATCCTCATTATTTCAATGGATCAAGTTATTGGCCCCTGTTCTATCACTTGCTGTTGGTCCTGGTAAGTACTTGCTAGTCATATGACCTCAATCAAGGCATTTTTATACTTTGTGCTTATTTCCTCTTGAGTAAAGTGGGTGATAATAGCATTTCAAGATTATCCTGAGGATTCACCGAGGAGAGACAACAAAAGTCAAATAAACATACAAATCTAAGAAATAATAACCACTTATTCACTATTTTGTCCCTCGCTTCATCCTGAGGTCTCCACATGTATTACCACTATGTTTCTAACAGCAACTCCATTAGGCAAGCATTTTGACAAGTGTGGGCATTAGTGTGAAAGCACTTGAAAGAAGCAAGGTGCTAGACATACATGTGGGTTAACTGCCTTCACTGGACCTATAAGAAAGGAGGCTCAACAACCGTGAATCTTGCTCTCAACCTTCATCTTCATCACACACTTGTTCACACAGGTGGCTCTGGGCTTGAGCACTGCATTGTTCCCATGATGAAAGTGCAAGACTTTAACGCCTAGTGGTGACTCTTATCTTCGCAAGAACATCTTTTCATTCAGCTCCTGATTGTCCACATGCAAATTACCCATTTTGTGATTTATCTGTGAACAGAAAGAAAATCCCCTTGGCATACTTTGGATCACCCTTCACTTTCCCCACAGAGCCATGAAGGACTGTTTACTAATGTGAAGGAAAAAGTGAGTTCCTAAGATGGGTCCCTGCATGGGTCAGAGTTTGATCAGGGAAGCAGATCTAATCGGCACAGTAGAGAATAAGGGATTCTTCTAGGGATTGGACCTTACGTACTTGTGGGGCTGGGTAGGTAGGCTACGTGAGGCTGATGCTTCTCTGTCTGGTGCTGGAGCCTGGAGTCTGCATGGAAAGCCATGAGGAAGGAAAGATGGATGTGAAGAGAGGGAAGCTAGGACAAAGTGGACAGGCTAGAACTCATGAGAACAGCCTGAAGTCACGACGCTCTCTTACGTCGCGCAAGCCTTCAACCTTGATGATGGAATCCTCTGCAGGAAAAGCTGGCATCCTTTCTCCATGGCACTAAACACACATCCCATGTCCAGCAGGAATGGAGTTTGCTGAATACTGAATGGCTCAATGGGCAGGAAACGTTTTCAGCATTTTCAGGAAGTATAGGGTGATCTGGAACTTGAACTCTGTTTTCCCGAACTCTTTGCCCAGAGATTTTCCCACAAGGCTCTTCTGCCCCTGAATTTTCTCCTCTACAAACTGGAAATAGTAATGTCTTCCTCCTAAAGTGATTGCCAAAGATGATGTTTATAAAGCGGCCCCAGTATTGCTTGGCCTTCTAAAGAGTGCTGTCTCTTTTTCCTTGATGTCTCCTTAGGGACCAAGGAAACATAATTAATAAGAAAGGTAAATCTTTTGAGGGAGAAAAAAAAAAATCAATTGTATTCCTCAAGACAACCATGATTGATTTGGAACCAACCATTACTTTGGGTTATCCACTCCATTGATTCCTATTACTAGTAAGGGTAATGGAGAGTCAGTGACAATTTCACCAGACCAATCTAGAACCTGGCTTTAGCTCCAGCTTATGTGAAGTGGAAGAAATGTGTTACTCCCTATGGAAGAGAGAGGAACGAGAAAGAGAGACTCATTTGATTATTCTCAGCCTTTCAGCTTATGGCCTACCTCATACCCTTGGATGATTGCTGAGACTTATTCTGCAACCAAAATAAGTTGATTAAAACCAGAGTCCTGCCGATGAAGTGAAATTAAACCACACAGTGTGATTTTAATGCCAGGCTCTCTCCCTGCGGTGTATTGCATAATAGAAACCAATTGAAAAAAATATATATTAGGAGAAATAAATATAAATAAATTGATGTGCTGTGCAAAAAAAGTGGGCCCAGGGGATCCCAGAGTGAAAGGAGACACTGTCAGAATTGTGAGCAGTGTGTTTTGATTGATAAAAGGGAAATGAGAAGGAAGAGAAATACATCAGAGGAAGATGGGATGGTCCTGTAATTTTATGAGGTTGGTGTTTTATGGGATAAGGAATTTCCAGGGACAGGTATTTAAAAGAAAGTAAAGTTAAATTTATCCTTGGCTGACTCTCTCCATGAAGGATGGCAGGAGAGCAAATATTTGTATCCCATCCTTTTCTGGATACTCTTTCTCTCGTCTCTCCAATATCTATAGCACCTGAGCACAAAATTATTTCACCATTTTTATTGTTCCTTCATTTTCTCATGTGGTGTGTCTTTAAAGTCCTTGTTCCCCAGGATGTAGCAGTCTAGGGTAGATAAGCAAAAAATATGGCCAGCCATTGCCTCTGTAAAGAATATTTGCTTTGACTTGGGTCCCCACCCAGAGGAACAGCTGAGCCTCCCAACACCTTTGCCTTTCTTTACCAGGCTGGGTGACCAGGATGACCCATCTTTTACCTTGGCAGATATTACAGTGAACACAGCTGCTTTTCAGTTTGCCATTTGGTGGTTATAATACTCTGATTCTTCTGTCCCTGTGGTTCTCACTGGGAAGGTAACTTTGGGGTTGCCATTGGAGGCTGACATTGTTAACATAGCTTATGTTGACTCTCTTCTGTTAGCCTAAGTGCTTCTCTCACAGGGAGTGATGTGAGATATTTCCTCAGTGGTGCCAGTTTTGTTTGGGGATCCCTAAAATATTGCCCTGTTCTTTTAGTTTCTTGGAGCATGCTATTTTAAATATGAGAGAGTTTCTGTTGAGTCAGATAATATTTATTTGAGTTGAGTCAGACCATATTTAATAATTAATAAATATTGAGTCAGATAATATTTAATTGTTCCCACATTGTGTTACATCTAAAAAGATTGCTTCATTACCAAAACTCAACATGTTTCATGGAAGAAGCCTGGGCAACTTGATTTTCTTCTACCTCAGGATAAATTTTCTGTCCCCCAAAGAGTATGATTATAAATTTCAAAGTTCTTTTTTTTCCTCTCATTCTCTCAGGACCTCCATGCGGTTTTCATGACAATAAAACTCTTGGAAATACTTAGCTACCCTGATATGTATAGATCTTCATCAATAATTGATTTCTTCAGCCATCAGACTGTAACATTGGTGGTCATGTCATCTACTGTTTTTTTTTATGCTTTTGTGTCATCTAACGTGATACAACATGGAATTGTAGTCACTCAACACATATGTATTGACACTTACTCTGTGCCAGGCTAGTGCTGGGTAGGTATGGATGAATAAAACAAAAGTGGTCCCCATCACTATGGACTTTAGAGACTTGTGCAGAAAAAGACAAAATCAAACAATAAATATATAACAATAAGTTGGGGTAAATGCTATAAATGAAAAGAATCTCTCTCATGATTCTATAAGAAAGATGGTAGTAGGGACTATCCTGGGAAGAATATCAGAAAGATTTCTGAAAAAGTCTGAATATAAGCCAAAACTTGAAGGGTGAGCAGGAAACAGCCATACCGAGGGAGTGGAAGTTAGGAAGTTTAGAGTATAATTCAGTCTATTCACCTTGAAGCTCTGAAACCCCAGGTTGCACCTGTTGGCTGTAAGAAAGGTAGATATTTTGAGAAATGGATTAACATCTTTAAATCCATAGAAAATAGTCAAGCATGTTATAGCAGCTCTCTTGGTGACATTTTTACCACATGTGAATGTTGTATGTATGGCTGAAATGTGGTCCTCAGCTGTTATTTAAAAGTCAAGTTTTTGCCTTTATATGGAGTGGCCTTGCAGTTGTTGGGTGAGTGGCCATCTGGTAGCCTTTGCAAGCTGGATGCGGAAAAGGCCAAGTGGGAATGACTTTTGATCTGCTGGACAAGAATTTTCCCAGGAAGAAGGAGCCAGAAAGAAAGGTATGCCATGCAGAAAAAAGGGCATTCAAAGCTACGGATAAAGAACATGGCACAAAGAGAGACTTAAGAAAAGTTTGGTGTCACCTGGTGAATGATGTGGGATATGAAGCTGAAGTAGTATGTGAGGGCCAGATTTTAAAAAGTTACCTGGGCCACGTTGAAGAGATTGAACTTAAATCTTGTGAACAAGTCAGAGCCAATGTAAATTTTTTTTTAATTTTCTTGAAATTTTATTTAAACTCCACAAAATACTGAGTCTAAAAAAGAAGAAAATTAAAAATAGAAGAGCTGAAAATGGATTGTTCACATTTTTATTGAATTATTCAGCTAGCTTCTTGAGTTCAGCGATGATTCCATAAAGGTGGCAAACTCTTACTTTGTTAATTTCGACAAGGCATTAAAAAATTCCCGTGACTCTTTCTTGAGCAAAACCTCTAGCCTCCTAAGCAGCATCACATTATCATGGTTTATCACAATAGTCAGGATGGTCTGTCTGGTTTCTGTTGTTGTTGTTGTTATTGAAGTATAGTTGACATATGATGTTACCTTAGTTTTCCGGTGTACAACATAGTGATTCAACAATGTGCATGATGCCATGCTCACCACAAGTGTAGCGACCATCTGTCACCACACAACGCTATTACAGTACCATTAACTATATTTCCTGTGCTGTATCTTTTATTCCCGTGATTTCTTCCATAACTGGAAGCCTGTATCTTCAATTCCCCTTCACCCATTTTGCCCATCCCTCATGCATCTCCCCCAGTGGCAGTTTTTGAATTAGTGCTGCTTAAAATTCAATAATAATTTTTGGAGGGAAGGTAGGAGTGGCAAAGAGGTTATGGTAGTCATCCAGGCAGAGAGATGTTGAGGGCCCAGTTCATTGGCAGCGAGAAGAGATATCAGGGATATTTCTGAAGCAGAAACCACCATTTGGTGGGAAAAAGACAACAGAGGAGATAGCTGTGACACTGAAGTGTTGGGGACAGGGTGGATGATGACACCATGAAAAGGAGATGTGGGAGAGTCTCCCATTGGAGTAAGTTCCTCCCTCATCTTTTCTAACACAGACCTTCTCTACAATGAACGTCTGCTTACATGTTTGCCTCTCTTGGTTGACTGGGAGCTCCTCAAGGGCAAAAATGCTTTATTTATCACTGAATCCCCAGCACAGCTGGCAAGGCATATTTGAGCAGTTCAGTAAATAGTAACCATGATTATCATTCAGCTTTCAAGAGTTGTGTTTTTGTGAATGCATGGATGACATACTTTTGACAGTATAATGGTGAGTTCTGAAGGCTCCAGAGAGAAGGATGGGAAGTTGATTGAGAGAAATGGCTTTGACTCTTTAGGTGAATTTATTTCCAAGAGAAGAAAAGTGACAGCTCCTAAGAGAAGAAGAAATGTAATATGTGAGGGCACACAATAGCTGACCTAGTTTGGTCCAATTGCTGAAAGGCAGCCACGAGAAAAGCTTAAAAGCAAGAATAACACAGGAAACGAGTTCTGAAAATCCAGCCATCCCGATTGGGTCATCCTCAGCTCTGGATGGACAGAGAAGCTTTACATGAATAACATACAACTTTCTCAGATATTATAGAAATTTTAGAATTAATCTCAGCTATGTTTTTCTCCATACATCTTTTTTGTTGTTGTTGTTAGACCCATTTCCCTTAGTTAGAGAATGCCACTGAATGTAAGGCTTGAATATAACTTTAATGAAAATGTTAATTTGGCCTGCTGAGGGTTTTTACATTTCTTTAATGATTGAACAATGTCTTCTCCTAATGATCAAACTTCAATTATTTGGTTAAACCATTATTTGCGTAAATTTTTTTTGAAGGAATGCTAAGGCACATAAACAGAATTCTTAGTTGAAAATTCAGCAATTGTGTTTCAGGCATTTTATTTCCTGAATATTTTTACTTATTTGCAATAAGTGAAGCACAGCATAAAAGCAATTAACAATTTTAATTAAGGAATGATGTTTTTCTAATATTCCAAATGCTGAGTGTTGGGCTTTATTTTCTTCCCTTGGTTGCTTTGTATGTATTAAGTATTTAATGAACTTGAGATTTGAGAGGTAAAATGCATTACATGGTTTTACTCTTCTAAGATAGATTTGTGTATTAGTCATGATCTTGACATCTTATCAGCTTTATTTCTTTTTTAAAAAAATATGACCGTGGCTATTTGTTTATTTCTGGGTTGCCATTCAATTCCATTTAAGCATCTTCAGTAGGTCTAATGTTGGACACACTATGAGAAGATAACTTATTATAGGTCTTAGAATTCTAGAGTTGGAGGACATAGGTGGGTAAAGAATAACAAGGGACTTCCAAGAACTTAGCTATGTGAGAAAATAAGATTGTCCTCTCCAACTTGAATTATCAAATCAACTCATGGACCATTAGAAATAGGCAGTCATCTTAAGAAACAAATGCCCCATGAAACAGTGGGAGAGAACAGTAGTTGTAGATGATACATATTTACTGAGATCTATAGGAAAGAAAAAAAGGTGAGTAATGAAAGTTTAGATGAAAAGAAAGTCTGGGAGCTGAACATTGGCACTGACTCTTTAACACTCCTTAGAAAGGAGTTCCTGTCCCAGCCTACTAAAAACAGTTCCTCTTGACAAACAGATTCTCCCGTGGAGATGGATGCATTCAGACAGGTGCTTTCAAGATCTGATGTCATAAATATTAAATCATTCAATTCTCTTTGCTTTGAGTTCATGCTTAAGTAAACTTTGATTAAAATATAGCTTTCCCTATAGTTTTTCTATAAGAAGAAAATTTCAGGGTAGGCTTCCAAGAACATTTATTATAGATTAAGAACTCTATATACCTCAATCTCCTATAAATTTAGTCTGTGTAAATCAGGTACTCCCGTCCGGCATTGATAAGAGGGTTTTTGGACTTGCCAAATGAGAAGCCAGACCCTGATCTAGAGTGAGTTCGCCTAGGCAGCCTACCAGCCTACCTCTCGTGGAGATAGACCAACCTCATTCTCCACTGTTGGGCAGAATTTCTGCAGATCTTCTGTAGGATGTGTCCTGACCAAACTTCAATTACATTGCAATTGAAGAAATGAAAGCCCAGACTATGAAAGTGGCTTGACAAAGGTTACAGGCAAATTTGGCCTCTTGCCAAGTATCTCTTCCTTCCACTACGTGGTATGGTCTCATAATACACCATAATCCTTGGAAAACTGAGGAATAACTCAACAAATCTTATCTAACTATCAGAAACAAAACTCCTAGTTTGGTAGTCGAATCCCTATTCTGGTACCTCAGTGAATGATGGGTCTATGTGTCATTTAGTGCACCCTGTATTCTTTTTCTTCTTTCTGATGGAGTCAGGACTTGGAAAATTCCTACTCCATCTTTCAGGACCCACCCCATTTGTCCATTTTCAAAGCCTTCCAACCTCTCTAGGACTAATCCAGTAGGATTAGCTTACTCCCTCTTTGGCCCCATTCATATCACTGGTATTTACATATCACATGCTATTAAATATCTACATACCTATCTTATTGCCTGGTAAGACATGAACTTGTCTAGGAGAGTAACCACAGTTGTTTGTCTCTGCATACGAGCAGTCATCACAGAGTCTGCCACTTAGTAATGTCACAGTAAAGGAAGGGATGGATTGGGAGAAAGAGGGAAAGGAGGGAGGGCAGGAGAGAGGAAAGACACTTGAGTGCATCTCCCACAGGGAGAGGCTTCTGTTTTCTCGATAGCAGTTACTGAGATTACATGAGAAGAGGAAGGGGCAGAACATGGAAGCAGAACCACATACACGGCTCAAAACAGCTTTAATTTTCAAGGCTGATTTGGAAGACCCTGCCTTATTTTCTCTTCCTATTACCTTATACAATGCAAATACAATTATAAATTATTTGAATTTTCCTTCACGTTCCACATATTAAATAGTAATATCCTTAGAATACTGGAGGCACTGGGGAGGACTTTTTTGCTCGTGGTTACACAGATGCTAATAAATAACTGTCATTTCTCCAAAGTGACCTGATGTCAAAGCTGAAGGGTAGTTGGTTCCAGTGGTAACTGAGATGCTGCATCAGTTGAACAGATGGAAAAGAATCAAAGTGTATGCTTGGGAAGAGGTCCTTATGACATTCAGTGTCAGAGACAACAGTGGATGTTAATCCAGCAGAACTAATTCTATAGTGGGGAGTGAAATATTATTTAATCAGCAGTGCTTCATACATAATTCAATTAACTGCCTTCACTCATCAGTATTAACGAGAACGGGAGCCTGGATTAATGTACAAGAGCCTCATAAAGGAGCTCCCAGCCTACCTAAGTGCTGCCAAAACTTAATAAAGTCCTGCCAATCAAATCCTGGTATCTGGACGCAGTGCATCAGTGCACTGATATTACAAATTATCCCAAGCACTTCTCATTGTTTCCTAATTCTTTAATTATGCTGATCTCTGCACTAAAATGTTTAATTAGCGTACAGGGGGAAGCGAGTAAGATTGCCTGCTGCTTCCTTGACTGTCGGTATTTAGTGTCGAGTAAACAAAATCGAATTTTATTGCAAATAATTTAAAATGGCAAGTTCTGCTTTCTTCTGTCTGTAAGTCTCAGTAATTGAATAGGAGACAGCAAGTGGGGTTTTAACAAACGAAAAGGCTGCTTTTATTTTGAGAGGATCTGGAGGACGCCAGAATCCTGGGTACACCTCTGTCCACTACCTGGTCATCTTTTAATTCAGCTTCTCAATGTCAGGAACCTTAATTTTGTCCCATTGTCCTCTGAGTCAGGTATTGGAGAAGAATGAATGATACTAACAAACAAGTAACCAGGGCCACTTGAAAGTACCAAGAGATTATCGGTCCCCTGGATTTTTCAAGATGAGTGAATACCAGCCTGCACATTATGGTCGAGTTTGTATTTTAGAGAATTGGTAAAGGACTGTGCCTGATGTGTTTTAAGACCATGCCTGAAATTAGAGAATGAACAGCAATCAGTCCGGTCTTTAGAACTTTTGTTTAATTTATAAGTTTTGTGCACTGGCTGTGTAATGGGAACTGGGCTAGGCTATAGGTGTAGAGAGAGAAAAGATAGTTCCAGATGTCAAAAAAAAAGCATAATTCTACCGGAAGAGACAGATAAACGTGCAGAGAAAAATAATGAGGAGGACAATGATGGTGATGGTGATGATAGATCCAACTATTTAGCCATTAGCTCGATATCAGCCCCATTATATATTTTATTTTACTTAATCCTCATAAGCCTGTAAGAGAGATACTATAAGTCCATTTTTACAGAAAGTAAAAATGAACCTTACAGACTTAACAAGAGAGTGGTTGCCTCAGAGGGAAGAGGAAGGGAACAGGGTTGAAAAGTTTATGATTGCATCTGAAACATTTATAGATCACTAGAAACCAGAACTTGAATAATATGACCTGAGGTCAACATTCATGAAATCTGCGTGGTAGAGACATGGAGGTTTTACTTCCCTGTACGTTTGAAGTGTTTTGTAATAACACCCAATTTGCAGGAAGTGAGGTCAGATCTGTGATGGAGGATCTCAGGGTAAGACAAGAGGGGAGAGCTGGATTGGTGACCAGACTGTGGGGTTCACAGACCTTGGGGGTGCCTGTCATCAACAAAAAGGCCTTTATTGAGGACCTGTTCATTCCTGGCATTGTATGAGATGCCCAAGAAGGAAAATGAAATGACCCAGACACTATCTGTTCACTATTGTGTTGGTAAGTAAATACAGTAGAGAATTGCAAACAAATGGTGTTTAGCATGAAATGCCTCTGAAGGCTAAATGTATCTCGGAGGGGGGTGGTTGGCCATTGAGAGACCTAAAATACTGATACTGTCTAAGCCTCAAAACTCCTGTAGTTAAGTAGGAAAGGATTGCAGGGGGATGATAATGTGATATTATTCACTGGGTGCCAGGCTCTGCACTATATTTTTTCGTATCTTTTGCTCTCTGTTAATGTTCTTAGAAGCTTCTGGCACTAAGTAAAAGTGCCACATTATTATAAGTGAAACCTGAAGTTTATAGTAAACTTGTCCATGTTTACATATTGAAGCAAAATAAGGCACAAAGAGTCTAAGTATGTTGCCCAAGGGCACACAGCTTTTAAATGGTGGAAGGTATATCACACCATAGCCATCTCTACACATGCTCATAAAGGAACAGACTCTTCTCCCTCTTTTGGGGGGTCTGCCATTGTTGGAGCAGATACTGAGGCCATCTGTGAGGCAGGTGGTTCTCCTGACTTGGCAGCGTCTCTGTGGAAAAGCAGCTGTTGTTGGCAGCCAGCTTGAGATTCTAGCAAGGGGCACAAGGTGCTTCCCTACCCACAACTCCATGTCCTGGAGAGCATTTCAGCCATGTCAGTGTGGCCAGGTGAGGAACAGGGAGTCCAAAGTGCCAAAGGAACAACTGGTCCCTTTCCCAAGGGCAGGCGTTTTAACTGAGAAAATATAAATGGCATCGGACTGATTAAATTAGAGCAAAAAGCAAGAGAACCTGAAAAGGTTCGATACTGGATGTACAATAAAAATTATCCCCTGGATACTCGATCTTCCTACTTTCTCCCTTAAATCTCCTACTTACTCTATGGTCATTTCATGAGTTTTCACAGCTGCCACTCATAGAACTCAGACCAGATTATCATTTAGACCAAATTCATCTTCTAAATATTTAGGAAGAAACATTTCTTAAGCAAAAGTTGGGTTTGGATATTATCCATAACTTTTGTCAATATGAAAGCCCATTTGTTACTCCAATTTCAAAGCCTTCTCAACTTCTCAAAGTAAGATTAGTCACTTTGCTTAATATTAATCCAAAATAATAGAAACAAAACTGGTGCTTGGGCCACAGCCTACCACATTGTCATATCGTATCCACTAGCATTCATAAAATGGGGATTGTGAGTAATGGAAGCATGCATGATGACACTACAGGCATTTGGTCCTGGAAGGTCAGCCCTAGTAGGAGAACAGGCAGGAGTTCTCCTTCCCTTCCTTCCAAAAACATTTAGTGTATTATGTAAGTGTTATGGAGCAACACTTGTGTAAAATACAGTAAATGTCCTTGAAGAGCTGGATGTAGAAGAGACAGATATGTAAACAGATCATTATCGGTTAAGATGTAGGACTCTGGAGGCAGACTAATTGGTTTTAGAACCAGTCCCACCACTTACTAGGTAGTGTTGGGCACTTAGACCAAGGTGAGTCCTGGGTTGGGTGATCATGAGCACAATATGTAACTTTTCAGTGCCTCTGTTTTCTCCTCTGGAAAATGGGCATGCTGGACTTGTAAAGTCTTAGCACAAGGTAATAAGCACATAATAAATGCTGCTTGGAGAAACGATGGAGATGAGGCAAGAGAGATTAGTGGCAGGAAATAAGTTAGGGAACCACTGCAGAAATTCTAGAGGAAGATTGAGTTGGAAACATGTAGTCTTGCTATTCAACATGTGGTCTATAGATCAGCATCATTTGACAGTTTGTTAGAAACAGATTCTGATTCAATAGGTGCAGGGTGGGAACTGGGATTGTGCATTTCTTACGAGTTCCTCAGTGACGTCAATGCTGCTGGCCTGTAGACCATACTAGGTCTAGAAAGAACTTCATTGTCCAGTATGGTAGGAGCCAGCCACAAGTGTCTCTAGAGCCCTTGATATGAGTATGAGTTGAGATGTGGTATAATTGTGAAAGGCACCAGACTTCAAAGACTTCAGGAAAAAAGATTAAATGGCTCAGTTATATTTTTATTGATTGTGTGTTGAAATAGTAATACTTTGGACATGCTGTATTAAATAAAATGTTATTGAAATGAATTTCATTTTTAATTTTTTTTCAGTATGCCCACTAAGAAATTTTCAATTATATAGGCGGCTCCCACTGTATTTCTATTGGACAGTGCTACTCCAGAACATTTCACCAACAGATTTTCCTGGAACATGGGCATCTCCTTAAGCATTTTCCCTAGGAGCTGACTTTAGTAGGAAGGTAGACATGAAGAATGTGTACTCCTGAGTAAGAGTAAGGGGCCTGATATTTTTTAGTATAACTTTCATGATCTCATTTCTTATTACTATGGTATTGCTATTTATTACAGAACAGTTTTGGAAGCTCGAAACAGAAAAACCAAAATTAAATCCCCCACAAACGCACTGCATCAAAGCAACCACTGCTCACACTCGGTTTTATATTTGTTCAACATTTTTATGCATTTTAGGTATACTTTTTAATCTTTTAGAAGAATCTTTCTTCACTGGCACTCTGGAAACCATCCTCTCTCAGTTTTCTCCTCACTCACCAGTTGCTACTTTTCATTTTCTTTCCTCGTTTCTCTTCATCCACCCCACCTACTGGACTTGCATGTTTAAAATGTTTCTCAGAACTAATGTGTCTAAAACCCAACTCCTGATTCTTGATTTCTGTCTCTTATCTAGACTTTCTTTTGTGTGTGTCTGTGTGTGTGTGTGTGTGTGTGCGCACGTGCATGGGTGTGTGTGGTTGCCCTAATGTTTGCAAAATACATTTATGATTAATTCAGGTCCACTTTCAAATAACAAACACTATACCACTTCATGGGTAATGCAAGCACCTCACGCTATTCCCTATTCCTACCCCTCATCCCTCACTTCTGTCATTGATTCATTTCATTTACTCACAGGTCATAATCACTAACTACATGATTGCTAGCATTATTGTGACCAAGCTGTTATTTCTTAAAGTTATTAAGGATAAGAAAACTAAAAGATTTTGTTTTATCTTCATGCATTCCTCTCTGACGCTCTTCCTTTCTTTATGTAGTTCTGAGTTTCTGACCTATATCATTTTCCTTTTTCTAAGGAACTTCTTTTAATACTGTTTGCAAGGCAGATCTGCTGACAACAAATTCCCTCAAGTTTTGTTTTCTTTTTGAATTACATTTTTAGGTATTTGTGCTTTACTCCTTTCCTCGGTGAATAATCTACTTTTGTATTTTTATTGTTGCTGTATCTTTTTTTATTAACATATAATGTATTAGTTGTTTCAGGGGTACAGGTCTGTGGTTCATCAGTCTTACACAATTCACAGCGCTCACCATAGCGCATACCCTCCCCAATGTCCATCACCGCACTGTATCTTTTTTTTAAGATTTATGTATGTATGTATGTATGTATTTGAGCAGGGGGAAGGAGCAAGTGGTTAGGGGGGCAGAGGGAGAGGGAGAGAGAGAATCTCAAGCAGACTCCATGCTGAGTGTGGAGCCAGACTCAGGGCTTGAGCTCATGACCCTGAGATGATGACCTAAGCTGAAACCAAGAGTCAGGCACTCAGCCCACTGAGCCACCCAGGCACCCCACTCTATCTTTTTCTCCATAGAACAAATTCTCAGATTTCGTCCTTAAATCTGTAGTTTTTCTGGGGGAGATTTTCAATAAATGTTTGTTGAATGGACTTTTCAGTAAATCTTTTCATGCTATCTATTTTTTGCTCTTTTTATATTTTCTGAGGTTATGATTTATTCATCAAATTTTCTAAACTTTTCTCTAAGTGGACCTTAAGATATGCTTCGTAGGTCAAATATATACTATTGCAGTCACTTTATAGATAATCTTCAATGAACTTTTTGACGTAAGAACTGGTAGAGGGATTTAATTCTGAATAGCTATTATTGTTACTGTTTTAACTAATTATACATTAAAATGTGTGTGTGTGTGTGTGTGTGTGTGTGTGTGTGTATAAAAGGTACTTGTGGCCTAAAAACATATGGTAAATTTTTGTAAACATTTCACGTGTACTAAAATAGAAAGTATTTGCAGAGTGTAGAATTATACACACACAAACACATACACTTATTAGATCAACTTTTTCAATTATGTTGTTTACATGCTCCATTTTCTTCCTTTGGTTTTTTATCAGTCAAAAACTGAGAAAAAAATATGAAATTCCCCTCTACTACATTGTTTCCTTAACTTTCTCCCTAAAGTTTCCTGGCATTCTGTCATTTTGCTTTAGGTATTTCAGTGCAATGTTATTCAGTACATAAAAGTTCAAAACAGTCATGGTTCCAATTCTGACTTTACCCGTGAAATCATCTCCTCTTTTCATTTTAATGCTTTTTGCCTTAAATCCAACTCGGTTTGCTTTTCATATTGTGATATTGACTTTCTTTTTGTCTGCATTTCGCTTTGTGTATTTGTGTCCATCATGTTATTCCTTGAAATTGTATACATTATTATAGATGGGTAGATGTGCATTTTTTGGTGAAATCATGCAGTGCTTTTATTAAGTTAGCCAGTGAATGGACCCAGAAGCCACTAAGGTTGAGAAGTACTAGAATAAAATAATTTGGGGAAAACTAACTAAAGGGTAACATCTATGATAGTCAAACTAATCACAGTCAATGCTCATATAGAGACTTTAGGCTGGGAATGTTTGCCAAGGAGAACAGAAGTCAAGGCTCTCCTACCAAAGTAGGTAAGGAAATTCTACCACCCTGTTACGTGGCAAGCTTCTCCGTCTCTGAGCTCTAGGCTTTATATACAATGGGCTCTTTCTGCTTTTGATGTAATGGATTTTGTCTTCACTGTCCTCACCAGTCCAGTTTCTTTCTGCCATGGATGATATTTTGCTTCACCTACACATATCCTGCTTTTCTTAATCATCGTTCACCATATTCCAGCCACAAAGCTTCTGTAGTAATTACAGAGCCCAATAATCCAGGAGAACATAGCAGCACAAGTGCCCCAGAAAACTGTCTTACAAAATGTTCTTTTGACCTTGCAGAAAAACAATGAGCCATCCAGACAGTGAATGTACTACTAAATGTTCTTGATTTGTTGGCATAGCTTAAAATTTATATATATGTACTTAGCTTAAGCTAAGTTTATATATGTGTACTTAGCTTAAGCTATTGTACATATTTATGTATATATATTTGTATATATAGTTAACCCTTGAACAACATGGAGGTTAGGGGTGCAAATCCTTCCTTAATCTGCACATAATTTTTGACTACCCCCCCAAACATAACTACTAATAGCCTACTGCTGACTGGAAGCTTTACCAATAACATAAATAGTTGATTAACACATATTTTGTATGTTATATATATTCTATGCTGCATTCTTATAATAAAGTAAGCTAGAGAAAAGGAAATGTTATTAAGAAAATCATAAGGAAGAGAAAATACATTGCACTACTGTGTTGTATTTATCTAAAAGAAAGTCCATGCATAAGTGGACCCACACAGTTCAGCAACTGTGTTGTTCAGGTGTCAACCGTGTGTGTGTGTGTGTGTGTGTGTGTGTGTGTGTGTGTGTGTGTGTGTGTGTGTGTGTACACAGTTATGAAGATGTGAATGAATAACCAGTAATCATTGACTTCTGGTTCCATTGTTGAGTAACTAGACCTTCTTATTGCTGGAGCGTTGCTGAAATTTTATCTAATTATAGTATTCTTTTCATGCTTGATGTGTAGCCACAGACAATGTCTTATTTTGTTTTGCCTTTGCATAAGATTTTAAATCAGTAAAAAGTAAACAAATAAGAGGCAAAATACATATGCAATCATCTAGCAAAAAACTAGAGGAACTGGACCCATGAAAACAAATAAGGACTGCCATCCATTTACAGAGTTATTTAAGTAGAGTAGATTATTGCAGATTCAAGAGACAGAGAAGAGGCACTTTAGGTACAGGTAATTTATTGAGATTTCTATGGTACTTTTGATATTGCACACTATAGTGGAAGAAATCAGTCAAACAAATCAGAAAGCCTGATGTGAGAGAGATTGTGTATTTTAATCCCCAATTTGTTTCTAGGAGAGAAAGAAAAGTTATTCATGATGGCAGGAAGCACTCTCTGTTATGAATGTCCTAGGTAGGAATATAGCTTGAAAAGTGTTCAGGTTTCCTGATGCCCAGAAAGCTGACAGGGAACATTAAAAGATGAGTAATCTGGACAGAGTTAGTTTCATGGTGGATAAATGACATACTCTATTAAGGATGACCAGATATAAAACACGGAAGAGTTTGGAATCAAGAAAATAGAAAAAAATATATCATTTCCTATGGCAAAATTGAAAGCCAACTCTGAGATGTGAAACCAGATTAGGCTGGAGATAAAAGCAATATTACTGGGGTAAAAAAAAAAAGTTTAAAGAAATCCAAAACAACTGAATGTTTTGAGCTAGAATACCTTCATGAAGTTGACACCTAATCAGATCATATGGTTGACAGTGTTCCAAAATCTCTACTTCACATAGTTGATTTGGCCCTTATCAAATAGTTATTTAGCACCTATTGTGAGCTAGTCCACAAGGACACAAAGATGGATATTACAAAGTGCTTCCCTCAGTGAGTTCCCTATCTTCTGGAAAAGACAGAGATATGAGCACATATATTTAAAGTACCTAAAGTTGGTGAAGTAATTGATTGGGAAGAGGTTGTGGTATTCGCACAGGCTTGAGTGAAGAGTAGGACTTTAACCTGCAGAGAAAAGGGGAAAGAACATTCCAAACAGAGGAAAAGAGAGGAAAAAGCACAGTAAGTCTTGAGTACCATGCATAGCTTGGAATAGCTTTTGCAGTTATAAATCAGTACAAGCAAATGTTGACTATAGACCTGGAGTCTCTTTTAGTATTTTCTCTTCTCAGTGCTTTATCCTTGAAGGTTTGAATGAATCGGGCATTACATTTCTCTCCCTGGATACCTTTAACTCATAGATGCAAAATGCTCTATAATATTTGACAGAATATAACTGAATACATGGATAGACCCTGATTGTGTAATTTCAGTCCATCGAGAAACTGAGCACATTGTAGTTGGTAACGGTGATGAGAATCTTTCCTACTTACCTGCCTCCCGGGCCACCCCAGTTAGATTTTCATGGGAGGTTTGTACACAATGGATGTGCTGGCGGATATTAGATACCAGGATAAGCAAGCACTGAAAGACACAAGACCTGTACTATTTCTGCATCATTTTTTCCTCGATGTGTACCTAGCCACCATAGTTCTAAGCATTGGAGGTAAGAGAGAGGAAAAGTTCAAAGGAATTTTTATAGCCTTACAGTGAATTATAAGTTAAAATTCATGATTGGGACTCTAGCTCTACCTCTGGTCTTGTTTCATTGCTTGTAAGGCTGAGTGGCAATTTTCCAAGCATGCTTTAAGTCCTTAATACCTTTACAAGTATTATGTTCTGCTTACCTGTGGAATGGGTTAGGAAAAAGAGACAATAAGTAAATTCAGTTGGTTTTTCTGAATCCAGCCCATTCCTTCTTAACATTTAAATGAGTTCTTTTGTCTTAACAGATCTATCCCCAGTGGCCAGACCAATGTCAGTATAGACAAGATCTGCTCCTTTCAATATTTAATGTACATCTCAGCAACAGAAAGAAAAGAAAAAAGAAAAAGAAGCTAAATACTGTCTGGGGGCAGGCAGAAGTAAATATCCACTTTTATCACTAATCACATGTATATGTAGCCTTTTAAAATCTTGAGATATAATGTATGTTCAGTAAAATGCATATACCTGCCCTCTAAAGCTTAGTGAGTTTTGACAAGCATGAACCCCTATATAACACGCCCCCATCAGAAGCCATTTTTGTCACTCCAGAAAGTGTCTTGGTGTACCTTCCCCATCAATTGTGTCCCTCCCCTACCAAAAAGAACTAGTGTTCTGATTTCTTTCATCATACTTTAGTTTTGTCCCCTTTAGAATTTCATACAGTGGAGTCAATTAGTATGTACTCTTTCCAGCTTGACTTTTTTACCCAACGTCATGTTTTTGAGATTCATTCGTACTGCAGCATGTCACAAGTAGCTGTTTCCCTTATGCATTTGGACAATATTTCATTGTATAACTGTCCCGGCTTGTTGTTTCTCCTGTTGATGGTCATTTGGGATATTTCCAAATGATGAATGAGATTGCTGTGAACACTGATGAACAAATCTTTACGTGAACATATCTTTTCATTTTTCTGGAATACATACCTAAGAATGAAAAGGCTAGATCATATGATGGCTATATGATTAACCTTTTAAGAAGCTACCAGAACTTCTTATCAAGTGATAAGATATTTTATACTTACACTAGTAGTGTGTGGGTGTTAGAGTTGCTACACCTTCTCTCTAGCATTTGGTATTTCTAGGGTTTTTAATTTTATCAATTCTATTGGGTGGGTAGTAGTAACCCACTGTATTTTTTATTTGCATTTCCCTGATGACAAATGATGTGGAACACTTCCATGTGTGTATTATCCATTTCTTTATCACGCTTGTGAGGTGATTGTGCAAGTTATCCCCCCATGTTTTTAAATTGGGTTGTTTGTTTTTGTACTATTGGGTTATTTACCTACTATGGATACATTAATTGAATTAAATTAACGGAATTTTGTGTATTTAACCAACCTTGAATTCCTAAACATTACATTGAACTTAACTCTAAATATTTTATGATATTGTCAATGGTATTTTTTTATTTTTATTTTTTCAAACACTTATTGCTATTATATGGAACCCAGTTGCTCGTTTTATACTGGTTTTATCCATAATGTTGATAAATTCACATTTTAGCTTGTCAGATAAAAATCCTTTGTCAGGATATATGTTTTGCAAATATTTTTTCCAATCTATTACTTGCCTATTCATTTTCTCAACCAGGTCTTTTTATGAGCAGAAGATTTTTTATTTTGATGAATTTTTTTCCTTTAATGATTCGTGCTTTATTGTGTACTATTGAAGAAAACTTTGCTTAGCATATGTTCAAAAATATTTTCTGCTCTGATTTTTAGTTTTAGCTAGTCTATGATTTGCCTAAAATTAATTTTTGTTCATGAGATGAGGTAGAAGTTGAAATTGGTTTTCCCCATATGAATATCTAGTTGTATCAGGACCATTTGTTGAAAGGAGTTTTTCTACAAACTGAGGGTTCTAGAGGGGAGGGGTGTGGGGGGATGGATTAGCCTGGTGATGGGTATTAGAGAGGGCACATTCCACGTGGAGCACTGGGTGTTATGCACAAACAATGAATCATGGAACACTACATCAAAAAAAAAAAAAAAGGAGTTTTTCTTTTCTTTTCTTTTCTTTCTTTCTTTTTTCCTATTGCATTGTTTTGGTGCCTTTGCCAAAAAAAAAAAAAAAAAGGAAAAATCAAGTCTACATATAAGTGTAGCTCTATTTCTGGAATCTCAGTTCTGTTCCATTGATCTGCTTGTTTATATTTATGTCAATATCTCATGATTTTGATTATTGTAGCTTTATACTAAGCTTTGAAATTCTCCAACTTTGTCCTTTCTCAGAATTTTTTTGGGTATTCTAGATTCTTTGCTTTTCTATATAAATTTGAGAATCAGCTTGTTTTTTTCTGTTAAAAATACAAACCCACAGGACTTTGATTAGAAATGCATTGTTGAATCACAGATCTGTACTTCTGAAACAAATAATGTAAGATCTGTTAAGAAAAAAGAAAAAGAAGAAGATAGCAGGAGGGGAAGAATGAAGGGGAGTAAGTTGGAGGGGGAGACGAACCATGAGAGATGATGGACTCTGAAAAACAAACTGAGGGTTCTAGAGGGGAGGGGGGTGGAGGGATGGGTTAGCCTGGTGATGGGTATTAAGGAGGGCACGTTCTGCGTGGAGCACTGGGTGTTATGCACAAACAATGAATCACGGAACACGACATCAAGAACTAATGATGTAATGTATGGTGATTAACATAACAATAAAAAATTTTTAAAAAAGAAATGCATTGAATCTTTAGATCTATATGAAAAGATTTTTTAATAACATTGAGTCTTCCAATCCCAGAGCATGATACATCTTTCCATTTACTGAGGTCTTCTTTAGTTTCCCTCCGCAGTGTTTTAAGTGTCAGCATAGAGCTCTTCCACAGATTCCATTAAATTTAACCCTAAATATTTTATCATTTGGATGATATCGTTAAGTGGTATTTTGGTTTTTATTTTTCTAAATGTTTATTACCAATACATAGGAACTCAATTACTTTTTCCTGTATTGGTTTGTATCTATGGTATTGATTAATGCACTTTTTAGTTCATTGGGGATTTTTTTTGTAGATTTCTTAGGATTTTATATGTACACAATCATGTCATTTGTAAATTAAGATGGCTTTATTTCTTCCTTTGTAATCTGTGTGCTATTTACTTATTTTATTGCACCATCTAGGATCTTCAATAAAGTATTCAAATAAAAGTACTGCTAATGGACTTTTTTTAAATCTTAGGGAGTGTTTAATATTTTATAATTAAGTGTGATATTAGCTATAGGTTTTTCAGCAGATGCATTTTACTAGGTTGAAGACATATCCTTCTATTCATAGTTTGCTGAGAATTTTTCAATGAGAGAGTATTGAATTTTATTTAAAAAAATTTTTGTGGCACTTGAAATGATCATATGCATTTTCTATTATAAACTTTTAATGTGGCAGTTATATTAATTGAATTTTGTGTGTTTAACCAACCTTGAATTCCTAGAGTAAGCATCACTTAGTCATTATATATAATCTTTAAAAAAATATTACTGGGTTTTGGGGCACCTGGGTGGCTCAGTTGGTTAAGCGTCTGCCTTTGGCTCAGGTCATGGTCCCAGGGTCCTGGGATTGAGCCCCACATCGGGCTCCTTGCTCAACAGGGAGGCTGCTTCTCCCCTGCCTGCTGCTCCCCCTGCTTGTGCTTGCTCTCTCCCTCTCTCTGTCAAATAAATAAATAAATAAAATCTTTAAAAAAAAATTACTGGGTTTTGTTTACTAATACTTTAGTAAGAATTTTTATGTATTTTTATGTATTATGTATTTACTAATACTTTAGTAAGAATTTTTATGTATAAGAAACATTTTTTTCCTATAATGTCTGTGTCTAGATTTGGTATCAACCATATGCTAACCTCGTAAGCTTAACTGAAATGTGGTTTCATCTCCACTATCTTCTGCAAAAGTACCTATAAAACGGATATCATACATTTCTTAAAGATTTTATAGTATTTATCAGTAAAGCTTTTTAGGCCTGAGTGGAAAATTTTTAATTAAAATTAAATTTCCTGAATGGATACAGGATTAATCACACTTCCTATTTCTTATTGTATCAATTTTGCTAAATTTTGCTTCATGGGATTTGTTAATTTTATCTAAGTAGTATAATTCATTGTCATAAAGTTGTATATAATGCTCTTTTATTATCTTTATAATGTCTGTACTGATTATCCTTTTTTGAAATACAATATTGAAGATTACTCATTTCACCATCAAGAAGGTAGGAAAGGTGGAAATGAAGGGCAGACAGAACACATAGAAAACAAACATGAAATAATGAATAGAAACTTTAGAAAATATAAACATGGCATATTTAATCTAAACTTATAAATGATAATATTAAGTGTAATTGGACTAAATTCCCCCATTTAAAAGACAAAGACTGTCAGACTAGATAAAAAAGCTAGGGTCAACTATTTGCTGTTTATAAGAAAACTTTTTAAACATATAGGCACAGACAGATCAAAAGTAAAAGGATGGAGAAAAACATATTATGCAAACATTAATCATGAGAAAGCCAATGTAGTTATATTAATATCTGACAAATTGGACTTCAGCGAGTAATGCAGTATCAGGGATAATGAGATTTTATAATGTTAATAGTAACAATTCATCAAGAAGACATACGTCTTAACTGTGTACTAATTTCCTAAGAAATTTCCTACTTTCTTGATGGTGAAATGAGTAATCAGCTGATTTGAAATTTTTTTTTAAATTTTATTATGTTATGTTAGTCACCATGCAATACATCATTAGTTTTTGATGTGGTGATCCATGATTTCATTGTTTTCATATAACACCCTGAGCTCCATGCAGTACATGCCCTCCTTAATACCCATCACCGGGCTTACCCATCCCCCTACCCCCCTCCCCTCTAAAACCCTCAGTTTGTTTCTCGGAGTCCATAGTCTCTCATGGTTCATCTCCCCCTCCGATTTCTCCCCCTTCATTTTTCCCTTCCTTCTCCTGATGTCCTCCATGCTCTTCCTTATGTTCCACAAATAAGTGAAACCATATGATAATTGATTTTCTCTGCTTGACTTATTTTACTTATCATAATCTCCTCCAGTCCCATCCGTGTTGATGTAAAAGTTGGGTATTCATTCTTTCTGATGGCTGAGTAATACTCCATTGTATATATGGACCACATCTTCTTTATCCATTCATCTGTTGAAGGGCATCTCGGCTCTTTCCACAGTTTGGCTATTGTGGACATTGCTGCTATGAACATTGGGGTGCATATGGCCCTTCTTTTCACTACATCTGTATCTTTGGGGTAAACACCCCGTAAAAGGTATTCAAATTGGCAAAGAAGAAGTCAAACTCTCTCTCTCTTTGCAGATGACATGATAGTTTATGTGGAAAATCCAAGACTCCACCCCCAAATTACTAGAACTCATACAGCAATTCAGTAATATGGCAGGATACAAAATCAATGCACAGAAATCAGTTGCTTTCTTTTACACTAACAATGCAACTGTAGAAAGAGAAATTAGAGAAATGATTCCATTTACAGTAGCACCAAAAACCATAAGATATCTCGGAATAAACCTAACCAAAGAGGTAAAGGATCTATACTGTAGGAACTACAGAACACTCATGAAAGAAATTGAAGAAGACACAAAAAGATGGAAAAATATTCCATGCTCATGGATCGGAAGAATAAACATTGTTAAAATATCTATGCTGCCCAGAGCAATCTATACCTTCAACGCCATCCTGATCAAAATTCCAATGACATTTTTTCAAAGTGCTGGAACAAACAATCCTAAAATTTGTATGGAATCAGAAAAGACCCTGAATCACCAAGGAAATGTTGAAAAAGAAAAACAAAGCTGGGGGCATCACATTGTCTGATTTCAAGCTATATTATAAAGCAGTGATCACCAAGACAGCCTGGTACTGGCACAAAAACAGACATATAGACCAATGGAACAGAATAGAGAGCCCAGATACGGACCCTCATCTCTATGGTCAAATAATCTTCGACAAAGCAGGAAAAAATATGCAATGGAAAAAAGACAGTCCCTTTTCAATAAATGGTGCTGGGAAAATTGGACAGCTATATACAGAAGAATGAAACTCGACCATTCTCTAACACAATACACAAAGATAAACTCAAAATGGATGAAAGACCTCAATGTGAGATAGGAATCCATCAAAATCCTAGAGGAGATCATAGGCAGTAACCTCTTTGACCTTGACCACAACAACTTCTTTCAAGATTCATCTCCAAAGGCTAGTGAAGCAAAAGCAAAAATGAACCTTTGGGACTTCATCAAGATAAAAAGCTTCTGCACCGCAAAGGAAACAGTCAACAAAACAAAGAGGCAACCCACAGAATGATACTACAGATAAAGGGCTGGTATCTAAGATCTATAAAGAACTTCTCAAACTCAACACCCAAAAAAAACAAATAAGTCAAAAAATGGGCAGAAGACATGAACAGACACTTCTCCAAAGAAGACATACAAATGGCTAACAGACACATGAAAAAATGTTCATCATCATTAGCCATCAGGGAAATTCAAATCAAAACCACATTGAGATACCACCTTACACCAGTTAGAATGGCAAAAATTGACAAGGCAAGAAACAACAAATGTTGGAGAGGTTGTGGAGAAAGGGGAACCCTCTTAAACTGTTGTTGGGAATGCAAGTTGGTACAGCCACTTTGGAAAACAGTGTGGAGGTGCCTCAAAAAATTAAAAATAGAGCTACCCTATGACCCAGCAATTGAAACTTTTCATCAAATTTGGAAAAGTTTAATCATTAATTCTTCTTAATATGTTTTGCCTAATCTCTCTCTCTTGTCCTTCTGGTACTTCAATTACACATATTAGACTGCTTGATGTTGTCCCACAATTCACTAAGGCTCTGTTCCCTTTTTCAAGCTTATTTTTCTTTTTGAGCTTTAGTTTATATAGAGTCTTTCATCCTGTCTTCAAGGTCATTAATCTTTTCTTTTGCATTGGCCATCTACTTTTAAGGTCTTCTAATTTTTTTTATTTTATTGTAATTTTCTGTTGTAGAATTTATATTTTTGTAGTTTTTCTTTGCTGAGATTCTCAATCTTTTTTTTTAAATGAATCTATTTATAATAACTACTTTTATTTTTTAAGATTTCATTTCTTTATTTGAGAGAGAGTAAGGAGAAGGGAAGAGAGGAAAGAAGAGGGAAAGGGAGGGAATCTCAAGCAGACTCCATACTGAGCATGGAGCCCGAAGCAAGGCTCAATCTCACAATCCTGAGATTATGACCTGACCTGAAACCAAGAATTGGACGCTCAACCGATGGAGCCACTCAGGCACCCCTATAATAGCTACTTTTAAAGTCTTTACCTCCTAAATACAACATCATTGGCATATCTGAGTCTGTTCATATTGATTCCTAGTTATGTGTTATATTTCCCTGCTTCATTTTCTAGTAATTTTTTATTATATGCTGTAGGTGTATTTGACTCATGTTTAGACCTTACACATTATTGTCTTTAAACAAAATTGATTCTTTTTTCTGGAAAGTAAATAACTGAAGAATCAGCTTTATGCTCTGAGGGCTGTTTGGGGCTTCATTAGGATAAATCTAAAGGATATGTTAAGGCTAATGTAGCCATACTCTTTAATTGTAATTTTTGTGAAATTTTAACTGAATGCTTGGGGCATTTAAGGACATATTCCCACTCTGAATGACAGAACTCCAATGTTTCCCCACATTAACAACCTTCAGAAACTCTATTAAGTTCACAATTCCCCAGAAGTTATTTTCTGCCAGACCTCATAAAGTTTAGCTCTGCACATGTGTAGGAGACTCTAAAGAGGCAGATTTCTGGGGCTTCTTATCTTCAGAACTCCATCCTCAACTATACGTTTCCCAGCTGAGAATGTCATTCTCTGCTTGGACTCAACTTCCCTATGTCAAGGCTTGCAGTGTGCCCTCTGGCAGAAATTCAGGGTAAATACGGAGCTCATTTTGTGTGTGTTTTTTTCTTTCAAAGATCACAGTCATGGCTCTTTTGCCAATGCCTGAAAAGAGTTGTGTCCGGGTGTATAGTTGTTTATGGCAAGAAAGTTTGTCTGATATTTATTACTCTGTTATGTCAGGAACTGAAAATCTTGATGCTTTATTAGATTTAGACTCTGTAGAATGCTGCCTCATCAGTTGGCTAGTACTCCACACACCAATTTTGCAGCATTTTGTAACCTATTTGACCAGGCAATGAAGAGTCACATCAGCCTGAAATGAAGTGACTGAAAGTCTCTCCCCATGATTCTTTATAGCTATGCTTGCAGTTTATTTTCATTTTTGTTTTGGAGGCATTTGGATGGTCCCTTATTTAAACAATCACATGCCATAGATGATGTCACACAAAACAAATTAAGCTGGTCATTATGGTCAGATTCCTTCAGTACTGCTTAATACAGTTCTGTTTTTGTGGGGTCTTTTTTCTTCATCACTTCTTGTCTTTATTTATTATTTAATTTTTCCATTTTCTTCAGAGGTAAAAACAACTCATGCGTATTTCACTTATGGCCACCTGTTATAAGACATAATTTTCAGGAATGTATGACATTTTCAAACAAGATCCTCTTTTTGCTCCCCTACTACCTTGTGCTCTTATCACAGCGTTTTAAATTTGTATCTGTTCATGAACCTGTTTCCCTCAAAGGATAGTTGCCTTCTTTAAGGCAGAAGTCTTCTCTTATTAATCTCTATGTGAGCACTACTGTTGTCCTTCAGATTTTTAGATATTCAGAAAAGTTTATGTACAAACTTAAATCAGAATATCACTTACAATCTTGTGTATTCAGGGTATAGATATAAAATCTAGGAATAAAGATTGAAGATTCATGAATATCAGTGAACATAAAGAAAAAAGGCAAATTATGATCACAGTGTTGTGTTTTCAATTGGTCTCCAAAAAGTGTTACAGTCTACAGTATGAATGAACTTTTCTAGGAGCCACCAGAAAAAAAAAAAAAAACGGGAGTGGGCCCAGAGTAAATCTCACATCTTTTTTGAGACCTTTGCTCTTTTCTTGATTCCTCAAATAGCATCCTTCCCTTATGTAACTCTCATATCACATTTTCTATAATTTCTGATTCAATATGGGTTCTATAATTGCATATGCCCATGTATTTTCCTTCCTCCAGGAGTATAAGGTATTTGAGATAAATAATTGTACTTAGATTTTTTAAAGTATCCCTTTACTTTGGTTAAATGCATAGTCTGAAAAATCAATAGATCTATAGTGGCGTTATTCTATATATAAGTAGGTAACAATAACTTTTTATTAACGTAAGATGCTGTGTAAAATATGAGTTACTTTTAAAGTGATAGACACAGAGGGGTGCCTGGATGGCTCGGTCAGTTAAGCATCCGACTCTTGATTTTGGCTCAGGTCATAATCTCAGGGTCATTAGCTCGAGCCTCGCATCAGGCTCTGCACTTGGCATGGAGCCTGCTTAAGATTCTCTGTCTCCCTCTCCTTTTATCCCTCCCCCTGCTCACACTCTCCCTCTCTCTCTAAAAAATAAATTAATAAATAAATAAAAATTAAAAGAAAAGAAGAATAAGAAAAAGAAAATAAAGTGGTAGCAGCAGAAAGCTCAAAAATATACCAGTAAATATTTCTAAACAGTTCTACTATCTTGTTAAAATTCCGTTTTTAACTAGTACTGAAAGTTAGCTAGGTAAGGGTAACTTTCATTCCCATATCAATGTTATCTGAAGTATTACAAATTCTGATAAGCAAGTGTTAATTTTCTATTGCGGTTTCTATCCAGATTGATCATCCTCAAATAATGCTGACTAAGCTTTCTCCTGCAAGAAGAAAGGGTTAGACGTCCTAAAGAATCCTTCTGTAATATGGGATCCATAGCTCACACCAGATACATTTTTATTCATCATGCCCAAGGATAAATTTAAACACAGTATCACTAGGTATTTGTTCTTCTTAGGGAAGAAATTGTTTTGTTAACAATTTGTAAGAAATTGTAGAAGTAGAATATGTTTTTCGTGCTCCTAAGCCTATGCAGGTAATAAGCATGGTTTTTGCCATTTATGGGAAATAAACTGTAAGCTCACCACTGCCTGCAAATATGCCTGTTATGTTCCAGGTTCATTTTTAGATTCTCTTCATCATTGGTCTGAGACTAATGAAGCTCTGGGTCCTTCACTACTAAATCATTTATGACAATTTTCCAAAGGAGTCAAACATCTTATCTAGAACTTATTTTATGGTATATTTTGAAATCCTTATTTAGATCACAGCGATTAACAAATTAACTCCAATTGCCATGTAATACCTATTCAAATATGGAAATTTTGGAGTAGTATTTCCTGATGTAGGTCTATGATGTAGTCAGGTCACTTTTCATCACTTCTTGTGCCTATTGCTGGTTGCTTCCTCACTCTTCTCTATTTCTATTTCAATCCTGGAATGTAGGTGTTTTGCCTATATTAGTTTATTTTTAAAAGGATCTAGGTGTAGAGCAAATAACTTATCTGTGATTTTGGATAAGAAGAATAAAACAATGAATCCTTTTAGGATAAAGGGATTTTTGAAAGCATCTTTGAAGAATTTGTCTTAGTAACTTTGGAAAGACTGATTAATTAGATCGTGAAAGGATTAATGTTTAGCATGCTTATCCTACATGAGCTGATAGTTCAAATAATTTTGAATAAGCCAAACAGTCATTTCAGCATTTGAGCAGCAATACATCTATGCTTCCTCTACAAAAATTATGCAGGGTGGTAGTAGAATCACTTTTCCTCTGTTAAAGCCATGTCGCATAAAATAAAAAATATACTTCGGTGATAACTTTAAATTCAGATTTTAGACCTCTCACTCTCTATTCCTCGTACATGGGGGGGGGGAGTAAAAATAATAAAACTAAAAAATTCCTTTTGCTGAGTGGAGGGCTTTTTTTCACCCTCCAGGAAATGCCTTTCTTTGGGTAATTCCCTTTGTTCTTTATAAGCATTTTTAATCCATACTCCCATAAAATTAAATTGAAGAATTAGACTTTCTAGATATCATAAAAGGATATTTGAGAAGATTGTGCTTTAATAGGACTTAAATGAAGTCGAGACTTAGCCTGTGCAGCTTGGAATTGGACAAGTTTTCACCCAGCCTTGCAGAGTATTTTTTTAAATTAAAGATGCTGTAAAAATTCCGTTGGGAGCACAAAATCTGCATTGGCCTGCAATGTGTGTTCCATCTCTCTTCTTCCCATTCCTTGGGCTAGGTAGCTATTCTGTGATCTGTTCCTCTACAGTCTGCTCAGTAACTCCATATGCTTTGGCTGCCTCATTGCCTCCAGTCCCCACTGTCAGAGACCCACAAAAGGAAGCAGAGGGCATCTGAGGGGCAGAAAGGGTAATTTCTCAAAGCATAATTTTTCTTATTCTGTTTCTGTTTCTTTGTTTATATTGTTTCCTTCTGCCTGGGATGGACTTTTCTGCTTCTTCCCTACTTATTCTTTAAATTCCACACAGAAGTGTCTTAAAGATTCATTCATTCATTTATCTTAATTTTAGGTCTGATCTTCATTGCTTATCATAGTACTTGGCCCACAGTCAATATCCATCTGGGTGGAAGAATGAATACATAGTTGAGTTCCAATAAGAACTGGACTGTTTCTTATGCGGTTCAGATCTATTGTTTCATTCAGTATGCTCACAGTAGTTCAGGGAAGGCATTTTAGAGGGACACCTTTCTAAAATATCTTTATTTTACCTTTTCAACTAATTATCTTCCTTACTTAACATAAAATGACTGTAGACTTTTTTTAAAAAAATGTATTTATTTATTTTACAGAGAGATAGAGCCAAAGAGCACAAGCAGGGGTAGGGGCTGTGGGAGAGGGAGAAGCAGACTACTCGCTGAGCAGGGAGCCCGATGCGGGACTTGATCCTAGGACCCTGGGATCATGACCTGGGCCAAAGGCAGATGCTTAGCCAACTGAGCCACCCAGGAACCCAAAATGATTGTAGACTTTAACCATATCTACCTCACAGCAGAAACTAGGTTGAAGTTTGATTTAATAACAAGGACAATAGCCTAGCTAAGGTGGCTACATAAAACTGACCACCACGTGTAATATTTTCATTTTCATTTTGTTCAAAATATTTTCTAATGTTCCTTGAAACTTTCTTTTTGACAGATGCATTATTTAGAAGTGTGTTATTTAACTTTCAAATATTTGTGGGGGTTTTTTTTCCCAGTATCTTTTTGTTATTGATTTCTGGTTCAATTCCACTATCATTATAGAACATACTTCATATCATTTCAGTCACTTAAAATTTCTTAAGGTTCGTTTTATGACCCGAGATCTTGTCTATCTTGGTGAATGTTCCATATACACTTGAAAAGAATGTATATTCTGCTCTTGTGTTGAATGTTCTATGTATGTCAAGTTGGCTGAGTCTTGTTAAAAACTTCTATATCCCCCCTGCTGATTTCGTGTTTACTTGTTCTATTAATTACAAAGGGGAGTGTTTTTAATCTAACTGTAATTTTTTTTGGAGTTATATTTTTATTTTAACTGTAATTTTTAATTTGTCTATTTCTTCCAGCTTCATCCATTTTTACTTTGTGCATTTTAATGCTTTGTTATTTGGTACATATACATATAAGATTGTTATGTCTTCTTGGTGAATTAATACTTTCATCATTATGTCATCCCCAGTAATTTTCCTTGTTCTGAAGTATACTTTATTTGACATTAATATAGGCCATCCCAATTCCCTTCTGAATACTGCTTGCATGGTTTGTCTTTTTTCTTATTTTTACTTTTAATGTATCTATATCATTATATTTAAGTGTTTTTCTTGCAGGCAGCATATAGTTGATTCTTAATTTTTTCAAATCTCATCATCTCTCCTTTAATTTGCCTAGTACATTTACATTTAATGTAATTATTGATATGTTTAGATTTAGGTCTGTCATTTTATTGTTTTACAGTTTGTTTGCTCTGTTTTTCATTCCTCTGTTTTTCTGCCTTCTTTTGGTTATTTGATTTTTTAGTATTCAGTTTTGCCTATTTACTTTTTGACTGTCTATAGTGTTTTAGTGGTTACTGAAATGATTAAAATATGTATAGCTATCTTTTCACAGTCTACATAGAGTTCAGATTTTACCACTTAAAGAAAAATGCAGAAAAACCACAACCATATAGGTTCTTTTATGCTCCCTCCTTTATGCTATAGTTAACAAATGTTGTGTGTCTATTAAATAAAAAGTGAAAATCCCACCACACAGTGTTATAATTTTTACCTTCAACAGTCAAACATATTTTAAAGAACTTAAGAGGGAAAAAATAAAAAGGCTGTTTACCCAGGTGGTTGCCATTTCTGTTGCTCTTCTTTCATTCCTGAAGTTCCAAGCTTCTCTTTAGTATCATTTCTCCTCTACCTGAAGAACTTTCATCATTTAGAGAAGATCAGCTGCTATGAATTCTATTAGCTTTTTCTGTCATCCAAAAATATCTTATTTCACCTTTTTTTCCTGAAGGATATTTATGGTGGGTATAGAATTCTGATTTAATGGTTCTTTGCTTTTCATCATTTTAAATAGGTTATTATACTGTCTTCTGGCTTCTGAGATTTCCATTGAATATGCTGTCATTGAACTGTTCCCCTGTATGTAAAGTGTTGGGAGTCTTTACTTGCTGCTTTCAAGATTTTTTTCTTTGCCTTTAGATTTCAGCAGTTTGATTATGATGTCTCTGCATGTGATTTTTTTCCCTTTTTCGGGTACTTTCAGACTCTTAAATCTATACATATATGGCTTTCAACCAAATTTGAAAATTTTTCAGGTTTATTTTTTCTGCACCAATCTTTTTCCTCTTTGGGATTCTAGTAACTCAAGTGTGAGACCTCTCCTACAGGTCCCTGAGGCTCTGTATGTATGTGTGTATATTAATTTTGTTTCTCTTGTTCAGAAAGGATCATTTCTACTATTTTTTTTTCAAGTTCAATGACTCTTTTTTGCTGACATTTGCACTATACTATTGAGTTTATCTGGTAAAAATTTTAGTTATCATATATTTATTTCTAAAATTTTCATTTAGTTCTCCTTTATATTTTCTCTTTCTTGCCTCAGAACTTTTATCTTTTCATTCATTTCAAAAGATTTTTTTTTCTTTTCATGGAGTATAGTTATGACTACTTTCAAAGCTTTGCCCAATAATTTCAACATATGGATCATCTCAGGGATTAGTAATTACTTGATTGTCTTTTCTTTGGAGAGTTGGTGAGATTTTTTTTCCAGGTCTTTTTATGTCTAGTAATTATATCATAGACATTTTGAGATTTATGTTTATGACTCATCCTGTTAAATTCTCTAGGTAATGTTTTCCTTTCCTTTTGTTTGTTTTGTTTTTTGTTCGTATTCTCAGATAATCAACCTGGTGTGATTCTTGCCACACCTGCCTTCTATAGGCTATGGTTTTCAAAACATCTGTAGCCCTATTCTGTCTGCTCCATATGTACACAACCCAGGGATCAACTCTTTGTTTTACCGTAATCCAGTTCTTGAAGCATTCACTATGCTCAATCACGTAATTTCAATGCATGTGCAGCTAAGTGGTGAGCCTGTGAATTCGTGCACAGATTTAGGGGCTCTTTTTCTCTACCACATTCCTCTACAGTCCTCAGGATTCCTGTCCAGTCTCCAGGGTTTCTTAAAAGTCTGAGTTTTAGGTTCCTATGCTATTTCACACTTTTCATGATTGGTTCACCTTGAGAGCAAAACAATGAGAAGAAAAAGAGGAAGAAAATTAATAGTGACAATTTCCCACAAACATACTCTCTCTTTGGACCACAGGGACCAGTTTTCCAATTACTCTGCTCAAAGAGAAATAATTTCTCTCAGAATCTTAGGTATATACATAGCTGCTGCATCCATTAGTTTACAACTTTGTGACTATGACTTGTCTGGACTGAGCCAGATGAACAAAACAAAAAACACACAAAGGAAAGGATCTCCTTCCACAGTCTCCATTCCATATACTTTTCCTTCCTAGTCCTCTGGAAATAAAGTAGGGAATATATTTCTCTTGGAGTTTTTCCTCTTCGTACCTAATCTGCAGTTCTGGGATTTAGGCTATTCTGCAGTCCAAACTGGGAGATTAGGAAGAAAAAGAAAATACTCATAAACTCACTGCTATATTGGCCATACTTTCAATTTTGATTTCTTTCTCCAATTCACCTGCTATCATTTACTTTTTCTGAGTCCTCTGATGGATGCCTTTATGTCTTTAGTAGTAATCAATGGGAGATGTAGAGATACATACTTCATCATAGCCAAAACTGGAACCAAACAAAATTATATTACTTTTTTTTTCTACTGGTACTCTCATTTGTTTCTTCATGTTTTGTTTTACTTTTGCTCATCTGTTTGTTTGCTTTGTTTTGTTTTGTTTTTATATCATGAGTATATTGGCCTGATATGTTTGAGTTTTAAAATAATTCTCAGCCTTCCTTGCTAAGGTATATTTCTCTTTTCCTATAAATTTTCTAGAGAAAATTAGGGAAAAAAAACACACCAAATACCTAACATTACCTAAGGAAAAGCCATTCACAATTGTTTCAACACATATAATAAACCATAAAGTTGAAGGAAAAATAATACCCTTTTAAATGCTACGTCTAGTGTTTTCCTTCTTGCCTTTTCAATTTTCATTCTTGAGCATACTTTTGAAGTAATTGTTTACTTTAATTAAAATAAGCATTCCACTGTTTTTTATCTAGGAAAGGTGAGGAATCTAGTAGAAAAGGGCCTACTTTGAACACAACTTGTAGAAAAGATCCATGAGGACTACCCTCATACACCCACTCAAACATACACAGCTTGCTTCCTTGTCCAGGGAATTAAACCTAGGGCTTCCAGATAGAGCTGAGTCAATGCCAATTACCAAAAACATACAAACAGAAAAACACAAAACACAATTTTTTCAAAGGAATCATATCCACATGAAGTCTAAGGCAATTATACTACTAGGTCTGTTGATGACTCTCGTTCCCAGCACTGTTTCTTTTCAGCTATGCAAGTCATCTAATGAACTTCACATTGAACACTTAACACAGTTGGCACTATACCAGGTACTGAGGGGACCAGAAGGATGAATGAGATGAATCCCTGTCTTCTGAGAGTGGAGGACACACTTGTGTGTGAGGCAAGCACAATTAAGAGACTATTTGTCAGACTGTGCTGAGTGCTGTACTTTACAGGGACAGAAGCAGCCTTCTCTGGAAGCACACACAGGGACGATTCACCCCTCTGGGGGGTATGAGGAAGGTTTCTTAGGGAGGTGAGGCTTCAAATGAGTGTTAAGGGTGCATTAGTCTAGAAGGAAGTGGAGCATGCGGAGAATGTCATCAAAGTAGGGCTGTAAGTAAAGCTTTGTGGCTTGAAAATAATGGCTTGGGGGATAGAAAATAGTTCAGTGTAGCTGGTGTGTGGCACACTCCATTTTGTTTTTATACTTTTGAGTCAGGTTGTATTATTTCTTCTACATCATGGTTTGGGTAGTTGTATAATTTTTTTTTAAGATTTTATTTATTTGAGAGAGAAAGTGAGCGAGAGAGCATGAGCAGGGGCAGAGGGGGAGGGAGAAGCAGACTCCCCACTGAGCAGAGAGCCAGATGCAGGGCTGGATCCCAGGACCCTGGGATCGCGACCTGAGCTTAAGGCAGACGCTTAACCGACTGAGCCACCCAGGTGCCCTAGGGTAGTTGTATTATTAACAAAACTATGGAAACCAGGATTTAGGTTCCAAGTAGATGTACTGTTGCAGGTGTTCCTTGGAGGCAGGGATGGTTTGTTACTGCTCCTTGCCTTTGCTCCAGCTCCCTCTATGTGGCATCCCACTCAATCTCCTGCCTCCTCCCAAAGAACTGTGCCATCTCTCTATCTCTCTCTCTCTCTCTCCCTCCCTCTCTCTCTCTTTTGTTTCCACATATTCATAGAGTGGCCAGTATCTTCTTAAAAGCAGACACTACCTTATTCACCCCAGTGTCCCCAGTCCTACCACCATGCCTATGAGATTGCATGCTATCACAATAAGCAGAAAGGAAAAGGTAATAAAGGCAAATGTCCCAGTGGAACCAGGGGGCTCTCTCGAGTTGAGACAAGGCATCTATTTTCCTGCCTGACCACCTTGTAATAACATTCCTCACCTTTCTGCCAGTTTGTATAAAATCATTAAGCAAGAAAACCCAAGTTCTGCTTTAATTAGCTCCCAAAATAGTTGATAGCTCCCAAAATAGTTGCGCCTGTCTGCTCCCCTCTTTTCTATAGGATTATTTATAGGCGTATTTTAAAACTGTTTGGGGAAAAACAGTGATATCACCTGTATCTAGGTTTGTTTGGGTTTTTTTTTTTAAGAGTTTATTGTTTCAAGAGAATGTTAAAGCAATTTGGGCCAATGCTGGGTTTAGGAAATTAGATTTCAGAGAGATAAGACTCTAGGTATCCTTTGGACTTAATTCTACAGTTTTGTATGGTAGTATGAACAGCACCTTCTAACCTTCTACCTTCATGTTTTTGAGATTTGGAAGAAGTTGGCAGTGGTAAAGGTGCCTCTATTATGTGTATTTTCCTAAAAACTGCTGGTGGGTTCCCCTCCTGCTGTTTTTATGGATCTAAAGAAGAAAAAGATTTCTGCTGAACAAAAATGAACAAGAGGGGCACCTGGGTGGCTCAGTCAGTTAAGTATATACCTTCCACTCAGGTTATGATCTCAGGGTCTTGGGATTGAGTCCTAGGTCAGGCTTCCTGCTCAGTGGAGAGCCTGCTTCTCCCTCTTCCTCTGTTCCTCCCCCCTGCTTGTGCTCTCTCTCTCAAATAAATAAATAAAATCTTTAAGAAATGAACAAGAAACTTCTCACCACTGTCAAAAATAATATCTTGATATCTCTATTTTTTTTCTTTCATAAGTGCTTAAATGGTGCTCTAGGGTGGGAAAGTTTATGAGCTCATGGATTAATCCATCCAGATCCACTCCCTGGTTTTGCTAATAAAACAAGTGCTGCAATGTGCATTGTTGTATGTTTCTCCTTGTCCACACTAAAAAATAAATGAGAAACTGAAATACCTAGCAATTGAATAGAATAGATGGTTGTGTATTCCTACAATAAAATACAGAAGATTAAATGAATGAACTAGATCTACAAAATCACAAACACATGTTATGTGAAAAAACAAAAGATATAAAACTGATTGATGTGTACAGAATGATGCCATATGTATAAAGTTTGACAATATACAAAGCGATCCAGTATGGCTTCTGGGATACATACATGTGAAGCAAACATATAAAAGCATGCCAATTGATCATAAGCACTAAATAAAGACAGTGATTAATTCTGAGGAGGAAAAGAGATTGAGAATAGAGAGATATACACAGAAGACTTTAAAAGTAATAGTAATGCTTTGTGTTTAAGAAAAAAAATCTGAAGCAGATGTCAAAATGTTGACTTGATAAAGATGGGAGGTGAAGATCTAAGTGTTTGTAATATTCTTTATATGTTTCTGTAAAATATTTTGTGATTCTAAAAAATTATCAGATGGAAGCTGTCTATACTCTCTTTGCATCCTTTCTGTCAATCTAAAATTAATCTGAAAAAGTTTTTTTAAGGTTTTTAGATTTGGCATTGGTTTACAAATGGCTTTGTCTTTCCATCTAATCAGAAGAACCAAAACTTAAAGTAGGAGGCTTTGAGCTGAGACCCCAAGAAAGAGCTCAGGATGGGAGTGATTCATTCTGACCAGAAGATTTCTCATGGAAGGGAGCTTCTGAGCTGAGCCTTGTTCTCAGGGAGAATTTTTTTTTTAAGATTTTATTTATTTATTTGGCAGAGAGATACAGAGAGAGAACAAGTAGGCAGAGAGGCAGGCAGAGGCAGAGGGAGAAGAAGGCTCCCTGCCGAGCAGGGAGCCCGAAGCGGGGCTCGATCCCAGGACCCTGGGATTATGACCTGAGCCGAAGGCAGCCGCTTAACCGACTGAGCCACCCAGGTGCCCCTCTCAGGGAGAATTTTGATCGATGAAGGAAAACAAAGGGCACACCAAGGCAGCAGCAACAAGCAACATGTTTGAGGAGTGGCAGGTGCCCGAGTGTGGTGGCGACGTGAATTACCAGAACAGAGAAGCAGGAGATGAGCCAGAGCAGAGGCTGGGTTTCCAAACACCAGGCCGGCCATGCTGAGAAAGGTAGGATTTACAGTGTGGAGAAAAAAGAAGTTTCCAAGGTGATGGCAAAACCCAACCTGCTTAGCAGTGGGGAGAATGATGGAGATGAGTTGAGGCCATGGGGAAAACCATTCCGAGGTGGTGAGACCCCGAGGTCAAACACATGACCCCTTTGAGGTCCAGAAAGATCCAGGAGCAGTGAGATCAGCTTCTTGGCCTCTCTCTTCCCTCTCTCTGTTCTGCTCTTTATTCCTTTCAAGACTTCTGATAAAGCTTTCAGTTTCTTTATGAAGGCCATCAAATACTCCACCCAGTAGGAGCAAGGCTATTTTTAAAAATGAGATGCAGTATATTCTGTGGGAGTTCATCAGTAATAGAGCCTCACACTTCCTATCTCTTTTGTGAGTCTTGATGCCAGGAGAGAAGCATACACTATCTTTTACACAGACTCCCTGGAAGGAATTCATGTCCTTCCCTCTGGAGCCATAATGGGGTCTCTGTTGAAAGAAGCCTCAGCCGGCAACATGCAACCTCTTTTTATAACCTTACAGAGGAGCTGCTTTGTGCCTTCAAAGGGCACTGTGGCCAGCAATTTAATAATTTTGAGTATCACTATTGCACAGCATTGTACTCTTTTGCAGTTTCTCCCATGCATCTTTAATGACCTTTCTTGCCTTCAGAGAAAGTGGGATAAAAGCAATCTAATGTATCACAACTAAAAAAAAGCAATCCAATGTGATAGGGACTTTCTTCCATCCAGTCTATCTCTTATTGAAATGGTGATAGATCCTACAGTTATCAGAACACAGGGCTGAGAGTCATCAGAACTCAGGATGCTGGATTTTTAACATGCTGTAGAATCTAGAACCATAGCTTTCTTGTCTGTTTTAAACAAAAGTGTTATTTAGAAAGCCTCTAAGCTCATTCAAATCCCAGGCTTATGACTCTGACTCTCTAAGGTCTGAAGACGGATGTCATCCTTTTCTCAGATTTTATGACCATCTGCTGAGTGCAAAGCAATGGATGCCTAAAGCACTTGGTTGGACTATGAGAAGTTCTCCCAAATTTATATTTCAAGGGAGAAGTAGGGAAAAAAAACTCAAGTGTAAATACTAAGGAGTTTGTGAACTTTAAACATGTTTAACTTAGTTTTGCTCAGAACGATAAGACTTCAGTAAAGAGCACTGGAATTTGAATCCCAACTTGAGATAACATACAAGCTTTATCAAGTCAGGCTGTAACACTTTAGTTAAAAAATATATATATATGCTTATCTTTGAACCTCAGTTTCTCTTCCTGTCAAATAGAAATAATGCTTGTCTCAGAGCTGACAGGGAACAGATGAGATAATGGATTTGAAAACACTTTCTACAAAGGAAGCTCTCAGTGCCTGTGAGTAATTCCTTAGACTACGAAAACTCGTTTAACTTACTAACTCAGAATTGCTCAGAGTGCAGAGCAAATGTCAGGTGCCATGCGTGCCCCTCAGTGAGGTTTACTTTTCGGTTCCCACACCTAGCTTTCCCTTTTTTACTCCCCTATTGGGGGGTGACCCTCATAAAGCAAGTCGGTGTAGACATGCTACATCCATCTTTGGGCAGTTTTCGCAAATAGGATGGTCCCTGCTGCCACTTCACCTCTGCAAATGCAAAGGAGTCTCCGCTTCAGGAAGAAGAAAACTAAGACAGTGTCATGCGCTTAGGAAAGCACCAGAACCAGAGCCAGAAGCCCTGTGTTCTAGGTCTGTCTGTGCTACTAACCACCAGCAAGCCCTGGACAAGTCACTTTATCTTTCTGTTTCTCACTAAAAAAGAAAGGGGTTGGATACAGTGATCTCTTAGCATCTTCTTGACACATCATTTAATTTTGACCATTTGTTAGGGGTTGAATTGTGCCTCCTCCCTCCCCACCCCCACCCCAAAAAATAGCTCATGTGGAAGTCCCAATCCCCAGTACCTCAGAATGTGACCTTATTTGGAATAGAGTCATTGCAGATGTAATGATAGGGATGATGGCGGAAAAATGAAGAAACACCAAAGACTGCCAGCAAACCAGCAGAAGCTAAGGAGAAGACATGGAAGAGATTCTCCTTCACAGTCAGCAGGAACCGGCCCTGCTGACACCTTGGTCTTGAATTTCCAGCCTCCGGAACTGCGACACAATCCATTTCTGTTGTGTAAGCCACCCTGTTTGTGGCACTTGGTATGGCCCACTTAGAACACTAATACAACATTGGAGAGTCAGACCACTGCTAAGAGTGGGAAAATATAAATGCTGTTCAAGTTCAAATGAAAGAAAACTGTATCTTACTCTGTGCATAACTGCTGGTGCAAGCTCACACACTTTGGTTGTAATAGAAAGCAGAGTTCCATTTTAATAATATTGGCAGTTAATGTCTTCTTCTTCCCAAAGACGGAGCATCTCAATGTTTTGACTTGCAGCTCAAGAAACTTAAAACCCTTAAGAAAACACTTACTCATGCCTCTATATATAGCCAGAGATGAGCACAGCATTTAAAAATGGAACCACGCAGCACATGGAAGATACTGTGTTTACAAAACGTTTCCTCGTGGATGCAGGATTCAGCAGTTTCTTGCCACTTTATGTTCTTCCTCCCAAAGCAGCCTCAGCAGGTTCCATGAAATTGTCTTGAAGATCAGGTTCTGTTCAGTACAGTAGAGACTCTTAGAACCCAGCTGCATTTATCGATTAACGCAGAGAAAGAAACTCAGGTGTGTGAAAAATGATCTGGTTTATCCAAAAGTGAAGTACCGGGCATGTTTAATAGGCAGAAGGTAATTCAGTCAGAAGCAATTACCCAAATGTTCACATTGAAGGACAGAAAAAAGGATATGTATGTGCCTCTGATTTAAAAAAAAAAAAAAAAAAAATCTGTGTAATTAGCTCTTCTGCTCTAAGGGATATTGTTACTAAAGACAATTGTTAAGTCTGGTCTGGGCAACTAAGCCCTAGAAGTTATGAGTTAATTAAACAATGGAGTATTGTCTGCAAATTAAGTAACTTAGCTGGGGAACAAGATATTGAGTGATTTTCCCTTGTTGTGTGAATAGGGACCAAAGGAGCCAGACATGTCTGTACTTCCTTGGGCAGTTTTCATCTTCCTTATTGGAAGAAAGGAAGACAGGATCTTAAAGCAGAAATCAGGAGGGAGAAGGACAAATCTGTTAGCTCAAAGACAGCTTAGAAAGGTGAACTAATAAAGTCTCTCCCATGATTGGCTCAGTATCTGTTGAGGCCATTATTATAGGAATCTTGTGGGAGGCAAGGATGATCCTCCAGAAGGATTTGATATTAAATTACATTTCTTACAATTTAACAATAATCAGAGCCCTGTATTAGATGGGAGTTGGCTAAATGAGTCCAAGAGTTAGTAAAACCAGGCAAGAACCATATATATTTGTACCTTCAGCTAGTGATTCCCAAAATAGAATGTGCAAGACAATCCACAGGGATCCAGGAGAAAAATAGTATTCATCTGTTTACATGAGTGCCTACTATGTGCTGGGAACTGTGCATATGGCAGTGAACCACAACAAAAAACAGATGAAAAATCTCTGTCTTCAGGAGTTTTACATTGTAATGAGAGGAAACAGACTAGCAATATAAATATTGACAACGTCCTGGGTGGCACACTCAAACTAAGTCACTGAGGAGAGATTGATGAAGAGCTGCTTATAGAGGGCAAGTCAGGGTTTAAGAGAAACCAGCAAGGGTTGGTGGGACACCTTAGGGGCTACAGGTAGTGGGGCACTGTCCCCCAGAGGAGGAAGGAGCATCCCAGCGCTCAGAAGGGAGAGCAGCAGCTGTGGTTGGAGAAGCAGGATACCCAACAGGAGATGTGGCCTTGGGAGAGGAAAGCAGCCCTTTCCAGTCCTTGGCCCCTGTAGGATAGTTACCGAGGGATTAAGTGCCCTCTTTCTCCCTTGTCTCTCCCTCCAGTCCCCTGCTATGCTTCCTATGGCCCAACTCAGCTGAAAGCCAGGGAGCAAGGGCGCCCAGTTGGTATAATCCATGGGTTACAGCCTCCTGGGGCACAGAAAAGGGGAGAAAGAGGAAGAGGTATCCCCAGGGTCAGTGGGGAATGCCCAGCACAGTGCTCTGGAGAGAAATAAAGCAAGAAGGGGGAGAGGGAGGGCAAGGGGCCAAACTGGGAAGGATTTTAAATTTAAATGAGGCAGTCAGGGAAGGCCTTCTGACAAAGGGACACTTGAGCAAAGACCTGAAGCAGCTCCCTCTCTGATTCCTGGACCCCGGGAAACAAACTGAGGGTTTCAGAGGGGAGGGGGTAACCGGGTGATGGGTATTAAGGAGAGCACGTATTGTTTTGAGCACTGGGTGTTATACGTACTAATGAATCATTGAACACTACATCAAAAACTAATGATACAGTGGCTAACTGAACATAAAAAAAGACCTGAAGTAGCTGAGGGTATGAGCCAAGGGGCTAGCTAAAGAAGGTGGGGCAGAGATGGTGAGGTAGGAACATGCTTGGCAATGTCAAGGATCAGAAAGGAGCCCCCTGTGGCTTCACCGGAATGAGAGAGGATGCTGGCTGATAGGCACTGTTTTAGAGGAGACCAAGCACTAGGACTAATTAGTACAATGGCATACATGTCTAATTTATGAACAAATCTTTTGATATGGAGGTTGCATTCTGAACTCTTTTTCACCGACAGAGAGGGCCATGCTATCCAAAATTTTAGCAACCACCGCGTTAGACCGACTGCTTAAACATTGCAGGTAGAGGGTCTTATTATTATAATGACAGCCTGCATAGCTGCCAACAAAACTCTACTAGTTCAGTGCCCATTTTCACAGAGTAGGATTAGCCTAATGTCACATTATGGAACGTGGCCTTGAACTTGGATCCCCTGAAGTTCCTCTTCAGCGCTTGCTTTCCTACATCATGCTCCCCTCCTGCTCTATCATGTGTTGGAGGTCAACTCTGTTACGAAGGAGTTCCATTTTGGCTTATAGAGTAAATGAACATTCTCTGGATGGGGAATCTGGGCCACATTCAGAGACCAGTCTTGCTGCCTCTGCCTTAGAGCCTCCCCCACGCAGAGCAAAGTTGAAATTTTGACAAAGGCACCAAGATGTAGAAATTTCAAACATATGTGCAGATATTCAAACACTGTCATTATCTGACAGGTACTTAAGTTTGATTGAAGGCAGAGGCACAGATTTAAAATTAATTCATGAATGGGCTTGAAGATAGAAGTGTCAATGAGACAATAATTAAAGTTTTTGCTAATTCTTCTTTCCCAGCTGTGGGCTTTAATGTGAGTTGGTTTTTGCTATATTTAGCTAAAAAGTTAAATTTTAGATGCAGTAGCATGTATACCTTTGAATTAAGCATATTATGTAAATGTTTTGAGTTTCAAATTGTGGCAAAAGCATCAAAAAATTGCATCTTAATTGTTTTATGGTTATTGCAATCCCAGCTAAATATGGGGGGAAAATCATAGTGTCCTGATTACATACGTTAAAGATATTTTAAGAGTTATTTTAACAGGGCTAATAAAGTACTCTTTTAGAGATGACAGTATCCTGTTATTTTACCCTTGTTAAACATTCCCTTTATCTTTCTCTAATTATAAAACAAATGCTTGCCACTTAGAAAAGCATTTGTTTTTATCAATCTATCAGGAACATCTTTCAGGGTAGTAATAGTGATCCTTCAGGTTCTTTTTAACAAATGCGTTTTTAGCACATGGTTGCTCCTTACAAAATATAAACATAATATTAACTATATAGTAAAAGTCTGTGTCACTCCATTATAATAAATATATCAGTTATAATTATATCAATCATATTAGGACCCAGTCAAGAGAAAAGAAACCACATCATTATTTCAATAGAGATCATTTAATATAAAACAATTGTTTAATCAGAGGATTGGAAAGGAGAAGAAGAAAAAGGGACCCTTAGTGTACCACAGGAGTCACGATAAAAGTAATCAGCTTTCACCCCAGGGCTGGAAGAAGAGATTGGGGCAAGAATTTAGAAGTTTAGGGGAGGAGGCCCCAAAAGGGGGACTCGGAGCAGGGCTCCTTTTGGGGGCTCTGGAGCTTGGAAGAGGTCCCTGAAAACTGGGACCCAGACCTCTGGGGAGCAAGTCAGCTGGTTGGTGTTGGTATCTCAAAGAAGGTGTGATGGAGCTGGTCCTGAGAGTATGGGACAGAAGCCCTGTGAAATAGAACACAATGGTGCTGCTAGAGTGAGGCCCCATCCCTGGGGTAATGCCGGCAGGAGGGGATGCAGAAAGGAAGGAGCAGATCCTTCATACCAGCCTTCCAGTGTCCCGCTCGAGTCTGCAGAAGCCAGCGGATAAAGCACAAACGTGGCTGTGGAGCCCAGCAGAGTGGAAGGATAGATTGGAAGCTGTGAGGACCTCATGTGCATCGGTCGTGCCATCCTAAGTCCCAGCATTAAAAGAAATTCCACTGTGTCAAACCCAGGTCTAGCTCAGTTCTCTGGGCCCCTTCTGCTTAAGTTCCAAAGGACAATGGTCCTTGATAACCACTAGCAGACAGGCAGATTGTATGCCAAAGCCCTCAAGAATAAATCTAGATGTGTGTGTTTGCTCTAACCCCACCCACCCCTTTTATGCCCCTTGAGTTTCTTAAGCTTTCCTAGCCTCTTTGGAAAAGGCGTGTTTCGTATTCTTCTGGGTCTGACTCCTGCAACTGGAAATAAGTCCCACTATGTTATACTGTAGGGATTTGCAAGCAGAAGTGTTTAGAAGTTCTCAGAGAGGCTGAAAAAGGCCATTACAGACAGCTCCTGCATCATCTTGTGATTCCCAAGGTCTGGAGGTACACCATGGCCTCTGCAAATGACATTCCTGAGTGGAGGCTCACAGTTTCTAGTCAGAAGGAGGTAACGACTTAATCTTTGCTACAGAGAGCCGTGGTGTTAAAACGGCATACGTAATTTTACTCGAGCTGGAAAAAGGACCCCTGTCTCACATTAAGAATGCAGACTATAGTGTCATATTAAGTGAAGTTAAACATCTGTCTGTTTGCTGGGAGAATAATTTCCCTGAGGATAATGTGCCTTCACAACTGAGTAGGAATATTTGCACAGCACTAATATAGTCTGCAAAGAGACCCACAAGGTCATGTCTATACCAATGAGAACAGATGCTCTGTTTACAAACCTCAGGTAGGTGAACCACTGTCAGATTTAATGAGGCCCTCCCATGTAGCACTCTACCACTTACCAATTTCTACAGAAATGTAGGCTGCTTCTTTCAGTCTTTCACCACCAGACTGGTAAAGGTAGCTCAGAAAGTTTAGACCAAGTATTTTTTTCCATGTGAAGATGCATCCTAAAATCAAGATTTTGCATTACAAAACATACCCAAAGGCCTCAGTGGAATGAGGTGGTTTTCAAGTACAGAAATTCATAAATAATTACGTTCTAAAAGCCAAGTAGAAAAAGATCTGTCTTATTTGAGAGAAAGGAAGTATTAATCGTTCTTTCTTTTTTTTTTACTATTTATTTTTCCCTTTATTTATCAATCTTTTATATTTCAGTTAAGATATCTGAATTGTTCTCATGGACAGGAATGTGTGAGAGTATATGTGTGTGCATATGAAGCAAGAGAGAATGAGCAAGAATAAGAGAAATCTCCATCATATGGTGTGGTGGCATTCACTCAGTTTGTGGTCGGGATTCCTCATGCGTTCATCAAACCCCTGGTATCCCCTTATCACACCATAAGTTCCAAGAAATATTAGGACATTAAAAAACATGGTTCCTGCCACTATTGTAAGAGATATTGTAAGAGGTGGCATTAGAGAGAGGATACAACAGAATTTCAGAGGAGAAAGGGAGTACCACTTCATGAGGCAGAAAGGGGCATTGAGGGAGATTCTCAAAGGAAGAGGTACTTGAGGCCAGCCTTGGAGAATGAGGAGGGTTTTAATGAGTGGGTGCATCAGGCAAAGAGCATGGTTCTGCTGAAGAAACGAAAGCCCCAGGACCTGTGGGGGGTGACAGTTCTTGTTTAGCTGGAGGCCAAGGTGCAGCGGGGAAGAGCAGTGAGAGGTAAGCTCCAAAGACAGGTTCCTTCCAGATGGTGGAAGGTCTTGAAAGCCTCACTGAAGGAGGCTCCAGGGGACAATGAAGCAGTTAGATTCAGTGCCGGGAACGGGGGTGCCTGGGTGGCTCAGTCAGTTGAGCATCTGTCTTTGGCTCAGGTCATGATTGCAGGGGGCTGGGATTGAGTCCTGTGTCGGGTTCCCTGTTCAGAGGGGAGCCTGATTCTCCCTCTCCCTCTGCGCCTCCCCTCAGCTCGTGCTCTGTCTCATTCTTCTCTCTCAAATCAATAAAATCTTAAAAAAAAAAAAAATTCAGTGCCAGGAAAAGGAAAGCAAGGAGAAACTGAATGTTGTAAGACCTCCTAGTGGGTGATTATCTTAGACTAGACAGGAGGTTCAAAAGGTGTACAGAAGGAATGGAAAGGGACAAACGTGGAAGAGACTTCATTCTGCGTGTTTTGTGAATTCTGGGTTCTTTCCCCAGCTGACCTTGGAGTCCTTTCATTTACTGCAGTGGCCGATGGCCTGAATCTTGGGACCTTTGTCAGCTGATCTTGAGGTCAGTGTTGGTGGTCTGTTAGCTCTTCTCACCCTATGCTTTTTCCCATATTCCCTTCTGCTTTGTTTTTATATTTTTTTACCTTTTACTTTTTATACTTTTCCTTCCATCAGTTTTCATCTGGCCTGACTCTCTGATCTTGCACAAGTCTCGAGCATCCTTCCACCCCTCCTAAGAGTGTGTTTGCATGTGTAATCATAAGGGCTGAGTCGTAGTCCGGACCGTATGATTGTGGTACATCCACTACCTGTGATCATGAGCAGCAGAGGTGGACCGCAAGGGAGTGAGCAAAGGAAACACAGACTCCCTGGGGAGGGAACGGGGCAGGAAGGAGGCTGCAAAGGCAGGTGAAGAGATGAGGAAAACCAATTTCACCTACCTCAAAATTTTGCAGAAGGCTAGCTCCACTTAGTTTGATCCTGATCCTTTGATGAATCGGTCCCAGGAAATGAGATTGCTAATCCCTGTGTTAAATGGCAGAACTAATTGGTGTGAGGAAAGAAAGAGCAAACTCAGTTTAGATGGATTTAACTTGCACCTTCTAGAAGATTGGTGCCCATGTGATCCAGGAGACTGAGGCCTGCTGGAACTTCTTTCCGCAGCTCACAGCAAGTCTGCCTTTGCTGAAGCTGAATTCAGTGTCAGATGACAAAATCAAGTGTGTGCCATTGGTTTCAGTTTGTCTTCAAAGAGACGGGAAGTCCCAGGGTGTCCTGGCAGGGACACTCACCCCTTTCTTGTTGGAGCCCCAACCCTCCAGGGAGCTAATGCTCTGAGCCTCAGGACCTCAGACCTCCGGACACTTAAAATGCCATCTCTTTTAAACATCAGTCAGCATTGGAACCCTCCTGCTATTTGTTTCCACCTCTTTGGTTTTCCTTGAGATTGGAATGGATTTGTTAGCCAATTAGGATGAAAACCAGCCAATTAACTAAATCCCTATTGACTTCTCATGTCCAAGGGCAGGGATGAAAAGGAAGAATTCTTGCTCAATATATTGAGGTTCTATATCTACCATTTGGCAGTGGCTAAGTATGACCCCCATTTCTTTTCTTACAAGGGGAAGGCACCTACATTTTATGCCTTGATGTGCCCAGATCATCCCAGTTGGCCCAGAAATTTGGAAAGTGGGTACAGGGAGACAGACAGGTTTTTTGGTTTTGGGGTGTTTTTTTTAATCATTTTTTTTTATCATTCCTACTTTCGAAACAGATGTGATAAGAAAATTAACCTCAGTTAAACAGAACAGAATTCTTTGGAAGGTTAATATTTGGCCCAAATAAGCAGTCTTTGTGTTTTTTTTTGTTTTCTTTTGTTTTAATTTTTTTTTTAATTGTGAAAGCACTACCTCTTTCTTGTAGAAAGCTTGGAACATACAAATTATAGGTGACTATTAATGTATACATTAATTATACATTAATTATACATAGTAATAATACAGTAATTATACATAATTATACATTAATGTATACATTAATAGTCACCTATAATTCCACTATCCAGAGATAACTTCTAGCCACGTTTTGGTTATTTTTCCCCCCTCCAGTACACATTGTTGTGTATATTTGAAACAATATTCTATATAAAAATTTGCTGTATAGTTAAGATTTATGTTAACGATGGCACAAATATTCTTTATGTGAACCCACCTAATTTTCTAAACCATCCCCTAATATTGTTGCACATTTAGTTTATTTCCAGCACTTCATTATTATAAATTATGTTCTGGTGAACATCTCTATGCACAAGTCATTTTTTTGGTTTTTAAATGCAGTTTATGGTTTCTAAAATGATGATGAGTGTGGACTCTGGTGAGGTGAGGGGAGGCTGCTGCAGAGGCAAGCCGTGAAGGGGTGTGCTCTGCTTGCTGGCGGTTCCTGAGTCAGAGGCCAAGGATTGGTCAAAACCTCATGGCCCAGTGTCTGATGTGTAGATTCTCAAATGCAGAAACAGGAGAATCTTGGTATAGCCACAGGTGAGCAGGCTATTGGAGCTGATTGGTATTTATAAAAATAGCATAGGCCGATAAATAAGCCATCATGATAATTTATTTATAATGGGGAAATTAGGACCTCCCCCCTTCAGTAACAGAACTATTTCTCTTTTTTTTTTCTTTCTTTCTTTCTTGAGATTAGAACACTTGGGAACGTTTATCCAGGGGTTGCTTGGATGACAAGGAGTTAGAACAAAAGACAGTGGATAAAATCGAGGGCTGAGCCCTGGTGAAATATTACTATTCCCACCAGGAGACAATTTTCCATGCCATTTTCCTGTGGCAAGGCAGGAAGCGCAATGTGGGTGTTTCTGTTTTAGTCTTTCTTATTGACCCTTCAGTTGATAACATTTTTGCCCTTAGATCTGTCATTGTTCACAAGGCTGACCTTGTGAATCTGGTAGACTCACTTTCTCCATAACATAAATTAACATAAAATGTTAATTTTATCAGCTTATTTTTCCCATTCTTATGGTCTCTGAGCAACCAGCATAGGAAGCACCTGGGCTGCTTGTTAATAATGAAGATCTCTGGACTCCACAGTAAATTTATTTAATCAGAATCTCTGGTATAGGAGTCCCCCATTCAGCTCTTTTGACAAGCTCCCCATTTGATTGTTGTGTATCCTTAAAGATCAAGACTCAAAGTGAGTAAGCTCACCTGGTTTTTAATGGGCACAGTTTCTGGAGCCAGACTTCTTGGCTTTGAATCCCAAGTTGACTACCTTCTGTCTGTAAAACTTAAGCTCCCTCTGCCCCAGTCTCCTCACCTGTTAAATAGGGATAATGGTTGTATTCACATGATATGACTGTTGTGAGGATTCAATGAGTTAATATATATATAAACACTTAGAACAGGGCCTAAAGTGGAGTTAGCACTTGATAAAGGTTAATTATCCAATCACTGCATTCATTAGCCAACTCTCCATAGAGCATCCTATAAAGAGCTTTGACTCTTCAGCCATCTTCCCCTGTTTCCCCTTCTTTTCGAACATTTATCTACCCCCCCCCATTTCCTCACTGAACTAGTATTAACTGAGTGCCTCCTCTACTCACAGCTTCTTGCTTTGTCCCAAAATTAATGCTTCATCAGTATGCTAAGACTCCACTGGTGTCCCCTTATGGTGACCAGTAATCCATCACCTCTGATTGCTTCTGGATTTGGGTATTGTGTCCTGCTTCCTAGAAGATCACAGAGAATTTTAAATGGTTGCCTCCTTCTGAGAGAAGAGGGTATACATTCTCATATTTGGTGACCCCGACTGCACAAGGGTTTTTTTTGACCTGCTAAATTTGTTTGTTGATGAAATCGTGTACTGCTACACAGGAAGTAGTGGAATTGCATTTTTTGAGAACATGCTTTATAAACTTTAAAGTGCTGTGGGTGCCTGGGTGGCTCAGTTAGTTAAGGGACTGCCTTCAGCTCAGGTCATGATCCCGAAATCCTGGGATTGAGTCCCACTGACCCTCTCCCCTCTCATGCTGTTTCTCTCCTTCTCTCTCTCTCTCTCAAATAAATAAATAAATAAATAAATAAATAAAATCTTAAAAAAAAATAAAGTGTTGCAAAAGTGAGGGCTTTGCTGATTTTTCTGATTTCCCAATGCACAAAGGCATTTGTGCATTATGACAGACCCAGAGCTGAGGTTGAGGCCACTTACAGAGGAAACTTTCAAGGATGTGTTCACTGCTGTTTAAATTTCTGAGCCGTCCTTGCTGACTCTCTTAGGCATTTGGGGCCTTTAAAACTCAAATGCTCTCTTAATCTCTCCTCACCATGAACTGGTGTTTCCTCAGGGCACTTCAGATTCTTCTCGGTGAAGACCAGGGAGCCGCCAACTATAATGAGGAAACTTCAGATTTTTACTGTATCAAAAAGATGATGTTGGACTTTAATGTCCCAAGCCATTGATTCAAGAGAGTCTTCGAAGCTGGATCAGTCACTAAAAGAAAGCTTCACTTAGATCAGCCTGAATTCCTTTTGGTGCCCTGTCATGGATCTCCTAGAGAGGCTGCAAGTTGGAGTATAGTTTGTTAAGTACCTCACTTTTTTTTCCTTAGGAAACAATAATAAAGCAATACGCCAACATTCATGCTGTCTGTGTGAGCAAGCAACAACAAAGATCTATTCCTTGTGTTTAGTACATGAACTTGAGTTGTCCTGCCAGGAGAGCAAAACTGAAATTCAGAGAGCCAACTGGCCAAAAGAATGCTGGTCATTTGTAAGCATATTGCAATGCAAACATGAATAATTAAGAAATTAAGAATGTTTGGGTGCCTGGGTGGCTCAGATGGTTAAGCGTCTGCCTTCGGCTCAGGTCATGATCCCAGGGTCCTGGGATCGAGTCCCGCATCAGGCTCCCTGCTCCTTGGGAGCCTGCTTCTCCCTCTGCTTCTCTCTCTCTCTCTCCCTCTCTCTTTGTCTCTCATGAATAAATAAATAAAATCTTTAAAAAAAAAAAAGAAATTAAGAATGTTTAATGGTTTACAAAGCATTTCTGCTTTCGTTTATTACTGAATCTTTATACAGTACCATGTGGAAATGAGAAACGCCTTCAAAATGGAAACATAAGTACCAGCAGAGTTTTTACATTCTAAAGCCATGTTGACCAGTGTCAGTGTCTCCTATGGTGGTAGTATTCTAGTCCTTCTTGCAATCTGATCATTTGATGTAGCCTTCAGTCCACCTTTCATGATTAGTACAAGGATGATCAAATGGCTGCCCCAGAGCTACACTTTTGAGAGCTCAGAACATACTATACTCATGGACATACAAATGAATAAAATGCTACTCTGTCTCTTTATTGGCTGACTCATGAAATTCTTTTATTCTCCCTCCTACTGCCCACTGCAAATCTCATCACTCATCTACTTTCTTCCTTTGATTTTGCATCTTGAATCATTCTTTTTTCTTTATTCCATGTGGCAAGCCAACTTTGGACTTTTGCCTTGATAAGAATACCATCAAATCCCCACCGTGTCTGGTATTCATACTTCACTACCTGGATAAATAAGACCGTGTCACCGGGATCAGGCCTTTTCTCCTACTTCATCCAGGCAAAGTGATCAGACATGAAATAGGCATTCTGAATAAATGCCTAATACTGAGCCTGTCATACAGGGGATGCTCATTAAAATGACAGATCGCCCCACTCCTCACCCTTTGACTTCTCTTTCACTAGTATATATCAGGTCTTGACTACTTTTTATCCCTTTGTTTTTTATTCAAACAACATTGCCTAGGAATTTACTATATCCCAGGCACGGTGCTTAGTGATGGTGATTTAGAGACAGAATATTTTCAAAAAATGTCCATTGTAATTGGGGGGATAGGCATGTACAAAATTGCAAGGTATAAGTATTGGAAGATAGGAGTGCCCAAGTTGCACAGGGGTGGGACATGTGACTCTAGCAGGAAGAGTAGAAGATAGAGGGAGGAGCAGATGGGAAAAGCGACCTGCATCTTGAAAGAGGAGAACGTGCTGTCTGCATGTGCCATTGTGAAGGGCATTCTAGGCATGGAGCCACTGCAGGCAGGGTATGTTAGTGGAACTGCAAGGAGATTCTGAGGGCTGGGCATATGTTGGGGCACTGGGTGGCAATGAGTGTCAAAATACCACCAAATCTGTTTCCCTGCTGATGTCTTTTCAAATACAAATCCTTTTCTTTAAAAGCCCCTAAGAGAGATTTAATCTTGGTCAATCACTTCATGAATCATCTTTTATGAGCCTGGGCCCTGTAATCAAGTGCTGTGCTATGTTTGAGTTCCTGATCTTGAAGTGCTTGCTTCTACTTAGGAAATGATAATAATGCATTTGCAAAACAGTGAACAAGATAGCCATGCATAGTTAAGTATGAAATGATCTGGCATTGAACTGGCTTCCCTAGAAATCCAGAATGATGACCTTGAACAATAGATAATAACTTAATGGAGGGATTGGGATTTAAATTCGGAATTGTAGAATGTGTAGGATTTTATTACAGGAAGGTCAAGAGAGAAAAGAAGAATAAAAACGTGGGATCTAAAAATTCTAACTCTTAGAAGAGAGTAGGGGCTGGGGAGTGGAGCCAAATAAGTCACAGGGCACATAGTTTCAGTTATGAGATGAATGCATTCCAGGCATCTAATGTACAGCATGGTGATTATTAATAGCACTGTATTATATACATGAGATTTGCTAAGAAAGTAGGTCTTAAGTGTTTTCAACACACACATACAAACTATGTGGATGCGTTACTTAGTTGTTGTAGCCATTTTATAATGTATATGTATATTAAATCATCAAATTATACACCTGAAAAAAATCACATCATAATCCAAAAAATATGCAATTTTTTTTGTCAGTCATATCTTAGTGAAGTTGGAGGGAAAAAAGCACAGAAGTAGGAATGAGCACACTGTGTTGTTGAGGGTATAGAAATGAAACAGAACGATGTGCATCCGCTCATCCCATAAATTGTATTAAAGGACTGTAATCTAACAAGCACTAGCAGGAAAATGGAATGCAAAGCAGACAGCACTGTCCTGCTCTCTCTCTTCCATCCATCCATTTGTGTATCTACCCATTTCATAAATAGTTATTGAGTGACTACTCTGTGCCAAGCATTGGGGTTATAATGGTGGCATCAAATCAGAGTTCTAGGGCCACAAGGAAAAGTCTAGGGTAACCTAACCCTGACCCTGCTGTGTTCTAAATTCTGTTTGGACCACAGATCTGGCACAATTTCCAGACCTGGTTCTTCCTTGTGTGCTCAGCTGTCAGGCCATTTGTGAGATGAAATGGACCCTGGAGCTGGGGAATTTATTTAAGGAATTATTGCAGAGACTAAGATACATGGCAGTGGGAAGTTGGATGAGGCTAGAGGTACCAAGGATGGATAAGGGGCTTTTCAAGGCAAAGAACTCACCTAGATTTGATTGTTCATAAGATTTTGACAGAGATCTACAGTTAGGGAGATGACTGCATGGTTTCTTGCCGGCTAATAGGAAGCATATTGATACAAAAGTCAAATAAAAAAGTTAAGAGGAGAAGTTAAATGTGTTAGTCAAGGAACTCTATCAGAGAAACTAAATCTGATATCTCAATAGAAAATACACTGGACAGAAAATACAAATGGACATACTGGACAGTCCATCCTAGCACAAAATCAGAAGACCAACAGACCATTTGTGTGTCTTTGTTCCCTGTTTAGTGACTGATTCCGTTGTGTTTGGGCCCCAAGACTCACTGATGGCATGACGGTTATTTCTCCTGATGTATCATGAAGAGAACAGAGCCCTGTTATTTGTGCAGATGATAAAGAAAATGCCCTAAATACATGCCAAACTCAAGACAGACTGGAACAGCTGGGGGTTTCTGTGGGATGACACAGATGTGGACCCAGTGAGATGTTTCAAAACATCTGAGATACCTACCGCTGGGATGCGCTGAGGTGAGGCTCAGCTGATCTCCACACATCTGGGTAGTAGGGCTTTCCCCCTTTTGACATTTGTATAAGGGGTATGATTTTGTGCACTTATACAGAGGGAGGGAGAGGGAAAAGAAGTTGTTTACACATTCAACTAAATCAAGGACAGTGTAGTCCAAGATATCCAGATGTTTTGCAGGATTTTAAAAGCGTTTCACCAGATGTTTGAATTTGTGGGAAATTGTTGCCAGATACTGGATTAGTGAATGTTTCTCAGTTTCCAAAGGCTGAAGAAGATTAGCTACTTTCACTGGCAAAATGCTTTTTACCTGGTGTTCGATTCTCATGCCCCAGCTGGTTTCAACATTACTGATGTGTACTTCTTGAAGTCAAGAGGATGCAGCTTTTATCTAAATTTCAAGTAGGTTGTGTGGTTATTCAGAGACATCAGGCTGGTCATTTTCTTCGAAGTTGAATAGGCGGAAATAATTAATGGGCTGGTTTATTGACATGCATTGAGACATTCTTCTCTTTGTGGTTTCAATTACCAGCTTCAGTAGACTAATTTCAGATTTTATCTGAAGTACCAATAATTACACGGGGCAAGAAAAATTTCCACCAAATTACAATCAGATAATGCTTAACACCATTGTTAGGCTTAAATCTTAAACCTAAGACAGACACACAGGGCTTAATGCCTACATAAACCAGACTGTGTTTTATGCCCTCCTGTGGGTTCTCAAAAACAAGTCATCCTGACTCACTGGCAAATGAATTCTGAGAAAGCAAAATATTGAGGAGAAAATAATATTGGCTGCTTAGTTCCACTGAGCTCTGTGCTCGATATGGGATGTGGGAGTCAGACCTGGGTTCAAGTCACCACCAGCTCAGCTCTGTACTCGTTAAATGTCCTTGGTTAAATTACTCAATGCTCTGAGCTTCAGTTGTTCATCTATAACATGTTTAAATCTTGGGCAACTTACTTAATATCTTTGTTCCTCAGATACCTATAAGACCCAGTAAGAATTAGGAAAATAACAAGATCTACCTCCTACATTATTAAATGAGCTGATGAATGGAAAATGCCTAGTGTGGTGGCCAACACATGGTAAGCACTCAGTAGGCGTGACTTTTATTAGTGGAACCAGGACCTAGTTCTCCTGGCCCTAAAAGCTGTGTTTTTTCTATCTCAGTGCCCTCTCTTCCAAGGAGTCCATTTTGGAGGTTTTTTTGAGTGTGCCCTTTGCACTTTTAGTGCTTTTTTGAGGAAAGAGGCAAGCACTGTCCTCTCTTGTCAGATATGATTCAAGTATACAACTACCTACCTTCATAGGTGGGTCAGATGGCCTCTAACGACCTGGTGTCCCCAAGAATACTACATCTATGTTCCATATCTAGAATCACTAATCCTAGCAGGTTACTCTGGAGCTCAGGTATTTATGGTCCCCTAGAGGTAGCAAGGAAAGAAAGCAGGCTTTTTTTTTTTTTTAAGATTTTATTTATTTATTTGACACAGAGAGAGAGAGCACAGACAAGCAGGGGGAGAGGCAGAGGGAGAGGGAAAAGCAGGCTCTCCCCTGAGTAGGGAGCCCAACACAGGACTCAGTTCCAAGACCCTGGGATCATGACCTGAGCTGAAGGCAGACACTTAATGGACTGAGCCACCCAGCCGCCCTGAGAACAGGCTTTTTGATCAGGAAGTCTGATTTTATAAATTACCGGAAATATTACTATACTCAAAACAACATGGCACTGACACAGAACAGGTGGAACAAGCTCGAAAGTCCAGAGGCAAATCTAATATATATGGAAACTTAATATGTGGTAAAGTAACATTTGTTTTGGTGGGGGAAGATGATTTATTTAATAAATAATGTTGGCATTATTCACTTTCTATCTGGGAAAATCTTAGACCGCTGTCATAGCATATGCAAATTCATCTCTGATAGATTTTAAAAGTCAAATTAGAAAAAGTATAATAATAAAAGTAGTTTTTAATAATTTAGAAAATACTTATACAATCTGTATTTGGAGATACAATCTTAAGTAATAGAGGAAACTCAGAAACCTTATAAAGAAATAGATCAATATATCCAACTACATAAAACTTAAAAAATCCCGGGCGCCTGGGTGGCTCAGTCAGTTAAGCTTCTGACTTCCACTCAGGTCATGATCCCAGGGTCCTGGGATCGAGTCCCGCATCCAGCTTCCCGCTCAGCGCGGAGTCTGCATCTCTCTCTGACCTTTACCCTGCTCTCGTGCTCTCTCTCTCGCTCACTTGCACTCTCTCTTAAATAAATAAATAAAATCTTAAAAAAAAAACTTAAAAAATCCCTATATAGAAATACCCAAAATGAGGTTAAAAGCTAGATAAAAAGCAAGGAGAAAATGTTGACAGCACATGACAAAGAGTAAATGTTTCTACAGGTCAAATTACAACAAAAATTTATATAAAAATATAAATAACCCAGAGAAAAATGCATGAGAAATATTTTCAAAAGAGAAAAGCAAATAGCTCATGAAAATGTGAGAGGATGCTCAACCTCAGCAGCAGTTAGGAAACGCAAATTAGATAAATGAGATCTCATTTTCCCTGTTAGATCTCCATAAATAAATAAACAAATAAATAAATAACATCCAGTGCTATGGAGATTATGGGGGAAAGGGACACACATGTAGCCAATAGGAGCATAAATATTTATAGACACTACCAGTATCTTTCAAAGGAACCTGGGTGGCTCAGTTGGTTAGGCAACTGCCTTCGGCTCGGGTCATAATCCTGGAGTCCTGGGATCGAGTTCCACATCAGGCTCCCTGCTCAGCGGGGAGCCTCCTTCTCCCTCTGACCCTCCCCCTTCTCATGCTCTCTCTCATTCTCTCTCTCAAATAAATAAATTTAAAAAATAAATAAATAAAGGAACCTGTTGGGGGGGCGGAGCAAGATGGCGGAGGAGTAGGAGACGGGGATTTCGTCTGGTCTCAGGAATTCCGCTGAATAGGGATCAAACCATTCCCAACACCTACGAACTCAACAGGAGACCGAAGAAGAGAGTAGCAACAACTCTCTGAACAGAGAAGCGACCACTTTCTGGGAGGTAGGACATGCGGAGAAGTGAATCCGAGGCGATATTCGGGAGGATAGACGGCGGGGGAGGGGGCCTCCCTCGGCCGCTTCTGGCAAGTGCTAGAGCCGCGGAGCACAAAATCGGAACTTTGAGAAGTTGGCTCCGCTGAGGGACGTCGCTGCAGTGGCTAAGTGGGGGGTGGAATCCTACCGAGACAGTGTGGTCTGAGGACCCGGGGTCACAGAAAGACCGGGGGTGCCTGAGTGCGGCAGAGCTCCCGGGTATCAGAGCGGGGAAGCCGGTTGCAGAGATGGAGCCGAGGCGCGGGCTCTCAGCTCGGGGTTGCCATAAACTGTGATCCGCGGCCCAGTCGGGCCACTGCTCCTCCAGCAGGGACCCAACAAGCAGCAGAGCTGGGGAGACTCCCCTTTCTCCCCCGGGAGGAGCGGCACGGGAACGCACCGCAGGGATCTGCTGGGTTTGGAGACTCCACACGGGGTCGGGTGCCAGAGATAGAAATGCTCAGTCACAGGCCGGGTGAGCACGGAGTGCGGCTGGAGACCGGGGACACGGGAGTGACTACTTTTGTCTGGGGGCACATTGAGGAGTGGGGCCCCGAGTTCTTGGCTCCTCCGGGCAGAGATTGGTAGGCCACCATTTTCGCCCTGGTCCTCCAAAGCTGTACCGAGAGCTTGCAGGGAGCAAAAGCTCCCGAGAGCAAACCCGAGCAGATGGCTTAGCCGGGACCGACAAGGGCGGGGCAATTCCGCCTCCGGCAAAGACATTTGGAAACCATGGCAACAGGCCCCTCCCCCAGAAGATCAGCACGAACAGCCAGCAAGCCAAGACCAAGTTTACCGATCAAGGAGAACGGGAGAACTCCAGCGCTAGGGGAATACTGCACATAGAATTCATGGATTTTTTACCATGATTCATTAGTTTTTCAAAGTTAATTTTTTAACTGTTTTTTTTAATTCTTCTTTTTCCCTTTTTCAACCAACATCTTATCAATGCCTTTTTAAAAAAAAAAAAACATTTTATTTTTCTTTTTTAGAGTCATATTTTATCCCTTCATAGTAATTACCCTTATTTTTGTCATATATATATGTAAGTTGTTCTCTATTTAAAATTTTGAGATACAGTTTCTTCTAACATATCAAAATATACCCTAAATCACTGGTGTATTGCTTTGTTCTAGTCTCCTGCCTGATCACATTCTCTCCCTTTTTTTAAAAAAAAATCTTCTTTTTTCAAACAACTTATCTTATCAATTCCTTTTATAAAATCTTTTATACTTTTCATCTTTACAGTCATCTTCCATCCCTTCATTGTATCAACCCTTATTTTGTACATATATAAGTCTTTCTTCCTTTAAAATTTTAGGAGGCACTTTCTTCTAACAAGACAAAATACGCCGAAAATCCAGGGTGTGGCACTGATCTATGCACTAGCCTGATCATATTTGATCATATTCTGTTTTTTTGTTTTCTTCTGTTTTTGTTTGTTTTTATCTTTTTCTTTTTCTTTTTTTTTTTTTTCTCCTCTTTCTTTTTTCTTTCATTCCCTTTCTTTTCCCCTGGTTTCAGGTCTTTTCTGATTTGTATACAGTATATTTGCTAGGGACGTTGTTAACCTGTTAGCATTTTGTTCTCTCATTCATCTATGCTCCTCTGGACAAAATGACAAGACGAAAAAAATCACCTCAGCAAAAAGAACAAGAGGTAGTACCGTCTGCCAGGGACCTACTCAGTACAGATATTAGTATGATGTCGGACGTAGAGTTCAGAATCATGACTTTAAGATACTAGCTGGGCTTGAAAAAAGCATGGAAGTTATTAGAGAAACACTTTCTGGAGAAATAAAAGAACTAAAATCTAACCAAGTTGAAATCAAAGAAGCTATTAATGAGGTGCAGTCAAAAATGGGGGCACTAACTGCTAGGATAAAAAAGGCAGAAGAGAGAATCAGTGATATAGAAGACCAAATGATGGAAAATAAAGAGGCTGAGAAAAAGAGAGATAAACAACTACAGGATCACGAGGGCAGAATTTCGGAGATAAGTGATACGATAAGACAAAACAACATTAGAATAATTGGGATCCCAGAAGAAGAAGAAAGAGAGAGGGGGGCAGAAGGTATATTGGAGCAAATAATAGCAGAGAACTTCCCTAATGTGAGGAAGGAAACAGGCATCAAAATCCAGGAGGCACGGAGAACCCCTCTCAAAATCAATAATAATAGGTCAACACCCCGACATCTAATGGTAAAACTTACGAGTCTCAGAGACAAAGAGAAAATCCTGAAAGCAGCTCGGGAGAAGAGATATGTAACCTACAATGGTAAAAATATTAGATTGGCAACAGACCTATCCACAGAGACCTGGCAAGCCAGAAAGGACTGGCATGATATCCTCAAAGCACTAAATGAGAAAACTATGCAGCCAGGAATACCATATCCAGCTAGGCTGTCATTGAAAATAGAAGGAGAGATAAAAAGCTTCCGGGACAAACAAAAACTAAAGGAATTTGCAAACATGAAACCACCCCTCCAAGAAATATTGAAAGGGGTCCTCTAAGCAAAGAGAGAGCCTAAAAGCAGCATAGACCAGAAAGGAACACAGACAATATACAGTCACAGTCACCTTACAGGCAATACAATGGCACTAAATTCATACCTTTCAATAGTTACCCTGAATGTAAATGGGCTAAATGCCCCAATCAAAAGACACAGGCTATCAGATTGGATTAAAAAACAAGACCCATCCATATGCTGTCTGCAAGAGACTCATTTTACACCCAAAGACAACCCCAGATTGAAAGTGAGGGGATGGAAAGCCATTTACCATGCTAATGGACACCAAAAGAAAGCTGGGGTGCCAATCCTTATATCAGACAAATTAGATTTTAAAACAAAGACTGTAATAAGAGATGAAGAAGGACACTATATCCTACTTGAAGGGTCTATCCAACAAGAAGATCGAACAATTGTAAATACCTATGCCCCTAACATGGGAGCAGCCAATTATATAAGGCAATTAATAACAAAAGCAAAGAAACACATTGAAAACAATACAATATTAGTGGGGGACTTTAACAGCCCCCTCACTGAAATGGACAGATCATCTAAGCAAAAGATCAACAAGGAAATAGAGACTTTAAATGACACACTGGACCAAATGGACTTCACAGACATATTCAGAACATTCCATCCCAAAGCAACGGAATACACATTCTTCTCTAGTGCCCATGGAACATTCTCCAGAATTGATCACATCCTAGGTCACAAATCAGGTCTCAACCGGTACCAAAAGATTGGGATTATTCCCTGCATCTTTGCAGATCGCAATGCTTTGAAACTAGAACTCAATCACAAGAGGAAAGTCGGAAAGAACTCAAATACATGGAGGCTAAAGAGCATCCTACTAAAGAATGAATGGGTCAACCAGGAAATTAAAGAATTAAAAAAATTCATGGAAACCAACGAAAATGAAAACACAACTGTTCAAAATCTTTGGGATACAGCAAAGGCAGTCCTAAGAGGAAAGTATATGCAATACAAGCCTTTCTGAAGAAACAAGAAAGGTCTCAAATACACAACCTAACCCTACACCTAAAGGAGCTGGAGAAAGAACAGCAAATAAAGCCTAAACCCAGCAGGAGAAGAGAAATAATAAATATCAGAGCAGAAATCAATGAACTAGAAACCAAAAGAACAGTAGAACAGATCAACGAAACGAGGAGCTGGTTCTTTGAAAGAATTAACAAGATTGATAAACCCCTGGCCAGACTTATCCAAAAGAAAAGAGAAATGACCCTTGGATAAAGAAGATGTGGTATATATACACAATGGAATATTATGCAGCCATCAAAAGGAATGAGATCTTGCCATTTGCAACGACGTGGATGGAACTGGAGGGTGTTATGCTGAGTGAAATAAGTCAATCAGAGAAAGACATGTATCACATGACCTCACTGATATGAGGAATTCTTAATCTCAGGAAAGAAACTGAGTGTTACTGGAGTGGTTGGGGGTAGGAGGGATGGGGTGGCTGGGTGATAGACATTGGGGAGGGTATGTGCTACGGTGAGCGCTGTGAATTGTGCAAGACTGTTGAATCACAGATCTGTACTTCTGAAACAAATAACGCAACATATTTTAAGAAAAAAGAAAAAGAAGAAGATAACAGGAGAGGAAGAAAAGGGGAGTATGTCAGAGGGGGAGACGAACCATGAGAGATGATGGACTCTGAAAAACAAATTGAGGGTTCTAGAGGGGAGAGGGGGTAGGGGGATGGGTTAGCCTGGTGATGGGTATTGAGGAGGGCACGTTCTGCATGGAGCACTGGGTGTTATGAACAAACAATGATATGAGGAATTCATATCCTTTGGTGCATGGAACACTGCACCAAAAACTAATGATGTAATATATGGTGATTAACATAACAATAAAAAAAAAGAAAAGAAAAGAGAAATGACCCAAATCAACAAAATCATGAATGAAAGAGGAGACAACCAACACCAAAGAAATACAATTATAAGAACATATTATGAGCAACTCTATGCCAGCAAATTAGATAACCTGGAAGAAATGGATGCATTCCTAGAGATGTATCCACTACCAAAACTAAACCAGGAAGAAATAGAAAACCTGAACAGACCTATAACCACTAAGGAAATTGAAGCAGTCATCAAAAATCTTCCAAGAAACAAAAGCCCGGGGCCAGATGGCTTCCCAGGGGAATTCTATCAGACATTTAAAGAAGAATTAATACCTATTCTCCTGAAACTGTTCCAAAAACTAGAAATGGAAGGAAAACTTCCAAACTCATTTTATGAGGCCACCATTACTTGATCCCAAAACCAGACAAAGACCTCATCCAAAAGGAGAATTACAGACCAATATCCTTGATGAACATGGATGCAAAAATTCTCACCAAAATACTAGCCAATAGGGCGCCTGGGTGGCTCAGATGGTTAAGCGTCTGCCTTCGGCTCAGGTCATGATCCCAGCGTCCTGGGATCGAGTCCCGCATCGGGCTCCCTGCTCAGCGGGGAGCCTGCTTCTCCCTCTGCTTCTCTCTCTCTCTCTCTGTCTCTCATGAATAAATAAAATCTTAAAAAAAAAAAATACTAGCCAATAGGATCCAACAGTACATTAAAAGGATTATTCACCACGACCAAGTGGGATTTATCCCTGGGCTGCAAGGATGGTTCACCATCCGCAAATCAGTCAACGTGATACAATACATTAACAAAAGAAAGAACAAGAATCGTATGATCCTCTCAATAGATGCAGAATAAGCATTTGACGAAGTACAGCATCCTTTCTTGATCAAAACTCTCAGAGTATAGGGTAGAGGGTACATACCTCAATATCATAAAAGCCATCTATGAAAAACCTACAGCGAATATCATTCTCAATGGGGAAAAGCTGAGAGCTTTTCCCCTAAGGTCAGGAACGCGGCAGGGATGTCCACTCTGACCACTGCTATTCAACAGAGTATTAGAAGTCCTAGCCACAGCAATCAGACAACAAAAAGAATTCAAAGGCATCCAAATCGGCAAAGAGGAAGTCAAACTCTCACTCTTTGCAGATGATATGATACTTTATGTGGAAAACCCAAAAGGCTCCACCCCAAAACTGCTAGAACTCATACAGGAATTCAGTCAAGTAGCAGGCTATAAAATCAATGCACAGAAATCAGTGGCATTCCTATACACCAACAACAAGACAGAAGAGAGACAAATCAAGGAGTCGATCCCATTGACAATTGCACCCAAAACCATAAGATACCTAGGAATAAATTTAACCAAAGAGGCAAAGGATCTGTACTCAGAAAACTATAAAATACTCAGGAAAGAAATTGAAGAAGACACAAAGAAATGGAAAAACGTTCCATGCTCATGGATTGGAAGAACCAACATTGTGAAGATGTCAATGCTACCTAGAGCAAACTACACATTCAATGCAATCCCCATCAAAATTCCATCCACTTTTTTCAAAGAAATGGAACAAATAATCCTAAAATTTGTATGGAACCAGAAGAGACCCCGAATAGCCAGAGGAATATTGAAAAAGAAAAGCAAAGCTGGCGGCATCACAATTCCGGACTTCCAGCTCTATTACAAAGCTGTCATCATCAAGACAGTATGGTACTGGCACAAAAACAGACACATAGATCAATGGAACAGAATCGAGAGCCCAGAAATGGACCCTCAACTCTATGGTCAACTCACCTTTGACAAAGCAGGAAAGAATGACCAATGGCAAAAAGACAGTCTCTTCAACAAATGGTGTTGGGAAAATTGGACAGCCACATGCAGAAGAATGAAACTGGACCATTTCCTTACACCACACACAAAAATAGACTCCAAATGGTTGAAAGATCTAAACGTGAGACAGGAGTCCATCCAAATCCTAAAGGAGAACACAGGTAGCAACCTCTTCGACCTCAGCCGCAGCAACTTCATCCTAGAAACATCACCAAAGGCACAGGAAGCCAGGGCAAAAATGAACTATTGGGATTTCATCAAGATAAAAAGCTTTTGCACAGCAAAAGAAACAGTTCACAAAACCAAAAGACAACCGACAGAATGGGAGAAAATATTTGCAAATGACATATCAGATAAAGGGCTAGTATCCAAAATCTATAAAGAACTTATCAAACTCAACACCCAAAGAACAAATAATCCAATCAAGAAATGGGCAGAAGACATGAACAGACATTTCTCCAAAGAAGACATCCAAATGGCCAACAGGCACATGAAAACGTGTTCAACATCGCTTGGCATCAGGGAAATCCAAATCAAAACCTCAATGACATACCACCTCACACCCGTCAGAATGGCTAAAATTAACAAGTCAGGGAACGACAGATGTTGGCGGGGATGTGGAGAAAGGGGAACCCTCCTACACTGTTGGTGGGAATGCAAGTGGTGCAACCCCTCTGGAAAACAGTATGGAGGTTCCTCAAACAGTTGAAATTAGAGCTACCATTCGATCCAGCAATTGCACTACTGGGTATTTACCCCAAAGATACAAATGTAGGGACCCAAAGGGGTACGTGCACCCCAATGTTTATAGCAGCAATGTCCACAATAGCCAAACTGTGGAAAGAGCCAAGATGTCCATCGACAGATGAATGGCTAAAGAAGAGGTGGTATATATACACAATGGAATATTATGCAGCCATCAAAAGGAATGAGATCTTGCCATGTGCAATGACGTGGATGGAACTGGAGGGTGTTATGCTGAGTGAAATACGTCAATCAGAGAAAGACATGTATCATATGACCTCACTGATATGAGGAATTCTTAATCTCAGGAACAAACTGAGGGTTGCTGGAGTGGTCGGGGGTGGGAGGGATGGGGTGGCTGGGTGATGGACATTGGGGAAGATATGTGCTACGGTGAGCACTGTGAATTGTGTAAGACTGTTGAATCACAGATCTGTACTTCTGAAACAAATAATGCAACATATTTTAAGAAAAAAGAGAAAGAAAAAGATAGCAGGAGAGGAAGAATGAAGGGGAGTAAGTCAGAGGGGGAGACGAACCAGGAGAGATGATGGACTCTGAAAAACAAACTGAGGTTTCTGGAGGGGAGGAGGTGGGGGGATGGGTTAGCCTGGTGATGGGTATTGAGGAGGGCACATTCTGAATGGAGCACTGGGTGTTATGAACAAACAATGAATCATGGAACAGTACAGCAAAACAAATTATGTAATATATGGTGATTACCATAACAATAAAAAAAGAAAAAAAAAGGAATGAGATCTTGCCATTTGCAACGACGTGGATGGAACTGGAGGGTGTTATGCTGAGTGAAATAAGTCAATCAGAGAAAGACATGTATCATATGACCTCACTGATATGAGGAATTCTTAATCTCAGGAACAAACTGAGGGTTGCTGGAGTGGTCGGGGGTGGGAGGGATGGGGTGGCTGGGTGATAGACATTGGGGAAGATATGTGCTACAGTGAGCGCTGTGAATTGTGTAAGACTGTTGAATCACAGATCTGTACTTCTGAAACAAATAACGCAACATATTTTAAGAAAAAAGAAAAAGAAGAAGATAGCAGGAGAGGAAGAATGAAGGGGAGTAATCAGAGGGGGAGACGAACCAGGAGAGATGATGGACTCTGAAAAACAAACTGAGGTTTCTAGAGGGGAGGAGGGTAGGGGGATGGGTTAGCCTGGTGATGGGTATTAAAGAGGGCACCAAAACAAATTATGTAATATATGGTGATTAACATAACAATTAAAAAATTAAAAAAAAAAGTAAAGCAAAGCTGGTGGCATCACAATTCTGGACTTCCAGCTCTATTACAAAGCTGTCATCATCAAGACAGTATGGTACTGGCACAAAAACAGAAACATAGATCAATGGAACAGAATCGAGAGCCCAGAAATGGACCCTCGACTCTATGGTCAACTCATATTTGACAAAGCAGGAAAGAATGTCCAATGGAAAAAAGACAGTCTCTTCAACAAACGGTGTTGGGAAAATTGGACAGCCACATGCAGAAGAATGAAACTGGACCATTTCCTTACACCACACACAAAAATAGACTCCAAATGTTTGAAAGACCTAAACGTGAGACAGGAGTCCATCCAAATCCTAAAGGAGAACACAGGCAGCAACCTCTTCGACCTCAGCTGCAACAACTTCTTCCTAGAAACATCGCCAAAGGCAAGGGAAGCGAGGGCAAAAATGAACTATTGGGATTTCATCAAGATAAAAAGCTTTTGCACAGCAAAAGAAACAGTCCACAAAACCAAAAGACAACCGACAGAATGGGAGTAGATATTTGCAAATGACATATCAGATAAAGGGCTAGTATCCAAAATCTATAAAGAACTTATCAAACTCAACACCCAAAGAACAAATAATCCAATCAAGAAATGGGCAGAAGACATGAACAGACATTTTTCCAAAGAAGACATCCAAATGGCCAACAGACACATGAAAAGGTGCTCAACATTGCTCGGCATCAGGGAAATCCAAATCAAAACCTCAATGACATACCACCTCACACCTGTCAGAATGGCTAAAATTAAGAAGTCAGGAAAAGACAGATGTTGGCGGGGATGCGGAGAAAGGGGAACCCTCCTACACTCTTGGTGGGAATGCAAGCTGGTGCAGCCACTCTGGAAAACAGTATGGAGGTTCCTCAAACAGTTGAAAATAGAGCTACCATACGATCCAGCAATTGCACTACTGGGTATTTACCCCAAAGATACAAATGTAGGGATCCGAAGGGGTACGTGCACCCCAATGTTTATAGCAGCAATGTCCACAATAGCCAAACTGTGGAAAGAGTCAAGATGTCCGTCAACAGATGACTGGCTAAAGAAGAGGTGGTATATATACACAATGGAATATTATGCAGCCATCAAAAGGAATGAGATCTTGCCATTTCCAATGACGTGGATGGAACTGGAGGGTGTTATGCTGAGTGAAATAAGTCAGAGAAAGACATGTATCATATGACCTCACTGATATGAGGAATTCTTAATCTCAGGAAACAAACTGAGGGTTGCTGGAGTGGTGGGGGGTGGGAGGGATTGGGTGGCTGGGTGATAGACACTGGGGCGGGTATGTGCTATGGTGAGCGCTGTGAATTGTGCAAGACTGTTGAATCACAGATCTGTACCTCTGAAACAAATAATGCAATATATGTTAAGAAAAAAAAAAAGAAGATAGCAGGAGGGGAAGAATGAAGGGGAGTAGTTGGAGGGGGAGACGAACCATGAGAGACGGTGGACTCTGAAAAACAAACTGAGGGTTCTAGAGGGCAGGGAGTGGGGGGATGGGTTAGCCTGGTGATGGGTATTAAAGAGGGCACATTCTGCGTGGAGCACTGGGTGTTATGCACAAACAATGAATCATGGAACACTACATCAAAAGCTAATGATGTAATGTATGGTGATTAACATAACAATAAAAAAATAAAAGTGGTATCCCTCTCCTCAAAAAAAAGGAACCTGGCTGTATCTATTAAAACGTGTATACCTTGACTGGACAATACTACCTTTAGGGATATTTCCTGCCAAAATGAAGGCATTTGTGTGAAAAATATATGAAAAGCTCGCTAAAATAAGATGGAAATCACCCTACTCTCTCATCTAGGGAATGGTTGAGAAAAGTGAAGTACATCCAAACTATGGAAACTCTGTCACCTAACACATGAATGAGAAGCTCTAAGGACCATTGACAGAGTGGACATCAGTGGCATATTGTTACTTGAAACAAAAAGTCATTTTACAGGGGTGCTGGGGTGGCTCAGTGGGTCGAGCGTCCGATTCTAGATTTCGGCTCAGGTCATGATCTCAGGGTCGTGAGCTCGAGCCCCGCATTGGGCTCTGCCCTGAGCATGGAGCCTGCTTGAGATTCTGTCTCTCCCTCTCCCTCTGCCCTTCCTCCCCACCCACCCCTGCCCCTGCAAATATGGGCGCTCTCTAAATCAGTCAACCAATCAATAGTTTTACAAATAGAACCTCTATAAGTATATGGATACATGTTTGGGCATGTGTATGTGAGCTTAGTGAAAGATGCCTGACAAAAGTGTTCACACCGATTACCTCAAGGCATCCCTGGAAGGAAGAAGGGGGAGATAATTTCCCCTTGATCTACACACTTGTATATTGCTTCACCTTCCACCACACATGAATGATTTTTGTCTGGTTGTTTGCTCTAAAGAAAGGAACTGATCTCAAATTCTGGTCACTGTACTTACTAGCCAAATGACCTTCGAAAATCACGTAACTTCTCTTAAGTCTTACTTTTCTCATCTATAAAATAATGATAATAGTATCTCACAGAGTTGTAGGAAGGATTAGCAAGATGAGATATGTCAGGTTTGTGGCACAGAGATTATGGTGCGTGGTCAGCAAATGCAAATTCAAACCCCTTCTTCCTTCCTTTCACCCTCAAGTGATATGTCTTCAGAAATGCAAGCCAGTCCCCACATTGGAAACAACCCCAAACAGGTGGATGAAGGTGCTATACAAACAATCCAACAACTTTGAAAAGCTAAATAAAAATGGTTGTCTTTGGAGTTAAAACCACTGTGCATGATTCATATTACTGCTCACTCCCCCATTCATCCAGACATTGAGTGTTATAGATTCGAGAAATAATTGCACATGGCACGTTCAGGGTGTGAAATTAACTGGTCAGCCCTTTGATCTGGACAGCTCCCGCTCCGAATCCAGGTTGGGCTGTGTGGGCATCTGAAAGCTGCCTCTCCTCCCTCTCCTGCCGGGATCCCTCACCTTTTCCCTCTCTGGAAGGCTGCAGTGGTGGAACCAGGGTTGGGGGCCACAACATCCTCCAGGATCCCTTCACTGGACCCCTTCTCCAACCCTCATGGAATACTTATTATAAAAACCACAAAATGCTAGACCTTTGATAAACATGTTCCCACTTAATCTTCCCAGCACCTCTGTGAAGTGACTGTCACCCCCATTTTATAAATGGAGGAACTGAGACTACAGAAGTTTAGCCATCTATTCAAGGTTCCATGGTGAGGATATGGTAGCTCATGATCTTTCTCCTATACAATAATAACCCCCTAAATCGGAGAAGTTAGAAGAGCCAGTGGCTTAAACTCTCTCTCTGCATAATAGTTATTCAGATTCCAGTGACAGTGCATCTTGGGTGCTAAGAATGACAAGTTTCTCTGTGTGAGGAAGAACTTCCGGCTTTTAAGTAGTTCTAAGACTTTTGTGGCTTGCAGCCTCTAGTCATATTTGCAGGCTGAACTCCAATATCCCCTCTAGTAGGAAGGCTTATCCTAGCCCTGAGGAAAGGGTCAGAGTCAGTTTACTCCCCTCTCTGCATTTAAGCTTTAATATGAACACTCCTTAATTATAACACTTACCATGCTTTATGATAACTGTTTGTTAGCATGCCTATATTCCTACCATATGGGGTGTACTTAAGAGTGGGGGCATTTTTTTTAATCTGACTCAGTGGAGATGTTTCATTAATTTGCAAATGAATGCCCAGCTTAATGATTATGTGTTAAGTAGGTTACTTTGCAACCCCTGAGAGGTCACCAAGTGAAAGAATGGGAAGCCCTTGTTAGATGCCCTTTATGAAATATGGATTAGAGGCCCAGCAATGGAAGAAGAATCCAGAAGCAAAAGAGTTATTCAAACACTATTCCTCCTATGAAATAAATCTGAAGTCAGAAAGAGGCCAAAAGCCTGCAGCAGTTTAAAGCATATTTTAAACATGCTTATTAATAATGGCTCAAAGTAGAGATTTATTACAGTTGAGAGTAGGGAAAGGGACAGTAAATCAGCATTGGTGAGGAAAAGAGCAAGGGAAAGATATGAGTTCTTATTTAAAATGTATTCATGTGCTTTATAACCCTAAAGTAGAGATTGCTATATTGAAGTGGAAGGCTTTATTTGTAGGATTGAATTCACCAAAGATACATTTTATGCCAGTATTCATTTTCCCATCTTTCATTTGCTTTCCTTTGGCCAAAAAGTTGGGGACTTAGTTTATTGCTTGAAAGCAAGAAAAGATTGCCTTAGCGGAATCTCTTCATGAAAATATTCCTTGCTTCGGGGCGCCTGGGTGGCTCAGTCGTTAAGCGTCTGCCTTCGGCTCAGGTCATGATCTCAGGGTCCTGGGATCGAGCCCCGCATCGGGCTCCCTGCTCAGCGGGAAGCCTGCTTCTCCCCCCTGTTTGTGTTCCCTCTCTCACTGTGTCTCTCTCTGTCAAATAAATAAAATCTTTAAAAAGAAAAGAAAATATTCCTTGCTTCAAATGGTGACTTGTAAAGCGCTCATTGGATCCTAGGAAAAATGCTATTTTATTGGCGCATATGTTGAAGAGAATAGTTTTTAAAACATTCAATTAGTTCTGCCTTTGAGATAGAATTTAAACAAATCCAAAGCAATAGGATTAAATTCACGTAAAAACCCAACTGTTGCTTGGGAACCGATTCTTTTCCCACTTAAACTACTCTAAGGATAATCAAGCTCACTCTTGGCTATATTCCAGCCAAGGCAAATACATGCTTTTAATTCATCAATCAATTCATGGTACTCCTGTGCCTAAAACTCTCAGTGGCTTTCTAATACATTAAAGTACAAACTCTCCTCGCTGTGTTCAGCAGAGCCCTGAAACATCAGTCCCTTGTCTACCCAGCCAACTTCATCTCCTCTTTCTTTCTCTCTCATCTGGTTCATCAGGTTCAAGTTAACTGGCTTCCTCTTTTTCCTTGAACACAGGAGGCTCTTCTCTGCCAAAACCAGTCTGCTCCTCTGCCTCAGACACACTTTTCCCTGCCACTCTTCAGGCACGACTCCTCTCAATTCTTCCACTGCTACTAGATATCACTTCCAGAGAAATTAACCCTGACCATTCTAGGCTATTTCTCTACCCATGCTTTATTCTATAATCCATTCCCATCTTTTAAAAAAAAAAATTGTATTTATTTATTTTAGAGAGAGAGTAAGTGGGGGGGGAGAGGACAAGCCCCCCCAATGACAATGAGGAGCTTGATCCCAGGACCCTGGGATCATGACCCCAGCCAAAGGCAGATGCTTAACCAACTGAGCCACCCTGGTGCCCCAGTACATTGGCCATCTTGATTGTCTCTACAGCATGCTGACCGGAAGTGCTAACTATGTGGATAAACATATGCAAGTGTGGAGATAAACAGTGTCTCCCATATTCCCCGCTAGACTGCAAGATCCCTGAGAGCAGGAGCTGTTTTCATTCATTGCTGAACTACCCAGAACTGATAACACAGCCTGGCACATAATAGGTCCTCAGCAGATATTTGCTACATGAATTCTTGGTGTCAAGGCTAATGCCTGGCATGTCATAGGCTGTCAGTAAACACTTTTTAAGTGAGTTTATCTTGCTCCCATCGGATTTAGCAAATTCACATAAGCTGCATGAATTAATTCCCAGTGCCAAACTCCCTGCCCACACCAGCATGGTCTCTGCAAATTCTGTTGAGACAAGAAATGAAAATTCAGGACACATGAATAAAGAGGGTGCCTAAGAGCTCAGACAGACTCTGGGCATCATCTCTAGGATAAAAAAAAAAAAATGTCCCAGGGCAAATTTTAACTCTCAATATCAGACTCGAGTTCTCTGGTTCCTTGCTCTCCTAATCTGTTTCTTGTTTTGGTGAGAACTTTTCTGTTTTTGTGTGGGGGTTACCATGATGTGTTAATAAAGTAAACTGGGGATTTTTTTGGTTCACTGGTTTTGAACAAGCAGCTGATAGGTTTTGCTTTGGATTTTCCAAGGCTCATATTTTAAGCAGCCGAAATCCCAGTCACTGGGCGTTTTTCATAGCTCGCTGGACCCAGAGCCAAGAGACTGTTTGGGATTTGTAGTTTATGGTAACAACACAGCATTGCCATGGGGGAGATGTTTTGGCAAAATAGCACACAGCTGCGGTGCAGCTGTTAAAAGCCATTGTTTGGGCTCTGTGGAAATTAATTTACAAAAATATCCAGGTCTGTTGTGTGTTCTAGTTTATATGTAAATCAGAAGACCGTGGGGGAAAGGATGCCAGGGATGATGCCATTCAAACAATTTCAGACCAGTTGTCCATTAACTGGTTAGAGTGACTCTCACTCAGTTTTACTTTATTTACATTTGTGGGGTTTTTTTTCTTAACAATACGTTGCACCAGTTGAGCTAGAAAAAGACACAGCATTAGCCAATAAGCCATAATAACGGATGCTTTTAAAAAATGACAGAGAGCTTTAAAAATTTGATTTATTGGGACAGTCATGGAAACTAAGAGAAAAAGAATTCAACAGTGATTCTCTAAAATTGGAAGTAGAAGCCACACATAGCACCCCTTGATGCCACTTCTGCTCCCAGGGGTGACATGGGGTGTTTATCAACCTGAAGGATCAATAACATGGAGGACAGTTAAGTATCAGAATCCTGGGGATAATGTTCTGCACAAATCCAGAGGAAGAGCCTCTTACTCTAAATCTTGAAACCTTCGTTCACACATTCAGCCTTGCTGTGCAGGTGAAATCTGCTGGCTCGCTCCCATGCCGCAGGAATCGTGGAGTCTCCCTGCCCTCCTGTTTCCAGATGCTTTCTCCTAATGCATTTCCCTAGAACCTAGATTACACCACATTTGCAGACATCTGAGTCTGGTCCTTTTGGCACCTAAATACCCTAGACTAGTTTTGACACCTTCATTATTGTGCCAACACTTACGGATTCTAAAAGCATTGGCTTCTTTCACCTGGACTAGAACCTTCCCCAGCCCAGCTGGCCCCAGGACACCAACCCCTGGAGCTGCTCTTCATGAGCAGTCATGCCCATTAGATCTCCTCGAGGGCCCTGCAGAGGAGACCCAAGCACCTCCTCTCTTGCCTGGATTGAAGTCTCTGTATCTAACACACCCATCGTTGCATGGCTTTTTAAAAATCCAAATTTTGTTTGCAATGGTTGACGTTCAAAGCAGGTCGGTTTGAACCTTTGTGCTTGAAATTTATTTTAACTGGAAAAAGGGCACTTTTCATTTGCCAATAGAGAAACGGGAGCAGAGTCTTACAATGGCCAAGGCAACACTTAACTCTGACACTCCTTGGCTCCCATAATCTGCCCTCGTGTGGAGCCTGCTGGGAAGGAAGGACTTGACCCTCTGGTGCTAAGGCCTTAATTTCATGTATGTGTTCAGGCCAGATGATCCGTAAGGTGGCTTCTCTTTCTGAAAGACAGTGAATTCATGGCTGATTTGAAAATGAGCAGTCCAGTAGTGAGTAAACTTAGATAGCCCTTCAGGGGTGGAGCTATGAATGGGGGTGAGGGCTCACAGCTATTCCTCCGTCATCTGAGCGGGTGGTGAGAACCAGACACATAGGCCTCGACAGTGAAGTGGGAATATAAAACCCTGAAACTGTTTGTCATAAGAATGGCATGCCCAGTAAAAGCCAAGGCAGATGTTCGCATAAAGTTTCTGTTGTTTGTGTTTTTGTGGGGGTGCTTTTGGGGTGTGAAGTTTACTAGGCCCCGCAGCATCTGCCTCCCCATGTTGCCATATATTAGCAGTCTTGCAACCCATTTATAGGGTTGGAATTATTTTTGGTAATGATTTTCAAGGGACTAGATGAGATGCAACCTGCACTTAACTCTCACTACATTTATGATACCGCTGCCTTCCGGGGAAAGCCCCCAGACATCATAGATGGCCCGGCTGTCAAAGAGGTGATGGTCTCACAGAGTTTTAAAGATCAAAGGGGGCTGTATTAGTTTCCTGCTGTGGCTATAACAAGGAACTACAACTTAGTGACTTAACACACCACAAATTTATTATCTTACAGTTCTGTGGGTGAGAAGCCCAAAATGAACGTTGGGGTGTTAAAAATCAGGGTCAGTATGCCAGGGTTCTTTCCGGAGGCTCTGGGGGGGAATCCCTTGCTTCGCCCATTCCAGCTTCTAGAGATCACCTTGGCTTATATCCCCTTCCTCCATCTTCAATACCAGTGTCTTCTGTCCTCTCTTTCCACCCCAAGATCTTTTCTCTATGCCTCTCACCCTCCTACGCCTCTCTCTTAAAAAAGACCCTTGGGATTACATTGGGCCCACTCAGACAATCAAGCATAATCTACTCATCTCAGTACCCTTAACTTAATCATTTCTGCACAGTACCATTTATTATGGAAGGTAACATCTTAGGATGTGAACATCTTTGAAGGAGGACCATTGTTCAGCCTACCACACAGGCTATAGAGACCAAACCAAAGCCCAAATGATAAATGATTTATCAGTCTGGGGCAGGGCCATAGCCATATCCCTGGCATCCTCACATCTGCCATGTTTATGTGCATCACTGACAAAGATGGGTAGGAGCAGACACTGATGGGGACTTTATTTGCATAACAAGCTGAGTGATTGGGGAATAAGTATAGGATTGTCAGTGATTTAAAAATAGCAGTTTAGAGGAGACAGAAGTTTATATTTTTAAAAATACATGTTTAATTCAAGAGCTTCCTTAAATATTATCATTTGGCTGGGGCCTGCTACCTTCTAAAGATGTTAAATGACTTGCAGGGATAACATAACTTAAATAATGATGGGAAATGAAAGTGCGAAGGAACACATGTACAGGTTCTTCTCTTCTTTCTACCCCACCCCCTCTGCTTCTTTTTCTCCCTTTATTACTCTACCCATGGCTGCCATTTGAAAATCGGTTAGAGATAGAAACCCAATTCAAACTCCTTAAACCAAAAGGAATGGAACCACCCAATGGGCTTACTGCCATGGGTTAAGCCAAATTAACTATTTGTTATATTTCACAAGGGAGCCCCCCTTATTTTGGTGCTGAAACATTTTTCTAAGAATCTGAGGAACTTGTTTTTGGTTTTTCTCCCACTTTTGCCCAACAACAGCCTGTAACAAATAAAAGGTTGGTAGAATTTTGGATTTCAATGGTACTAGACATACCATCCAGCTCGATTCTTCTCCTGAATTATGGGTCTTTTATAGAGTCTCTTTGGCAGGTATTTGCACTACTCCTCTCTTGCCTCAATTTTCTCCATCCGTGACATGAGAAGGAATGATGGCTGCTTAAAGTGAAGGCTGAATTAAATTTGAGTTCCTGAGAGGACAGGTGCATTTGAGAGGGTTGTGACTTGATTGTTAGGTTCAACTACTCTAGGAATCACTCCCTAACTCCACTACCACTCTATCAGGGTTTGGTGCCCCTCACCTAGAGATTCATAACCCACTCACCTTGTTCTGCAACCCTCCAAGCCCTCCAACTGCCCGCAGTGTGGTAGTCATACATGTCTGCCTTCTTGAAATTCACCTAACCCAGGGCTGGACCTGCAAAAGGAACTCACTGTACTGTTCATGGACACTGTGGATGGATGAGTGAATGATAACCATACAAGCTCTTGGCCACATATTGGACACATGGATCCAGAGCCTCAGTGGAAATACTGAGCACAGGGGACGGGGGCAGGAAAAAGCTGAAGATATAGTCTGTGATCTTCACTGACATAAAATTAGTAATTGGTTCCCCCTGCCCTACTAACTTTCTTAAACAGAAGAGAACTGGAAATTGCCTTAGAAATTTATTTTCATAGATGTTTTAATGGGACACGGAAGATGAGTAGATGATTCCCCTTTGGATATTTGCACCCAGCACTCCATGTCATTTTTTTCCTGCCTATCAAATGAACACATTCTTAAGCTGCTGGTACATTAGGTTAGTGACACAGTTGCTGGATTAAACAAATACAAAGTCATTTTGCCAAGCTCCTGTCTGGCATTGATTGGGAGTCATAAAAGTCATTCATTCCCTCAGTTTGGTTTTGACAACCCACAGAATAACACCTTGTATATGTCAAATGCTACTTTCTTTTTTTTAAATTTTTTATTGTTATGTTAATCACCATACATTACATCATTAGTTTTTGATGTAGTGTTCCATGATTCATTGTTTGTGCATAACACCCAGTGCTCCACACAGAATGTGCCCTCTTTAATACCCATCACCAGGCTAACCCATCCCCCCACCCCCCTCCCCTCTAGAACCCTCAGTTTGTTTTTCAGAGTCCATAGTCTTTCATGGTTCGTCTCCCCCTCCGATTTACTCCCCTTCATTCTTCCCCTCCTGCTATCTTCTTCTTCTTTTTTTTTTCTTAACATATATTGCATTATTTGTTTCAGAGGTACAGATCTGTGATTCAACAGTCTTGCACAATTCACAGTGCTCACCATAGCACATACCCTCCCCAATGTCTATCACAAGCCACCCCATCCCTCCCACACCCCCACCACTCCAGCAACCCTCAGTTTGTTTCCTGAGATTAAGAATTCCTCATATCAGTGAAGTCATATGATACCTGTCTTTCTCTGACTTATTTCACTCAAAATGCTACTTTCTTTTAAAAGCTTTAAATACCTTCTATATAGAACAAGGGTGATTCCCATATCATTCCTGCCACACGGAAAAGCATAGCATCAGCTCAGGCATTACTAAATATTTGGTGTACTTCAAAAGATGATGTGGGTGGACTACACCTTCTTCCCATTAAGGCGTTAATGCTAACTGTACTCATCAAAGAGGCCCCAAGATGAGTGGGTCTGAAACAAAATCTGAAGGTAAAACTTAGAGAAATGGACCACGATCCAGGCCAAGAAAATACCCTAGTGACACCCAAGTGTCTCTATGGGTGGGAAACATCGGTGGCTCTCTCTGATGTCACCACTTTGGTGCCATGGCTCTTTTTGCATTGTTTTTCGAAACTTCCACCCAGACTAATTCTACAATTTCTTTCTGTTTCTAGTTCCTTCTTTCTGGGGATTGGTGAACTCAGCTTGGAATCTTTGCTCTGTGGGGAAACGGCAGTCACCGGTCAACATAGAGACCAGTCACATGATCTTCGACCCCTTTCTGACGCCCCTTCGCATCAACACTGGGGGCAGGAAGGTAAGCAGCCATGTTGCTTCCATTGCGAAGTTAAGGACGCCGGGAGATGCTGATTCTGAAAGCTAGTCTTCTGGGTCTCCATCTCTGTGATGAGTTTGTCTTTCCATCTAGGAGTAAAATCACAGACCTCAGGCCTACTGCCAACCAATAGGCAGTTGGTCTAATTACATAACCAATTATGTCTAAATTGTGCTTTCTCTCCTTAGCTAGTCAAACCCTCATTCTAATTACTTTGTGCCCCCTGGAGGTTGCCCGAGGCCCTATCCCTTGGTACCCCATGAAGGTCAGAGAGCAATGTTGCTTCCCAAGCGTATCACGCTGGGAAAAATCCCTCCTCTCAGAAACCTCTTTACTGGGGCTTCTTTTAACCTCAACAAAGTGGGGGAAAATTTGTTTTAACAAAAGTAAAATCAGAAATGTATCATCTTGGAAGGAAAAACAAACAATCACCTTAGATGATTTATAAGAAAATCAATAATTAATCTTTCTAGGGACATCTTGGCTGGCTAAGAATCCTAGCTCCTGCCCAGAAATGCTGAGTTATGCTTTGTGATTCTCACACCAGCATCTCTCCTTTCCCCACCGCCCCCCGCGATGTGCTCCTCCTTAATTTTCGGAAGGATATAATGCCCATGGGGTCTTCTTGTTGCTGGGCTCTAGCATTTCTCTTGTGGGTTAATTTCTTTTTGGCTACCTTTTACTGTTGAGTAGTTCATTGAAGGTGGGAAATACACACACACAGCAAATTGTATTTGAAGGTGATTTAGTTATTGTGAACTCAAGAGGAATGGAAAATCATTTGTGTCTAAGAAATTGAGATTAAAATTATGAACAACTTTTGTTACTGCTGGCAGCCAATTCTCCAGGGTTTGCGTTCCTTGGGCTCTGCTCTCTACTTACACAGTCTGTTTGCCTTACTTACCATGGAGTTTGTAAGAAAGTTTTTCCACTTCTGATATATCGGGATGTATTTTTTCCTAATATATAACTGTCACCGAAAAACCAACCAAACAAACAAACCCAAAGTCTGATGACTGTTTTCGGAGATGTTAGTGACTTTGACTCAGGTCACAAAGCGGGCCTTAAAAGGCATTGCACGTAATTGAGACTATTTCTCTATGTAGTGTTTGTGTGCTATTTTAAATATGACTTGAGAAGCATTTTTCTAGAAAAGTCCTATGTAGGTCATGTAGTTTATTGCTCTGATTCCATAGAAATTAACCTATCTCAATTATCATTCGATTTGAAGTTTTATTTTTATAAACTCTAAAGGAAACTTGCCATGGGTTCTATACGTACCTCTCTCCTTCAAGTCATGAGCATGGACAGGCTCACTGACCAGGACTCCGAAAGGGCAAGTTGCAGTTTTGACTTTTCGATCCTTCTTTCCTTCTTGGAGAGGGTGATGGAGAGAATAATTGTATTCTAGACAAAGTGAGAAGCAGTAAAAATGCAGAATGAGGGCTGGGGCCTGAGTTCCAGAAATCAGCTACAGGATGACCACCAAGACTGAAGCACAGAGATCAAAGAGGTGGAGGAGGGAGGTAAGGATGGAAAAGGAAGATGGGGCCAAATTTAGAGGCTGTGTTAAGGAACTGAATCTTTTTCCTGAGTTACAGCAAGCAATTGAAGCATTTTTAGGTTAAGAGTACGTTGGACATGGGATGAGAAAGGTGGCAAGCTAACACAAATAATGGTCACATAATTTTCACTTTTCCATCAGCCCATCTTAGAGGAAAATATTGATGTGAAAGAAAAAAAATAATTAACTCAAGACACTTCTCCCTAAAATTTATTGGGAAAGAAGAGATGGGGGGATAGCCTGATGTTAAAAAGCACTCATGTTTTGGTTTGGTATTTTTTTGTTGTTGACAGAGTTTTGTTTTTTTTTTATATTTCCAATTCAGTAAAGTGTACCTGATCCAAATCAATTTTCAAATGCATTGGAGTTTGGAATTTTGGAAACATTTACTTTTGACGATGTAAATATTTATATCTGGCACGATTTGTGTTGTCAGCTGTTTGAAGAGCTGAGAACTGTCTGATGGCTTCCCTTGCATTAGCAAAAGGTGGAAAATAAAATATAGATGGTAGGAGGATAAACTAACTGGTAATGAAATGTCTAAACGTGATAGACAATAGCTAAATTATGTTTGCCAGCTTTTTAAAGGTGGTGTTTAATGAGTTGGAGACTTATTTTGGAAGTGAGTATTCAAATCACTGCTGTGAATTTAGTTTTGCCTTGAAGAAATGTGTATCTAAATCAAAAGGTTTAAAGACCACCCTGTAAGACTGGGAGGTTTTTTAGAATGTGGGCAAGGTGCCACGTTGTGAAGTCGGAGATCTGCTGGGTATCAGCATGTTAAATGCATCCCAGTCATTATGTGTTTAATGTCACATTCTTATCCATGAACATGATTCCTGCTCGTGTTTCAGTGAACCTTATGCCCAAACCCATGAAGCAGCGTTGCTGCAATCTCGGACTTGTGTTGCTGTGTTCGTTTTAATGTGACTGACCTGGCATGGGGCTCAAATCATGAATTAAGGGCTTATCTTAGCATGAGCAAGGGCTGAAATTCAACCTGAATGCAAAAATACAAAGAATAATAATAGTTAGATGTCAATCAAAACATGTTGTGTCTTGGATAACAAAGTATATTCATTATACTTGAATAATGGTATTTCTTTTTTTTTTTTTAGGTTGCTTCTTTTCAATGGTAATTCTTAAGCAATGTTTGGGTTGTTTGTTTTTTTTTTCTTGAAGGAGAGTGGTTTTTTTTTTACCTAGTTGTTCGTATCTGACACATAGGACTCTTATGGACAAAATTTAAAATAACTGTGCTTTTCAGACAATACTCACTTAGGGTTGGGTTGTGTATGGTCATAAGAATCTTACTTGGAATCAGTCTCCCACCCTGGACCCCATTCAACTTAACTCCTAGTAGTCTAAACATTTTTTTTTAATCTTGGAGCTAATGAATCTCTTCTAGAAAAAGCTACTGAGTCAACTCAGGAATTAGAGTAGGCAGGTGGAGATAATTCTTCCTTCACGGTCTCAGATCATTTAAAATCCCTGTATGTGGTAAATTGGATTCTGACAACTGGTATTTTAAGCTCAGTTCAAGCCTGATTGACTCTTTTAAAAATGGAGACCATTGGTAGTCAATGGACTTGTACAGATTCACATATATTTTTACCTTCCTTGTCTTTTTCCTCATGTCAAAGTGAGTATACGTTAAGTGTTTGTGTATTAAATTCTGTGTGCTATTCACCTAAGTAAGCTTCTTGGTGTAATTTGAAAATAACAGTGTAGAGTGTGAATGTTACTGAATAGCAAAATCTAAATGGCCTGGCTTGATCATTTTGGGATATAGTAGTTCCTCTAGATATTTGTCTGATACAGGTGGGTGCTGAAGGGTTTCTGGATTAAGAGGTGAGGTTAGTGTTCATGGAAGAGATATGGTTTGTAGATAACCTCTCTGCTGATCTGAAACATCTAAAAGAAGAAAGAACATTAAAACTGAGTCTAAAATCACTTGCTGATCCTACCATTTTAACCAAAAATCAGTTCTGGCATCCTTCCCCATCTTTTAGGTCTTTTAATAAAATGGACATCTCAGTAGTCAGTGACATGGGCCTTGCTCACGAGAATTAAATATAAAAGGTAACCTCTAAAGTCATTCACTTAATGATCCCTATGTATTTAAAAAGCACCCATGCTACGCATAGAAGAGACCAAGATTAAGAGTAATATTGTTTCTTTCAACCTTCCTAAAGCTTCTAGATTTTCTGTATCAAGCTTGCATTAATTTAATAATCTGAAAAACACCTATAGATTTTTAATTCATCCCTTCATTTTAGGCAAACATAACAGAGTTGGCAAATATGGTAGAGGGAATAACGCCCTCTCCTAAAGATATGTATATCCTGATCCCCAGAACTTATAAATATGATATCTTACATGGCACAAGGTATCTGGAAGATGCGATTAAGGTAAGCATCTTAAAATGGGAAGATTATCCTCTATTATCCTGATGGGCCCAATGCAATCACAGGGTTCTCATAAGGAACAGACAGAGGCAGGGGAGTCCAAGGCAGAGAAGATGTGACAAAAGAAGCAAGATCAGGGTTATGCATTGCCATGAGCCAAAAGAATATGGGCTGCCTCCAGAAGCTGGAAAAGGGCAAAGAAACAGATTCTTCCCTAGAGTCTCCAGAAGGAACACAGCCCTGCTAAAACCTGGATTTTAGCCCAGCAAAACTGATTTTTGACCTCTGACTTCCAGAATGTAAGATGACCCTTTCAAGGAGACTGGTTGCAGCTCACGCAACCACAGGGATGGAGCTGAGGACGAAAGACCCCCAGCTACACTCCTCCCCACCCCCACTTTGTCAGGCTCCCTCTGGGGAGAAGTCAGAGACTAAGACAAGACTGTTGATTCAGTCTACCTAAGCCAGCCTCCAGGCCACAGGGCAAGGTGAAGGTAGATTTGAAGGGGCAAGAAGAAGACATCCTATGCAAGGCTATACCCTTTATCTACATGACCATTTGCAAATTTCCCATTAAATGAATATGAGGTAATAAAACTCATCATTTCCTATAAAATTAGGTATAAACGTCTCAACCTGGCATTCATAGTCCTTGCAATATGGCCCCAAATCTTCCCTCCAGAGCCTTATTCATCTTACATCTTATGCCTACGTTTTGTTCCCAGTGAGATTGTGATGCTTTTTTCTTAATTGACTGTATCTCACCTTTCCCTGTGATCTGTGCTTTGGCCACAATGTAACCCTTCACCTGATGTACCTCTGGACCTCAGCACTCCCCATCCCTACCTTTTTATTATTCAATCTCTCTGGCACCAGTGCCGCCTCTGCCATGATGCTCCTCTGGATGTCTTTCATGACTGGTGAAATCCCTCCTCATTTGCCTCCTTAAGCAACTTGCTTATCTTTCATTTAGGACCTGAACCTTGGCTTCTATAGTATATTAGTCTTACTTGCCTCATCTCCCCATCTTAGATTAAGGGCTCCTCATGATAAATGTGCTTTCATATTTTCATTTTATATCCCTGAGGTTATCTATGATGAGGCTGGTTGATTTGAACTGAACCAAGATTATCTTTGATCACCAAACAAAAGGTTTATGTGGAATTAGTGAAAAGTTGCTTTCGCTTAAGGTGGGAAAAATATGAGAAAGTCCCATGATGAAAAGTAACCTTGCCATCAACAGAATCTGCCATTAGAAACTAAATTTTCGATTATTGTACTTTTCCTGAAACATGGTCAAAATATGTTGAAAAAAATAATGACTGTGAATTGGTTGGGTGCCTAAAATCTTATCACTTCTCTATTTTTTAAATTTCCACCATGAACCAGATAGCAAAATTTAGTTGACCACAATTAATCATTGCAGTGTTTACATTGCTATGTTTAGAAACCTTTTATGAGTAAGGCATTTATGTTCCTTCAAGGACTTCATGATATATTAGGGGAGAAAATATGGAGATACAGAAATTAAATCACAGTAGCTGATTTAAATAACTATTTGAGATAATAGTGGAAGAGAACCTAAGGAAACAATGAAATGATTAATTAGCAAATCAATCATTTTGACATTAATATTTAATGGTGGTAAGAAGTTGGGTTGGCTGAACCAGGCTTTATGGAGGTGCTAGAATGTGAGCTAGCGTGGACAGGTAGGTGGAATGAAATACTGTTTGCAGGAGGGTCTTTAAATGTTAGATGTTCTGACTCCCCATGTGAAAGATTAAAGAAAATGTAAGGATCCATTTTGCCATCTAAATATGTTACTGTGGTGCTGGTTTTTATTGGATAACTGATATTAAACTTTCATAGATAAGTATTCTTTCCCATTTGGAACTCATTAGCTATCTTTAAGTACCACGGGTCTTTTTATACTGAAGCTCTGGTATGGAAATGATACCTATAATTTTACGTGTGCTTGTGGGATACAGTAGATCTCTAAGAGCTGATGAAGAAGTGAATGTGATTCTTACTCATTTGTATTTTGTGGTTTGATAAGTTTTTTGACTTGCCATACTGACAATATCCTTTCTCAGAAGGAAACAATAAAGGGTCTCTTTATTTGAATCTAATTCTAACCAACAAGGAAAAGCAGCTCGGTGATATGGAATGGACAGTAAAATTCTGGAAGAAAGTGGATGTATTATCTTAGAACATACGGTATTCCAAAGGAAAAAAAAATGCTGATAAGCATTGTCAGACATGGATCCTAAAATCTTCAAAAGGCAGATTTTTGAACTATCATAGTTAAAGTAGATGTGATCTCTCTGCCTCATGGAAGGTAACTCTAGAGGACTAAGAAGCTCTTAAAAATGAAATTATGGTAATACAATTACAAATGATGATACCTCAAAAAAAGGAAATGGTAGGAGCTAAGGCTACAGATGTGGCTGCACAGGGAGTTTTGCCAAAAATAATGTTTTTAAATGGCAGGGAAGAGATGTGAGAGAAAGGGCTTTATAGCCAAGGAGGACGATGAAAGTGGAAGGAACCTGTGAAAATCATTTCAGGGAGAATAAGGTCCAGAATGAGTTTAGGGTGGCAGAACGAGAAGGTCTTTTAAAGTTACAGTTACAGGGAGAAGGAACATTAAGACAATGTAGACCTTTGTTTGGCGGGTTGGGAGGGATAGGTACCCACAGATGTTCTGCTCTGGGTTTGGATTTTAGGTTTACCACTAACCACCCAAATATGAGAAGCCTAACCTCTCTGAGCTTCAGTTCCCTCCTCTGTAAAAGAGAGACCGTAATTGTACCCACCTTGCAGGGTTGTGGTGGTTGTGGTGGAGGGAATTACATGAAGTAACACACTTAGTAGGCAGGTGGTCATTCGAGTTCTCAGATCGGCAGCTGGTGGAGAAGGAAATGTGCTACAATTGTTAGCTACTGGCTTCATCCCTTTGGGCTGCTGGAACAAACTGTCACTGACGGGGTGGCTTCTAAAGAATGGACTTCACAGTTTTGGAAGCTGGGAAGTCCAAGATCAAGGCAGGGGCATGGTCACATTCTGGGGAGGGCCCCCCGTCCTTGTTTACAGCCGGCGCCTTCTTGCTGAGTCCCCACGTGGTGTGAGCGGCCAGGGAGCTCTGTGGTGCATCTTTTCTAGGAGCACCAGCCCGGATCAGGAGGGCTCTGCCCTTATGACCTAATCACCTCCCAAAGGCCCCACCTCTTAATACCCCACTTTAGGGATTAGGATTTGAACATATGAACTTTGAGACTGTGGTAACTGCCATCAGAGATGTTGTGGCCGTTAGTGAGAGAACACAACCTAATCCCACCAGAGTTTCTCCATCAAAGAAACTAATATTTACTTTAGAATCAGTAACATATATGCTGAGAGGTGAAGTGGACGACAGAATACGAATCCACACTTGATCTTAGCCGAAAGGCCGAGAAGCGATGACAGAATACGAATCCAGAACCACCTTGCCAGCAACCCCTATCCGAGAGTTTGAAATTCAGTCGGCATGAAGGTAAAGCTTTCCTCTCAGGCCCATCTTTATAAAAAGCTGCACAGATTCAGAGTGGGCTGGATTTGTTGTAAAATCACTACATGTGAAAAAAGTAGAGGAAGTTAATGGATAATGTGATTGGCATGAGTAAATAACACAGGGAAGATGCCAAGAGACAAATTCAACCTAATTACATAGTACATAAGGTACTCCTCTGTAAGTGAGGTCATTGTCCTATAATAACCTTCAGGGAGAAGAGGGTACCTAGGATATTGCAGTCAGATCCCTCAGTGTTGATGGTTAGAATAACTAATGGAAAAGATGTTGACAAAGTGAAACGCAGAAAAAGGGGAACAAAGTAGCGATGAGAAGAATCAACCATTCTGTACGTTCTGTATTCAATTCTATCTGAAAGGATGACATTTTAAGATATAATTACAGGTGCCTTCTAATTATACCTGTCCTGTGCGGCCTCAGACACCAAAAACGAGTGCTGGTGTTTGGAAATGGCATGAACCAGACTTTATTTCAAAATAAGGGCTCAAGCCATGTGAAGGGTGAATGACCTCCATGTGTTTCATTGAGAACCCCAGCACAAAAAGAGTTCCAGCAGGCACTGAAGTCCACATGCTACTCTAGAACCAGCTCAAGCATCAGACGAGAGCCTTGACCTGGCCTGGAATCCCCCTTCTGATCTAGAAACTACGAACAATGGTTAGATGGGCACACAGAATATGTTTGTTTGAGGCTGACCCCGGAATGAGGATTTACCTCTGAAAGGAGAACTCCCTTTAAAGCCCTAGCATTGGTTTGGAAGAAACCTGCCTTCTCCTCTTTCTCATCCGCTATCAAAATTACTCCCCAAAGTGTTGGATACTGGACTCTTTCTCCTTTAGGATATTTTGCTCTGAGTTGCTAAAATGGAGGATCCAGGGCAAAATGAATGTTACAAGAAAGGACTTTGATTAAAGATAAAGAAACGAGGCCAAGGTAATTGTGTTTATGCTCAGAGCAGAGCGTTTTGCAGGCAGTGGAAGTTTTCAGGGCCTTGTGATGAAAGATAAGCAAAATGTGAGACCGATGCTGTATCCTAAGTTGGGAATGGGCTCAGAGCAAAGGCGTTCTGTGGTTGGCGTCAGGTTCTCATGCACAGTCGCCGGGCTTAGAGCTGGGCTCAGGATTACTGCTCAGCATCTCAGCAGTTGCTTGTAATGTATCCCTCTTGACATCACCCAGAAAATCAATGCAGTCATTAGGCAAGCATTTGAAGGAAACACCTGGATGTTGGCTTTAGTATTTTATAAATACATCTAGTTCTGTGGCTTTCTTTATTCCTCTTGTGAGTATTAGAAAAGACTTTGCTTTCCCTTCCTGCTTCTTGGTCTCTGTCTCTCTCTATCTCTCTGTCTCTCTCTCTCTCCCTTCCTCCCCTTCACTTACCTTCCTCTTCTCATTCTGTCTTGCTCTCCTACCCTTTTCTCCCCTCCCCTGTCTCCTTTCTCCCGTTCACCTTGTCCCATTCCTCTGTCCCCACTTTGCTTTCCTCCCTCCTTCCTCCTGGTCCTGGGTTCATGTGACCGAGGAATCCGTGCCTTCTGTCTTCTGCATCAGGGTGAAATAGGTACTCCCCTTTCATACATTTTAGAAGGATTGACAATTCTATGATTTCGGTGGCAACACTTAAATAAAAGAAAATTCAAGTTATCCGAGGACTGAGCACAATTTTTATGAGAGAGTATGTGGGGAATTGACTCAAGAAATCTAATGAATTTAGAGGCAGATGAATTCCCCCAGGAATTTCATGGGTGTTAAGTATCAATCACATGGTACCATCTTCGTTGTCTGGTTACTTGATTCCATAGATGAAACCAACAGGCATTTGGCAAATTAACTGTCCTTTCAAATAGGTGACAAAATGTCGTACTCACTTACACTGCTTGTAGTTCAGCTCTTTTGCCATTCGTCTAAAAATGAGGTAGAAGAGCAAGAAAAAAGGGAAAAACACGAAACCTAATTTTTACTTCTCCCACTTTGTGTTATCTCTCAAGCATTCCAGAACAAGTGTCTCCATCACAGTCTAGAGGATAAAGCTGGCAGAATACCTGGGTGACACAGAAACAGTCATATACCCAAGAGTTCTGAATTTTGATATTAAAAATCTGATATCGGTTGTGCATTCTCTCCAAGAAGGCTCTGAAATTGGCCAGTCTTCTCCTTGTAAGCCTGGTCATTTGGCTGCATAGACCAGCCAAGCTCTCCCTACCTGAACTTCAGAGACTCTGAGTCCAGTTAAAGGGCCATTGTTGCCTAGAAACCAGGTAGCTTTGGTCTGAAAATAAAAATAATTTCCCCATCATTTCAGGGGAAAAAATGAAGTGGAATTTGTGTGAAGGACTTAAGAAAATACAAATTTTCTTCTTATTCTGCTTTTCTGAAACAAAAGAATTACATTAAAACTGGAAAACTAGAAAAAAGGTGTGATTTGGGGAGTCTATGCATCATTAACAATTGAACATCTGAGCAACAATCAGACTTTTCATTTTTCTTATGAAAATTTATTTGTTTAAAGATTTATTTATTTATTTATTTATTTGAGAGAGAGAGTGTGTGTGTGAGTGGGGAGAGAGGCAAAGGGAGAGAATCTTCAAGCGGACTCCCTGCTGAGTGTGGAGCCTGACGCAGGGCTCAATCCCAGGAGCCTGAGATCATAAGCTGAGCTGAAATCAAGAGTCCGATGCTTAACCGACTGAGCCACCCAGGTGCCCCAATTTTTTCTTATGAAAATTTAATGTCGTATAGAAGCAACCTTATTAATGTCTCATGAAGCATTAAGAATAATTAAAATGGTGTCTTCTTCCTGCCTTGTCTTGGGCGTTTTTGTTCTCAGAGCTGCTGATAGCAAGATGTCTTCAGGAAATGCCAAAATTGGGCATCCTGCCCCCAACTTCAAAGCCAGGGCTATTATGCCAGACCTCCAATTCAAAGGCCTCAGCCTACTGACTACAAAGGAAAATACATTGTATTCTTCTTTTACCCTCTTGACTTCACTTCTGTGTGCCCCACAGAGATCATTGCTTTCAGTGACAGGGCAGAAGAATTTAAGAAACTCAACTGTCAAGTGATTGGTGCTTCTGTGGATTCTCATTTCTGTCACCTGGCATGGATCAACACACCCAAGAAACAAGGAGGACTGGGACCCATGAACATTCCCTTGGTATCAGACCCCAAGCGTACCATTGCTCAGGACTATGGAGTCTTAAAGGCTGATGAAAGCATCTCGTTCAGGGGCCTCTTTATCATTGATGATAACAGTATCCTTAGGCAGATCACGGTAAATGACCTTCCTGTCGGCTGCTCTGTGGATGAGACTCTGCGAATGGTTCAGGCCTTCCAGTTTACTGACAAGCATGGGGAAGTGTGCCCAGCTGGCTGGAAGCCTGGCAGTGATACCATCAAGCCTGATGTCCAGAAGAGCAAAGAATATTTCTCTAAGCAGAAGTGAGCGCCAGGTCATTTTAGGGCTGGGCTGCAGTGGGTGGCCATGAAAACAAAATCTCTTTTGTACTATTGTCATGCTTAGAACGTAAGACATTAGACTCTGTGCAGATGTGGTATGGGGACAGGACAGGGCTTTCCTGCAGGGGTTGGGGAGGCCAGCCTTTCTTCCTCTGGAGAGAAGGGCCTGAGCTGTTATGGGGCAGGCCACCTGTTATGTACAGTAGCAGGGCATTGCTTTTTGTCTTTTGTTGTTTCTATTAAACTTGAACTGAGAAAAAAAAGAATAATTAAAATAATCCATTTCTTTCCAATATCTCATATTTTTATCATTTTAGAATGTAGGTGTTCTAATCCCTGTTCTGTACTATGTTAGGGCCAAGATCTAAACTGTATGAAAAGTTAAGAGCAGCCAGTTTATTTTTCCATTTCCCCACCTCCCTACCCCAATGTTGTAGTTACGTCGGATGAGTAGGCATATAGATCTAATGTAGACCATAATGATGATCATTAATAATGCCCTACTGAATACTGGAAATTTGCAAAGACAGTAGATTTCAGGTGCTTTCACCAACAACAAGAAAATGCTAACTCTCAGTAGATGAATAGGTTAATTTTACCTTAGGAGTCATTTAACAATGCATGTGTATATCAAATCCTCATGTTGCACACCTGATTTCTATATTGCGCACAATATAGAAATCAGCTCAGTGCTTAAAGTCTCCCAAATTATTTATTTTGAGCTTGAGAGACTCTGATGGAATAAGATTTGGGCAAAATTATCAGTTCAAATTAAGTGTATATATATATATATGTATATATACAATTTTTATTAAAAAGGTAAATAAAAAATGTTCAGAGATTAGCTAGTTCAGCCTAGCATCTGTTTTTTTCATACAATAAACCTGGTGTCTATTCAGTAAGACATTTTGCTAATGCTGCCTACTTCGTGTTCTGAACAGATTCTTTTCTCTGTTTACTAAGATCTTCACCAGATGTGACACAATATAATATTAGTCATTTCTGGCCCTTAGCCCTGAAACCCATATGCTCTGACCATATATACAAAACATGTCTACATATGATATCATATGATGAAGGTGCATGATCTCATTTTTACCAAGAAGTGAAAACACACACACATACCATGTGATGCGTTGGAGTCAATGGAAACCTGTCAAACTAGCAGCATCTCACCTCCTGAAAATATTTTCTCCCACCTTCATATCACAAATATGCCTCACATCAAATTCAGTGGAGCAGAGATTTTTCCTATTTTGCATTTTCCTCTGAAATATTCAGGAAATATTTCTTCTTTTTTTATTTCAAGTTGAGAGAAGCGACTTTTTTTCTTTTAAGCCAAGTAGCTATTTTCACTGATTTCTCACTAGAAGAAACATGCATGGCTTGTGCTGGCATAGGAGGGATTATGCAGTATATATAGCTCTTTATAGTTACTATTTAGTGCCCGTGTGCTAGGTAGGTTTGAATATAGAAATCAGCTCAGTGCTTGAAGACTCCCAAATTATTTATTTTGAGCTTGAGAGATTCTGATAGAATAAGATTTGGGCAAAATTATCAGTTCAAATTAAGTGTTGCATCACCCCTTCAGAGTCCAGTGCTTCCCCAAGCCCAAGTTTTTAGAGCCTGAGATACAGCTTCCAGAACCAATGAATTGCTGAGGAAGTGTTCTCAAGTGAGAACTGCAAAGGAGTGGGGGCAGCAGGGCAGGGAAGAAGTTCAGCAAAGATGGGAGTCCACCTGGAGTCCAACTGGAGCCAGATCCCACAGGGAGCTCTTGAGCATGAATGGCACCACTGTTCTTGCAGCCTTCTACTTACCCTCATGGGCCAGGGAGGCAGACTAAGTGGGGTATAACATTGCTGGTGTTCCCAGGCAAGGCGGCTCATGTGCAGTGATGCACTGGAAAGCTCGCTTACACTGGCTTTCCAGAGCCCATCCGAACATCTCTTCCCACCTCTACATTCAGTGACATCAAGTTGGTAACTTGAAATCCCCATGGTAAGTGTGTTTATACCAGAGAAATCTGCCAATGCTACACAACAGGGCCTTTTTTCCCCAGAGAGCTGGTTGGTAAATATTGACCAGCGCACCGCGGTTCATATAGGCCAAGGGCAATTCCCAAGAGGAGGGTGAGTTGATTGCAGCCAACACTGAGAAGCTGAGAGACCTGCCCACTCTCCCAGAAAAGGGGATCTGAGTGGATCACCAACAGCATCTGTGATAACTAGTGTTAGAAGTTTTAGATTTGCTGCAGATATTCATATTGGAAATGACTCCAGTGACTGTGTTGGCCTCCTTAACTATCATTCCATTTGGGCTGCCCTGTACTCTATCCTCCCCAAGCCCAGTCTCCACTAACGGGGGAGGAGGTAGGAAGCATAGACACGAGTAGATGGAATTCTGACGTTCCTTACCTTCATTCTGGTTCCTCTGTTAATACATCATCTTTCCTTGGTTGCCTTCTACAAGCCCACATTACTCCTAATCATGTCTTTGCAAAGTAAGGTTGGCATATGGAGACAGCTTTTACCCAGTGCCCTGGCAATCACAAAGCAACGTCACCAAGAACTTTTCCAGTTTAAGCTGCCACTGCCCAGAACTAGGGATGTCCAGGGCTATTTCACAACCCCAGTTCCCCAAACCCACCCCCCAGCTTCTTGTCAGTGATAGTATGTTTCCAGAAGAATAGCATGCTGTATAGCAACATTCTTCTTTCCAGAATAGCAACACTGTAAACACATGCAATAAACTTATTTGCAGGAGCAAAGGGAGGAAATGGGGAGGAGCTTCTGGGCTTTTCCAAGTGATCTTTATTCAGCACATTGCCTTGTGATGATGATTTCACAGTTTCTGATTCTAAAAGGTATGCTTTTAAAAAAAAAATCTGAATAAGACTGAAGAAATAGCCCTGTGCTAGGCAGTTTTGAGTCCATGCTCTTCCATCAATTCGAAGTATTACTAGCATTTTTCTCAAGAGTGTAATATACAACAACTGCCAAGCTTTCCTTTTGCCATTACAAAAAGGACAGATACTGGAGTGAGCCATATTTCAGCACTGCAGGGATATAAAAAATGAACTGCTAAAAACGGCCCAGGAGGAATGAATAGCAATAAGACATCAATGTCATCTGTATACTGATTTGTGATGAATTTCCAAAAGGCTTAATGGTATGATGTTATGATATATAGGGGCTTCCTGAAAGTTAATAACTGTAAGTTACCCACTTGGAAGAATGTAATGGAGGAAAGCAAGTGATCACAGATAATATATAAATAACTAACTTCACTAATATAGTCAAACTGTTCTGTGTGTTCTGGATTGGGACACTCCGTGATTAGAAATATAAAATTCAAAGGATTGTGAAGACAGAAGAAGGTCAAATGTTACACAAACACCCATAATCATATGTTTGGTAAGGCCTTTAATTTGCCTTTCAAAGACTGGCATCCATATAGTGAAGAGAAAAGTGTATACCTTGATCACCTTTCGGAGGTGAATTAACCTCGGCCAGAGTCCTTTGATACAAATTCAAGTGGGAGCAACAAAATCTTGCATCTCTGCAGCCTGTTTGTTTGGAGGAACATGTTGTTCTTGCTAATTACCATGTGGTCTGGCCTTTCCCTTGTGGGTTGTGTGCTTAAAGCACCAACAGCTATGAGACATAGGGTCTGGAATAAGGGTAACCCCTTTCAACATGCAGTCTGGGCTCATTTGGCCCACTTCTTTTCATGGCCGTGGCTGACAAATTCTGATTAGCAGCAAAGTGCATGGCACAAAGAAAACACTCAATAAATGTTTATTGAATGAAATGATAAATAGATAAGTGAAAAAAAAAATGCCCCAGATCCTGGAATTACGAATAATGGGAAGAGAGAAAGGAACTAGATTTATTAAGTACCTACCACATCCATTTATACATATATTTTATCTCATTTAATTCCCCAATCTGAGATGGTCAGTTTTGCAGACCAGGAAGCGGAGATGTACAGTTGTTACATAATTTACCTAGAGTTACAGGGGAGACAAGAAAAAGAGCTGAGTTTCAACCTCAGCTTATCTGCCTGAAACACTGTGTCCCTTTCCAGAATGTTGCACTAAAGCTGAAGACAGGGGAAAAATATCCTACAATATAGCATGGATTCAGGGAGGAGAGGGTCTGGGATCAGAAGAGCCCTGACCTTCAGCCAGTTTCCTGCTCTTTGCCATCATTTGAGAGAATGAGGGAAGGTGGTGCCCTGTGCTGGGTTCCTGCCATGTTCTGCCTGTTAATTGCATCTCTGCAGCCTGTTTGTTTTGGCTCTAGCATCATACATATTTTATCCTTAGAGGTGATGCTCTAGGTCTGCTTTGTTATCTGGCTGCCACTCTCCTCCCTGGCAAGGCGGCAGAGCACATACTGAATGTCATTTCTAAATGGGTAGTTAATTTTCCTACAGCCTTCATCAAAGAAGTGCCACCTAAAATGCCCCAGATAGTTATTGTCATCACCGTACCAGATCTGGTAGCTCTAGAGTCAGGAGAAAGACATACAGTTTTAATTTCGAGGACACAGACATGAGTGTTTTCTCTCTGTTTACAAGGTGGCAGTGTTTTCTCTGTGTCTTCCGTCTGCTCTGCTCTGTTTCCCTTGCTTTGCACTGAGGACACGCCGTGGTGCTTCTGCATGTAGGGTATTCCCCCAAAGAATAAGAATTGCACGGCGGAAATCCCGGTAGGCACATTTCCATGTTCCGCCAGGCTCATGGCAGATCAAGAGAAACTTTTAAAGTCACGAGCCTCAGAGGACTGGCCAGTATAAATGGCCTGTCCCTGTTTCTTCTGGGCACTCATCCTTTAAGTCATTTCATATGATGTGCATAATGTAACAGGGGCGAAGCTGGTACACCCCTGCCATTCATTTCTCAGCCTGCCCTTAGTTCTCTGTGGATCATAATGATGATAATGGTTGGAAATTTTGGGTTTGTTCTTCTCCACATCCAGTGTTAAGACTGAAAGGAATTCAGAGGTGACCCTCAGTTCTCCAGGCATCTTGGGAATAGGACAGTCAAAGCAAAGACTTAAGATGACAATGGTTTCTGGCTCATGTCCCTGTTCTAGACCATTGCTGGGAGCTTACCTCAGCCTCCCAGGTTCATCCCTTCTGCGTGGTCCCGGGTGATTGGGGTGACTTGTGCTTCCTGGGAGTATGCCTGTGCAGGTGGGGTCACTCCTCCCCATGCGACCCACCTCCCCGGTACTCTGCGTGCGTGGCTCTTGCAGGCACTGCTGAAACATGAACGATCATTCCCATCCTGACAGTGGTATTTCTCCAAAGCATATGAAGACCTTTATCCCAAGCCCAACTGGTCTGACCTTGAACTTTCTTTTGAGTCCCTAGAAGATAACATGGCTTTTCCAATTCCAATAGGAGCCTCTGAGTTTATACCAAGACCCTAGGGACTTGTCTGGAAGTGCTTTGAGTGACCATGCCTGGTGGGAATCAGACGTGAAGTTCTCAGTCACCAACAGAAGGATACCTCATCTCAAACATGTGTCTTTGTACTCTCTTCTACCTCTAAGTAATTCACCCAGCCTCCTGTCCCCCAACTACCAACAACTGGTTTCTTTCTCCTTGTTTTTCTTGAGACTGTCATTGTCTACTCCAAAATCCTCTTTGCCAGTTTCCTGAGAAAGCCCTAAAACCTTTACGTAAATTGTCTCTCAGAGGCTAGAATCAATACCCTTTCGATGCCAGAAGAATATGCAAATTAAGCGAGGCTAGTACTTAACTCCCAGTGCTCAGGACATTCCTCCCCCATCTTGCCAATTGAGAGGAAGCCTTTATGAATGGATGCCCTTTACTCTGCCCCTTAGCTTCCACCTGCCCCCTGCTATGAAGAGTGAGCAAAGCCACAGGGTTGAGCTTTCCTTCCTGGAACTGAAGGATATTCATTCCTAGTACAGACTGGTGAGCTACCAGAGCCCTGTGAATTGTTTTGAATGCTATTAATGTGCATGCAGCATTATTAGAAAGTACTTTGAGTTTTAGATAGATATTTTATTCTTTTGTTACCAAGGCTTTTCAAAAGATAAAATATACATTATACTGCATGGAATATATGAAAGTTCAATAAAATATGATAATGTTGCTCCACATACTGTTCTCTTGGGTATGATAACAGGAAAATATTTTCCCCTGACAAGCCTCTTATAATGGATGAAAATATTCCCTCTCATTGCACCTACAGTGCAAGGTTTGAGGCATATTATTGGAGTCAGGTAATCTGCCTCTGAAATACTGGTATTTGAAAGGCAAATTTAAGGCTTAGGACGTTTCACTTTATGATCATTGACACTGATGTTAGTAAACTCTTTCTCTAGCTATGAAGAAGAGAAATGGCAGGCAAGTTGTTTTTTTTTTTTTTCCAGTTGCCATTTGCTTTTTCCTGACTGCACCATATGGAGCACAGTAAATAAACTATGAGGGTAGCAGGATGCAGAGAAAAAAGGAATGCACTTAGACTCTAACAGCCCTTAAGCAAGTTACTTTATCCCCTTGAGCCTCTTTTCTGATCTATCCAGTGGAGTTAATATTAAAGAATTCTGATGAGAATCACAGATTATTGGAATGCTCCCATCATTGTGCCTAGCGCATACTGTTTCCACAATTTAATTTTAATTTAACAGAGAAATAGCTGACCCTGGAAATTATGTCACCATAGTAATGATGCCCATGTAGTAATATGTACTCATGTAATAATATGCTTGTGATTTGAAGTCAATTTTATTTATGCCATCAATATCAGTGTATTTTTTTGTCCATAAAAAGAGGTAAAAGGTGGTACATAAAACATGATAAAATATATAGTAGATGATAAGCTTTGAACAGAATATCTTTTTCCTTCTGCCCTAGATTGTCCAGCTGATGCCCTGTAGATTAGGTTGACAAAAGACAGATTAACAAGAGAGAAACAAACAGAAGTTTATTAACATGTGTGTGGTGCCTATTAAGACATGGGAGTAATACAGGGATAGAGATGAGTAACTCAAAGGGATGGTTCGAATTGGGGATCTATATAACTAACTTAGTAGGGGAAAGGGAGGGGAAGAGAGGGCACTTATTGGAAAACAAATGGCTTTTTGGAAAGAGAAATGGGCTCTTAGGAGACGGGATAGGAGATAGGATAGTTTGTGACATCTGTCTGAGTGTGGTGTTGTTCCAGAAGATAAATTACTTCAGGGGAGGGCTTTATGACAGTTGAGTTCTTTGGGGAGGCTCTGCTTTTAGGAAGATAATGGACATCAGGAACCCAGATGAGTTCCGCTCAAAATAATTCTTAAGCCAAGCTGGCTTATTTTGGGGCTGCATGTCCTGGTCCCCATCAGTGAGAGCTAGACTTCTTCATCTTCATGGAGTACAGTCTTCATGTGTTTTATAATCTGGCATATGTTTAACCATGTCTAATGATCTATCTTGCTTATTCCTGAAGCCACGTAGGATTTGGCTCATAGTTAGGTGCCCAGTAAATATGCACTGAAATTATTGGTAACCTCTTGATAAATGTTTATTGTATTTAATCTGGGCTCGGATGACCAAAGTAGGTTAAAAAAGATATGCATAAATGTGGATGTTATCATTATTCCCATGGTGACCCCCAGGAAAGGACAGGTAGGTAATTCAGATCTTTACTGGTTGAACAAAGTAATCTCCATCATATCAAATGATTAATGCTTAGCAATAGATCAGCCAGACTTGTACTTGGGTTTCTAGACTCCTCTTAGTAGCTCTTTACTATTTTGTCCCACTCCTTCCAGCTTCTTCTGGATTGTCCTTTTGTGTCACTCCAGCCAACAGTCTCAACTCACTCTCCCATCTGTCCATGATGGGCCAAATAGACACAGCATTGTGTTCCAGTACACGAGGGTCCACCTAACCTGTCAACTAATGGGTCTCTCAATGCCAGGCAGAATGAACCACCTCCTCTACGATGCACTTGCTGGGTATGTGACTGTCCCAGGATCGGTTCATTTGCCAGCAAGCAAAAGGCAGGTCTGCTGTCAACTCTATAAGCCTTATATTGGAGTAAACATCAGAGAAGTAAACAGTTATAATTCATCCATTAAATTTGGTTATGCAAATAATACCCTTGATCATTCTCTGACTTAACCTTCACAACAACTTTGTGGCATAGTCAAGGCAAGGTATTAGCAAGCTATTGCCACAATAATGCTATTTAATAGCATTACTTAACAAATAACTACAAAATCTCATAAGCATGTATTTCTTACTCATGGGTCTTCAGGTCTGCCGGAGCCGGGTCTTATTCAAGTCAAGGTCAGCTAGGCTTTGTGGCCCAGGCTGAAGGGGCAGCTACTACCTAGAGCATGACCTTTTAGCTGAGATCAGAAGTTCTCAGGGGGAAGTGAAAGCACACAAGACCACATAAGCCATAGGGGCAAAATTGGACCCTTGTTGCTTCTACCCACATTACACAGGCCAAGTTGCATAGCCATCTGTGGTTTCTACTACAGTCTCTCCACTCCCCAGATTGGCCTGTATTTGAGAAAATTTCACATGAAAAAATCCATGGTGAACAAAAGTGATAAATTGAAAGGTGATAACTTACAGACCAAAATATGTCCCCTCCCCCCTAGCAACAAACACCTTTAAGATTCATTTCGCCTTACAAAACTCCAATTTATGAACAATCTAGGGGAAGGATCTACCCTTTAAATTGCCACTGGCATTTTGTAAAGGACATTGTGTCATTGGGTCTTCCTGAAGGAAGCCCTCAGTGAGAAATTTCTGTTAACACTAAGCGTTAGGAAAAGCCTTGCTCCCTCCGCACAATTGATGTGCTTTTTCCCTCCATGAGAACTGTGTTGTTCATTTCCTTTTAAGTATAAAGAACTTCAGAGCCAAATCTTTACCTGTAATAAAATTAGTGGGCCTTGATAGCCTGTTGAATTATTCTCTGGGCCCTGCCATTCTATTCTGTCTTTAACCTGCCTTGATAGTTTTGTTATATATAATTTTTCCCCCGTAAGCCATAGGAAATCTTTTGTGGCATGATGCAAGATAGAAAGAACAAAACAAATAATTAAATAAATCAGAGGTACCTAATTAAGAGGGAAACCAGCTGGTCTGTTTCTCTGCTTTCTAGTTTTATTAATTACCATGGGTAGAAAGATATTTTGTTTATAATCAAAATTAAACTAGATCTTTGGAGATTAGGTTTTCTAAAAGAGCTTAAGGGTAGGATCAGAGGGGATTCTGTGCATCATCCTTAAGGCTCCCCTCTGACACCATGCCCCTCCCTAAGCCTCTCTTCTCCCCACCCCCCAGCCCAAGCCCACAAAAGGAGCTTCTGGTTCTGCTGTTCATTCCTGTCGCCCTACTTCTGGCTGGGAGGTCTGGTTCAAATAGCTCAGTCCCCAGGATTTGAAAATAAAGGACAACAGATAGAAGCAGGAGCAGATGAGTTAAGCAACACAGGGCAGGGTCACATTTTATGACATATCTACAATTCCAAACATTGAAGCAGAAAATATTCTCAGTTACAGACAAAGTGGAAGAAGTTGCAGTAATTTAGAAACACCCTGTGTCCTGAAAAGAGAGGAGGGGGCCATGAGCTTGCAGGCTGTTGAGGAGAGGGGTCTTTCTCAACATTCTCATTACCTTCTGAGGTTAACATCAGTGAGATGAGCAGATCGCACAAGAGTGGATTCTACAAATCTCAGAGGTGCTAAATACTCTCCTGAGAGAAGAGGATGCTCTTCCTGGGAAACCAAATTATAAAAAGCTGAGCCCCAAACTGACAATTAAAGAAGCAGCTATCAAGAGAACATCTGCAGAAGATTCCCTGAGATGGGCGCTTTGTCCTTTCAATGATGATTGGAGATTGGCAGGTGCAGTCTCATCCTGACACTGTCCTTTTGCTCTTCTAAAGGGGGTTGCTTTTCATGTCTAATATTGTCTGTGTTTCTCCACTGTCTTCCTGTGTCTCAAAATAACTCAGTAGAAAGAGCAGAGGACACCATGTTTTCCTCTTTCAAACTGATAGTGTTTACCTCGGAATTCCACCTGCCTCGTGTGGCTTTCATTTCCCGAAATCATAATAGGTCGCTCCATGCTCAGTGTGTAGATAAATGGTGAATAATTCTGCAGGCCTGACCTCTAGTTCCAGAGAAATCTGAGCTCCCCTTCACTATAATTTTGCAGAAACAGAGGTGGCATCCAGTCTTATTCAGTATTGCTTTAACTGGGAAAATGATTTTTTTTTCTCTTTAACAAAGACCAAGAAAGAGTTTCTCAGTACCCTTTCCACCTTCTGTCTCACCTGTGACAAGGAAATGGCGGCCCATTTATTCCGACTGTGGGTAAGATAGCATGGCGGCTTCGAAACATCCTGCGTGCTCGTGCATGCATTCACCTGAGTTACGGTCTTCCCTGAAATAGAAGGGCAGCTGTATCTCTGGCTTTTGCAGAGAACCAGATGAAGTCAAGTCAAGAAATTACTTACAGGAGCCAAGGACATTTCATTCAGTGAAAGTAGCCCTATTTCACTAATGTCCTTGCATTAGTAACCGATTTGCATAATCAGAGTTTGGTTCTCTCTGCATTTGGACAGATGTCACGGCACATAGCTTTCCTAGTGATTTGGTAAAGTAAGTACTAAACATATCACTGGAATATGAGCTGCAGGGCTGTGAATTTTAATCCAGTGGATGGGACAGGAGTCATTGGGAAGATACAGCATCATTCCTTAACTGAATTGGCTTTTTATTTCGTAACTAAATTTGTATTTCCCCGGTAGTCTGGGTTGAAGGTGGCCAATATCCTCAGCTATTTCTATTGGCTGCCTCCCATTTTATTCTGGTGTACAGCTAGCTAATACCAAAAGCATCTAAAGTGGAAGGCGAGAGTAGGAAGATACGGAGTTGAATGCTCTCAGAGGAAAACTCAGCTCCTTAACAAAATTTAATCTAGCAGGCAGGAGCTGTCAACATGATAAATATTCTGGTCTTTAATATCGGTTTACATACCAGGACAGAAGAAACAGAGAAATTATTCACACACTCAAAATTTGTTAAGATGATGTTGTTTGACTTCAAGTGACAGAGGCCCAAGGAAATTCAAAGTTAAGATGGAAACCTCTCGGGCTGAGTGGGATTCTGGACCCTCCAGGGGCCTCCTGATGCGTCAGTGCCACCAAAGCAATTACACAGCCACGCATGAGCTTCCCCCAGTTTACCATTTGTGAGAACGAATTCTTCCAATTAATCTCTGTGCTTTAGCTAACCACAAGACTCATCTGGTACCAGGTGCATGCAGAAGCAAAGCAGAGTTTCAAATTGAACTGGATCTCAAAGTTATAAGTTGGAAGTGGTAGTGTTTGAGGAGCAGAGAGTACTGACTTGGGACCTTGCAGGACTAGATCTGATGCCAGCTGTGTGATTTGATTCATTCATTTACCAGCTATTCCTTGAACATCTGCCATGTACCAAGTACTGTTCTAAACTCTGGCATCTAACTGAAAAACAGACAGATAAGGTCCCAGCACTGGTGGAACTCACATGTTAATGAAAGTATTACAGGTCAGGTTTCCCAGGAAAAGACTCAGAGATGAGCACTGGTGTGTAGGAAGTTGACTGAAGATGGCTGTCCAGCTCGACTCCTGTGGGGGAAAGAAAGGAAGGAAGACTGAGCAGAAGAAGCTGGGTTGCAATGTGGGTGACCCCGTGACGAGCTCTGAAGCTAGGATGGCCCTGCAGAATGATCCCCCATTGGAATGTGGGGGCCCTCATCTTCAGACTGGTGCCCAGGCCTGACTGAGGGCTATCCGGAAAGGGGGCGTGATCTTGGGTAGGAGGCTGTTACCCTCTAAAAGCAATTCTGGGAGAGAGCTAGCAACTGGGTACTCCCAGCTGTAGCACTCAGAGCAGTTGGGGGGATAAGTCCTGCAGCCTTGAATGGGGATCTGGCCAGCAACAGATATTAAACGAACAGAGAGAGAGAGAGAGAGAGAGAGAGAGAGAGAGAGAGAGTGTGTGTGTAGATATAGATTTATAATATACATACTAGAGAGAGAGAGAAATAAGAGATTTAGGAATGAGGATCAAAATAGGTGTTGTAGTTTTTTATTTCAGACAGGTTATATATTAGGACATAATCATATGCTAATGGGAGTAATCCAATTCACTGGTAATGCTGAGGAAAGACAGGCTCCCTGTGGGCGTCACGTCCTCCTTTAGGCAACAGAAGGTGGGATCCAGTGCAGAGGAGGTGCTGACTATAGGTGGATGGAAGGACAGCTCACTCCCGTAACTGGAGGGGTGAAGAGAATCTGGGTGCAGATGGGGCTGGGGAAGTAGGTTTGGTTTATGGGAAGATGAAGTAGCTCTGTGTCTGACTATTTTGTGTTATTCTTCAAATAATCAAGGTCACCAACTGAGAGCAAAGAATGGGAATGGGAAATTTGAGGAGGGTGGGGAGGAGGTATAAAATAGATATCCCTGAATATGGATCATAAATTGACCAAAGCCTTGCTAGGGAGTACTGAGGGCATACTTGAGAGTCATGGTTGAAATGAAAATACAGTTGTATGCTTTTATCCAAACTCATTCTATAGTTGGGGACAGGGACAAGGTAGGTGGAGAGCTAGTTCCAGCCAGCTATCAGGTGTGGCAGGTGACCATGATAAAGGAGTTGAGTTATAGGGAAGGGGCTGGTCATGGTGATGGACCGTGGATTCTAAGCAAGGAAGAAGGGAAGCAAGGGAGTGATAGAAATGCTATTTACTAGTCATGTGAGCCTTCTATTTCCTTTACCAGAAGGGAAAAAGAGGTCCACCCAACTTCACCAATGGTCATGCATGGTCTGTGCCCCATGCATGGTCTGTGTCCCATGCTTTTAGATCTGTTCTCAATTAATTCTTACAAGTTGGTGAGGTCAGGAGGAATTATTCCCACCTGAGATGCATTGTGAACTGTTTGCCCAACCACTTCTAACTCCGTGCCTAAGCCTCATATTCCAATTCTATGGTTCTCTCCATGCCACGGGGGAGAGCCAACTGCAATTTCTGGGACACTGATGAATAATCCTTTGGATTTCCAATCTTGGGGAAAATCATCAACCACTTCCTTGCCTTAATGAAGAAAACATAGAAAATGTACTTGCATCTTTCTCTGACTGTTGAGATTCCCGTGTGCCTCATAATTATCTATCATGCTGAACCTCGAAGCAAACAAAGCAGCCTCCTTAGAAGGTCGGCAACATGTAAATATGACTTTTTGATGTTTTTTTACATCTCTGTGACGATATTATAATGAGTAAGCCGAGGTTCAGAGGGATTCAGTAATTCATCCAATAGTATTCAGCTAAAACGTGGCAGAGCCAAGATCTGAAATCAGCTGTGAATAGGCAGAGAACCCTAAAATCCACATGGTCTGTACTACATTCGCTGCTTCCTATGGTCATGAGCAGTGGAAGGAGCCCAGGATAGAGACCTCGTTGCCAAGCCTGTAAATAGTAGAGGCCAAGAGAGGTTGGGGATGGAGTAGAGGTGGGATTGACTCTCTCAGGCACACAATTAGTAAGTAAGGACACCAGGAGAGAACTCACTCCATCTACGTGTTAGAGAATTGTGAAAGCGTATTTTTATTGTGAGATTTTTGAGGCCGTTTGTCACTTTGACCGTTTATCTCATTTTTTTTTTTCTGTCCCCTGGTTAAAAATCTCTACAAAATGTGAAAGGAGCTCTGGGCCTGCTTTGTGAACAGGGGATGGATGAGCCTGAGACTCTTCTCATGCTGCTGTGAGCAACTGACTGTATTCGGCCAGGAAGCCATGAGGGTGGGAGCTAGGCCACAGGGAGCAGGACCAGAAGAGAAGAAAGATGGTGGAGACAGGATTTGGACAGATGAGCCAGTTTAGGAACAAGAAAGATCTCCTCTGATGTTCCTAGGAACAGTCAGCCTCCTTCCTCCAAATGGTAAAAGGAGAGCAGAAGAAACCACTGGCCTGGTCCACATGACCTTCGAAGCTTGTAATGAAAGTCTTCTTATGACTATTGTTTACATGCATTGAAGGTGACATGGACTTCCCCAGTGTAATGAAATTCTTGCGTTGCAAAAGCCCTCTCAGTTCCAGGCAAACCAGGAGGGCTGGTCACCCTAGGATGCAGGCCCGAAACACAGGAACTATACTTCATTCAAATATACTAGTCCCTGATGCCCTATAAGTACACACAGGCGTGCCAGTATTTCCCATTTTTGTGTAGAAGGTATGCCAGCCTGCATCCGAGGAACCAAGAAGTTTCCTCCTGCTTGAGCTTATCTAAGAAAGTATGAAAGCCTTGGGAATATAAGATAGCTTATTGCATTATTCTCTCTCCTTTGTAGCCTAAGAATTCCCTTCTTGCCAGAATATTTTAAGCTCTTTTCTCTTGCTTTTGAAAACATCGTTCCCAACACAATATAGATGGGGTACAAGTGTTGGCTAATTAAGTTTTGACACAGCACCATATTTGATGAGGGACTACAGCATGCTTCATGTAGGAGGGGGAAAAAATTAGAAAGAGTATAATCAGGTTTCCACTCCTTCTAGCATAGGCGTCCCGATGCCATCTGTTACCCTCAGCGGAGGATCCTTCAGGTTAGGAGCTAATGTTTTACTATGAATAATGTGATATGATTGCAAGAGGGGAAAAAAATAAAACTGTGTGCGCCTGGCTTGTTCGGGAAAAGAGGAACATTCCAACTTCACACCCCATCCATAAACTGAGGGCAAGAGGATAAGCATTTACTCTGTGCAGTGGTGGAGAAGAGAAAACAGAGAAACAGTGAGTCTATCAAATTATTACCATAAATGTATAAGCATTATTGAGTAGGCTCCTTCCAGTCAGCCCCTGGAAACTATCCCGTGAATGTCCAAGCCTTCAAGGGACTACCAGATGTCTCACTTTCTAGCAGAGGGTTGCAAAGAAACTCTCCCTTGAGTCAAAAGCATATATCATATGTAGAACATATGCTTTTTACAGCACTGGTTAACTATCCTTTGGCACATTTACCTCATTTCTGATTTAATTTAGGTCTGTATAATCAATATAATTCTGTTTTCCCCATTAGATGGTAATCCTTCTGGGTAAAGATCACATGTTCTTTGCTGTGGATCCCAGAACCCAACTCAAAACGTGGCAGCAAGAGGCATTGAATGAGTGAATGAATGAGGAGCAGCACACCCCTCTTTTGAGAGCTTGTTATACCTTGTTATGTCTCTTTTACATTACTCATCCCATTGAATTATACTACTAAGTTTCATTCCCCATGGTAGGCTACCGGAAGGCAGCCATCGCTGAATCCCCAGGACTTCCGTAGTGCTTGGCATGCAATAAATATTGCATGACTGGCTGAATCAGATTATGATACCACTGGTATGCCTTTAATTTTCTGAGGTTTGCACTATAATGAGTTTACAGCAGACATTACATAGAACCTTCATCCATCCACATTTTACATGGCCGATGGCCTGGTAAGCTTGTTTTTGCTGCCAGGGGTAATCAGGACTCTTATGTAGATAGCCCTGTCCTTAAAGAGGGCATGGAATTAAGAGCTGAGATTAGGTTCTAGTCTCAGATGTTTACTAGCTCATTGTGGGGCCAGGTAGCTGTTCTCATTGTCCCTGACTTTCTGTAATGAGGATGTTAACAGTGCCTGGTGTTGCTGACTCCTAGGGGTCTTGTGAGGGACAAGGGGGAAGAAAGGAAAATGAAGTTGCTGAGAAGAGTATCAATTACCAGACCCACCTGAGGTGCTTTATCTCCTATAATTTTTGGTTCACCAGCAGCAACTTTCCAGATCTGAGAGGTCCACAACTATGTTCCTCTTTGGGAGAATTTTGAAGTAGTGCCTCTAAGAAAGAATGGTAGGCAATGGTTTTTCAACCTGCTGAAGAACATAAATCTAACTTAGGCTCTCTGGAGACCCCCCAAAGACCTTTTGAGAACAAATATTTTTCTAGTTAGTCATCTTCAGAAGAGAAATGACACAGCATTTGTTTATTTTAAATAAGGTTTTATGTATTTTCCCAGGGCAAAAGTAACAAGAGTTTGTAAGAGAAAAGAAATTCAGGAAAAGAAGGAAGAAAAGGTACACATAGTCCCACCTTTGACAGTTGACCACTAGTAATATTATACTGTATTTCTTTGCAGTTTTTTTCTAGTAACTAGTTTTTCTCTTGCAAAAGAAAGAATTTTATGTCCTATTTTCTTTAGTTCTCCGCTTTATCATGAACTCTTGGCAACATCATCTTATACTGACTGTGTTCCTGAGCTTTATAAGGTTGTTGCAAAGGTGAAATGAGGGGGTGAATCTAGTCCTGGTGATTCCTAATAAGGGCTTGATAAATGCGTGCTGCTGTGGTTATCAACGACGACATCATCATCATCATCATTACTAACATTGCCATAGCTTACTCAGTGTTCTCGGATGTTGGCCGTGTAGAGTATTTCCAAATTTGGATATTAAGAGTAAATTCTAGACTCCTGGCTACTTTGTGTGTGTGTGTGTGTGTGTGTGTGTGTGTGTGTGTGTGTGAGAGAGAGAGAGAGAGAGCACACATGTGAGCGTGAGCGCACACATGTGTGCATGTAGGGGGAGGGGCACAAGGAGAGGGAGAGAGAAAAATCTCAAGCAGATTCCCTGCTGAGCAAGGGGCTTGAGCCCATGACCCTGAGATCATGTCTGAGCCGAAATCAAGAGTCAGATGTTAAACAGCTGAGCCACCCAGGCGCCCTCTCCTAACTCCTTTTTTAATAAGCTTCTCTAAAATGCTGAGGAGTTGGGCGCCTGGGTGGCTCAGACGGTTAAGCGTCTGCCTTCGGCTCAGGTCATGATCCCAGGATCCTGGGATTGAGTCCCACATCAGGCTCCCTACTCCTTGGGAGCCTGCTTCTCCCTCTGCCTCTCTCTCTCTCTCTCTCTCTCTCTCATGAATAAATAAATAAATAAATAAATAAATAAATAAAATGCTGAGGAGTTCTCATGATTATTTAAAAGCTACCCAAAAGCAAGAAACATAAATTTAAAAAAAAAAAAAAACATAATGGTACTAATAGTTCTTTTTTCCTTTTAGCCTTGCTGCACTAGATTCACAAGAGTGCAGGGGTGTTATAGCTGGGATATCAGAAAGCCCGGGAGAACGTACAAGTTCTTGGTGTTTTGTATTCACAAGAGTGCCTGCCGGCATTCTAGCTTGGAGCATTTATTCTGTCAGTAGACCTTCGCCTTCGTGTCGTGTCGTCATGGCTCGGAAGCAACACTGACCAGGAGCTGACTCGGGGCTGGGCCCTCATCATACACCCAGAACTATGTCTGGACAGTTCCTCCTTCGTGGGGGCCTGCAAGACAGGTGGGCCCACAAGAGCAGGTGTTAGGGGCCAAGCTAAAGTAGAAGGGGTATTCATAGAAGTAGTTTACCAGTCGCTAAGCGCATGGGCTCTGGGTACACACGGGATCCCTTGTCCTGCTTCTTCCCCTTCCAATTCCTACTCTCAGTGACCCGAGGTGACATTTATAAGACAGAGACATCACTTACGACCAAGAAAAGGAACTGAGATGGGAGCCAGAAAGTGGTACCAAGTATGAAATCTTAAGGGTAGGGTAGGGCTAATAATAAGAACACGAGGAAAGGCATCTGTCATACGAATGCGGGAGAAAGAGTAGCTCGCTTTGTGGAGAGAAATTTAACACCGAGTTTATGAAAAATGTGAGAACTTCATGGCAAAGGCTTATTCTTATCTGGCTTTTATTGGGACCCTGACAAAGGGTGGATCCATTGGCCAAACAATCCACTCTTCACTGGTATTATCCATTTGTGACTTAAAGAGATAGAGAAAAAGTTGATGGGGGAAGAAGTAGGGATAGAGATAGATGATGGATGGATGGATGGATGGATGGATGGATGGATGGATGGATGGATGGATAGATGGTTGGATGGATGGATGGATGGATGGATGGATGGATGGATGGATAGGTAGGTAGGTAGGTAGACAGAAATACAGCTATGACTCAATCGGCAAAACACAAACTATTTAACTTAAATATAGCTTAAAGGCAGTGATACTTTTTATGATGCATATAGGCTAGAGCTAATTTTGTTTTAGATTTAGTAGTATGGTATAAAAAATAAAAAAATAATTTAATGTATGACCCAGTCAGGTATAGTATATACAGTGTATATATGGTACGGTATAAGATATAAGTGAGCCATCTAGGGGAGACATCTGGTATGAGGAACTTTGTTAAAGATTGGCTAAAAAAGAGAAAAGTACATACACCACCCCATGAGCCAGAAATACTAAGGAAAAACCATCAATAGTCTCTTTCTTTCTTTTTTTTTTTTTTCTGGTTGAGGAGCAGAAACTATGGGTTGAGTTTTTCTCTGTACATCAGAGCGACCCGTAGAGCCCGTGTCTCTCTCAACCATAAAGTAAGCCAATTTGAAAAGAATAGTTTTTGCCTCTGAATTTTAGCTAAAATTACTCAGGAAAAAAAATTACATACAAAAATCACTTAGCATTCCATTAAACAGAGACTTTTTTTAAATGTTTATTAAGCAGGTTCAAAATCAATTAAGATTCAAATAAATGGGTCAAGTCCCCATCACAAATCAGAAGAAAGAAAATCACTTTTTGGTAAGAATCCAATCAGGCTTGATTTCATAAGACTGACTTGCTTATGATTTGCCTACATGAATGTCAATGTTACCTCTTGTGTATTTCTAGAATCCTTTCATTTTTCTATATACTCCCAGCTTTATCCTAATCCAGACCATTGTCCCTTTTGAAGACAATTTAATAATCTTCTAATTGGTATTACCACCTCCCCACACACATTTACTTTCCACTTCATCCTCTGTTCTCTCAATCCAGAGATTTTAAAATTATAGTTTCCTTACCCCCAACACTAGTATTGTTTCCCACCTTTCAAAAAATTTCCTGTAGTGTTTAAGCCAAAAACAAAATTCCTTACCATAGCCATATTGTAATCTCTCATTGAAACTTTCACCATTCTTTTGAAGCAATGATGACGGTTTAATATTACCTTCCCTTACGTAATTATTTAAATGGCATCTGCCTTCCCTACTAGACTATAAGCTCCACTGGGGCAGGGACCACAGAATTTTACACAACACACTACTTAGCAAATAGCAACTAACACAAAGGAAATGTACTCAATGTTACCTAAATCCTCAAGTTGAGTCTTTAGGGGTGCTTTTCACCCTCACGTGGCCTTGGTTCTAGGCAAGGCTGTCAAAGTGAACATTTATAATCAGAGACCTGAGTATTTTTGCCTCTTGATTTTTCATCTATTACAGAAATGCATGGTCATGAATTTGGTGTTTTCTGAGACTTTTTCAGCTAGAATGAAGAGTGGAGAGAGAATGTACTCTATGCTCCGACAGACCTTGGTGTCAGTCTCAGCTATGCCACTGAATAATTCTGTGGTCTTGGGGAAACTTCTCAAATTCTATAAGCCTCAGTTTTGTCATCTCAACCTTATAGAACGGCTGCGAGGATTAAATAAAGTAATGCTAATGAAGCACTTAGTAGCAACATGCCTGGAAAATAGGAAACACTCATTAAAGGGTAGCTATGATTTTTGCTATTAGTATTGCCATAATGACAATCAGATTACTATGGCTATTATTATTATTATTATATTTTTTGTCAAGAATTCTGTGATCTGATATCCTGATTGCTCCAAAAGATTTTATGCCTACTCAAAGTATAAGCTTTTACTAGAAAGCAGCCATGAATCTCTATTACATTCCTTTACAATGTCTGCTACCTGGGGATAACTTAATAAGTGGTTTGGTTTCATTTTGTTTTGTTTTGTTTTGTTTTGTTTTTTACATAATAAAGATGACAAATCTATAACCATTCTGTGGGATCCAAGGATACAGGAAATGTCTAGGCAAGGGGCTTGGGATTCCAACCCTTGGAATGTTCTTACCTAGTTTTGGAAATATTCGTCACATCAGTGTCATACCCTTCTGTGGTGTGAGCAAACAGAGCTGTATTCTTAGTGACTGGAAAGTGACAGAGGTAGGAAGACAGTATTTCCTGATTCAGGTGATAATTGCTCACGGTTTACTCAACATTATTATTGAATTTGTGTTAAAAAGGTAATTTCGTGCTTCATGAAGTGGCAAATTTGATTCATATGCTAGGAAGGCAAAGAAACAAATGTGACATTGATGGTAATAATTACACCCCACCCTAAAACAAGGCAAAGTAAACATTTCACATCACTTTGGCATGAAGCATGCTTTTCCTTACCTTAATAGACTGAGGACAGAACATCCTAAGATAACAGAAGTCCCTTTGTTGGAATTTATTGGCCTGATTTTTTTTCTAAGTAATAAATTATTTCATTTTGTTTGTTCTGCTCAGGAACAAATTATATGTAGGTATGAATAAGTTCTGCATCTCCAAGTTGTCATCATATTCTTTATCCAGCTTGGTTATGGCTTTGATTTAAAAAGAGTTCTAATTCTTCTCTTTTTTTCAGATTTTTTAAAAATTTATTTGAGGGGTGCCTGGGTGGCTCAGTCGTTAAGCATCTGCCTTCGGCTCAGGTCATGATCCCAGGGTCCTGGGATCGAGCCCCGCATCGGGCTCCCTGCTTGGCGGGAAGCCTGCTTCTCCCTCTCCCACTCCCCCTGCTTGTGTTCCCTCTCTTGCTGTGTCTCTCTCTGTCAAATAAATAAATAAAATCTTTAAAAAAAAATTTATTTGAGAGAGGGTCAGAAAGAGCACAAGCAGGGGGAGGGGCAGAGGGAGAGAGACAAGCAGACTCCCCGCTTAGCATGGAGCCCAACACGGGGCTCAATCCCAGGACCCTGAGATCATGACCTGAGCCAAAGTCAGATACTTAACCAACTGAGCCACCCAGGCACCCCAAGAGTTCTAATTCTTGAGGGGGCAGTTTGTGGGAGCGTAAGCTTGTTTCATCTCAGATGTCCCATTGCTTTATTCTTTTTGTGCAAGTGAGTAGCATTTTTTTTCAATGCTGCTGCTGCTATGGATGTTTCTGTCTGAAGAACTTAACTGGGATTCACTAATATTTTCTCAAGGAAGAACTTCAGACTTCCTTTGCTCCTCACTGGGATTAATCTTATGAATGACTATGTGGTCAGTTTAAGAAGCAGCCTTACAAATTAATCATGCTATTTCTTATGGGTAGGGTTTTCCCTTTCATTTGTATCAATGATTTATATGAAGCCCCAGGAGAAATATCTTTTAGACCAAAGTGCCTGGGGAAATGGTACCTCTCAAGAATATGGCAACTGTTTTGCATAATTATTATGGTTTCTGTAATCATATACCGGTTATGTTTTTCTTCTTGCTTTGACTTTTAGGAGGCTCAGTGGTGGATTTATGGCCCACCTAGCCCTAACAAATGCCCTGGATTTATGTAAACTCACCTACCCTCAGTGTCCTTTTACTACTATAACCTTATCTTACTTCCTACCTTGATTAATTTATCTATTGTTAGTTTTGGAATTTTGAAAGTAATGTTACACGTTTAGGCAAAAATATATATATATATATACAGTTGTATAAAATTAAGTCCTAAGTGTCCTGCTCTAGGGAAAGTCATTGTTGACAATTCAGCAGTGTGTATTCTTTTAGACTTATCTATAGACAGTCACATATAAGTAATATATGTACATACACAGATATGTATATACACTTGCATATACATGCATGCATGGGGGGACATGTATGCGGGCATACAAAGGCTTTTCTTAACAATATATGGACATTCTTCTGCAGCAGTACGTAAAGATCTTTACTGCATTATTTTGAGAGTTGCTTAGTATTGTATGGAATAGCTGAAATGTACTTGATCCAGCCATTCTGTTGTTAGAACTAAAGTTATCTTCAGTTGTTCGTTCTTCAAATAATCACACATTGAGTATCATTGCAGGATAGATTCCTAGAAGTAATCTTACTGTTTCAAAGGATCTGTGTTTTAAAGTTTTGGATTAGTACTGCTAAATTGCCCACCAAAAATCTGAACCAGTTTATTTTTTTAAGTTTTTATTTAAATTCTACTTAGTTAACATATAGTGTAATACTAATTTCAAGAGTAGAATTTAGTGATTCATCACTCACATATAACACCCAGTGCTCATCACCACAAATGCCCTCCTTAATCCCCATTAGTAATTTAGCCCTTCCCCCACACCTCCCCTCCAGCAATCCTCAGTTTGTTCCCTACAGTTAATAGTGTCTTATGGTTTGCCTCCCTCTCTTTTTGCCCCACTCCTATGTTCATCTGTTTTGTTTCTTAAATTCCACAAATGAGTGAAATCACATGGTGTTTGTCTTTCTCTGACAGCCTTATTTCCCTAAGCATAATACACTCTAGCTCCATCCACACTGTTGCAAATGGCAAGATTTCATTCTTTTTTGATGGCTGAGTGATATTCCCTTGAGTATATGTACCACATCTTCTTTATCCATTCATCAGTTGATGGACTTTTGGGCTCTTTCCATAATTTGGCTATTGTTGATAATGCTGCTGTAAACATCAGGGTGCTAGTACCCCTTCGAATCATTATTTTTGTATCCTGTGGGTAAATACCTGGTAGTGCAATTGCTGGGTTGTTAGGTAGTTCTATTTTTAACTTCTGAGGAACTGCCATACTGTTTTCCAGAGTGGCCACACCAGCTTGCATTCCCACCAACAGTGTAAGAGGGTTCCCCTTTCTCCATATCCTCGCCAACATCTGTTGTTTCCTGTCTTGTTAATTTTAGCCATTCTGACTACTGTGAGGTGGTATCTCATTGTAGTTTTGATTTGTATTTCCCTAATGATCAGTGATGTTTTTATGTGTCTGTTGGCCATCTGGATGTCTTCTTTAGAAAAATGTTTATTCATGTCTTTTGCCCATTTCTTAACTGGATTATTTGTTTTTTGGGTGTTGAGTTTGCTAAGTTCTTTATAGATTTTGGATACTAACCCTTTATCAGATATGTCATCTGCAAATCAGACAATAGAAGGAAGTAAAAGGCATCCAAATCGGCAAGGAAGAAGTCAAACTCTGATTCGCGGATGACATGATTGTCTATGTAGAAAACCCAAAAGACTCCACCAGAAAATTGCTGGAACTGATACACAAATTCAGGAAAGTTGCAGGATACAAAATCAATGTACAGAATTCTGTTGCATTTCTATACACCAGTAATGAAGCAGTAGAAAGAGAAATCAAGGAATCAATCCCACTTACAATTGCACCAAAAAACCATACGATACCTAGAAATAACCCTAACTGAAGAGGTAAAAGATCTGTACTCTGAAAACGATAGAACACTTATGAAAGAAATTAAAGATCACACAAAGAACTGGAAAAAAATTCCATGCTCATGGATTGGAAGAACAAATATTGTTAAAATGTCTATACTACCCAAAGCAATCCTGCAATTTAATGCATTCCCTATCCAAATACCACCAGCATTTTTCACAGAGCTAGAACAAACAATTCTAAAATCTGTATAGAACCATAAAAGACCCCAAATAGCCAAAGAAGTTTTGAAAAAAGAGAACCAAAGCTGTTGGTATCACAGTTCTGGACTTCAAACTCTATTACAAAGCTGTCATCCTCAAGACAGTATGGTACTGGCACAAAAACAGACGCATAGATCAATGGAACAGAATAGAGAACCCAGAAATGGACCCTCAACTCTATGGTCAACTAATCTTTGACAAAGCAGGAAAGACTATCCATTGTAAAAAAGACAGTCTCTTTAACAAATGGCGTTGGGAAAACTGGACAGCAACATGGAGAAGAATGAAACTGGACCATTTCCTTACACCACACACAAAAATAGACTCCAAATGGTTGAAAGACCTCAATGTGAGACAGGAGTCCATCAAAATCCTAGAGGAAAACAGAGGCAATAACCTCTTGGACCTCGGCTATAGCAACTTCTTACTTAGATATGTCTCTGGAGGCAAGGGAAACAAAAGCAAAAATGAACTATTGGGACTTCATCACCATAGAAAGCTGCTCAGTGAAGGAAACAGTCAGCAAAACTAAAAGGCAGCCTATGGAATGGAAGAAGATATTTGCAAATCTGAACCAGTTTAAACACCAGTCAAAAACTGTAAGAATGCTATTTCCCCACCACCTAACCAAACTGGTTATTAACAGACTTAAAATATTTTCCAATCCAGGGGACAAAAACTGTATCTTATTTCAGTGTGCATTTTCCCCATCACCAGTGTGAACATCTGTTGCTATGTTTACTGGCCATTTCTGTTTCTTCCTGGTGAGTTGCCATTTCTCTATTTCTCTATTGGCCTGTCTAATTTTTCTCCTGAATTTATATATTCTCTTTGTATGTTATGAGCACTAAACCTTTATTAAATAGGCTGCAAGTGTTTTTCTCCTCTGTCCTTCAACCAATCAGTGAGTTTTTCTACATGAGAAGTTTAATTTTGGGGGGTGCCTGGGTGGCTCAGTTGGTTAAGCGGCCAGCTCTTGATTCTGGCTCAGGTCACGATCTCGGGGTCATGGGATAGAGCCCCGCATCGGGCTCCATGCTCAGCAAGGAGTCTCCCCTCTCCCTCTACCCCTCCCCCCACTCTCTCACTCTCTCTCTCTCTCAAATAAATAAATAAATAAATCTTAAAAAAAAGAGATGTAATCTTTTTGTTACCAAGCCCGAGGTTCTTCATGACTTTCATGTCTCAGGTTTCTTACAGTGTTCTCACTTTCCCTCATTCCTAAGGAGACTGCAAGGTCAGTTTTGACTTTTGCTTTACACACAGTGTTAACGCAGATGAGCCTTTAAAATATATCCAAGGATTTTGATTTCCTTTTGCCTTTCTTTGTTGTGTTATGCCCTTGGTTTTAATATCCAACTTCGTTGTACAGTAATCAGAGAATGTAACTTGGAGGATTTGAGCTTTTGTACATTTATGCAGTTTCTTTATGGCCAAGAACATGATCAATTTTGTAAAGATTTCATAGTGTTTTTTTTTACAGATTTATTTTTATTTTACAGAGAGAGAGAGCACGCTTGAGTGGGGGGGAGGGGTGAGGAGGGAGGGAGGGAGGGAGGGAGAGAATCTCAAGCAGACTCCTGGCTGAGCATGGAGCCCAACTCGGGGCTCCATCCCAGGACCCTGAGATCATCATCTGAGCTGAAATCAAGAGTCAGTTGCTTAACTGACTAAGCCACCCAGGCGCCCCAAGATTTCATAGTCTAATAAAAAAGAATGCATAGTCTCAGTATGTCTGAGACAAAACCCAGTTTTTCCCAATTCCTGTCTTTCTTCATTCCTTCTTACTTCCTTTCCTCCATCCTTTCTTTCCATCCCTGCTTCCTGTCTTCCTTCTCCCCCCTCTCTTTCTCTTGTTCTTTCTAGATTGTTAACTGTGTTATTCAAAGCCTCTATATTCTTACTTTTGTGTCTACTTCATTCAATTAAAAAATCTCTCAGTGTTTTTTTTTTAATAAAACTCTCCTTTCATTATCCTTTTTTTTTTTCTTGATGTACATTTAACCCTTGAACAATATGGGTTTGAACTGCATGGGTCTGCTTATACAGGGATACTATGAAAGTACAGTCCTATAAATGTATTTTCTCTTCCTTATGATTTTCTTAATAATATTTTCTTTTCTTTAGCTTACTTTATTGTAAGAATACAGTATATAATACATATAACACATGAAATATGTGTTCATCGACTGTTTAGGTTCTTGGTAAGGCTTCTGGTCAACAATAGGCTTTTAGTAGTTAAGTTTCGGGGAAATCAAAAGTTATACATGGAGGAGCACCTGGGTGGCTCAGTCATTTAAGTGTCTGACTCTTGATTTCTGCTTAGGTCATGATCTTGGGGTGGTGAGATGGAGCCCCACGTCAGGTTCTGTGCTCAGCATGGAGTTGGCTTGAGATTCTCTCTCTCCTCCCTCTGTCTCTGCCCCTGTGTGCACTCAAATAAATAAATAAATAAGTCTTTTTAAAAAGTTATACATGGATTTTCAATTGTGTGGGGCATCGGTGCCCCTAACCATGAATTGTTCAAAGGTCAACTGTACTGTCCTGGTTATTAACATTCATAGCTAGTATATTATTAGAACACATGTTTTTATCAATATAAATTGTGCTCTCTTTTTATATATATAATGCTTTTTGTCTTGAATTCTACTTTGTCTATAACTCTCAAGTTGTTTTGAACTACATTGGCCAGATAAATCTTTGTCTTTTTCCTGTATTACTATTATTTTCAACCTCTTTATGTGGTTTTATTTTAGGTATTTCTCCTTAAATACAGTGGGATTCTCTTGTTTGTTTCCCCCACTCCAAACTGAGAGTCCTTTAAGTGAAAAAATTCAACTGATGGTCATTCCTTATAATGTCTGACATGTTTGTTATTTCACGTTTTCCATGCTTTATCATATTTTCTTGATTATTTTACATTTTACTTTTTGGTAGTTTAAAAGTATTACCTTGTATTTTTGTTCTGCTAGTGGTCGTCCTTAAACTCTTCACATTGAGAAGTTATTTTCCTTTCTCCATAAAAATGAAGCAATATGTACAGCCACCTCACTGAAACAAAATAAGAGTTGTATCACTGGTTATTTTATATCTTTCCTTTATTTCTTCCTTACTGCCTCCTCTGTACTGTTAAAATTATCTTCAATTTTGGTTCCAGATTGTTAATTTTTTACTTTGTGCCTCTTCTGTTTTATGAATACCTACTTAACAATTCCATTAAATTTCACTGCCATATTTTCAACAATTACTTGGTATTAACTATAAGTTTTACTGATATCATTGCTCATTTTATTGGTTTGTTATGTAATATTCTGTTTCTCAGCTTTATTTTGCTGAAGTACAACCCGAAATTTTATCTTTTTTGGTGTTTTGTTTTCAGAAAAGGTTATGTGGATGGTAAACTCGCTGAGTTCTTGTATATCTAAAAGTGCTGTGACCCTCTGCCTCATACTTTAATGATAGGAATCCAGCTTCAAAACACATTTCCTTAGCTCTTTATTTTATTTTTTTTAAGATTTTATTTATTTGACAGAGAGAGAGACAGCAAGAGAGGGAACACAAGCAGGGGGAGTGGGAGAGGGAGAAGCAGACTCCCTGCTGACCAGGGAGCCCGATGCAGGACTCAATCCCAGGTCCCTGGGATTGTGACCTGAGCCTGAGGCAGATGCTTAATGACTGAGCCACCCAGGCGCCCTCCTTAGCTCTTTATATAGATGTATATAAATATATATATATTTATACATATGTATTTAGCATTAGTCTGTTGTTTTCCTGCTTTCTTTATTATAGATGAGAAGCTTGGTGTAAGCAACTGAGGTTACAAGTTTCAGAAATAGGCAACTTGAGTTTTAATGCCATTCCTACCACTAACTGTAGAACTGCCTTCTGTCAGTGAGGGTCTTCTTCCTCATGCATATGTATGAGATAAGCATGTGATATAGAGTCCTGCTGTAGCAAAGATTAAAGAAAATACTGAGCACAAATGAACAAGGGACTCAGTGATGAGAATGACAAGAGTTTCTTTTACCAGCCTTAAATGTTTTTCCCCCTCTCTGGAAACTTGTTCGGATTTTTCTTTATCCTTAAGAGTCCCAATTTTCTACAATTTTGCCATAAAGGACTCAGTTGGCCTTTTTCTCTCTGAAAGCTCAAGTCCCTTTCATCTCAGAGACATTCCTTCAGATATTTATTTGGTTGCATCCTACCCTCCATCCACACATCTTTTCTCCTGAACTTCCTTACACAGCTGTTGGATTGGCGGACTATTCTCCACGTGCATTTATTCCTCAGGCTGCTGTAACACATGACCACACACTTCATGGCTTCAAAGAAAACAAATCTATTATATTATAGTTTGGGGGCTGCAAAGTTAGGAATGTGTTTCACTGGGCTAAAATCAAGGCGTCCAAAGAACAGCATTCCTTCCGGAGGCTCTGGGGAGAAGCCACTCAGTTACCTTCTACAGCTTCTTCAGGCCCCCTGCATTCCTTGGCTTATGGCTCCTTCCTTTCTCTTCAAACCCAGCTGCACATCATCTTTAAGTTTCTCTCTGACTGATGCCCCTGCCTCCTTCTTTCGCTTACAAGGGCCCTTGTGATTACAGACGTCTCCAATTTATGATGGTTTGACTTACAATCTTTCAACTTTATGATGGTGCAAAATCAATACACATTCTGTAGAAACTGTACTTCAGATTGCAAATTTGGATTTTTTCCCAGGCTAGTGATGTGAGGTATGATGCTTTCTGAGGATGTTGGGAAGAAGCAGTGAGCTGAGGCATCCAGTCAGCCACACGGTCAGGAGGGTGAACGACCAACATACTGACAACCATTCTGGACCCATACAACCATTCTGTTTTTCCCTTTCATTACAGCATTCAATAAATTACATGAGATAATCAGTACTTCAGTATCAAATAGGCTTTGTGTTAGATGATTTTGCCCAACTGTAGGCTAATGTAAGTGTTGAGCACAGTTAAATTCAGCTAAATTAAACAATGACGTTTGATAGGGTAGATGTATTACATGCATTTTCCACTTACAGTGGAGGGATTTATTGGGACATTATGGTTATCCCCATTGTAGGTTAATGAAGATGTGTACATTGAGCCCACCCGAATAATACAGGAGACTGTCCCCATCTCAAGATCCTTAACTTCATCACATCCACAAAACCCCTTTTGCCATGTAAAGTAACATATTTGCAGTTTTTAGGGATTCAATAAGGGCATTTTTGGAAGGGCCATTATTCTGTCCACAACACTTTTTTACTTTCTACATGAAGTTCATCTCTTAGGCTTTTTACTTTGTTGTTGTTTTGTTGTTGTTGTTGTTGTTGCAAGAGTTCTTTACCTTGTTTTTTCGGCTTTCACAAATATGTATGCATTTTATTTCCACGGTGATATTTTCAATTTTCAAGAATTCTGATTCATCTTTAAAAAAAAAAACTGGGAGGAAACTCACAATTATTTCTGAAGATGCTAATTTTACTTGCTTTAAATTTTTTTCTATTTTATGCATTAACTCCTTCTCCTAGGGGATTTTTCTGGGTATTCCTCCTATGAATCACTTCAGACTATTATATTTCATTCAGTATTAGTGATTAGGTTACATGTTCACATTTACAAATCAGGACCTAGATGAACAGAATTGGTATCTTGAGTTTGGCATTCTCATCATGTGTAAAAATCATGGTTTCTCCAACAATGGGTACAGATTCTGATGACAGAAGCCCTGGGTCCTTACACGTAGTGGGGACTATACCTGAGAAGCCCTTTTCTTAGGAGATGTGGGGATTTATCTGCTATCTGGCTCACCGTGGCAACCAAAGTTACTTGGAAGCACAATGCTGCATTTTTTGGACCCTACTGCCTACTCTGGGGGCCTATCATAGATCATTCACCCTAAACAGCAAGCCATTCCTCTGGCTTTCCTCAGGGACAAATGACGCATCAGCCTTCTAGATGGTACAGCTCCTTCATTCAGTTACTCCTCACTCTTTCCCTGCCCCTGATCTGGGGAACCCTCCAGAATTTGGCTGGGAAATCTCATATTTTCTTCATCCTGTCTTTTCTCCGTTTTGTGCTGTAGGTTATTTAGCCTCTTCTCCATTAGAGAGGTTACCATCTGACTGAAACCTTTCAGAAATTCCTGAATATTCTGATCTGCTCATGGCAAGCTTCCTATAGTTTTCCCAGTGATAATTTTCTTCCTATTTCATGTACCTTGTGTCATTTAATGGGATGTAAGGCAGGAGACATACATAGTCAACTATCTTGAACTGCAGAATTCTTCTATCTATTGTTCATTCTATTGCTATGTATGTGTTTCTGTAAACTGTAACAAATATTTTTGAAAATGCATAAATAAAAGTGATATAGATGGCAAATAGATTGGTGGAAATTTTGATCTATTGCTCTCATGAATATAGAATCTCTGATTTTGTCTGAAGGACCCTATATTATTTATTGGATCATTCACTTATTTAGCAAATACACACACACACACACACACACACACACACACACACACACACACACACACAGGGCTATGCTCTGCACTGGAATTGTTTGTTCATTTGTTTTTGATAACCTTTCTGTTCTTGGTGCCTATTAGCCATTGGGTTTAATTTGGCACTTTAGGTTCGTGAAAATCTGAGCATTTAACATGCATTATAGATTAACAATTTATCTCATTCAGTAGCTGGTTAGGGAATTCTGAAGGTCAGAAAATACATTTCCATGGACCATGGCTTCCCTGATTTCTAAATTCTTTACCGGAAACCATAGTCTCTCTTTGCCAGTTTGATTTCTGTCCATCCCCATGAGCACTAAATTTAAGTTAGAGCCACAGAGAGACTCTTTCTTCCAGAGTCGGAGCCCTGATTTTGTCGCCATCGCTCAGAATTCTCCAGGAGAAAGCCTTCCCTCCCTCTATCCCTTGCCATGCACGCTCTGTTCCTGCATCTGGACAGAGAGTCCTTTCCTATAATCCTGGATTTGGGTTTGTAGCCTGGATTTTCCCAACATATGTACAGACAGTTTCCACCCCTGCAGAATCAGCATGGTGTTATGGTACTCTCAGTCCTCCGTGGTTGACTTTGTTTTCATCTTTTCATGGGAATATCACATATTTGTTCCTGTATTTTGATTATAGTCTTCTCATCCACAAGTTAACATTAGTTTGATGTTGTCTAATGTTACTGTACCAATAACAATAATAGCAGTGATGGCAGCAACAAGCATCATTTATTGCCGGCTAAACACCAAGTGCGATCAATTTTAAGGGCTTTTAACTGAAAGTAATAGAAAATGAAACCATAGTTTATTCAACAAGTGCTCTATTTTGGTCACATAATGAGAGGTCAGGGGGTTGGCAGCTTTTAGAGCCAGTCCAATTGTTCATTTTTATCCCTGATGAAACCACTGGAATTGTCATGGCCTTTTCCTTATGGTGATAGTATGACTCTACCAGCTCCAGCTATCATGTTCGCCATCAGAAAGAAAGGAGAAAAGGAAAGAATCCATATGAGAAAAGTAAACATAGAAACATAGCCAACTTCACTTGTGTCTAATTGGTGACACACAACTAATCCTAGCTGGAATTGTCTAGGAGAAGAAATTTAAGAATGCAGGTTGGGCCAACTAACTAACCTATGCTGGCCATATGTTTGGCGTACTCACATTATCTTATTTTGCACATTTGTTTCATTATTATTCTCCTCCCCATTTTACATAAAGATACTGAAGGTCAAAGAATTTATGAGACTAACCCCAAATCATACCATTGGAAAGAGGAATAGTAGCCGGGATTTGAACCCATCTCCATCTTTCTCTGAAATTCCATTCTTTCCACTTTATTACACTCCCTCTCTGGATTGTTTATAACACACCGGTAGACCTAATTAAAGCAGGATTGAAGGAATAAATAAATGATGGGCTCTTTAGCTTTGGTGCTTATGCCTATGATTCTATGTAGGAAATAGTTCTATTAAGGGCCCTATATGCTCTCAATCATAAGGCTCAAATCCTTGGAGTCCTTAGATGGATGGAAAGAGCTTGGGAACCACCAGCCCAGATTCAAATCGCAATTCCACTACTTCCTAATATATGAACGATTATGAACCTATCACTTGATCTGTGTCTTTGAGTTCTCATCTTTCTCTCTGCCACCATTCTCTCAAAGTTTGGTTATGTATTGCAGCCAAATTAATTATCAAGAAGCACAGCTCCAAATTTATCATTCCCTTGTCCAAAAACCATCAGTAGTTCTATGGTGGACACTGTGAACTATGTCCTCAAAAGGGACTGATAAGTCCTTTTCCCCTTAGCTTGCTTTACCACAGTGGCAGAAAATGCAAGGCACTCCGAAGATCTCAGCCTCCCCTGCAGCTCGGGACATCATCACAAATTTCTAGTGAGATGTAAGTGAAAGTCTTAGGAGGGGCTTGACCAGCATGTCCCTTTATCCTGAACCCTTCTTCCTGCCTATAGCACACACCTGAGGCCAGAGGTGGAACAGTCATATTCTGACCATGAGGTGACAAACATGAGGACAAAAAAAAAAAAAAAAAAAAAAAGCTGCCTATGAAGAATGACAGAATGGAACAAATGGAAGGAGCCAGCATACTCCATGGGAGACCCATCACTGAGCCAGCATCCTGACTCTGGACTGCCTGCCCCCTAATTTTTTTTGCATGGAATAAACAAACTCCCTTCTCATTCAAACCATGTCTGCTATGTTTTTCTGCCATTTGACCCATTAGATCAGTCAGTATTGCTCTAGAGTGTGGCTTCAATCTTCTTTACAGACTTTTCTTCCTCCTCTTTCATTCCTAAACTGTGATTCCTCTAAACCAAATTCCTTACTGTTGCTACCTCTACTCCATGGCCAGGCTGAAGTGGGGCCTCCCTCCCCAACAAGTCTCCCTCTTGTTCCCTGACTGCTGTCATTTCTCAGTCCTCAGAACTTTGAGCTTTTGTAATCCTTAGCACTTTCTTGAATTATGGTTATTTAGGTATCTGTCTCATCTCCCCCTTTTGTGAGGTCCTAAAAGCCTTGTGTTATTCATGCAACCCCCTACGCGCGCGCGCACGTGCGCACACACACACACACACACACACACACACACACACACACACACGACACCTCAGTCCCCACACAGCATCTTGCTCAGGTGGGTCCTCAGTACCTCTTTAGTAATGGATACGTAGTAGTACATGTGATAGTTCGGGGGTTCTTTCCTTTCATTGATATACTTTATTTATCCCTCCTGCTAGGGACAAAGTTAAGTCTTGGTCAGTTGGAACAGTTCTCTGATGCAGAAGTATATCTTCCCTGAACTGTTCTTGACCTATTTGTGAAAACCTGGAAAGCAGGAGAGATGGCCTTGTGTTCAGTGCTCACTTTGCAGGACTCTTTCAGAGCCCTGCTAGGCACTGAGCAGAAGGAAGCTTTCAATTCTCTCCTTAGCAGACAGCATGATCTGTGCTGCTGGCCTGTCAACCACCTCCCAATTCAGCAATCTCTGGATAAGTAGACTGGAAGAAGCTTTGAATACAGACACCTAATGGGAACCTTGTCTTCTATGGAGACTCGCACAGCACCTTCTAAACGCTAGTGACCCAATAAATATATTTGGTTGGTTTGAAACTGTGATTTGAGTCCACATTTTCAAATAGGATTGCTTTGCTTTGAAATATGGTTCACTCGTTTATTATTTATGTGTATTATTCATACCCTGGCTATTTCTCAAACAGATTTGTGGTAACTAAAAGCTACAGGTACACCATAACCATTATGCCATTCAAGTGAGGTTAAAAGACAATACCAAACAACAAAAATGGCTCAGTGGTAAAAAGACCTGGGGTAGGACCTTAAAGTTCATCTCATTTATTCCTTTCAACAAAACTATGGGGTCAATATTTTTTACAAATGAGAAAGCCAAGGACCAGAGAGGTTGAACAAATGGGAACAGGTCCTACCCTTGTGAATATTGGAGCCGACACTTAAACCCAGCACTTGCTGACTCCATGTCTGTACTTTGATCTCCGCCACACTGTGATGGAACCATGGGTCAATGCACCCCGCCTGCTCTACTCTCGTGAATGAACCAAAAGATAAAAAAGAGGTGATTTAGAAAAATGCATTACAACCACCATAATTTAACTAAAATGTCCTATTCTCTGAAGTTCCCTAAGCCACTGGCATGTTAATGGAATGTCAGAAGGGAAGAGACCCCAAAAATCATCTAGTTTGCTCCCTCTTTTCTTCCAGGTGAAGAAACTAGGGGAAGTGACTTGCCCAAGGTACTCAACATCAGTGGTCCGTCTGTGCCAACTTACTCCCTCAGGACTCCTCAGCAGCTGGGAGACTCTAACTCCCTTTCTGCCTAGGGATTGGGTCAGAAACTCACAAAGGATGGATATCTCTAGTGGACCCCCATTTACTAAAAGGTGTTTCACAGATGCTTTAGCAGGCAGTGTTTGGTCATGTGTTTTGTTACCTTTGATGGTAACTTTCTTTTCATGCAGGTGAAACTTCCATTTAAGGATTTGTGCTAAAATGGTTTTGTAAAGGTAGAAATGCCCATATGAACAGGAAAGTCTAATTACAAAATAATTGATGTGGCACTAGTCTGCAAAGGTGGCCTCCAACAAACACAACTTCCCAGGAGTCCTTCTCTTGCATACTCAGGTACTGGTGCACTTGATTCTTGGCCGGCCCTGTGTAACCAATAGAATGCAGCAGCAGTAACATTGCATGACTTCAAGGCTAGATTATAAGAAGCCTTGCAGGCCCCTCCTGGGTCTTTGGAATGCTCACTCTTGGGGCTTTCTCTCTCAGAATCCAGACACTATGCCCAAGCAGCGGAAGCCACCTGGAGAGGCCATGTGTAGGTTTTCTGATTGATAGCCCCAGCTGACTCCCAGCCACATTCTCAAATCGAGTGCCGGTTTGGGGAGTGACCCAACTTAACATCTGGTCCAGAGAGCCTTCAGAGACTATAGTCCCAGACTGCAACCACATGAAAGACCCCAAGGGGAAGCCACCCATCTGAGCCCAATCTAAAGAACCATGAGTGACAATAATAAATTGTTGTTTTAAACCACTGAGTTTTGGGATGATCTGTTAGGTAGCAGTAGATAATGGGAGTAGTAGAAAATATCAAAAGATTATTTTTCTCTCCAGTTTCCACAAACTCAGTGGCAAAACATGATAAATAGCTACCAAGATCTAGGAGATGGTCAAATTGAAATTTATTTAAATTCCTTTCCCATCCCACCCCCGATTGTGCTGCTTCTGGCTAAGTTATTTCTTTCATTCCTAAGCGAGACACTAGGGATAGAAGGATCTTGAAAAAGGAATGCAATTTAAAAATACCTATTGAGACAAGTATTTTGACATTTGAAGGAAGAAAAAACAATTTAGGATGCTTTGAAAGCTTTCCAATGTTTACTTCCCTATTATTTCACTCTGAGCCACAGAAAATAGTCTTACTCTACTGTCTAGTTATTTGGAGAAATCTACAGTGACATGATGGATCCTTTAAATGTTTTAATTGAAATATGCAGTAGAACATTTTATATACAGGTAACTTATTTTATATCTCCCAAATTGGACCAAGCTAATTTTCTTTTCTTTCACTATTTTTTTTTTACTTTTTTCCCCTCATTCTCTCTCTCTTTTCCTTTCTTTTATTCCTCCCTCCCCTTTCCCTCCCTTCTTCATTCCTTTCTTCCTCCTCCTCTGCCTTTTTATTCTTCGCCTTTTCTCCTTCTTCTTATCCCTTCCTCTCCTCCTCCCCCTTTTCTGCTCCTCCTTCTCCAGCTTCTACTATCAAGGCCAGCCTCTGATTATCATTTACTGGGGACATGGGAAATGAATCTAGAAGAAGTCTTGTTTCAGGGGCCTCTGTCAGGTGTCACAGTGGGTGATCTCACACACTTTATTTCCTTGAATCACAAACAGGCCAGCCAAGCACTAATGTTCCTATTATGCAGATGAGGAAACTGAGGCTTAGATCAATTCAATAACTTGCCCAGATTCACTGAGCCAGAAATAACGGCTAAAGCAGGAATTAAAACCTTGTTCTGTCCTATTCCAAAGACCTTACTCTTTGCACCAGACCACCTGCATCTGGCATCAATATTCAGTTCCATGGGCTGCAAGAAAGTATATAGAATAATTGTCCAGGGTGTGCCCTCATCTCAGAATCCCTGTCTGTCTTTGGGTATGATTGATAATATGTTCTCAAGAACTGTTCTCACTTCCATTCCACATCCCAGCCCTGTGGGCCTGCTTACTTCTGCCCACAGGGTCCTTGCTGGGGACCCACTCTCAAATAATAGTTCTAATGGAGATGGGGGAGTATTTAGAGAAACCCCAACTGGATCCAAAGACTTGCTATTTATTTCACTCCTTTCTCTTTCCAGCTTTGTCAAGAATACAATTGACCATGATAGCTCCCATAGATGGATTTCGCGGTGGGTTCCTTTAAGAAAGGAATCTTTAAACCTCCTTGTGTGTCATATTTTCCAATGGGCGGCTCATTGACAATGCAGCTTCTACTGTTGCACCCAAAGATCTGATTCAGGGGGAACTAAGATGGACGTAGGAATTAGAGTTTCAAGAAGCACTCACATGATTCTAATGTAGTAGTTCTAAGACTTTGTGGAATGCTGCCTAAAGATGAAACAGATCAATTGTACCTTTGAGTTACTTTGGAGGAGGTATTGTTCCTTAGGAAATTTGTGCAGTTGGCAGCAGCAGTTTTTATAGCCACTCAGGCTCATCTATGCCTAAGACCACACTGCTAAATTCACCCACAGCACTCAAAATACCTCTAGAAATGGCTCTAAGGAAATGGACTTTGGAGACGGTGTGGGTGGCTGGAGGAGGATTCACCCCGCCCCCAATTACTGGACTGGCCATCTCTGGTGGATAGTTTGGAGAGACAAAGCCCCTCTTTTTGCTCCTGCACCATCTATTTTGAGTGTTCCTGTGCTAAGATCCGTACTCTCTGCCCAGGACTAAGGACTTTCCTGGAAGGCAGGGTGGTGACTTTAAAAAAAGCCTGAGAAACCTCATCTTTGCCACTCTCCTCACTGCCCGACTCTCTAGGACAGATGTTCTGGGGCCCATGGCCAACACTCTATCTGCTGTCACTTCACATCCCAGGATGGCAAATCTGCTTTGCTTCCTTCATTCCATCTATAGGTTCATAGCTCTCAGCTAGTATAGTCCAAGTGCTGGGTAGATTTTGGAGGTTGAAGTAAAGGGAAGATGGAAAAGTAAGGAAGGCATTGGTCCCTCCCTGAAGGGTCTCTCCATTTAATGCGAAGGTCAGGGTGATCATGGTAAGAAGCCAGTACATTCATGTGATGAAATGAAAATCTCACTCAACTGCTAATGGGAAAGCTAGCACAATGGGGAGGGACCCAGAGACCCAGAGGAGGCTGTTACCTGTATATGGGCTCAGAGCAGGTTTCAAGGAGGACTGCCCTGATCTTAGGAGGATGTATGAGATTTTAACCAAGTAATATGTGTCATGAGGAAAAGAAGGAGCATATTTTAGGAGAGGGGAAAAGAAAGAGCAGATATGGGGAGTTGTAGAAGGGTTCGTTTTGAAGAAGAGCCAGGAGTTCACTTTGGTAGAAATTTAGGACACTGAGAGACAAGAGCTGGAAGACAGGAGCTACACGGGAAAAGTTAAGTGAAGGGCAGGTTGTCCAAGTGCATGAATGCTATATCCAGTGGTGGGGACTTTATCCTCTTCATCATGGGGAGCTAGCAGGGAGACTGCAGTCATTCAACAAGTCTTCATGGGGTGCATCCCATCCAGGCACCGTGTTAGTTGCTGAGAGGGTAATGGTGAAAAAAAAAATCAGACAAAAAAGTTCTGCCCTCTGAGAGCTTGCATTCTTGTATGAAGAGAAAGACAACAAAATAAGTAAAATACATTGTATGTCAAGTGGTACTTTGGGCTGACTGTGTCTCCCAAAGATGTGTTGAGGTCTAACCCCTGGTGCCCAAGCATGTGAATGTATCTGGCAGTAGTCTTTGCAGATACAACCATGTTAAGATGAGGTCATACAGGATTGGCATGAGCCCTAATAAATCCAATGGCTGATGTCCTAATAAGAAAGTCACATGATGACACGGGTACACAGACACACAAGGAAGAATGCCATGTAATAATGAAGAAAGAGATAAAAGTGATATATTTACAAGCTGAGGAACACAAGGATTGCCAGCACAATCACAAGCCAGGAGAGCATGGAACAGATTCATCCTCAGAGCCACCAAAAGGAAACAACCCTGCCAGCACCGTGATTTTAGACTTCTGGCCTCCAGAACTATGAGACAATAAATTTCTGTTGTTTTAAGCCACTTAGTCTGTTTTAGCTTTAGGAAACAAATACAGATGGTATAATTGCTATGCAGAAGAAAAGACTGGAAAGGGACATAGGAAATGTCAGGAGGGTGGGAGGAGTGCTCTTCTAAACAGTGTAGTAATGGAAAGTCTTGCTGAGAATAGGGCATAAAGTCAAAGACCTGCATGGGTTACATCGGCAAGCCATTGGATATTTGGGGCAGAGTATTCCGAGTCAGGAAAAGGGAGCAGCAAATGAAAAGGTCCAGAGGCAAAGCCTTGTGTGGCCTGTCCTAGGAAAGGCTGGGAGGCTAAAGGGGGGGGTAGGGGAGGGAAAGGCAATGAGGTCATAGGGAACCTATGTGAGGTCTAGTGGGCCATTTTAAGGACTCTGCTTTACTCTGAGAAAGCTGAGGGATTTCTGTAGGGTTGTGAGTAAAGTGACAATCTGCTTATGGTTTAACAGAATCACCCTGTGTTGAGTCATTGAAAGGACTCAAAGCTGAGTCAAGGCAGCCAGTGAAAAGGCTGTTGGCAACAATCCAGGAGGAGGATGATTATGTCTTGAGCCAAGGACGTAGCACAAGAGTTGGTGAGAAGTGTTCAGATTCTGGATATAATTTGAAGGTAGAGTCAACAAAATTTGCTGGTAGGTTGCATATGGAATGTGAGAGTAGGAGAGGGGTCAAGGAGGATTCCACGATTTTTGCCTGAGCCACTGAAATGATGGAGTTATCATTTATCATTTTGTAGAACGTTTTGTAGAACGTTTTGTAGAAGAATGCAAGCAGATCAGGTTTGAGAGAGAACATCATGTTTGGGTATGTTGAATTTTACATACTTATCACATTTCCAAGTGGAGATATTGAATAGGCAGTAGGATATAAGCATCTGGAATTCAGGAACATCAGGCTAGGCTAACAGTAAAATATTGGGCTATGATGAACATACATGGTCTTTAAAGCCAGGACTGATGAAATCACACTGGAGAAGCTCAAGGAGTGAGTCCTGCAACACCCAATAGTAAGATGGGAAGGGGTTGAGGCAAAATCAGTAAAGGAAACTAAGATGGATCTACCAGAAAAGGAGCAGGAAAACTAGAAGTGCTGGTATGCTGGAAACCAGGAGAACATACTCTAAAATGGAAGGAGCTGCTCATGGGTCAGGTATGATGAATACTGAAACTGACCACCGGATCAACACTGTGGAGGCCATTAGTGACCTTGATGAGAGCAGTAGTAATGAGTAAAGGGGGAAATCATCATTAGTGTGATTTATAAAGACAACTTGAGGACTTCTGCTGTAAAGTGCAGCAGAGAAATACGGTTATAGCTCAAGAGGGAAGGGTAATCATGAGGGGATTTGTTTTCAGTTGAAAGGAATAATGGCATCTGTGTAAGATGATGGAAATGATCCTGGTGAGAGAAAGAAACATTTTGATTATTTTTAAGTTGGTTTGCATACAGGTAATATGTATACGTAATATGTATGTGTATGTGTGTATGTATACACAACTTCACTGATCCTCTCAAAATAAAATCAACCCAAAATTTAGTCCATTCAAAGTACTATGGAGTAAATATGACCATACTTCTCTCCCCAATCCCCACCGTCGTACAAAGTGATGACCCACTAGAATAGTTTGGCATGACTCCTTCCAGACCTGTGCAAGGCACAGCAAATCAGTCCTATCAGTAAACTGTTCCATCAGTACCTTAACTAAGGTAGACCCCACCAGAATTTCTCCTAGAAGGCTTTCCTTTCTAAGAGAGGTGCCAACCTATTACTCTGTTCTGGGAAAGGAGAATAAATAGTGACTTCTGAGGTTCTAAAAGGAAAACTTGCCTGGACCCCTTGGTGGATTTCCTAGAGAGGGAAGGAGGGTGGCAATGTTGTGTCTCCAAGCTGGAAGATTCCAGCCTTGACTCAGTGTTCTATGGCCGGCAGGAGCCCTGGGAGATGGCTGCAAAGGAACTGAGAGAGCTGAGCATGGAAAGCCTCACTCTCAGCTGACCTTAGCTCAGAAGGCACGGAGAGCTCATCCTTCAAGTACCAAGTACAGATGCCTAGGTCAGGGAGCATCATTACAACCAAGCATCACTATCACAGACCACAGTGTGGGAGACCAGTCTTCACAATGACATTTTAGGAAAGCCATCCCCATTCAGCTGCATCTTTTGGGTCTAGAAGCTGGATTGACATCCTTCCCCAAAACACATGCACACACATGCACACACACACAGAAATCACAGTTGTCATTCATGAGATTCCAAGGGTTTGTGGACAATTTGTGGGATGGGCAACCACAAATGAGATCTTGGATTTCCTTGTACTAAGGCATATGGGGGCTAAAATGATCAGCTGGGGAAGATGAAAAGGGATATGATGATGTAATACTATGATTTTATGAAGTTTTTTGTCAGTTACTTTATTTATATATATATATATGTACTTGTATAAATATACACCTTTAAATATATGAACATATCTTTTATAGATGTGTTAAATGTTAAACATGCACATATTAATAGATAATACTGTACATGTTGCAGTATTTTGCAACTTTCTTTCATTCTGTTTTTTTTTTTTTTTTCTTGTTAACCAACACTCTGAGATAGGTATCTATTTTAAAGTCAGGCTATATAAGTCTATTCTTTCTTTTTAGCCACTGTGAAAGTTTGCCAAGGTATTTGATCATGCCTGTATTGATGAGCCTTGAAAATGCTTCAATTCTTTACTGTTACAAAAACTATTGCATCTAACATTTTGCACCCATGCCTTTATACACTTGAGCAAGCAGTATAATAGGTTATGTCAGTAGAAGTGGACTTGCTGAGCCCAAAAAGTCACAAACTTGTAATTTTAAAGGATTCTACCAAATTGTCCTCCTCTGCACTGCCTCCCTCCCACATCAGTATAACATGCTCTCTTTCCCCCTTGGCTTTGCCATCCATGGAGATTATCAGTCTTTAAAATTTCTGCTGATTTGATAGGTGAAAAATGCTATCTTATTGTAGGCTGCATTTGCATGTCCCTGATTGCTAGTGAGGTTCATCACCTTTTCATATGTTTATTTGCCTTTTGTCCTTTTATGTGGAATTGCCTATTCATAGCACTTGCTCTTTTTTTCTCTTAAGGCTGTCCTTTTCATATTCATTTTTATGAGTTTGTTTTATAGATCATGAATATTAACCATTTTTCTGTTTTAGATGTTGCAAATATTTTTTCCATTTTATAATTTGTCTTTTAAATGTGTTTATAGTGACTTTTGCTGAAGTTTCACAGAAACTTCCATTTTTAAGATATAAAATCTGTAAATCTTTTCCTTTGTGGTTTCTGGGTTTTGTTCTTGCTTGGGAAAGCTTCCTTTAGCATTAGATTATAAAAAAAGAAAACATTATCCTATTAATTTAATCATGGTGGGATATTTTTTCTGCATTTATGTTTGTAATCCATCTCAAGATCATTTTTAGTTTGTCTTTGAAAAAGAGATCTAACATTTTCCAGTTACTCAATTTTGTGAATAAATCACCTATCCCCACTAATCTGAAATGCAACTAAGTTTCTGAATGTGTGCATAGCCCTGTAGTATGCTTTCTCTTTTCATTTTTCTCATTTCTTCATGCACCAATACCGCAAGGTTTAATTGTTGCCATCGTATTATTCTGTATGTTTGCACACTCAACATTGATTTTTTATCATGCTTTTGCATAGGTCTTTTATCTACTTATTTATTTTTTATTACCAAAACCTATTGAATATGCCAATAAACATGGTTTCCTATAGGAGATTGGGCAGGGAGTTGAGAACACTAAGAGTACTAAACAGTAAGGAAGACTTTGTCCTATTAAAATAGAGCACATTAATAGATAGGTACGGTAAGGCCAACCAATGAGGAGATGATTGCCATTGAAAAGAGTTTGCTTCTGAAACAAATAATGCAACATATTTTAAGAAAAAAGAAAAAGAAGAAGATAACAGGAGAGGAAGAAAAGGGGAGTATGTCAGAGGGGGAGACGAACCATGAGAGATGATGGACTCTGAAAAACAAACTGAGGGTTCTAGAGGGGAGGGGGGGTAGGGGGATGGGTTAGCCTGGTGATGGGTATTGAGGAGGGCACGTTCTGCATGGAGCACTGGGTGTTATGAACAAACAATGAATCATGGAACACTGCACCAAAAACTAATGATGTAATATATGGTGATTAACATAACAATAAAAAATTTAAAAAAAAAAAAAAAAGAAAAGAGTTTGTTACCGTTCCGAAGAGGAGGAGGCAGGCCATGCCAGGGGAGACCACACCAGGAAGCACCAGGGTCTGTCATCAGCAGAGGGTGAGGAGGGAATGGAAGGCAGGAGGCTTTATTATGGTTTCTTTGGGAAGGAACCATGAAGGCAAGGTAAACAGGTTTAGGATTAATTCATTTGAATAATTTTACTGAGCTCCGGGGCAGAGGGACAGTCCCTAGTTGTCTGATACCCAGAGCTGGGGTAATTTGGGCCAATGAATAGTGGCCCAGGAGTATAAAAGCCCAATAAAGGAGATGGTAGGGATGTGGACTCTGGATTGTTTGGTTTGATATGAAAAGCACACTCCCAGGGCAAGTTTTTTGTATCTAGAAATTGGCTAACCTTGGGAGTGGCAGTCCCTCCCGGATCAGCCCAGCTCCAGATGTCAGAGCATCAGAATACAGAATATAAAAGACATAGTTAATACACTACCACTCAAAGATTGGTACCATCAGTGCATTTCACTCCTGGACATGTTTCACTGCTTTTCCTTTTTTTTAAAAGAATACCCCTCTCTGATATGGCTTTGAGGAACATCTTTCTATTCCATTCCTGCTCCTCAAACTTATAGATATCCCCATGGAATTTCTCCAGGATGCTGTTGGGAGCATTTGGCTCTCCTCTCTGCTGGGATTTTTTTTTTTAATAGGCTTTGGGTCACTCTGTTCTATAGTCTTCACTTCCTGCCAAACCTAACTCATTTGTTCTTTAACATTCAAAAATTCCTCCACGTGTCTGTTCATTCCTGTTTTCCAGAGCTTTAATTGATTTAATTCTTTACTTTGTACCTTTCTGCTCATTGTAATAATATTGGGAGGCAGAGGGGAGGTAACCACCATCTTGAACAGTGATGTCATAGCTCTAGTCTAATGGGAGAGAAAGGGGAAAAAATCCATGTGTTAGAAAGATAGTCTTGGCAGCAATAAGGAAGATGAGGAGAGGAGGGGCAGAATGGTGGGAGGAAGACCATTTAGAAGGCTTCTGCCACTATTTACAGTGTTTTGACTCCCCAGTAACTTCAGTTCTAGTGGCTTATTCTAAAGAAATACACACATTAAAATGCATGTGCAAAGAATATTCATCATCACATGATGTTCAATGGAGAATAATTGGAAGATGTCTGACAGAGAGGAGTGGTTACATAAGTATGATAACTATCTAATAAGATACTACACCAGATACTTAAAGTTCAATTTTGAATAATCTTGAATCATGACAAAATCCTCATGTGATAATGGAAAGAAAATTTTTTAAAGATTGTAGAGCTATATATTATATATTTTATTTTAATAAATGAAGAAGATAATCTAATCTATTAACAGTGGGTATTTTTGCGTGTTGGAATTATGAAATGTTACTGTTATTTATATCTGTTTTTCATATCTTATATAATGAGCATATATCGTATTTGGAATGATAAAAAATATTATGTTAAAAGCAAAACCTGGAGCTTCCAGGTTGGTGAACAATGGAAGTGCTGGGAGAGGTGGGTCATGCAGAGAGGCCATGGAAGCTCCGCACCCTTTCCCTATGCCTTGCCTTGTGCATCTCTCCCATGTGGCTGAACCCAAGTTGTATCATTTTATAATAAACTGGAGATCTAGTAAATAAGAAATAAATACAAACATATATACATATATACATATAAATCAAACCTGAACTGATGAGACCCTCGCTCAGGCAGACAGACACCCTGTTTGTTAGTGAATGAAGAGTTATAAATTTGAAAAACATTTACGGGGCCCATATGATGCATTAAAATCCTGAGAAAAGGAGTCATCAACTCACGTGACCATCTAGTTGTATAATCAGAATAAATGTTTGGATTATAGAAGATAATGGATCAAAGGCTTTTGTAGGTCTCACACATTTTGCAGATGTGGACCCTGGTGCCCAAAGAGCTAAGTTTTCTGCCTAAGGTCTCTCTGCCAAGTTAAGGCAGAGCCAGGAATATTTCAGTGTTGGGCAATAACTTGAAATAAAATGCTATGGCAGCTTATAATTCTTCCAAGTGAGTAGTATGGACTTTTGTTGGCATTCTTAAATGGCTGGGATAATTTCAGGAGTTTTTCTGAGTCTCACCAGGATTCTTGAGGTCACACTTTCTCCCTTCTGTAACTAATGAAGAGGCTCCCAAACTTATCTACTTAACAAAATTATGTAGGGAACTCTTAAAAATATTTTTAAAACATTAATATTAAAAATTAAGTCCAGGGAGCCTGGGTGGCTCCGTCAGTTAATTGTCCAATTCTTGATTTTAGCTCAGGTTATGATCTCAGGGTCATGAGATTGAGCCCCATGTTGGGCTCTATGCTGGGCGTGGAACCTGCTTAAGATTCTCTCTCTCCCTCTGCCCATCTCCAACAACCCCCGCCCCCTGGACCCCAGCACGCACATGCTCTTGCTCTCTCCCTCTAAAAAAAAAAAAAAAAAAAAATTAAGTCCTAGACCTCACCTTGGATCTATTGCATTAGAATCTCAGTGGGATTAGGTCTTAGAATCAGACTTTTCAGATTCCTGCAGGTAATTCTGATGTACCATCAGCTTTGGGAGCCATTGTGTTTTTATACCTCTCTACATTCTTGGAAAATGGGTAAGTAGACAGAAAATGTGAAAAGGTTAGCCGACCAGTGAAAGACCTTCAAAACATACAATGACCTAAAGGAGATAGGCTGTAAAATGACTCGAAATTGTTGTCATCCAAAAGAATATGCATGCAACATCACAGTGATACTGTGTCCTCGAACCCTGGATGGTATACGGCACACCCGATGGGCAGGTGGCCAATGAAATGTGCGCTTGCTTCAGTCTGTCTCTTTGAGACCAATCTGTTCACAGAGTACCTTGAAGGAGTTGAAGTAGTTGTGTTAAGCATTATAGAGAATAAAAGCTGTTTTTATAAATGGAGAATCACCCTGGGGTAGGACGGTCAGGGAAGAATAAATAGTTATAATAATAGCAACCATTTACAGAGCACTTACTTTGAGCCAAGAACTGTGATAAATGCATTAACCACATTTATCTCCTAAATGCTTACGATGTGTCTATTACAAAGGAATTTGTCAAGATAGACTAAATATGATGAGGTAGCAGACAATCTCAAAATATCAGTGGCTTAAAACAACAAATGTTTATTTCTTGCTCATACATCTTGTCCATTTGAAGTTTGGCAGGGGACTCTCTTCCATGTCAGTTTCACTCAAGGACATTGGCTGATGAAGTCCCCACCATCTGGAATGTAACTTGTTGCCAAAGGTGGGAAAAGGGAAGACAGAGAAGAGTGCATCAGTTCTTCTATGTGTCCATCCTGAAGTGACCCAACTCACTTCCATTCTTTGGCCATTGTAACTCACAAAGTGAAATGAACTTGGTGGGATGAGGAAATGAAATTTTCTCAAGTGAGAGGCATCACAGAACTGAAAATATCAGTGAGCTGCACTAATATCTGACACAGGATTGTATTTTTATACCTTACTTTAAAATGAAGGAACTGCCTAGCTGTTAGAATGGCTAAAATTTAAGAAACCTACTAATACCAAGTGTTTTCAAAGATGCAAGGCAATTTGACCTCATGCATTGCTGGTAGGAATGCAAAATGGTACAGATGATCTAGAAAAAATAGCTTAGCAGTGTCTTTGAAAGGTAAATGTATACTTACGATATGGGCCAGCAATCTCTCTCCTGGGTTTTTATCCCAGAGCATTGTTACCTACTGAGAGCATTTTTGCCCTGCCCTCCCTGGAACATTCAGTAATATGAGGAGACATTTTTGGTGGTCACACTGGTCAGAGGATGCCACTGGTATCTAATGGGTAAATCCAGTGATGCCACTAAACATCTTACAAAGCATCTTACAGCCTCCTACATCAAAAAATTATCTCACTTAACATTCTGCACATAATAATACAGTCATTGAAAAATTCTGCATTAGAGAAGTGAAAACTTACATTCACATGAAAACTTTCCCAAAAAAGTTTGTATGAGCATTAGTCATAATCACTGGAAACAACCTAATGTCCTTCAGTGGATGAATGGATATACCTACATGGTGGAATATTACTCAGCAATGAAAAAGAATTGCTGGTGGGCGCAACAATACGGATGAACCTGAAATACACTATACTAAGCAAAGGCATCCAGTCTCAGAAAGTTATTTACTTTATAATTTCATCTATATGACATTCTGGAAAGGACAAGGCAATAGGGATGGAGACAATAAAGAGTAGATCAGTGGTTTCCAGGGGTAAAAAGTGGCAGAGATAATGAAATTGTTCTGTGTCCTGATCTTGGTGGTGTTCACATGAATCTGCACATGCGCTAAGATGCATTGAACTGTACTCTCCCCGAAAAAGTGAATTTTATTATATGTAAATCATTTTAAAGTTGAAAAAGTCAGTTTAAAAAAAAAACCCACAAAGGAGTGGGGTCTGAGAGACTTCCCTATGACACAGAGCTTGAAGTGGTAGAACAGGGAGTAGAACCCAGATCCCCTATGGCTGCAGAGACCTCCCTTTGCATAAAGCTGTCTGCACAGGGAAGGACACTGAGCTATGAGCAGATCTTAAATGACTTTGAGGATCGAAGGTATTTGTTGTTCAGTTGTATTGACTGTTGAGAGTGTTAAGTTTACTCATGGTGACTTGTATACCCTTGTAATAATACCATGGCTCTCTGGTTGCCTGCAAATAAAAATCTAGGCACAGGTTAAAACCACCCTCCCCACTCTGACTACCCCTCATCGTGCCCCACACAGGATGCCCAAGAGTAAGCATGGAGACATGCCACCAAGGGGAGAGACCCAGTTCCAAACTCAGTGCCCTTAGGTAAAGGAGGCATCCTAGAGGACTGAGAAAGCAGACTCTCAGTCTCTTGTGCCATAGTGTTATTTCAGTTTGCATCTCCAGTTCTTTTTTCAGGGCTTCATTTAGTAATACTCTTGCAATTTTTAGCTCTAATAGTGAGCAATTGCCTGATGTGCCACAAACAAAACCAGGAAGAGCTGAGTACCAGTGTTTTCAGCACATTTTACATTGGGAACAAGGTTAATATAATACACCGTGTTAATAATGAGGTCATATTCACGAAGCTAGCTCTCTCTCACATGACTTTTTGGTACATGTTGTCAGGGGCTATTCTTTTTTTTTTTTTTTTTTTTTAATTTTTTTATTGTTATGTTAATCACCATATATTACATCATTAGTTTTTGGTGCAGTGTTCCATGATTCATTGTTTGTTCATAACACCCAGTGCTCCATGCAGAACGTGCCCTCCTCAATACCCATCACCAGGCTAACCCATCCCCCTACCCCCCTCCCCTCTAGAACCCTCAGTTTGTTTTTCAGAGTCCATCATCTCTCATGGTTCGTCTCCCCCTCTGACATACTCCCCTTTTCTTCCTCTCCTGTTATCTTCTTCTTTTTCTTTTTTCTTAAAATATGTTGCATTATTTGTTTCAGAAGAACAGCTCTGTGATTCAACAGTCTTGCACAATGCAGAGCGCTCACCGTAGTACATACCCTCCCCAATATCTATCACCCAGCCACCCCATCCCTCCCACCCCCAACCACTCCAGTAACACTCAGTTTCTTTCCTGAGATTAAGAATTCCTCATATCAGTGAGGTCATGTGATACATGTCTTTCTCTGATTGACTTATTTCACTCAGCATAACACCCTCCAGTTCCATCCACGTCGTTGCAAATGGCAAGATCTCATTCCTTTTGATGGCTGCATAATATTCCATTGTGTATATATACCACATCTTCTTTATCCATTCATCTGTCGATGGGCATCTTGGCTCTTTCCACAGTTTCGCTATGGTGGACATTGCTGCTATAAACATTGGGGTACACGTACCCCTTCGGGTCCCTACGTTTGTATCTTTGTGGTAAATACCCAGTAGTGCAAGTGCTGGATCGAACGGTAGCTCTAATTTCAACTGTTTGAGGAACCTCCATACTGTTTTCCAGAGGGGTTGCACCAGCTTGCATTCCCACCAACAGTGTAGGAGGGTTCCCCTTTCTCCACATCCCCGCCAACATCTGTCGTTCCCTGACTTGTTAATTTTAGCCATTCTGACTGGTGTGAGGTGGTATCTCATTGAGGTTTTGATTTGGATTTCCCTGATGCCAAGCGATGTTGAGCACTTTTTCATGTGCCTGTTGGCCATTTGGATGTCTTCTTTGGAGAAATGTCTGTTCATGTCTTCTGCCCATTTCTTGATTGGATTATTTGTTCTTTGGGTGTTGAGTTTGATAAGTTCTTTATAGATTTTGGATACTAGCCCTTTATCTGATATGTCATTTGCAAATATTTTCTCCCATTCTGTCGGTTGTCTTTTGGTTTTGTGGTCTGTTTCTTTTGCTGTGCAGAAGCTTTTTATCTTGATGAAATCCCAATAGTTCATTTTTGCCCTGGCTTCCCGTGCCTTTGGCGATGTTTCTAGGAAGAAGTTGCTGCGGCTAAGGTCGAAAAGGTTGCTACCTGTGTTCTCCTTTAGGATTTGGATGGACTCCTGTCTCACGTTTAGGTCTTTCAACCATTTGGAGTCTATTTTTGTCTGTGGTGTAAGGAAATGGTCCAGTTTCATTCTTCTGCATGTGGCTGTCCAATTTTCCCAACACCATTTGTTGAAGAGACTGTCTTTTTGCCATTGGACATTCTTTCCTGCTTTGTCAAAAATAAGTTGACCATAGAGTTGAGGGTCCATTTCTGGGCTCTCAATTCTGTTCCATTGATCTATGTGTCTGTTTTTGTGCCAGTACCATACTGTCTTGATGATGACAGCTTTGTAATAGAGCTGGAAGTCCGGAATTGTGATGCCGCCAGCTTTGCTTTTCTTTTTCAGTATTCCTCTGGCTATTCTGGGTCTCTTCTGGTTCCATACAAATTTTAGGATTATTTGTTCCATTTCTTTGAAAAAAGTGGATGGTATTTTGATGGGGATTGCATTGAATGTGTAGATTGCTCTAGGTAGCATTGACATCTTCACAATGTTGATTCTCCCAATCCATGAGCATGGAACGTTTTTCCATTTCTTTGTGTCTTCTTCAATTTCTTTCCTGAGTATTTTATAGTTTTCTGAGTACAGATCCTTTGCCTCTTTGGTTAGATTTATTCCTAGGTATCTAATGGTTTTGGGTGCAATTGTAAATGGGATAGACTCCTTGATTTGTCTCTCTTCTGTCTTGTTGTTGGTGTATAGGAATGCCACTGATTTCTGTGCATTGATTTTATATCCTGCTACTTTACTGAATTCCTGTATGATTTCTAGCAGTTTTGGGGTGGAGTCTTTTGGGTTTTCCACATACAGTATCATATCATCTGCAAAGAGTGAGAGTTTGACTTCCTCTTTGCCGATTTGGATGCCTTTGATTTCTTTTTGTTGTCTGATTGCTGTGGCTAGGACTTCTAATACTATGTTGAATAGCAGTGGTGAGAGTGGACATCCCTGCCGCGTTCCTGACCTTAGGGGAAAAGCTCTCAGCCTTTCCCCATTGAGAATGATATTCGCTGTAGGTTTTTCATAGATGGCTTTTATGATATTGAGGTATGTACCCTCTATCCCTATACTCTGAAGAGTTTTGATCAAGAAAGGATGTTGTACTTTGTCAAATGCTTTTTCTGCATCTATTGAGAGGATCATATGATTCTTGTTCTTTCTTTTGTTAATGTATTGTATCACGTTGATTGATTTGCGGATGTTAAACCAGCCTTGCAGCCCAGGAATAAATCCCACTTGGTCGTGGTGACTAATCCTTTTAATGTACTGTTGGATCCTATTGGCTAGTATTTTGGTGAGAATTTTTGCATCCATGTTCATCAAGGATATTGGTCTGTAATTCTCTTTTTTGATGGGGTCTTTGTCTGGTTTTGGGATCAAGGTAATGCTGGCCTCATAACATGAGTTTGGAAGTTTCCCTTCCATTTCTATTTTTTGGAACAGTTTCAGGAGAATAGGTATTAATTCTTCTTGAAATGTCTGATAGAATTCCCCTGGGAAGCCATCTGGCCCTGGGCTTTTGTTTCTTGGGAGATTTTTGATGACTGTTTCAATTTCCTTAGTGGTTATAGGTCTGTTCAGGTTTTCTATTTCTTCCTGGTTCAATTTTGGTAGTTGATACATCTCTAGGAATGCACCCATTTCTTCCAGGTTATCTAATTTGCTGGCATAGAGTTGCTCATAATATGTTCTTATAATTGTTTGTATTTCTTTGGTGTTGCTTGTGATCTCTCCCCTTTCATTCATGATTTTGTTGATTTGGGTCATTTCTCTTTTCTTTTTGATCAGTCTGGCCAGGGGTTTATCAATCTTGTTAATTCTTTCAAAGAACCAGCTCCTAGTTTCGTTGATCTGTTCTACTGTTCTTTTGGTTTCTAGTTCATTGATTTCTGCTCTGATCTTTATGATTTCTCTTCTCCTGCTAGGTTTAGGCTTTCTTTGCTGTTCTTTCTCCAGCTCCTTTAGGTGTAGGGTTAGGTTGTGTATTTGAGACCTTTCTTGTTTCTTGAGAAAGGCTTGTATTGCTATATACTTTCCTCTCAGGACTGCCTTTGCTGTATCCCAAAGATTTTGAACAGTTGTGTTTTCATTTTCATTGGTTTCCATGAATTTTTTTAATTCTTCTTTAATTTCTTGGTTGACCCATTCATTCTTTAGTAGGATGCTCTTTAGCCTCCATGTATTTGAGTTCTTTCCGACTTTCCTCTTGTGGTTGAGTTCTAGTTTCAAAGCATTGTGGTCTGAAAATATGCAGGGAATGATCCCAATCTTTTGGTACCGATTGAGACCTGATTTGTGACCTAGGATGTGATCAATTCTGGAGAATGTTCCATGGGCACTAGAGAAGAATGTGTATTCTGTTGCTTTGGGATGGAATGTTCTGAATTTGTCTGTGAAGTCCATTTGGTCCAGTGTGTCATTTAAAGTCTTTATTTCCTTGTTGATCTTTTGCTTAGATGATCTGTCCATTTCATTTAGGGGGGTGTTAAAGTCCCCCACTATTATTGTATTGTTGTCAATGTGTTTCTTTGCTTTTGTTATTAATTGCCTTATATAATTGGCTGCTCCCATGTTCGGGGCATAGATATTTACAATTGTTCGATCTTCTTGTTGGATAGACCCTTTAAGTAGGATATAGTGTCCTTCCTCATCTCTTATTACAGTCTTTGTTTTAAAATCTAGTTTGTCTGATATAAGGATTGCCACCCCAGCTTTCTGTTGGTGTCCATTAGCATGGTAAATGGTTTTCCACCCCTCACTTTCAACCTGGGGGTGTCTTTGGGTCTAAAATGAGTCTCTTGCAGACAGTGTATGGATGGGTCTTGTTTTTTAATCCAATCTGATAGCCTGTGTCTTTTGATTGGGGCATTTAGCCCATTTACATTCAGGGTAACTATTGAAAGGTATGAATTTAGTGCCATTGTATTACCTGTAAGGTGACTGTTAACTGTCTGTTGTCTGTGTTCGTTTCTGCTCTTTGCTGCTTTTAGGTTCTCTCTTTGCTTAGAGGACCCCTCTCAATATTTCTTGGAGGGCTGGTTTCGTGTTTGCAAATTCCTTTAGTTTTTGTTTGTTCTGGAAGCTTTTTATCTCTCCTTCTATTTTCAATGATAGCCTAGCTGGATATAGTATTCTTGGCTGCATATTTTTCTCGTTTAGTGCTCTGAAGATATCTTGCCAGTCCTTTCTGGCCTGCCAGGTCTCTGTGGATAGGTCTGTTGCCAATCTAATGTTTCTACCATTGTAGGTTACATATCTCTTCTCCCGAGCTGCTTTCAGGATTTTCTCTTTTTCTCTGAGACTCGTAAGTTTTACTATTAGATGTCGGGGTGTTGACCTATTTTTATTGATTTTGAGAGGGGTTCTCTGTGCCTCCTGGATTTTAATGCCTGTTTCCTTCCTCACATTAGGGAAGTTCTCTGCTATAATTTGCTCCAATATACCTTCTGCCCCTCTCTCTCTCTCTCTTCTTCTTCTGGGATCCCAATTATTCTAATGTTGTTTCGTCTTATCGTATCACTTATCTCTCGAATTCTGCCCTCGTGATCCTGTAGTTGTTTCTCTCTCTTTTTCTCAGCCTCTTTATTTTCCATCATTTGGTCTTCTATATCGCTGATTCTCTCTTCTGCCTCATTTATCCTAGCATTTAGTGCCCCCATTTTTGATTGCACCTCATCAATAGCCTTTTTGATTTCGATTTGGTTAGATTTTAGTTCTTTTATTTCTCCAGAAAGGGTTTCTCTAATAACTTCCACGCTTTTTTCAAGCCCAGCTAGTATCTTTAAAGTCATGATTCTGAACTCTAGGTCCGACATCGTACTAATGTCCGTATTGAGTAGGTCCCTGGCTGACGGTACTACCTCTTGTTCTTTTTGCTGAGGTGATTTCTTTCGTCTTGTCATTTTGTCCAGAGGAGAATAGATGAATGAGAGAACAAAAGGCTAACAGGTTTACAACGTCCCCAGCAAATATACTGTATACAAATCAGAAAAGACCTGAAACCAGGGGAAAAGAAAGGGAAAGAAAGAAAAAAGAAAGAGAAAAAGAAAAAAAAAAGAAAAAAAAGATAAAAACAAAAACAAAACAATTCAAAAAAGGCAGAATATGATCAAATATGATCAGGCTAGTGCATAGATCAGTGCCACACACTAGATTTTGGGCGTATTTTGGTCTGTTAGAAAAAAGTGCCTCCTAAAATTTTAAAGGAAGAAAGACATATATGTACAAAATAAGGGTTGATACAATGAAGGGATGGAAGATGACTGTAAAGATGAAAATTATAAAAGATTTTATAAAAGGACTTGGTAAGATAAGTTGTTTGAAAAAAGAAAGAAGATTTAAGGAAAAAAAAAGGAAAAAGGGAGAGAATGTGATCAGGCAGGAGACTAGAACAAAGCCATACACTAGTGGTTTAGGGTATATTTTGATCTGTTAGAAGAAACTGTACCTCAAAATTTTAAAGAGAGAACAACTTATATATATATGCCAAAAACAAGGATAACTACTATGAAGGGATAAAATATGACTCTAAAAATGAAAAAAAAAAATGTTTTTTTTTTTTAAAGATTTTATTTATTTATTCATGAGAGACAGAGGGAGAGAGAGAGAGAGAGAAGCAGAGGGAGAAGCAGGCTCCCAAGGAGCAGGGAGCCAGATGCGGGACTTGATCCCAGGACCCTGGGATCATGACCTGAGCCGAAGGCAGACGCTTAACCATCTGAGCCACCCAGGCGCCCAAAAATGTTTTTTTTTTTAAAAAAAGGGATTTATAAGATGTTGGTTGAAAAAGGGAAAAAGAAAAATTAAAAAAAAGTCAACAAAAATTAACTTTGATGAAATAATGAATCATGGTAAAAAAAAAAAAAAAAAGAAGCCATGAATCTATGTGCAGTATTCCCCTAGCGCTGGAGTTCTCCTATTCTCCTTGATCGATCAACTTGGTCTTGGCTTGCTGGCTGTTTGTGTTGATCTTCTGGGGGAGGGGCCTGTTGCTGTGGTTTCCAAATGTCTTTGCCGGAGGCGGAATTGCCCCGCCCTTGTCGGTCCGGGCTAAGGAAGCTGCTCCAGTTTGCTCTCAGGAGCTTTTGTTCCCTGCAAGCTCTCGGTACAGCTTTGGAGGACCAGGGCGAAAATGGCGGCCTCCCAGTCTCCGCCCGGAGGAGCCGAGAACTCGGGGCCCCACTCCTCAGTGCGCCCCCAGAGAAAAGCAGTCACTCCCGTGTCCCCGGTCTCCGGCCGCACTCCGTGCTCACCCGGCCTGTGATCGAGCGTTGCTATCTCTGGCACCCGACCCCGCTCGGAGTCTCCAAACCCAGCAGATCCCTGCAGTGCGTTCCCGCACCGCTCCTCCCCGGGAAGGAAGGGGAGTCTCCCCGGATCTGCTGCTTGTTGGGTCCTTGCTGGGGGAGCCGTGCCCCGACTGGGCCGCAGATCACAGTTTATGGCAACCCCGAGCTGAGAGCCCGCAACTCTGCTCCGTATCTGCAGCCGGCTTCCCCGCCCCGACACCTGGGAGCTCTGCCGCACTCAGGCACCCCCGGTCTCTCTGTGACCCCAAGGGTCCTGAGACCACACTGTCCCGGGAGGATTCCACCCCCCGCTTAGCCACTGCAGCGACGTCCCTCCGCCGAGCCAACTTTTAAAAGGTCCAATTTTGTGCTCCGCGGCTCTAGCACTTGCCAGAAGCGGCCGGCGGAGGCCCCTCCCCCGCCGTCTATCCTCCCGAATATCGCCTCGGATTCACTTCTCCGCACGTCCTACCTTCCAGTAAGTGGTCGCTTCTCTGTTCAGAGAGTTGTTGCTACTCTCCTGTTCGATCTCCTGTTGAGTTCGTAGGTGTTCAGAATGGTTTGATCCCTATTCAGCTGAATTCCTGAGACCAGACAAAATCTAGGTCTCCTACTCCTCCGCCATCTTGCTCCGCCCCCCCCCCCCCGTCAGGAGCTATTCTAATCAGCTCTGCCCACCTCCTGACACTTTAATCTCTGAAACAATTACTAATGTTTAGGAAACAACTTGAAAAGGACTTGAATAAAAGAGCAGAGGAAGGAGAACTGAGTTTTGTTTTGTTTTTTAATAATTACTCCCAGAGTAGATGCTCAGATAGCAATGTTTTAAAATGGAATTAATAAAATAATATTGGGGTTGGAGACCACCTACAATAGGAATAGTCCTATATTAACACAAAACTGATTCTTGGGTCCCATGGGAAGCTTTTCCAAGCAATGCCATCTTCCGTTAGTTTCCAGAAGGGATAGTTTTACCTCCCAAGTTCAGCAACTACCCTATAGTTCTGTCCATGAAGGCCACATTCTTATAACATTGTTTAGCATCCTTTGAGGATTTACATGTATAAAAATGGACTTAGAGCAGAGTTCTGGCTTTCCAGGGAATGACTATTCCCCCACATTTCCCCCACACTCTGCACAGAAAAGTCGTAAAACAGATTATGCTGATTACAAGCCATGGTGAGCTGGGTCTTCTTCCACAGAGAAAGGAGGATTGATGAGTATGGAAAGAAAAGGGGGCTCACATTTATTAAAAACCTGTTGCATGCCAGGCACAATACTAGCTATTTAAGGCACATTGACCTATGTACCTATGAAATCCTCCCCAAGTTCTGTTTATCAGTCAGGGTTCAGTTGCAGAACACAAACACCTCTTTGGTAACTTAGAGTAATTTAACACAGAATGAGCACTGGGTGTTATACGCAACTAATGAATCATTGAACACTACATCAAAAACTATATGGTGGCTAACTGAATATAAAAAAAAAAAGAATGTAACATCATTGGAAGGGTCAAAGGAGTGCTGTAGGCTGGGCCTCCAGGAACAACCTCCAGAACAATATTGTGGAAACCAGGGAGCTGCTCCCAATGCAGCAGTCAGAGGGGGTAGGACCAGAAACCCATCCCAGCCAGCACAGCTGCTTCTCAGCACTCCTACAGCCAGTCATGAACACAGGAACTCTACTGCAGAAAAGCCCAGTGTCTCCACAACTGTGCTTACCAACAACTCAAGCCAAGGAACAAAAAATTTGTCTCTGCCTTGCATCTATGTTTCAGGCCCCACACAAGTACTTCCTATCGGTAGAACCTAATTCCCTTCTGAATGTTGGCCACAAGAGAGTCTGAAAAGTGTAGGTTTTTAGCTTTCCAGCCTCTGCAATACTGAGAAGACCAGAAGGATGCTGAATGCCAAACACCCAATTCACTGCACCCTGCAAAGTAGTTAGTGTTATTCTTCATATGAAGACATGGAAAACCAGAGAAGTTAGATAACTTTAACAGGGTTGTACATGCTGGAAAGGAGTAGTACCAACATTTGAACTTATCTTAGGCTCTCTCCAGAGTTATTTATTGGGTACTTAGCTCTATTACATTGTTCGAAGTGCCTTCAAATATTCTTTTTTAAAATCTTTGCAGCCACTTTGTCACGTAAGTATTAAGAGTCCCCATTTTGCAGGTAAGAAAAACAAAGTACAGAGACTTATATAACTTGCCCTAGATCACATAGTCAATAAGGAATAGAGCTAGAGTTCTTAGACATGATACTTCAATGCTTCTCTCTTCCCTGCAGCACACTGCACTCCTGACAGGGGATGTTTGACCAGCACCATTGTTGAAATCCATCTCTCAACACTTCCCAGGGCAGCAACATTTCATTGGTTTATGAAGTAAGGTGATAATTCTCTGAAAGTCATTTGTGTATCCTTAGCTAACTGGTGCAGAATATTTGGGGACTCTGAAGAACAAAATATTCAGTATGGTACTGGTAAAAATCTAATGACTGGCTCTCTGAAAATAAGAGCCTTGATTTGTAGCCTTTGCCAATTTCCATGGCGTAAGTCCTCCTACTGCATTCGATGTCAGGCTCACGGGCTCACAAAATTCCTGAAAATTTGATAATTGACTCTTGCAAGCCAGAATGAGCCAGCTCCAGATCGTACTACAAATACTCCTTATTGTTCAGGACTTGGGATAGCCTGGCAAGGAAACTTACATCCTTTCTATGTGTGGCGTGCTGGCATGTGTTGAGATATCTGAACACTGGAGAGGTTCTGATAGAAGGCAAATAGCAGGGAGAGACGAAGAAGTGTGAGAGAGGGAAAAAACAGAGTAAGGTTAGCATGAGCCTGCAAGATGGGCTCGATAATGTCTGAGGGAGCATGGATTTGGGGTGCTATTCTTGAATCCCCGTGGTCTTGGACCTCTGGATTACCAACTAGCACTAAAATGGAGAGAGAATGGAATTTTTAGGGCCTCAAGACACTTTGTGGGAGAGCTCCCTCCCCACATGTAGGTGAGTGCTGAAGCTGGAAATTGAAACTCTGTCTTTAGGGTTCCAAGTCACTCTGTGGAATAGCCCCAGTCCTTTTTGCTAGAAGGAGGAGAAGGCATTTCCTTTCCAGAGATTCAGGTAAGCACCAGCATGGTAGTGATGCTCAGTAGAGAAAAATTACCACTGCCTTTCTCTTCCTTAGGTCTTTAACATGCTATTCCATAGCTGGAGAGGTTGGTCCTTCTCTTCCCCTGATGAAAATCCTATCCCTCAGTCAAAGTTCGGATTCCATCTTATGTAAGACACTTTATCAAAATCCCTGTAATTGGAATTAGTTTTTCTTTCCTTTGCTTAAATTCTCCTTTAAATTACACATTTCATCTTTATTGGCATTATCATTAATTATGTATATGTGTTTCTCTGACAGTAGATGATGAATTCTTTGAGGGCAGGGTGGGAGCTCATTCATGTCTCTAATTCTGCTTGCATAACAAAGAGCCTGTCACCTACAGATACTCACTAAATAATCCTGGCCTTGGTAATGCAGTGTGCAGAAGGGCACCCGGTCTTAGAGTACGTTTTTCCCCCAAAAGGAGGAGGGGAGTTAGAGGGGGAGAAAGGAAAGGGAGAGGTGGGAAAGAAAGAAAGAAGGAAGGATGTAAGGAGGGAGGAGGGGGGGAAGGATCTCTACTCCTAACTCATTCATTGTTTGGTCTAAAGGTGGGGGGTGCATTCCCCTGCCCCATGATCTGAGATTAAAAACATGGCTTTGGAGAAAGGCAGAGAATCACTTTAAAACATCTTAGAGCTACCTACCTGAGAATCTTCTTCCATGACATAAGTGTAATTTCCCTGTATTTCCTATGTATGAGTTGTCCTTTTTAGGGAGATACCTGTTCCCCATGAGAAGTATTCACTAGAGAGATAGTCCTTGGCAGAGCCATTGATCAGAAGTTAAAGCATTATTTCATTCAATGTGCCAGTGCCTCCTTGAGAGCAAATGCTGCCATGATGCAAACACCTTAATCACTTTGTGTTTCTCCAAGTGTGTCAATAAGTGCTCATATATAATATATGTGTGCTTACAGCATATATAATATATATGGCTGTATGTGGTATTTGGTATTCCATGCCTGAAAGAACAGCTGATTTATTTCATAGCTTTTATGGACTGTTTTATTATTCTCAACAACATCACATCCATTCTCTTTGCATGCATATTTTATAGCACCTTGATGGACTTATTTGATTTGACCCAGTGTTTTGATGACAGCACAACTATAGGAGTTGCACATTAACTTACACAAATCATTTGCTCAAGTCACTTCAGAGCATGATCCTGCCCTTGGGTGATTTGTGGACTGCCAGCCCTTGCATGATGGGCAAAATAGCATAGCATGTCCTATAAAGCCATGGCCCAAGAAAAGCTGTTGGTGATTTCTGGACCAGGAGGGCAATCTCCTGGGAGGGGCTGCAAGCTGTGTAATATAGTCGGTCATTGCCAGAATTGTATCATTGGCTTCGGTTCCATGCAATTCTTTTCTTCTGGCTTTTGGCTTCCTTATGGGGAAAGTGTGAGACAGAGCATAGTGATTGTAGTTCAGATTCTTGAATCCTGAGAGATCATGCAGCAGTGCAGTGGTCTTAATAAATACTAATTAAAGAATGGTTTGGGCAGGAAGGTCTGAGGCTTCATTTTGGATAATTCCTGACTTCTACTTTTATCTCCGCCTGAGAAATCAGACCTCAACTCCAAGGTTTACATCCTTCTCTTCTGGTGCCCTAGTTTTTACCTGGCTAGTTTTACTCTTTGTACCCTAGGAAACAAATGTTCTTTGTAGTGGTATAACCTTCCATTCTTCTCAATGTGGTAACCTCAGATGACCTCACCTGGCTTCATATAAAAGCATCTTTGGGATAGTGACCATCTATGGAAGTTTGCCTGATGCCAGAGTAATGTGTCCTATAAAAGTCAGTGTTTATGCTGGATTGCAGAATCTGAAATACATTAATTCATTCAGCACGTCCATTCTTTTAGCATGCTTCTTTGGCAGTCTAGTAGGTGCCAGGCACCTAATAAGACCTAGGGTCTGCTTTTAAAACCTCTCCAGTGGGGTATCTGGGTGGCTCAGCCAGCTAAGCATCTGCCTTCTGCTCAGGTCATGATCCCAGGGTCTTGGTATTGAGTCCTGCATTCTGGCTTCCTGCTCAGCAGGGAGTCTGCTTCTCCCTCTCCCTCTGCCGCTCCCACTGCTTATGCTCTCTCGCTCTCTCGTTCTCTCTCTCAAATAAATAAATCTTAAAAAAAAAAACTCTCCAGCACCAGTGCATGTCAGAATCACCAGTGGGTCTGTGAAAAATACACATTTCTGCATATGGAAATCTCTAGATAGAAGGCTCAAGCGAGCACTAAACCTCCAGGAGCCCTGCTTTAAGAAGATTATGATCTTGCCAGGGATGTTAACATGGGTTCTAATAGACAACTCTGTCAAGAGTAGTTGAGGCCAGTCTTCCCAAAGATTTGACAGCCAGGCTTTCTCATACCCCTGACTTTTTCTGCTCTGTCAGGTAAGCTGGTTTTTTCCCTTCCCCTTCCGGAGTTCAAGTAGCTCTGTCCAGGGTTCTGAAACCTGCCTTCTCCATGAACATCCAATGACATAATATCAAGGATCTGGAAGAGAGTCTCCTGTTAAATTTCCAGATGAGTTTTGCATTATTTCCTGATGAAATCTTATTAATCATGCCTGAGGACCACACAAGTAAATTTACACATCAGGAAACTGAGGCCTGAAGAGGACTGGTAACTCAGCCTGGATCACAAAGTAAGTTCATGGCTTGCGAGACTAGATCCCAGGCTTCCCGATCCCGATAGTCTTTCCATGGCAGTGAGTTTCCTCTGATCTCCTCCTTTCATCTTCAAAGATTCTCCCTGTGCATTTGAAATGGTCTGTGATTGGATTTGTGGTCATCAGAGGAGTACACAAGAGAATTCAGTGTTCAAGACTGAAGTTTTCAATATTTAACTTCAATAGAGATGAATTTCCTAACCTCAAGATTATAGTATTCTTTTGTGTCCATCCTTAATTAGCAGATAATAATTCCCTGCCCCACCTTTTTTAGAGTTTCTGACTCTTTTCCCTTTGTCGTTTATGTTTAAAAACTATTATAAGCATCAACATCATTCTGTGTTACCATGTTCTGAATTTTTTAGAGGTGCATAAATCTTTTTTAAAGTAATGTGTCCTTATTAAAAGTCGTAAATACAACATAGGTTAGACATTGTTTGACTTTTGATTTTTTTTTTTTGCACATGTATGCTTGTGTATGTGAGTGTATATAACTTTTTATAAAGCTTTTTATAAAAAGACTTAGGCTTTACAGCTAACTGCAATTCCTTCTGATAAGATTTCTTTAAGAATGATCATAAGTGTCTAGCATTGACCATCTTGGGCAGGCACTGAGGAAGTCAAGTGAGTGATTAAGCACTGAGCCATGTCCAAGAAAGTTGCTCACAGTGTTGTATGTAAGGGAGGGTCTTAACATCAGGCAGGAGATGTCAAAATACTAGGTGGTCAGTCTGAGCAGTGCTGGGCCAGGGGAAAAAAGGTGGGAACAAATCTTTCAGTTGGAGATTAGAGAAGCCACAAAATAAGGCCACAGTTCTGTGGAGTTTATTAAAAGGGAGGCCATCGAATTGGGAGGCATATCAACAAAAGCCAGACAAAGATGGGGCAGTTTAGGGCTAAGTCTTGTCATTTTAGCCGCTGAGTGCCTTTTATGGGGGAACTTGGCACCCTTATACTGGCTGGGGCAAGAGGCAGCATGCATAAAGCATCAGCACCTTCTGCACAGTAGATCAGTGTGTTCCAGAAGTAGTGCCACAATCATGCATTTATAACCCACGGCAGTAAAAATAATTTGAGCATTATGAGAAAAAGTAGAAGAGATCCTAGTGCTTTGTGTAAAAACCTTCAAATTCCCATTTCATTAAAAATTCCTCTCTGCAGCTGGTAGCAGAGATTACCATGGTTCACCATCTGTGCGGATTAATGTTTACTAAAAATGAGAGAGAGAGAGGGAGAGAGCAGGAGATAAGATGAATGGTCTCCCAGATATAACAGAAAGCCAAAGTAGAATATCTTTCCCTGAATTTTCTTTTACTTTCTTTTTTTCTTTCTTTTTTTGTATCTTACACCTGTTTTATTTGAATCTTGATAGAATTATTTAAGGAAAACTCGGGGATGTATTTATTTTTAAAAGAATAACATAGAAACTGTGAATCATCCAACTGTTTAGATTTACATTTATGCAAAATGCATGTTGAGAAGCTTTTAAAATTTGTTGGAAATAATTAGACACCTTTGGCACTTTGCTTTTACATTTCCCATTCTGGGAAGATTTTTCCTGCTCCTTGCAGCTTGGGTTCACAAGGCAGAACCTCAGATCCTGTCCTGAGGGACCAGAGACTGTCAGTTGCCTCTAGGTCTGAAGCTAATCAATTACAAAACTGCGTCTCGTCTGTAGGCTGACTTAGCTTCATTAGATCACTGGGTGGTGGCTTCCCAGTATCTGGAGTTTCTGGTGAAGTAATAAAACATCGTAGATAGGTTTTTTTTCTCCCTTACTTTCCTTTTTACTTGTTAGCACTTGCTGTGTGAGAGACACAGACTTTGCTTTACTTGCATTTTCTCTTTTAATCCTTACAATCACCTAGAGGAGTAAACATTATTAGCATTCCCATTTCCTTGTAGGGGTGACAGAGACCTGAAGAGTTTAAAGAACTTGCTGCCTGTCAAAAAAAAACAGATACCTGTTAAAATTGATGTTTGAAGCCAGAACTGTCTCCTTGTAAAGCCTATGCTCTTCACCATTACACTCTACAGTCTCATTCAATAGTTAGGTTATTTCCAATTCTATTTGGGTGCTTTTAGACCCAGTCTTAATAGTGGGAATCTCATTTCCTTGCAAATCATGCTTTTTCCTCTCAATATGCCACGAGTCATCATTACCAGGAGCAGAGAGCATCTTACTTACTGCAATTACACTTGCTAATCAATTCTGCATCACTGCCCAGTGCTATAAATGTCTAGTTACCTATATTCTATTGACATGTGGCCTCGTTTCTTACTGAAATGGGCAGTATTCTCAATTTTAGAGGCCTTCTTTCTAATAGTACAGGAGAGCCAAGGAAATATGTCAATCTTATTGCCAACCAAACAGAAATAAACCATTGTAGTCATTTCTCATGGTGGAGATTCATCAGCTGAGTGCAATCCAGGTATTTCTGAGTTTTAACTTTTCAATCAAGGGGACTATTTCTGAGGAGTTATGCTTCCTATCATTATTTTCAATTTTTACCTTTAATTTTTCTATTAATAGTTCTCTAACTTGCATTAAAAATATTTTCAGTGTTTCTTCATGGGCTCTAAAGACCATTAAGTGGGGCAACATTTCTACTAAATTCTTAAAAGTAAATATCATAAGCCATGTGACTATGTTAAAGGACATCTAGCATTGCTTCCATTGGGGAGGTGGTATAATAGGGCCTGAAAAATAAATGAGCCAAAATGGTGCCCTCCTGTTGTGTCTAGAAGAGAATGTAGGAATCATAAAGTCGAGGGGGTATCCTGAGTGTCAGTCCAGTCCAGGTGGGCAATGATTTTCAGGGTACAGAAGGAGCAAGAACTCTTAGGAAGAAGAGGTCTTAGCATCTCTTAGTTGCTTTTTCCAGAAAAACCCAATGGCTGGGGATATGCTGGAAGTATGGGTCAGTCTTGAGGAAAGATTGACAAAAGCCAGATGAAGAGGCCACTGGAAAGAACTAGAGTAAAACCAGCTGCCAGGGGGAATAACCACAGTGGTGAGGAGGAGGGAGGACAGTTCCATGGAGAGGCTGTTCCGTGAGCTCCAGTCTACCTTGAAGCAAGGCATGGAGAAAGCCTACAAATTTCAGAGCTTTCTCCCAGCTAGAGGGATGGTTCTTAATTTAGTGCCTCATTGGGGCTTCATTGGCTCAGATCTGGAGACAGGGAGAACAGGGGGAATTAAGGGGTCTTCCATCAGGAAGAGTCAGATTAGGATTAAGAACTGTTGCAATGTGTTTACTGGAGCTGTCAAGAACTAGCAGGACATGACAGAGAATGTGCAAAGTGGGACATGGTCCCAACCTTACAGACCAGTGTGGTTTCTTGGGTGCAGATTTGTCCAGCTTCTTATGGCAGAGACAGCAGTCTTGACCATTTTTGGCATTCACCAGGACTGGGTAGAGAGATAGCCTAACGACATCATAGGTGGGAAGAACATGGGCCAGGGAGTTCCACAGTTATCGGTCTTAAAGCTCAGCGCTGTCACTGATGAGGCGTGGGACCAGAGGCAAGCTCTTTGACTAGCCCTCTCCTCATTAAGAATTAAATGAGACCACATGTACAAAGTACATACTGCGGTGTCCGGCTTCGAGAGCTTTTCAAAGAAAAAAATCTCCTGTAGACTCATTCAACAAATTGATATTGAACACCTACTATGTTCCCAGTATAGATTTTGCAAGTGGAGTATAAGCCACGAGTAAAAATAGATGAAAACCTTTGCCTTCATGGAGCTTACATTCTAGTGGGAGGAGGCAAGGCAACAAATAGGCAAATTAGATAGGATGCCAGGTGGTGATAAATGCCATGGGAGAAAAATAAAGCAGAGAGGCAAAACGAGGAGCGCCAGACTGCAGGGAGAAGAACTAGGATCTTGAATTCACCAGTCACACCTCGGAAGGTGATGTAGGGACCCTGGGTAGAAAGAACCAAGGAGGGAAAAATCCGTTCTGCCTGTCGCCCATCTCCATTGTCCCCTAGGCATTAGGTTCTTCGAGGCAAGAAACTGTGCCTTCTTATAACATCTGACACAATAATAGGCACTCAATAATTGTTTGTTGAGCCAAACTGCCCACCCCACACCTCTCTCGGGAGCCAGTGCGCCCCCTTTTGTTAAAAGATTTTATTTATTTACTTGACAGAGACAGCACGAGCACAAGCAGGGGAAGGGGCAGAGGGAGAGAGAGAAGCAGGCTCCCCATGGAGCAGGGAGCCCGACGTGGGGCTCGATCCCAGGGCCCTGGGATCATGACCGGAGCCGAAGGCAGACGCTTAACCAACTGAGCCACCCAGGCGCCCCACCAGTGTGCCCCTTGACACCTGAAATACCACTTTGCATTAAGAACTCCCCCAAGTGCCTCGGTTTGACAGGCAGTAAGCAGCAAACCTACAGGTTGCTTATTGATTTAAGTAATAATAAGTAATGGAGTGGCAAGTGGAGTGACATTAATATAATGCAGAGAGGAGTGAGCACCAGGATTGAAATGCTGTCTTGCATCAAGGTACCTCTGCCACTGGGAGAGGAATCTGATTTTCTTACGCAGTGTTTTCTCTCACTTCTTCAGCTCTGAGCACTGCAAAATCCCATTGAAAAGGTGTGAAACGCAAAGGCAGAGTTTTAAGGAGGAACTCGAAGTCTGTTTCACAGTAGTAAGGAACGGTGATAGTGGGAAGAACTCGGTGAAAATAGGAGAAAGTGGAAGAGGAAATGGAATAAGGGATGTGAGGCCTTCGATGCCAGAAATAAATCTACCCCTGCCTCCAATAAAAGTCATTGTCCAACTCTTTCTTTTTGTGGGGTTAAAACAGTAACCTTGTTTTGACTTTTATTTCTCATTCTGTTATTTATTCAGCAAATATTTACTAACCCCCTATACCATGTACTCTACTAATCACTCAGGAGGCATAATCTCTATCCCTGTGTCATAAAGAATTTGGCTGACCTTTGTCCCAAGGTCCTGGGAGGTAAGCACTAAACCCTTGGAAGTTCCTAAGTGATAGGAGTGTCTTTGTTATTCATAGTGGACCCCTTGGACCACACACATGCACCTGATAGTTTATGCTAATGCAGAGACTCAGCATGGCTGACTGATTGGCTTTGATCCACTTGATATCAGCCCAACCCTGGGAAGGGAAGAAGGGCTGGAGATTGAGTTCAGTCATGTAGCCAGTGATTCAATCAATCATGCAGGTATAATGAAGCCTCAGTTAAAACTCGGGGCACCAAAGTTCGGGTAAGTGTTCGTGTTTGGCTGTACTCTGTGTATTATCTCACACGGATGTGCCATTAAGGGTAATGCATCCCTGGGGATGATGGGAGCTTCTGATATGGAGCCCTCCCAGACTTTACCCTATGTGTCTCTTCTTTGATTGGTTTCTGATTTTTTGTATTCTAATCATAAATATAGTGTTTTCCTGAGTTCTGTGAGTTGTCCTAGTGAATTCTCAAGCCTGAAGGAGTCTTTGGAGACCCCTGAATTTATAGCCAGCTAGTCAGAAGTGAGGGTGGTTCATGGGGACCTTGAACTTGTGGCTGGTATCCAAAGTGACAGCAGTCCTGTGAAACACTGTGCCCTTAACTCTGAAGTTTCCCTAACTCTGGATAGTCCGTCAAGTAGCTCAGAGTCTCGCTACTATGATGAAGACCAAAATCGCATTTACAGGGCAATGAGAAAGCTATTTGCTCACAAATGTAGGCTTAGTCGTGGGAGAGCAAGGTAGGTGCCATCTAACTCATTGGGGGATAATCTGAGGTAGGCTTCTGCACAGAATGAGCTGAATTTAAGCACAAATAGTAATTAGCAGGGCAAGGCCAGAACAGAGAGCAGCATTTGGAACAACTTGCAGAATCATCTTTGTACCATCTGAATTAATGATAATACTAATAATAACAACAACAGTAATAACTAAAATCTCTTGCACTATTTTTATGTGAAATGTGCTTTGTGTTTATTGGCTCATTTAATCTCCACAACACCTTTGTCAGGAGGGGGTAGTTGGAGTTTCCTTTTTCCAGTGAAAGCATCTGAGATTTAGGTATACAGTTTGGCCAAATTCACACAACCAGTAAGTCAGCATACCTTTACTTCACACTTCGGTTTCTATTATGGAATGAGTGTTTATGCCCCCCCGCCAAAAAAAAAAAAATTGTATGCGGAAGCTCTAAGTCCCAGGGAGATGGTATTTGGAGGTGCCATGTTTGGGTGGTAATTAGGATTAGATGAGATATGAGGGTAGACCCCTCATATTCGGATTAGTGCCTTACACTAATTACATTGTTACATTACGTTACTCTTACATTAGAAGAGACACCAGAGAGCTTGCCCCGCCCCCCCCATGCATGTGAGCTGAGGAAAGGGCATGCGAGCACAGGAAGAGAGAACCTCATCAGACTCCGACCAGGCTAGCACCCTGATCTCAGACTTCCAGCCTCCAAAACTGTAGGAAAATAAACATATTGTTTAAATCATCCAGTCTGTGGTATTTTGTTGTATGATATTTCAGTATAAGACACTGGGTCTCGAACCATTAGAGACGATGGACTCTGAAAAACAAACTGAGGGTTCTAGAGGGGAGGGGGGTGGGGGATGGGTTAGCCTGGTGATGGGTATTAAAGAGGGCACATTCTGCGTGGAGCACTGGGTGTTATGCACAAACAATGAATCATGGAACACTACATCAAAAACTAATGATGTAATGTATGGTGATTAACATAACAATAAAAAATTATTTAAAAAAAAGACACTGGGTCTCTTCTGGAGTGTAATGGCACAGAAGTGGGGATGGTGTTAGGGTTGAGGCCAAAAAAAATGGAGTCCTGTTAAGCACTGGTTTTGTCTAAAATCTCTCCTATCTGAATGAATAGAGTTCTAAATATCTATTGTACCATGTTCTTGCTCACTGCGCTAGTTACTAAAGAACCTAAAAATCTTAGTGCAAGAATCCCCATCTGATTCTAGATTCGGGTAGTCTTCCAACCTCATCCCTTTCCTGTACATGGTACCTCCTTCATACAGATCAGATCATATGAAAATTTCTCCACGGGGTTGAAATTTACCTCAGTGTGTTGTCCACTCCTCGATGCTGGCTCTGTCTCTGAGAGAATTAAGGAAGAAATCATGTCAATAGCAAGAGGATAACTGTTGTACATGGCGGACCATACATGAAGTCTTGTAGTTCTGTTTCGGACCCTTTCCAGCCTGTGGAATTCATTATGGTTTGTTTTAAGAAAGTCATGGTTCTGGGGTGCCTGGGTGGCTCAGTTGGTTAAGCAACTGCTTTCGGCTCAGGTCATGATCCTGGAGTCTCAGGATCGAGTCCCGCATCAGGCTACCTGCTCGGCGGGGAGTCTGCTTCTCCCTCTGACCCGTCCCCCTCTCATGTGCTCTCTCTCTCTCATTCTCTCTCAAATAAATAAATAAATAAAATTTTTAAAAAAGTCATGGTTCTGACCATTTTTAGATGTAGCCTTCAGTGATTCATCATTCACTATGAATATTTGAAGTGTCTAGTCATACACATAAGTAATCTTTTATTCAACTCTTATTTTCTGTGTGTGCGTTCATCATTCACATCAGACTTCTTTTATGTAAATCAAGTCCCCCGATATGAGGAAACAAAGCAAATCCAGATTAATTAGCTAATTTTCAAAGGCTTATTCTACATTGATTGCAACTTTGTTTTTCCATGAATTTTTTATTACGTTCTCTCTTTGCTATTCCAAGAGTCGCCTTTGAAACATGTGAAGTTGGTATATAGAAAATTGACCCAAATCATCTCATTTTAAAAAAAACCCCACCTATCATGACCTAGTTCTCATTTTTCCAACTCAGCGGGTTTAAAATATAATAGGAATAAAAAGGAAGTTTTTTCACAGGTGTAGATTTTCCTGATGCCTTTCTAACCTTATACTTTGCATCTGTTCAACTTTTTTTCTCTCTCACACATCCTCATTATTTTTCCACCTTTGAAATTTTAACCTGTCAATCTAGAAAATTTAGACCAACCCCAGAGGATGAAATAGCATTGGGTTTGAAAAAGAACTTTCACAAGTCCCTCAATCGCTGCTCAAAGCCCCTCTGTTTTAACCTACCAGCCACCAGCTTTGATTAGTCACCTCATCTGATGGGGGGAACCCTCTGCTTCTCCAGCCAGTCAGCCCCTGGATATTTCTCACTTTTCTCAGATTTCTGTTTATCTTAAGCAAAAAGTATTCTTTTTCTCCTATCAGCCCTTGATTGACCTTTTGGGCCATGGGAAACATGCCGTATTTCTCATCTCCTTCAGATCTCTGAGGATGATTAAAGAAGTTCAAGTCGTCCCCCTCCAGCTCCTTCAAGCCCTCTCTTCTCCGGGCTAAAAGGAGTATCAGTAGTCTCCTTTTTATTCCTGCTAATTTTGTATAGCAAAAACAGGCAGAGGGACACAGCTTCCAATTTATTTTCCTAAATCCCCAAATACAATGGCATCACTTCCTGTAACAACTTTGCAGGAAACAGCACAATCACTTGTCCTGCTTTAAAAAGTATTTGCAAGGGTGCCTGTGTGGCTCAGTCATTAAGTGTCTGCTTTTGGCTCAGGTCATGATTCCGGGATCCTGGGATTGAGCCCCACATCAGGCTCCCTGCTCAGCTGGGAGTTGGCTTCTCCCTCTCCCACTCCCGCTGCTTGTGTTCCCTCTCTCACTGTATCTCTCTGTGTCAAACAAATAAATACAATATTTAAAAATAAAATAAGTATTTGCACACACACACACAATTATCTAGTACTTTTGGAGACTTATAATCTGCTAAGTACTTTATATGGCTATCTCAATTAATATCCCCAATAGCTCTGGGAGATAGGTATGTACCTCCACGATCCCAGCATGTGGCTTTAGATGCTCTGGCTTAATGATAAATGGAGACTTTTTGGTATGAATAGTTACTGCGGTTCCTAGAGTATCTCTCTCAAATACCAGCTGTCTCTTATGGGCTTTCAACAGACAACCCATAGAGCATGCACTTGTGTCTTTGATTAAAAAAGAAATGCTGTGAGCTCTCACTGCCAGGCATGCCAGAGAGCCAAAGCCATGCAGCTGTCAGAGTCCAATCCGGAGACAGAAACCACACCAGGTATTTTAACAGAGAACTTGGTATAAAGGATGGTTAGCTAGGTGTTGAATATCTGGAAAGGCAAAGAGATAACACGAAGGTATCACAGAGCCAACAGTTGCATGGAGCACGTGCCAGTTCTAAGACAGGGAAAATAAAAGTGTGAAACCTAGAAGCTTGGCGGCTGTAGCCCAAGTTCAGACCTCTGAGAGGTGGGAATTGTTTGGCCAATGCTGGCATCTCTGGGCTGAGAGGACCCAATGCCCTGAGGAGCCCAGATGGTGCTGATGTCCTGAAGGGTCGCCATGAGGCAGGTTCTGTGACGCTGGGAAAACTGCAAACTGGATTAAATTGCAATTACCAGACGGAACTGCTGCTGCTGGCGCGGTAAAGGCAAAAGAGGCCTGCAGCACAGTTGCCGGCAACGCACAGCGGACCTGAGACCTGAAGCGGATCAGTGTCTGCGCTCTCCTGGGGCCTCGCGGGCTCCGCCAGCGCCCCCTACTGGCAGAACCTGGCATGGCTCCAGCCCGCAAAGGCCAAATGTCCTTTGCGGAGTACTGGCCCCGGCCTCACGAACTTAAGTGTGGAAAGCTGGATTTGAAGCGGAGAGGCCATAGCTTCATATGTGTTTTCTGTCACAATTTCAAAAAGTACCGTGTCTATGCTTGGCTTAGTAGATCAGCGCAACACAGCTCACAAGTAGTGGGGGGGGGGGGAGGAAATCAAGTACCTAGTGCAATGTCTCTTGGCCCCATCCTCCATCTCTATCTTGTTTTCCAAACCTCAGCCCATCAGGATGGCTGTTGCTGGGACTTATATTCTGAGTACCGTCCCCTGACACCCCCGACCCCGCCAATGACATTTTAATAGGGTAGAGAAGTCAATAGCTGCTATGCTCTTATTGGCATATATGTCATTTCAAGTCTTTAGCATGTTTCTACTGCATGGACGAAAGTCTAGGAGGCAGAAGAAACCTACTTCCTGCTGGTCCTCCAAATTCACAGTCACCGGGAACTATTTGAGACAGCTAACATTCGGGAGTGCATCCATCCTCCAGACCATCTCTCAGAGCAGTTAAGTGTGGAGCATGGACAGTGGCCAACAACCCCCCACGAGCCAGTTCTTCCCCTCAGATGGTTGTCCTTGCAGATTTGCAGCATGAAAGAGCAGGCCTGCCTCCTCCAGGCCATCAAAATACACACCACAGATTTGGCCCCCTCCCTTCACCAGGGCTTGCAACTAGACTTCCAGCCATTCAATTTGCTGGGTGTTTCAGGGAAGAAAACAAGAGAAGGCTGCAAACGAGGCCTCCAGAGCAGTGAGGCCATGAGCATTGCAAGTCTGGCTGGGCTCGAGCCTCCCCAGAATGAGGCGGCTCCAAATAGAAAGGACTAATTTTCATAGGGTCAGTACTGGGTCCCGTAAAAGCATCTACCATTTAAAAATTAATGCTTGATGAGTGCTAAGTCCAAGGGGTCTCAAGGGACTAGAAGAGAAAGGGTTTCCAGGAATGGGATTTGGAAAGAACCTAAGGATGAAATGGGATACTTCTGTAAGGAAGAAAGAAAAATATAAAGGAGTTCAATTCCAATAAATGAGAAGTAAGCGAACCTTGCTCTCGCCCTGGCTCACTGGCCTCTCCATAGCCATGTAGGCTGGTATGGCCCTTTACAAGGAGCCCTGCCTCTCCCATTATATCCTGTCGTCAGCCAACCCCATGGCTCTGACGTTTGAGTAAAAAATACAAGATCTATATTTTAGGTGTATCCTGCCCATCGTCAGTCACAGGAACCCTCTGACTTCTTATAAGGAACTGATCAGACAATGATGACCCTGCTTGCCAAAAGTAATAACAAGTGTAACATTTATGTAATCCTTTACAGTCCATAATGCTCTTTTGTGCTGCATCCTTTAGTCTTCATGAAAACTCTTTGAAATAAATAATAATGTAATGTCCATTTTTCAGATGAGAAAATGGAGGCTCAGAGGGTTTATGTAATTTCTCCACGATTACATCCTCAATAGTCAGGACTTAAACCCAGCTCTCCAGACTCCAATATTTGCAGGCTTGCAGTAGCCCATGTGAAATGTGGGCCAGGGAATCGTGTGCCTCACTGGGTGGGTGGATCCCTCAAGGTTATTTCCAGACCCAACCGAGAGTATAATCCTGGACGCGCTTGTAGGCCAAATAGTTTCCAGTCTGAAGGAGAAGGTCAACAAACATGGCAGCTGGGGGGTACTCCCAAACTAGTGCAGAATGCTGACAGTTGTATGCCAGGTCCTGCCTTTCCTTGTTCACAGACGAGGCCAAGTAGGAGTATAAATCTTGCCAGAGGCTGGACCCCTGTGGCAAAGAAAGGAAAAGGTAGTGTGAATCATTGTTCATCATTGCTTACTTTCAGTTCCCTTAAGAAAACGATTACAGGGGCGCCTGGGTAGCTCCATCCGCTAAGCGTCTGCCTTCAGCTCAGGTCATGATCCCAGGGTCCTGGGATCAACTCCCACATCTGACTCCCAGCTCAGCAGAGAGCCTGCTTCTCCTTCTCCCTCTGCAGCTCCCCCTACTTGTGCTCTCTCTCTCTCTGTCAAATAAATAAAATCTTAAAAAAAAAAAAAGAAAGAAAGAAAAGAAAACGATTATAGGTACTCTGGAAAACAGCGTGGAGGTTCCTCAAAGTACTAAAAATAGAACTACCCTATGATCCAGAATCCCACTTCTGGCAACATATTCATAGGAAATGAAATCTGGATCTCAGAGAGACATCTGTAGTCCTGTGTTCATTGCAGCGTTATTCACAACAGTCAAGGTAGGGTAATAGCCTACACGTCAAAGGGCCAATGGATGAAGAAAATGTGATGCAGACACACATACACACATGATAGAATATTATTCAACCTTTAAAAAGAAGGATACCCTCCCACTTGTGACAGCAAGGGTGAAGAACAGGATGACATTACTCTGAGTGAAATGAACCAGACACAAAAAGACAAATACTGTATGATTTCACTTATGTGTAAAATCTAAAACAGTCAAACCAGCAGCGGCAGATGGTGGGATGGTGGTTGCCAGGGGCCAGGGGAGGGAGGGAGGAGGAGAGGTGAGTGTGGAGATGTTGGTCAAAGGCTACAAGTTTCAGTTATGCAAGATGAGCCAGCTCTGGGCATCTGATGTACGGCATGGTGACAAAAGTCAACACTGCATTGCACACTTAAAATTTGCTAAGAGGAAAAATCTTAAATCTTCTCAACATGCAGACACATACACACTCCAAAAAAAAAAAAAATGATAACTATGTAGAGACGACGGATAAATTATTTAGCTTGATTATGCCATTCTTTTCATAGTATAGACATATATCAAAACATCCAGTTGTACCCCTTAAATATGTATAGCTTTTATAGATCAAGGTTCTCTCAATAAAGTTGTTCTTTTTTTTAAGTAAGTGATGACAACAGGGGGATATGGTTGTGAAATTTCATTCTGCCACAGATTCCAGAACCCTGCTCTGATGCAGAAAAGATAATTATATTAATTCAATAACAATAATAATACCTAACTTTTATGGGGCACATCCATGTCTCATTTAATTCCCACCACATGTGGTGGGTGCCATGATTGTTCCCCCCCCCCGCCGCCACAGACAGGCCCCCAGAGACTTTGAGAAGCTAAGGGACCTGCTCACATGGGGATTAAGACACAAGATGAGGATTCCAGCTTACTCTGACTCCAAGACCCATCCTCTCCATCACTGCATCTCATGGCCTGGATTCGAAGTGTGTCCTTAACTTCCCCTTACTGGCCACAGAAATGATTCCATCATGATGCTTCTCTCAGTGGGCTTGCACAAATGGCTGGCCGTAACAGTTCACGGCGCTCCGGCAGAGGTAAGGGGCCCAGGTGCACTGGAGCCAAGTATTTTAATAACTGCCTATGCTTGCAGTTATAAAAGTGTGACTGTAGCTGCTGGGGGTTTAAAGAATTAAAATATGGCAAGATACAAGAACCTCTTAGAGCCAGGGTTCAGAACTTCGACTTTGCCCTTGTAAACAACTTTTATATACCCCTTTTGGAGTGTGTATAATGAAATGACTAACATTTTCAGCTGTAACCAGAGCGATTACACAACAGCTGAGGGTTTTGTAGCTGGAAATCTGTTCAGGAAAACACTGACAATCAGTGGAGAGAGTAGGCTGTGGGGACTCCCAGTCTCAGCACGGGGTACATTTACCCCATCCTCCCCATGGGGGTGGCCTGCACCGAGCACTGCGGTGTAAGGACACTGGAGAAAGCGCACCTTGCTTTCTCAGTGTAGAAGGAAGCTCTTCTCTGCATGTGTTACTTCTGTTTTTAATGCCTACGTCCCCTTGCTTTTGCTCACTCAAATGGAACGTATGGTTTCTCTTTATTCTTAATCTTCGCTCAAAGAAAACTACAAGCTGAGATTCCAGGTGCCCACCTCGAATCCAGAAACTTCTATGATTGGCATTTCTGATGGAGGTTCCCAGGGAGATTTTTGATGATTCATTTCTTTCTTCCTCTGCTTTGCTATGTACATAATAATGTAGTTATGGTTGCAGGTCACAGTCGTGAATATTCAGAAAAAGGACGATGTGAGGTTGCTGAGCTCTTTTCCCCCTGAATTCCAGAAGGCGGGCCTCAGCCGACTGAGCTAAAGAGAAAGTCTTGAGTTTCTCATTCCATCTCGACCCTAACTGCACCAGAAATGAGTATTTTCTAAAGGGAGACACTATCACAGAATCAGAAGGATTGTTATTATGCTTGCGCCTGCAGACTAAACCAGAAATCATAAAATTATGAAAACAGAACATTGTGCCTGTGTCATCCACTGCCTCTTACATCATTCAGATCATGAAGACAGACTCTACTCTCTTTCCAGCCCTTTCATATGGGAATGGCGACAGGGACAGAATGTGGGAATGTCTCTCTTCCCCCAAACCCAATAGCAGTTTGTTGCTAGAATAGAAGGAAAATGAAGTCATGTGTGACCAGGCCACATCACGGCAGATAATCAGACCAGGGTTGTGACCCGGACTGGTTTTTCGTACAGTGCCTTATGGTTTGGTGCTTGGCATTCCTAAGAGTGAAACTTGAAGAGTGAGGCTGACGAGGGGGCTTCTCGTCCAAGGCTCTTTCTGTTAAAATACAGGCTCGTTGTTTTGTCTGATAAAATCAGTAGCACACGAGGAAAGGTGTCTACAGCAGGCGGGAAAAAGCAGCCTTTAGAATCTGAGAGCCTTTTCTTTGGTCCTTGCTCTACCATGACATGGGTCTTAGGTTCTTTCTTAGAACCTCAGTGTCCTCATCTGTAAAATGGGCACAATAATACAGATTTAAGGTTATGGTGACGAATAAATGAGGTCACAGTTGTGGAATGCCTGGCAGTGGCAGATTCTCAGTTAATGGTGCTTATTATTATTATTATTATCCTGGGGTATATAGTTTTGTGGGGAAAAGCAGTGGTTTTGATTTGCTTGGAAGATCATATTTTTTTAATCCTCAATTTAACGCATCGCCATGTCACTTCCCTCTCTAAAACAAATGGATTACTCTGTACTGCATAGAGGATAAAATCAGTCTCTCCCTTTTTCTCTCTCTGTGTCTGTTTTTGTCTCTGTGTGTCTCTCACAACACACATACATGTGTGAAATCCACGAGAGTCCCCACATTCTGGACTACTGCCCTGGCCCTTGGATTTTGCTCTACAGGCCCCAGTCACCTGGAATGTGGATTCCTCCTTTCTCCTCCCATTGAACCATGATGTGATCAAACTGTTCCACTCCATCCACACATTCCTCTGTAGATCTTTTTACAAGCCCTCTGCTTCAAGTCAGGGTTCCCGTTTCTCCAAGTGACCTTCTGTTGTCCCTCTGCCCCCTGCACCCCGCACAGACAGCCTTGTAGAAAAGGGGTCTTGACACTCAAAATGGGAGACCCAGTGGGCAAGGGGGTTGTGGCATGTTCACCTTTGTCTTCCCCCCCCCCTTTGTGCACCAAGGAGGTGGATGCTGATCTGAGCTGAAGCTCAGTGTATTCACCACTCCTGTTGCTGCTCTGAATCTTCTAGGTGCTTATTTGTGATTTGCAGTCTTGGAATTATTTTCATGATCCTTGGCGGCCACTCACTTTACAGTGATCAGTCCTTTTATATTAAACGCTTCTGGACTCCTGGTGGTCTCATGGTAAGCAATGGGGGTCTTGGGGAGATGCTGTTGTAGCCTTACTGAGATGTCTCTCACGTCTGTTTTCCTGTGGGTGACCCCTTAATTAGCCAGAATGAACGTGGGGAAACAAACTGAAACAAGAGTTTGGAACACAGAGTATTTCCACTGCCGCTTTATGGCATGAAAGAAAAATCTCAAATACGTTAGGACTGGATCTGCTTTCGGAAGGCTTTGACCCCAGCATGCTAGTCCCTTCTTAGGTGGAAAGCTCAGGCAGCAAAGGGCCAGGATTGTCTAGGCGACAGGTTGGAAGCATGTGAAATATAGCAAAACCCAGATTTCTGGTATCGTCTTCGGCTTACCCCTTGCACATTTGCCTTAGGCGAAGACACATACTTATTCAGAGCTAGAAAAACCTCATTATCTCCTCCTTCCACCCCTCTCTGGTAGCCAGGGTCATTGAGGTCCGAAGGTGACCTGACCAGCCTAAGTCCCATAGAAAATGAGGGACAAAAGCTGGGGCTGGGACGAGTCTTCAGGCCCTATGTCCCCTGCGCTTTCCTCTCCTGCACCCTGTGGCCTCTTCCCATGCGTGGATTACTCACAGTCCACATTTTGACATTTTAAGGATCCACTTGAGGAATTAATCAGACCTCTTTGTTTTACCTCTTTTTCCTTCAGGGTAGAGCCAGAGTCCCCCATTATTAAACTGTAGCTCCACGAGTGATGAAGAGGCTGGCTGGGTCTAAGTGCCTTCAGGCACCATCGACCAGCCCAGTGAGCACCTGTGCGTGGCTCTTCAGTCCCCTTGAGGTCTGGGCCCTGTGCTCCTTATAAAACTGGAGCTCTTTGTTTCTTTGCGTTGCTTCCCTTCCTTGCTGGGGGAGGGGAGGCCTCCCTACATTTTCTTTTTAGGTTGTTTGCACATAGGTATATTCCATTACATTTAGCATCTTCGCATCCCTGAAATTGAGGTGTGTCTTACCCTCAGTGGTGTGTGATAGTTTAATTATCAACATTTTGTCTTTGCTTAAATGATGGTGCATATTCCAATGTTGCCATTGTGGAGCTAAAATGTAAATGATAGTTGGAATTTCACAAAGTGCTTCCCCATATAATAATAAGAGCCAACATATACAGATGCCCACTGTGCATCGGGCACTGTGGGCTTGGTGGTTTATACCAATTATTTTATTCCCATCTCATACTAACTCTTCAGGCTGGCATTGTCCCCCATGTCCTGGAAGACGAAACTAAGGTAAAGCAATTTTTGCAAAGTCACAAAGCAGTGGGATGCAAAGACAGAGCCATATCCAGGGCGGTTTTAATCTAGAGCCTATGTTCCCTCTGCTCCTCCTCCTGTTGGCGGTTGCTGTCAGTCTCCCCCAGAGCTGAGTGGGCAGCAAGATGGGCCACATAAGAAAACAGATTCTCAACTGACCTTGGGAGAGTTAACTTGATCTTTCTATGCCTCAATTTCCTCATCTCTAAAGTGGGGATGAAAATAACACCTTCCCATAGGCAGTTGTGAGGGTTAAGTGTATGAAGCACCAGGAACTGACCCGGCATACACGGAGAGTTCAGTAAATGTGAGTGCTCACATCATTCTCGGTTTTGCTGACTCCCCTGTGGGCATCATCTTCAGCTTAGAAGTGGCCTTCAGCTCCAACTCCCAGGTCATAAGCTATGTGCCTGGAAGCCTCTGGGATGCCCTGGACCATATCGCTTCTTCCAAGAGAGCAGGAGAGGACTGCAGATTCTGCCTGCCAGGACCCCCTCTGTAGTCCTGGGAAGGTGCCCTACGCAGAGCTTGCCTTCCTCAGCTGTTACTGTCACCGGGAAGTGACTTCTCAGCCAGCCCCTCTGTTCATCCATATTCCCCATTAGCCCTTTCAAAGGGGAGCGCCCCACCGGACTAACCCCTAGAAGCTACCCACGCTAGTGCTCATAAACCCAAGAGGTTCTTCACCTGCTGTCCATTTACAAACTGCACAGAAAGGCAGTTTGTAAATGGACAGCAAGAAAATTCTCCCCAAGAAAATTTCCCAGCCACAAGTTGAATTGCTACCCGCTGCCCAATCCTAACCCTATGTTCCCTGGGTGACCAGAGATAGCCTGACCTCACTGAAAATTAACAGTGCCCGGCAGGGGTGAAGCCGCTGCTGTGCTGTACTCTCAGCTCCTTCCCCGGCCTCACTTCCTCATTCTGGACCACAGGTTGGCCAGCATACCCTCCTTGGGAGGGACCGTGAAAGAAGACTCCTAGCAAGCAGGCTGACTGGCCGAGCATTCCCTTGGAATCTTGGGGGGCAGGTCGGGGAGTAGGTGCCTGTCATCCATGGTGAAGCGTGCCTGAGGGCAGGTGTAGAGACCGAGTCAGAAGACACATTTGTGTAGCAGGTCACCAAAGCCGGGGAGCTGGAAGTGGCACCAAAAGCCTGGGGAATGGAGTGTGGCATGCAGCACAGGTTGCAATGAATGCACCAGGAGGTGACCTGGGCTTCATTAGCAGAGTCATGGCCCATGGGCTTCGGTTAGGGGTCGGGGGTGATCCAGCGTGGGCAGGCCCCATCTGCTTAAAGAGCTCAGTGGGAGACAGTTCAAGTGGCAGCACTCTGGCTCTTGGCATGCTGGCTGGAGCAGGGACAGCAGCGGGCTCCCAGCCATGCCGCCGCTGCCCCATCGCCAACCTCCCGCAGAGCAGCCTGGGGAGCCCCTGGACTGGGTGGCTGCACCATAGCTTCTAGCATCATTAGACTGCGGCAGTATTTCCTTGCTCACTCTCTATCTAACAGTTTCTGTGGGTTTTATTATACACTTAAATATCATCAGGACCTTTTTATTGTTATGTTAATCACCATACATTACATCATTAGTTCTTGATGTAGTGTTCCATGATTCATTGTTTGTGCATAACACCCAGTGCTCCATGCAGAACGTGCCCTCTTTAATACCCATCACCAGGCTAACCCTTCCCCCCAACCCCCTCCCCTCTAGAACCCTCAGTTTGTTTTTCAGAGTCCATCGTCTCTCCTGGTTTGTCTCCCCCTCCGACTTACTCCCCTTCATTCTTCCCCTCCTGCTATCTTCTTCTTTTTCTTTTTTCTTAACATATCTTGCATTATTTGTTTCAGAAGTACAGATCTGTGATTCAACAGTCTTGCACAATTCACAGCGCTCACCATAGCACATACCCTCCCCAATGTCTATCACCAGCCACCCCATCCCTCCCACCCCCCACCACTCCAGCAACCCTCAGTTTGTTTCCTGAGATTAAGAATTCCTCATATCAGTGAGGTCATATGATACATGTCTTTCTCTGATTGACTTATTTCACTCAGCATAACACCCTCCAGTTCCATCCACGTCGTTGCACATGGCAAGATCTCATTCCTTTTGATGGCTGCATAATATTCCATTGTGTATATATACCACCTCTTCTTTAGCCATTCATCTGTCGATGGACATCTTGGCTCTTTCCACAGTTTGGCTATTGTGGACATTGCTGCTATAAACATTGGGGTGCACGTACCCCTTTGGATCCCTACATTTGTATCTTTGGGGTAAATACCCAGTAGTGCAATTGCTGGATCGTATGGTAGCTCTATTTTCAACTGAGGAACCTCCATACTGTTTTCCATAGTGGTTGCACCAGCTTGCATTCCCACCAACAGTGTAGGAGGGTTCCCCTTTCTCCGCATCCCCGCCAACATCTGTCGTTTCCTGACTTGTTAATTTTAGCCATTCTGACGGGTGTGAGGTGGTATCTCATTGAGGTTTTGATTTGGATTTCCCTCATCAGGACCTTTTTAATATTCTCTTTTTTATTAAACAACTAATATATTAGCATTCAGGCTAATGTCTTACAGTGAAGTAGACTCAAGCTTATTGAGCTGTCCACTTAGCCCTTTCAATTTTTCCAAAGACATAGGATAAAGTCCCCCTATATCTAAATAGGATACTTTCTCATTTAAATAAAACAAGTGAGGAAGATCAGGGTTTCTAAATTAAAAACCCATAAAGCCATTGCTCTGTTAAGAATGAGGGGAATGCAGAACATCTGAATTATGTAAATGGCACGATGTAGGAATAGTACATTTGAAATGTAGTAATAAATAACTAAACTTGATGGATCCCCTGCTCTGTGGCAGATGTCGTGCTAAGTGACTCAGATGCCTTGTCTCATTTGACCTTCAGGACACCTCTGTAGGATGAATACAGCCATTATTCTCATTTTACATGTGGTAGAGCAGAGACTCAGAAAGTTTCAATAGGTTCCCTAATACAACAGTGCTGTTGTGAAACAGACCTAGAATTTGCATCTAGATTCATCTGATTTCAGAGCCCAAGTGCTTAACCCTGCACACAGTATTTAAATTTGACCTAGATTTGAATTTCAACCGTGTGACTCTGGGCAAGTTACTTAACCTCTCTGAGTCTGTGATCTGGAGGTTCATTATCCTTGCCTTAATTTCTGTGATGACTAAATTAAATAATACATAAGCAAGTGCTCAGTACTATAAAAGTACTATAACTGTCACATATCTCTTCCTTAGAAGTGGTCATCCGAAATCCTAAATAATTCAGAAAAGCAATAGGGGCTTTTTTGGTCTGAAATTTTTTTGACCGTCTGTCACCTCCACTCACCACTGTCGTGTAGAGATCATGGACAAACCCAATGGCCTCCCCTTCTAATTGAGTGCAGCTGAAATCTACTTGAATGGAGCTGGACTGTGGTCATGGATGAGGGTCCCCAAACTGTCCTACAAACATGGACATGGTTTGTAGGGTGCCGCGTGACCCTGATTCTCACTCTGGCCCCAGAGGGTATAAAGTCTGCATTGTGCTGGGCCCTAGGTAGACGGTGTAGCCTATTATTTCTTCTACTTAATTGTATGACCCCAAGAAGAGGAGCAGAGAAAAAAATTCCTTTCAAATAGCTAGGAGGCCTTCTCACATGTGGATTTCTGGCTGACAGCCAGACAGAAAACTCTCCATTCATTCCTCTCAGAGTAAAAGGTTTTGAGTTGGGACTGAGGTAAGAAAGGAAAGTTTAGTGAAATCTGAAGTTTAGTCAAATCTAAACCTTCACGATAAATTAGGAAGTACTTGGAAGTACTTGGCTCAAGTTTCAAGTCTAAAACAGAAGAAGACAATCCTTGATGGGACATGGCCGAAGAACTCAGAACTTGGCCAACAGCTGGTTCAGTTGAGTTCCACAAATATTGATCAAGGGTCCAGTATGTGCACAGCACCAGGACAATAGTGATAGATGGACAAATGGTCACAATTCTTGCCTTCTAGAAGCTCCCGGTCTAGTCAAGCAAACTGACCCAAAACAGATTGGTTTAACACAGAATTTGAAAATGGCGAAGTAACATAATAAAATAATAACAGCAAAATATCTCTGAGCACCTATTACATGCCTTCTAAGTGCTTCACATGTATTAATTCATTTCATCCTCAAAATCACCCTAGGAGGCGCATATTCTTTGTATTCTCATTTATAGGTGAGGGAACCTGAGGCCGGGCCATGCACCTGAGAGTGACAGAGCTGATTTGCACTCAGGCGTGTCTGGCTCCATTTGTGGCTTCTTTCTCCTGTGTTCCCTCTGGGAGCAGGGCTACTGTGTCACACAACTGCAGGGGGCACCATTCACACTTTAGGCTCTAGGACTTGGAGCTGTTTAGTACACGACCTGCGAGGCTGTATCCAGCCCAGAAGATCACAAGAGAGGGGGTAATATACTCTTGGCAGAGCCAAGGAGCTGGAAGTTTAGAAGGCTGGGGTGACATCTCCAAGGTCAGATCTCTAGTCAGTGGCAGTGCTGAGGCTTGGAACTGGAGCTGCTGCCCCTAAGCGTCATGCTCTTTCTAGATTCCATGCTGCCTCCACTTTGCTCCTCATAGGTACTCTAAGAGCAGCAGGCGGGGGGGCGTTGAACTCAGCCAGGTCTAGAGCTGTGGACGGGCCAGGCACTGGGGCAGAGAGGCAGCTTGCTCCTTAAATGTGAGATTTCCCAGGATCTCCATAACCTGCCTCTTGGAGGCTCCGGCTCTCATCATGCCCCAGGAACACTCTCTTCTGTGTAGATGAGCTGCTTTATTCCCTTCGTCACTGCACAGACCCCAGGGGAAGAACACCAACATAGAGTTAACTGAGCCTGGGTTTGCCATCTTCCCTCATTTGTTCTCAACAGATATTTATTGAGTACTTATTTCATGTCTAGCATTGTTCTAAGAGCTGAGCAAACAGTGGTATACAATCCCCTTGCTTGCATAGAGCTCCCATTCTAGCGCAGGATTTGCTGCCTCTGTGTCCTTGATTATGTAACTCAACCTCTCTGGGTGTCAGTTTTCCCATCTGTGAAATGGGAACAGTAGTACCTGCCTCATAGGATTGTGGAGAGGCTGAAGTGAGATAATGCAGGTAAGGTGCTTAGCAGAGACCTGGCCCATCGCAGGTGGTCAAGAAGTCTCCATCCGTTCCCCACCCACCTGCCCCTCTATAACATGAATATGATCAGACCCGCCTTTGCCGCTTGGATTCCTTTTGAGATGGTGATTGTACTTGTTTGACAGTATATAAATTTAACGGATCATTCCAAGTCCAAGTGACCAGCATGGGTTAAAGCAATGAACTGGTTCTCCATGTTCCTCTACTTTATATACATTATGATTCTGTATATGGAACCATACCACTCGGGACAGATTTATATGTACACCATACCGCATATTTTCATAGAAATGTTTTGCCAGGCACCTGTAATACACTGATATATGTGAGCACTTTTCTAAAGTTTATTTCTCACAGATCTCTCTTAAATTGTATGTGAAGTGACATTTTATGGTTTAAGTTGTGTTTTCCTGACATGGCCCCAATTTGCATCTCTGCGGCAGCACTCAGGACTCTCCTGCTCTCGGTACATGGGTCTCTTTAGCCCTTGAAACCTTTCTTTGGGTCCACATTTCTTCAGACCCTGGTTTGGCCTCTTTCCTGGAGAAGCCAATCCATTTGTGACTGTCTTGTGGAAATGGGCTTGAATTATTCAAATCCTGCATCCAGCTTGCTTATGGGGTACTGATGCGAAGCAACAGACTGGTCCCATTCTTTGTGCGGTCAGAGCCCTTGGCGTGACAGCCGTGGTGAAATCTCATTGCCCCTTTCCCAAACGGTTTTCTTTGCCCGGGGTTGTCTCAGACTCTCTGACCTGCACTTCCATCAAGTTCTGGAACAAAGTGGAAAGGAGAGAAAAGCACATCCACCAAGTGCCTCCTATGAGCCAGACTTTACGAAACACTCTGCAGATCGATAGTCTCGTTAAAGACCTGCAAGTTGGTGGGATTAACCTTACTGGAGGAGACAGTTTCAGAAAGATGAAGCAAATTGACCAAGGTCACGTGGCTAATAAGTGGTGGAGCCAAGTGTCAGGTTCACATCCATCGACTGCAAAGTCTGATTGTTCCCATTGTGCCAAGCCCGCCAGCATCCAAAGCAAACAGAGGGATTCCAAGTGGGCAGACGGTAACTTATCATCTCCGTCTTACTTACAGGAATCCATTAGTTTGAACAGTCATTTCACAAACATTTACTTATGGGGTATGTCTAATGTGATAGGCACTGTGCGGGGTGATGCATCTCAAGCAGCCACAGAAATTTTTCAATTGCTGGAAGATTTCTCACTACCTCCTGGTAGGCCACTGGAAATGTGCATTTTACGAGGAAATATCGACCCACGTAGAGGGGACTGTTCTCCTCCTGAGTCCCGTGTTGTACCTGATACATACTGAGGAGGTGTTCACTAAGCAGTGTGGAATGAATCAATGAGGGGATGCGTCTCTAGCATCCCTAAAGGGTGTACAGCGCATATCTGTTTGCATATCGATGTTTTCCATAGGCCAGTGCTGCGTTTTGCCCCTGTGTATCCCCCGTGCCTGACACAGCACCCGGCACAGAACAGAGGCTTGCTGAATGAGTGCCTGAGTCAAAGGAGTCCAGCATCGGAAATGTAACCAGAGTCAGGACTAGGGTGAAGGACATGAGGCACTAGCCTCAGGCACAAAATGCCAAGGGACACCAAAAAACTTCATAATTGAGATATATAATATTTTAATGCAGTTGTGTAAAAAAATCAAATGGGATCCAACAGGATAGAAATTAAGAGCCAGATCCTGTCTTTGTTTAAAATTTTTATTTTTTTAAAGATTTTTATTTATTTATTAGAGAGAGAGAGCACAAGCAGGAGAGTGGCAGGCGGAGGGAGAGGGAGAAGCAGACTCCCTGCTGAGTTGAGAGTGGACATGGGGCTCGATCCCAAGACCCCGGGATCATGACCTGAGCCGGAGGCAGACATTTAACCAACTAAGCCACCCAGGCACCCCTAAAATTTTCATTTTTTTGTTCATTTTATTTTTTGAATATTGCATGAAAATATTATTTATTCTGATCACTGAGATTCTGACGCCCCTTAAGGTTTGTGTCAAAGGCGAATGCCTCGCTCGCCTCCCCCTGGCCCTGGCCCTGTAAAGCCAACAGCAGTAACGAAGATTCTTTGATGTCATGTTGCAGGGATGTGCTCTATGTACGTAAACTCACAGAAGGCCTGCAAAGGCTTCTTATCAGGAAAGTGCTGTTATGATTTCTGTTTTCCAGACAGAGTGTCTGAGACCTGAGGAGGCAGAGATGCCCTCCTGGAGTGTCACAAATGAATCACAGGCATGCCTGAGATATTGAGTCTCCCAGGCCCCAGTGGGTGCTGGCCAGCACCTGGGGCTGCCTCCAGCCAGAAGCAGCCTCGCGCATTTACCCCAGCGTGCGTCACACATACCATCGTCCTTTGCATCCCAAGATTCTGGCCGTTATGGGAAGCAGCATGATTTTATGTGCCGTGTCCCTGCCACCCCCGGATGGCATTAACGGTGGGAAGTTGGGATGTCTGGGGATGGGATGAACAGGGCTAAAAATACAGTATTACATCATTATCCTATCCCACGTGACCGTGACACTGAAAAAAGGTTGGGGCGGCTCAGCATAAGGGTGCACTGCCATGACAGACATGACAAGATGAGGGCGTTCTGTGTATCTCCAAATATCCCAGAGTCCTCTCACCACCCTCAGCTCAGCGAAAGCAGATGTGATTCCCGCAAGGAGATAAACTTGAAACCAAGAGAAAGGCAGAGGATTCTTAGGAAGAGTCTGCTTCATTTGTGCCCTGTAGAGGCTTCCCCAGGAGAGAAAGATTGCAGTATTAGTTGTCTGACTATATTATTCTTGGATGGGTTAAGAATTTTATCTACTTATAGAATTATTTGGAGCCACAGATTAGGGAGAGAGGGGCCAATGCAGTCTAGCTGACTCGAGACTCCGAAGCTCTTCTCTTTAGCCGCTTCCATTTAAAGCAAATCTGCGATGAGCTGCAGAGATTCCCTAGCTGGCTTCCAGAGTCTCATAGGATGGTCCCAGGTTTATGACATGAGACTAAACTGTCCACCCTGTTCCACAACCGTCTGATCTGCCCACCCCACCCGGCAATTAGGAGCACACCTAATTGATTGCTTTCCAAAATATCACATTCAAATGTATTTAGGATTGAAGTAGACATAGTGATACGTTGATCCGAATCAGCCATGGGCATCCTGACCATTTTTAGGAAATGGTCACAAAACACAAAACAGCTGAGTCTGCCTCCCTTTCATTTAGTTTTTTAAACACCTCTACCAAGCAGAGACACAAATCAGTCTGAGGTTGTAATAGCAAGCTCACCCAAGCAAAACTAGTATGATTTGCTTAAAAGGCTTAAAACTCTGCCTTGTGCCATACTTTGTCAAAATCCCTAATCAGCTATGGTAAAGAGTAAACATCCTTTCTGCTGGCGTTCGGGACAGTTGAGAGATCAGTATGGAGGGGCATTGTTAGGAGACATAGTGCCCAGGTTTGAATCCAGCTCTGCCTCCTACTTGCCTCAGTTTCTCTATTTGTAAAATAGGGATCATAATACTACTGTCCTCTTCAGGTTGTTGGGAGGATTGAATGAGCTAATGTTTGTAAAGCACTTAGAATATAGTATAGTACCTGGTGTACAAGATGAGCTGGTGTTTCTGACCAGAAGCAGCCCCAGCACAGGATTCCAGCCCACAGGTGACCTTCCTCACGTTCATGCGTCCCAGGGCCATGAGCCTATAGTACTGAGCCTGCAGTGTAAATGGATTTGTTCTTCCTACCCTGTTCCCCACCCTCCTTCTCTTGCTCCTCCTCCTCCTTCAACATCAGATGGGTGCAGTTATCACCTTGAAGGTGGTTCCCATATAGGTTCCAACGGCAAACAGACCTGCAGGCAAATAGATTCTAAAATAAAACATATTTTGCAAGCCCGCCTCATCTCCTCTTGGTTCCCATTGAACTTTATATGTATTTCCACTCTGTCCTTCCCATATATCACATAATGATCTTTTTATGGGTTTGTCTGATGACAGTGTTGGATCCTTATTCTTCCTTGTCTGCCAAGGGCCTAACATTCTGTGCCTGGTGCTTATCAGGTACTCGATAAATCTTTTAAGTCAGGGTGTGTCTCGGTGTCTCTTGGTTAAGTATCCGACTCTTGATTTCGGCTCAGGTCATGATCTCAGGGTCGTAGGATCAAGCCTTGCTTCATGCTACACACTGGGCATGGAGTCTGCTTGCGATTCTCTCTCTCCCTCTCCCTCCACCCCTCTCCGCACCCCCCAACCCCTAACCCCTGCTTACTCTCATGCTCTCTCTCCCTCTAATTAAAAAAAAAAAAAAAAATCTGTTAAATCAGGCAGTGACCAATGCCCAACTCTGTGGACCTGTGTCACATGCTTGGGGGAGATTTTTTCTCAGGGACCCCCTCCCTCCTTTGTATACTCGTGGGTAAAGCCGCCAGAGCAGCTGAGCCCCTCAGTGAGCTTTCTGAGGAACCAGGGAAACTAGAGACCAGCCGTTTTCCGCATGAACCCCTTGAACATCCTCTGAAGCCTACTGAGTAGAAGGCCAGTATTGGTATCTGCATCCGAGAGCATTTTCCCAGGGAATATGAGAAGATTCAGATTATTTTTAAATATCTGAGGTGATAAAACTAATAACTCATGTATAAAAGTGGCAACCACCCTTTATTTTAAGTCTTTACATCTCAGAGATGGTAGAGCACTGTGAGAGAAGAAGGCTGTTTTTTTTTCCCCCTGTTTCTTTAAATTTTTATTGTTATGTTAATCACCATACATTACATCATTAGTTTTTGGTGTAGTATTCCATGATTCATTGTTTGTGCGTAACACCCAGTGCTCCACGCAGAACGTGCCCTCTTTAATACCCATCACCAGGCTAACCCATCCCCCACCTCCTCCCCTCTAGAACCCTCAGTTTGTTTTTCAGAGTCCATCATCTCTCATGGTTCATCTCCCCCTCCAATTTACTCCCAGAAGAAGGCTGTTTTTTAATCTGTCAGAAATAAGAGGTGGATAAGCAGTGGAAATAAAGTTATGGAAAATTGTAATAGCCTTGGGAGAAGAAATCTCTGTTCAATTCTAAATGTGTTTTATTTGTAGCCGGATCTTCAGGAACTTTGGAGGTAGGGAAATTAGATTTGAGGGAACAAAGGTATTAGTTGTTTGTTGCTGCATAAAAAATTATGCCAAGGCTCAGTGGCTTAAAACAATGAATATGTATTTTTTTTATTTTTTTAAGATTTTATTTATTTATTTTAGAGACAGAGAGAATGAGAGATAGAAAGCACGAGAGGGAAGAGAGTCAGAGGGAGAAGCAGACTCCCTGCTAAGCAGGAAGCCCGATGCGGGACTCAATCCCGGGACTCCAGGATCATGACCTGAGCCGAAGGCAGTTGCTTAACCAATGAGCCACCCAGGCACCCAACATTGAATATGTATTATCACACCATTTCTGTGGGTCAGAAATTTGGAAGCAGCTTAGTTGGGGGTCGGGCTCCGGATTTCTCAGGTGGGGCTGCCATGATGTTAGCAGAGGCTTGACGGGGACAAGAAGGTCCTCTTTCAAGATGACACACTCAGATGGCCATTGGCAGGAGGCCTCCGTTCCTCACTGAGGGGGCCTCTCTAGAGGCTGCCTGAGTACCTGCATGATGAGACATCTAACTTCCCCTCAAGTGAGAGACCCAAGGGAGAGTGACCAAGAGGAAGCTGCAGTGTTAATAACAGAATCTGAAGTTATCCCTGAATTTATCTCCTAACGCTGCCATAATGAAGTACCCCAAACTGAGTGGCTTAAAACTATAGGAATGTATTCTTCCATATACTTCTGGAGGTGAAATGTCCAAGATCAAGGTGTCAGCAGGGCCATGCTCTCTCTGAAGACCCTAGGGGAGGAATCTTTCCTTGCATCTTCCTGCCTTCTGGTGGTTACCAGCAACCCTGGGCATTCCTTGGCTTCTAGATGCACCATTTCTGTTTCTACCTCCATCTTCACATGACTGCCCTCCCCACTGTGCATCTGCTTTCTCAGAAAAGCACCAGTCATTGGATTAAGGGCCAACCCTCATCCACTATGACCACATTTTAATTACATCTTGCCCTATTTCCAAATAGGGGTTCCATGTGGACATGAATTTTCTTTTTGTGAGGAGGGAAGGGGGCACATTCGACCCAGTACCCCTAGCGTCACTTCTGTTATTCTTTTCATCAGAAGGGTATCACTCAATCCAGCCCACACTCACGAAAAGAGAAATTAGACTGCCTTTTCAAGAGATAAGTATCCAAAGATTTGTGGATATATTTTGAAACCACCACAGGACAAAACTGTGCTTCCATACCAGATATCCTTAATACTGGACTCATATGAGGTCATTTAGCCCAGTGATAAGAGAATATTTACGGAAGTTCCATCTTATTTAACAATAACAGATACCTGGATATGGCCATTTAAAGTGAATTCTCTTGAAATAGAGACCAGAATTTCTAAAAATTGAATGAAAAAAAAAATTTTTTTTTTATGTTCAGTTAGCCAACATGTAGTACATCATTACTTTTGGACGTAGCATTCAACAATTCATTAGTTGTGCTTAACGCCCAGTGCTTATCACAACATGTGCCCTCCTTAATACCCATCACCCGGTCACCATGTCCTCCCACCCGCCTCCCCTCTGAAACCCTCAGTTTGTTTCCTGGGAGTCCAGAGTCTCTCATGGTTTGTCTCCCTCTCTGATTTCTTCCTATTCGGGTTTCCCCCCCCCTTCCCCTGTGGTCCTCCGTGATATTCCTTATGTTCCACATATGAGTGAAACCATATGATAATTGTCTTTTTCTGCTTGGCTTATGTTTGACTTGGATTTCATCATGAAAATTTATGAAAATAAGTGTACTTTACTTAAATTTGGGAAAAAATCAGGTTATAACTATACCACTAATTCTGAAAACAAAGAATGAATTGTCTTGTTTTGCTTCCCCCTTTGGATTAATTTTTCCAACAAAATCACATGATGTCACAATAGAGCCTTCACTTTAACTTTCTCAGCATAATCAGAAAGGTCGTTTTTGCAAAATTCAAGGATTTTATCAGTATTCTCTAATCCCTTTAGTATTTGTAGCATTCTCTCTATAATGCCTAAGCTGTCATTATCCTTGAGGATTTTTTTTCTTCTTTAAATAATGCCTAGTTGTGTTTCTGCCACATCATCATCAAGAATTCTGCATGTGATTCTAACTGTTCTTCAACAGCATCTCTTTTAACTTCAGGAAATCCTCCATTTCTTGGAAAATTTTAAAATGTATAAACCATTTACAAAATGTATTTATAAGACTGTGTTTTATGAGAGTCAATGAGAGATTTGTAATGACGTTGGCTACGTCTCTAGTGTTAAGTGGGGACTGATTTTGAATAGGGACTGATTTTATAAGTGGTCAATTCAGTAATGAATACGTTCATGCTATTTTGAATTTCCTTCTCTCTGAAATCTTGCAACTGAGCAGACTCTGATCATGAAAACTGAGATAATAAAGACTCCCCAATTTTTTTTTCTTCTTTCTACAACTCCAACTCCATCCCAAAAGATTATCATTAAGATCTTTCCATCTTCTTTAAAGCAATACTAAAAAATAAATAACATTGGATAGAGTTACTTTGGTATATTTGTGTAGGAAAGAGACGGTGTGTACAACTGGAGACTGTTATTAGGACTGACTTTCATGAGGACCTTCTTTCCTGAAGATGGGCCCATGTCATTTCAAATAACCAGGTATGATGCCTTGACTGCAAGAGCGCCTTCCTGTGGGAGAAAACTCAACCAGCATTGGATGATTCCAGTTCAACCTTCCCTGTAGCAGAGATCTGGAATTTGTCCTTTTAAAGTCTTTTCCCAGATGAGGTCGTGAACCAATGTTCAAAGCAATTAGAGTGACAAAAATAAATGAGTCTGTCTTGTCTTAACGAATGCAATGGTTTATTTAGAGGCTGTGTGGTTGGAGATGTCAATTAGAGAACTTTTCTGAACCAAATATTAAGGGCCCGGCCAACATAGCTGTCCGCCTCTCCTTAACACAATGGCTCCTTCTCACAGCAACCTTCTTCGTGTGCCCCTCCCCTCCATCTACCCATTTGGAATGCGCTAGATGCTCAGAATTTTCCCACTAGCTTCAAGGAACAGACTGCCCCAGCTGCAGATGTCTCTATGGTTCATTTTTCCTGCAGCTGTTTTTATCCCATCACTTTAGCTTGTCTCTAGGTGAATTTGGCTGGCCATTTCATGTCTCCATAAGCCCCAGCTTCAGTGCATATGTGGTGGATTTCCAGCAATGGGTATAGTCATCCTACTTATCATCCGCAGGTTACTTAACAAAGCTGGGTATAAGCGTTCCTCTTGCTCAACCTGGGGAAATAACCCATTTGCAGCCCCCACTCTGCTCATTTTTCTGCAACAGAAATGAATTTTTGCTTGTCTCTCATAGGCTTGTTTGTAAAATCTGAAAGCCAGCTGAGGATAGGGAGTTGGGTTATATGGTTCCATATACTGTTTTTCTTCTCATACTGAATGCTTAAATTTTAATTACTTATTGATTTATCGATGTGACTTTTACTAAAAGCAAGAATGGTTTAATATGCATGAAAAGTAAGTGATTAGTTATATATATATATATATATATATATATATATATATATATATGTTTTTTTTTCTGTGTGAGTGTATATGAGAGAGAGAGTTTCATACCAGTGATGCCTTATCTCTTATAAGGTAATGTTTCCAACAAGTAAATCTAGTAGCTGCCAACCCTTTGAAATTTTGACACAGTGATGCCTGAGTGGCTCAGTTGGTTAAGCATCTGCCTTTGACTCAGGTTGTGATCCCAGGGTCCTGAGATTGAGCCCTGCATCAGGCTCCTTGCTTGGTAAGTAGCCTGCTTCTCCCTCTGCCTGCTGCTCCCTCTGCGTGTGCTCTCTCTCTCTCTCTCTCTCTGACAAATAAACAAATAAAATCTTAAAAAAAAAAAAAAACTTTGACACAAACTGCATCACAGTAACTGTCAACTCGAACACCACACACGATTGCAGGTGAGCACAGAGGTGCCTGTCATGGCAGTGCTCAATCACAGCCACGTCTAATGGGTACACAGAAGACATTTTGATATCTCTGCACCTGCTGCTCACAGGCAGCCAGCTCTTTAAATTTCTAGATTTTCTCTGTAAGACTGTCATGCCGTCTGGAATCCGAGTCCCTTGCCCCAAATCAGTATACCTTCCTGAGTCTGGTCCTAATCCAATAGCACTCTTTTGTTTTTATTTTTGTTCTTTCTCTTTTAAAATAAAAAGTATCATATGCAGAGAGTGGCTACAGAGCAGACCCTGTTGGCTGCCCACTTCAAATCTGTTCTCGTCTTCCTCTTCATTGATGGAGTACTGATTTTGTTCAGGTAGCCTCTGTCTGCAAACATGAGTGCTCAGGGGACAAATCCCAAATGACTTAACACCATCATCGCAGTTTCAGACCCCTTCTGAGTGACTGGCTTAGACGCACAAGCACATGACTCTGTTCAGGTCTGTGAGGTGAGAAACTGGGCATTAATGGGAAATATTCCCTTGCTGCTAAAAAGATGCACAAGGAGGAGACATTCCCTAGCCATTGATACACCTGGAACTGCTGATGAAGCAAAACCCACAAAGAAAGTCAGGACCCCAGTGAAGTGGGGTCAGAGCCCTGATGTACCTTGCCTGGAGCCTTCCCTACCTATGGACAGCTTGCTCTGGGAGATAATAAATCTCCTTACATTTAAGCTGGTTTTCAGCTTAATTACATTAAGCCAAGTTTTCAGCTAGTTGTTGCCAATGTATTTAGACATAGGAGCCAAATAATAAATCAACCCATGCTATGTCTTTTGCTTGGAGGGAGCTTCCACCTGAGTGTATGTGGTGATTTTGAAGACTAGCCAAGGTGCCCACTCTTCAGAGGGGAATGAGCCACTCCCTCATCTAATCTCCCAGGAATCCCTGTGCATGCATCCTGCTGGTTATCCTATTTACTGGGGCTTCTTTGTAGGTTTGTCTTCTCACACTCACATTGGGAGTTGCCGTGCAGAAAAGCCAGATCTGTGCTAGAAAGAGAAGCCGGGTACGATAAAAATAGTACCGCCATTAAATAAAATGTTTATCAGCAAAGACGTTGCAATCTTGTGCACATTGGTTTGTTGGAGGATGTGCTGCCAGAGTTAGAGATAGTAACAGCAGCATGGATGTGTATGGAGGCCATGAAACCAGAAAGGGGACTATAAAATCCAATTCTCAGTATATACACACCAAAGTCACAATGAATGACAAATATAAATGGTACGTGGACTGAAGACCTGATGTGGGGGTGGGAGGATGAAGTCCTGGTGTGGGCTGCTGCAGGCAAAGGAGGGGAAGGAAGCCAAGGAGCACGTTCTTCCTAAGGGTAGGCAAAGGGGCCCCGTTTCATTTAAGAGTCTGGTCCTGTCCAGGGAAGCAGGATCCTAACTGTTGTGCCGGTGGGAATGAAGGCCATCACTGTCTGTCTCTACGCCTGTCACGTAACCCTCTAGGATGTTAATTTACTTCCAAACAACCACATGGGTCCCATGAAGTAGACTCAGCTCTGTTTTGCTTTCTGTTTCTTGACTGATAAACTGTGACTCTGTTCTCCCCAGGGTCTGCCTCTACTGCTGCTTTGGTTTCAGTGTTGATCTGTTTTGTTCAAGACATCTTGATAACAGCCACACGTTTTTGACTGTGGTCCTGTTGTTTTGCCTCCATGCTCAAAACCTCCCAGCCATCTCCCTTACGTAGTTATATCCTGCGGATGATGCCTTCAGCATGTCTTTTCCATTTGTACCTTCCTGTGTTTGTATGATCCACAGAAAACTCAAACCCAATATATTCGAAACTAAGATCATCCTTCCTATCCTCAGGCTTAGACTTACTCTCCAAAGTCAAAAAACACAGGGAAGAGCTGTAATTTATCCCTCCTTTTATCTATAATTTACCAGTTCTGTATTATGATAGCCACAAGGAACTATTATTAGAGTATTTCTGTCCCAACCCAATCAGACTGGGTTGCGAGTTCAAGTTGGGACAGAAATGCCCTAATAATGTGATCAGAAAAGCTGCATCCTGCCTTTTGGCCCATATCAGACATCTAATGAATGTATGTCAAATCATCTACTCCACCCAGAAAGGGAGCAGGTAATAAAAGAGTATGAGCTTTGGAATTAAAGAGGGCCTGTGTATGAAGCCCTGCCTTGGCCCTTGCTAGCTGTGTGGTCTTAAACTAAAGAAGTAGTCAACACTATCGGGCTCCCTGCTCAGTGGGGAGCCTGCCTCTCCCTCTGCCTCCACCTCTCTCTCTCTCTGTCTCTCATGAATAAATAAAATATTAAAAAAAAAAGAAGTAGTCAACACTTAGTGGGTTCTACAATAGGCAGTGTACTAATAAGTACTTTACCTGCCTCACCAGTGAGGTGGGTGCTGTCATTTGCCCCTCTTGGAGGTGAAAATCCTGAGGCTTGACAAGATTTGCCAAGGACACATGGTTAAGTTATGGATCCATCATTCAAACCCAGCTCTGCAGATGCCAAAGCTGGTGTTCTTGGCCCATACACTCTATTTGCTTTATCTCCTTGATTCCAAGTTTCTTTCTCTAGACCAGTGCTTGCTTTCTAGGGCTGGTGGAAGGACTAAGTTAGAATAGCCTTTCGATCCTGCCATACTCTCTGACATTCAGTAACACTTCATCTCAGTGTTAGTGACCCCCTTGTTTATTGGTCATGACGCTAACTCCTAGAATTGTTCTTCAGGTGAATTCCTGTGCCAGAGCTACGTTTGTATCTTTTTTGAAATTTTTCAATTTTCTGTTTCAGTCTTCCTTTTCATTAGGCCATTGATTTACTTTATTTTTGTTACTTGATTATAGCCCAGCCTCTTCCTTCCAAGCTTTAAGCCCCTCCAGGGTCCCTGTCATTCCTTTGTATACCAAGTCAGCAGCTAGTGCCTGTGCCAAAGTAGGGGTTTACCTAAAATCCGATGAACAAATCAATGATATTTTCATCATTTACATGTTTACTTATCTTTTCTATAAGGTAGAGTCTTTTAGCTGTAGCGTTCTGTGCATGGTAAGAAAGCACTGGATATATTCAAAGCCTGTTGCTTATTGCTTCTGTCACTCAACAGTGAACATGTAATTAACCAAGGATTGTGACTCCCTGATTTCATGCATTTGTGTCTTCCTCCCACAACCATTTCTCAATGCCTACTTTGTGTCAGGCACTGTGTTAGGCATCGAGGCTACAAATGTTAATAAAACAAGATCTCTGCCTTTAGGAAGCCTATAATTTAGTAGGGGAAAAAAACAAGAGATAAAAGCAAAATAACTGTTAATCAGAGAAGTCTATAAAGGGCTCACTGGTGGTGGATGGGAAGGAACTGTCCAGTCTTTGATAGGTGAGGTAGAGGAGGAATAGGCAGGATCGGGGTCACAGAAGGTGCCAGAAAGCTAATACATAGACTCCCTTGAGCAGAACTGCGTATTTTCCACCCATCTACTCTCTGAGAAGTACAGGATATGTATGCAGAGATATTTGCTATGGAAACTTGCTCTGTTGTGGAATGTCTCATTGAATTTCTACAGAATTTTTGATAATGCATCAAGTCATTCCAGAAGATAATTGTCAGTTTTCAAGGAGAATAAGAAATAAGGCTCTTTCACTCCGAGTAATAACTATATTCAGCTTCTCATGGCAATTAAACAGTCCCATCCCCTCTAATTGAGTTAGCATACAGGCTGCCTCATGCATTTCTCAGGATTTCTGAAGCTACAGCAGTTCAAAGAGCCATAGTTCCATGGGGGTGTGGAGGCCAATGCGAGTTGATTTGGAAAGTACTGGTTCCATTAGGATCTTTCCTACAATAAAGTGAACTAGCTAGGGCATCAAGAGTATAAGTCCAAAAGACCTAGATTAGAATGAAGACTCACGCAAGACAGTTTAGTGAGAAATGCCCCAAATTCAAAACCCCCAGAGCCCTGATTGCAGCCTGCCATTAGCTTCTTCTGTTGACTCAGAGGCATATCAACTATCTCTCTGGAGCTTAGATATTTTTAATCTGTTAATAAATATTTGTAAATTGAATAAGTTAATGGGTGAATGTAAGATGAGAATTACAATACCTATACCACCTACTTCATAAGGGTTTTAAACAAAGTAATTAATTATACATTAAAAAGATAAAATGCTTCAAGACACTTACACTCCAATTTTTACATTGGTGATGATAAATATCACTTTAAAGACTTCAGAGTTGCAGAATATATGGATTCTTTCATCATCAAAATTTGTCCTTGACCAGGAGAGAAAAAAATATTCCCTTGAAGAGCAGGTGTTCTATTGCACTTGTATTAGATAACTAGCTGGTTAGAAACTCCAAGAATCAAGCCTCCTATGGACTCAAAATTAAAATTCAGAAATTGTAAACAATGGAAAGTTTTCAACAACACTGAAATAATGACAAATAATCATGATAACCCCTCACATAGATATACTTGACATATATAAAACATCTTACATTTTCACATTTGATCATATACACATACAAAGCACTATTTATTAAAGTAATATTGTTGGCTAATGTTTTCAGGGCAGCATTATATAGTTGATAGAATATATGCTTTGGAATAAAAGAGGCCTGACCTGTATCAGCTGTAGGACCTTAAAGTGTTCCAAAACCCTAGGTCACAATTTGCAGTCATTGGTGAAATGACCTAATCTTTCATATCCAACATTATAGGGTGTCATGAGAATTAAATGCAATTTTATATACATAGCATCAGCCAAAGGATGGACCCTCAGAAATATTTGTCCTTATCTCCTGATCTGCGTTATAATTGGTAGAAGAGAGTCCTACTTTCGTAGCAGGGGCCATGATAATGCTAAATAAGGAAACATATTTTCTGGAAAGTCAGCTGGCCAAGGAAAGCTATACAAAGTCCTGCTAAGCCTATTCTGCTCCTGATGCTTCTTCATCAAAGAATTGTCTTGAAGGCTTGCACTCTTCACAGCATTTTTCATTGACTCTCTCCCCAAGTTGTGTGTGTGTGTGTGTGTGTGTGTGTGTGTGTGTGTGTGTGTGTGTGTGTGTGTGTGTGAGTGTGATCTGAAAACCAGTATAGAGGTACCATTCTTATGACATTATAAAGTTTCACACAGCATTTCACTTTTTGGGTTTCTTCTCCAGCCTCACATCTCCCTTCCCTCTTTCATTACCCCTTTACAAAGGCAAACCCAGGGGGAAAACCCCTCCCAAAGGGGATAAAACCTTCCAATGAAAGGAACCAAATATATGTAGTAAGAATGAAAACGTAAAGACAAACTCCTTCTCTTTTCTTTCATACTCAAGTACGTTCACTTTTGGGGAGGATTTCCTGCACCCACAGCAAGAAACCTGTCAAACCTCACCCCACCAGCCATCTCCCTTCTCCCTACCACCACATTTTCATAACCTTTGGGGCATGTAATACACAATCATTTTTTTTGACAGGTCCATTTTCCTCATACAGCTGGAGATCCTTGACCACAGGACCTGGCACAGGCTCTCCACAAATGTTACCCTGCAAGTGAATGATTGAACTGAACCTCTGTATTTTTCTCCCCTCTGAGTGTTTTACTACCTAGTGGGGATGGGTGCAGACAGGGCATTAAAAGGGTGCCCTGCAGGCTAGTGTGAAGAGCTGGGTTACGTATGTGCCATGTGCTCTGCCCTTCGACTGGTTGGCCATGACTGTCTCCGTCCTGTGAGCTCTGATTGTAAAGGAGGAACCTGACTTCACAGAAGCAACGTTGCCTGTGTGCTCGGTCTTGGTACCTTTCTTGAAGTGCTTCTACATAGAGCATCTCACTGGATTTACAAAGAGATGATGGGATCTTGGGAAGAAAGACCCCAGAAGAAGTTAGGACATTCTTCCTTTACAGTGTATTTACCTTGGTCAGCAAGCATGGTAGGTGAGAGATGCAGAATGGATGACTTACTTTTTGGCCATAATCATGGCCAAAATTCATGGCCATAGTCATTTGGCATAGTCATTCTATGTTTGCGTCTCCTGGTCCCTTCCAGGTCAATGAATGAAAAATTTGAAAGCCTGTACTGAAAGGTGTGCCAATGGTGGTGGGGAGTCTCTTGTCTCTTAAATCTTCTTTAATTTTTTCCCTTTCTACTCCTCCTCCTCTTTGGATTTTGTTCACCATCATCACCACCACCACCATCATGCCTTTCTCCGTGCCCTTCCTTCCATCCCTCTCCTATCTGGCTAGTTTTTACTGGCCCTTCTAGCTCTCATGTCACCTTCATTTCCGTTCCCCACAAGCCTTCTCTGGACCCCCAAAGCATTCTGTCTATTACACGCCCATGGCACTTAGCGCTAGCATTGCCCATTCAGTTGGTTAAGTGGCTGAATCCCCACCTAACTCAAAGGCAAGTGTTATATGTTAGGTTTTTTTCTTTGTATAAAACACATAAAGTACTTGGAGTACTGCCTGCAGGCACTAAAACTCAATAACTGTTAGGAGTTATTGTTGTTGGTGTTGTTGGTGTAACACCCACCCCACGACTACATTCCCTGGTGCCTAGAAGGTACAACGTGAATGTTTATTTTATTGAATTGAAAGACAACAAAAACACCTTTCTTAGAAACCTAATTACATCTTGCCTTACACTAGTTTGCTTTCAGTGCCTGTGCCGGGCTCACGTTGTAGCGGAGGAAGAAAGCCGGAGCTCATGGAGAGTAGCGAGCCATAGATCTCTAGGACGTTCCAGTAGTATAGCTGTGTTGTCAGCAGACCACGGTTACACGTCTGAGGGGCCCCAAAGTAAAGTTTGACTTGCAAAATCTATGGGTCAAGGGAAAGCGGCCTCGCTTCTCAACTGAAGAGGCACAGCCTCAAATCAGATTCAAACCTTGCCACCATCTCCTCAGCGGTTCCACTGTGACTCCAGCATACGTCACTCCTGGTGGCTGACTGTTATCTCTTCCAGGGGGAGGGACTTAGACTTCCCACATGTTGGGGCTGATACTATCCCAGAAATGAGCCCCTCCCCCCCCAGGGAGCTGATGTCCAGCTGCAAGATGTTTATCTACAACTCTGTTGAGCGACTGGGGTGCAGAACCAGATTGTTCTTGCCACTCTTTTTTTTTTTTAAAGATTTTATTTATTTGAGACAGAGAGAATGAGAGAGAGAGAGCGCGCACACAGGAGAGGGGGGAGGGTCAGAGGGAGAAGCAGACTCCCCGCTGAGCAGGGAGCCCGATGTGGGACTTGATCCCGGGACTCCAGGATCATGACCTGAGCCGAAGGCAGTCGCTTAACCAACTGAGCCACCCAGGCGCCCCTCTTGCCACTCTTTTGAGGACTCACACACTCTGCCTATAAAAGGGTAGAGGAGCAAGGTGGTGGGGCACAGCCTCACACTGTGCCTCGCCAATGTGGCCCCTAGACACCTCTCTGTGGCAAAGGAGAGAATGGGTGACCAGTCTTGCTGACCCTCTGCTGGTAAATTTCCCCAATAAAGCCTGTTTCTGCATGACATGGGATGGTTGTCATTCTCTCCAGTTCCCATCTTTAATTCCCTCTATAACCATATTAGATAAGTTTCATCAGCCCGTTCAGCAGGTGAGGAATCTGGAGCCCAACTAATTTAAGTAACTTGCTCAAGGATTCACAGTGAGTGAAGAAGCAAGGACTCAAGGCCAAGCTTGTCCGACACCAAAGCCTTGGTGCCTCATGAGCAGCTCCCCCTCCCTATGAGGATGAGAGATGATGTACTACTGGGGAAAAGGATCCTTCTCACAGCCCTTGCCAGGCCAGATGCACAGATTGTGCTGATCTCTCTGAACCTCCATTAAAAAGCAAGTAAAACACTGGTGGCCCAAAGTTATTATGATCATTTGGACAGCAAGGAAGTTCCCTTTCTTCTTAGCAGTTGCCTTTATCTGGACGATGACTTTTAGGAACATGGACAGAGAATCGCAGGAAGGAGGCAGCTCCATGAAAAGTATCCATTCTCTTCCTATTTCTCCATGAATACCTGGAAAGTGCTACGTGCAATTTCACTTTATGAAACTGAAGTCCGGGATAATCTCTAAATCATTCTCATGCATCATATGCTGCTTTTCAAAGGGAGAGAATATGCATTAAAAAGATTTGTTCAGTCTTAAGCCTGCCTCTGAGCATCCAAGATCAATGTAGAGGCTGATTAAGTTGTGCTCTATAGATTCCTGCAGTCAAGTTCATCAGGCGCCCATTTCTCTTCCTTTAATGATGCTGAACCCCAAGCTCTTCTCTGAAGTACTTTAATTTTCACTTGGTCACTGCGAGAAGACAGTGACTTAATGAACTGCAAATGGGAAAAGAAAGTTACATAAATCATCTTTGGAGCCTTTTCCGTGGTCTTACTACCACGGCTCTTCTTTCATCATTATGGTGCCTCCAGTGGCTTCTCTGGACTCAGCAGTGGAAATTAAATTATAAGCCACACTTTTGGCAATGTAGCATACCAATAAAATCATAAAATCATTAGGGCAAATAACAAAGATAAATTAATGTCAACACAGTACAATATCATTTTGCCCTGTGTTACAATAATGTTCTCCCAGCTGATTCTTGTCAGATCTTTCAGAAAACAGTTGTCTACTAAAACATATACATTTCAGAACCACTGTCTATCAATGCAGATTTTACGAATCTGAAATTAAAATTGAAAATTAAAGTGAAATATTAGTTAAAGATTAATCAAAAGTGCTAGACCTTTAGTAAATTCAGTGCTTTTTGCTTAATTCTGAATAGCCCAATCGGAAAGAGTATTTCAGTTTAACTAGAATTTTAATCAGCTGGCTAGAAGTTGAGAGAACAAGAGAGAGAAAGAGAAATACTCCTGAGGGTAAATGCTTAAAAACACGTCAAGGGCTGTTGAAAAATAAGCTCTTAATCTGCATGAAGGCTGAGAGGAGGAAGACAGGATGCACTGGTTTCTCTTGGCCTCTAGGGCCGCAGCGTTACTGAGATCCACCACTGAGAATGGTCAGCTAGATTTCCTTTCGAACAAGCCACTCCTGCTAATGCCCAAGGGAGAAACCTGGATACCCAAAGGACTTTACGGGCATCTCCCAACAGAAGCACGGCAGAGAGGGCAGAGGAATCAAACCTGTGTTTGACTGCAGATGGTCTAAGATTGGCAACCCTCCCTGCTAGACAAGTAGATTCCACTCACCCCAGAACCTCCCATGAGGCTGATGTTGCTCTCCCCCATCTCTCCCCAAATCTTTAATCTCAGAACTGAAAAGGTCCTCAGCCTCATCCAGCCTTACTTCCCTGCCTCAATCCAATGCGTGAATCATCTCTACAGGAGACCATTGCTACTTGATTACCTCTAGTGCCTGGAAACTCACTTCTCACCAATGTCACTCATTCCTCTGTTGCTTAGCTCATCCTTCATATTCTTCTTTCTGTTGTTCACAACTACTCTCCTGTGAGGCATCTGGTTCTCAGTCAGTTAAACATCCGACTCTTGGTGTTGGCTCAGGTCATGATCTCAGGGTCCTGGGATTGAGCCCCGCATCGGGCTCCGCATTCAGTGGGGAGTCTGCTTGAGATTCTCTCTCTCCCTCTGCACTCTCTAAATAAATAAATAAAATCTTAAAAAAAATAAAAAATAAACACACAAAACTTGAAAGGCTAGAGGCTGAATCCTTAAGGATACTTTGAGGCTCTGCACTGACCCAGGATCCACCTGCTTCTTGTCATTTGACAGCAATGGTCAAGGTTCTGAGTTGCAAATAATAACATTTGCTGTGGCTGGTTTAAATAAAAAACAATAATTTTACAAGGACATTAGGTGACTTGCAGACTCCGCAGAAGGACCAAAGAGCCAGGCTTTGGAACTGTAGAGATAATGACAGTGTCCATCCATGCCATGGGAACTGTTTTAGGGAAGACATCACTGTCCCAGCCATTGCCCCTGAGCCTCAGTGCTGGATGCTAGAAGCTCAGAAGAAGTAGAGGTCTCCATTGCAGTGACCACTGGCGTATTTAAGTGCCCCATACTTAACCACCTCCTCAGCTGCTCACTTCGGAAACCAAGTCTTACATGGGTGCAGCCAACTGGTAGAAACCCAGGCTCAGACCTGCACTCTAGCTGCAAGGGAGTCTGGGGATATGGGTTTTCTGGTCTCTGTTCTTGGGAAGGAAGGACATGTAATAAGAGAGAAACCAAAATATAGGGAGGGGGTATGGGGCAGCCCCACATCACAGATACCCACTAGAGGGAGACAGGCATGTGCCATCATCCCTTAGGCCAATGGCTAGCATTCTATTTCCTGGTTTTCTCCTCTCCACTGATGTGGAGTCAGCAGAGAGTTTGCATGCTGGCCTCCTTGCTGAAGCAGTGTTAGCTTTCTATGCCTGGAATACCTTGCAAGCCCAGGACGACACAAAAACCTTTTTATGAGGTGAATTCCTGAAGTTTTCAGGAGTTGCGGCTCATTGGCACCAGCTGGTCATAAACCTTTCATGAATAAGGATAACAGAAGCTACAAAGCAGAGAAGCAGAGAATTATAAAGCTGGAATACGTCTCAGAAATGAATTCTTAAAAAGCACAATACTCTTTCTAAATCAGGTGCATCTTAAAGAGAGAGAGAGAGAAAGAAGGCAGACAGGCATCCCCATTCTACTGTGCATGAATCTATCTCATTCTGAAGTTAAGGGACTGCTTTGAGACCCCAGATCGCGCCTGGCCCTCAGCCCCGTGTGTGTACTCTCTTGACTTATTTATGTCTACATAGACCCAGCGGGTCAGGGTCATTCCGGAACCTCCTAACAGAGTGTCACCCCACCTTCTGTTCTAGGAACAAACAATGGCTTGGAAATCAACATAGCCTGGACTCTGGTTCTATCCGAGTGAGGTCTTAAATAGGCAGTTGCCTCTCTAAACCAGAGCTTCCGGTTTTGTCAGTTTGGAGCGATGATTGTAACTGCCTCGCTGGGCCACTGTGAGAACTGAATTGCCAACCTGCTCATGAAGGCATTTCATGCAATGCCTGGCACATAGTAGGCACCTACCAGACACTAGTTCCCCCTCTCCTCCCCTTTCCCATAGTGGTTCTTCTGGGATTGCAGTGGTTTGCAATCACGTGTATCTCCGTGTGCCGCCTTTTCCTAAGTATTAGCACAAAGCCTTTAAATGTCGTTCCTTGCTGCCACCTTTATTTGCGTGGAGTTGTCTTTGCAAGATGTCACAGGAATGGTCCTCCGAACCCCCACAAACCCCCTCAGTACCTCACTGCTGTCTGCTGCCCAGCCCCTGACCCTCAGCTCTGCACCCGCGGTGCTTGAGTTTCATGGGCGCAGAAAGTGAGGCTCCAACACTCCCTGTCTATTACGAATGTTTACAAGTTGCCCAACTTGGTGAAGATCTCAAATGCTTTAAAAATTAAAGGAGGAAGCCACAGGGAGGCTGCTATGTGCTGTTCAGAAGATGCAGAACGCATCCGTGGGGGGCAGTCTTTGAATAACATGAATCTCTCCTGCCTACAACCTTCATTCCTGCAAAATCACTTCAACCCTCAAGCAGGACTCCGTGTTCCAGGAGAATCAGGAAGAGCCAAGAAAAGCTGGAGATCAGTTCTTAAAAGGGGGCTCGTGAGGCTGTGTGATCAGGACTCCATTGCCCTCCTTGGTCCTATAACATCAGGACTCTCGAGCGGGGGTTCTATAGTCTCCCATAGGCTTCCCGATGGCTCTGTGCACAACGCTCGTACCATGTTCTAAATCCACAGTTTTGCTCATTAAAAAGAATCGTGGGATTCCAGGTCCAGTAGAACAAGCACTGATGTGAAGGGGAAAGAAAACAGTAGTCACAGAGGCCCTAGTCTTGGGGAGGCACTGGGCGGGGCATCTAGACATACGTTCTCATGGTAAATTCTTAAAACAGCCCTTGGAGTAGGCATGACCACCCACCCACCCCTGTTTACAGGGACAAAATTAAATTTTGCATATTACAGTGAGGAAACTGGCTCAGGAGATTTACATAATTTGTCCAAGCAAATGTACATAGAAAGGGCCGAGGGTTTGAGGCCAGTACTCAATCTACTCTCCACTCTCTACCATGCGCGCTTTCAAGAAGAGCTAACCCTGTCATTCCCACAAGTAAAGAGCGGTTACTCTGAAGCAGAGATCAGAAGAGGAGTGAAAAATAAATATTTTCAGCTTTGCCAGACACATATGGCCCATCACATATTCTGTTTTATTTTTCTTTGTTTTTGTTTTACAAAAATACAACAAAAATACAAAAGAAAAATACAAAACCATTCTGAGCTTGCAAGGCCACGCAGACACGGGCTGGGGGCTGGGCCTGACTTAGAGGCCACAGTTTGCTAACGCAGGTGAGAACCAGACATCTTAATGAAATCAGGAAATAAAACTGCTTACCTACGATGTAATAAAAAAACAGCTAACATTTAGGTAGTCCTTACGGTGTGCCATGCACTCTTTGACACACTTCATATACGTTCACTCTCCATAAAAACTTTGCACTATTTATTATAATTCCCACACTACAAATGAAAAAAAGGAGACAAAAAAGGATCAGGCCCCTCAGTATCATGCAACCGGATGGTTTGCAGAACCCAAGTTTTAAATCATGACCAACAGCACACCTTTGGAAGATTTATTTTGTTTCAAAAAAGGTATTTAACAATGGAACAGCCCTTTTGAAAAGTTTGTGGATGAAAGATACTTTTGCTTTGAATGAATGCTTTTCTCCAAACTCTGATTCCTCTTGGAGAATCTTAGGTTAGTTTTATTATATATTTGTTTGAATATCCCTCCAAGTGGGATTCACTTGGAGGTACTCTAAATATATGGGGAAGGTCCCAAGATGCCTTATTGGACCATCCAAAGTCCTAGTAACTCATTCATTTAATAAAACATTTTTTTTAACTATGCACCCTATGTAGGGTGCTTAGAATGGGGACATAGATACATCAAGGTTCTCGACCTAATGGAATTTGTAATGAAATGAGGGAGATAAACATGCACATAGAGAGATGAAATGCAACTTAATAAGCGCTTTGGTAAAGCTCTGCCCAAAAGAGTAGGAAGAATGGGAAGGGAGCAACCAGCAGCCGGGGCCTGGGGAAGATGTCAAAGAGGAGAAGGCTGGAGGAAAAGGGATGTTCTGAGTTTAGAGGCCAAGGCCATGTGCATTCTGCAGCCACAGGCCACATTCCTAGCCCCAGCCACTCCACACTTACAGGGAGGCTGTGTTAGCTTGTACAGTACCAGCCACAGTAACAGGTGAAGCCCACAGGTGTAATGTACAGCAGAAATTTATTTGTTGCTCACTCAGAGTCCCAACGGCAATGATGGGAAGATGGATGGGCGGGGGGGGGGGGGCGGCTCATGTGTCCAGAGATGTAGCCTTGTGATGTCTGCCATCCTTAACTCATGGCTCCAGCTGCACCCCAGGTGTTGCTGTCCCATCAGCAAATGGGAAGAGAGAATGTGAAGGGGAGAATTGTATGGGGCAAGCTTGACAGTGGCACACGTCATTCCTGATTGCTGTTTGTGAGCCAGAACTCACATGGCCACAGCTCACTGGGAGGAAGGCTGAGAAGGGCAGTGGGCTGTGTGCACGGGAGGAAGTAGAACATGGCAAACAGCTAGCCAGCCTCTGCCCAGAACCCTGGAGCCACCGAGTGTCTGTGAAGCCCAGAGGATGTTATCTCTATGTGTAGACATGGAATTAATAGTGATCACCTGCCAGCAGGAGATCAGTAATCAATTTATAGCTAAACAATGATGCAATAATAAAAGAAATGCACAGGTGCTGTATATGCTGTTGGCTTTGCCAAAATAATATCCTTTAGCGCTCTGTTCTGGTGAGATTTTCTACCAAAATTGTTTCCGCAAGCAAGAAATCTGGAAGATGTGCCTACTATTGTATTCCATACTAAGACCAGCATCTTTTTCTTTTTCACGTTGTAATATCTCTGAAATAGTAATATGTTTTACAGTCAATGGCTTCTTACAATTACACTGTGTGTGTGTGTGTGTGTGTGTGTGTGTGTGTCTGTGTCTTCTCTCCTACTGGTATATAATATGCATAATAGCAAATTAAGTGCTCTAAAAAGTCTCACAGACAAAAAAGGAGGGGTGATGGTTATGGGGTCTGCTCAACCTGTGTCTCCCAAGGATATCAGAACATGAATATCTACCATTTACATTGACATGGATAGAACTGGAGGGGATTATGCTAAGTGAAATAAGTCAAGCAGAGAAAGACAATTATCATATGGTTTCACTCCTATGTGGAACATAAGGAATAGCTCAGAGGACCATAGGGGAGGGAGGGAAAACTGAATGGGAAGAAATCAGAGGGGGAGACAAACCATATGAGACTCTGGACTCCAGGAAACAAACTCTGAGGGTTGCAGAAGGGGAAGTGGGTGGGGGAATGGGGTAACTGGGTGATGAGTATTAAGGAGGGCACGTGATGTGATGAGCACTGGGTGTTATACGCAACTAGTGAACCATTGAACATTATATCAAAAACTAATAATGTACTATACGTTGGCTAATTGAATTTAAGTTAAAAAAAAAGAACATGAAATTTTTTTAAATGTCATTTACTAATACCCATTAGATTGAATATTCCATGCTACTCACCTTGCCAAAAATTGGTTTAAACCAAAAATGAGATCTTTGAGTTCAGAGCAAGGTGGCTTAGCTCTCTGCTGGATTGGAGAGCCTCATGAAGAAAGTGTAGGACCTTGAGTAGATGAATCAATGAGGGTCTCAGTAGGAAACAATAACACAAATCAGGATAAGTGGAGGAGGGTATGGAGGGACTGTGTGTATGGGTTTGGGGAGACAGTAGAGAAACTACAGGGAGAGTGCAGTGCCCAGCACTGGCTGTCACTGCCCTAAGACCTAAAGAGATGAATGAAGGAGATGGCCAGGTAGACAGGGCTGCCTCAAGAGGATAGGCAGGCAAATGGAATAAATACCCTGGCCTTTTCCTCCTTTCCTTGCTCCAGTCTCTGCCAGGGTCCCTCATTGGCCAAACCCAAATGGAAGCCAGAGAGCAAGGGAGCCAGTGATAAGCATAGGGCCAGTCTTCTAGAGCAGAGACAGATGGAAAGGGTGGAGGCAAGACCTAGCATTAAAGCACAGCGTCCCACACACACACATGGCTTTGAAGGACATGTGGAACATGGATTGAGAGTGATTCAATCCACCCAGGGAAAATATGATCACTGCCTAGACTCCTCATTGCTTTAGAGTGTATGGGGTCCTTTCATATCTTCTTCCATTTGCTGTCACAACAACTCCATGAGGAACACAGAGCAGGAGTAATTATCCATTTTTTATGCACAATGAAGCTGCCTTCCCCACATCTGAGCTTCAAAGGCCTGGTTGGGACTTGAAGGTGGAATTTTCTGGAATAACCTAGTGCTAATTCTACTATGTCAGTGACCTACTTCGCTGACAGTGTCCTGGAAGGGTCATCTCCATGAAAGGCTGTTATTATTAGTCACTGACTGCTATACTTTTCAGTAGTTGGTACCCTTTACTTCTTTTATAATTGTATAGCACTTTATGGTTTCCATCCACTATGTAGAGAAGTCATGGAAAATCCATGGAAATCTCTGGATTTGAGGAGCTGAGGCCATTTCTCCTGCGTAGATCCCATTCTTCTGTTCCTTCTTCATTGCTTCATTTTGCACAATGTAAAGATGCAATCCACACAATCAATTAAGAGAGTCACACATGTGTTGAATAAAAGAATAATAAAGAACTTGGCGAGATGAAGAAATAAAAGTGCTATAGGGCATTCTGGAAGGAAAGACTACTTCTAGCTTGTCAGAGAAGGCAACGTGAAAAGGTAGCTTTTCACCCAAACCCTGGAAAAGGGCAAGCATTAGGGTCAGCAAAAGTGGGAGAGAGATCCATGGGTAAGGCACTACTTCTATATGTAATGCTTATGGAATTAATAATAAAAACATAGGTAAAATACACAAAGTCCAATCCACCTACATGTTACATAAGAGATTTGGTGTCCTAAAAGCTAGGATTCTGGAGCCAGACTGCTTGGGGTTCAATTCTGGCTCTGACAGTCACTGGCTGTATAGCCTTGGGCAGATTACTTAGTCTCTCTGTGCTTCAGTTTCCTCATCCGTAATAGATAAAGAGATAATATTAGCACTTATCTCTTAGGGTTGTTAGGAGGGTTACATGAACTAATACACGTAAAGTGCCTGACACAGAGTACATTCTGGATTAACAATTACAGCGGACCCTCGAACAACACAGATTTGAACTGCATGGGTCCACTTACATGGATTTTTTTTTTCAAAATATACAGTAATACTGTAAACGTTTTTCTTTTCTTTATGATTTTCCTAATAGCATTTTCTTTTCTCTAGCTTAATTTATTGTAGGAACATGATACATAACACACAAAATACATGGTGACTGTTTATGTTATTGACAATGCTTCCGGTCAGCAGTAGGCTGGAGTCGTTAGGTTTGGGGAGAGTCAAAAGTTTATGTGGATTTTTGACTGTGTCTCTAACCGCCCCCCCATTGTTTAAGGGTCAACTGTAGAATTATATCTGGGGAAAAAAAGCATCACAACCTCATTAAACCTCACCTTTTGACTCAATCTTTATAATATCTCATTTCTGTACATACTCTCGCATCCTGTTCTTTCCTTCCACGTGTGGACACCCAGTCAACAGGCACTGCAGCCAGCTTCTGATTAAAGCTCAGGAAGCATTGCTTTTGGCATGCCTAATGATTTCCATTTTTATTCCAATTAGATTAGATTATAAGATTTATGCTTCCTCTCGCTAGATTCAGCTCTTTCATTTTTCTGTTTTCTACTCGTTCACCAAACAATACGGAAATTGTAACAAAACAGTCCAGTAATTGGACCATAGGGCAGTACAGACCGTGGTTCTGATGAACAGAGCTCAGAGTGGGGGATCAATGCCAATGCCATCCTGGGACATGGCCACTGGTTAGCAAAGTGAGGACGGCAGAGCATGTGCCATCCACGCCCCTGAGCATGGGAGATGTCACACCGTGGTACGTGACCATCCAATGTGGCTTAGTGAGATCTGCAGAACACACAAGAGTGCAAGTGGTTCAAGAGGCAATTATCCCAAAGTCTGGGAACATGTGAGCAGAGGCCTGGAGGGAAGAAACACCTGAGGAACAAGAGGTTCACCACATAACTGACTGGAGCACCGCAGGGGTCAGGGTAATATTTTAAATAAGGACCTATCACTGCTGGCTGAACCACATTGGAGCCCGAGGCAAAAGGAAGAATCAGTAATACCGATCCTTTCTTTCTTTATAATTTTGGAGTTCCGTGTATCATGGTTTTAGGGCATTAAAATTTTTGAATTTTTTTAAATAGTGCATTAAAATATTATTTATTTTAATTACTAAATTTTTTGGTACCCCCTTAAATTCTGCACTGAGATGAGTGCCTCACTTGCATCACCCTAATCCTGGCCCCATTAGAGCGTAGGGGGCATGAAGGAATATATTAAAAGAGATGTCTTTGAGATTAGCTGGCCTGGGACCCAGCTCTACCCTCATCTTTATCCTGAGTCTCTTATCTTGGGCCACTTATTTCCCTCTTAAATGCTTGGTTTCTTCCTCAGTAAAAGGATAATAAAACCTAATTCATGGGTTAATCATTCACCCACCAACAAATACTTGTTGAGCACCTATTATGTGCTTGAGGCATAGGGGATATAGCAGTTATCCAAACAGAACAAAAAGTCTCTGTTCTTATGACATTTTCATTTTTATTTAGGAGAGTAATGCTCAAAAAAAGTAAATACATTATCTCATGTAGTAGTGTTATGGAAAGTGCTTAGGACAGTCAAGCAAGGTGGGCTGACCGAGCATGATGGCAGCAGGGGTGGGGAGGAAGAGGTGGCCCTAGCTTAGGGAAGGGTTAGGGAGAAGAATAAAGGAGGTCATGATCTCCGGTGTGCGTGACAATGCCAGGCACATCTTAATGCCTTAGTAAGTGGTTTTTGTTTATCTTGGTTACATAGGGAGAGATAAGTTTGGAAAGGGAGGTTGGATCCATGGACATGGATGTACTGCCATTTTTGAAGCTGAAATGCCAGGATTCTGGATAATTCTACCCCTAGGAGCACAGATAGAGCATTGCAGTGTTAACAGCTATCTTCCATCATTTGGTTCGACTCTAGGAGCATGGAGGCCTCTGGCTCTGAGGCCTGGAAAATGCAATTATCTGAAAAAAGGTCCACCCCATTCTCCCTCTATCATGAGTACATTGGGCTTCATCCTATTCTTTATAGAGAGAGGACAGAGGAGAAAGACCATATGTGCTGAGGAAGTAAAAAGGATGAGCGGAACTGGAAATAGCCCCATAGTAACTGGTATTCCAAAGTGTGAATCTGGTTCATTTCCCAAGCAGCATCCAGCCATGGGCAGAAAACATCATGAAGCCATTGCCCCTGGCTGGAGCTGGAGGAACCATCCTGTGCTTGGGACTACATCCTTCTACAGGCTTCCTGTGGGTCGGCTGATTTGGCCTGGCCCACATGGCCCTCTGCCAGCGCTCTGGATGTGACTGTCCTAGCATTTCACCAACTCATTTCATGGTGTTTGGGATCCAGCAAAGCATCATGTAAAGAAAGAAGTGAAAGTTTTCTTTCCTTCATCTGGATGTTTTATGCCTGTTAAAGACTAAGGAAGGCAAAAACAAAAAAGGAAAACAAAAATAAAGAAAATAAAGAATTGCCCAGGTTGGAAAGAACAGAGCTTGAGAAAAGGCTTTAAAAATATGTTAGTTCATTAAACCTGCAGTGAATTATTCAAGAGAAAAGAAGGTGATGGGAAAAAAGTTGTATCTCCTCCTGAGATCACTGTAGAAGGATTCTAGACGTCATTCCCTCTAGAACCACTTAAAGTTCCCCAAAGGCATCATGGTCTTTGGGTCTTTACATACAGTATTTGGACCTTCCATGAAATACACTTCCCCCCCTTTTCTGTCTAGCTAATACCTTTTAATTCTTCAAATCTCAAAGCAAGTGGCACCTTCTTCTCTGCCCAACCAAGTCCTGTGAGATGCCCTTTCTCTGTGTTTCTGGTGCACCACCTTGTACATTCTGTCTATATTTATTGAATACCTACCATGTGCCAGGCATTGTTCTATATACTAGGAAGACATCAGTGAACCAAACAAACCATCAAGGATCTTCCATTCTATGGGATGGAGGACAATAAACACCTAAACAATTAACCATATGTGCAGCGCCATGAAGTCCTCTGAAGATAGATTAAGCAAGAAGGTAGTGATAACTGGAGAGTGTAGGTGCTATTGTAGATAGGATGGTCAAGAATGGAGGTTTTGCGGGCATCTGGGTGGCTCAGTTGGTTAAGTGTCTGCCTTCAGCTCAGGTCGTGATCCCAGAGTCCTGGGATCGAGCCTCGCGTCACGCTCCCTCTCCCCGCCCCCCACTCATGCTCTCTCTCTCAAATAAGTAAATAAAATCTTTAAAAAAAAAAAAGAATGGAAATTTTGGTTGAGAAATGGTCATATTCGTGATGTATTTTGAGGGTAGAGCTGACATGATTTGCTGGGAGATGGGCCATGGGATGTAAGAGAAATGGATAAGTCAAGGATGAGTCCAAGGTTTAGTAGATATTCACGATACACCGTTCTCTCTCCTTCCACCTGTTTCACTGAACTTGACCAATGGCATGGTGCTTGGGGATTCACCTGTCTCTATTTCATTTAGACTACAGACACCATGGACTCTGTCTTGCATGGCTTTGCATATCTGGCATCTAGAATATCCAGCATTTAGCATCCAGTGCCTACCGTGCAGTAAGTGCACAATAAATAACTTGAAGGGAGAATTGTAGACAGAATTAAGCATCCATAGGCCCTCTCCTCAGTAGTTTGACCTGGGAAAGATATCCTCAAGATTTCTGCTGATTTAGCTCAGCAGAAGGAGCCACAACTCAATTATTATCACCACCAGCTTGTGGTCAGTAAGAATAATGACTGATGTACAAATCGATGCAATGTATATTATCTAATTTAATATCCACACCAGCTGTATGAGGCGGTCTGGGTGATCAAGAAAAATTGAGAAAATTGAGACTCAAGAATCTTGAGCCAGCTGCCAAAGGTCACCGTGAACAGGTTTCAGAATGGGATTCAAACTTAGGTCCTCAGACTCTGAACTCCATGCTTTTCTCTCCTGTTATGGTGGCTCGGTGTTCAGTAGTCTTCATGTGCAGATGGACATTTTAAAACACGGCTCAGACTAAAGGAAATGAGTTTAAATTGCTGTGTCAGAGATTTCATTTAGATATGAGAAAGAATTTGCCCAGTAAATAGGACTATCTGATAGTCGGGGAAAACGTAATGGCTTCAAACTATGAGCTCAAAAGAGTACAAGGAACTTATGGGGAGGGTCCCCAGCTATATAAAGCAAAATCATTACTTTCAAGAAGTTTATAACCCATGGAGTCCTGCAACAAATATTTACTGAATGCCCACTGTGTGTCAGTCGGGGAGGCCCATTACCCATGTACAAGACAAGAGCACACTGAAGTGAGGAATGGTGTGGATGCAGACTGAGAACATCCTAAGTGCTCACAGTTGAAGGCAGTCTTACATGGGGGGTTCAGGTCCTGGAGTCAAACTTTTGGGGTTCAAATTCTGGGTCTGCCACTTACTAGCTGTGGGACTTGGGGAAAGTCATTTAACCTCTCTGAGTCTCATTTGTAAGACAGGAATGGTGGTAGTGACCATGTCATATGATCCTTAGAATGATTAAATGAGAAAATGCATAGGATGACCCAGCATAGAGTAAATCATCAAAGACAGAAAGAGAGAATGAGAGAGAGAGAGAGAGAGAAAGCACACACTTTAGGGAGGGAGTCGGATTTGAGCAGAACTCCAGGCTTTGGATCCGGATGCAAAAAGAGCAGGTAGGGAACTCTGCTGGACAGGCGTCTCAATCCAAGAAAAGAAGTTACAAAAAGGCACCAGGAGCCCCTTTGGTCTCCAGGCTCTGGCTCAGCTGAGGAGGAAGACCTCGCCTGAACTACTTCCTCCCAGAGGTAAACACAAACATGGTACTTTGAGGCCGTGGGAAACTGCCAGAAAGTTACTTTATTTTTAGGTTGCAAATTTGCTAAGTGACTTCAGATTGTGACTACATTTTGATTCCATGAGCTCATCAACAGTTTCTTAATGAGGCTAATTAGCCCCAAACAGCTCCTACCTCTGCAGGGTTCCACTGAGAGCTTGGTTTTTCGTAAACCAGGGAGCCTGTGACCTCCCATCAGTGGCTGAAAGGCCTAGTTTCTGGGCATCCACCTCATCAAAGCTTAATGCTTAAAGACTTTTAGTGCGGGTTTGTGGGTTTGCGGTGCCCTGGATCCCCGGAGCCACCAAGTGCTGAACCCCAGCTCTGTGGCCAGGAAGGAGGCGGCCACTGGGGGGGAGGGGGAAAGGGCCATGTACAGATGAAATCAGATGCTGAGAGCCAACTGTCTGCTGCCAAGAAACCCTCCCGCAGAAGATGGAACTCAGATTTAAGTTGTTTACAGGTGATTTCCTCACTACTCCTACTCACTGATATCAGAACAGGAAATAAATATGTATTTATTTATTTATTTTTTTTTCAAAGATTTTATTTTTTTTATTTATTCATGAGAGACAGACAGAGAGAGAGAGAGAGAGAGAGAGAGAAGCAGAGGGAGAAGCAGGCTCCCAAGGAGTAGGGAGCCCGATGCGGGACTCGATCCCAGGACTCCAGGATCATGACCTGAGCCGAAGGCAGACGCTCAACCATCTGAGCCACCCAGGCGGCCCCAATAAATATGTATTTAAACTCGCATTTAGTGAGTTTCGAGTAAGAGACCTCAATGCACAGGGATTTTCTAGCATGCAGTTTTTCTCAATCATAAAGCTGGGCAAATAGCCATGGCTACTAATGCCTTGTTTCTAGGCATCTTTTTTATGGACCTCGGGGTGATACATGACAGCCTCTTTCCTGCCTCTGAGTGGACCGTGCTAGTTAGGACTTGATATAGGATCCTTAGCAGCTAGAACAATGTAGTACGGCTAGCCCTTATGGAGTCTTACTCTATGCCAGGGACTTTATTAGGCGTGCTTTATCCACCTCATCTCATTCAGCATCTCTCAGCATCTACGAGGTAGTACTAGTCCCATCCCGGTTTGACAGGCAGGGAGACAAAGACTTTGCAGGAAGGGTAAGAAATGAGCCCATGGTCTCACCATCTGTCAGTGGCAGAGGCACCCTTCATGCCCAGATCTTTAAGCCAGAGCTGGTGGATTTCACAGTGCGTGCACACCTACCTCCAAAGGAGAGGGACGCGTCGATTATGACTTCCGTGCTTGAGGAACCATCGTCATGAAATCGAGCACCTGCCACGGGCCTCTCCTTCAAGATGCAGTCAAGTAATGAGAACACAGTCCCTGGAAGTCCAGGGCCAGAGTTGTAGCCTCAGCTCACACTTCCATGGTGGGGGGGGGGGGGGCGGGCAAAGCAAACTGCTTGCCCTTCTGGGACCCCTGTTTCCCCAAATGCTCAACTAAAAGCTGGCTTAGGATAAATCTATTAAACTTCCTTCCCACACTGGCATTGTATCACCCGACAATGTGCCAAAATAACAGAATCAGATAAGATATATTTAAATAAAAGGAAAAGAGCCAGATGCTAATTTTGGCAGCTGTCAGTGTTATGAGTCTTTCAAAGAAAAATACTTTTTTTTTCAATGCTGAGACTAAAAAAAGAAAAATCTACTCAACTAATTTTTTTTTCCTTTTTTATCTTTGAGTGCTAAATTATCCAGTGAGGAAGGATAAAGATTATAATAATTCTGTTATGACAGTTGAATAAACTGAGGCTCAGAGAGGGTAAATGACGGACTCGGGACCATACAGCATTCAACAGCAGAGGACAAACAAGAGTTGACTTTGGGTCATGTGAAAGGCCATTCCGGCTTACTTCAGAGGCCCTGCCACAGCTTTCGTCGTGCACAGAGGTCCTTTGACCGGACGCCAGAGGCAGCAAAAATGATGCAGGAAGCAGTGTGGAGCCGTGTCCGCTGTGGTGGCTGTGAAACCAAACCGAGTTAACACGCCTGCTCGGCCACCTACTGATTACACCATCTGGGGCAAATCCTGGAATCAGCCCCCCCAAATCTGCATCCTCATGGTGGCATTTTAAAGAAAGTGCATGATCATTGAGGGCACTGGTCTGTTACCTGGTAGCTTCCTTCACACAGACTCCCGTAGCCCATCATGACTCAGTTTCTTTACCTGTAAACTGGGTGTGATAATATCTTCACAGTTTAGGTAGAAAGAGTCATGCTGCTGGAAGCATATAGAACAAACTGCCCTTGGTACTCTACCCTGTGCGCGTCCTCCAGATATGAGGCTGTCTGTCCACCTGATTAAAGGCAACAACCCCGGGGAAACATCCATATATTGAACCAGTTCAAGCAAATGCCAAAGGGGCTGCCTTTTGGGGCTTGGAATCCTGTCTGTGCCCTTAGGTGGCAGGGCATGCTCTCTGTCGCCGGCTGTCCCAACCCCCACCTCATGGTTGGGTCTGAAGAGGGTAGCATCTCCCCAGGGTTTTTTTTTTTTAAAGATTTTATTTATTTGACAGAGAGAGACACAGTGAGAGAGGGAACACAAGCAGGGGGAGTGGGAGAGGGAGAAGCAGGCTTCCCGCATAGTGGGGAGCCCAATGCAGGGCTCCATCCCAGGACCCTGGGATCGTGACCTGAGCCGAAGGCAGACGCTTAATGACCGAGCCACCCAGGCGCCCCTCCCCAGGGTTTTTATCCACACGAAGGGGCTACAACTTTTCCCACCACCACCACCAAAATGAGAAAAGCAGGGCTTAGGGCTAGGGCAGAGGTGGGCATACTTATTCTTAAAGAGCTGGATAGTAAATATTTTAGGCTTATAGGGGCCCCTTGGTCTCTGCCTCAAGTCCTCACCTCTGCCGTGAGGGCGGCCGCAAAGGATCCATAAACAAACAGGTGGGCTTGTGTTCCAATAAAACGTTTTTTACAAAAACAGGTGGCTCATAGTTTGCTGACCCCTGGTTCAGGGAATAGCAGCCCCACTCGGCTATTCATAGTAACGCCTGCATCTGTCCCACACACCACACACACTTCCCCTTTACTCTTCCCAGCCACCATATGGACAATTAGGATTCTTCCCAAGAAGCTTGGAAGCCAGGCTTAGAGGCACTGGACAAACTTGGCAGGGTTAATCAATGAGGGTCAGGATGGGCTAAGGGCTATGACACACATCTCCCAAATCTCAGTGGTTCGACACAAGCAAGGTTTGTGCCTTGCTCACACTGTGCCCCAGTGTGGGTTTGTGGGGCCTCCCAGGGATGGCGTGGGGCTGACCTGGGAGGAAGGACTGTGATTCACACAGTCATTCATTCAGAGAGCCGTGGCTCCGAACCTTCTTGTCCCAGGAACACCCCCAGGAGTCTGGTGCAGCCTGGGAACCCTTCTTTGCAGAATACTTGTCAATGAATAAAATAGAATACATAGGATAATAAAGGAAACCAAATGTGAAATGGTTATCAAAATATTAAAATAAAAAGAGCAAATTATACTATAGTAATATGTGTGCTTCTTGATTAGTGCATTATTACACAAGAGCTAGAAGCCACTCTGATAACTACTATAATTACAAAGTAGCAGTGAGTGAAAATGACATTTTGAGATATTGGCTTAACAACTGCAATGTGATATGAGAAAAATCTCTGATTCCTACTGGAAAAGAAGTCACAGGTACGGTTAGACTACAATTTAAAAAATGAGAGATTCAGTGATTCAGCCTTTCAGTGAGAGATTCATGAAAGTAAAGAGGTCATGGCTCCCCCACCCCCCAAATTCCAGCATCTGTGAACCTCTTGGGGGATTCAAGGACCTAAGTTTCAGAAACCCTGTTCTGGTATCCAGGTGAGCCCCCAGAATCCTTCAGGAGGTGCCCAGCCCACAGGTGATAGAAGAGAGCGCAGATGGAAGGTCTCCTGGACAGATGGCCATGGGGCCCGGCCCAGCAGGGGATCACACCACCTCACCTGCGGCCCAGTCCCAGGTAGTGAGTCAAAGCCCTTGCCAACCTGCCCCCAGAGGTCTCCCTCACACTGGGGAAGCCAGGACGTGAACCCCGGCCTTCAGGCAAGCAGTCTGTGCTCTTTCCACTGCTCTACATGGCCTCAATAAGTTGGGGTACACCTGTAGTCCAGCTTTTCTCTACCTCAGCACTATTGACATTTGGGGCAGGATGATCCCTTGTTGTGGGGGGCTGCCCTGTGCACCCGGATGTTCAGCAGCATCCCTGGCCTCTCTCCGCTCATGCACCTCCTAGTGGTGACAGCCAGGAATGTCTCCAGACACTGCCAAATGTCCCCTGCAGAAAGAACGGGGTGGAGGGGATGGGGTAATTGCTCCTGGTTGTGAGCAACTATTTTAGTCTCTTAACCTAATCGTTGGTGTTCGGTATCTGGACTACTGTCTCAAATGTTCAGAACAACTGAGAAAGAAGAACAACCAACAAGACCCCAGAATTTATATCTACACTATACAATCTTTTTAGACTTGAAAGGCTGGGACACAGAAACCTCAATACACTTTTTCCCAATCTCCCACCCCTGTACTCATGGCTAGAAGTTTAAGGAGGAATGCAGCCCGACATGGGAGAAGTCTGGGCCAGCCTCACAGTGATGTAAAGTTAGCTCAGTACCCGGACTCAGCATTTTGTTGGCAACAATGACTTTCACTTGTGAAAGCAGACAGGAAACTGAACCATAGAGGTAGTTGAACTTATTATGAACAGAGGGCTGTAATTAATTTCTGCTAATGACCACATCAGCTGCATATGGACTCACGGCCATACAATCTTGATTAAATTGTTTAGTCCAGACAATACCAAAGGTCAGTTCTACAGAACAGGAGCTCCACAGGAACTCAGTTTCACAAAATACTGATAACTGTCAGAGAGTGAGGGGATCATTTGTGGTTAGGTAAGTTTATGCACCCATAGTTTAAACAAAATTCAGCAGGTTTCCTTACTGCAGGACTTATCAGGGCCTTTAATGCGCTGTGAACTTTTAAATTTCTAAGCAGGGAACATAGCATGCAGTTATTTCCCACTCAGCCCTTTTCCCCCAGGTATTCCCAGGGATTCATATGCTCCTGAAATATACTTAAAAAATGCTGCTGGAGTCTCTCTAGGCCTCAGTTTCTTCACCTTCACATTGGGACAGTACCATCTGCCTCTCCACTGGCCTTACAGTGGGACTGGAAGAAGAGATGAGAAAATGCTTGAGAAAGTGCTTTGTAAACTCTGAACAGTTATAAAAGTTTAAGAGGGCATTATTAATGCATACTTATTAATAATTTACTACTAATAAAATCTTCCCTGCCTCACTTGGATGTTGCGTTGATGAATGTGGTAATTGAAGTTAACAGAGGCCCCGAGAGGTTAAGGTCTTGCCCAAGGTCACGAGGCTAGAAGTGGAGTCACAGTGCAGATTAATTAAGATGACAAATACGGAAGCGCTCGGAGCTGGGGAAAGCACCCTCCGCAATGGCAGAAGTGTTCAGATGTGTTCGTAGTGGGGATGGTTATCGGTTTCCTCGGTGGCCGTCATGTTCATAGTGGGGATGGTTATTGGTTTGACCATCGTGGGGAAGCAAGGCAGGAGGAAATCAGACCGTGGCAGAAGCCACCCAGCTGTTTGGAAACAATGAGGAAAGGGTGCTAGACTGAGTGGGAACGAGGCTTGGGACCTTCCGCAAGCTGCTTGACGTTCCTGAGCCTCGGTTCTCCGACCTACAAAGTGGGAGTTTTTAGACAACGCCTGACTCCCAGAGTGGGTGGACGAATCAGACTATTCCATGGGCTGTGACGGTTGGTTTATAGCTGGACTATCGTGTGGGAGCAGAGGCCATTCAGAGGAGAAAGCTTTCACGCTCGCCATGAGATCGCACACGGCTTTATGGAGAGTCCCCTGAGGCTACGACCCTGTGAGGGGCAGGTGCTGTGCAGAGGGCAGCGCAGAGGGCAGCAGAAGCAGGGATCAGAATGCAGACCTCCGAGCGAAGCCTGCAAATGGCCATGTTGTCGCAGCAACCCTGACCCTAAGGGTACAGAGCTGCTGGGGTTCTGACAAAGGCACCTGGAAGGATCTGGAAGACCTCGATCTAGAAGGGCTCCATGCAGGAAGTGGCATTTGTACTGAGACCCCCTCCCATGGTGATCTAATGGCCCAGGAGCACCCCAGCATGGATGCAGTGCTTGATGCTTTTGAAGTATTTTACAAGCATTAGTCACCTGGACCATTAAGGTGCAGGATACCATCACTGGAGGAAGCCCCTTCCTTCAGACTATAGTGCCCTTGTTCCCCATCCAGTGCCGTGATTTTTAACGTTATTTATGATTCCCCTTTTCGTCTTTTTCTATCCGCCTTATGCTTTTCTGTTACCTGATTTAGTCTAAGTGAAATTTTAATGTCGATTGAAACATTTTTTAAAAAGTAAACACACTTTATGCGTCTTTACTTCTAAACCATCCCTCGTAGTAAATTTATGACACAGCTTGTCTTGTTCTCTTAATTGATAATGGTGAAATGGCTAAGCAGGGTCACCTCATCCAGACGGCTCTCAAGGCAAGGGCCAGAAATCAGCCGGGAGCGGGCCGGACCCAGGTCAGTGTTCGGGGAATTGGGAATGTCCTGGTACTAAAGACAGGCCTCCTAGGACAGAAGAAACCCCAAGGCTTTGTACTTTACATACAAGAGGACAGAGGAAAACTCAGATCATTAATTCCCTTCCCTGTCAATTCTCTTATCACCTAAATAGTCCTTGAATTCATCCACTGATCTGCCCTGTTCTTGGTGCCTGGGGGCAAGGCCTCAGCACCTGTAGATTAGAGTGAGGGTGGTGTACTGGTTTACCAACCAGCTGGAGGAAGGAGATCAGGAGAAGCTCTAATTTGTAGTGTTTGACAATTTCCATGGTATAAATACTCTCACTGTGGCAGATGTCAAGCTCACAACATGACATCACTAAACACGGGTTTGGGAGGAGAGCACGGTAGTGCATGGTTTTCTACTGTTCCCACCCTGCAGATAAAATAGATCTGCATAGCCCCAGAGGACAGAGGATAGTGAAACATAATAGAAGAATTAAGAAGTAATGAGTTTCGAGGATGCATTACTACTGTCTCAATATAATAAACTTAATTTAATTGGAAGTTTATATAATTTAATTATTAATAGTGATGTGTTTAACCACCGGTTTGCAAAACTCCTGGAAACCTAACAGTGGGCTTTCCAGCCAAGACCACCAGGAACACGTCTGCTGCTGAACAAATCTATTGCTCCTTCCAGGGAGGGAGCATGCATGGAATGGGGTATCATGAGGCATCTCAGTAAGAGGTGCCAGGAGGTACTTGTAGGAGCGAGATGTGCATTCAGTGCTTTGGAGGAGGGTTCGAGGAAGCAGGGCTTGGCCCGGGGGACTGTTGTCCAGGAAACGGGGATAATTCTAAGATGAGGTATTTTGGTAAATCTTACCCATAAAGCTGGAAGCACGAAGCACTGTAAGAACTGTAATGGGTGCAGAAGCTGCAGTCACTCACACTAGCCATGATGGGGGAGTGTCTGGTCATTTTTGCAGTTGGGACCGTGTGCCTGGTGTCTGTATCCAGACACCATTGTGGAGTGATCTTGTTTTTGACTGGCCGCAGCAGAGTCGCAGAGTGGCCTTGTCTGCTGTGGTCTGTGAAAGGGTTTCTGTTCATCAGGAGAACACCAAGGCCTGGCTGATAACGCCAGGCCAGGCCCTGGGGATCAGGGGTTCTCTCCCCAAGGCTTGTGTCACCCGAATGTCTTTCCGTATGGCCAGACTTCCTAAGACATAGATCCGATCGTGCCATGTCCCAGTTGCAACCCTCCAATTGATCTCCCTTGTCCTCCGAATAAATGGAAGCTTCCAGGTCATGCTGGAGCTTGGCCCCTGCCTCATGTTGAGCCTCACCTTTAGGCACGCCCTGCTTCATGCTTTCCAGCTCTTCCCGCACCACTGTTCTCCACCACATCTCGCCCGGGCTGTCCCCATGCTCTGCAACGTCTTTCCTCTGTTCCCTCAGCCCTCTCTCTCCTACCCTGACTCTGGAAAGAACCTGCTTATCCCTCAAGACCCATCTCAACTGCCACCGCCGGCGGGAAGCCTTCCCTGACATCGGCCCCCCCTACTTCTGTCCTGGCTAGGGACCTGCTTGGTGCTCCTATAAAACCAATTAATTCACTCAACAAATATTTAATGAAGGTTTTCTTTTCCAGGCTCTGCTTCAGGCTCTAAGAATTAAGCTAAGAATAAGACACACATGGTCCCTTTTCTCTTGGATTTTCCATTCTAATGGAAGGAAATAAGCAGTGATTTCTTTTTAAAGGCTACAAACCAAGAAACATAATCACTACTGATAAATGGTCTGTATAGATTTAAGATTAGATCCTATGGAAAATGAGTGGATGGCCATTTCAAATTGGGCCTTTCTGCAGAGGTGGCAATCAGAGGCCAAAATCTGAATGACAAGACAGCCCGTCCCATAGTCTAGCCTCACTATCTACTTATGGGCCATTTTCCTTACAAGACTATCAGATCATGGGATCCTTCTCACCCCCTGACTTTTTGAGCTACGGGATTATCTTCCCTGTCACCTCCCCGTATCCACATCTTACCCCCTGAGGCCCAGGGAGGTCAGCCTGGTCCCCTCAGCCTTTACCAGTTCCTTGGTGCCAGACCTGCAGAATCTGTACCCACAGTCAATGGTCTGCAGCACCAGGATATTGTCACAGGGAAGTGACAGAAAGCCTGGCCCCAGCACTGTCTTTTGGGGAGGCGGGGCACTGGACAAGTCATTTAACTTTTCTGAATGTTTTTCACATCTGCTCAGTGGGGAGCTCTCTTGAGCTAAAAGGCTATACTTTTTTCGTTAGGTATAATTTGCATACATACAACTGTAAGGACTGTATCTTATTTATCTTTGTAACCCCACCATGGAACACAGTGCCTGGCTCACAATAAGTGGTTAGAAATGCTTGTGGAATAAACGAATGGGATCATACCCACCGTCAGCAATGAATGTGTTGAAGATAACTTGGTTTTTAAAATATATATATTATTTATTTATTTTAGAGAGAGAACATGAGCAGGAGGAGGGGCAGAGGGAGAGGGAGAGAGAGAGAAGCAGACTCCCCGCTGAGGGGGAAGCCTGACCTGGGGCTTGATCTCATGACCCGGAGATCATGACCTGAGCCAAAAACAAGAGTCAGACACTCAACTGAGCCACCCAGGAGCCCCATCAAGATAACTTATTTTAACTATCTAATAGGAAATAGGTCGAAATAAACTTAGTTTTCATGATTCCATTAGCCTCTGTTTTTTCCCCTGTTGCTTTTGTCACTCTCATTTGCCCTGCCACATTTTTATTTTATCCCATATGTTGCTATGAGAAGCCTCAAACACAAAGTTAGGGCTTAATAAGCCTCAATTTACTGGCTTAAAAATATAATGTTGTTACTATAAACTTGCCTCTCAGAACTGCTTTCGCTGAATACCAAAGATTTTAGACTGCTGTGTTTTCATTTTCATTAGTCTGTAAGTATTTTTTTTTTAATTTCCTCTTTGATTCCTTCACTGACTCATTGGTTGTTTAGCAGCATGTTGATTAGCCTCCATGTGTTTGTGTTTTTTCCAGTTTTTTTTCCTTGTAATTGATTTTTATTTCCATATTGTTGTGGACCAAAAGGATGCTTGATATTATTTCAGTCTTCTTAAATTTATTGAAGCTTGGGTTAGCCTGGTGATGGGTATTAAAGAGGGCACGTTCTGCGTGGAGCACTGGGTGTTATGCACAAACAATGAATCATGGAACACTACATCCAAAACTAATGATGTAATGTATGGTGATTAACATAACAATAAAAAAATGAAAAAAAATTTATTGAAGCTTGTTTTGTGGCCTAACATGTGCTCTGTCCTGGAGAATGTGGGTTGGAATGTAAATTGGTGCAACCACTGTGGAAAACAGTATGGAGGTTCCTCAAAAACAATTAATAATAGAAATACCATATGATCCAGTAATTCCCCTGCTGGGTATTTACCCAAAGAAAATGAAAACACTAATTTGAAAAGATATATGCCCCCTGTGTTTATTGCAGCATTATTTATAATAGCTAGGATATGGAAGCAGTTTAAGTGTCCATCAGTAGATGAATGAACAAAGAAGATATGTAAGCATGTAGACACACACACACACTCACACACACACACACACACACACACACACACTGAAATATTACTCGGCCTTGAAAAAGAATGAGATCTTGCCATTTGCAGCCTACAGGGTATCCTGCTAAGTGAAACAAGTCAGAGAAAGATACCATATGATTTCACTTATATGTGGAGTCTAAAAAAGAAAATAACAGACTCAGAATCATAAATTGAGAGAACAAACTGGTGTTTGCCAAAGGAGCCAGGGTCAGAGGGGTCAGCAAAATAGGTGAAGGGGACTAAGAGGTACAAACTTCCAGTCATAAAATAAATCAGTCATGGGGATGAAAAGTACAGCGTGGAGAGAGGGTCAGTAATCTTATAATAATGTTGTATGGTGACAGGTGGTAACTCTGCTTATGGTGAGCATAGCTGAATGTGTAGAATTGTCAAATCACCATGCTCTACACCTGAAACTAATATACCAATGTATGTTTCAAATAAAAAAAAAATACTTCAATTAAAAAAAAGTACCTCAAAGCAAAAAAGAATACAATGAGGCACTCAATAGCTCCGAAAAATGGACATTTAGAAAGTACACCTCAAAGACTTTAAAAATTAATTTGTTTTGTCCTCAAAGCTACCATTTATTAACTATAAATGTAGTGCATGCTCAGTAAAGAAAATTTGAAAAATACAGAAAAGGAGAAAGAAGAGCAAAATACTCTAGTTTTCTTATCTAAATATAATCACTGTTGACATTTCTGTATATATATATATATATACTGTTTATATATATGTTTTATTATATATATTTTTAAATATGTGTAACTTTGTTTAGTTGAGACCCACTATATGTACAGTTTTACTTGTTTTTTCCCTTAACCTCCCACAGGCACTCTTCAGTCTACTGTCTGATTTCAGTGCCCGTTTTGAATTCCATCTAGCAGATGGCCCATAGTTCACATAGGCATTCTTCAGCTACAGTTAATGTTCGTGCTGATAAAGATTCTTCCTCAAAAGCAAGGCAAACAAAAAATTTAAAAGACAGACATGCAGGTGTAAATATGAAATTGCCCCCACAACTCTCTGCTGGCAAAGCAAACTATACATAGTACTTAAAAGAAACCCCTTCGATCCAAACTCCAGGGGCTCTGTTGGTATAGGTTGAAAAGTCGGAGAAAGATTTCAGAAGTTAATTGAGAAATAACAAGCAAGTTGAGTAAATTGCCTCATCTAAACCCATTAGATAAGCATTCACTGCAATACAAAATCTTGATGACTGTAATTAACACATTTATAAACTCTCTCAGAAACTTAAAACGTTCTCTCTGTTGGCTGAAGGCTTGAAACCCTCCTTCGAGTGGAGCTGTGGCTGGGCAGGCACATTCCCTGGGCTGTGGGGTTGACCAGCAAATTCCCCGAGCAAAACCCTTAATACTCCGAGCACTGGCTTTACCTCCCAGAGCTGTGGTGAGCAGCGGGAGAGGACAAGGAGGAACTTTGCTCTTTTTCATTCATTACGTATACTGAGATATAACTGGTATTTGGAAACATGCACAGATCTTAAGAGGACAGTTTGGGGAATTATACATGTCTACACCTGTATTGCCTCCACTCAGACCAAGACACAGAACATTTCTAGCACCCTGGATATGTCCCTCAGGACCCCTCCCAGATCACAGCCCACCGGTGTAGGAACTCTTGTTGGGACTTTGCCTATTCTTGAACTTCATGAACGTGAAATCACATGGTATAGACTCTTTTTCTGGTCTGACTTCTTTTGCTGGTCACTGTATCTGTTACTCTTAGACCACCTTGTTTTGTGAAGCAGTAGCTCATTCTTTTTCATTGCGGTATAGTATTCCATTGTGTGCCTATACACATACTACCATTGATGGATAATTTTATTATTTATACTTTGGGGCTATTATGATTAAAGGTATTATGGACATTTTTTGTATGTTTTTTGGTGAACAACAGATACAAGCTCTGAGGTTTTTCACAAATAGTAGTGAGAGCAGAGAACCAAGAGCTGGGTTCTTTTTGGAGCTCTGCCATTTCCTAATTGTATGATTTTATGCAAATCATTTTACATCTCTGGTTCTGAATTCCTTCAATATAAAATGTCTGAGGACTTCTCACTCCAAGAGTCTATGGCTTTCTGACTAAATACCTATGTAATGAAGGAAGAACATTTCAGTTCTCTGAGCCTCGGTTTCCTCATCTGTGAAATAAAGCTATTGAACCAAATGCTCCCCAAGGTCCCTTCCAGGTATAAATTCCATGTTTCAGAAGAGTCCAACATGGTCTGCACCCCAGAGACAATTACTGTTTTCCTCAGGGAAATGCCCAGTGTCCCGGATGTGTAGGTTCTTTCCACTATCCAGCAAAGGGACTTGGCAGGCAGAAGACTCAGGTTGGAATCTCAGCTGATCCCTTAGACAAGTACCTCAATGTGCCTTGGTTTCCTCATCTGTAAAATGGGGTAATGAGGTTTGATTCATCCACCTCAAGCCTGCTGTATGATTTCCTGACCCTCAGCTTCCTCCAGCAAGACCACAGCCCCGCGCCCACCAACACCCAACACAGTGCCTGCTTCCTGGGAGGTGCTCATCAACTGTTTCCTGAATGAAAGCAAGTGCTCTGAGAACTATACATTGTTGCAAGAATGTTCTTTTTCATTATCACTCCACATTCTCTTCCATCTGCTGATGGAATCACATCTCAAGTTAGATTCATTTATGCAACATGAAATTATACATCGCCTATCTCGTGCACTAAATCATGCTACTTGCTGAGGGGATTCAAACACAAGGCAGGGGCACAGCCCTTGAAGAGATGCATCGTTCAATTCGACAAATATTTATCTCCTGAACACCTGTTAACAGCACCAGGCGCAGTGCCAAGTGCTAAGAATAGAAGGATAAATAACACATAATTCTTCCCTCTTTCTCATTTTTGTTTGTTATATTTTCCATTAATTCATTGATTTGGTGAGATTTTCTTCCCCCATGAGACCCACCAAAGGCATTCAGAGCCTATCGGGAAGACAGACAAGTAAACAGATTATTAACAATCCCTTGTAATTGGTTTTTAATGGAAGTGTGACTGGAGCTCTGTGGGAGAAAAGCGGGGACACAGAGAAAACCTCCCAAGGCTGGGCCACATTTAATCAAATCTTCCAGGAGGAGCAGAAGTTGGCCATATGGAGGTAGCCCCTTGATGGCCTCCCTGCTTCTCCCTTTTGCCCCTCTCTGATCTAGTCTCTACAGAGCTGCCAGGAACCTTGCTTAAAGAAAAACCATGGCCTGCCCTGCTCCTACATAAAATCCTCGGTGATCTCCCGTGGCTCTCAGAGGAAACCCCACCTCCTTGCCCTGTCTCAAAGCCCTGCCTCGAAGCCCTGCATGTTCCGTATCCTGCCTCCTGCTCTGCTCTCACCCTTGCTCATTATGTTCAGTGGCCTCCTTTCTGCTCCCGAGCTATGCCAAGGTCTCTCCCTCCTCCGAGCCTTTGCCTTTGCTGTTCCTCCTGCCAGGAGTGCCCTTCTCCACACACCTGGCTGGTTGATTCTCATCCTTCAGATCCAGCTTAGCCACTCCCTCTCCTCCTCACTCAGTGTTGGCCTTCCTCAATCCAGGCTGCACATTAAAAGTACCCGGCAAACATCTGGAAAAGGCAAGTCTATAGAAAGTAGATCAGGGGCCGCCGGGGGCTGGGGAAGGGCATGCGCAGTTACCACAAATGGGCGGGAGGGATCTTTTGGAGTGTTGGGAATGTCCTAAAACTGAACTATGGGGATAGCTGTACAACTGCCTCTTACTAAAAATCATCGAACCATGTACTTATAGTGGTGAATTTATGGTTTGTAAATTATACTGCAATGAAGCTATTTAATAAAGTTTTTAAATAAAGTGGGTTTTTTTTTTTACTATAGTTGATATACAATGTTACATTAGTTTCAGGAGTGCAACATAGTGGTTTGACAAGTTTATACATTCTGATAAGGTTTTCTTTTTTTTTAAAGATTTTATTTATTTATTTGAGAAAAAGAGAATGAGAGACAGCACGAGAGGGAAGAGTGTCAGAGGGAGAAGCCGACTCCCTGCTCAGCAGGGAACCTGATGTGGGACTCGATCCCGGGACTCCAGGATCATGACCTGAGCTGAAAGCAGTTGCTTAACCAACTGAGCCACCAGGTGCCCTCTGATAAGGTTTTCAATAACATTTTAAGAAATGACTTGAGGAGGTTTTAAAGAATACTGGTAGTTGGATACTTGGACCCCACTCCCAGAATTTCTGACTTAATTGATCCGGGGATGGAGCCGAAGCACCTATAACTATTTCAAGCTCTCCAGGCAATTTAGATGTGCAGCCCTAACTGAGAACCACTGCTCCATCTTCTCATCCTGCTTGTTGCCTCCACAGTATGGTAATTATCTTATTTACTCCATCATTTACTTGGTTACGGTCCTGATCACACGTCATAAAAGCTCCCTTGGGGCGCCTGGGCGGCTCAGTCGGTTAAGCATCTGCCTTCAGCTCAGGTCATGGTCCCAGGGTCCTGGGATCAAGCCCCGCATCGGACTCCCTGCTCAGCGGGGAGCCTGCCTCTCCCTCTCCCTCTGCCCCTCACCTGACTTGTGATTGCGCTCTCTCTCTCTCAAATAAATAAATAAAATCTTTAAAAAAATAAAGATAAATAAATAAATAAATAAATAAATAAATAAATAAAAGCTCCCTCATGGGAGAGACATTTACCGGATCACCTAAGAACATCCAGCAACTAGCACACACTAGCTGTGTAATATGTTTATTAAGTAAATGGATAGGGAAGTGGGAGAGAGAGGGAATGCCCTCATTAAGGCACAGAAACATGAAGGAACATCATATGTTAACACAGCATGTTTGCTGAAGCTCTGCCCAGCATGGCAAACAGGCATCTGTGAAAATCATTCATGGGGCTGAAAGAGACCCCTGAGACCAGGGGTCCAGCAAGATTGTCATCTAACCCCGCAAAGCAAGGGAGAAAGACCCCAGACACAGGAATTAGAGGTATTCAGTACAGGAGCCCAGAAATATGGAATGGAGAATTCAGGGAACATACAGTTCTTCCCCTTCCTAACTGTGCACCCTGAGAGTGAAAAAGTTTGCCACGAAAGAGTTGAAGACCTTGTATCATCGTCTCAAAAAAACATCCGCCCTCTTGTGTTCACTGCAGCATTACTCACAATAGCCAAGACCGGGAAACAAGCTAAGTAAGACAGATGAATGGATAAAGAAAATGTGGATAAGGAAAATGTGGAATATATATATATATATATACTGTGGAAATGTGGAATATATATATATAATCGAATATGACTCGTCCATTTAAAAAAAAGGAATTCCTGCCATCTGCAACACGATGGACGAGCCCTGAGGGCATTATGCTAAGTGAAATAAGTCAGAGAAAGACAAGTACTGTATGATCTCACTTTATATGTGGAATCTAAAAAAACGAAAAACAATCATAGAAAACAGAGAACAGATTGACAATTGTGAGGGGCAGGAGTGAGGGGTGGGGAAAGGGGTGAAGGTGGTCAGAGTGTCCAAATTTATAAGATGAAAAAGTTCTGGTGATATAATGTATAGTGTAATGACTATAGTTCATGATATGGTGCTATATATTTGAAAGTTGTTAAGAGAGTAGATCTTTAGTTTCACCACAAAAGAATAATTTGTTACTCTGACAGGTGTTGGATGTGTTACCTAACCTGATTGTGGTGATCAGTTTGCAATATATACATATATGAAATCACTACACTGTACACCTTCAACTTACACCATGTTAGAGGTCAATTATATCTCAAAGCTAGGGGAAAAAAAGACTTTATGGCAAAATTTAAAGCCCTTTCACCCCTAAGCCTATGCAAGCCTTATTCATGTTTTTGCATTCACTAAGATAGAACATCAGACAGATTACTAAATAATAAAGTATGAAATATAAATGATGCTGCATACATATTTAATTAGTAAAAATGGGCTAGGAAGTTTTCAGGCTCGCCTTCCCCCATTTTCAATTAGATGTGTATAACTTCATTTTGCATTGTTGCAGATAATTTTCTCCTGGGAAAGCAAATTTATTTTTTTCTCTTTGGTGCTCCATCCAAGTTGGAAGAGTGAAGATGGGAACTAGGGTCATGTCTGGGTGAAGACTGTGGGGAGAAGGGCCATGAGGGGAGAAGCAGAGGCTTATTTCAATAAGGAGAAACCGGATGTCCAACCTGAGGTCGAAAGTTGACCATGAAAGGGCTGTAAGGCCAGGTTTCAAAGGAGAGGACCCAGTGGACAGAAATGGGGGTCTGGGGCTAGAAGATCTTGGGGAAACTGTATAGGACGATCAGGATGGGGTAGTACTTGCCCAGGGCTCAGCAAGACAGCAGCTGAGCTGCCTAGCTTTCTTGCAAATGTGCTTCCCACTGGGCACTCCTCATACCAATTCCCTGCCTTAAAGAGTTCTTTGTGGGAGTTCATGCGACTACAGACCACTGGGGCTGAAAATTCAGAAACAGGAATACAAAAAAGTTGCCAACAACAAATTGATCAATTGAACAGAGTTAATGAATACAGTTCAGTTATTTTTCAAGGATATCTGTGACCAATAGTGATTTTAACTTTTGGTGTAGTTGATAGTCAAGCAGTCATCTGCGTGAAGAGTTCTATGGCATAACCGTTGTTTTGGTAAGTTTCAGCAACTCCTAGTTAGTGACATCAAAAAAGACAGTCGTTAGATTTTCTCTGCCTGGAGAGTTTGCATGAAGATGATCACAAAGTTATTTAAGATCATAAATATGTAAGCTATGAAGAGGTTTCCCAGTAAAGCCCTTTGTTACTAAACATAGTTATCTGATTTCTCAGAAAAGGTCACACACTGAGCCTGGGACTCCTAATGAAATTGCAATGCAGATTTTGAGTGTGTCAGTAACTAAGAATCTGCAACTTAAACCCACGTGAGGCCAAGTTAAAGGCCAAGAAGAGGTCAGTGAGAGCTGCAAAGATTTTGATTATTCCTGAAAAGTTTTTCGCAAATGATGCAAATGTAACAGCTGTCAATAGAAGATTAACTTTGCCTAAATAAAGCCCAAGAAAAATATTAGCATGAGCCCATAGTTGGTTAAGAAAGAAACTGACCAAATTTTTGTGTTTTATGTAGCCAAGCTTTATGGATATGTGGTACCCCACCAATTTTTCGAAGGGAGTAAAAACATACTCTCTTTGAAGATGGGTAAATTATATGCCAAATCCATTCAGGTGTGATCATGTCATGGTCTTGACGAGAGTAAACAGGTTGGCAAGGGTCGAGTCTGCTAGTCGGAAAGGGCTTGAACTCTTCTGGGAGCTAGGGAGTCCTTACCTGTTAATTGGACTGTACAAATACTTTATCTCTTAATTAGATTGTGGATTACCAAACAAGCCACATACTCACTCCTAATGCTGGAAGGGTACCTCCCAGAGCCAAGACAAAGAATGCAGCTAGGAATGCAGTTTGTGACTCCTTGAGGCACCCCCAGAGCAAGGTGGCCAATGCCTTTGACCAACTTCATTTCCTCCACCTCCTGCCAACTTCCCATTGCTCCATATTCTGAAGCATGTGAAAGAAACTGGTGTATTGTCCAAGTACCTCAAGCATTTTCGATTTTAATGCTTCTGTCTTCTCATGACCTCCATTACTGCTCCCAGAAAGGTCCTTACCTGACCCAAATCAAGAAATGAACCAGCAGTTCTGGTCACTTCCAAACTTCAGTTCAGAATTTATGAAAGGAACAAGAGAGAAATATCAGAAGCAGAAATGTGGGCAGGGATAGGTCACAAATTAAGAATGACTAGCAGATGCTATCATCTGTGAGTTTAGGTTCTCGTTCCCTTTTTTTCCCTCCAGATCCATTTCTAAAAATTGATATTTTTGAATGGGCTTAACATTAGGGGAGATATGTGCAGAAAGCATAAAGATTGTTTTTAAAAATCATCGTAGATAACACTCATTTAGCATTTAGCATGTGCCGGGCAACATTCTAAACATCTTATAAGAACCGACTCATTTATTCCTCATGAAAATTCTGTGAGATAGGTACCGTAGAATAGAAAGAAACTGGGGCACAGAGACGTTCAGTAACTTGGTCGAGATCATACAGCCTACCATAGGATTCATGTACAATACAATGTTGAAAGAAAGTCTGTTTCTCCTGCTTTTTATTCACTGATGAAAGGAAAGATGCTAAATTCCTTACAGTTCAATAACTTATAGCTCCATTTGTGGCAAAAGTTGAAACCACTGAAAAGCAAATTTAATTAGTTCACTGGTAATTATTGTCTGACTAAATTATACTTTAAAATTTAATATACCAATCCCCACTTAATTAGCAAACTGAGTTGTAGAGTGGTGCCTTATGCTCCTAAAGTTGACTAAAACTGGCACTTAAAAATAGGCATTGTGTAGATTTCTACTCTTCCTAAAACGTGGTGTTTCTTTGCTTCATCCTCCATGCCATCCTTTTGCCCAAACACCACCAACAAAATAAATTAAAGGAAAGGGAAAAAACAGAAATAAACCAAAAGTTTTTCAGTACTTTAAAATTTCCAGACATTTTTCATTGTTAGATTTGATCGTAAAGCTGGGAGAGAGAAAACAGAGATCAGGACTGGGGAAGAAGAGAAAGTAAAGAGGAAACGAGGTCTCTAGTCGAGGTTTGGAAATCAGGATGGTGGGGGAGGCAGAAGCAGCAGGGAAGGCTGCTGGTTCCGCTGCCATTTTGGAACAGGGAAGACTCAGGAAGGAAAGACTAAATCCTAGGAGGATGGAGGACAAGGCTGCTGCTTCAGGAAACCTTAGGCAGTTTCCCATCTCATCAGCTTCTCTGAGCCCCAACCTCAAACCCGCCCCCTCCCATACAGCCTTCCAGCTAGACTGTCTCAGTTGCCTACCAGTCAAGAGATCTGAGTACTGTCCATTTTCTGGCAGGGTTTCAAATGATGTCAGGGACGCGAAGGGAAGAACTGGCTTGTACTGCAATGGGCTGATTCCCCATTTAAACCAGAAGAAATATGTTCATCATTTGGGGCTCCTGGTGGCTCAGTCTGCCTTTGGCTCAGGTCTTGGTCCCAGGGTCCTGGGATCGAGCCCCGATCGGGCTCCCTGCTCCACGGGAAGCCTGCTTCTCCCTCTCCCACTCCCCCTGCTTATGTTCCCTCTCTCGCTCTCTGTCAAATAAATAAATAAAATCTTAAAAAAAAAAAAACAAAAACATGTTCATCATTTAGCCAGCAGGGTATCTGGGCATAACTGGCAGGGTCCTGAGATGTGAGGCTATGAGTCTGTTGTCTGCGACTCTGCATTTAATTTAATATCAGTGAGATGGTTGTTTTATTGTTCCTGATGAAGACATAGGGCAGATTCAGCAGAACCTGGAAACAGTTACAACTTACGTAAAAGCAAACACAGGTCGCAGAGCTGTGCGTTGGCTATTAGGTGTCATGTGCTAATGGGAATGGAACGGAGGTGGCCGGGTCCTTCCTTGCCACAGCCTCCAGTGTTATCTGCCCATTAACTGGAGGTGAGGACACTCTGTGGACGCCCCAAGCCATTTGCGCCTCGGGCTGAATCCAGACTCATGAACCCCTCTCACTTCAGACTTAATCTTCAGATGCCCTTTGGCTCAAAGACAGGAAATGCTCCTGGTTCTTCATATTTCAGATACGTCCTCCGTCCAAGCAGGGCCTGCAGAATGCACTGGGCTGGGGCAGATGGCGCTGGCCTGAGGAGGAAGAATTTTCCCTCATGGAAAGCATCTTCCTTCTACGATACCAAGGTCGACTGTGCTAGGCACGTGTAAGGACCACATGAGTTAAAATATGCAAAGCCCTTTTGAATAGTGCATGGCACCCAAGTGAACAAGGTACAAGAGATCACAATTGTTATTATCACTGCCATTTGCAAATGAGAAACCAGAGCCATTGTCAGTTGATAAAAAGCAGAACCCGGTTGGAAACCAGGTGTACCTGATTCCAAATCTTCCCTCTTAGGATGCTGTTTCCTTGAAGGAATAATGAGAAGCATTATAGCAGACAGACCCAGCCATACCCCCAGCCCGATAAAAGAATAGAGAGGTGTAATCAATAACGGTGCACTTTTTCCAATTGATATTCTGAAGCAGCCTCTGAATCCTTCTCAACACGGCATGGCAAGCAGCCACTTCCTACCATTTGGAATCTGGCAGGAAAATGAAGCTATCTGCCTGCCCTGAGCTGTGATAGCCCACTGTCGCGCATCCTGTGGGCCACACCCTTGCAATCCTTCCCCTCCCGAAGCTTCATCGACTGTGATCTGTTGGGACTGTTCTCTGTGCAGTGTCTCTGGTAGGGCTGAAGTGAAGACTTCAGGACAACAGTCTCACATGCTTCTAGTACACGAACCACCATGAGGGTTACACACTTCAGACACCACAATCCAAGATGTTGTGGTATCACCAGGTCAGATACTTTCCATAAAACACTGGTCATTGTGCACTAGATGCCTTCTTTTCTCACTGGAATTTCTGTGACATAATACTCTAAACCTGGAATGATTCAGAACAAAAGAGCAGCCCTAGGAGAAGGGTCTTCATGTGGCCATGCCATCCACGCTGCTTCTCATTGTTCTCTTTCTAGGTTTTACTTCTGAGAAAGATTGCTTCTGAGCACTGTTTTTTTTTTAAGATTTTATTTTTTTATTTGACAGAGAGAAAGCACAAGTAGGGGGAGTGGCAGGCAGAGGGAGAAGCAGACTCCCCGCTGAGCAGGGAGCCCCATGTGGGCTTGATCCCAGGACTCTGGGATCATGACCTGAGCCGAAGGCAGACGCTTAACCAACTGAGCCACACAGGCATCCCTTGAGCACTGTTTTTTCTTTGACTGTACACCTACAATTTATTGTGCATATTTTCTTTCTTTATTAATTTTATTTTATTATGTTATGTCACCATACATTACATCACTAGTTTTTGATGTAGTGTTCCATGATTCATTGTTTGCATATAACACCCAGGGCTCCATGCTGTATGTGCCCTCCTTAATACTCATCACCGGGCTAACCCATCCCCCTACCCTCCCTCCCCCCTAAAACCCTCAGTTTGTTTCTCAGAGTCCATAGTCTCTCATGGTTCATCTCCCCCTCCGATTTCCCCCCTTCATTTTTCCCTTCCTACTATCTTTTTTTTTTAACATATAATGTATTATTTGTTTCAGAGGTACACGTCTGTGATTCATTAGTTTTAGACAATTCACAGCGCTTACATAGCACATACCCTCCCCAGTTTCCATCATCCATACCTTCCACCCCCCCACCACTCCAGCAACCCTCAGTTTGTTTCCTGAGATTAAGAGTCTCTTACAGGTTGTCTCCCTCTCTGGTTTCATCTTGTTTCATTTTTCCTCCCTTCCCCTATGGTCCTCTGTCTTGTTTCTCAAATTCTTCATATCAGTGAAATCATATGATACTTGTCTTTCTCTGATTGACTTATTTCATTTAGCATAATACCCTCTAGTTCCATCCACATCCTTGCAAATGGCAAGATTTCGGGTTTTTTGATGGCTGCATAATATTCCATTGTATATATATACCACAACTTCTTTATCCATTCATCTGTTGATGGACATCTTGGCTCTTTCCATAGTTTGGCTATTGTGGACATTGCTGCTATAAACATTGGGGTGCACGTACCCCTTCGGATCCCTACGTTTGTATCTTTGGGGTAAATACCCAGTAGGAATGCTGTTTTTTTCTTAATTGCCTTTCCCCACAAGAACATTCTATAGCTCATACAAGGTTCATATATATGGGAGAGAGGGCTGAAGAACTTGGGTTTGTTTTTTTTTTCCCCTCTAGGTTGAAAATTAGAAGTTAATAAAGTACATGAGAGCCTGCCCACAATGAAGCTATTCTGCTCTCTGTCGTAAATGAGACCGGTCAATTGGAGGAGGGGGACAAGAATTCTCCCCAGTTCCCAAGGGGGACTGCAGATTTACTGACAACCAAAAGATGGATGGGTCGTGCTTTTATTCATCCTATTGTCTGTCAGTCAACAGCTCTGACTGCTCATCACCCAAACAACAGTGAACGTGTGTGTGGTTTTTCACTCTCTCCTCAGCTGCAGCTGCCACTGGGGGCCCGACATCTCTCACCACAACAAAGCGCTCTCCTTGTTTATCCCAGTCACATCCCATCATGGGGAAGAGAAAAGACGCCTGAAGAGCTTCAGGGGCAGAAATGACCTCCAGTCCCTGAGGGAAGGACAGGCTCACTCCCTGCACAGGCCTCCCTCCCTACAAAGAGATGCTCAGGCAGACCAGGGACTTGGATCCTAGACAGAGCTGCAGTGCAGATGGCAGGGCAGGTTGGCCCAGGGAGGGTAGGCACTTCACCTGTACACACCTGCTGAATTTGATGGGGAGTGGGAGTCAAGAATGGATACCCAGAAAACCATTAATCTAGGAAAGGTGTGTGAGCCTCAAATTTGAATCTGAAGACAGAAACATCTGTCTTTCTGTTGAAGAGATTTAATTTCAGACGCTACTAACTTCTTCAATGTGTGCCTTATTTCACTGGGTCTAAGACACACATTTTTCCACATTTTAACATCTCCAAAATTAGAAGGTATCTTATAATTGATGATATGTCACAGTTTACTTGGCAGTGTTTTTTTTTCTTTCTTGGTGGTACATAAAATAATGGTGCATCTTATAATCTACAACATCATTGATTTCATAAAGTATGGTTAACATGTCCAGACACTGGGCTGAGTACCTTTATAGGAGGTATTTCGTTTAGGTTTTTTGTTTTTGTTTTTTTTTTTTTTTGGTAAAAGCTTTATTGAGATACCATATAGTTCGCCCTTGTAAAGTGTACTGTTGAATGTTTTTTATACATCGACAGAGTTGTGCAACTGTCACAATTGTAGAATGTTTTTGTCACCCGGTAAGAAACCCTATACCCATTAAAAGCTATCTCCAGTTCACCCAACCCACCCAGCCCTAGGCAACCAACCACTAATCTACTTTCTTGCCCTATAGATTTGCCTCTTCTGGACATTTCATATAAATGGAATCACAGCACACATGGCCCTTTGTGTCTGGCTTCTTTCATTCAGCATCATGTTTTTAAGATTCATCCATGTGGTAGCATGTGTCAGTTCTTCATTCCTTTTTATGGATGCTATCCCACTGTACAGGTATACTACATTTTATTTAGCCGTCCATCAATTGATAGATACGTGGATAGTTACCACCCCTTGACTCTTATGCATAATTATGCTGTAAACAATTGTGTACAAGTTATTTCTCTTGGGTATATACCTAGAGTGGAATTTCTCTGTCAAGTGATGATGCTACGTTTAACTTTTTGAGGAACTGCTAGACTGTTTTCCAAAGTGTCTGCACCAACTCACATTCCTACAAGCAGTGTACAAGGGTTCCAATTTCTGCATGCCCTTACAAACACTTATCCTAGTAGGTGTGAAGTGACATCTCATTGTGATTTTGATTTGCCTTTCTCTGATGACTAATGATATTAAACATCTTTTCGTTGTGCTTATTGGCCATTTGGATATCTTCTTTGGAAAACATTCATTTTTTGCAACGGAGTTTTATTGAGCATTCAGCAGATGCAAGGCATGTGGGAGGCTGATTGTATTAGGGCCCCCAATTCTTCAGTTCTGTCTGTATCTATACCCTTCGCCAAGTAATTTTGTAGTGCCTTCTCATTCATATTCAGAACTTAGCTGTAGGTCTTGCTTTGTCTGGTGAAGTGTTGGGAAATCATGCCCAAGCTAGCCTCCTGGAGAATGAGATATATGGTGCAGGGCTGAGGTACCCCATCATCCCAACAAAGACTATCCTAGATCAGCCAATAGCCAGGCAACCCCCAGACATGTGAGTGAACCCAGCAAGTTTGACAAACCTGTCTAGATGTCTTGCAGCTAATCATGGATACAGAAGCAAATCCAGTCCAGATCACCTGAACCCTAAAGACTCCTAAGCTAACTAAATATTTATTGACATCTGCCACTGATGGTTTGTGATTCTTTGGCAGTATTAATATGGGACCAGATAACTAATACAAGACATATCTTGGGTACTGAGGATAGAAAGATGAGAGACACAGTCCCTGCCCTCAGGAAACTATATTGAATTAGGGAAGGCAAGAAAGTACCGAGGAGTGATACTACACTTCAGTCCATGCTGTGAAAGACATTTGCACACTCCCTTGACCGAGAAGCAATCACTGCTCATTTTGCAGAAGAAGGAGGATTTGAGAACATCAGTGACAAACCTTCCTAGCTTTTCCCACCAATTTCTCCACCTCGTGCATTTGATCTGCTCCCTCAACATGCACCATGATGTATCCTGTACCCACATCATGTTCTTCCCGGAGGCATTAAAAATGTTTGGTGATGCACAGAGTTGGCATAAAATTTTAATTATGAATCTTGGTTTCCCAAATTAGTGTATTAGCCTAACTTTAATTAAAAGTTGCTGCTTCACATTCCTCCCAAGTCCTGCCCTGATAAAATGGTTTATGATCCTTCCAAGTCTGTGTCTTAAGCCTTCTCTGGTTTCTCTTGCCTTTTCCTTGAGGCATTTTGGTTTGGCCATCCCTTTGCTTCACATTAGTGACAATGCAGCTTTAAGCCAAGTTAAAAAATTTTTTTTCTCAAGCTGCATTAGCTTTTATGATCATGTCGTCTATGTTGACACTTTATCAAACACTTTCATGATGCTTAGCACAGCTAGATGTGCCAAAAATCAGTACATCAAACTGGATCTCTACAGTGAACTTTTTTTTTTCTCTTTTCTTTCTTTTTTTAAAGTTCTAAGCCTTCTCCTTCAACATGATAGGCGAACAACCTCTTATCGGGGATATTATAAACCAGAGGTGTTAGCCATTTTAGAGATATAGATAGATGCCTTTGAGGATCTGTTGGGAGCTGTGAACCCGCTTCTTCCAACAACCAAGCACAGACGTTTGTATACAACAGTCAATGTACATTTTCGGACACTGATCTCTGAAGCCCCAGCGCCTCTCTTAAGCCTTGAGGACTCTCCAAAGGGCTCATGTGTAGGGAGAATTTGAGCTTCCTATGGGAGGCAACATTAGATTAAATATTTTTTTGATCAGTAAATGTGGTTGCTTAGTTAAATGTGCATGTGTCTTGGTGTGAAGATAAGAAAAATAAGAAGGAAGGTTTGGCCATTAATAAGGACAGGGCAGTAGACTTGTAGGAAGGAGGAAGCATAAGAAGACGAGCGATTTGCTTTTAAACCTATTTCTATCAGGGCTTTACCATGGGTTCAAGGCAAGTCACTTTCTCTCCCAGTGCCACTGTGTCCTCTTCGATAAAATTATAGCAGTGGAGGGAGGGTATTTGAACTTCAATCAGTGGATCCCAGATGCTAATCTGTAGATGCATGCTAGGCTGGCTACATCCAAATCATTTGGAAAGCTTGTTCAAATGTGTGTGTGTGTGTGTGTGTGTGTGTGTGTGTGTTATGAATTAGGATAGAGTGGAGTTTGCAGCTTGAGCCTGGGAAGTCCACAGAAACATCATCACGTTGCACAGTGGGGACAAATGCGCACCTATTTTCATGCTGCCTGAATGCCCTCAGTCCCTACTCCATGCCCCAATTGGCTGTGTCAGCCACCCACAGCTGGGGCCGTCCATGACAGACCTGCCTGCCTCCCTGATGCAGGGCACTGTGGAACAGTGCCGAGGCTCTCCGGGTCCCTCTTCCAGCTGATGGGCAGCTGTTCCGGCCGACGCCGCTAGCAGATGGTCTGTAGGTGGAGCTGTGGTGTACCTGGGATGCTTCTGGGAAGAAGGGGGAAGAAAGATGCCTTGAAAGATGCAGATAATGACTAAGTAATTGCTAACGAGGTCACCATCTTCATCTTTAAAGACACTGATGCTATGTTTTATAGAAAATAGTACCAGTGTCCCTGGCAGCTGTGAGAGCTGGCTTTGCAATCACCTTCCCAGGCTTTGATGGCTTTAGGGAAAGCACCAGTGCTCTTGGCATGGATCCTGGAGGCCTTGGCAATGGACAGGACTTTGGGGAGGAAGGGGATGGAGTGATAGATGCTACATTGTAAGCAGGAGATGGCTTTCCTGATTTGAAGTGTTCCAGGCAGCCTGACGGCAGGTCGAGAAAAAACCCAGAGCAGATCAGTTCCTTGACCCTCATGAGTTTAGCTTTAATCCCCAGCTACAGTGGTCCAGGATTCATGAATTTTACTTGAATTATCTAAAAAGATTTAAACTAGGGGATAGTAGGTCTTGTCTATTCTCTTGCCTTCATCTCCTTCCTATCTCCTTCACCCCAAAGGATATAGGTTTCTCTGCATGGTGCCCTACAATGTCCTCACTCTTCCATCTGACAAGGAAGGTGTTGCCAGAGACATGGCACTTGAACTCACCGTTCCTGGAGGTGGTGGGAGTGGCTTGGTCCTCCGTGAAGTCTGGCTGTCCATGGCCTCTGCATGGTAAAATAAAAATGGCCCTGGGCCCATTATAGAGGAGGTGAGCTCTGGTCAGCCTCTCTCACTAACTTCCATGAGATTCCCTTTCTCGGCCCCAGTGTCCTTCTCTGAAAAAGAAGAGAATTGAATCAAGAAGTCTGTAAGACGCCTTCCATCTGTAACATCCAACTCCATGTGAGTGGTCCAGAAATGCCCCAGGAAGGTCGGTCAAGATCCAGGTTGTCAGACGGATGGCAGGGAGAAACTGAGTGAAAAAATAGCACCCCTGGATTCTGGTCGCACTGCTGCTGTTTATTGGAAACCTCTGTCCCTTTCTAGAGTGCACTTTCTCATTCTATAAAATAAAGTATCTCGGCAAATCACTCTGACTCCTAGGACTTTTTTTGGGAGGATTTTTTTTTTAAGCAGTTTTAGGTCCACAGCAAAACTGAGAGGAAGGTATAGAATTTCCCATATACCCCCTGTCCCCCCCCCACACACACATAGCCTCCCTATTATCTACATCCCCTACCAGAGTGGTACATTTGTTATAAATCCCCTATATTGACACATCATATAGTTTACATTGAAGTTCACTCTCTTTTTTTAAGATTCTATTTATTTATTTGAGAGAGAGAGCGCATGAGTGGTGGGGAGGTGCAGAGGGAGAGGGAGAAGCAGACTCCCTGCTGAGCCAGGAACCCAACTCAGGGCTCAGTCTCGGGACCCGGGGATCATGACCTGAGCCAAAGGCAGACACTTAACCGACTGAGCCACCCAGGTGCCCCTAGAGTTCACTCTGGATGTACATGCTGTAGGTTTGGACAGATGTATAATGATATGTATCCACTACTGCAATGTCATAGAGTATTTTCACTCCCCTAAAAACCCTCTGTGCTCTGCGTCTTTCTCTCCCCTCTCCCCGCCCCACTCCCCTGATCTCTTTACTATCTCCATAATTTTGCCTCTTCCGGAATGTCATACAGTTGGAATCATAGAGTCTGTAGCCTTTCAGATCGCTTTTTCTCTGGGACTTTTTTAGGCCATGATTTTCCTGTGCTTTGGTTGGATTCTCCCCCACTCCAACCTACCCTCCCAGTCCATCATTTTTTGAAAGCAGAGGGATTTGACACATTCAGAAGCATCAGCATGTGCCCAGCACAGTGCTGCCCTGTGAACACCATGTGTGTGGCCAGTGCCTCGCAGAGGACACGGTGCTCCTCCCTGGGGTCAGCCCTGAGCTCTGTCAGCACCAGTCCCATCCAGGAGAGACTATTTTTGGTAAGGACACGAGGGGCCTTTACCTCCTGGAGGAAGCTGATACCAGGAAACACAGACCTGCATCTGAAGGTACCTTTGTGAGGTTCATATGAAACAAACCTCCGTCTTCCACAATTCTTATACCGGCCATGCTCTGACTAATTCAATCTTCCAGTTGACTTTTTGATGCCTACACGTTTCCAAATGTGTAATTCCATTGTTCTCCTTTGGTAAGTGGAACACACTGGAACCATTATGGATGGTTGTGGCTCCCCCAGAGCCTCGTCACATAATCCCAAATGTTGGTCCTCACGGTTCCGTCTTATGAGGAAGATGATGCCAGACATAGCTCTAAATATAGACCAAATTCAGGAATGTCCTCTGGAAGTGCATTTAAAATATACATATACTTACTTATTTAAGAGAGAGAGAGAGAGAAGAGGGAGACCAACAGACTCCCCACTGAGTAGGGAGCCCAACGCAGGGCTCAATCCCAGGACCCTGAGATCATGACCTGAGCTGAAATCAAAAGTCTGGACACTTAACAGCCTGAGCCACTCAGGCACCCCCTCTAGAAGTGCATTTTCAAGAAATAAGGAAGACAATGAACTTTTACTGAGCAGATGCAGCATGCCAGCCTCTGGGCCAGATGCTCCACATACACTACACCCTCCCACCCACTCAGTGACACCTCACACTGGCCATTGGCAGGAGATGAAACTGAAGGATAGGAAAGTTCAGCCTTCTGGAAACCTACATCTGGACCTAAGCCCTTTCTAGATGCCATCCTGCTTGCCATAACCTTAAGTTCTTTGTGGTTTGTCTCTTTCTCCCAAGGCAGAACTGGCAATCCAGTTCTGATTAACTGAGAGTCCTAGGTAAGTCCCGTCTAGTTAGTTGAGTTTTAGTATCAGCCCTGCTTCAAGTGAGGACTTTCAGACTTTTTTGAAAGTCTCAGATATCTTGCTTTCTATATGTGGAAATATCCTTGATTTTGCTGTCCTAAATACATTTCCTGGGTTGCACTATCTACTTTTTTTTCTTTCCCTACTTTTTTCCCCTACTTTTCCACCCAGTTATAAATTTCTTTTATCTCTATCCCGGTGCTGCACAAAGGTCTTAAATAATATTTGTTGAAAGAAGGAGGAAATTTATAACATTGCATGTTATATTTAGCGTATATATTATACATGATACTTATTTGGTTTTATTTGTTTGGTATCAATTTTTAAATATCATACAATTGAATTTATGATATAAAAAAAATCCCTGCCTGGGCAGGAGAAGGTCTTGAAGCCCAATACATAGAAATTAAAATTAATACAATATAGTAGGATGACACCTGCTGACCCAGGGGCAAATTGACCTAGTCTCCACTCCCACCACAGTCACCAATTAGCTGTATGACTTTGAGCCAAGCGTGTAACCTCCCTGACCTCAATTTTCTACTGGTAAAATGGAGAAGGGGCCCTTCCAGCAGCTTTCCTTCCAGCTCCCAGGTGATGTATCTATGTTCAGGTGCCTGGGCAGCAGGATGCCCTATTTACACGCTCATTTTTGTTAACAGCGGAGCCAGAAACAAACTAAAAATACACCTTTCCCTCTTGTGATACTCAAGAAATTCAAGGTGACTGGTGTAATTAACTTCTCTCCTTGCTCCTTGTGAGACTCAACAACAACCCGGGCAGAAAAGCAGTTGTTTTAATTTGCAAATATCTCTCCTGCCTAGTTCAATTCAGCCTTCTTCCAAACAGCTACCCGGCATCTGTTGACTTTGCAGAGGTGTGTCCCACGGTCACCGTTTGCTGTGTGATGCATTGTGTACAAAGAGAAAAGAGCTCTGAAAAGCAGATCCCCATCAGATTGCATCGAATGTCCAGAATCGGAGCATGCTCAGGCCTTTGAAGGCAGATGGAGGCACAGCAGGTGGATAAATGATAACCCTACGCTGAATGAGCAGTTGACAAAGAAAGGTCAGAAATGAGATGGTAAGGCAAGAAAGCACAAGGAACACCAAACATCTGTCTAAAACACGCAAGGGGGAAAGAAATTGTCTCTGCTCCGCAGATAGCGTGTGGGCCTGCGTACTAATTTACCAATCAGCAGCTGTTCAGTGTTTCCACTGTCCACCATACCAGAGATAAGTTTATAACTGAGCTACAGAAAATTTCTCTAAGCCCGATCTCTAGTCAAAAGCCACTTGTCTTTCCCGTCTTAGCCAGTAGCTTCAACACAGGGCAAAACCTACTTTCTGTGGGGTACCCAGCCTCCCAGGGATGATTGTAATAGATTTGCACCAAATTAAAGATTATCGAGAATTATGGTTCCAGCCCTGGCCCGTTATTCGGTTTTGTTGCCATCTGTAGTCTTTCCTTCGTTTCTAACCAGCAGCGACTTCTCGACTTTAATAGGTGTATATCATGTGGTAAAACAAGGCAGCAGGCAAATCATCTTAGACCCGCCCTCCTCTCGTGAAACCACACCCACGTGGTTTCCCTCACAGGCATCTTGAGGTTGTTTCTTTGAATTTTTGCCCCTGAAATGGCCACTGAGCCCAAGGAAGTTGTCAGGAATTCCAGACTCTGTAAGTTCATGGTCTCAAATTCTCTCCACTCTTGCCTCCATCCAAGTTTATTATTTTATTTTATTTTTTAAGGATTTTTATTTATTTATTTGACAGAGAGATAGAGAGCGAGCACAAGTAGGCGGAGTGGCAGGCAGAGGGAGAGGAAGAAGCAGGCTCCCCGCTGAGCAGGGAGCCAGATGTGGGGCTCGATCCCAGGACTCTGGGATCATGACCTGAGCCGAAGGCAGCCGCTTAACTGACTGAGCCACCCAGGCACCCCCGTCCAATGTTATTTTAAACCATGAGGCATCATATCCTGTTTCTTCAACTCAGGTGGACTCAGATGTGAGGTATGCTGGGTCCTCAGCAGCATGGGCCACAGAGAGAAGAAGGAAGATGGAACTGCATAAGATAGGAAGAAAGTGATTGGACTAATCCATTTCTCTCTATGGACTGTACTGGGAACAATAAAACTCTTGGCAAGGGCGGACAGTTCCTTGAAAGTTTGCACTCTCTGCTTTTCTGTTAACTGTGGGCAACCTTGGGTGAGGCGCTTGAAACCCTGAGCTGCTTTCTTCACCTGTGAAACAGGGATAGTCCATACGAAATAGTGTTGCTTTGAGAGTTAACATTGATGAGGGGCCTGAGATTATGTTTAAACTACAAAGAGCTGCATAGACATCAGATATTGTTATAATTGGAATAGTAGCAGTTGGGTGAGACATAATCATTCCTAAAATTCACTCCCACATGATTTATGGCTCCTATCTGCATAATATACACCAGCCTCTCTATTGGATCTGTTGATCCTGGTGCTTATTTTCCAATTTTTTTTCTTTTCCACATGTAAAAAAAAACATAATTAATAGCTACCAGTCAATTTACTTTTGATTTGAACATAATGAACAGCATGCTACAATGATGGTTTTCCACACACCCAGCAACTGAGGCTGAGCTCGTCCACTAATCGTCTTTCATTAATTCAATCTTCGCTTCTTACTTAAATGAACTGGCTTCTCATAATGTAGTTATTCTGACAAACAGATGCTGGTACTCATCTTCTACTGCTCGAGTACTTTGAAGCTGTTAATTGGGATTCGATGATGTTTAGCTATGATCACATACCCTCTATCTGTCATTGGGTTCATCAGGTCATGGTTTAAAAATTACTGAACTTCAGGGGCGCCTGGGTGGCTCAGTTGGTTGAGCAACTGCCTTCAGCTCAGGTCATGATCCTGGAGTCCCGGGATCGAGTCCCGCTTCGGGCTCCCTGCTCGGCAGGGAGTCTGCTTCTCCCTCTGACCCTGCCTCCTCTCATGTGCTCTCTCTCTCTCTCTCTCTCATTCTCTCTCTCAAATAAATAAATAAAATCTTAAAAAAAATTACTGAACTTCTGTTATGTGCAAAGCATTAGGAAGGAGTTGGTAAAGTGGAAGAATAGACTTTGAAACCAAAGAGAATTGGGCTATATTTCTAGCTCCCCTGCCTGCTGTCTTCATCACTTGAGGCAAGTCATGCAACCTCCCTGTGCTCGTCTTCTCTTTGGTAAAATTGAGGAAGTCATACCTGTCTCTCAGATGAGAAGTACCCAAGATATCCATACAGCACTTGGCATAACCCAACATAGGGAGTAGGTACGATGTAGCACTTTCCATTTATTTACCTTTCAGTTTTTCTCTCCTACACATCACGCTCGATGTTCCTCTGTGTAGAGGTGAGGGGATGTGTTTATTTTCAAGAACTTACCATCGAGTAGAAAAAAAGAAAAATACACACAAGTAATTTTTATACAAGATAGAATGAAAGAGGCTCTAAAATACAGGTTCACACAGTTTTACGCCATCACATTGAAAATGAGGTACTGCCAAAGATGGAAAGGCTTTAAGTGGGCTTCAAAGGCTAGCAGGATCCTAATATGTGGAAAAGAGAGAGTATTCCCTTCGGTAGTTGATCCGGAAGAGCCAATAACACCCTAGCACCATGAAGAATTCATTTGTGTCTGGTCATCTGAGTTGGTGGCACTACGGTGCTGATGGTTTCCTGTATAAGGAATTGGTCTTTATCTCCTTATGGGACAGGGATGAATTTCTTTAGGTTCTTGGGCAGAGACAGTTCTCCTGATATGAGCCAGAGACTCTGAATGGGACGAGCTTTGGCTTTTGACTCAAACCCTTCTGAGTGGACTTCCCTAATTTGGCTTCCTCTCTGGAGTTACCACTGTTCTATGTATACCCCTACTTTGCATTTGTCACATCATATTTCAGGTGTTCATTTACATGTCTGTGTGACCTAAAGCACGGGACTCTTATTTTATACATCTTGTTGTGCCACCCAATTCCTTGAACATACAGGGTTCTCACTTAACGTGTGTTGAACAAATTGAAGTTCTTCCTGCCTTCCCCGCTCCCTAGCATATGGGAGCTCTATCATGAGAGACTCTCAGAGGCAGTGCGGTATACCACAAGAAGGCACTGACAGCCAGAACCCAGGGCTCAGGAAATGTGGCGGCTCTCCTCCCATCTTTGGGAAGATCTTTGGTATCTCACACCTCATCACCCGATTGGCATGTCCCCCCACCTCTCTGCGACAGCATGCCTTCCTTCTTCTGCACTGTAAAGGAGTTGGACTCAATTATCTTGGATATCCCTTCCTGTGGTAAAAATTCCATGAGACTCTGATGTCTGCAGCTGAGGGTCCGTGGTTAGGAATACAGTTAGCCAGGAAGGCATCTAAGCCACCAACACTCCTGTCTTGTTGTCAAGGGATGTTTTGTTTGCAAGAATCCCAAAAATGTTACAGAAGTCCAGGCTGGCTATCCATCATTCCACTCCCAAAGCTATTTATTTTCTCTCTCTCTCTGATTTATAAAAAAGAGTATTAATTAGCAAATCGTGATGCTGTCTTCTTGGTTTCATGCCTGTTAGATTAAACCACTCCTCACTCAGCACCCATGGAGAGAGACAGCCCTTGGAATAGGACATATGGCCAGGCCCAACCAGAAGGGATACTGAATGTCCCTGCCGTGTCCTGCCATCATCCATCCCTACCGATGGCATTTCATAGCTCTGGGCAGCCCCAGCCTTCACTTTAAGCGCATTCCCCAAACTTGTAACAAGAGTCCCACGAGTCACTTTTCAAGCTACAAATTCTGAGCCCCTCACCCAGTTCCTCGAAGTTGAATCACCTGGAGTGGAGCTGAGTGCTCTAGGGATTCACAAGCAGGGATTTGATGAGCCAGTTTGGGAATCCTGACTTGGGACTCGGATTCCAACTGTGAAGGTCTGTGGGCTTCTGAGCCCCCGAGGTTCATCATGGCTGTTCAGCTGAAATGGCAACTCCATTTGTCACCCAAACAAAGGGAAAGGCGAGGAAAGCCCTTGCTGGAGGGGAGGCATTTTTCAAGCCCTGCCGCAGGGCCTTCGGGTAGAGCTCATTTGCACACCTGCATATTTTGCCCAATTTTCTGGCATAACCCTCTGTGAATAATTGTAGTTTTGCTAATTGAATATGAGAGCACCTGTTTCTTAATCAATATTAATGCATCTCATGGACATAGAATTTGTAATGAATCATTTTAGGGGAGAAAAGATTAAATTTTTAAGACAGCATCCGGTGTTCATCTGCAGGCCAGAACCCTGTCTGGGGACGTGGGTGGGGGCACCCTAGGCAGGCAGGGAGCCCCGAGATGCCAAGCCCCATGGAAGGGCTCTCAGTCCAGCTACCCACTTCTCTTTCCCCCGTTTTTGGACAAAGGGAAACAGAGCCCGTAACCTACCAGCCCCCAAGTGCCTAGGCATCCATTCCTTCTGTGAAAGGCCCTCGCTGGCTCTGACCCCTTATTGGTTTTCAGTTTCACCGAACTCCCTGGTCCTGCACTTTCCACTATAGATTCTCTCTTGCAGTGAATCAAAAGGTGCTTAGTTCAACCACCTGATGTATGGCAGAGTGTTCCAGGAGGCAGGAAACTGAGTTCTGGGGCTCCCGGGGACCCCTCTCGACCCTTTGATCCAGGAACTTGGGTTTCTGTGCTCCTGATCCCTCCACAGGCCCAGTCCAGAGGTTGCTTTCTGCAGGGAAACATCCCCATCTCCTCCTCCCTGCACAGCCTGAGCTAGATGCCTCATTTCTGTGACCCCTCCATTGTATCCTCTAGCACATTCTACCCTGATTGTTTACTGATCCTCCCTCCTGAGTGGGAGCAGAGACAGTTCCCTGCTCCTCTGTGGCTCCTGTCCTAGCACAAGTCCTGGAAAAATGTCAGCACTTTACAACTTCAGGTTGAACAAATAATTGAGCACTGCATTATTTCCTCTGTCGTAAAGGTGTTCGGTGTGATTTTACAACTATCAGAGCTATTACCATGTGGTCAAGGTGTGTTTTCTGCAATCTCTCCAAACTGATGGAACAAACTTCCCTAACAAAGTGTGAAATCCTGTAAGACCTCATCATCTGAATCACCTAGGGTGGCCCTGTCCTTAGAAACCTGTCCACAGGGTACCCATGCGACGGTTCGTGCCCCCGAACCAGCCTGCAAGCCAGACAACCACGCCTGACTTCCGAATGACACTGGATCTGAAGGACTGCTGGGCTGGGCTGCTGGTCTTCCTCTGATCCATCAGCTGAGTCTGGGGAGAGCCATCTGTGTGCCTGGTACTGGGCTTGTCCCATGGGCCAGGATACTCAGAGTTGATGGGCCCCAGGGAGACTGATTGGCTCGAGGTGAACAAACACCTAGGATGTGATGTAACCTGGAAGTTGCTGTTACTGAGAATGGGAACTCCCTTACAACAATGCTTTCCTTTATCTGAAACGGCCCCTGTCTACTCTCACTGGCCAAGAAAAAGGTGCCTGAGGAGTCTGAACTCAGGGCAAAGAATATACATTCCTGATGGATTTTTTCTGCCCCAAGCTATGAGATGCCCCATGAACCCATCCTGCACCACAAAAGATAGACCCCACCACTGGCCACATTCTAGAAATATCTGCAGTTTGGCCACTGTTCCATCATGCCTCGAGTTCGGGAGCTATTCTGTAATATTTCAGGTTTACTGTTCTGACATGTTTCTTGATCTCTCAGCCAATTTATCCCAAAGCCAACTCAACGTCTCTACCTAAATATTTCACAGGAACTTCAAACTCAAATATTTGAAATTAAATTGATGGTTTTATTCCAAAACCAATGCCCTCTCCCATCTTCCCTATCTCAATAAATGTTCCTACTGTCCACACAACTGTAAACCATGAACTACACATATTTGATTTCTCTCTATTCCCCACTCTCTCTCCCCACTCCCTCTATCTCTCCCCGCTCTCTCCTCTTTTTGCACAGCCTGCAAACTCTATTTCCAACATCAGTCCTTCTGTAGCAGATTTATCCTTGTTCTAATCCCCTTGGGCTTTACTTCAGAGTGTACCCACCCAGCTACCAACTGTCGGGGTCTTCCTCTAACTACCGGAGTCCACTCCGCCCAAGCACAGGCAAGCCTGGGCTGCCAGGAGAAGTCCGCACCCAGGGACTGACTGTAGTTGGTGCATAAATATCCCGCTCCCATGCCTCATGCCTTCTTGGGATAGTCTGTGGTCAAGCTCTCCAACACAGTAGCCACTAGCCACGTGTGGCCGCTGAGTGCTTATAAGGAGGCTGGTGCTACTGAGAAATGAGATTTTGATTTTATTTCATTTTAATTAATTTAAATTCAAAAGCTGACACTCGGTTCAGTTACTGGGAAACTTTTACATATGTGTAGCACAACGTAGATACAGGAATCTTCTTTAGCAGCCAGAAGCTCTATGAACCCTCAACACAGATCGAGTATGTCTGAAGATAATTTGGTGTTCACACTGAGATGTGCTATCTTTATAGAATACACACTGGATTTTGAAGATTTAGGGTAAGAAAGTGCACATAAAATATTAATAATTTTTATTTTGACTACATGTTGAAATGACAATCTTTGGGATGTATTAGGCTAAATAAAAAATATTCCTAAAACTAATTTTACCTGCTCTCTTTTGCTTTTTTTAATGTGATGACTATAAAATTTTACGTTACGTACGTGGCTCACCTACACTGTTACTGGAGAGCGCTGCTCTCAGGCATACGTCCTGGCAAGAGCGAGCGCCATTACCCATGGTAGCTGGATCCTTCCCTTCTCTATCTCATATCCTCTTTCCATCCTGGTGTTTCCTGAAATCACCTCCCAAACAAATTGGGGGCAACCCAAACTAAGAGAACTAAACCGTCCTCGGTGCCACAAGATGAATCCCTATCTCTAATGTCCTATTTGGACTGTGGGAACAGGCTCTTCCCTGGGTTCCCAGCTCCCATTCTTACTCTGCTTTCTTCCATTCTTTACGCTGCAGCGGGAGTGATCTTTGGGAACCCCAAATCTTAACAGATCCCACTCTTGCTTAAAAACCTTTCAGTGCCTTCTTGTTGATCTTAGGAAAAAACACCAAAAATATCCTAAACCTGACCTGCAAGATCCTGCACAATTGGCCTGTCTTGCCAGCCCCATCTTGCTGTGTGCCCCAGTCCCCTCCCATTTTTCTGTTTCAGCGGCACCCTGCCTTTCAGGGTCCAAGGGACCATATGCTAGGATCACCCTTCACCCCCCTCCACATGAATACTTTGGCCAGCCTCCGCCTGCCCAACCTCTAGAGCCCAGTTTAAATGCCACTTGCTCAAAGAAGACAGCCTTCAATTTCCAGACAAAACTATGTCAGATCCCCCATTATACATTCCCTTAGCATCCTGTTCTCCTTTGCTTATTAGTCCTTATTACCATGTAATTGTGTATTTAATTGTTGACTGCCTTTCTCCACCATGAAAATATATGCTTGTTGAAGATTCTTCATTTTAACACCTGTGCCCTGACATATAGGAGACACCCCATGAATATGTTATGGAATAAATAAAAGAGCAAACTCACCATTTGCTATTTAATCATGGATTTGATTTTTTTTATTTGTGTTTGAGGGGGCTAATAAACAATATGCCCTACTCCACGCCCACACACACCTTGTATCCCACATGGTTCACGTGAAGGAAGAGGTAAACCCAGGAGTCGGCCGGTGGGAGACTTAAAATATCAGCTCTCTTAATGGTGAAAACTATGTTGGAAGTTGTGGCTGTGGTGGGCTGCGAAGTGAATTTGAGGACACCACCCACTTCATTACCCCAAATTGAACTTATCCTCCTAAACCATAGGCCTGACCTCAGAGGGGACAGATCTTTACCATGGTGGTCGCAGCATGACCAAGAGAGCCAAATAGCACACCCCCTCTGCAGGCAGGTCCTTCTGAGCAGAGAGCAAGGCACTGTCACGTCTCCCTCTCAGTGCAGAGAAGTCGGCCCCCTCTTCCTTGGGGAGGAGTGAGGAGGGCACAGATGGGAAGAATCCATCCTCACGAGTCAGGAGGCATGGGGAGCCAAGGTCTCTCCAAGCCCCGGAAAAATGTTACGTCCCAGTAAGAGGATGAGGATAGGCACCATTGGTGGGAGGCTCAAGTGCACTGGGGTATGTGCAAATTGCTCTGAGAAGTGCTATGAAAATATAAGCTCTTATTAAGAAACTTCACACACAACTAACTGGCTGGCATCCTGCTTTCTTTCCTCACCTTTCTTTAAAAAAATAAATAAATAAGGGCGCCTGGGTGGCTCAGTTGGTTAAGCGACTGCCTTCGGCTCAGGTCATGATCCTGGAGTCCCAGGATCGAGTCCCGCATCGGGCTCCCTGCTCAGCGGGGAGTCTGCTTCTCCCTCTGACCCTCCTCCCTCTCGTGCTCTCTATCTCTCATTCTCTCTCTCTCATATACATAAATAAATAAATTCTTTTAAAAAAATAAAATAAAATAAATTAAAATAAATAAATAAAAATGATTTATTGCCTGAGAAACCTGGTCTGAGGCCTATGGCCCTGAGCCTAGAAGGTAGCCTTGAAATGAAGCAAGCTTTCCACCCACCCCTCCCAGCAGCCCAACATTATATTGCCACCCCACTCGAAATGTAATAGCCAAACAGATTGGTTTGCAGGCTGGGGGGGGGGGGTGGGTAGCAAACAACTCCAATTAAAAATGTGCTAAAGTCCTTTGAAAATTCATAAGTAACAGCTAAGGATCTAGTCTGGTGCCCATATTCTGACAGTCTGACAGCATCATGGGTTGAACTCTTTGGAAAAAACTTTAAAACTTGAGTAAATTGCACCTTTTGTATTTTAAGTCACACAGGCATGACAACATGATTATTCATGACTTTGGAGAATGTTCTTGACAAAGGGAGGACATTAATATCCCCAGCCCTATACCCAGTTAATAAGAAGCCCCAAGAATCAAAGAGAACAAACAAGCAGAGCCCCTTCTCCGTCGGAGAAGAGAAAGGTCTATGCTTTGAAATGTGCTGGGGCCTGGGGTGTCACTTCTGAGAAGACAGGTGTGTGTTTCTGGCTAGTAGCTGATAAATATGCTCAGGCAGTAGCTGTTGAAGAGACAGGTCTCTCTACCGGCGACCGAGAGGGCTTTGATTTGCTTTGTGTTGCAAGTAGCAATTGAGCCTCCGAGAGTTCTGAAATGAGGAAGAAAAAGTAGTCAAGATGCCAGAAACATACAGATGGGAAACCCAGCAGAATAAAATGCAGGTTACAATCTGAAAATGGCAGCTGCTCTTCATTGAGGGTGTATGATGTATCCAACTCTGTGCTGAAGCAGGTGACGTGGGATCGATCCCAAAGAAGGTACTATCATTCTCAGTTCCCAGAGGGGGAAACTCAGGCATGGGGAAGTTAAACAGTATTCCTCCAGTCACACTGATGACTGTAAGGGGCAGAACCAGGATTTGGACCCAAGCAACCTGGCTCCAAAGACGCAGTGGTCTCCTTCCTTGATGTGCCACCCTGCAGAAATCTGGCAATTTCTCCATTAGGCTGTGAGGACATCCTGTCTCTGAATGTGTGCTCCATCCTTCTGTCTGCTTCTCAGGCAAGAGCTGACCAGCCCATAGTTCCTGAGTTTCATCCCCTTTATCTAAGAGACCAGCCCAGACTGAATCTCCTAGTCCCAGACTCAGATTAGTAAGAAGAGAACCTGAACAGCCCAACTTCCGGAAGGGATCCAGACCTGATCAAATCATCCATGCCCCAGGGAGGAAGTTGTAGCTCAACTCTGGCTTCCAGAGGGTTCTATACTCCGAGGTCTTTCCCAAGGACTCTGACTTTACTTCGGCACAAAATTTTCCATTATGAAAGGACTTATGAAAGTCCTTGCCTCCTCCCCAGTCTTGCACAACACAGAATCTCTCCTCTCCACCAGGCCATTCAACAGATACGTACCATGCCCTGGGCCACATGTTGGGCACCCTGGGAAATATAAAAGCGACGATAGCACTGACCCACCTTCAGGGAACTTACAACCTGACTGTAGAGATCTCTCGCGTGTGGGGATAACTCAGTGCATACTGTGCATGAATATCGTGTGTACGAATGAATGTAAATTCCAGATGCTAAGTGCTCTCAGAGTCCAGAGACGGGAGAAACCACAACTCCCTTCCGATTATGGTATCGTCATTGGTGAGGTAGAAAAAGTGTGGGAATCAAGTATCTGTGTGAAAATTCCATTCCATTCTGTGACCTTGACAAGTTAAACTAACTTCGCTGAGTCTCAGTGTCCTCATTTGTACGACACCACTTGTCTCGCATGACCGTTATTAGAATTAAATTGCATGAGTGTGTCAGCCCCTCTCCTCCTCTTCCCTGCTCCTGTGGCAACCGTGGCCCCACCTCATTTTAACCTGCTCACCATGTGTGTGTCTGCCTGTCTTTCCCATTTGCGGATGTCCTAAGGATTTAGTCCATATTTTAGTCCCCCTTGTGGCCTTCATTACTGAAGCATGAACTGTTAGAGCTGTGTATCAATACAGCCAAGTTTGGGAAGCCGTATTCTTTTTAAAGATTTATTTATTTATTTGACAGAGAGAGACAGCGAGAGGGGGAGCACAAGCAGGGGGAGTGGGAGAGGGAGAAGCAGGCTTTCTGCAGAGCAGGAAGCCCAATGCGGGGCTCGATCCCAGGACCCTGGGATCATGACCTGACCCGAAGGCAGATGCTTAACGACTGAGCCATCCAGGTGCCCCTTGGGAAGCCGTATTTTATCTCACTCTTTTACCCCATATCACCCAACAGTTATGTTTTATAAGCAAGTGCTTGTGCTCATTGGCGTGCATTTGCATATTCTTCGTAATCATTTTCTCGTTCTTGTGCGGCCATCATAGTAGTAGAGGTAATAGTGATTCTGACAACTGTGGGCAGTAACTAACTGCTGGCACCTAATGTTCATTAAGTAATTACCATATGTATTTTTTTACATGTAGTACCTGATTTATCATCACAGCAGACCAATACTACCATTGCTCTCCCCATTTCATGGATAAGGAAAGTGAGGCCCAGGGAGGTTATGGAATGTGTGAGAATGAAAAAGAGGAGAGGTAGGAGGAGCGGGGGTACAGTGCCGTGTGACACGTGCCGTCACACGGATGGATGGTATCAAACCCTAACTCTGCAGGCGGCGTGGCCGTAGACAAGTGGCTTAAACTCAGGGAGCTGGGCTGCCCTGCTCCCCCTGCAGAACATTCTGTCTGGGAGCCAGAGGAGAATGGGCTTATGAAGCAGCTCTGTGAAAGGTAAGGAGCCGTGGTGATGCTGCCAGCTCATTATTGGTCAGGTCTCGTCTCACTGGTCCCCTCCCGTCCTGACCCCACGCTACCGCCCCAGGCCTAGAACATTGACACATGGTGCAGGCTCACTCAGTGCTTGCCAGATGAATGAGGAAAGAGCCAGGCTGGAGGACGTTCTCTTTCTTGAACATAGGAAGCATAAGTGACACAGCTGGGACATGGCAGGAAAGCCACCTGGGACAACAGCGGGAAAGATGGACTTTGAAGAGTTCCATGGATGTGACTTTTGAGTTTCATGTACAGGAGGTCCCCAGATCCACCAGAGCCAGTACAGAGAGTTGGCACTGCCAAGTCAGGCATGGGGAAGCTCCCTTGACTGACTTCTCGGGGGAGATATGATCAAGAGAAGGCTTTGCAAGTGGACAAGCCTGGATTGGTGACCTCATTTCATTCCCTCCTGGCTGTGTGGTCTCGGACAGGTCAATGACCCTCTCTGAGCCTCTGTCTCCTATCTATAAAGTAAATATAACCTTAGTACCAGCTCGTAGGGTTGCTCTCGTGATTGAATGAGATATGGTGATCATTGCAGGGTCTGGCCCATAGGAAGCCTTCAATTCAGTTTAGCAAATCATAGCATTAATATTTGTGTGATTTTGTGACCCTTCAAGCTCTTGGGGGCTTTGTATCTTATTTGCTTTGTTGTTTTAGGATTCCTTGTTCCCCTGTAGTATGTGGAGAGAACTCGGAATGTTACAGCTGCACGTGGGAGAGAATGCAGTTTTACAATGTGCTATGCATTCCTATGCATTAGAAAAAGACAGGTACTCCCAAATAGTGCTAGGACGCAAAACAAAACAAAGCAAAAACGACAAGGGTTATTTAAAAAGGGTTTAACCTTGGTCATCTAAGAGAACAATGGAGCTATAACCTTAAGATTTGAGAGGAAGCCTATCCAGCCCTCTTGCACCAGATCCTCCAGTAACTGGACTGAAAAACAAAACAACAACAACAAAAAAACCCAAGTAGCAACTTCATGACCTCAGGCTAGTGTAGGATATATCTGTTCCCTAAGCACAAATGGATCCCCATAGTTCACATACCGCCTCTCATTGCTGTTTGATTATGGCCTGGGGGGAGGTTGTGGCTACCCTCCCATCATGCACCACGTTGTCTTCTCTTATATTCGTATTTCACCTGCTCTGCTGTGGGGCTGAGCAATCAATTCTTGTTGATCAACTGTTTTAGGATGCACTAATGAGTGCCCAGGAAAGTGTTGGACTTATTACCTCTCTTGAACGTTCCTGCTCTTGGGTCCAGTTAAAATAGATGGAAGACTACATGTGCATCCTTGATGCGCCATGTTGATCCTGTCAGATTCATTTGAGGCTGCACCCACCCCCCTTTTTGACACATAGCTGATGTCTACCAGTTTTGCTAGTCTCAGGTCAGGTTTTATCTTCTTCAGGGCAACTTTCCTGAGCACCTCTTTCTCCCCTCGCACCCCCCACCCCAAACATACACAGACTGGGTCTTGGGCTGCCTTATATATTTCAGTGGCATCCTTTGCAAACCTCTGTCATGGCACTTAACCTTTCATATACAATCATGGATTTGCTGCTCAGTCCCCACCAGCCTAAGGAGAGTCTCTCTCATCCATCTTTATTTCTCTAGCACACTCTCTGGCATAGTTGCTCAAGAAATGTTGGCTGAATGACCCAATTTGCCTAGTGATGGCAAAGCCCTGCCTTCAGCCCTCCCATTCCATGAGCTTGCCATGGATCCTGGGATATTATCTCAAGGGAAGCTGTGGATCCTGGGGTATTATCTTAAGGGAAGCTGTCCACCCATTTAAAAAGACTATGAACAGACTAAATATTAGTCATCCAGATACTCTTTTTTCATAGAGTTGCCTTAACAAATGGCAGGAACAGATGGCATTCAAGACATTTTGTCATTATAAAAGTATGAGAATGTTATTTGTGTTTTTAAAAATTTTTTAAAAGAACCCGCACCTCACTGCAGACTCTTTCAAGAGCAGCCCTGGGAGAGCTGGTGTGGGGACAACACTGTGCTTTGACTTTTTCCTTTTTGGTCTTGCCATGCTATCCATCTTCATCGTTGGCCATTTCCTTTCTGTCATTGTGAGAACTCTCAAAATTGAGTTCTGAGACAGGTTTGATTTCCTTTTGTTCTCGAAGGAAAGAGAGCATTAACACGGATTGCACACCCACTGTGTGCCAAGTACTAGCTACCGTGCAAATTCACAGAGCTCCTCTGCACTTTCTTTAATAAGCCAAAATGGAATTTTACTATAAAAGTTCAGAGGGCAGCAATGGAGAGGTCACTGCAGATCAGTTCAGATTTGAGGTAGTGCCAGAAACTAAAATTTAGAGTCGGGGACCCTGACCTCATAAATGTCCCTACCCATGTAAGTACACAACATCTTCCTTGCAGAAAGTTCCAGCTAGCAATTCTGGCCGGCTCGCCTTATTGTAAGCTGAGCACTAAGATCAATAGAGCAATATTTTATGAAATTCAATTTATCAGTAAATTTGACGGTTAAAGATGATGGAATGTCTTATTTATTGGCAATCGTGGAAACTTCAGGAATGTTTGGCACAGCAAATGCGGAAGCCTAAAGCTGATTTGAAATTTCCCGTCCTTGAAAGGAGACAATGATGGAGAGTTGCTTTTTGAAAGCTGAATCTCAATCCCAAACCTGCACAGTCGTGGTACAAGCAAGCCAAGATTCCAAGCCAGAATGAAAGTGTCATTTGCAACAAGTTTTAAGAACTGCCTCTACCAAAGGCAAAATCAAAACCAAACAAAAAACTACCATATCTTTACAAGTGGGTACAGCCTACAAAAATGTTAGCCTTTACACTTGATCCCTTTGCCAACCTTCGCCCAAATGAAGTTGCAACAAATACCAAGTTGCAACTGAGAATCATTGAATGCTGTGTGGTGTCCTGGAGTGGATCCTAGAACAGAAAAAGGACACAAATGGAAACACTAAGGAAATCCAAATAAAGCTTGTAGTTTAGTTAATAGTAATGTACTAATGCTAATTTCTTAGTTGTGAGCAATGTACAATGGTTATACAAGATGTGAATATTAGGGAAAACTGGGTGAGGGGTTTACAGGAACTCTCTGTATGATCTTTGCAACTTTTCTGTAAAACTGAAATGATTCCAAAATATAAAGCTGATTTTAAAAATTTAAGAGAATCTGGGTGATTGGGCATTAAGGAGGGCATGTGATGTGATGAGTTGTGTTACACACAACTGATGAATCATTGAAAACTACATTTAAAACTAATGATGTACTATATGTTGGCTAATTGAATTTAAAGAAAAAAAAGAAAAAAATTTAAGAGAAACAAATCCAGAGGTCACTGAGAATAAGATGCGAAATATGAAAAAGGAAGTGAGACCTGGAGTCTATCCAGAGGCATGAATATGGAGTCCCCTTTCCTCAAATTAGCTGTCCCTGTGATTAAGTTTTTCACCTGCCTGAACTTCAGTTTCTTCATCTCTAAAAATTGGGCATAATTGAACCCACTTTATAGAATTATTATGATGATTAAAAGACAGAGCATATAAGACAAACTTGCAGGAAGTAAATGTTCAGCGCCCATTAGTTGAATTTAATCAAAGGCCAAAACAAGGTAAGTGTCAAAAGCCAAAAAAGAGTGCTTTCTTTTTTTTTTTTTTTTTTTTTTAATGGAAGAAAATCCTTGCCAAGTCACCTCTCACAACTTCTGGACAACCAAGAGTCTCATTTCAAGGACAGGGCAAGCTAATGAGCATTGCCAGTCATTGCCCATCGCGGACCTCTGGCAAGACTCTGCATAAGGTTGAACTTGGCACCATCTATTTCTCACCTTGAATAAACACCTCTAATTAATGCATAATCTTTTCAGCCCTCTGACTCATGGAAAAAATCCTTCTTTACAAAATGAACTATTGGGATTTCATCAAGATAAAAAGCTTCTGCACAGCAAAAGAAACAGTCCACAAAACCAAAAGACAACCGACAGAATGGGAGAAAATATTTGCAAATGACGTATCAGATAAAGGGCTAGTATCCAAAATCTATAAAGAACTTATCAAACTCAACACTCAAAGAACAAATAATCCAATCAAGAAATGGGCAGAAGACATGAACAGACATTTCTCCAAAGAAGACATCCAAATGGCCAACAGGCACATGAAAAAGTGCTCAACATCGCTTGGCATCAGGGAAATCCAAATCAAAACCTCAATGAGATACCACCTCACACCCGTCAGAATGGCTAAAATTAACAAGTCAGGGAACGACAGATGTTGGCGGGGATGTGGAGAAAGGGGAACCCTCCTACACTGTTGGTGGGAATGCAAGCTGGTGCAACCCCTCTGGAAAACAGTATGGAGGTTCCTCAAACAGTTGAAATTAGAGCTACCGTTCGATCCAGCAATTGCACTACTGGGTATTTACCACAAAGATACAAATGTAGGGACCCGAAGGGGTACATGTACCCCAATGTTTATAGCAGCAATGTCCACCATAGCCAAACTGTGGAAAGAGCCAAGATGCCCATCGACAGATGAATGGATAAAGAAGATGTGGTATATATACACAATGGAATATTATGCAGCCATCAAAAGGAATGAGATCTTGCCATTTGCAACGACGTGGATGGAACTGGAGGGTGTTATGCTGAGTGAAATAAGTCAATCAGAGAAAGACATGTATCACATGACCTCACTGATATGAGGAATTCTTAATCTCAGGAAAGAAACTGAGTGTTACTGGAGTGGTTGGGGGTGGGAGGGATGGGGTGGCTGGATGATAGATATTGGGGAGGGTATGTGCTACGGTGAGCGCTGTGAATTGTGCAAGACTGTTGAATCACAGATCTGTACTTCTGAAACAAATAATGCAACATATTTTAAGAAAAAAGAAAAAGAAGAAGATAACAGGAGAGGAAGAAAAGGGGAGTATGTCAGAGGGGGAGACGAACCATGAGAGATGATGGACTCTGAAAAACAAACTGAGGGTTCTAGAGGGGAGGGGGGTAGGGGGATGGGTTAGCCTGGTGATGGGTATTGAGGAGGGCACGTTCTGCATGGAGCACTGGGTGTTATGAACAAACAATGAATCATGGAACACTGCACCAAAAACTAATGATGTAATATATGGTGATTAACATAACAATAAAAAATTAAAAAAAAAAAAAAATCCTTCTTTACAATTTTTTTCCAAGTTACTTGAATTAACAGCAACCTTACTGCCCTAGGTAAGTCGCATTATAAATAAGAATTGCTTCAAGGGAAAAAAATCCTAGTTCTGCTATATCATATTTTTTTTCTTATCTCTGGTATTGGAGAAATATAGAAAAAAAAAGTAAGCAAACTGACACATTCATTTATCTTCCCATCTCCCTTGAAATACATAGATTGCTGAGCAAATTAAACGTCAGTTAAGGAAACTCCAGCTCAGAGAAGCTGAGCAACCTGCCCAACACCACCCAGCTGAGAGCAGAGAGGCCAGAACTTGAGTCTGACTCCAGGAACTGTCCTGTCTCCTGCGACGTCACCTACCCACTCCACTGGAGTCAAACTGAAGAATGCTAGTAGAACTCATCTTTCCTAAGTGGTTTTTCCCTCCAAAGCAGAGCTTCCCACATTGGATGGGTATTATGTTAGAGGATCATCCACTCCTGCATGGAGACTTGTGAAATTCTGTCTACTTTTATCTTTATAAACCAGATAGGTACCTTTCCGCTGTTGGGTACGGATCGCAGAACCAAGCCTTTCCAACATGTCTGACTATGGAGTCCTCACTCTTAAAGGAGCTCTTTCTATCCAGATGGAGCCTCTTAGAGACATACCCATTGTGCCGGGCTGCCCTTGGCCCCATCACCACAAAGAGCAGTGTCCTACACTGCATGGACAACCCTGAAATGGCATGAGTTCCCAGCACCCTTTCTTGCTTCTGAGCCTGGGTCCTGCACCCTTTTGCCACCCCGCACTCCTCTGTCTTTCAAGGGAGTCCTGTTTGCCTTCCCTCAGGGTCTGGATCTCACGCTGGGTGCTGCTTACCAAGTGATGTGCTCAGCTTCACTTTTCAGGTGTGATTTAGATGATCTACTCCTGACTTTTCCAGGTGTCTGTCTGTCTGTCTGTCTGGCCTGAGTCAGTCAGCCCTCTGAACCCTGCCCTCCCATGTTCCTGACTTTCCTGCTGGATTGCCTGAGCCCAACACACCACACACACACGCACACATGCACGCACACACGCGCACACACACACACACGCACACACTCTATATGCATACCACATACCACACATGTATACACAACACACACACGCACACACGCACACGCAGGGAGCTGCCTGTCTTGCAAGCACTCATTAGCATTAAATGACAAGTTTCAGGAATAACCAGCCTTCTTGGTTACAAGTAAATCGGAGATTGCTGCATTAATGCCATAATGGAAATATAATGAAGGAATTTATTGTCCCTGAAAGACACTCTCTGCCACGCAAGCCCCATGGGGTATCTCGGAATGGTAAGAACAGCTCATGCCTCTAATTCCTCTGGCCCATAATTATCTCGAGAGGACCATGACCCTGCAGTTCTTCCTATTAAAAGTATATTTCCTTACAAAATGAACTGTGCTTTATTGAATCGCATCATTTTGATCACTGGAAATTGACATATTGGGCTCATTAGCCAGGAAGTTGGATAGTTAATTTATGAGGCTTCCTCGGAGCCTGTCCCAGACCACTCATTGAGGGAGCTAAACAGCCCACAATAAGATGGAAGAAAGTTCCTCTGGCAGAGTTGTACTCTTTTTCTCTCATTACAGAGATAATGAACAGTGAACTTCCCTGGTATAGACACCACTTTCTCACCCCTTGCCTCCCCCCACCTCAAAATGATTTTGCTTTATTGCAACCCGATACCATTTGATGGGCAAACAGTCTTATTCTGCTCATTAGCACCGTTTTTCGTTTAAAATGCTCCAACTACTGAGATGAAAAGGCAATCTGAGTCTTTGCCTTTATCTTTAATATTTAAAACTGTTCACACAACCTTTTAAAAATCAAATATTGATGCTGCTACCTGTTGTTCTTCAAAGTGGAGCAATTATACTGCAGGCCCTTCTCGGCAAGGCTGTCTTTATTAGAAATGAGGATGGGGATGTGAAGGAGGCATTTCTTTCCCTCTCCATGGCCTCCGCCCCCCGCCCTTTTACCCAGGATGGAAAGCAGGGAAGAGCACTTGGCTCTTATTAAAGGAATGTGCTGAGGCAGCCACCCGTTGCTGGCGGGCTGACAAGGGATACTGAGATGCAAGGAGTATCTTCAAAGTAGATTCTGCCGAGTGGTAAGGCGCCCTTGGAGCTGTATCGCTTCCTAGGCTCTCAGCCAGCTTGCCCGCAGGAGGCCGGCTTCCTTCCACCTTTACTACCTGGATTCCTGGGGACGGCAGTTCTGGGTGATGGAATGGTTCCACACTGCCCTCTAGTGGCTTGCCCAGGAGCAAGCAGCAGCACGCAGCCCTCCGCTGCGTCCCTTCCGCACTACCCTGTGCCAGGGTCTGGGGATGTTGAGCTGAACAAGACCCACAGCCTGTCCTCAAATCCCTCATAGTCCTTGGAGGGGAAAAACACATAGGCAAATAATTACAGAGCAACGTGTATGTGTGATTACCCGTGGACATGTTGAGAATGCCACGGGAGTACAAGGAAACGTCATCACCGTGCGTGCGGGGTCTCAGGGGACCCTGAGAAGGTGACCTGGAAGGAGGAGAAGGGGCTTGCCAAGCAGAGGAAAAGGAGAGGTAGCTCGGGGCCTGAGCAGGAAGAGCCAGGAAAAGAGTGAAGGGGTGAGCATTTAGGAGACAATAAGAGTTTGGTTGAGATACTATGTGTTGTCAGTTTTTAAGATGCACGTTTTCAAATAATGCAACATATGTTAAGAAAAAGGAAAAAGAAGATAGCAGGAGGGGAAGAATGAAAGGGGGGAAATTGGAGGGGGAGACGAACCATGAGAGACGATGGACTCTGAAAAACACACTGAGGGTTCTAGAGGGGAGGAGGAGAGGGGTATGGGTCAGCCTGGTGATGGGTATTAAAGAGGGCACATTCTGCGTGGAGCACGGTGTTATGCACAAACAATGAATCATGGAACACTACATCAAAAACTAATGATGTAATGTATGGTGATTAACATAACAATAAAACATTTAAGGGGAAAAAAGATGCATGTTTTCTCTTCCCGTTTTAATATCTCTAGGGGACACCTCCTTCCAACGGTGCTGTGTCACTTGTCGTATTTTCTCTTTTCGGGGTGGGGCATAAAATCACAGTGCATTTTACAATCTTTCACATCTGAGATTTGAGGAAATACAGAAAAATAAGGGCTTAAATTAGGCGTGGTTGGGGGATGGAGACGACAGGACAGTGTGAAATAAAGGGACAGAAGAAGATAAGGTGAGTGGCTACAGAGACAGAGAGAAGGGGACAGATTATGGAAGCTTTTAGGAAGTGGAATTCGTATAATTGTTGAATGTATGTCAGGGACCAAGAAGAGGAGAGTTCTTCTGTGGGGTAGGGGTGTGTGTGTGTGTGTGTGTGTGTGTGTGTGTGTGTGTGTGTGTGTGTGTGTGAACAACTAGAAGAAACGTAAAAATGAGTTTTGCTGTGAATATTTTAAGTTCTTTGACCATAAAAGGGGCATGGGATTGGAAGTACATACCAAAAAGTCACCATGAGGTCAGCTCATGGAATGAAATTCTGTGCATGTCTCCAGTGGACCAGGACGATGGAGGTAGGGTGGTTAGGGCGTCTGGAAAGGGTCTGCATGATTTCTTTCTGGCCCTTTAGGTTGAAGACTGTCTTCTGCATCTAATTGGCTCTAACTTATCTGGCAAATACGCCGTCCTAATATCAGCTGGATCAGTTGTACAGATCACCTCGGAGCCACTCAGTACGTTGGTCATGGGTGAGGTGGAAGAGGACCGTTTGCTTGCCCATGCGGGGTCCCCAGTGAGCTGATTCGAGGATCCTCAGTGAAGAACCCCCACCCCGGGGCTGCACACAAGCTCCACGGCCTTCCCTCTGGGGGCATTTTACCGCGTTAAGGACACAAACTGGCTGATGTAACTGTTGCTTTGGAGCCATGAAATTGAGTATCAGTTGCATAAAACAGAGCCACGTATTTCTGAGATTTGGGTTAGTGCTGTATTTATCTTCTCATCCCTAAGGTGAGATTCTAGTTGGTGCTGACAGCTACTTAATCATTTTGTTGGGCTTTCCGTGGTTGCTGATGTTTAGATTTTATTCCGTTAGCCAGGGACCAGGAAGAGGAAGAAGAGGGTTGCAGGGTGGTAATGGCAGTGATGGCGGATCCTCCCGGGGGGTAGGAGGACCCGGCTCTGTCTGATAAATGTGGCAAATCTGAAGAATCCATGTAGGAGGGCAGAGCTTGCCAGCAGGAAATTATTTCTTAGGAAAAGTGTCCTTTTCCGACATGATTTCACATTGTGGCAGAAAGAGTAGGACAGATATGCACTCACATCTTCCGTCCTTTGCTCGCCGGCTGGGGACCGAGGCAAGTCACTGAACCTCTCTCAGACCCCGGTCCTCATCATTTGTAGCTCAGAGATGGTCATAACGCTGGCCCGCACAGGCTTCCCTGAAAAGTAAACGGGATGACCTTTGTGAAGCACCAGTAGGGCAGTCCGTTACACGGCAGGTGTCTGGTACCTCCTGTCACAGACTCCTTGTGCGCCCCCCATGCTGGGCGGCTTGTGTCTCAGTCACTCTGGTCACATGGACCAGTCACTACACCATCCCCTTTGCACGACTTGTATCTTCCCAGCCCCGGTCCTCGCTGATGCCGCCCCTTATCCTAGGTGTCTCTGGGCATCCATGCCCTACCGTCTCCAAGGCCCACTTGAGATGGACGTCCCTGGATGGAAGTCATTTCTCTCCCTGAAGAGCCAACAGAACACCTCCGTGAACGCTCCGCACGGGCTCTTTCACATACATGATCTCTGACACGTAGAGCCCTGCAACCTATTTACCCTAGCTGAGCCTTAGTTTCTTCATAAAAAGAGTGATAATAAAAATTTCTGCTTCCTGGGGCAGTGGCAAGGATCAAGTGCCCAGGGGCAGACACATAGGGCTCAAGAGATCATAGTGATGTTCGGGTACTCCTAATGGTAGTGTATCGAGATGCAATCTCTCGTCAGAAAATGCAATTTCCGTGGTCGCTTGCTTCTGGAAAGGATGCATGCTGTTTCTAGAAATCAGTCTTTTTTCACGGTCACCCCGCACTGGGTAGAGGCTGCGGCTGTAAGCGGCAGCGGTGAGGAATCCGACAAAATACATGCATCAGAGTTCTATTCGGATTTGGATTGTGGATGATATTTACTTATCAGCTTAAGACCGTAAGCCTTCCTTCCTGGGCACAGGAAATGTTCATCACACTTGCAGAGCCCGCTGAGAAATACAAGGCATGTGAAAACTGGGCAACAATGGAAAATTGCAAATGCACAGTCATTCAAGTGACAAGACGAAGAGCTCTGGGAAATATAGAATAAGTGACCTTCCAGATGGGAACAGGGCCTGTGTGATCCTGGGAGAGGGAGGAAGCAGGGGGATGGAAGCACTTGGGAATTCTTCCATGATCCGCCAACAAATACACCTGTGAGCAAAAGGTTTCCTACTTTTATGTCATTTAGCTTCTCAGTGTATTTCACGATTTTCAGATTCAGCCAACTTCTGAGGAGGAATATTAAGAGGTTCATCATTTAGACAATGGGACATAGTAGACATGCCTAGTAAATAGAACTAGGCCATGCCTTACTGGGTTTCAAGGTCACTAGATTCTAACTACCCAGGCGACTGTCATTTGTCTGCTCCCATGCATGGTCGCCCCATAAAATTTGTGATGTGAATCACAAAGAAAGAAGGAAAGGGAAAGGAGAAGAGATGAGAAAAGAAGGGTGTTCGATGCTCCTCAGAGTCGGGTACCCTCAGCAGTTACCCAGTTGGCCCACTCCTTGATATAGGTCTGTTTGCATGAGGGAGAAGAAATTGGAAAGGAAGACTGAGGAGGCTTTACTTTCCAATACGGTAGCCACTAACCCCGTGGGGCTGTTGAGTATTTGAAATGCCTCAAGATCAAACTGGGGTGTGCTTTGAGTGCAAAATATATATTCTGAATTTCAAAAATGTACTATGAAAAAAGAAAGTAAACTACCTCATTGACAATTTCTGTATAGATTACCTGTTGAAATAATATTTGGGATATATTGGGTTAGATGAAATATTTTCTTAATGTTAATTTCATTGTGTGTTTTTATAAAATGTAGCTTTTAGACAATTTAAAATTGCAGATGTAGATTTGCTTTCAATCTCTAGGTTGGCTCCTGGGCCCACATCATAACCATTGTACCATAGCCCGGATTTTAGCATGAGATGTGATTGTCTGTAGAGTATCTTATTTCAAAATTTTAAATTTATCTTATTTAAAAATTACTCTGTTGACTTTCAAAACTCAGACAAGGCAAAGGGCACAAGATGAAAACTTACCCCTGGCCCTCCTTTTCCTGATTCCTCTTGGTTTCTCCCCCAGAGGCAAGCACCGCCTTCGTGTGCTATGCACCCTTCCAGAGATATCCAAGAAGTGGTACCACCCAGTGCCTCCCCCAGTCTCCACCACGCCCTGTTGTCTCCCACCTGGCCTGTCTCACTTATCTATGTGAACTGCTGGCCACTGTGGGCAGTTGGGTCTGCCCTAGAGGGGGGCAGCTCATGGTGGACAAGAGTCCGTAAGAGCAAGGACACTGAGGGAGATAAAGGTTGAGTAATTCACTTGCACACAACGACGTGAGGGAGGAACAAAGGGACTTATTACCTGATTATCCCCCAAACCTTTGCTATCTCTCATGTCTTTGAAAAATTGGCATCAGTGATTCTAATAGAACCGGTGGGACCAGTGACACCCACCCAAGGGAATGTGAAGAAGGTGATCTCTGCTCTGCCAGCACCTGTGTGCCACTGGGTCCTCCAGACTCCCCTCAAAAGACATTTTCCTCTTTGGAGATGAAATAACTGGAGATGGGGAGTTACTTGCCTAAAGCCTTGTGAATCAGGGACTGAGTTAAATGACCTTAAGCTACAAATAACTTTTCTAAGGCAAGTTTTAGTGTGTTAATTAAGGTGGCCTAACCTTGAATTTTCAGTTTAGGGAAAAACAGTGGCCTGAAGATGATTCTATTTATAACCCACTCTGTGTTTAGAGAGAGTTTTAATGCTATTGTCTTTATAATTATCAAAGCAACCCTTAGAGCCTGGAAGATGGGGAAAGGATAAAGAAAATTCCTCTGTATTACTGTGTCCCTGACCCCAGCATTGAATATCTGACAGATTGAGTTAGAAAGAACATCAAGGGAAACTGGAAGAGGAAGATGGTGGTTTCCTGAGTTCCACCTCAGACCCACTGAGGCAGACTAGAGGGTGGAGCTGGGGACAGGCACCTAGATGATGCTGGGCACCACCATGTCCATTTTTTGCAACACATAGAAACCAGGCACCGTTCAGTTGCTGGGGATGCAGCAGGAAACAGGAAAGGTTAAGTGTAAACATGCCTCTGTTATCTTTTCCCAAAAATTATAGATATATTTAAATATACAGGAGCATACTCTACCCAGTACTTGACTGGAGCCAGTGCAGATTACTCAGGTGGGCCCCCAGTGCACCAAAGGAACAGAGGAACAGAGGTTTCCATGGAAACAGTACTGCTGGCCAATCAGCTGATACCATCTTGGTTCTGGTTGCTCTATCCAATTGGCCACTCACTAGAGAGTCAAAAAAATTGGATGCAGACAACCAACCATGAGAGGCTTGGCAAGAACTCTGCAGGCTCTCAAAATCCTAGCAGGCTAAGATTTCAAGCAGAGTGCTAGGGGAATTGGGTAACTAATTGTGAAACCAACGTTGAACCAAGGTCACAGAGACAAAGCACAGTGAAGCAGGAGACCCATCTTTGAAATCAAACAGTCTTTGTCCAAATTCAGACTTTTTAACCCACTAGCTGTGAGACCCTGGGCAGGTCACATAACCCTCTTGGTGACAGTTTTCTCATCTGCAAAATGTGAAGATCACACCCACCTTGCAGATTTTGTGTAAGGATTTAGAATGTCCATAAAGCACGTAAGGACACACATAAGACAAATTATTAAATTTACATTTTGCTCATAATATTAAATCATTAAAATAATATTAAATGAATGAAATCATTGGTTGGCAACACTGACTCAGTAGACAAGTGGTACGTGGGACTCACATCTAAAAACCCATATACCAGGACTGGAAGGGAGAAACTCATTCCAGACAGCGTTCTCTGGGGTCCCCCTCCTTGGTCACAGACCAAGGGCTGAGGTATAGGTGAAGGGCTTCAGTGCCAAAAACTATGTGTGGCAGAACATGCCTAGCCAATGTCAGCCTCCTGCCATTCATTCCCTTGAGGAAGATGGAGGATAAAGGGAATTATCTTCACATAACCCTCATGACCAGACAACATCGTTCACACCTGTTCTCTGTTCCTCTTGTCATCCCCACCAGTGTCGGTCATGTTCAACAGATGCTTTGCTACAGTGGTGCTGCCTAGCATCCCTATAGAATTTGTATATCTGTTATTTGAAGAGTCAATATTGCCAGGTTACATAGTTTCAACTTTTTTCTTAATAATAATGATAATAATAGGATCCATATAATAACAAGTGGAACATGTGATCGCTTCATCTGGTTTTTCAACATGGACTCCAAAAGCTTGGGCTCTTCCTATAGGAAAGGCAGACTGACTCAGATGGTTGGGATAGAGAAAGATTGGGGTAAACTTAAGCCTTCCTAAGGAAGAAACTTCTATCTGCCCTGCAGGGTTAAGAGTAGTGGGCGAGATCTTGGAAGTACTTCTTCAACCCTCCTCCACAGCTTCCTGTATGGTAACTCAAAGCAGAGCTCTCCGATCAGGTTCCATTTTGTTCCTTACCCACATCTCAGCCACTTGCTTCCTAACAGCCCCAACCCACGAGCTCCAAATATGTTTCTTCTGCTTTCTTTCAAAGCTGCATTGGAAAAAAAAAAATGCCTTCTCCTAATGCTCCATTTCCTTTACTTTACTTTCATCTCTTTTCTTAACAATTAATCCCTTCAATGTCTAATTATTATCTGAAATCTACATAGCATAAAATGTCTAGTGTAAGGATTAAACAAGAAGAGCCCTGAATCCAGATGATTGACACCACGTAAATGGTATGTCCAGATGTCAGGCTGAATCTTTTCTAATTTTCTATGGGTTATGGTATTCATGTCTACATACCCAGCATTTCCAACTCTGAGTCTCTGAGTCAGTATGCTTATGTACCCTCAGCATAAAATAATTTGGAAGAAAAACAAAAGAATAAGAGGAAGTGGAGATATGCTTCCCAGAGCAAGGAACAGTGTTGGTTGGTTGATTTCTGGTCTTGAACCTACGACTTAGTTGCTGTGCAATCCTGGACGAGGCTCTTACCTTCTCTGTGTTCCAGTTTTCTGGGTTTTTGGAGGAAGAGGTTGGGCTTGATTGTCTCTAAAGTTCTTTTAGCCCTAGAATCCAGAGCACCCAAATTTCCCCAATTCATGTATATGGTACGCTACAGTGAGGCCAATGATTTGATGCCAGTTATTTCTTCCATGTTGCTTTTCCTTACAGTGATGCCTGTGGAGTGCCCATGCGAGCAAGCAGCCCACTGACTTCTTGCATTCTGCTTTACAAATCAGCCCTTTGGCATCTCGAGCTACTCTACAGGAAACCAGTCTGAATTGTGTTCTTAAATCTCTTCAGCTCGCTAATAACATTCAGAGAAGACCTATTACACACCTCAGCAGAGTGGTCAGAGACATAAAATAGGAAGCCTCAGTTGCCATGAAAGGACACCTAATTTATACAGCATGCTGTCAAACCTTCTTCACTAACCCTTCTAGGCACTGAGCCAACACTACAGTCTTGGCCACCCACTTGCTAAGCCAACAGTAAGGATAGGCAGGTGTGGCCCATCTCTCAACCCCCAGCAAGTAGGGGCTAAGATTTTCCCAGCTGTACTTGGTCTAGAAACAACTAAGAGGATTCAGGCTAGGACTAGCCAAATTGAACCCATTCAGGCACATCGATGGGGACACCATATTTGGGCTTTACGAGTTTATCCCCAATCCTAGAAGCTACTTAGAAGCTACGTGATTTCCCCAAAACTCTTTCTGCCAACTTCCAGACTTCTTCGCTTTCAAGAACTAGAGAACTTGGAGTCAAACAGACCTGGGCTGGAATTCTGACTCTGCCAATTTCTAACTCTGGAGCTATAGTTATGAGTCCTTGAGCCTCCATCCCCTCCTCTGTAGAATATGAATAATACCTTCCTCACATGGGTAGTGTAAGGATTAAACGAGATAATGTATGAGAAGGAATAAGTACAAGGCCTGGCATATATATAGTCACAGCTGTTGTGGATATTATGGTGACATCCATCAGCCCATTGTGTTCACTCAGAGTATAGTAGACAATCTGCTGAGGAAGACTGTATCTTAAAGGCAAGAATGCCAACACTCCTGCATGAAGAGTGAAGAGGGCTCACATGCCAACTCCAAAATACATAATTAAAATGACCATTATTAAATTTCTGAAATTTACAGGGTCATGAGAAATGGAGTGCAGCCTCTCATTGGTGGCTTTGAAGTTGCTCTCTGAGACAGTGAGAACACCATGAACTTTGAGTCATCAAGACTTCTTTTGAGCTCTGCTTCCCTTACTTCCCTTGTACCCTCGAGTAGAGTTCTTAGCCTATCTGTACCCAGTTTCCTGATCTAAAAAGTGACACGGCTGTGTTGGTGGGAATGCACTCCTGGTGTAACCACCATGGAGGACAGTATGAAGGCTCCTCAAAAAATGAAAAATAGGACTACCCTAGGATCCAGTAATCTCACTACTGGCTGTTTACCCAGAGAATATAAAAACACTAATTCAAAAAGATACATGCAGCCCTGTGTTTATTGTAGCATTATTTACAACAGCCAAACTATGGAAACAGCCCAACTGTCTATCGGCAGAAGAGGTAGTATATATATAATGGAATATTATTCAGCCATAAAAAAGAATGAAATCTTGCCATTTGCAACGACACGGTTGGAGCTAGTGAGTATAATGCTAAGTGAAATCAGTCAGAGAAAAACAAATACCAATTAATTTCACTCATATGTGCAATTTAAATGAGCAAGGAAAAAGAGAGAGAGAGAGAAACCAAAAACTGACTCTTAACTATAGAGAACAAACAGATGGTTACCAGAGTGGAGGTGGGTAGGGAGATGGGTCAAATAGGGGATGGGAATTAAAAGTACACTTATCCTGATGAGCACTGGCTGATGCATGGAAGTGTTGAATCACTATATTGTATATCTAAAACTAATAAAACACCATATGTTAACTACACTCGAATTAAAATTTTTTTAAAAAGATTGGCACAGCATCTGACACACAGTAAGTCCTCAAAATTTGTGGGTGCATCCTGCCCACAGCTTTCCTAATGAACCATGTTGAGAATGTGGTAGCTCATATGCCAAGTCAGATGGTCACCTCTTCCTTTTACAGAACTGAGATTCTATTTTCTCTCAACTACTTCATTCATAGTGTTAACATTTCCATTTAAACTGTAGGGAATTATTTCTGGGGCGCCTGGGTGGCTCAGTCGGTTAAGCGTCTGCTTTCGGCTCAGGTCATGATCCCAGGGTCCTGGGATCGAGCCTTGCATTGAGCTCCATGCTCCCCGGGAAGCCTGCTTCTCCCTCTCCCACTCCCCCTGCTTGTGTTCCCTCTCTCATTGTCTCTCTCTCTCTGTCAAATAAATAAATTTAAAAAATCTTAAACTGTAGGGAATTATTTCTGAGTATATTACAAGAGATTTGGGTCAGGCTGCCTCAAGAGAGAATATAAAGGAAACCTCACGTAAGCTTTGTGTCATACCAGGCAAGTAACTTTATTGAATCTTTTGGAATTTCTGAGGGTAAGGTTTACTTATGCTTGGCTGTCCTCAATAAACATCAACCCTCTAAGTGTTATCTCCATTAAACCAAAGATCTTCAATATGTTTATTTTGTGAATTGGGTCATTTAAAAAAGACACACTTCCTCCTTTTTTTTCCCAGTCTGGAAATAGGAAGATAGACAACATGAGGGACTTACACCAGAATTGTCTCTGAGTTCCCTTCCAGACTCAAGGATAAATTTACCATGTTGTATACATAGCTTTTGACAAGAACAGTTAAATCATTACTTAATGATTGTTCTATAACTCAGACATACATTATTTCAAACTAGCTCTCCTTCCATGTGACTGAGGTTTGTTGAATAGGACAGCTGACTTTTTAAATTAGGTGATTTAGAAAAAAAAAATATATATATATATATAACATAGATCAATGTGTTGTATATAGTATCAGCATAACTGGGTAAGAGTGGTGTAGTAAAGAAAGCAAACGGGATGTGAAGATAAATATGATGGTTAATTTTATGTGTTAATTTGGCTGGGCCACAGTGTCCAGATATTTGGTCAAACATCATTCTGGATGTTTCTGTGAGGGTGTTTTTGGATGAGACAAACATTTAAATCAGTGGACTTTGAATGAATCAAATAGCACTCCATAATGCGGTGGGTGCCCCCGGTCAGGTGAATGCCTGGTGAGAACAACAGGACTGAGCTTCTTGGAGCAAGAAGGAATTCTGCAGCAAATGACCTTCAGACTTGAGCTGCAGCGTTGGCTCTTCTCTGGTTCGCCAGCCTGCGGCCCACCCCATGGAATTTGAACTTGCCACACACAGCCTACTGGTTCCTTTTCTCCGGAGAACCCTGCTTAATGTAATAAACAATCCCAAACACCCTTGACTCTAAACCCCTGTGGGGTTCCTACACCATCAACTCGTGTTTAAAGAAAACCTGTCATATTGCGCCATTAGGTTGTCAGCTGGCAATCTAATAATTTCCAGTGGCTAAAAGCACAGGCTTTAGAGACAGAGCTTTGTGGGGTCAAGCCCTAGCTCCCCAACCAATGGGCTGTTTGCCTTTTGGTGTAAAATCACCAGAGGCCCAGAAGGACAGGTATGCCCTGTGGGAGGCCTCCATGCCACAGGTGGGGCTAGCCCGGTATCTTATCATCTGAGAGGAAGCAGACGGCATAAGTCAAAGTACCAGACTTCTGTGGTGCTGGGTTTGGTGAGGGAGAAATTGTAAGAATTAATTAAGTTCAGGTTCAAAACTTAGCGTGGTATCTGACACCCAGTAACAGGTCAAACCAGGATGGCAGTTGTTATGAACAAGATCATTGCTGACTGTCAAAGAATCAAACTTCTCTTGACCCTAAAAACACTGGTTGAATTTATTTCCCTCTAATACAGCAGTGTCATTAGAATAAAAGAGATGAATCCATTAATAACAGGACTTGGCTAATCATGAACCGCTGCAAACCTCCGTGTTTGCTATAGGAAGACATCCAGTTTTACAAAATGAATAACCTGAGGTTAATTCTTTGCTTTGCAAAAGAACGCATGGCTTTTAGATGGGTTCAAGTGATTGAGATGATATTGAGTGACATGCAATCTTGACAGGCCCTTCTGTGGAACACCTGTTAACTGCTCGCCTCAACACATATGGCTCCACCCTGTCTCCAGCCAGTGTAAATGTCTGCAGGTAAGGAAATCAAGGGACTTCCCTGACCTACAGATTTCTCCAGGTCTCCTCCTGAGATGAACTTTAGCAGCCAAGGGTCCGTTCCGGCCCCCTATTTTCCTGAAAAGGAATCTGGCTGCCTCTGCACCTGCCTAAGCCCCTGCATTTGCAGACTGGAGGAGAAATCACAATTCCCCACAGGGCTCCCATCTGAAAGGGGCTGAGATGCTTGCATTTGCTCACATCATGAGACCTGGAATCAAGAAGACCTGGCTTTTGCTACCCCCTCCAGTTGTGCAATCCTGGATAAGTCACTGAGCCTTCAGCAACTGCACTTAGGGCCCTCCCTTGCAAAATGATCATCATTTATGCCTCTCCCCTCATTTTGCAGTGGATTAAAATAAAACATAGAAGAGAACCATGAAGCAGCTAAAGGCAGGCGGGATCTCCCCCTGCAGCTTCAACTTCTCTGTGCAGCTCTGTTTCCTGGTCGGCATGAGACAACTTTTTCCAACATGCTGTGCACCAAAGTAGTTCATTGGAAACACTGTAATTAGCATTACAGTTAAAATGACACTACTGCAATGTTAATTACTACAGTGCAGATGTACCATTAGATATCATACATAATGTTGTCAAGCCTTTATTTTTAAATTAAAGTGCAACAAACCATACCCAGGCTACACAGCTTTTTTTGATTAATACAAATTAATGTTATTTCAGTGTCTAGGGAAAGGGTGGAGCTAAGGGGGTGTTGCACCTAGCTGTAAGAACGCATAGGCAAATGGTCAAGTTTCAGGTGGATTTCCCGTAACTCCCTTCCCCTACTCTGGTCTCTGCACGGTGGAGAGTGTGAGCTCCATGAGGGCAGGGACTATGCCTGGTTTTACTCACCATGCCATCCTCGGCTCCTAGCACACAGTTAGAGGCATTATTCAGACTCTTCATTTCGGCTCAGGTCATGATCTCAGGGTGTGGGATGGAGCCTGGCGTCAGGTTCCATGCTGGGGGTGGAGCCTGTTTAAGATTCTCCTCTCTCTCTCTCTCTCTCTCTCTCTCTCCCTCCCTTTGTTCCTCCCCCACCTCCCATGTTCGGTAAATAAATAAATAAATAAAAATAATCTGGAATGAGGGGCAAGCGAATCGTCACAATGCAGAAATCAGTGGAAGTCCTTCATTGTGATGTTTAGCAAGCAACACCGTATCCCACCGGATCCTGGGAGGTGGGCAAGATCAGCATGGGCCCCTGGACGTCAGCTGGGCACCCATGCAGAAGCCAAAAGGGGGGGGAAGGAAGGGAATAAAAATGTTGGACTACTACACGTATTATTTCCTTATTTCTCACAACTCATGAGGGAATTTTTCCCCAACTTTTTTTACTGCGGTAAAATACACATATAAAGTTTACCATATTAACCGTTCTTATGGATACATTTCAGTGGTCGTAAGGACAATTCACATCATCCTGCAACTATCACCACCATCCATCTCCAGAACTCTTTTCATCTTGCAGAACTGAAACTCTGTGCCCATTAAGTACCAACTCCCTCTTCCTCTCCTGGCAGCTACTGGCAACCATGTTCCACTTTCTATCTCTATTACTCTGACTACGCTAGGTACCTCGCAGAAGTGGAATCTATTTCCTTTTAATTTTTTTTTAAAGATTTTATTTATTTACTTGAGAGAAAGAGAGCACATGAGAGGGGGGAGGGTCAGAGGGAGAAGCAGACTCCCTGCTGAGCAGGGAGCCCGATGCGGGACTCGATCCCGGGACTCCAGGATCATGACCTGAGCTGAAGGCAGTCACTTAACCAACTGAGCCACCCAGGCGCCCAAAGTAATTACTGATAAGGAAGAAGTGGAATCTATTTAGTTTTAAAGTAATTACTGATAAGGAAGATTTACTTCTATCATTTTGACATTTGTTTTCTATATGCCTTATAGTTTCCTATCCCCCATTTTCATGGGGGGCGGTTCTTATCTCTACATTATGTTTAGGGAAACTGAGGATTCAGGAAATTCGCTGAACCTCCCAAGGTCACCAAGAGGCACACAGGGAATCTTTTGACTCAAGGATCCTTCATTCTTCCACCTGCTATGTGCCAGTAGGTTTTCTATGTCCTGGGGAAATACAGACAAGCATACCGCCTGGTCCCTGCCTTGTTTCAATGTGCAACAGTTTTCTTAGGAACATTAGATGTTAAACAGGCACAGATGGAAAGATTTCTAGAAGTGCAGGAAAGCCCCAGATACTTCCCTAATGGGACAGAGCATATATCCTCTAAGAATTCAGGGCACTGGGGCACCTGGGTGGCTTAGTCGGTTATGCGTCTGCCTTCTGCTCAGGTCATGGTCTCAGGGTCCTGGGATCGAGCCCCGCATCGGGGTCCCTGCTCCGCGGGAAGCCTGCTTCTCCCTCTCCCACTCCCCCTGCTTGTGTTCCCTCTCTCGCTGTGTCTCTGTCAAATAAATAAATAAAATCTTAAAAAAAAATTCAGAGCAGTTCCTTTTACACTGCCTCGCACACCATGGGTGCCCATGGATATTACTGGTTGAATCTCATGGTGCTGTTCTTTTTGTCATTTGAAGAGAATTACCGAGATCCAGCTCTGCTCTGCGGGACCTGCTCTCCACAGCCGATGGATATGGCAATAGATAGTAAGCACTGTAATAATGTGTACACCACTTGACACAGAATTTGCCAACTGCAATATCCCTGGATTAACAACACTAATTTATCCATAGGATGCTCATTGCAGTACATTTTTGCAATAGTGAAAAAGTGAAGGGGTTGTAAAGAAATCCCCTTCACTTTTTCACTATTGCAAATACATCTTTAAATCCCCTTCACTTTTCCACTATTGCAAAAATGTACTGCAATTATAATATAATATATTATAATATATTAATATATTAATATGTATTAATATATAACAATATATACTATATGGTATCATTAAAATATTAATATTATACATGGCATATTATAAATAATAGTATATATTCATATATACAAACTCATATATATATACATGTGTGTGAAAAATCACTTATCTGATTATACAGACACACATATAAAATGATCTTGTTAAAATATGGGTATAAATAGTCACACATATATGTTATAGTATATATAGGTATAAGAATTATATATATCAAAATATTGGTGGTGATCATTGGGTAATTGTGAAATTGTGGCTGATTTTTATTTCCTTGAGCCATTCTATATCCTTTTAACCATATATAATACCTGTATATTATCTTAATATTAGAAAAAGTAATTTTTACTTAATGATAGATGCAATGTCAAACACAAGCCTATTTCTGACCATTTTACTGCCAAGAAAACCATGAGCTGGGACATGAAAAAATGACAAGCTCTCATGATCTCATACTGACTAAATATGCATTTATTTGAGACTGGAGGAATACACACTTTGGGATTATCTGGTTGCAAAGAATAGATAACTTTTTTTTAATACAAACCTAAAATTATTTTTAATACATGTTCACTAAGCATTTTTTAAATTTATAATGTAAATTTTTTCCTTTAAATTTTTTATTGTTATGTTAATCACCATACATTACATCATTAGTTTTCCATGTAGTGTTCCATGATTCATTGTTTGTGCATAACACCCAGTGCTCCACGCAGAACGTGCCCTCTTTAATACCCATCACTAGGCCAACCCATCCCCCCATCCCCCTCCCCTCTAGAACCCTCAGTTTGTTTTTCAGAGTCCATCGTCTCTCATGGTTCATCTCCCCCTCTGATTTACTCCCCTTCATTCTTCCCCTCCTGCTATCTTCTTCTTCTTCTTCTTCTTTTTTTTCTTAACATATATTGCATTATTTGTTTCAGAGGTACAGATCTGTGATTCAACAGTCTTGCACAATTCACAGCGCTCACCATAGCACATACCCTCCCCAATGTCTATCACCCAGCCACCCCATCCCTCCCACCCCCCCACCACTCCAGCAACCCTCCGTTTGTTTCCTGAGATTAAGAATTCCTCATATCGGTGAAGTCATATGATACATGTCTTTCTCTGATTGACTTATTTCATTCAACATAACACCCTCCAGTTCCATCCACTTCGTTGCAAATGGCAAGATCTAGTCAGAATGGCAAAGAATAGATAACTTGAGAAAAAATTAATTTATTGGTAAGATGTAACGCATCTGAGAAAATGCAGCTCAGGCCTCATGAAGGAACTGCAAACAAGGAGATGTGAAGGATTTCTGAAGGTCAAGTGGCTGTTCTGTCTCTCAGTGCACGGTTTCCTCTGTCATTGTTGGCACATCTGCTTTTCTCCTCTCTGGTCTGACTTCCAGCTACCTAGCAGGCTGAGTCTCTGGACGCCATGTGACTTTCCAGTTCAGGTACTCAACACTGCCAGGCACTCAACAGCGTTTCTGTTGATAGTTCCAGATTCAGGAGGGGCAAGATGATTGACCTAGTGTTTATCAGTTAGCTTTTGCTCCATAACAGACTACCTCCAAAACTTAGGGACTTAAAACCCCCATTATTTAGCTTCCAAGTCTGGGGGTCTGTGGGCAGTTCTTCTGGTTTGGGCAAGGCTAAGCTGACCTCGGCTGGGCCAGTCAGCTGGCAGGTCAGCCATGAAGGCATCCTGGGAGGACACCTGTCGTGTACCCTCATACCCCATGGCCGACGTCAATCACATGGGCTCCACCTTACAGCAAAATAAGTCAATGGAGTATTTAGTGGGCGTTACTCTGTCCACCACAGTGAGCCATCTGCAGACCTATCTGATTATCACTAGTGTCAGAAAGGTGGCGGGGCAGGTAAGGATAGTGCTAGAGAGAAAATGTAGGAAACCGTGACTAAGGAATGTATCATATGTTACATGAAGCCCTTAAGGAGTCCCTAGGGCAGAAGGCTGGGCCCAAAGGAGTCAGAATAAGCAGGAAGAAAATCCAAGTATCTCAGCCCTGAGAGTCCAGAAGCATTCCATGCAGACCCAGTCAGATTCAGACCCAGTCAGAGTCTCCTTTAAGCTTTTGTTCTGCCCCAAGAGCTAAGTCAACCCAGGAGACAAAGGCAGTAGAGTCACAGGTAGGAATCAGGGTTCAAGTGTTTAGAGGTGCTAAGTCAAAAAAATGAAGCTGAATATCAAGTTCAAAGAGAAAAGAAGGAAAGGGAACATCAAGCAGTAAGGTCAGCAGTTTGAGAGACTGAAGCAAGATGGAATCAGGAATGAGGAAGGGAAATGGGAAACTTGTATCCATCTCTTTAGCTTAGCACTGAGTCCATGAGCTCTGAGAAGGGGTCAGAGCTCACATTCTGTGCAGCATCTGGTGGCCAGGGCAAGAGAGGGACTTAATAAAGACACATGGGACTGCACACTTGAGACTTCAGACCAAAGCCTTCAGTCTCCCATGACAGTTTGCTCCTGTTTACCCATTTTTGGCTTCCTTGTCTCTCAGTTGGCCTTTGAGCATCTCTTGCTTTCTCCAATTTCTCACATCTGAGATTTTAACTTTTACAGTATCTCTACATTCCAAATACTGAGGGTTAGAGGGACAAGTTATTTTTTTAAGTTTTTATTTTAATTCAGTGTAGTATTAGTTTCAGGTGTACAAGATAGTGATTCAGCACTACTATACATCCCCTGGTGCTCCTCGTGACAAGCACACTCCTTCATCCCCATCACCTGTTCCACCCATCTCCCCACCTGGCTCCCCTCTGGTGACCATCAGTTTGTTCTCTAGAGTTAAGAGTCTCTTTCGTGATTTGTCTCTCTCTTTCTTTTTTTTCTTCCTTTGCTCATTTGTTTTATTTCTTAAATTCCACATATTAGTGAAATCATGTGGTATTTGTCTTTCTCTGACTGACTTGTTTTGCTTAGCCTTATACTCTCTAGTTCCATCCACGTTGCTACAAATGGCAAGATTCCAGTCTTTTTTATGGCTGAGTAATATTCCATTATATATATATATATATATATATATATGTATATATATATATATATATATTTCATTTATCTGTCAATGGATACTTGGGCTGCTTCCATCGTTTGGCTCTTGTAAGTAATGCTGCTATAAATATAGGGTTGCATGTATGCCTTTGCACTAGTGTCTTTGTATTCTTTGAGCAAATATCCAGTAGTGTGATTGCTGGATTGAAGGGTGGATCTTTTTTTAACTTTTTGAGGAAACTCCATACTGTTTTGCAAAAGGCTGCCCTAATTTGCCTTCCCACTGACCTTCTCCTTCTCCACATCCTTGCCAGCACCTGTTGTTAAGAGGGACAAGTTATTTTTTCTAAAGTGCAATGTCCAAAATATTAGTCACAGTTGCTGAGGTCTCCTTTGAATTCCTACCTCAAATTCCTACATGATCATGTGATCGTAAATGTGGTTTATGCCTCGCAGAAAGTACCACATAAGCCAGGTAGGGCAGGAATGCCTTCTAGGTACTGCTACTCCCTATTTCATATATAGACTTAGCCTAACATTTGCCTATCAAGAGGAGGCAAAAGGCATTGGTCTAAGCACCATGCTGGGTTTGGTGAGACATGGAACGAGAGCCTTGCATGACCTGTTGTGCATTGCCTTGCAGGTCAGTGGGACCATGTACAACACTGGAAGACATGTGTCCCTGCGCCTGGACAAGGAACACTTGGTTAACATATCAGGAGGGCCCATGACATACAGCCACCGGCTGGAGGAAATCCGACTACACTTCGGGAGTGAGGACAGCCAAGGGTCGGAGCACCTCCTCAATGGACAAGCCTTCTCTGGGGAGGTATGTGGGGCTGTTGAAGTACTAAAGTTGAGTGCCAATTAATAAGACTTGATGCCTATTTATACCCAAGGTGGGATAACAGATGGAAAGCTTTCTTTTAAATCTGTGAAATGAGAAGGTCAGTGCCTCCTTTCTCCATCTGTCTTTTGCAAGTTGACGTGGAAGTCTATAAACGTGCTTCCAGTGTTTTCTAGGGAAGGCCACAATGAAACTGGGTATTTCCTTCTGAGACATTGGTGCAGCTATCGTGACTCATGCCCTACAGTATCTCTGGAGCATTATTTTAACCCCAAACCCTCACTTTTCATGCACACCTTCACTTACACCTACTTGGACCATCAGCCTCTCATATGAGAGTATAGGTTCCATAATTTCTTCCTTCTGGCAGAATGGATCTTATTTGCACAAAACTATAACTTACTGTGAAATAAATGTCAGGCAACTAAATAGTCTGCCTGACTTTCTACAGAATGGAAATGTCATTGTATGTCACCATTAATGGTGAATATCACTATGTGCCACCATCAACCCAGATAGGACTCAGACCATAGCAGTGAGCCAAACCACCTTCAATTATAGGATGAGCGATACAGTTTAAACAGATATCATCTGGATTCTGACCCTTGACAAGCACGGTATATTTAATTTGTCCTCTTACACTTGAGGGTGGTTATCATTTAGGGGCCTGGGGGGCTTATATGCTAAATAGTCGGTAACTATGTTTCTGTTTAAAAGTCCTCAGTAACTGAGGTCAAGAAAGCTTTAAAATAACAGAAGTATGTATCTCACGATTGACTTAGTCTTTTTAATTTTTTTAATCAACATCATGTTTAAACCTGGCATTGTTTTTAATATAGTAAAGCCATACACTGAAAAAGAGAAGCCAACCTTAAGGAGTCCCTTGGCCAGATTTTAATGATTGTTCAAAGTGTATCAACTGAGAATCTACTAGGCTCTCTCCTAGGTACCAGGGATACAAAGATTAAAAAATAAAACCAAAAAAAAGGCAAAGCTCCTACCACAAAGGAGTTCAAAGAATACTATATTCAAATCATTGAGGTATTCTGTTATTAGAGTATTCTGAGATGTACAAAGACCCTGGCCAACTCAAGGAAGAAGTGACAGATTTTCCCTGAAGGGGTCAGGAGAAGTGTCCCAGAGGAGGGGCCCTTTGAACTGGGCTAAGAAGAGAGGCAATGCAGAATAATGTTTAAGAACATCAGCTCTGGAGTCAAAGAACCAGAGTTTGTACGTCCTGCTCTAATACACACTTATTATGTGATCTTGAGATGGTTTCTTGATCCTTCTAAGGCTGAGTTTACACACCTCATTAGGTTATTTTGAAAATTAAGTGGGATTTCAGATGTAAGGAACATTTGTAGTACTCAAGAGTTGATAGACAACAAAGATAAAGCAGGAAATTATGAACAACAAAGGCACCAACCTGTGTCAGGACTTTGTGTGTATTGGGGAAGCTTCAGGTAGAGCTCAGCTCATCTGTCCTCTATTAGTAATGGCTGCATAGAGCACAGGGTTGAGCAGGAATGAGCCTCCTTCCTGGATCCATAGGAAAAAAAAATGCTAGGATTGATTAGGGATGTCTGCCAAAGGCACCCTAATGGAAAAACTCCCAAGAATTGCAGATTCTGAGCTAGAGTATAGCAGGGAAGATGATGAAAGCAGGGCAAAAATCCATGAATTGAGAGTGACCAGGGCCTGCCAGTCTGAATTAGGGAATATTCTAAATTAGATAAACACTTCCTTTTTAAATACATATTATTTCAGTATTTGTAACTTTTATTTGTTGGTTTACTTGCTCATTTCTTTGCTTTGATTTCTTTGCTTTTTTCCCTCACTGATCCTTATCATAATATTGCCTCCAATTAAAAATTAATTTATTAATGAATTTATTAAGTGAATGAGTGAAAAAATGTGGATGATTACTTGGCTAAAATCTTTGCTTTGTAGAATTCCTTAGAATTGCCTTTTTCTTCAGTGTGTGATAAGGGTGCATTGTAATTTGTATAGGAACTACAATTTTGGAGTAAATGAGTGTCTCCAAAATCCTTAATGGAAACATATAACAAGTTGATCTCTCAAAGTACTAATTTTCCTAGACATACCCAGACCACAGGTATCAGGCACTCCAAGGAATCTGCATTTTTAAAGCCCGCAGGAGAGTCTGATGATTAGGTCTGTGAAGCACTCTCTTCACTAGCACATTATTAAGTGCTTTCAATGAATAAAGAATCCAAACATAGTTGCAAGTAAGAATTAACTGGGGACCGTTGTCAAAATATTTACATTTGAATCCTGCCCTAGGGCAATTGAATCAGGGTCTCAGGGAGTGGGGTCCAGATATGCACCTTTGTATAAATTCCCCCCAAGAGATTTTGGTGAGTGACCGCTGTGCCAGTTTTAGCTCAAAATATGCCTGAATTATCCCAGTTTTCTAAACAATGAGGACTTAATCAACAAAACCATACTACACAAAAATTAAAAAGGGCACCTGGGTGTTACGGCAAATGGCAAAGCTGGGGTGCTGTCTAGATGGATGAGATTTGGAGAACAGCTTCCCAAGCAGGCAAGCCAGAGCATTGGCCTTAGCATAAGTACTATTACACCTTGTCTTGGGCAGACCACATCAGCTGTGTTACTTTTCTTTCCCAGCCCCTCAGTATGAATGGTCTCAGTATGAGTGGTCTCTGAACTGGTGTGGGTTTAGGTATAAGAAATCAGAATGCTGGAAGCACCAAAACAATGTCACGTGGCTAAGTATTAGCCTTTGAGATATTTAAGAGTTTAGTGACCAAGAAAAGTTTGGCACCTTCTCTGTGGCATGAGGGAAAAGACCTAGAGCCCATGGATGGAAGTCCTAGAAAGATGGAGTTCAACTAAATAAATGTACGTTCTAACAATGAGAGCTATCCATTGATGGAATGAGTTTGCCTCTAAAAATAGTGAATTCCCATCACTGGAATTATTAAGCATGGAATGGAATTTGAGGACTTCATAAGAGTGACTCATCTCATATCCTCATGAGCAAGGAATGTACCTTCTAGTGCTGAAATCCCATACAATCCATGATTTCCTTATAGAAAATGTCCCCCAACTGGATTCCACTGAGCGTTAGCCCCAGTTAAAGTAAATATAGCCCATCCTGGAGGTTAATGTCTTATTTTTATTTTGTGCTGTCTTCAAAGCCACCTTTGGTCTCTGTTTTTGGCTATCCTCTGAGAGGACCTAAGTAGACACTTCTGGCAAAAGAGTGTGTGTTTATTTTGTTGACAATGAATAATCACATCGCCATCTGTCCCATCTATCATCGCCAATCGTGATAAGTCAATTAATGCCAGGCATTTTCCTTGGCACAGTGCAACAGTCATTATCTCAAGAGCTGTAGATTAATTGCAGTCTGTCTAGTGAGGTTATTGTAATTGATGGTAATCATTTGCTTTGTTTTTTAAAGCTGCGTGGATGTATGACACAGTCAGCAACTGCATTTTTATAAAAATTATTCATGTCCTACATGGAGCATTCCAGGACGCCTTGTTGGGGGCTGGTGATAAATGAGCATATTCAGGGATTCAAATGACTCCATTTTTTCAAGAAGGGAAAATGAACTGTTTTTAATATGGAAGACCCTTTGCTTGCTAATCATGTCTAACTAACTGGTTAGATTCATGTCCACTCTAAAGTAGGGTATTTACAAAAAGAAACAAATGCATTAAGTAGGCAAAAGATAATATTTGAAAAGAATCATGGGAATGGATGAAGTTCCAGTAGTGAGGCTAGACAAAAAAGAAGCGTTCTTATTGAGTGGAGGTTGGAAATACTCATTTTGAAAACCTTCCTTAAGTTCTTTCCGAAGGCGCAAGGGAGTGTATATACTGAGACTCGCACCAGCCACTTCACGGGAAACCTCTGCCCCCATTCCTGCCATCCATCTTCCCATGTCTCCAGTGTGCTGAGCTCCACAGCCCCGCATAGGAGACAGTCTATTGAGGACATGTATATTTAAAATACAGGGTCACGTGGCTTGTATTTGAGGTTGGTTCTGGAAGGGGGTTATGAAATAGCTCTCTCGGGACTGTTTTAAGTAGAGGACACTTGCACACCTCTGTGGCTGGACACAGTCGCTGCTCCCACTGAAGGTGAGGTAGGAACATGAGCTTTTCCCGGCTCAGCTTCTTGAGTCTCTGATTCTGCTCACACACATCCGAGCAAGGAAAGAGTCCACAGCTATTGCTATGAATGTGGATAAGATTGTTTCATTAAAAGGGGGAACAAAAGTCGTATGTTATTTATTTATGGGTTTGTTTGCTTGTTTGTTTGTTTGCTTATCTATTTATTTAGTGGCTCTGAACCAGAATAGGGAATACAATTATCTCTGTGCAAACAACTGAGAAGTGCAGAAAATGCAGGCCCTGTCTCCTTAAAGGAGTCTGTTATTTGCATCCTTTAGAGACTGGCTGCACTAAAGCCACACAAATTTGTAGGAATAAGCAACACCAAATTGTTCTGCAGGATGCTAGAATATGAAATGCACTGAGGAGCACATCACGGAGAACCAGGGCCCCATTAGGCACAGAAGAGCTCCGGGGGGAGGTACTCAGGCAATGTAATCAGCACTTTGCCAGGAGGCTGGGACCTCCTTGTAGAGATGTTCATTGACACAAGTGGAGTTTTGAAGGGGAATGAGAATTGGGATGTTTAAAAATAACAGGTACACGGTCGTACGTATGGAAGAACTCCCTGAGTGCCGAGGTAAAGGTGGTCCCTCTGTCCTGAATGCCAGCTTTCTCTCTCTCTTCCTCATTCCCACACAGCCCCCCACCCCACCCCACACCCCAGAGCTTTCCAAGCCTCCTCCCCTCCTCCCAGCCAGTGACTCCCAGAGAATCCTCCATATTCACCTATTTCCGTAGTCCGCAAGCCGTAGCCTGTGGACCAAATTCAGTCAAGTAGCTAAGCATGATTTACATGTTTAAAGGATTAGGTTTTTTTTTTTTTTTAAAGAAGAAGAAGAAGAACGTGCAACAGAGACCCTGTGTGGCCGCAAAAGCGAAATATTTACAAAATATCTGGTCTTTTACACAAAACTTTCACTGGCCCCAATCTATTAAATTGCCCATCACTATAGATTTTATAACTGTTTACTCTCAGTTCTCTTAGAACTGGAGTTCTTTGTTGATAAAGATTTTATTTTGATCATCGCTGTATTCCCAGCACTTTGTACATTGTCAGACAAATGAGAGCAGAATCCATAAATGTTTGCTGAATGAAAAAATAAACGATCTTCGTACACCCCTTCAGGACAGGGACTTTTTTCACTATTCATCTTTGTATACGGTACACCTAGCACAGTACCCACCATACAGTAAGTGCATAATTGATGTCTGTGGAATGAGTCATTCAGTCACTGAATCCATAACTCAATCAACTCTTGGCGACCTAGGAATTCAAAGCTTACAGGAATTTTTTCCTGGAATTTTGGGTGCGTTATATTCATTGACTATACCAGGAATATGAAGCCTCATTTAAATTGAAGATGGAGTGTTTCAATAAAGGCTGTCCAAAGCACCAAGCTCCATTAGAAACTGGAAAAGAGAAAGAGTGGTTTAGTTCACAGCAACCACTAAGGCGTGTTCTGGGCTTTCTTTGAGAAAGGATTGTACTTTGAGAGATGCAAAAATGTATTAACAAGGTACTAACCTAGCCCTATCCTCAGTGTGGTAAAGAACACAAAAGCATTGAACAATTGTCACCTTGGAGGAACAAGGCACAGACTTGAGTCAATTACTCAGCAGCACAATCCAGAACTTGCTCAGGCACGTCCACAGCTGGCTACCGAATCTCACTGCTAACATCTGGCCACTATTTACGTGCTTCCTGATTTGCTTTTCCTTCCTTCCTTCCTTCCTTCCTTCCTTCCTTCCTTCCTTCCTTCCTTCTTTCTTCCCTTCAGCTAACAAATATTGAGTGCCTACCATGTGCTACAGTGAAGAAAACAGATAAAAATCCTTCCTGTATGGTGCTTATAGTCAAGTGAGAATGCACAAATAATAAATAATAAACATAATAAATGAGTAAATGCATATGGTAAGTTAGAATAGGATCAACACTATGGGGAAAGAAATAGAGTCAGGAGGGATCAGAGCATGAGGAGGGGAGGTAATGAGTTACAAGGGTAAGCAGGATCATCTGTATAAGCTGTGTTGAGAGGATGTCATCTGTGAGGTTGCCATAGAGATGTCTGGGGGAAGGACATTCCAGGCAGAGGTAAGAGCCACTACCATGGCTTTGAAGTGGGAGAGAGCTGTGAGCTTTCTAGGAAGAGGGAGAGCAGCATGAACACAGGGTAAGGGAGAGGACGTGAGAAGTCAGGGAGGTGAGAGTGGGCAGGGCTGCTGCACATCAGGTCTTCTTTGCCCGGACTTTGTATGGACTTTGGCCCTTACTCTCAATGAATTCCAAAGCACAACATAAATTCTCCCACTGAATCACCCAACGCTAGCTCCGTGAAGTTGCCTCTTGGTATTATCTCCCTCTTACCTGGGGAACCTAAGGCCCAAGACCATGCAGACAGTAAATGATTGAGGTTGGGCTTAGCTCAGGTCTTCTGATTGAAAACACTGATTAACCTAAGCCAAGGTTTACCTACCCATAAACCCCAGAGTAGTGACTGCTCGCCTACTCTGGACCCTAGCCCGGGGGATATGTTCAAGGATCTGTAGACCATGAGGAAGACCCTGACTTCCCAGAATGTTAGCTCCATGCAGTCACAGAGTAGGTCGTATTTTTTAATATGTCCCCATACAACTCTGAAAAACAAACTGAGGGTTCTAGACAGGAGGGTGGTAGGGGGATGGGTTAGCCTGGTGATGGGTATTGAGGAGGGCACGTTCTGCATGGAGCACTGGGTGTTATGAACAAACAATGAATCATGGAACACTGCACCAAAAACTAATGATGTAATATATGGTGATTAACATAACAATAAAAAAATTTAAAAAAAATATGTCCCCATACATGTGACAGGCCCCTGATGGATATTACTGAATAAAAAGATTGAATCGGCAAATGAAGATAACTTAAAAGATTGCAAATTTCAGAGTGCCTAAATTATGCCCAGTATGTCATGAATTCAGTTCTATTGCCATAATGGCAAACCTAATAAAGTTAATGTCAATATCAACAGCAGTTCTGGACATTTTAGGTTACGTTATTCACAAATACGGAGTAAGTGAATTCTTCAGGGTCCCTGGGAGGAGGAATGGAAAAATGGATAGCCAATGTGCTAGAAATATTCATGTAGATTCCTCGTTTCAGCCCTGGAATTACTCCCAGGATCAGACCAGGGAATTAGTCTTTGCCAGTGCTAGAAGCCTAAGTTCTGGATCCCGGGAGCCAGTCCCACTCAGAGTTAGCAAACTGGCCTTCGAGAAGCAAAGCAAACAGAAGTCAGAAGCCCAGATGGTGGTAGGGCATATTATGATGATGCCAGCAAGCAGATGATGACTGGGATCTAAGGAGAGGGGGTCTTCCCTTTGGACATTTTTATAATTGCTTCTGGGAAGGGACAATCCAATCAAGTCAACAGCCTCCTGGATTGCTAGTTTTAGAAGGACACCATGGGGCAGCCAAAGAGAGAAGACATTGCATTTAAAGACAACTTGCTGAGGCAACTCATTATCCTGTGGACTCGCATCCTAACCTGCATCATACCTCTGACCTGGTCCTGCCAGGATGTCATTATGACAGCCACCATCCTCCTCTACTGCACTCTAATCTCCTCCCTGGTGTTCCGTCTAAAGCAGGGAAGGAGGTACTATATTACAAAGACATTGTTAAAGACAGGCATTACCTGGGACTTGATCAAGGTTCAGTGTAGAACCTAACTGTTACCATGGAGACCATCAGTGTTCAGCTTTACAAGTGTCGAATGTGGTCTTCCTTTATTTAGTAAACAATGACATTGCAGTTAAGGTGGGTACTGGACCCAACACCTCTACAACCTAGCTGTACTTCTTTTTCACCCATTTCCAAAGCCAGAGGAATAAAATCAATTGGAAAAGAAAGGTGTGAAGTAAGAATTCACTACTACTCTGACCACTGTCAAGAGTTCACTAAAATTTGCAGAGGTTCCACCAAAGATCACATCTCCTACTTTAAGGTATAGACCAGCTATTGAAAAGAACAAGTCTGCTCAAAGCCTCCGTCTGAAGTGTTAAAATTGGAGGTCCATGGAGGTCACCTCTTCCAACCCACTTACTGTACAAAAGAAAACTCAGATGCCAGAGAGGATAAGAGCCCTGCCCAAAGTCACTGAGAGACAGTGGCAGGATTAGGACTGGAACCTAAGTTTCTGGCGCCCTAATTTGAGATTTAAAATTTTTCAGATAAAAATGTAAGTTATATACAATCCCAAGGTTCAGCAGGCCCTTTGAGATCATCTGGTTTAGTTGTCCCGTAGAGCAGGTGTAGTCTGATAATCAGATTCCCTATCTTAGTGAGCAGAACCCATCACAAGGACATTAATGCAGCCAGCCTCAAAAAGGCAAAGACATGGACAGATTATTTTATAAACATGAGCACTTATCAGCATCCATGAGGAGATGGATCTAGAAGTCACCAAATCACCCCAAACAAAAATACCACCCATGTGAGAACCGTAATAGTGCCTGATTGCAAGAAATGTAGAAATGAAAGACTGGAAGACTAAAACAGAAAGTAGAATTCCTGAAAGATCCTTTGGTTGGTCTTAATACGAAAAGGCAATCACGAGGACCTAAGAATATAAGCCGTGCTTTTCTACAGTTTGAATCCCCCCTCCTACCCACTCTCCCCAATAACCACCTAGAACAACAGCTCAGTAATATTAAATATAAGTAATCTAGATAATAATATTGCAAAATTAAATCATGAGATGTCTAGCCACCCCATGGATGTGCTGCTATACAATTCAAAATAAAGCCATTTAAAACCCCCAGATTCATTTGCTCTGACATATCGATAAACTTTTGCTGAAACAAAGCTAATCATCTCAATGGTGCCGACTTAATTGCTCGCCAGTTGACGGATAATAAACAGACCTGAGGATTAAAATATGAACTAATTACTATACTCAATTCCATTTACTTGATTTCATGTTCCATTAATTTTTTGCATCATTTCTGGTAGAAGGCTTAGATTTATGGTCGCACCAAATGAATTATGCCATTTAGTTGCCTGTGGCATGCTCGTGTTCAGAATTGGTTGGAAAGAGCAGAATTCTGGGCAGTAAATATTTAGCCGAAGCAGCCTAGGATATAGTAAGTGAAGGTAATTATCCGTTCCCAAATACCAGCCAGGGTCAGCCTCTATAAATCTATCCCCATTTCAGCTGTAAAAGGGCAACACTAGAATTGTTCTCATGATTATTCATTGGATCATCTTGTTAGAAGCAGTTTCCAAGAACAGCAGTTGCCTTGGTCTGGAAGAGGGCTACAGGGAAGCCAAGACAAGCACATGGTAGGGAAGGGATAGTGGCTTGGGAGTCAGACTCTTGTGCCACCAGACAGAGGGTAACGTTTTTACTTAAAAGATCTGCCTTCAGCACCCTGTTCTGTTGCCTACTAGCTGTGTGATCTCAGCAAGGGCAAAACGGGGCAAATCTCTTAGCCTTCCTTAACCTTTTTAAACTCTGATCTGGGTTTAATAATGCCAGTCCTATATACATGATCGGTTGATTGTGTATTGAGAAAAAGCATTCCCGTGATAGGGCTTCTTAAGCTGCAAAGTGCTGTGCCAGTCATCTAGTCCAAAATCTTTGCAGAGAAGACCTATAAAGATAATCACAACGTACCAAGATGGTTGCTACCATGGGTTTTCATTTATTGAGCTTGTACCATGACCCAGTTCAGTGCCTTCTCACACCCAATGCTCACAACGAGCCAGTGAGCTAACACTCGGAAGCACCATTTTTACAAAAAGGAAAAGAAAGAGAGATTAAAGAACCTGCTTTCAGTCACATGGTCCATGCGGGGATTTGAACCCAGGTCTCTGACTTCAGCTATGCAAAGTCAAGGCACCTAACTGGTTCTGCTTCTAAGTAGCTGCTTGATCACCGGTAAGTTCATTCTCTCTAATCACGAATACCCCGTGTGTCACCTGAGAGGATGTTTCAGCCCCTCCCAGTTCTGCACCAGCCTTAAGAATAACCTGCACTTTTTCTGGCTATAAAGTGAGCCAGGAGCCTATCTCTCCAAGTGGCACGAACTGCAATGGGAAATATGACACAGCATCCTTTTGTGCACCTGCCGAGGACTGTAGATGCATTCACCTGCCCCTCTCAGATGGACAGTAACTAGGACGTTACATACAGATGCACAGTGATGTTTTTTGCTCTCGTGTCTTTGAGATACAATAAGCAAGGTATTGCATGTCTGTAAATTTGTTTGCGAATAAACACATCTGTCTCCCTCCGCAAAGCATGGGAAACCATATTCCTTAGTCTCAGAGGTGGCTTGGGCGAATACATTTTCTGGTAGTGGATCTGTTTGCTGAGCTAGAAATTTCTGGATTGAGTCTTAAAAAGGGACCCTGCAGGAGCTGTTTCGCAAAATGAGCTTAGCCAGGAGATTTTAAATCATACTCCCAGCCAGGAAAAGGAGGAAGGCCCAGCGGTCACCAGATACCTGCCTCAGGAATCAGTGCCCCTGCTCCAGGTTTTTCAAAGCAAATAGCTGTGTCTGCTTCAGGAAGGACCAGTTTGGTGGACCCAAACAGCCACCCAGAACAACTGTTGTTTCTGTAAGGTCCTCGGTGGGGATCACACATTTCCTGTTGCACCTGCCTGTCTAGGGCTAATGTGTTCCCCTTCCCCCCCAGGTGACAAGCTGGGACCTTCTTGCATAAGCAGCAGTTAATCGCAAAGGTTAAAATTGCCAGAGTTATTTATTCCTATGTTTGAATCTGGCTTTGTCACACACACCTGTGACCTTGGGCAAGTTACTCAACCTACTTGTCCTTCGGTTTCCTTATTGATGAGACTAACAGCGATGCCCATCTGTAGGGCTCCCTTCCCCAGCTTTATTGAGGTAAAGTTTACCTACAATAAAAGTCAGCCATTTTAACTGTACAAGTCAATATATCTTCATAAATATATAGTCATGTAACCACCACTACAACTGTGATCTCACACACTTTCATCACCACGAAAGGTGCCCTCATGTCCCTGAGCAGTCAATCTCCTGACCCCTGGTAACCACTGATCTGCTATCACTGTAGTTTTGCTTTTTTCAAATTTCAATGGACTCATACAGTATATAGTCTTTTTTTAACTTTATTTTTTAAATTATCATACATTTAAATTAACTGTTTTCCTTTGGCATACAGTTCTTTGAACTTTCGCATGTACAGATTTGCATAACCATCATCATAATCAGGATACAGAACCGTTCTACCCTATAGGGTATTTTTCAGGATTAAGAGGATCAGTGTATGGAAAGTGCTCAGAACAGAGCCTGGCATGCAGTGAGCGCCCAGTAATGGTAGTGTTTATTGGCAACAGTATGCTTCTTCGGGCTCCATCTTTCAAGGTCGGCGTTTTTACCCTCTGTCCCCATCTAGGAATCCAGAGTGGCATCCGGGCAGGAGGTGAAATTCCTACATTTCACCTTTTCTGATTGCTGATTTCTTGTTGGTATCAATACTCCCTAGAAGAGGGCTGCAGATGTGCTACCCACTGGCCAAGGTGTTTGTCCTCAGAACTGCACCTCTTTCTAGTCATCACCGGGGCCCCATGCAAGCCAGTCAGGCCCTGCCAACACCAGCTTGGACATGTGGTTTGGGAAATGCATCAGCTGGAGCATGTGCAAGGAAGTGCAATCCCCATCCTGGCCTCTGGGAGCGCCCTTCCCCCTCCCCAGATAATGACTCCTTCTCCTTCTGTCTTGCAAAGGCCACCAGCAAACAGGGCATTTTCTCATGCTCTGGGTCTGAGGCAAAACCTTGATCTATCTAGATAGGATGATCACATGCTCCTAGGGCACTCTAGATTGAGGTCAGTTGGTCCTGGTGTCATTGAAATAGCACCTCCTTTTCTCTCAAAAATGCCCCACTTTGTACAGTGAATCATATGGTCAACCTGTGTCTAGAAGACCTAGAAGACCTCTCTGGATCTCCTTCCCCTCATCCAGAAAATGAGAGGACTGGAGTAGCTCGGTCAGAGCCCTTCCAGCACCACGGGGCCCAGGGAAGTAAAATCTTCCTGAGTCATTTTATCGTTACATATAAATATTGACGGAGGGGGTCGTTGTGCTGTCTGGAGAGTCAGAAACATGGGTCTGCAATAAAATCTTTATGCTACATTGAAGAGGTTCCCCCAAAGATTAGGTATATGCTCTCTAAGTGGCCACTATCATACCTCCTTTAAGGTAAAAGCTTGGGAAATTAAGACATTTGATGTGACACCAAAAATTAAAGCTGAGCTTGTCCTGCTGACTCGGATATGTCACCTTTACTTGCTATAATGCCTGAAATATTGAACCTCCTACTGTGTCCCTGTTACCACGGCCACGGTATGCTAGCAGTACTAGTACGTGCGTGCGCACACACACACAAACACGCACACATTCTACAAGGCTTCGGTCATTCAGCTACCTCCCAGGTAAAATGCTCCTGTGGTTAGTAGGGTATTTTACTAGAAACTACAGGTTCCCCTTGAACCATTTTGCTTTGTGTATTTTAATTACAATTTAAGTGATTTCTCTACATGGAGCACCCCTAGGAAGAAACCCCAGGAATTATCATCATCATCCACTTAGGCTTTGTTTCAATTCTGATCTTTAGAGAGCCAGAACAGTAAGAAGATTCTGTCACCGTAAACCCTTCTGTAAATCCCTATTGGTGTCACTCTTTGCCATCAAACAAAAGGGAGAGGGTTTCTGCTCCAAAAGGCAGTTGCAGTCTTTGCTTTTTAAAACCCCGGGGGCATCCAAACCCTCAGTCCCACCAAGCTCTAGTGCTGCTTCTGGAGTATTCATTTAGCTTGATTTACATTATTTTAATTTTCTTAGGGGTGTCTTTACTAGCTGGAGGGTGATTTTTTTTCCCCTTAATTAAAGAACGAGTTGATTCCAAAGCACACAGAACAAAACAATCCCTTTCATACCCTGTCTCGCTTGTCACTTTGTCCTGCTGTTCTTGTTTTTGGATGCTTTTCAGCTTTCGCCCTACCTGCCTTCTCAAGCTGGAAATGGGATGGAATGACAGGGGCTGAGGCCCGTCTTTCAGTGGAACCAACCAACCCTTGGTTTCAATTCTTTTAATTCCTGCGAGCAGATGACGGTTTGGGGGAGGGCCAGGTAGTGTTCTATCTCTTGATAGAAAAGCTGTATTACCAGCCAGAGCAATTCAACAAAAATCCATGCAGTTGAGCCAAGAATGGCTCCAGCCTAGGGCTGCTCAGTGAACAAACCCAGCCACTGTCCTCACGGAGTTCAGGTCCCCAAGGGCATCTTAGGTGTGGTGCTTTGGGATGCAGGTCACAGGAACTCGTTCAAGCTAAGCGAAGTGACCAAGACAATCTATGGAAAGCCTCTGGGATATGTCATAGAACTCTAGGTCACCTGGGCCAGTAAAGAGACTGGAAGCCAGAACTGAGACAAGGTCATGACCCTGGAAATTACTGCAGCCCCACTTCTGACCTCCACATGGCTGCTCTATTCTCATTCTCTCCATCAGCTGCCCTTTTCTTCTGATTCTCTGTGCCCATGCAGGGAATAAATGACCCCCCTTAGGCTCCCAAGTTTAGGTCCTCTTGGATCAAGACCACCTGGCCTGACTGGCTGACTGGCTCTTCATCCCAATTCCAAATTCTCCAAGAAGAGGTTTGATTTTTTTTCCAACCTAGATCTGATATCCTCTCTGACCTAACCAGCTATGTGTGTGAGGTGGTCATGTAGATAAACAGGTCTGGGGGGACCTGCCCTGGTGGGAGGAAGAGCAATGACATGGAGTAAGCAGTTGCTGTAAAGCCATACGGACACCCACAAAAATGTTGACTGTGGTGGGGAACGTAGTTTTTTCCTGCTCAGCCCAACAAAATCCACACGATATATCGGACGCAGATCTAGGGGTTGGAGAAGGCTTTCGGACATGAGCAAGATCTTGAAAGAGAGGTTATGAGTGTGGCTGAAATAGGATGAGAGCATCCCAGACAAATAGGAATAGCACCTGTTAGTAGAAAGAATAAATGTAGTCAATCCATAGTGTGCTCTCAAAGAATTTAACGTCTTGTGATTGTCACAACAATCTTACTCACCGTGGGGACGTCAGTGGCAAATCACAGCATGTCACTCGTCTTCCTGGCTGCCGGTGCTGCTCTCCCCCTCCTCCCTTTCTGCCAGTACATAAATCACGGGGTGCGCTCAAACAAGTTTCCCAGGGGTTGGCATCAGGCGAACCCACATTCAGATGCCAGTTCTGTCACTTGCTGTGTGCCCTTCAAAAATATTTGGGCTCCTCCAAAATGAGGAAAATGATAGTAACAATATCAACCTCAGAGGGTTTGTTGTTGGGATAAAACAAAGCAATGTGAGATCAAGAGCCTTAGCCCTGTGTCCAGCCCAGAGGAGATGACAAGAATGTTTCCAGCCCCTTCCCTCTCTGTCTGTTGTCTTCTCCAGGGGTGGGCTGATGAGCTGTCTTGGGTAAAACCACACAGACTTAGGAGGGATGTGGTCTAACATTGGAATGGAATAGTTAAAATAAAGAGTCTTCCCCAGCCACCAAAAGGGAACATTTCTAAAATAATCAGTGGACCTTTACACATGTTCTCACCTCTTGCCTGTCAGTTTCCAGAACTCGGAGCAAAAAGAGGAAGAATTGTTTATATTGTTCACAATTACTCATTGGCTTGGAACCACTTTCACTTGCTTGGTATTAAGCCTGTCGAGTGAGGCATCCAGTGGGGCCGATCATCCGAGCTCCCTGTTGCCCACCTCAGTCAGGGACCATCTTATCTGGGCACAGATGATTAGTTTATGACAACTGTTTCTAATCTCTGTCCCTTCCACGGAACTGAAACAACCCAAGAAATTATTCTATCCCATGTGTTGACTTAATTTCTTAAGAGCCCCAGATACAGGACGCTCTCCAAAAGCCTTTTGGATATCAAAGTCCAGGATATCCCCATTGGGATAGTTTTCTCATTATTAGTGTTCTGGAAAATGCCAACAGGTGCGAAATACACAACTTTCTTGGGCAGAGGCTGAGCTTGATCAACACTGCAGGTTATATTATTTAATTTGGGTGCTTGTTTTAATTAAAAGAAAAATTCATTTACAGTGGACCTTTAATATTGAAGGTGCATTTTTTTTTCAACTGGCATATATTCAATTTCTTTTTCAACAGAAAAAAAAAAAGAATGTTTGCTTGAGTTAAGAGCTGGGGATCAGGGTTAAATTTGCAAAACCAACTACATCCCTAGCTATATAGTATGATTCGCTTCACTGCAAATACATGCTAATCCCTTAACCTTGCTCAAGACCCTGTCAATTTTCTGGCCAGATTTACAAAACATTTCCACCAGGAAATAATGGCCAACAAGTTCAGAAAAAGAATCCAACAAGGAAGAAAATATTCTTGCATCACAAGGTTCGACAAAGTCTGATTGGTATGTTTAATAACTTCCTCATCAAGGAAACAGAAGAATGACTAATTCAAAATAATGAAAAACCCAAAAACTCTGTATAATGAATAATATTTATTCCTCATAGACACATATTTGAGTTTTGACTGTGTGAAAAATTTTCCCAGCCTCTGGGTTCTAGTATGAATAATGAACAATCCATGTCCTCGAGGAGTTTCCGTTCTAGTAAGGAGATATTTAGTGTTTCTCGCCAAGTTCTGCGCTAGGAGACAGCACTGCTTGAGGTGGGAATACACAGAGCCACAGGCAGAGGGTTATGAGCACAAGACTTGACTCTTGCCTCTACTGCTGGGGCTAACCCTCAGCAAGTTATTTCCCAGGTCTCTGCCTCAGCTTCATCATCTGTAAAATGGGAATAATAATGGCACCAACTTATGCCTCACTGATTCATCCTCTGTCCTGATTTGCTGGCCATTTCAGAGAGATGTCTATCTAAGACTTGCTTCCTCTTCTCTGACCACACACGTTGACCTACACTTTGTGTTTTCTGCAAATTAATGTCATGTCGATATCCCCATCATTAGAGAAAACCAGGATTTGTGAGATTTAGCAGAAATGGTATGATACAGATGAACATATGTCAGGTGCAGTTCTTAGTTTGTTTTCCTGGCCTTTCTGAGCACCCCTTCTCTGCCATTGCTGCATGGCTGCTAACAGGTCAGCTTGTCTACCCCACTGGAATGCCTCCAGAGAGGGCTGCAGGGGTTGGATATTGACTGGGTGAGCAAAAGAGATGGACCGAAGAGATGGCCATCAAGGAAACCGAAGAAATCCTGGATTTTATTTCTTTCAGGAATACTGGAAACTTCCACACAAAATGTCAGTTTCTCTCCCAAAATAACTTATTCATGCATAGGCTGGTGGAGAACATGATGCAGATGCCTCTTCAGTCACCAGTAAATGAAGAGGGAGCAGCAGAATTCACTATTGCTGAACTGTAGGCAGTGACTAAAACAGGGAGAGAGGGGGTTCATTGCTGGCAAACTTGGCAGTGGTAACTGTCAGGGAAAAAAATACATTAAGGAGGTGGAAATTAAAGAGTCATGCAGGCCTAGTGGCTTGTCACGCAGGCCTTTTTAGCTAAAGAAAGTGCCTGCGACCTGATTAGACACAAGGGACTTCCTTCTCACCCAGTGCTTGAGCTCCTAGGGATGGGATTACCTGCTCACTCCCTGGGTCTGAGGCGTGTGGGGGTGTGTGTTGCAAGGTTAAAGGTGATGCAGAAAAAGAGAGCAGGTTAAACAGCTCAGAAGTACCAGCAGTGAGTACATACTGCTTTTTTAATAAGAAGGTCAAGGTGGGCATCACTGAAAAGATGACATTGGAGCACAACCTGAAAGGTGAGGGGGCTGACCGTGAGCAGAGGGGCCAGAAGAGAATTTCCCCAGAGGAAGCAGCCAGTGCCACGGCCTAAGTATGGATTGTGCCTGGTGCGTTTGGGGAATAGAGTGGTGGTCAGTGAGGTGGAGTGGAAGGGCCGTGAGGGCAGAGGCGGAATGGTAGAAGGTGGATCGTGCAGGTTTGGTGGGGGCCAAGGGGAGGACTCTGGCTTTCCCTCTGGGTGAGAAGGGGGTCACTGGAGCAGAGTGATGTGGTCTGATGACACCAAGCTTGTTCATGTCCTTTCCCAAGAATGTTCTTCCCCCTGCCCTTTTCGTGTCTGACTCCTTGTTATTCAGATCTCAGCCGCCAATTGTCCCTAACTACGTGGTCACTCACAGTCACAGCAGCCTGCTTTACTTGGCTCAGCATTTATCACTTACTGATAATTTCCCCCATGTATCTACTTATTTGCATATCTTCTATCTCCCTTCATTAAAAAGCAAGCTCCGCTAATTCCTCCCCTCTGGAGCATAAGCAGGACTTACGGATTTGCTTTCCAAAGAAAGAAATGGAAAGTGGGGAGAAATGTTAGCTTTCCAGAGAAGCCTGAACCGAGTGAAGGTTAACATTACTGGGGATGCCATGTGGATATCAACTGCTCCTGGAAGTGACGAGAAGGATACTCCACCTTTGTGATCACATCCAAAACCCCATTATCGTGGTATAATCATGAGATTTAGCAGAAATGGTATCCCCTGTCCTAGCTGGGGAACAGAATAGATACAGGATATGTTCTCAGACAGACCCAAACTGAGGGACTTTCCATGAAATACCTGATAAGCAGCCTTCAAAAACACTCAGAAAAAACAAGGAAAGATGGAAGAATTATCAGAGACTGGAGGGGAGTGAGGAGAAAGGACAACTATCTAAGATTGGTCCTGAGAAAAGGTCAGTGGTGGAAAAACTGGGGGAAGCTGAATACAGTCTCCAGTTTAGTTAACAATGTTGTGCCGATGTTAATTTCTTCATTTTGATAAAAGTCCCACAGTCATGGAACACTAAGGGAAGGTGGATGAAGAACATACACAAACTCCCTGTACTGTTCTTACAGGTCTTACATAAACACAAAATAATTTCAAAATAAAAAATCTGGGAGGAAAAGCAAGCCCTGCAATATCAGGGACACTGTTGGTCTTCTTTTTCACTGCTGTGCCCCTAATGTTTAGGATAGTAATAGGAGCTCAATAAATATCTGATAAATCAATACAATGGACGCTCAGCTCAGTAATGATAGCTTAAAAAATGCATGAAGCAATTAAAGTGCTTTGCAAGTCTCTCTTTACAAATATAAAAGAACATTCTTATTATCCCATTTTGATTTTTAAAAAGGGAGAAAGACCACCCACTTCCTGGGGTATAGCTGCAGAAAGTGACAGCTTAGCTCAGGACCCCTGGGAGCTGCTGTATGGGACCATGCCATCACTGGGCATCCCTGACCTGCAGCCAACTCTGTTCATAAAGATTTTCCAACTCAAAGGTTCTGAGACAAGAGAAACTTCATTTAAAGTAAAAAAAAAAAAAAATCATCATCTTGGTGACATCTTATTAATCTGTGTTAAGAATGTGTGGGATACCCCTCTTACTCCACAGAGTATCATTCTGAAAACGCTTGCCAAAGACTAAAGAAGACCTTTCTTTCTGAAGAATTGAAAATGAAAGCAGGAGATTATGCCCCCTTCTCTCCTCCCGCCGCCCCTAAATGCCAGCTTCTCTGTGAAAGGGGTCATTAGAAGGCTCTGGTGGAAGTTAGTCCATTGATGGAGTCTCAGCTTCTAGAAATGCTCCTCCCCACAGGTAGTGTGGGGGCATCAGGGACTTAGCAAGTAGCTAAAGAGTGGGCAGCACCCAAGCAAGGCTGCAGCTAATACACATCACATACCGTGGTATCCACCCATCCATCCATCCGTCCATCCATCCACCGCCCACCCCTCTACTCAACAAATAGGGAAGCAGCTGATGCAACAGACAGGCCACTTCGTGAGAATCAACAGCCCTGGGTTCTGATCCCACCAAATGGTTTCACAAATATGGGCAATCCATTTTATCTTTTTGGGCCTCTCCTCTGTCCCACGAGGGCAGATCTCTGGAAAATCTGTAAGTCCTTTTCTGGGTCATTCAAGGTGCATATTAATTATTTCTAAGAGCTCCGGAAAGTGCTCAGGGAAGACGATAGACATGCATTGGAAAGCTATGTAGTAACACAAGACACTAGATGGTTAAGTGTAGACAAATAATTCTATGGAATTATTTTAAAAGAAGGGCCATATGAACCCCAATGTTCATAGCAGCAATGTCCGCAATAGCCAAACTGTGGAAAGAGCCGAGATGCCCTTCAACAGATGAATGGATAAAGAAGATGTGGTCCATATATACAATGCAATATCACTCAGCCATCAGAAAGGATGAATACCCAACTTTTGCATCAACATGGATGGGACTGGAGGAGATTATGCTGAGTGAAATAAGTCAAGCAGAGAAAGTGAATTATCATATGGTTTCACTTATTTGTGGAACGTAAGGAAGAGCATGGGGGACATTAGGAGAAGGAAGGGAAAAATGAAGGGGGGGAATCGGAGGGGGAGATGAACCATGATGAACCAGATGAACCATGAACCAGAGTCCATGAACTATGGACTCCAAGAAACAAACTGAGGGTTCTAGAGGGGAGGGGGGTGGGGGGATGGGTTAGCCTGGTGATGGGTATTAAGGAGGGCACGTACCGCACGGAGCACTGGGTTTTATATGAAAACAATGATTTGTGGATCACTACATCAAAAACTAATGATGTATTGTATGGTGACTAACATTAACATAATAAAATAAAATTTTAAAAAAAGAGAAAAAGAAAGAAAGCCAGGGTATCTCCTGGTGTGGTTCAAGGTCAGGTCAGCTTCTTACATAAGTGGGACTTATGCTGGACCTTAAGGATGCATCATATTCACATAAACAGAGAACAGAAGAGTAGCTTTCCAGTCACTCCTTCAAAACCTACATGTTCATTGACATCTCCAGCCTTCACAGGGGCAGGTCCTCTGTCCAGGACACCCGACCCTCCTGCCCTGTATGTCTGCCTGCCAAATCCCACTTCTCCCTCAAGACCCTGTCCAGAAGTACACCAGATTTCTGAAGATTTCTCTGTGCCCCCAGCCACACCAGCATCACTGTTACCAGCCCCAGGCAGGGAGCGCCTTGGGGCTCCCACAGAATGTGTAAATGTGTCCCTACCGCGCATCACATTCTTTTACAACTAGAGAATCTTTCCATCTCCAAGATGGTTCAAGGTCTTTATCTCTCTATCTCCAGCAAAGGACGTAATTCCCAGCAGAAGCATTCTATAATGAATGAATGAATGAATGAATGAATGAATACATGAACAAAGACTGGCCATCAGCATCTGCCTTCTACTCAAACCCGAGGGACAGATATCCTGGATGAATATAGAAAAAAAAAAAAAGAGAAATCACAAGAGAAAAAGAATCCTGTCAATGAGCAAACATACCCCCTTTGATGCTAGGGAAGGAGAGAGAAACCAATAATCATCCTTCCCCTAATCAGCCAGCAAGCAGCTCTGGGCTACCTCCCATGCACCTGCTCCCACTTGCTATGGACATAGCAGGAGGACTGCACTACTGGCCTTGACATTGAGCTGGTTACTGCACTTCTTCCTCTTGTTGGTATGCTGGGCAGCAGTGCACACTTTGCACACTTCCCTCCCTGAAAAGCATGGCTCGTGCTGATGAAACCTTGACATTTAGTGAAACTAGAAAGAGGAGAAGATGTGTATTCTATTAAAGTTCAAGCTAGAGCCATGGGAAACCCAAGAAACTAGGCTGATTTACTGGTCCTTTCTTAGGTGGGTTATTCAGAAGCTGTTTTCAGAGGGATTCTGGAATGCTCATAAATCTTTGTCCTGTCCAGGTGGGAATCAAGAGGAACACTCTAGCCAGCCACACTAACATGCGTTCGGTCCCACAGGATGCCAACAAGAGCTCCCCGCCCCCATCCCGGGGCAGGGCCTTTGAAGTCCAGCAAATCAAGTTCCAATCCTGCCACTTACTATGTGGCATTGATAAGCCACTTCGTCTCTGTGAGTCTCAGCCTGACCATTTGAAGACTGGGATGTCACTCCTCCCTTGCTGGCTTCCCACCCATGCTGGCTCCTGGTAGACACTCAACAGTAGAAACTGTCATCATTATCCCTACCTATTACTATGGCCTTCATCTTCAGCAAGGATTCGCTGCACGACCACTGGGCTCCCCAGTGTGCTGGGCCTTGGGGAGGCACAGAGATATTTAAGAGAGGACTTTCATGGAGGAGCTAGAATTTTCCCCAGGTCATCAGGGATAGGCATACTTTACTTTCATTCCCAAACCAGGAAGGGAAATATTCTCTCTTCCATTGCATTTTCAATTGCTGACTCATTCCTTGAGAGAGCAGGTCACTGTTTTTTTGCATTACACAGCCGTCATAATAATATTCTGAGAAAACAAAATAAAAGAAAGGAAAAAGTGGCCCATGGCCCTCCACCCCCAAAATCAAACTGTTTTTTATTTCCCCAGTTTGGGGTGAGTGAAATTGGATTAGGCAAAGACAGAGACAGCATTTTATTCAGAAGTAGTGGGGCCTCTTTGACCTTATCCAAAAGATGAGGATCTTAGCCCATCCTACACTTCTGTTGGCAATGGCCAGTATTTACCGAAAAAACTCATTCCCAATGTCCGTGTTATTTAAGGGGACGTACCCCAACTAGACCTTCCTAAGCATGTAAGCAGAAAACAGTTTCCTTAAGTAGAAAATAAGTGGGCAGGCCCAGATAGTCTCAACACATCTCCCGACCTAGGGTGTCCTTTATTGTGACAATATTCTTTCCTATCATATTGTATCAGTTACAGAATGCATGGCAGTGGGGGTCCCTACTACTCTGTCAGGGCATTGATGGAAACTGCACTTCTGGATGCTCTTCCTGTCATTTCGAATGGCTGTTTACAAAATCATTCACAGTTCTGAATTCTTACCACGGAGCCCTCAAAATTCCAAAACTCCCAGGCCCCCTCATAGTCCTGATTACTATTCGCCAGGCCTGTCTGCCTGCCACTGCTGTGTGCCAGGCCCACACAGCCCCACAGCCCTGTTGGGAGCCAAGATTGAGGGCAGAGGATGGCGGGGCCATCGGCTGCTCACACAGGTGCCCAGGGCAATGCCGTGCGCCCCGTGGGCACGAGTAAACACGGGCTGGCTGACTACAGCGGTGCTCAGCTAATGAGTGCCAGGCTTTTTATCTGTACTCAGAAATGTGAAGACAGATGGGGGAAGGGGACAGAGGGGGGAGAAACAGCCTCACACTGAAGCCCAAATAGCACTGCACTAGAACACTCATCAGACATAAAGGATTCTGATTTCAGCAAAGATAAAAGGGTCAGCAAGCACCCCATACGAATGGCAAGTAGGTTAAAAAAAGATTTCAGTCTGATTCGGCTTCTCTCACATCAAAGGGAAGATGAACTGAGTTTCAAAAACCTTCCCCAGAGACCTAAATATATATATATATATATACACATATGTAATCACTTTATATGTATGTAATTCTTTAAGATTATGACTGGTTAATTGCCTGAAATGTGTGTCTTTCCCATAGATGACACACACAGGATTGCTCAGTGGATGTGTCCAGTCCTGCCGGTACCTCCAGGCAGCATGTTTGTCCCCACACCACGTCCCAGGCACTGATAACACTCAGCAGCCATTCACATCCTTGGCTTTGACTACTGTTCATACTGAATCTGTCCTGTTCTTAAACCTCTCAGCATCCACTTCATGACTTAGCCTCCAATTTTATTCTGAGCCTCACCCTCTAGACTGGACATTCGGCACGAATTTTTCCGTAACCCTGATTACCCTGTCATAGTTCAGGTTCTACCACCAATGACATGCTCTCAGATAGCTTGAATAAATACATGCCCAGCCGTGACTCCTCCCCAGCATTCTCCTTCCACCAGGCTGGCTGATGGGCTCCTTTCCCATTGGTTCCCAGTCCTAAAAGTGAGAACCAGACAGCATCTTGAAAGCTGAGTTGGTATTGTCGGTCGAATCATATTTTTTCAATCAACTAGCCACTCTTTGTCTCAACAGGAGGGGAACAAACTTCAGGAAAAGCCTATCTCTTAGATGGTGGTATTAGGGATTAAGCACTAGATTTATTGTAAAAAAAAAAAAAAAAAAAAAATCTGCATTTGAGACCTAACAGGTGTAACCAAGAAGAAAGTACCAAACTAAGAATCAAGACAAATGGGTTTCAGTCCCAGCTCTACCAATGACCATGTAGCCTCAGGCCAAGTCACTTCCTGATCCAAGCTTCATTTTCCAATCAGAGAATGACGGGATTGTGCCACGTGATCTCCAAGACACCCTCCAGCTTCAATAGGCTTTCATTCTTTTATTACAAGTCTTTCTGAGATTCCATTTTCTCATTTGGAAAATAGTGATGATTTGTCTAATCCAGACTTCCTCCCAGGGCTAATATGAATGTCACATAAGAGAATGTATGAAAGTCCATGGCACACTAATTTTGGTAAGGGAGCCAGGAGACGGGAAACCCTGAAGACATCCCGGAGCCTAAAGGTTAGCAGAGTCACTGAGACAAACCGTGACTATGAAGGATGTCCCTCTTCCTCATTTCTTCAACTTCATTTTCAAACCGTACAAAATAGACCTGGATTAAAAGGACACCCATATCTATCCTTTTGAAAGATGCTTGTTAGGAGTAAAATGTCACACATCCCTATGGTTAGAATAGACCTTGATATTGGAGCAACAAGTGGGACTGGTGGAATCAGGCATGAGCAAGAGCAAGTATTCATAGGGTGTCTCCTGGGTCCTGGTCCCTCAGGTGCGTAATTAGCTCAGTCTTTGAAATAATGCTTTGAAGATGTAATTGGTTATAATAATTATTATTATTAATATTAGAGCTGTTACTATTTTTTTAATTTTTTGTTATGTTAATCCCCATACATTACATCATTAGTTTTTGATGTAGTGTTCCATGATTCATTGTTTGTGCATAACACCCAGTGCTCCACGCAGAATGTGCCCTCTTTAATACCCATCACCAGGCCAACCCATCCCCCCACCCCCCTCCCCTCTAGAACCCTCAGTTTGTTTTTCAGAGTCCATTGTCTTTCATGGTTCATCTCCCCCTCCTATTTACTCCCCTTCATTCTTCCCCTCCTGCTATCTTCTTTTTTTTTCCTTGACATATATTGCATTATTTGTTTCAGAGGTACAGATCTGTGATTCAACAGTCTTGCACAATTCACAGCACTCACCATAGCACATACCCTCCCCGATGTCTATCACCCAGCCACCCCATCCCTCCCACCCCCCCACCACTCCAGCAACCCTCAGTTTGTTTCCTGAGATTAAGAATTCCTCATATCAGTGAGGTCATGTGATACATGTCTTTCTCTGATTGACTTATTTCACTCAGCATAACACCCTCCAGTTCTACCCACGTCGTTGCAAATGGCAAGATCTCATTCCTTTTGGTGGCTACATAATATTCCATTGTGTATATATACCACCTCTTCTTTATCCATTCATCTGTCGATGGACATCTTGGCTCTTTCCACAGTTTGGCTATTGTGGACATTGCTGCTATAAACATTGGGGTGCACGTACCCCTTCGGATCCCTACATTTGTATCTTTGGGGTAAATACCCAGTAGTGCAATTGCTGGATCGTATGGCAGTAGAGCTGTTACTATTATTATGATGATGATCTCAATGGTGGAAAACCAAGGGTTCAGAGTTTAGATGCCTTTAGATGCCTATTATATTTCAGAGCTGAGAAGCAAAGTCCAGCCTGTCTGGTCTCAAAGCCCATTGCCTCCTTTAAGGCTGGAAACACGAGGTTCATTCCCATCTGTTCATACTCAACCCCTTAAATAATGAAGGAAAGACATCTGCTGATGGGTCTTAACCCCTCTTAGAGAGAGCTCTCCTCCCCATTTAGAAACATACAGGCAACACTTACTGAACCTGACTGTGTCCCAATCCTATATTAGGTGCTGGAACTACAGGGGCAAATACAACATGGATCTTGCCTTCAAGTCCCCAATGACTTGACTTCCCAGGTGGCTTTTCGGCAATAGGCTGAGTTCACGTGTCATCTAAGTTCAACAGTGAGTGATGTAGTTTTGTGAAGGCAAGCTGAAAAGAAACAGAGGGGGAGTCATCTGGGAGTTTAAATTTTCATGCCTTCATGCCTCAGTTTGCAGGCAATGCCATGCATCATTTATGTGAGGGGGTTTGGTGGCATTTATTTTATTCAAAGCCCATTTATCCTGGACTTTCTCCAGTACCATATGAGATTTTATGATTCGTCAAATCCCTCTTCTCTATAATGTACTTTTGCACCCACGCCAATGTGTGGTAGGCTCAGATGAGATCTCAGAAGGGAGTGAGGGACTGGAGTAAGGTCAGAGGAAAAGATGTGACCATTTTTGGAAATGCCCACGGCTTATAGTTTACAGATGCTGTGGTATAAAAGGAGGTAGAGAAAACTACCTCAAAGAAGTGGGTTTCCAAAGACAGCAGCAACCTATTTCACAGATTACTCAAAGAATACTCTAATTCGTTTCTCCACGTCCCCACTGTACTTAAGATCCCCTTGCCTACACAGCCAAAGCCCCAAAGACCATAAACTTGATGAACAAATGCGGGTCCTACCATGAAACTGGTGAATGTCGGGACCTTCTGTTGAATGCAAACCAAATTTTTCAGTAGTAGGCTTTCAGATTGAAGGGTCTGTAAGGGAAAGGATTCAATGCAGCATTTACGGGTGCCTACAATTCAGTGGGGGAGGCAAGCATATGCTTGACTAATGCCCCCACCAGATAATACGGAGGGAAGCTCAGCTGAGAGTGGCAAAATGAAGTCCATTTAGCTAAGTGCTGAGGCAGTACTTAGAGCCACAATGCCGACATCACCTGAGGGGGCAGCGCTGCTACTTACTCCAGCCTGGGATCAATCCTGGAGGACTGAGGGATGGTAGGAGGGACAGGGAAGGGAGCCAAGGAATGAACATCCTGACTTTTTTCTTTCTTTCTTTCTTTTTTTAATCTCTGAATAAATGTCACTTTTTGAGGCAAAAGAGGGAACTGTCAACATTTTAGAACATTCTTTTCTTTAAGGTAGTTTCTTACCCCTTGTGCATTTCTTCTCCCCCAAATACACTAATCCATTTCCCTAATTTGGCGACTTCCCCACCCCAACCAGATTCCTCTGAAAATGATTGAAGGGGTTGTAATGTATCACTTGGCCTCATTTGCTGGAACACATCTGGAGGGAGAACCCCCAAGTGAGGTAGCTCGGGGGCCTGTCCTCAGGAGGGGAGCAGGGAAAGAAAATAGTGGCCATTTTACATTGTTGTGTGCAGTGTATATTGATTCAGGAAACAAACACAAAATTCTCGACGCAATTACTTGGAAACTGCCACCCCTCAAAAAAATTATTTTATACCCCCGCCATTACTTTGTTCTTCCCCCTACAATTCACTTATAATAGTGTGCACTAAAAGAACTATGATTATTGAGATGACAAAACTCATGAAATAGTGAAAAATTGAGGGAAGGGCACTGTGCTGACAGGCTTTGCTATTTTGCACTCTCTGGATATCAAGCACCTGTGTTGCCAGGATCACATGTATGGAAAAGGACCCATGAGTCCTCATTCCTCCCTGCCCCCTCTCAGGCCCCTAACTGAAACTGTCCCGCATAGATATAGACGAAAATGTGCTGTCTGCAGATTTCTTCCATCTGTAGACTTCTCTCTCCACCTGACCACACTCTTGCTTACATCTAAATTGAGCTTTTCCCATCATCATTTAACAAGGGTCCATATCACCCTTTCAGTCATATCTCCTATGTCTGAAACCACAAAGGGTCTCTAACTCATTCCCTGAGTGCGGCCTCATCAAGTGTCCTAAGAAAGCCCACCATTGCAAAATAACCATGGTGATAAAGATCCCAACCCACCTCCCTGAGAGCTCCAAGAGCCGAAGGAAATTACGTGTTCTAGTGAAAAGTCACAATACTTGGTCATTTGTATATATTGTCTTATTTAATTCTCACACAACCTGTGAAAAGATAGCATTATTGTCCCTATTTTACAGGTGGGGAAAGTAAAAGGATATAGAACCCAGGTTTGCCCAGGGTTACACGAATTACAAATGGTGGAACTGGCAGTCAAAGCCAGTTTTCTTTGATTGCAAAAATCTGTACTCTTTCCACCAAGAGACTATGCCGCTTTAAGACAGAGATGGATAGTAACACATAGTATCACATCTCACCTCTCAGACTGACAAGAGGCCTGGAGTAAAGTTCACTGAGGCCTAACTGACTATTGTCAGTGCTCACACTATCGCGTGTACATACATATGCCATGAGAGCAAGAGACACGGAGAAAGAGAGACTGACATTTCTCTCCTTAGGAACACTATGGCCCTCTATACTGGAGCACTCAATGTTCCTTGGTATAAGCAGCAGGAAAGCCACTCAAACTAATTCAAGGATTAAATTTAATTTTTTAAGCGATACCAGGTATCTCATAGACTCAAGGGCCTCAAGAAGGTCAGGAACATCAGATCAGCACCAAGGATCACAGACTGACTCTGAGTACTGCCATCAAATAGTCAATCATCTTCCATCCATATTTCACTCCACTTATAACTCAAATTCCCAGGAGATTAAATCTGGCTTAAATTGTGCAGTCATGGACCCACCCTGGAGCAGGGTACTAGGATTGGCATTTCCCCAATGGCCATATAGAGTGAGGTCGGGGCATTCTCCAAAGGAAAGGAAGGATGCTATTATCAAGAGAACGGGGAATAGATAGATACTGGGCAGGAAACCAATGAATGCTCATTGCCCATACTCCATCTTTTGCCCTAGTCTGAGTAAGTCTGGTGGTCAGGGAATCTTGCCTTTGGTTCTAGGCTTAAGTGGTATAGCTAGGAAGCCATAGTCAGAAAAAGATACAAAACTGAAACTCATATTCTTCCAGATCCTACTCTTCTTGTATGACTTACCATAACCAGTGTCTTCAGGGGCCCCCCTTGTCCCCATCTTTAATGGATTCATGTTTGGTGGACGTCTTTGATGGGTTCAGTCAATGCAGGATTCTAATGGTCCTCTTACACCTGCCTGTTAAACAGCTATTCTCTCATTATCATGATCAAGTCAAGAAATGGCCAGCCATTCATCCCTTCTGACTGTACTTGAAGTCCAGCCATTAGTCCAGTCCCTTAGTCAATGAGGAGAACAATGTTCAGACCATTCAATGAGTGTGAGGAAAGGTCATGTTGAGTAGCAGCTCCCAATTCTTCAGGAACTCTAAAAGAGGAAAAACTCTCAAGAAGTCACTCAGTTGGACAACTGAAATCTTCATGGTCCCAAATAATGAAAATATGATCTCTGATTTATTGTTTGGTTGAGTCTCTGTGTTCCCCATTCTGGACCCATGAACAGTTGCCCAGCAGGGGCCAGAAAGAAGAGTCTGTGGAGGCAAAGATAGGTCACCAGACAGCTGGCATACCAGGGCGCAGAGTGCCTGCATTACCATGCCCTATCCTGACAAGCCCACTCACTTTCCCTCTGCTTTCTTGACTGGTGGTAGGCAGTGTTTTGGCAACCCAAAAAATAAGTCACATCACATAGTCTGAGAAGGAGTTGTAAGTGTTGTGCACTTGCAAATGGCCAAACATGGGAAACCCATGTTTTACTTACAACTTTCAGTTTCTCTAGTTAAGAAGAGTTCAGAGCCTGAGCTGCAGACGAGGTTGGGAAATAAAACAATGAGATATTTGCTCTAGGTCTACCTCTCTTTATCTAGTAGCTTCATTCCTAAAAGTGTGTTCTGTGGATCAATATCAATTCATGGTGCCTGTTGACTTAGAGCATGGTTCCAATGTTGTGTTATCTTTATACAGTAAATTTTTATTATTAAAGTCTTCCAATGCTTTAGCTTTAGGTATCTCTATTCCTTCACTCTGGCCTCTCCACCAAAGAACAGCATTTTGTGAGAAAAAGCCAAATTATTAAATATTTCCATGTGCCATTTCTCTTAAACCCCATGGGAGCCCTGTGAAGTTGTACTGTATTTTAAAGATTTGACAACTGAGGTCCAAAACCACATACCCAGTGACAAGCTACAGTAGGGCTCCAACCTATGTATCCTTGTAAGACTGAACCTCAAGTAGCATATTATTGTTTTATCTCCAGTGGGTGTTTGTGAAATGTCTAGAAAGGGCATGAAAACTGCTCCATCTCCAGTTGACGCTATAAGCAATCTGTTCCTCATTCATTTAATGTACTGACTCATTAATATGCTCAGAGGTGAACAAGACAGTATCTTGATGTAGCTCACACTTCAGAATGGGCTTCTTCATCAAAGGTAACTTTCAGCCCTGCCCTTACCTAAGATCACCCAGTGATTTCTATGAGGTAGAAGTTCCTTGGTCCAGTAGAGTAGACCCCCTGCCCAGATCCCATCTGGTAGCCACTGTGTCCATACCCCAGTGGATGCGCTTTGTCATATCACACCTGACAGCTGCCCCTTTTCCTGGGAGACCACACTGCCCACGAGACCACACCCCACCACTCCCACCCATCTCCAACAGAAGCCAGTAGTAGTCAGTGGGACTGATATATACAGGGCAAGGGCATAAAGAGCTAACCTCCTTGACTTAGGTGGTATTAATTTTGCTGTGTAATCCATAGTCCAACACTTCCTTAAGGGCTCAGACTGTAATGATCTCCATCCGAGTCAACATCCTTACTTAGATCTTTGCTTCTGCTCTGTCCTGCTCCCCCACCCCACCTTGTGTGAAGAACACATCCTCAATAAATCACTAGACTCCCCATCTCAGGCTCTGTCTAAGGGAACCCAACCAAAAACACCTAGTTTGACTTCATTTTGTAGCAGAAGAGTTTACAAAATATAGGTCTTTGTAAATAGTATGCATGCCATGTTCACGCATTCTGATTGGGCCTTCTTCTAAATTAAACAAAATCGGCAAGAACTAGTTGCATTTGCATGGTTTTATTTATATTGAAGGTGAGGGAACAATGGTCTCTTATAATATTCAGGACTTTCCAAAAACCACATGGCCATTACCAATTTCCTAATAGTCTATGTCTAAACCAGTTCTTTTCGAGAACATCACACCCCCTGGTAGGAATCATAAGTTTTTACTTTCGAGTATTGGTGTTAACATAAGTGTGAGCTACAATGAAAATTAATGCACTGCCTGATCATTTCCATAGAGACTTTGGTGAGGTTGATGTTGAGCTTGTTGGATAATTATCTGTTTGTTTTTTTTTTTAAAAATCTAAGCATCCTTTTATACATTGCAATTTCTGTTTTCAAGTTTTGCTTCAAGTTTACTGAACCATTTAATTAACTAAGTATTTAAACTTCTAGAGGTGTTGATTGATTCTAATCAGTATTTTCTACTACTCTAATTGAAGGCTTCCTCTCTTGGACTATTGTCAGTGAAGCAAAAAATAAAAAATAAAGCAAAATGTTGTTTAGTCTTTGGCATAATCCAACACAAATTTATTTGGGCCCATAATTGCATGAACTTCAGGAGGACAGAATGGAGCCAATTTCTGTTTTCTTTGAAGTTGGAGAGCCAGCCCCGGGAAGGGAGACTGCAGCAGGCGTAAGGAGGAGACTCCTGAAACCTCTCACCAGGGTTTGGACTTCAAGCCAAGCCACTTTCAGGTTTGGCAGATTTCACTCATCATGGAAGCTCAGTGGGGGGATGCTTGCAGGGACACAGGCCATCCAGAGAAAGAGCTTTTCTCTTTCAACAGCTCTTCTTGTCTCAGAAGAACAAAAAAATCACCCCAACCTCCCACCTCCTGCAGTAACACCCCAAGCAAATGCAAAGCTGCCCCCTAGGATAAAAGCTGCTCCACATTGAGGAGATCTTTCTGCTCTTGGTGAGGATGGGAGCCAGGCTTCAGAACCCCAGGTGTTCAGACGGCCGGGGGGTTGTGTTTGTGCACCCTTTGGAGTCCCACCAGCACAGGAGAGAGGCACGTTGGGACAGCTCTGGGGAGTGTCTCCGACCCACAGGTACCTGAGACGGTGGCCTCCAAGACTACTCCCCAACTTCAGCTTTTGAAGACCCGGTTTCCTGTTGCTTTCCAAATGATTTTCTGGCAAGCTTCCGTGGTCTCTCCTGAGACAATTCTGTTCTAGTTGACTTCTGTTCGGCGCAAAATAATGTATTATGGATATTGCATTTTTCTGCTAAGAAAATGTCGGCTGCTGAACTAGATCAAACCGCCCTCCAGTCCTTCAGTGCTGACTCATTTTAATTATTGAACTTCTCTCCCTGGAAAGTATGCTCTGTGCTGTTTGCTGAAAAACTGGCAGTTTTAACACAATTTGGAAACTTTTCATAGATTGATCACCCCAGGAAAACAGGCAACTGATCACCAGAGAAATTCTGCAGTTAAGATTAGTTTGCTGTTTGATGACACTGAAGAAGTGAAATGTGTCCCAAGGACACATTTCACTCCCTATCATCCATCCTGCCTCCCTGGCTGCCTTCAGAACAATACCCTCCTCTGCATGTAGCCAGGAACCCTTTTTTCCTCTGTACTTCAGGGGTCCAGTTCTAAAGCCATGGCAAGCTTACCAATGGCCAGTATAATCCCTGCCGCCTCTGATTCTCTGAACCTCTCTCTGCCTCAGCCATTCCCTTCCAGCCACACTTAGCTTTCTGCTTTGGGAACACTCCTAGCTCTTCCCTACCTCAGAGCCTTTGCACATGCTACTCTATCTAGTAAGTTCTTCTTCTAGTCTACGTACATGGTTGGCAACCCTGGGTACCTATTAAGATACCCTTGGGTTTCATCTCCAGATCAATTACACTAGAACCTCTGGAGATAGGGCCCACCATCTGTTATTTTCAAAAGCTCCACATGAGCCATCACCTTGGATCTTCATGTGACTGGGTCCTCTCCACTGTTCAGGTCTCAGCTCCAACATCCCTTCCCAGAGAAGCATTCCCTGCCTATCCCTTTGAAAGTAGCCTGAACATTAACTCCCGGACTTCTGCATCACACACTGATTTTACCATCTTTATAACATTCATCGCTATCAACAGTTATCTTTTCCATTTTTTGTTTATTAGTTTATTGTCTTCCCCCACCATAATTCAAGCTCTAAGATAGCAGGGATCTTGTTCATCTTGTTGACTTCTGTATCACCGGGACATATACCTGGTGTATGATGTATTTGGGTACCTGATACATAGTAGGTACTCAAAACATATTTGCTGGGTGAGTGAATAAATGAATGAATGAATGAATGAAGAGTGAATGAGCTTCTGTCCTTGGAGTCCAAGTTCCTATTTTTGATAGCATACTTCCCTTGATAATTGTCTCAGTACACCCAGGGAGAATATGTTTATTCTACAGACAACCATCATTCTCTGCTTTGAGGTCCTCTTAACGTGAGGATGCAGAAAATTTTGATGAATGACAACTACAAATTTATATAGCCACATCATCATATCAGTATTAGAAGTTCTCTGAAACTGTAGATTTTTTTTTAAAGATTTTATTTATTTATTAGAATGAGAGAGAGAGAGAGCACGAGAGGGAAGAGGGTCAGAGGGAGAAGCAGACTCCCCGCCGAGCAGGGAGCCCGATGCGGGACTCGATCCCGGGACTCCAGGACCATGACCTGAGCCGAAGGCAGTGGCTTAACCAACTGAGCCACCCAGGCGCCCTGAAACTGTAGATTTTTAATGTCCTCTCCTGCATGACCCACACATGCCCATCACCAGCAAGCCAGTGTTTCAGTGTCCTGCGCCCTCCCCACTCCACTCTCAAGCACAATGGAGGCCTGAGAGTTCCTCCTTTTCGCTCCCTCTTCCCTTGCCTTCCCATCTAAGCTTCCCAGAGGAGCATTTAGATAATATACTGGTCATCAGTAGAATCTGATTAGAATAACTACTCAAGACCACTTATGATCACCAAAGCAGCAAGGAATGGTTATATCTTAGGGTTCTCTACTACTTTTAGTGCCATTTTCTGTTCATCCCTACTCCCAGATACTTCCTGGGTTGATGTCCTCCTTTAAACATTTGCCTAATATCTTCCCCAGCAAGTGCCATTATCATGAATCTCCCAGTGCCCATCCTTTGGCCACCATGTGTCTCAACATGAACAAGCCTGATGAGTACTTCTGGGTGCCACCACCAACACAATTCACCCCTTCCCCAGAGCTGCCTCCAGTTTTCCTATAAAAGCAAAGCCACTGTTCTCTAAAATGGAAAGTACAGCTCCAAATTTAGCCAGCCAGTCTTCCAGAAGGGATTCCATTGTTCTGCTTAAGGATAGGAATATGAGATATGAGAAACAAATGTATATACTTAGCCACTTTCCTTCCCTGCCCACTTATCATCATACTTGGTGGCCAAGATGGTAAGCCTCAGACTGCTTCTTCTTACTTGTCTTGGCTATTTATGCACATCAGAAAGTGTGTTTCTACTTCAGGGAACCAAGAGATATTTCTGGTAACCTGAGACAATGAATTCACCTTCAGAAGGCAAGTGGCTAAATATTTATACCATATCAGAGTCTGACTCATTCTGTCATTGTGAAAATGTGTTGCAATGCTTGAGCTGGTATGAGGGACATCTGAGGTCCAGGATTGACTCTGCAACCCAGAAAATTCAGAAACTGGATAATAGTAGAGCCCTTCTATAAAGAAGAAGCTTAGGGATCCTGACACAGCCACTATATAATCCAGGACAGTTCCTGAGTGTACACAGAAGGCATCCACACCTCAAGAACTGGGCTGACCATTCATTCATTCTTATAGTCATACAATGAATGGATAAATAGAAATGAATATTTATTCATTCATTTATTCATTCATTCAGAAGCACCCAGCATGTTGCTTCTCTGAGGATCTGGGCACTGGAGCTACAACAGGGAACAAAAAAAAAAAAAAAAAAATTTCCTTCATAATGGAACTTAGAGGAACAGACAGACAACAGACCAGTCTGTAAAATGTATAGTACATCAAATGGTTGACAAGTGCAATGGCGAAAGTAGAGTAGGAGATGGATTATAAGGAAAAGGGTCACGTGTGGAGACTGCAGTATTAACTAAGGCAGTCTGGGAAGGCCTGGCTGAGAAGGTAACATATGAACAAAGACATGAAGGACATGGGGAGGCTGACGTGCAGGCTGGCAGGTGGCGAGGTCTCCAGCCCTCAGGAAGGGACGTGCACAGTGTGTGGCAGGGAAGCCACTGTAGCTGGAACCTGGGTTCAGGGAGAGTGAGTAGGATTGGAAAGGTTGGCTGGGGCTGATCAGGAAAGTTTGGGAGGGCAGGGTCTGGATTTGGGTTACATTCTAAGTGTGATGGAGACCATTAGAGGTTTTCAAACAGGGTTGCAGGAGCAGATTGAGGGTTTGTTTTTGTTTGTTTGTTTTTTAAGATTTTATTTATTTATTATTTATTTATTTATTTATTTAAGAGAGAGAGCACATGCATATGCATGAGCGGGGGAGGGGCAGAGGGAGAGGGAATCTCAAGCAGACTCCCTGCTGAGCGCCGAGCCCAATGCACAGCTCCATCTAATGACCCTGAAATCATGACTTGAGCCAAAATCAAGAGTTGGTTGCTTAAAGAAACAGTCAACAAAACCAAAAGACAACCGACAGAATGGGAGAAAATATTTGCAAATGACATATCAGATAAAGGGCTAGTATCCAAAATCTATAAAGAACTTACCAAACTCAACACCCAAAGAATAAATAATCCAATCAAGAAATGGGCAGACAACATGAACAGACATTTTTTCAAAGACATCCAAATGGCCAACAGACACATGAAAAAGTACTCAACATCGCTCGGCATCAGGGAAATTCAAATCAAAACCTCAATGAGATACCACCTCACACCCGTCAGAATGGCTAAAATTAACAAATCAGGAAACGACAGATGTTGGCGGGGATGAGGAGAAAGGGGAACCCTCCTACACTGTTGGTGGGAATGCAAGGTGGTGCAGCCACTCTGGAAAACAGTATGGAGGTTCCTCAAACAGTTGAAAATAGAGCTACCATTCGATCCAGCAATTGCACTACTGGGTATTTACCACAAAGATACACATGTAGGGGTCCGAAGGGGTACGTGCACCCCAATGTTTATAGCAGCAATGTCCACAATAGCCAAACTGTGGAAAGAGCCAAGATGTCCATCGACAGATGAATGGATAAAGAAGATGTGGTATATATACATAAGGAATACTATGCAGCCATCAAAAGGAATGAGATCTTGCCATTTGCAACGACGTGGATGGAACTGGAGGGTGTTATGCTGAGTGAAATAAGTCAATCAGAGAAAGACATGTACCATATGACCTCACTGATATGAGGAATTCTTAATCTCAGGAAACAAACTGAGGGTTGCTGGAGTGGTGGGGGGGGTGGGAGGGATGTGGTGGCTGGGTGATGGACATTGGGGAGGGTATGTGCTGTGGTGAGCTCTGTGAATTGTGCAAGACTGTTGAATCACAGATCTGTACCTCTGAAACAAATAATGCAATATATGTTAAGGGAAAAAAAAAGAAGATAGCAGGAGGGGAAGAATGAAGGGGAGTAAATCGGAGGGGGAGACGAACCATGAGAGACGATGGGCTCTGAAAAAGAAACTGAGGGTTCTAGAGGGGAGGGCGGTGGGGGGATGGGTTAGCCTGGTGATGGGTATTAAAGAGGGCACGTTCTGCGTGTAGCACTGGGTGTTATGCACAAACAACGAATCATGGAACACTACATCAAAAACTAATGATGTAATGTATGGTGATTAACATAACAATAAAAAATTTTAAAAAAAGAGTTGGTTGCTTAACAAACTGGACCACCCAGGTGCCCCCTGCCTGAGATTTTAAGAGGCTTGTTCTGCCCGTTGTACCAGGAAACCACAATAGGAGTCAAAGGCACAGGCAGGGAGACCCATTGGGAGGCCACTGGCATCATCAGGGCGAGGCAGGCTGGCAGCTTAGGCCAGAGAGTAGCCATGGATTCTGGAGACAGTTTGAAAAGAGGGCCAACTCTGGTAGCTGACAGACTTGGCATGCTGTGGGGAGAAGGAGAGGTGTCAGGGTTTGGGGCCATGAAAACAAACAGTTCCCACGGGAGCCCACTTTGGGAAAATGGGTCCACTCAAGAATCTGGAGCACCACATGGATCTGTAAATGAGCACAGGATCATGACAAAGGAAGTAACTGGTCTTACTGGTAACAGCTTCTGTTTACAGAGCACCAAATACACGCCAGGGCCTGTGTGAACCACTGAGCCTACGTGACTCCATTACTGCTTCTGACCACTCGGTAATAAACATACTGTTGTCCTCATAGCTGAGGAAATTGAGGCTTGGCGCGAAGAGACTCACCTGGCGCTAGAACTGTGACTCCAGCTAGACTTCCAGACTCATGCTCTCAACCACTGATGTGCTACTCAGAATCACATTCGAAGTATTTTTTAACCAAGTTCAAGAAAAATTATGAATTGCCCTTCTTCCTTTAAGGCTTTTTAAACTACAGAACCAGTTTTCCAGACTGAGAATAGTCCCCACATCGGCCGGTGGTAGAGACCCCTCATCAAATTCTGACTCTCTGGTCTTCTAGCTGGTGATGGGCCCCAGGCTTCAGAGTCCCAGCTGGTGTGACATCCACTGTGGTTCAGAGGAGTCCTCTCCCTGGAGAGTTGACAGATACCCTTAATCATTGGATGGGGTAGAGTGAGCACCTTGCTCTTCTCTGCAGCAAGTGTATAACATTTGGGTGGCTTTCTCTTGATGCAGTTTTTTTTTTTCCCAGGTGAACTTACTCAATGAGGATACCATTTCCCAGTCTCATTTCCAGGTGTGGCAGAATTCATATTTATCAGCCTATGACACTAACCATATTCTTTACTGTTCAGAAAAAAAAAAAGAAAAGAAAAGAAAGAAATGGGTATTTGGCGCCCCCTATGGGCCAGGCACAGTTTTAGGAAATGCCCAGGTGAGCAAACTAGACTCAGTCCCTGCTCTCATGGAGCTACAGGTGGTTGGGGGAGCCAAACATTAAAACCAAGAGACCCCTTTGTCAGGGTTTAGAGCAGGAGTAGGGTTTGTGGTCTAAAGGAAAGAAACACGATTCTATGTATATATATGACAAAGGAGCCAGGCCTTGCCTGAAAGGTAGGAGAAAGTGTCCTTGAAGAAATGGTGAGCAGGCTGCTATCTATCTGAAGGATGGGTAATTCTCCTTGGGTGGAGGATGGGGGAAAAAAATAAGTGGTCCAGACAGGGGCCTTGTAGCAAGAGGAACTATGATGAGTGTAAGGGGCAAAGAAAGCCAGTCAAGGCTTGATGCAAAATGAGGTGAAGAGTTAGGCAAGGCGACCAGATGAAGAATGTTGATCTTTTGCCTGAGAGGACAGGAATCCACCCTTTGGGAGATGAATGAAAAGAGAAATATGATATTCACTTTAGCAAGGACCCCTCTGCCTACATTACAGGAGACACATTGCAGGGGCAAAGTGGACGGAGGAGACCCCTTACTAGAGATATCACAATGTACACTCACGAGATGATCTGTTTTACACTGAATTTGCCTGGACAGAGAATCGTAGCATATCTGACCTGGAAGAGGTCTTAGAGTGCATTCCTCTAGTCCAGCTGCATTATTCTATGGAGGAGAAACTTGACCTAGAGAGAAGCAACTTGCCCAAGATCACATGGCCACTTAAATCAGAGTCAACCTCGTGCTGGTCTTCTGACTCAGAGCCTTGTGCTTGCAACCACTGTCTTAGCTATCTGTATTTGCATAAAGACTGAGCTCTTTCAATGTATGAATGGTGTCATATTTAGTATTGTATCTCCAGTGTTTGAGGGGAGTAATCAGAGAATATACGTTGGATGGATGAACAGAGAGGTAGGTGGGTAGATGGATGGATGGATGGTTGGATGGAAATATGGAAGGATGGATGGATGGATGGGTGATTTGGAAGGATGTTGTTTCTTCTAGACTCCATAAACTTCCATAGCAACAGTTGAAAGATATTTTGTACCATTCTCAGCCTGTCAATAACCAGTGTTGTGCCCGGGTCAGCCTTTGTGGTTCAGCAGTAACCATTAGGAAACTTTGAAAAAACACAGGCTTATTACTTACAGGCCCTGGAAATTACATGGTACACCTGGGGCCACACAGCCAGGTTGCAGGTAGAGAGAGAGCACACCCAGGCCTGGTTTTATTAGGGTGGAGGGTGGGAGTCTAGGTTTTCTCACACCCACTCTTTATTGGTGAATTTAAAACTTAAGAGCAGAAATTTAGTTTAGAGGAAGAGAAATGACAAATGGCCCAAATGGTCAGTTATTGAAATCAACCAAGGTCTCTAAAACAAAGGAGCCTCGGTGGAGACAGGTGGCCTGGCTCTTTATCCAGTGGTGTGTTTACTTGAGATAGCCCCTTTAGAACAGATGCCTCAGCAATTGAAGCTTAAGTGGGGCACTTGCATTACTCAAAAGGGAAAAAACAACTGTCAGGGTTTACAAAAGAGAAATCACCTCTCCCTTGGTGAGAATCATACTTCATAACTCTCCTCCCCCAGAAGCACCTCCTCTAAGTCAAGGCAGCCACTCTTGGCCCATGACATCAATGTGATCCCATGGGATGTCTTCCTGACCCAAGACTGGGCCCGGGGAAGCCTGGGTCCCTGCAAGAAGCCAATACACCCACTCCGTTGCTCAAGATGGTGGCAGCCTGGGATCAGCTAGGTCATTGCACCGAGTCCTTATTCCTCCTGGAAAGGAGCCTAACTTGCTAACTGTCCAAATTGAATTTTAAAAACTTTAATTAGGTCACCATAAAGATCCGTCTCTTTTAATGGCAGAAAGCCCAGTTTCCTAAGTGTTTCCTCTGGAGCTCATTCTTTGCCACCCCACTACTCCTGTTCATCATGCACCCCATTAGGGACACAGAGTGGAATGCTGAAGACATATTGTCATGAGTGACAATAAGCTCGGGACTGCTTGGAGGGACTCAGGGTGTTATTGCCAAAACATGGCCCTGGCGGGTGTCTTCATGTTGGATGCTCACAGCAGTGCTGGGGAGTGAGGCCTGTCTAGTTACAGATGAGCAGCGTGCCTTCCTTGCCCTCCACGGGCCAATATTCAGACTTAGATCTACTAGGGACAGTCCCAGCTTCCTTTCCACGATACTGATATTCCAAATGGGCTGACTTCCTACTTGTGGTTATTCGAAATGCAATCATCGTTATTAATGAACCCAGAATGCTTTGTCATCAGCCAACATTTACGAATCACCTACTACATACAGGGATAGAACAAGAACCACCTGTCAGCAGCCTTCTGTGGGTCTGATGTGCCCCCAAGAGGCTTATCTCAGGCCATTTGGACGTTCCTCTTGGATCTCAGAGCGCTAAACGAGGGATTTCATTCCAGACCCCAGGCAGCTGCTTTCTCCACATATGACCTGGGGGAAGACATTTCGCCTCCTAAGCCTCGGGGTACCCCTCTACCATATGGGTACAGTTATTTGCATACAGCAGATTCCCAACAGGGTACAAATGGCAGCCCCACAATTGGATAATCTGAGGGAAGTGTATCACCAAAGTGTGAGTGTGAGAGAACCACTGGGGGAAAGACGCTAACCCACGGATGCTAACCGAGTGTTTGTGACTACCCTGAGGTCCAAAGGGACAAAGGCGAGAGAAGTTAGCAGAAGCTGGAAGGAGAGAGATTCTTGTAGGGTTGGCAGCCCTGAGAAGGGCAGTGAGTTTTAGGACACAACCAGCCCAGCAGCCTCACGAGGCAGGAGCCAGGTGCAGAAGGACCCTGACCTCCCCGACCTTCTCCCTCTCCCTGCCTCCCTGGGGAGCTGCCATTGGCAGAACCCTCTGAGAGCCAGTCAAGACAGAGTACTCAGTGAGTCTCCCAGACAGAGAGGAGGAGAACGGAGAAGGAGTCTGGAGGTGCACAGGGTACCTATTCGACCAGCACCAAAGTGACCTTAGGAAAATGAGATAAAAAAAAGTTGTTTTCTAACCCGGGAATAAGAACTTCCTTCACCAGCCCTCTATGTGCTATTTAGTGCATCACCAAGAAGGGGATGAGAGTGATCTACAATCTGAAAGAAGAGCAGAATAGAATCTGCATCTCTCCTCTTTGAATAGAACGCTGAGGAGCCGGGTTACAAGACAATGTCATTCAAGGGGCTTCGAACCCAGGCATCCTGGGTGTGGGTCTGTATCTGCCACCTACCAGCCCGGTAATGTCAGTGAATCCTTACCCTCTCTATCTGCCTCTGTGCCCTCACGTGCAGGGCAGGGACCCTACTGCCCACCTCACAGGGTGTTATGAGGTTTAAAGGGGACGAAAAGGGGCACTCATAATGCCCGGCACTTAGTAGGTGTTCAAGAAATATATTATGGAGCAAGTGAGTGAATGAGCGATTCCTAAGATCCCTTCTGGCTCTCAATGAGAGGGATCTGATTCTCTGGACTAGTTGTCAGGTTCTAAGGAAGGACTTGGGACATCTGGACAAGGTACCAAACTTTGGGCAAAGCCTAGGGTTGGACGGGTAGTTGGAGGGCAGGTGACTTACAAGGTCTGCAGAAGGAAAGGGGGGGTCTCAGTGGAAACAATTCACCTAAGACTCTAGCCCAAGTCATAGCCTTCTATAGGCAGTGGCAGCCTCTATATAAATTGAATTTGAATATAAGCTAGCAATTTGGATAGAATGCCCAATTTGTCAAAGTAGGGTTCCTCTGACAATACATTAGAAACGACTGTGAACGTCTTTGGCCAACTCCCAAGTATGGGTGGATAATTGAGAATTAACTGTTATGAGATTTTTATTGGAGGATATAAATAACACTTAAAGGATGAAGAACTTGAGGGAAGGAAGCTGTCATTTGTTGGGTATCTTAGGGTCTACCCAGTCCGTGTAACAAAGGCCCCAGTCTTCACAGAGCTTACCTAGCAGAGGTAACAGACCATAACCAAGAGACATAATCAAATCTTTAAATGTACAGTGTTGGGGATTGAATTCTGTCTCCCAAAAAGATATGTTCAAGTCCTAACCCCAGGTGCCTGTGGATGTGACCTTATTTGAAAATAGTCTTTACAGATATCATCAGTGATTTAAGATGAGATTATTAGGGTGGGCCCTAGTCCAATGACAGAGCATCCTGATAAGAAGCAGGAAGTGCAGACACAGATTCCCACAGAAGATGGCCATGTGTACACAGGGACAGAGGTCGGGGTCACTCTCCCACAGCCAAGGGACACCAAGGATTGCGGCAGCCCCCGGGAGCTAGGGAGAGAGGCTTGGGACAGATCTTCCCTTGGAGCCACTGGAAGGGACCACCTCTGCCCATACCTTGATTTTGGACTTCTAGCCTCCAGAACTGTGAGGGAATATATCTCTGTATTTCGTGGTAATCTCTTATGGCCACCTGGGGAGGTGAATACATATAATATGTTAAAAGAAGCGAAGTGTCACAGAGAAAAGCAATACATGGAGAGAGGGCTAAGGAAGGAAAAAGGAGGGTGGGCAGGCAAGAGGAGTTCTGGAGAGACCGGGGTGGGCACCACAGAGAAGGTGAGGTGTGAGCCAAGCAGCGATGGGGAAGAATGTGAGAGGCAGAGAAAGCAGGTGTCATGGGGGCCCTGAGGTGGAATGGGCCATGTTCGAGAAACACCAAGGAGGCCCACATGGCAGGAGTGGGAGCAAGCAGCGGTGGGAGCAGGGGCATGAGGGTAGTGGGGCCAGGCCATGGGGGTGGGGGACCTTATAGCCATTGTCAGCCCTTCCGCCCTCCCTGGGAGTTGGGGGCGGGGGTTGGGGGGTGCGCTGCAGCGACACAGTCTGAAATGGGTTTTTTTATTTTGTTTTGTTTTGTTTTATAGAATCCTTGACCTAAGACACTTAGGACAAAGCCACCCTTTTTTTTTTTTTTTAAGATTTTATTACTTATTTGTCAGAGAGAGAGAGAGAGCACAAGCAGGGGGAGCAGCAGACAGAGGGAGAGGGAGAAGCAGGCTCCCCGCTGAGCAAGGAACCCGATGCAGGGCTCGATCCCAGGACCTGGGACGCTTATCCGACTGCGCCACCCAAGCATGCTCCCTGTGGCTGCTGCCTCGAGAAGAGATGGAAGCAGGGCAAGGATGGAGGTGGGGAGACCTGTTGAGGGAGCCCTGCAACAACCCAGCTAAGACTACGGCCTTCACAGGGATCTCCACCAGGTTCCCAAGGATGCCCTGCAGGGGAGGGGGGTGTCTGGGATTCCTGCTCCTTCCTCTTCTCTCCACAGCATCCCCTGGCCCACAGGCTCACCACCCGAAGGCCGGCCTCCCAGCCACAGCAGACGGGCTGCAAACTTATTCCGAGACCTTGCCAAGAAGGAAGGAAATGTGCCCGCCTTCCTGGGTTCACTGCCCTCAATCTAATGTCTTACCTCATAGAAATATTGCAAGAAGCAAATGAGGGAACAGCTGTGGAAGCATTTTCGAAAAAGCATAAAGCACTAGATAAATGCAAGTGATTGCAATTAATACTAATATCAGTCACCCCTCTCTTCACCCTGCAACCATCAGCCTATAAATACCACCAAAGCAATGTCTTCATGAAGAGATGGATTCCCACGTGGGTATAAAACTGGTGTACACACCTGCTGGGGAGAATTTTTCATTTAGTGGATTTCACTGTAACAAGATCAGTGCCCCCTGATACTGTGGGCCATCTGTTGGGCTGTGACGGTAGCCTTGTCATGCACAACCAGACCTTTGGAGGGACCAGCAGTCTACCAACATGCAGTAACTTAAGGCGTTGTGTTCTTCTGCAGTGCTGTTTTATTTTTTTTTTTAATTTCATTTTAATGATGGCTGGTTTTGTTTTTGACACTCTGGAGGGATGTCTTGGCTGAACCTGAGCAAAGATTGGGCATGGGGTCCGAGGACACCTGCAGGCAGACAGGCATTTGCACGAATTGGGAGGCCTGGGAGCCATGCCTGTCTCTGGTTGTAGCAAGAGGAAGGAGGTTGGTTCAAAGGAAGATTGGAGCAAAGATAAGAGCAAAGGCAAGATCATGGAGAGCAGGTTGGTGTCTCTTTGTCAGGTGCTGGTCCTAAGTAAAAGCTGAAGGGGGAGTGTCTTGTCCAGCAGCAACCTTGAGGGCTAGGACCACAGGCTGTTTGCTTCAGGGTACGGTTGAGCCGTCACAACAGAGAGTACAGGAAGGAACAGTTTCTCTGATTCCAGGGAGCACACGGCGATGGTGCTCAGAGCCACTGGGAAAGCAGCAATAGTGGTGTTTGCCGTGCTGGGGTGGGGGGCAGGGTGCGACTCCAAGCACAGTGGGAAAGCAGCTGCAGAGCACACTGGGCCCGGGGAGGCAGGGAAGCAGCATCCTACAGAGGGTTACAACAGAGGAGGTGGCTATCACCACGTGACCAAGTATCTCACACCACTGCAAGTATGGAGCTGCTCAACGAAAGCAGACTGGTTACCTGGGCCCCTATGGGGGTCTTAAAAATGACTGGAAGGCATGGGAGTGGCAGGGAGGGGGAGGGATGAGGTCCTGCACTGTGCAGGGATGGTAGGCAGTCAAGTTGAAGCATTTAAAATTATTTGTAACTCCACAGTGAAAAAGACTGCTACCCAGGTTACAATACAACAATAATAGGTAACTTTATTGGATGTCTACAATATGCCAGGCACTGCACTGAGTGAATTCATTCATGCATTCATTCATGTACTTATTTATTCGCTCATTCAGTAAGGTATTTATGGTGTGTCTCCTATGTGCCAGGCTCTGTTCTGGTTGCTGGGGATACATCAGTGTGTAAAGCACAAATATGCTGGCCCTCATGTGGTTTATATTCTAGCAATAGGAGATGGATCATAATTAATAAATACATTGTTTTGCATATAAGGAGGTAGAAAAAAAAAGCAAAACAATGGAATGGCTGGAGGAGGGTGCAGCACTAATTAGGGTAGTCAGAACAGACCTCATGGAAGAGGGGCCCTGGAAGCCAAGACATGCAGGGGTGAGCCATTGGGTATCTGAAGGGGAAATAGTAGAAGCAAAGAGAAGAGCTGGTGCAAAGGCCCTGTGGTGGACACTTGCCTGATGAGTTTAAGGAATGGCTACGAGGCTGATGCAGCTGAAAAAGAGTATGCAGTGGGATGGTATCATAGGATATAAGCTCAGAGAAGTATGGGAGGCCCAAATCAGGTAAGATTTGATATGTGCTTAACCCTCACAAATAGAACTGAACTAGATGTTACTATCCCCATTTTACAGATGAGAAGATGGAGGTTCCGAGAGTTTAAGTAATCTGCCCACATGCATATAGCACATAGGTGATGGGATAGTCCAGGTCTAACATGATGCATTTTCCAGAACATTGCATTATTACGTCCTAGAGGCCCCTCTTGGATATCTACTCATGTGCACAGGTTAAAATCAATATCATATGGTATACTGAACTATTCTGCGTAGCCAAAACACATAGACATGTACGCACACACTTTTAGATCAAGTTTCCAAAGCCACATTTCCTTTCTAAGCACTCCTAGTGCTTGGGAATGTTTTTTCTCAGGAAACTCTGAAAATGACTCAGGCCAAAATGAAAGCAAGGGCATATTCTCTGTACCACAGGGAATATGGAGAGTGGGGACAGCTTAGAATGTACAGGATGTCCGCCCACATCATAGAAATTGTCATTGGCAATGACCAGGTCACATGAGACAAAAAGTTGTCTGGTACAAAGCCAAAATTCTACTTCCTGTGACATCATTTTGTCATGTAATTGTATATATCTCAAAGTGGAAATGAGTGCCCACAGATCATCCACCCTTCTCCTCTGCTGTTTGTGTAACAAATGATATTGCACACATACTCATTCATTCAAAGATTACTGAGCATACTTTGATGTCCTGAAATGAGAATGGCCTTTGGAATTGAATCGCCCTGGGCTGGAATCCTGGCTGCTCCCGCCAGCATTAGGGACCTTACATGAGGTGATTCAGCCTCCCTGAGCCTTAGGTCTCTCACTTGTAAATGGAGACTTAAAAACTCCTGCTTGTAAAGTCCCCAGCATAGTACGTTAGGTAGCGGATGATAGATGGCTGCTGTTATTTTGATTACATGCTTCTGGAAGAAGGAATGATTCTGCAGGTGGATGGGGGAGAGGATGCAGATCATGTAGAGAAAACAGTACTACGAACTGATGAAGGCATGAGACAGCCCATAACTGTAATAAAAACCAAGAATAATAATAACAAATATTACTACCAATTATAGTTCCAAACACAGGCATCATGTCTTCTAATCTTCCACAGCAACCTGAGAGGTAGTGATGAATATTGTTCCCATTTTATAGATGAGAAAGCTGAAGCTTAAAGATGTTTAGTGATAAAGCCAGTCAGTAGTACAAACGATGGTTCAGAATAGTTGAGAGCAATGCAGAGGTCTCTAGACTCTTGGATTTTTATGAATCAACATGTTAGTTATCCATTGCTACATAATAAATTATCCCGAAACTTAGTGGCTTAAAACAGTAAACATTTATTATCTCACAGTTTCCAAGGGTCAGAAATCTGGGCAGTTATGCTAGAAGTCTCATAAGAGGTTACAGGCAGATGTCAGCTGGGGTTTGACTGGGGTGAGGGATCCAATTCCAAGATGGCACACTCATGTGGATCGGGTGTCAGCACCGGCTGGTGGCTGGAGACCTCAGGTCCTCACCACACACACTTCTCCATAGGGCTGCTTGCTGTGTCCTCACAACACTGCAGCTGTCTTTTCCCAGAAAGCAGCTCTGCTCCCCAGAGCAAATGATCCAAGAGAACATAAGGGGAGGTTGTGATGTGTTATTATGTAACCTGGGAAGTCACACACATTTACTCAATATCCTGTTGGTTTCACAGAATAGGGCTTTAGAAGTCAGGATAATTAGCTTGGATTTTATTCTACATGGAAGGGAGGCCATCAGTCTTGTAAACAAGGAATGACATGGTCTGTTTTTGGTTTTAAGATCACCTTGGATACCAAAGGGAGAATGGATTGGAGAGAAGTCAAATGGAAGCAAAAAGTTGCAATATTTCAGTTTAGACTTGATGGCAAGATGGTGTTGGATGTGTTCAAGTTAGTGTTGAAGAATTTGCTGGTGGATTAGATTTAGATACTGAGAGAAAGAGAAAAAAAACAGAATAAAGCTTGGATTTGGGGCTTGAGCAATCAGTGGCTAGTGGGGACTACAGAGGACTAGGTGTGGAGTGGGGGCAATAATCAAGTTTGTTGGCCATATTAAGTTTTTATACATCCAAGAGGAAAGATTAAGTAGGCAGTTGAGTAAAGAAGTCTAGAATGGTGGTTCTCAAACTTGGCTACTCGTTGGAATCTCTTATAGAGTAAAAACTGGTACCTGAGTCCCAACTGCAGAGATTCTGACTAATTGCTCTAGGGTGTGATCTGGATGTTGGGATTTTTTTAAATATCCTTCAGATGATTCTAATGTGTAGGAACCTTTGAGACCTGTTGACCTAGAGTTCTGGAGAGAGGTCGATTGAAGATTTAACTTTGGGTGTCTTCGGGGTATAGATGATACTTCAAGTCAAGGACCTGATTGAGATTCTTTGGAGAGACAGTGAGCCTGGAGAAGAGAAAGCCAAGGTCCAAGCCCAGGGGCACCCCTAAACCCCTAAGCATTTGGAGGCTGAGTAGGAGCCTGAGAAGCAGCCACCAGCACCTAACTCAGGCAATGAGTACCTATAAGGCAGGTGCTAACCTGGTTATTCTCCTACCTCTGACTTTTCTGGGGTTCTTGTCCAGCAATGGACAACATTCCCTACAGCCTTTCCCTCTGTCAACTCTTTGACTGCTGCAAAGGACCATTTTGAGTCCCTGGTCAGTGTAATGCAAAGCAATTCGTTTGGCAGCTGTTCCTCCTTCTGACTGTTTGTTCCAAGACATATTATTCCACGTTTGTCCGCATTAAACTGCATTTTATCACCCATTATCCCAAGTCCTTCAGTGATCTGAGCCCCTTTGCATTTGATGGCAAGTCTCCACGATTTGTGGAGCCTGCAAAAACTGTCATTTGCAAATTTGAAATCCTTCTTGCAGGGCCATTAGTTGGGTCATTAGCATCAATAACACAGAGAAGCTGTACCTGGTGGCTTTGCAGAGGCAGGGAGAGACACAGGGGACTGCGTGTGGGTTTGTTTTCTTTGCCTGGAAGACACAGTGACACCCTGGCACCCTCTCCGCCCCTCCCCCAGCCAGAGCTTCCCCTCCTGTCCTCTCACTGACAGGACAGGATCTCCAGTGACTTGCAGACTCCAACTCTGACTCTTCACGCCATCCTCTCTGGCATCTGTAGCCTCCAGACATCTCAATAATGTAATAAACTGCTCACACCAGCACCCTCTGGCTATCTCTAATCAAGCTGGCTGTGTGTTCCAACCATCTCTTGCCTAATTGTAAGGGACGTTTTCGGAGATCAAACCTACATTTGCATATCCAGTGTGCAAGTCTCCATGGGGTCCTGTCTGATAAACAACATGTCACTCCTCACGCCCTTCTAGGATTCACCTTTGACCTCCACCTGAGACCCAAAGGGATGTTTAAGTGGGTGTTGCCCATTTAATTTTGCAGTCAGAAATTCAAGGCCAAGGGCGCCTGGGTGGCTCAGTCAGTTAAGCATCTGCCTTCGGCTCAGGTCATGATCTCAGGGTCCTGGGATCGAGCCCCGCATCAGGGAGCCTGCTTCTCCCTCTCCTTCTGCCCCCCTCCCCCCAGGCTCATGCTCTCTCCCTCCCTCTCTCTATCTCTTTATCTCAAATAAATAAAATCTTAAAAAAAAAAAAAAAAAAGAAATTCAGGGCCAAAGGTGGTGTTCAGACACGGGACCTCAACCCTCCTACATCCCTCCAACCTCCCATCCCAGGTGCCCAGACATCTCTTTCTATGCTCCTTTTAATGAGATTTTATTTCATTATTTTCAGCTTATGCATTTTAATATTTTAAGGCATCATAAATCCCTCTTGGAGGCCTGAGAAATAATTCATCAAAGAACCCATTTATTTTCTTCACAAACACTTAGAGCGCACCTACTCTGGGCCTGGCTGCAGGCCCTGGTGTACAGGGGACACAGAGGCACGAAGAAGAGTTTGCAGTCCAGAGGTGAGCCAGTAATGCTGATGAGGACCTTTGAGCTTTCCATGTATCTCGTAAATCCTGCTTTTCGGAGGCCCGCTCCCACATATACCTTTCCTCCCCAGGTGGCCCAGCCATATAAGCTGTTCTTTTCAACCTGGGCAGTGCCCACTCCCACCACGGGGCCTTTTGGGAACGCGTGGTCACAGTGACTCGGGAGGGAGGCTGGCATTCAGGGCCGGCAGACCACTGGATGCCCTGCAGTGCTTGGGAACAGCCTCCACTAGCATGCTGTTGAGCACCCCACTGCTAAACCCTGAAAGAGGAGGCGCATTCGGTTCCTGGGGCTGCTTTAACACATTATCACAAACTTCCTGGCTTAAAACAACATCTCACAGTTCTGGGGGTCAGAAGTCCAAATTGGTTGGGGCGCCTGGGCGGCACAGTCGGTTGAGCTTCCGACTCTCGGTTTCAGCTCAGGTCGCGATCTCAAGGTCATGGGAATCGAGTTCCAAGTCAGGCTCCATGCTCAGCAGGGAGTCTGCTTGAGATTCTCTTTCCCTCTCCCTCCACCCCTCCTGTTCATGCACGCCCACTCTCGCTCGCTCTCTCTAAAATAAATAAAAATCTTTAAAGAAAAAGAAGCCCAAATTGGTTTCACAGAGTAAAATTAAGGTCCTGGTCAGGCTGCATTCCTTCTGGAGGCTCTGGGGAAGGATCTGTCTTCAAAGCCAGCGATGGCCTGTTGAGTCTTTCTCACACTGGATGGCTCCAGTCCCTGCCTCCCACATCCCATCTCCTCTTTTCTCCTCCCCCTTCCCTCTTTCACTTACACGGACCTGTGTGGTTACATTGAGCTCACCTAGATAATCCAGGATAATGGGATCATCTCAAGATTCTTCAGTTAATCACATCTGCAGAGTCTCTTCTTCCATGTAAGGTAACATATTCACAGATTTCAGGGATTGGAACATGGACATCTTTGGGGGCATCTGTTCCCCACAACAACTAGGTGGGGGGACCCATGTTTAGGTGTCTCTAGGTGCATTGACAGTCTCATCCACCAGCAGGTGACCTCACATGACACAGGCAACACAACGATCCCTGCTAAAGCGGTGGCCTGGTTAATATTCCGTTATCCAGGTGCATCCAGTGGCATGTTTGCTGTTGTCTATCCGGAGGTCACAAAATATGTACACATGCCCTTAGAGGGTGGCCTATACTGAGGAGCCACCTTTGATGGGGAGCACTCTTCATGCATTAACCTGTCAAAGTGTGAATTCCTTGTCCTCACATTGACCACACTATGGGGAGTGATCCAAAGACGAGGAGGAAAGGTCAGACCTTTACAAAGGCTTTGCACAAAATAAGAACTGGTTACGTGGATAATTGGGCATCGACTTCATCAGGACTCCTTCACAGGAAGACCTCACAAATGGCTTTACCATTTGCAGAACTCTTTCACATCTATTATCTCATTAGATCCACGCAGTGATTCTCAAGGCAGTTGAAGCAAGCATTCTTTTATCACCATTTTACAGATGAAAAAACTGTGACCGGCAGAGAGAGTAACTCACCCAAGGTCACCATAAAGTACAGAGCAGTAGCTCAGGTCCTGAGACTCCAGTCACAGGCTTTGTTCTCCTCATTACACTGACTCTCAAAGCTCTAAGAAGCTAATATGCAAAGCAGAGACAAATTTTAAGCCCGTCTTGTCTGAGTCTTAATTGGACCTGTCATTTCCAAGGAGGCAGCACGAAGCCACAGAAAGTCTTTAGAATTAGAGGTCAGGCAAAGCCCGGTTTCCATATCTCTAACCTTGAGATGATAAATTACAGTTTACTGCAGTGTTCCCCTAACTAGCCTGATCATTCGGAAACCCCTCATCATTAGAAGGTGTGGTATAAAAACACAGATTTCCCTGTTTCCCCAGAAAGTCAGATTCAGAAGGTCTAAGGGTGGGACTCACATCTCCAGATTTGTAATAAGCGTGCCTGGTGGTTCTTATAAGCAGACAAGTTTGGAAATAATCGTTCCACAGGATTTCTATGTGAATTAAATAAGATGTTGTCTATGTCAATATCAAACACCTGGCACAGAGTAGCCCTTCGTAATCATTGGGTTTCCTCTCTTCTCCCCACCCTCATCAGGGAGTCTTTCCATTTCTTTACTTTTTGATTATTGGTGTCAAGAAGACAAGATCTCATGGGGCGCCTGGGTAGCTCAGTCGGTTAAGCATCCAACTCTTAATTTCGACTCAGGTCATGATCTCAGGGTTGTGAGATTGAACCCCATGCCCAGTGCAGAGCCTGCTTAAGATTCTCTCTCACCCTCTCCTTCTCCCTCTGCCCAGTCCCCCACCAAGAAAAAGAAAGAAAAAAAGAAAACAAGATCCTGTTTCCAATGCCAACATTCTAGAATTTTCTTATAGGGAATCTGGCCTTAGGGGCTGGGGGAGGGGCGCTTTTGGGTGGTGATAGTAACTGATCATTTAAGGAAGAATCCACTAAGTTTATTGAATTCCCTTGAATAACTGTGTTTCACCATCCCCTTTCACCTTTATCCAGACAGCAGGAGTATCTAGTGCAATGCATTTATTTTACTTATCTGCTGATGTATAAAACCCACCTTCTGCCTTGAGCCCTGAGTACATTACACTTGTATAAACAATACACCCCACATAATCAGTCTTGTCACCAAACCATATCCCCTGAGATAAATCCGGCCTCCCTATCTGGCAAGGGAACTTTCATTTTGCCAATAGTTTCAACCTGTGCCTTGGTCCAACTCTTAGAATAAACACCAGCATAAATCCACGTAGCCTCCCATCTTATCAGTTCAGCTGCCCAACCACATGTTTTCCAGAGACCCGATGGCGGGCCCTGCCTAGAAAATGAATGGTGGCCAGAGTTTCAAGAACCTTCTTCCCCAGATGGGATTCTGCAAAGCAGGTTGTTCATGCCTGGGAAACAGGGACTGTTCCTTGTTTCTGTCTGTCCCCAGGACCTAGTGCATTCATTGCCCAGCACTGAATGAAAACATGCTATGTGTGGTGTTTATAGACTATAGAGTTTGAAGGCTTATGGTCAGAATTTTTGCTTAGACAACAAAACAAAGCAATCCCACATTTCTCCCTTCATCCAAAAGAGCTACTATTTATTTTTCTCTCACCTTAAACCACTGGTTCTCAAACAAAGGGTGATTTTGCCTCCCTGGGAACATTTGGCAATGTCTGGAGACAATTTTGGTTGTCAGTCTGGGGGATGCTACTGGTATCTAGTGCATAGTTGCCAGGGATGCTGAGAAACATCCTACCGTGCACAAGACAGCCCCCACAACAAAGAATTATTGAGCCCAAACATCAGTAGTGCTGGGGGTGAGAAATCTACTTTATACCTATAAATGACATGCTCGGCTAAAACTGGTTCTCCTCTAATTTTGCCAGCTGGCCAATAATAGCACCATTAGCAGCAGAAATCAGTGTTTGCTCATCAAAGCAAAGAGAGAAGGAAACACATTTACTGGGCACTGCTATGGGCCCTAGTATTGCGCTAAGGCTGCCCCACAGAGTATCTTAATCAACTTGTACACGGGCACCTGGGTGGCTCAGTTGGTTAGGCAACTGCCTTCGGCTCAGGTCATGATCCTGGAGTCCCGGGATCGAGTCCCGCATCAGGCTCCTTGCTTGGCGGGGAACCTGCTTCTCCCTCTGGCCCTCCCCCCTCTCATGTGCTCTCTCTCTCTCTCTCTCTCTCTCTCTCTCTCTCATTCTCACTCTCTCAGAATGGATAGATAAATCTTTAAAAAAATCAACGTGTACAAAAATCCTTCACCATAGTCATTTTACAGGTCAGGAAACTAAGGTTAGGGAAATTGAAATAACTTGCCTGGGAACACCAGCTAGGAAGAGACAAAGCAGAAATCATATCCAGCTCCTCCTGACTCCAAACCCAACAATCTGGCCACCATGCAGATGAAGGCTGAAAGAGTGGTAGTGGGTAAATGGTCACAAAAAGAAGCACTCTATCCCCTACACATAGATTCTCTTGGAATTTGTACACTAGCCTGGCATTCTGGCCATTCTGGAATCGGAGGAGGAAATGGAAGATTTCCGGTCTAATGGCTAAGCATTGGCATCAATACCCCCTCTAGCCTGGTCTCCATTCATCAGTGTCCAGGCAGGTTGCATTCCCTTTATTCCGTCTTTTCATTCCTCAACCCATTGCTATTCCACACCACAGAAGAGTTCCCAACCTAACTCTGTTAATGGGGTGCTTTCAGCATTTAGGAGAAACCAATTCGATGTTGCCAAGAATGACTGTCCTCTACATCACATTGAAAATCTGTTTAGCTTCCCCGGCCCTGTATAGTAAATGTCAGTAAATTTTCCCCAATTATTTTTTTTTAAAGATTTTTATTTGACAGAGAGAGACACAGGGAGAGAGGGAACACAAGCAGGGGGAGTGGGAGAGGGAGAAGCAGGCCTCCCCCAGAGCAGGGAGCCCGATGCTGGGCTCGATCCCAGGACTCTGGGATCATGACCTGAGCTGAAGGCAGCCACTTAATGACTGAGCCACCCAGGCACCCCAAATGTTCCCCAATTATTGTGACAACCCAAAACACCTTGACATATTTCCAAATGCTCCCTGGGGGACAGTGTCCCTCCCCAACTTTCAGAACCACTGGGTCCAAATACTCACATTTAATTAATATTAATTAATATACAATATTAATAATAAAATAAAATAATGATAAAATAAATAATCACACACACACACACACACACACACACACACACACACACACACACACAAGTTCACCAGATGCTTGCCTGGCTGGTTCCATCTTCCCGGAGTTGGGAACGGGTCTTTTTGTATCAGGCCATTTTTCTTTCCCATTCCAGAGGAAGCTTTAAGGATGCTTCCACATTGGCAGCCCCAACAGTGGCCCGGTTTGTTTGTGGTTTCAACACTGAGATCTGCTGTCGCGCCCCCTGTGTTTCCCACTTCCAGGACTTTGTACCTCGTGGATTTCTTCCTTCCCCAAAGGCTACCATTCAGATTCTACCCACAGTCAAGACACTCAGATGCCCTTCCTCCTTGAATTTTCCTCCGATTAATCCAGCAGGAAGTAGTCTCTCCCTCTCTCTCGAAATCCCTTATTATTTTATGCCAGGTGTAGACAAACTTCACATAAAAGGCCAGAGAGTGAGTATTTTAGGTTCCGTGGGCCATATGGTTTCAGTTGCAAATCCTCAACTCTGTCTTTGCAGTGAGAAAGCAGTCATAGACAATAGGTAAAGGAATGGGGTCATCTGTGTTCCAATGAAACATTATTTATGGACACTAAAATTTGAATTTTTTTATACTTTTATTGTTATGTTAATTAAAATTTGAATTTTATGGAATTTTCAGATGTCACGAAAGAGCATGCTTCCTTTATTTTCCAGATAAAAGCGTATAACCTTCCTTAGTTCGTGGGCCATGCAAAAACAGGGAGCAAGCCCAATGGGGCCCACAGGCCAGAGTTTGCCGAACCCCACTTTATATCATCACTCCATTATCATATTCTAGCTCCTTGCTGTGTCGAGTGGGCGTCCTCAGACCAGAAGCGTGCTTTCACCTCAGTACTTTGAGAAATGTAGAATCTCGGGCCCTGCCCCAGACCTAGTGAATCAGACCTGCATCTTAGCAAGCTCAAGTGATCCTCATGCACAGTACAATCTGACACACCCCTCCTGTTTGCTTAATACTTGTTTGTGTCCTCGTCTCCCTTTCAACCCTCAAGAGTCAGTAAGGTCTTCTGGGGGGGAGAATGACTAGGTCACGTCTATCTTTGATTCCTTACAGTACACCAAAAAAATGAGTGCCATTGTTTTTGAAGGTGAATGAGTTTGCATGTGAATTAATGGGTTGGGAAGGCTTTGTTCGCCTTGCAGCACATAGCTCTTAGCCTGCAGGCTATCATGTCCTTCTTTCCTTCACTCCTTGATTATTAGACTCTTGCAAAAGCTCAGCTTCCTATTTTCCAGCTAATCCGTTAGGGAAGGAGAGGACCTACGGCACCTAAGACTTTGCTTTGCTAATTAAGATAAAGAGAGAGACAGGAACTTGGAGGAGACTTCAGATCATCCCAAATTGTTTAATGGAGAAGAACTGCCAATTTTATGCCCCTGAATCTGTCCCTCAGGAGGGCTTGCCTACATGTATTTCCTTCACATTTTTCTCCTGACTAGACTAAACCTTGCCCATGGCCCTGTCTTAGATGCTTACCTGTCTTGGAAACAGCTGAGTTGTTAACAGCTTTCACAGTTCCTGATTCTTACCTGAAATCCTTGCACCAGCAAGGCCAAATTTATGGCCACGTACACTTGCCAGAGAGCCATACATCCCTCACTGGAGTTCCCCACATAGACTGATGGATTTTTAATCATAGCAATGAGCAACAGAAATAAAAGATCTGTTTCAGTGGTTGTGCTTTTAGGAATACTGAAACCGATCATTCAAGGTCAACCTTTCATTTTTTTATCATCTAAACATATTTTTTTTTAATTTCAGTAACATTAAATTAACCATTTTAAAGTGGACAATTCTGTGGCTCTTAGTACAATGACAAAATTGTGCAGCCACCACCTTCATCTAGTTCCAAAATATTTTTGTCACCCCCCCCATAAAACCCCCTACCTATTAAATAGTCACTCCGCATGCTTCCTCCCACCCCCAGCCCCTGGCTACCACCAGTCTGCTTTCTATCTAAAAATAGGATTTACCTATTCCAGGATAGTATACATAAATGGAATTGTACAATACATAACCCTTGGTGTCTGGCTTCTTTCACTCAGCATAATGTTTTAGAGGTTCATCCCTGTTGTAGCATGTATGGGTGTTTTATTCCTTTTTATGACTGACCAATACTCCATTGGATGGGTAGACCATAATTTTTTCTTTAAATTTTTTATTGTTATGTTAACCACCATACATTACATCATTAGTTTTTGATGTAGTGTTCCATGATTCATTGTTTGTGCATAACACCCAGTGCTCCACGCAGAACGTGCCCTCTTTAATACCCATCACCAGGCTAACCCATCCCCCCACCCCCCTCCCCTCTAGAAACCTCAGTTTGTTTTTCAGAGTCCATCGTCTCTCATGGTTCGTCTCCCCCTCCTATTTCCCCCCCTTCATTCTTCCCTTCCTGCTATCTTCTTCTTTTTTTTTTTCTTAACATATGTTGCATTATTTGTTTCAGAGATACAGATCTGCGATTCAACAGTCTTGCACAATTCACAGTGCTCACCATAGCACATACCCTCCCCAATGTCTGTCACCCAGCCACCCCATCCCTCCCACCCCACCCACACTCCTGCAACCCTCAGTTTGCTTCCTGAGATTAAGAATTGCTCATATCAGTGAGGTCATATGATACATGTCTTTCTCTGATTGACTTATTTCACTCAGCATAACACCCTCCAGTTCCATCCACGTTGTTGCAAATGACAAGATCTCATTCCTTTTGATGGCTGCATAATATTCCTGTGTGTGTGTGTGTGTGTGTGTGTGTGTGTGTGTGTGTGTGTGTGTGTACCACATCTTCTTTATCCATTCATCTGTCGATGGACATCTTGGCTCCTTCCACAGTTTGGCTATTGTGGACATTGCTGCTATAAACATTGGGGTGCACGTACCCTTTGAGATCCCTACATTTGTATCTTTGGGGTAAATACCCAGTAGTGCAATCACTAGATCGTATGGTAGCTCTATTTTCAACTTTTTGAGGAACCTCCATAGTGTTTTCCAGAGTGGCTGCACCAGCTTGCATTCCCACCAACAGTGTAGGAGGGTTCCCCTTTCTCCGCATCCCCGCCAACATCTGTCGTTTCCTGACTTGTTAATTTTAGCCATTCTGACGGGTGTGAGGTGGTATCTCATTGAGGTTTTGATTTGGATTTCCCTGATGCCGAGCGATGTTGAGCACTTTTTCATGTGTCCGTTGGCCATTTGGATGTCTTCTTTGGAAAAATGTCTGTTCATGTCTTCTGCCCATTTCTTGATTGGATTATTTGTTCTTTGGCTGTTGAGTTTGATAAGTTCTTTATAGATTTTGGATACTAGCCCTTTATCTGATATGTCATTTGCAAATATCTTCTCCCAGTCTGTCGGTTGTCTTTTGGTTTTGTGGACTGTTTCTTTTGCTGTGCAAAAGCTTTTTATCTTGATGAAATCCCAGTAGTTCATTTTTGCCCTTGCTTCCCTTGCCTTTGGTGATGTTTCTAGGAAGAAGTTGCTGCGGCTGAGGTCGAAGAGGTTGCTGCCCGTGTTCTCCTTTAGGATTTGGATGGACTCCTATCTCATGTTTAGGTCTTTCAACCATTTGGAGTCTATTTTTGTGTGTGGTGTAAGGAAATGGTCCAGTTTCATTCTTCTGCATGTGGCTGTCCAATTTTCCCAACACCATTTGTTGAAGAGACTTTTTTCCATTGGACATTCTTTCCTGCTTTGTCAAAGATGAGTTGACCATAGAGTTGAGGGTCCATTTCTGGGCTTTTGATTCTGTTCCATTGATCTACGTGTCTGTTTTTGTGCCAGTACCATACTGTCTTGATGATGACATCTTTGTAATAGAGCTGGAAGTCCGGAATTGTGATGCCGCCAGCTTTGCTTTTCTTTTTCAACATTCCTCTGGCTATTCGGGGTCTCTTCTGGTTCCATACAAATTTTAGGATTATTTGTTCCATTTTTTTGAAAAAAGTGGATGGTATTTTGATGGGGATTGCATTGAATGTGCAGATTGTTCTAGGTAGCATTGACATCTTCACAATGTTGGTTCTCCCAATCCATGAGCATGGAACGTTTTTCCATTTCTTTGTGTCTTCTTCAATGTCTTTCATGAGTATTTTATAGTTTTTTGAGTACAGATCCTTTGCCTCTTTGGTTAAATTTATTCCTAGGTATCTTATGGTTTTGGGTGCAATTGTAAATGGGATCGACTCCTTGATTTGTCTCTCTTCTGTCTTGTTGTTAGTCTATAGGAATGCCACTGATTTCTGTGCATTGATTTTATATCCTGCCACTTTACTGAATTCCTGTATGAATTCTAGCAGTTTTGGGGTGGAGTCATTTGGGTTTTCCACATACAGTATCATATCATCGGCAAAGAGCGAGAGTTTGACTTCCTCTTTGCCAATTTGGATGCCTTTGATTTCTTTTTGTTGTCTGATTGCAGTGGCTAGGACTTCTAATACTATGTTGAATAGCAGTGGTGATAGTGGACATCTCTGCCGCGTTCCTGACCTTAGGGGGAAAGCTCTCAGTTTTTCCCCATTGAGAATGATATTCGCTGTAGGTTTTTCATATATGGCTTTTATGATATTGAGGTATGTACCCTCTATCCCTATACGCTGAAGAGTTTTGATCAAGAAAGGATGCTGTACTTTGTCAAATGCTTTTTCTGCATCTATTGAGAGAATCATATGATTCTTGTTCTTTCTTTTGTTAATGTATCATATCACGTTAATTGATTTGCGGATGTTGAACCAACCTTGCAGCCCAGGGATAAATCCCACTTGGTCGTGGTGACTAATCCTTTTAATGTACTGTTGGATCCTATTGGCTAGTATTTTGGTGAGAATTTTTGCATCCATGTTCATCAAGGATATTGGTCTGTAATTCTCCTTATTGATGGGGTCTTTGGTTTGGGGATCAAAGTAATGGTGGCCTCATAAAATGAGTTTGGAAGTTTTCCTTCCATTTCTATTTTTTGGAACAGTTTCAGAAGAATGGGTATTAATTCTTCTTTAAATGTCTGATAGAATTCCCCTGGGAAGCCATCTGGCCCTGGGCTTTTGTTTGTTGGGAGATTTTTGAAGACTGCTTCAATTTCTTTAGTGGTTATAGGTCTGTTCAGGTTTTCTGTTTCTTCCTGGTTCAGTTTTGGTAGTGATACATCTCTAGGAATGCATCCATTTCTTCCAGGTTATCTAATTTGCTGGCATAGAGTTGCTCATAATATGTTCTTATAATTGTTTGTATTTCTTTGGTGTTAGGGGTAAACCATAATTTATTTATCCATTCATCCATTGATGGACATGTGTATTGTTTTCCCCCTTTTGTCTGTTGTGAATAGTGTGGCTATAAATATGCATGCACAGGTTTTTGTTCGAGTACCTATTTTCATTTCTTTTGGATATATATACCTAGGAGTGGAATTGCTGAGTTATATGGTAATTGTAGGTTTAACGTTTTGAGGAACAACCAAACTGTTTTTCTGTATTTTTAAATTGAGCGCTTACCCTGTACCAAACACTGAGCTCAAGAGCTCACAAGAGAGTGCACTTGAACAAAAAACATCTAGAGACAGGAGGAGACCAGAAGGTTTCAGTACTTCCAAAAGCTTTTGTGGAACCATGACAAGTACCTCTCTCTCTTGCTCTCTCTACCCTACCTTAACTGCCTGCCTCTTTCCATGTATTTCTTTTTTTATTATTAAAAGGAGAGAGGGATGGAGGAAGGACAGAAGCACTATGGAGAGTTCCCACACATATCATCAGCAAGGATCAGTAACAATAATAACCACTATTTATTGGACATATATTCCATGTAGTAGAGATTATTAACCCATTCTAAAGGCAAGACATTGACTTCTTCAAGAATTAAAAAACAGGTTCAAGTTCAAGGGGCAGGTTTGAATCCTGGTCTGTCTGACAACAAAATGCAGGGTCTCAATCCTCTACTACACTGCTACTTCTTGACCAGCAGAGATGTGAAGGGCTCAACCCAAGCACCAAATATCACAGGTTAACGCTGCCATTGGCTGTCAGGAAGCCACAGAGGGCTAACCAGGGGGCATTTGACTCCTCTGTAGACCAGTCATCACAACTGCAGGTTGGTATGAGCACTGAGGAGGAGCACAGTCTCTGGAATTACTGGGAAGATCCTGGATTATTTCGGCAGAGACCAACTGACAGTCACTGGTGTAACGTGGGCCAAGGTGGCTCTCCATGCAGGACTGCCCAGAATAATCTAGTATTATTATTGTAAATGTAAATGAAGTGGGGTACACACAGAGTGTTGCAAATGATTGATTTTATATAAGTTAAAGCAGACTCAAAAGTGTCCCTAATGCCGTATCTCCCTCACTCACTTTGCTGCAGGGAGTTTTTCCAGCATAAAAGGAAAGAGGGTGGTTGGGAGGCTGGACCTAGGTCTGTCTCAGAACTTCTCAAACCTGAGAAATCAGAATCACCCGGACAGCTTCTTCAACACAGATCCTGAGCTCCGCCTCCCCCACCACCACCATGCTGATGTTGCAGTAGGTCTGGGTGGGGCCCCACGTTCTGCTTTTCAAACAAGCTCCTAGGTGATGCCGATGCTGGGTGCAGCCACTCGTGGCAGATGGTTAACGTGGAAGAGAGCAAGGGACGCCTGGGTGGCTGAGTCAGTTAAGTGTCTCCCTTTGGTTCAGGTCATGATCCCAGGGTCCTGGGATCAAGTCCCATGTCAGACTCCTTGCTCAGCGGGGAGCCTGCTTCTCCCTCTACCTACTGCTCCCCCTGCGTATGCATGCTCCCTCTCTCACACACACACACACACACAAATAAATAAATAAAATCTTTTAAGAAATAAATAAAAATTTAAAAAATTTTAAAAAAAAGGTGGGAGAGAGCAAGAGCAAACAAGAGAGTGAGAAGGACAATGTGACAGATCCATAGACTGCATGGACTCCTCCAGCCGCACTGGTCTCCTGTCTCTCAACCTTTATTGTCCAAGTGCACTGTCTTATGAACTCTCACTCAATGCCTGGCACAGGTAAGTGCTGTTTAAAAATGTAGAGCTACCCTATGACCCAGCAATTACACTACTGGGTATTTACCCCAAAGACACAGATGTAGTGAAAAGAAGGGCCATATGCACCCCAACGTTCACAGCAGCAATGTCCGCAATAGCCAAACTGTGGAAAGAGCCGAGATGCCCTTCAACAGATGAATGGATAAAGAAGATGTGGTCCATATATACAATGAAATATTACTCAGCCATCAGAAAGGATGAATACCCAACTTTTACATCAACGTGGATGGGACTGGAGGAGATTATGCTGAGTGAAATAAGTCAAGCAGAGAAAGTCAGTTATCATATGGTTTCACTTATTTGTGGAACATAAAGAAGAGCATGGAGGACATTAGGAGAAGGAAGGGAAAAATGAAGGAGGGGAAATCAGAGGGGGAGATGAACCATGAGAGACTATGGACTCCAAGAAACAAACTGAGGGGAGGGGGTGGGGGGATGGGTTAACCCGGTGATGGGTATTAAGGAGGGCACGTACTGCATGGAGCACTGGGTGTTATTCGAAAACAATGAATCGTGGATCACCACATCAAAAACTAATGATGTACTGTATGGTGACTAACATAACATAATAAAATTAAATTAAATTTTTTTTAAAATGTAGGAAAAAAAAATAAAATGTAGGAAAACAGTTTGGCAGGCCCTCAAGGGGTTAAACATATAATTGCCATATGACCCAGCAATTCCACTCCTGGATATATATCCGGAACTGGAAATGGATATTCAAACAAACTATAGGATGCATGTTCATGAATTCCACCTTAAGTAGCACTGGTCAAACTTATTTATGCTAAAACCCCCAATAAGCAGCCATCATTCCTCACTTACCATTACTACCTAGGGGACCTGCAAATGATCATGATGTTTCTGTCCCGACAAGATATCTGTGGGTCTTTCTCCAAAAAGCAGAGCATTCCCATGGGAGTGTATGTGTATCACAGGTGAATATCATGTATGTGTCCAGGGAGGAGAAAACTTTAGAACGGTGGTCCAGAGGCATTGGAGATTTTACAGAGTCCCGGATCCCATTCACATTGCTCAGGCCTCACGGGAATAATGCCAGTTATGGCAATTACGTGAATCATACTCCTGCAAACCCTGTGGCAGGTCAGGGGGATGGGCTTACAACACGGGTGTCAGCCAAGTATTCCTTCCCAGCATCCGCCTCCATAGCAGGGTCCTCGGCAAAGCTACACTTCCTCTCCTTACCTAGTCAGAGCTCATCGCTTACAAAGGAGCACGCAGCCTCCTTGAGATGGTTTATTTAAGGCAACTGGGGGGCAAGAGGCTGTGTGCCGAAGACGAAATGGGAGCCGTTTTAATTCCGTGTTAATGACTGCAGAGCAATTTTCTTACAGGAAATAACTAGTTACCTTAATCATTTTAAGTAGTTATTAGCAGCCTAAAACGGATGGTTATGCTTATCAGAATACACACACAAAGGGAATGAAGACATGAATAACGAGACCTTAAACAGATTTCTGGCATCTTCCTTCTGGGTGGTATTAAATGGTATTAATCTTTTTAACTGACTTCAATCCTGAGACCACAGCCGCGTGATAAAATGTTAAGTGAACGGCTGGAAATAGAGGTGGTCCCACCAGATTTATTGTGCCAATTTACCAACAGCAGAAGTGTGCACCACTGCTGTGAGGAAGGCCATAGAAAAGGAAGAATGACAGGTAGATGTATGGATTAATTAATAAAATGCAGATAATAGCATCTTTCTCAATATTAATACTTCTTCAGGGGCTGCTCTATATATGTTTCTGGGAAAGAAAAAAGCTATAATATATGGTTTGTTTTTTCATTGCACCCCACCCCCCAAGATAACGATCAGAGTTTGGAAAATGAATAAAACTCAGGCAACTTAACCAGACTCCAGCCATGCAATAAAAAAGAAAAAGTAACCGCAAAAAGAAGGATAAAGTGCTTGTTCATGGGTTTTACAGTTTTAAGACATGTCAGGTAATTCTTTTTCCTAAGTAAGAGGATGATTTTTCTTCCCTGTGGTGGTTGTACTTGGTGAGAGGAATCGGCTTGATCAATTTGGGGGAAATCGTCCATATCAACAAAGTGTATTTAGTGCCTATGATATGACGGGGATTGTGCTCGATCCTGGGCAGTCGCTTTCTAGAAAACCTGGGGGATGTTCCTATGAACAATCATTGAACTATATCTAGTAAAGGCTTACTAGGGGTATGTCACAGGTAGGAACGTGGCTCAGAGGTACATGAGCACATTTCTACCTGGAAGGCAAAGCCTCAGCAGGGTTTTGAAGGATGAATAAGAGTGTGCCAGATGAACACAGGGGTGAAGGACATTTCAGGTGGAGGGAAAGGCATAGTCAGAGATACAGATGTGCATATAGTTGGGTCTGTCCATGAAGCTGCAGTGGCTTGGGGTGACCAGCATGTGTGGTTTGACGGGAAGGTGAAACATGGAGGTCGTGAAGCGCCTCCCCGGCCAATGAAAGGGGCTTGGATGTTTCTCTCAGGAGAGTGAGGTGCCACAGAAGGGTTCCCTAAGCAGGGGAGTGAAGTGTCTGCACTTAGAGCCATCACAATGACCCTGTGCAGAGACTGGATTAGAAGCAGCAAGGCCACTTAGGAGGTTGTGGAACATTCCAGGTAAGATTAGGTGAGATCCTGAACTGTAGTCATGGTCCTGGGAGTGGAGATGAGGACAGTTGCCAGAACTATTTAGAAAGATCTCTGAAATCCACAGGGTGCAGTGACAAATGGGCTCCCCAGAGTAAGGAAGACAGTAGAGTCTTCCAAGGTGCCCAGGTTCATAAAATGCAGTGCTGGGAAGTTGGTGGTATTGGTAGAGCGGATGCAGGAGGGGCAGATCCAGAAGGAGGTTCCGTGGCAGGACCCCAAGTGTGGCTGAGATCTGGGGTATGAAATTCCCTGCAAATGCTTGATGTCTCCCGTGCTGAGATGCCATGATTCGCCACCACCCGTGAGGTGAGCTCTATGGGACTGCCTTGAGTTAGCCTTAGATCTCGGCCATCTGGTCTTCAGGGGTCCTGCTTTCCAAACGCCAAAGAAGGGAAATGAACAAAAGAGGCTCCAGGACACGGCCTGGGAAGCCGTTTTTGCTTATCCCTGCCCTACCCAGCTCTATATCCAAGGTCCCAGAAGGCCGAGAATGGCCCTTTCTGGCACCCATGCAATTCGACAGGCCTTACGGCCAGCCACAGGCCTGTTCACCTCCGAACGACCAGCAAGAGAGGTGCGTGTTTTGTGTCAGCCCAAGATAGAGTGAAAAGTCTCCATCTCCGGCGGCCTAAGGGCAGGTCTCCTCTCCTGCAAAGCTCGCAGGAGCTCCCCACGGGATAGCGGCCAGCCCTTGTGGAGCTTATCCTAGCTATTGAGGGAGGAGATTGGCCGGGCAAGGGGCTGGCCGGTGGAATTCATTTCTGTTCAATTAAGCTTCCCTGGGCAGAGCTGGGCAAGTCGCCGTGACAGAAATGAGCTGTTTCTGAATTGCCTCAGCCGTTCCTGAGGTCCTAGAGAGGACTCTGGGAAGAATATAGGATATCTGGGGTCCACTTTTGTTTTAACCTTCTGGGTAAGAGCCAGGCTCTAGAATTATGCTCTGGGGTTCAAATTCTAGCTCTGCAACTTAGTAGCAAAATGAGATATCGGGCAAGCTGCTTGACTTCTTGAAGCCTGGGTTTCCCCCTCTATAAAATAGGGATGATGAGAATGTTATTACCCGAACTCATAGGATTTATCAGGAGGATCAAATAAGATAATGCTCGTCAAACACCAAGCGCAATGCCTGGTGTGTTGTAGGAAACCAGTAAATGTTAGCTATATGACTGTACTAACTTAAGGGCAGTGAGAGCAAATGACCTCCAGCTCAGGTGTTAGTGACTCATATGCAAAACAATGACTTAAACAATGGACTGCTAATGAGTCTTAAGGCTCCCCATGCTGTGACCCCAAGGACACCAGCAATGAGCCACTTTGGGGTGGTGGTAGCCCTGGCAGTGGGGTGTGTAGATGTTTGTGTGTGTGAGTATATGTATGGGGGGAGGAGTCAGGAAGGAAAGTGAGCTGGAAGGATAAATCAGAATTCGTGAGTGCCTGTTGCTAGCCCGGCATGTGCTGTTTTACGTGCATTAACTTATATAATCCTTAAAATGATTAGAAAAATAAGTCGTATTAGTCCCATCTTAAAGAGGAAGAAATTCAAGTTCAGAGAGGTTAACTCACTGGCCCTAAGTCACAGAGTTAGTGCCAGGGCTCGGGTCAGATTTTCAACTCTTTCCACTCCTTAGAGGCTGAGGAGTAATCACTACAAGGACACAAAAAGTTATCATTTAAAGCAGAGGAAAATCCACATGGTAGTATGATGAGAATTCAAAAGAACAAAGAGAGCAAATCCAGAGAGCCAGCAGGGAGGAGATGGCAATTAGGAGGGGCTTTCAGTTCGCAGAAATGACAGCTAAAAAAAAAAATGGCCATTCCAGGTGGGGACAGACAGCGTGATGCCAGGCCAAATGTTGTGAAACTATGAGGCACGTGCACGAAGAGGAAGGAACCCCTTACACGAGAAGCTGTATGTTGTAGATACGTGGGCCAGAAAAGGCCAGAAACGGCGGGATCTGGCAGTGAAGGACCCTGAGGGCTCACCAAGGGCAGGGAGGTCTGGAGGTGGGAAGGAGGAGGCAGCATTAGCACTTGGGAAAAGCCTAGAGGCTGGAGGCCGAACTTACAGGGGAAGGGTTAGCGGTGTGTCTGGGATGGCTCCTACCTCTTCCTTGAGGCTGACTCATGCACCAAGCCCGCTCCCTCCAACCTCAGAGGACAGGATGCCCAGCTACTGGAGCTGAGGAAGGAGCATGGGGGAGAATGGACCCCTGTGCCTTGGTCTCTGCAGCTGGCAAGTGGGGAAACCCTCCAGTGCATGAGGCCTTCACCCCGTGGGGATTCATCTCTTTAGCCAGCCCCTCCGTTGGCTTGACCACCCAAGTCCCAAAGCTTTTGCATCCACTTGGGGGCTGTGTTGTCTTTGGCGTCAGGCTCCAGCCCTTGTTCCATCCCTGAATAACTGCATGCCCTGCATTACTTAACATTCTCTGTGCCTTATCTGTGAATTGGAGGTAATGGTGAGGTCCTCGTGCATGAGGGAGAATGCACGTGAACTGTCTGGCACGGTCCCGGTTCCCACTAAGGGCTCAATAATACTCACTTGTGTTGTCGTTGCTGCTGTGAGTCTTTGAAGCCTAGAAACCTGGGGGCAGTGTGGGCACCGCAGGCAGAGCCAGAGAAAGGCAGGGCTGGAATGGAGCTCTGAAATCACTCAACCCCTCACCAGGGCCCAGCAAAGGAAGGAAACTTCCCTAGGTTCACCCGAGCGTTGGTGTCCCAGAGGTCCGGCCAGGGAGGCCCGAAGCAGAAAGAGCAACCGTGCTAACCCCCGGGAAGCAGAGGCTGCTTCTGTGGACCCCCCCCCAGGCCAGGTTTGACTCATGACTCCACCTTTTACCACCTGGGGGAACCTCAAGCAAGTCGTTCCTGCCCGCCCCCCCCCGGGCCTCAGTTTCCACATCTGTTAAGTGGGAACAGCAGTTCCTGCCACGACATCTGTTACAGGAATTGAACGAGATGGAGTCTACAGGGTATTCCAGACCCTGCTGGCCTATGGAAACCTCTCCGTACACAGCAGCTCCTTTAATTTTTTTTTAATTGATAATCGGGCAAGATGGGGTTGAGTGGAGAGAATTAGGGAGGCCACACGAGATGAAAGAAGCAGCTTGAACAAAAGTTTAGGATGGGATAATGAATCATGGAACACTACATCAAAAACTAATGATGTAATGTATGGTGATTAACATAACATAACATAAAAAAAAAAAATGTCTAGGGATGGGACATAGACTATGTTTGGAAAATAAGAGACCAGGATTCTAGTCTAGGATCTACCGCTTCCCAGCTGAGTGGCTTTGGGTCCTCAGTCTCCCATCTGAACGTAGGCTTCAAAGCTTCCTGGGCTAATTCACAGCAGGCTATTATATGAGTCCAGTGAGGAAATGTACGTGAAGATCCAATGTAAATTATGAAGCTCTCCATGAACTGGGAACTGCTTGAGGCCAAGATTTGGTTTCCGTCTTGGAATCCCCACCCAGCACAGTTCCTGGCACAGAGTGGATGCTACCTCTCCGGGGATGTGAACTGCACTGACCCCACTCCCCCTTGGGAATGTTCCAGACTCTATTTGCACAAGGGACTCAAGCCTTCCTCTCTGACTGACCTGGTTCTGCTGGAAACAACCTTTGCTCTGGTAAATGACGGAGGTCCCACATGGAGCCTTGATTTGGGGCCAAACCCTTTGTGGAATGGTTGAGCCTGGCTTACAGGATGGGAGGGAGAGGATGAAATGTGCTCTGCCCCCAAAGATATTAGGCCCAGTGGTCTGCAAGTAGAGCCAACGTGCTCTCACGGACACACAGGTACTCTCAGAATGGACATCAGAAGTCTTAATATAGACTGCACACATGCCTCTTCCCAAATGCTGTCAGCAAAATGCGGTCTCTGTTCCCCTCCAAGAGTTTATTTTGGGAGCCTAGGACAAGGGCACCATCTGGACTCCCCGGCCATAGGAGTGAGGGTAATTCAGCTTCCCTTCTTCTGTCTCCTTTTCCCCACGGTCAGCCCCAACCCACCCCTCAGCAACAGAATCAAAGGATCCTTCTATAAAACAAGATCCACCAGGAGAGGAAGGAACTAGCTGCATCCTGCAAAGAATTGGTGTGAATGACGATCAGACCACACAGGGGCACAGCAGGAAGGGTATGGCAACCCAAAGTCATTTTTGCTTCACCCCTGAGACCCTGCAACCTTCATAAAGATGTATAGCTTAGACATGTAGCATGGGAACCCCATCATTACCTCCAGCTTACAGATAAGGAAGCTGAATTTCCCAGCCATGACCCTCAGTCTGAGCAGTACCCCCAATCCAAAACCCCCCTCCACATTCCAAGGTGTTTGTACTGGAGGGGTTGTTTGAAAATGTGTGGGAGGCATTTAGGATTGTCACCATGATTGGGAGGGTACTACAGGCAATCAGTGGGAGGGGTACAAAGGTTCTAAAGACCTTGGAATGCGTAAGATAGTCACCCACAATGAAGACTGGTCCAGAGCCCACTGTGCACAGCTGTCTGACTATAAACATTGCCTGGGTAGAAGAGGAAGGGCTGGATTCTAGGATTCTGTCATCCTGGCCAGGGAGCCCATCAGCATCCATAATTCCTTCCTTCTTCTTCAATGTGGCATGTCTTTGTGGCTCCCTCCCCCCTGTGTGGCATGCGAGAACCCTCACAACAGATCCCATTATCCTCTGGCATTTGGCTTCTTGTAAATTGCAACAATAGCCTGGAACCAACATGGCCATCCCTGCGTCGGTCAAATTAGTTCCTGAATTATTGCTTTTGTACTATTTCTTATAAGTAGTATTAGGGCTTTCTTGGTTGCTGAGTGTTTTCTTTTTGGGAGGGTTGCTATTTGTTTTACAGTGATTGGCCGACCTTATCTTATTTCTTGGAATAAGCTAATACTTTTCTGTGTTTGCCAGAAGATGTTTTATACTCATTACTCATCTTTTATAATCTTCCTGAATACTTTTCCTGATTTTTCAGAAGCTTGCCTGAGGGTTTCCTATTCCCTGTAATTAATACGTTGTTCTTTTAATTCTTTTTTTTTAAGAAAAAAAAATCACGAGATAATGTTCCATGCCTTTTAACATTAAAAAATTTAAGCAGATATTCAAATTATTTTTAACCTGTCAAGCACCGTGATGTGAGATATGTTATTGAATTGGGGTGATCTGATTCCAGGGTTTGGAATGCCTGGCTCGCTGAGAACCTGGAAGGGTCCAACACCATAGTGAGGAAATGTGCTGTAGTGAAGAGTCTCCTATACTTACAGAATTCTCTCCATAATCTTTGGTTCAGTGATCTGTGCGAAAAGCAAATCTGATATTATCACCATTCCCCATCCCTTCATACACACCCTTTCTTTGGTCTTAAAACTTCAGATGACTTGCCCTTTTTCCTAGGATAAAGGCAGAACTCTTACCAGGATCTCCAAGGCTGGATATGGGTGTGGTCCCTCCCTTTTTCTCCTAGCTAACCTTTTCTTCTGGGCTCCAGCCATTTCTTCTTACACATGCCTCCCTGGTGCCACAGGGCCTTTGTACATGTGCCTCCTTCTGCCTCTGAGACCTTCTCTCTTTTTATCACCTCATGTCCTACACGGTGCCTGGTGCCCGGGAAGCACAGGTGTTTACCGAAAGAATAAATGAATGAAAACACGGGTGTCAGTTCTCGGGTTTGGGATATTTTGTTTTGTTTGGGTATGATTTGGTTTGGCCTAAACACTATCAAACCAGAGGTCACAGACTGGCGGCCAGGAGACCCAGAGACTGTTCCTGACTTGCACACAGGTATTCTTTGACCTTAGCCCCGCTTCTGTTGTCAACCTGCCTGGCCACCTCTAGTCATTCCATGTGCGACCACAGGCTGACACATGCTGTATACTGCAACTTTCACTTAAACATTTCACAGAAGCTTTCATTTAAACATTTCAAATAAATATTTGGTTTCAGTTTTATGTGACTTAATTGACTTTGACAGAAACTCAGGAGGCAACAGCCCACACCTCCCACCCATGTGCATTTTTTAGAAGAATCAAAAACCCTATCCTTGAAATCTCCATGTTTTCCAGATAAACACCCCAAGGTCTAAAAGGGAGCAGGGACCCACCCAACTACTGAGTGGCAGGACTGTCCTTTAAAACCCAGTCCCCTTGACTGCCAGCTTGGAGCTCTTTCTACTCCTCATCCCCAGAGTCAATGCTGTGGATTGTATTTATGTATCTTTAATGGACTTTGAAAGTGTGCGTATCTAGTTAAGTGTTACGCTTTATGCAATTAATGTGTACAAAATAAAGCCTAGTTTTAGGAACATTTTATCCAAATTGCTCCACAGCCTGATTTACAAGAGGAGAAAAAAACCCTCCAATCTTACCTAATAGATGTCGTGTTTCGATTTCCATTAATACGACAAGCAGGAGGGCACTCCTCAAAAGTAACTCTTCTGAATTAACACTGACTCAATATGGTGGCTATGCAAGAGGTCTGTGAGGATCTCATCTTTCCTTCCTCTGTGATGGCCTGTGTACAGCCTCTTCAGAAAGCAGATGTGACTGAATAATGTGTCATCCAAGTCTTGACAGAGTTACTTATAAAGTCGGAATCTGAGAAAAAGAAGGGCTTTTACTCTCGGCCTAGCGGTTCCTTTGCTCTGGTCTGAGCACTTGGAACAACAGGTTCTGCCTCTATAATGTGCCTCATTTAACCTTTGTTATTGCTCCCAGAAGAATCTCACTATTCTCCAGATGAGCTCTTTCCTTTTTCTTCTAAAGATGTCATCCAAATAGCCCCCACCTCTCCACCCCAGCTACTACTCCCACCAGGATACCTGTAAGAATCATTCATTGGAGTTCTGAAAAGATTGAGTCCTCCAGTGTTTGGAATAAAAAGAAAATATGTATATGAAGGATTTTCATACATGCACTTCTTCCTTCAAGTATCTAAGAACATAGAATATGCCAGGCACCGTCCCACATGCTGAAAATACACCCGGATGTATTTAATAATTAATAATGGATGTAATCCATTATTTTTGCAAATCCTTCCCAAAAGCCTAGAAGGCAAAAGTGGCTGGCCTCATGTTACAGATCAGGAAACAGAGACAGAAAAATATTAGGTGATCACCTGAGGTCACAAAGCAAGTAAGGCACAGAGCTTGGACCCCGAGGACTAGACCTTGAGATTCTGAGGCCCTCACGCCATCCAGTACCGCATAGCTGTCTTTAATTACCAAGGAGAGTTTGGTTGCTCCTCTGTTTCACACTTATGTGAGGTTGGCTAATCCCAGGACCAACTGAGAAGTGAAGCTCAGAAGGCTTTTGGATCAAGCCCTCGGCATGCACCTGCTGCAGAGCCCCTAGTAATGGTCATGGCCTATGGATATTTGACAGATCACGTGTCTCTTCTGTTGAATTATATCTAAACTAGTGAGTCCATAAACATCTACAAATAACTGTGAAAGGATAGAAACCTTACACCGTGGTCCCCTGGAACGTCATTCACATTGCACTGTGGGTGGTGGCCCCGAGCAATAGAGAAGGAAGTTTTCAGAGACTGACTCAGTCTCCCATGGACATGCTTTGGCCCACGCCATCACATGATCATTTGGAGGTTGCCTTCCTCTTCCACGCCCTGAGATCAGACCTCAGGCAAAGATATCCTGGCCATCAGGTTGAAGCACTGGACTCTTCTTTTTTAAGTTCAAAACTGAAGTCATTTTAAGCAGGACAATAAAACAAAAGTAACTTAACAGTTTCTACAGTGTCTAAGAGATGCAAGACCAGCCATCACATTGGTGAAGTCAGAAGACTCAACTGTTAAAGCCATGTTCTTGGGCCAAGAGGAGAAATAATTCCACTAAAATGGGTATTAATTTGGTATAAGGGTGACTTAAATGTAGGTCATCCCTCCTGAAAAATGTTCATGGTTCTTCCCCCCGCCATTCAACCAAATTACATTGGAAGATTTTTTCTAATGTTGACTCTTGATTCCTGATATGAACCCTACTTGATCATAATAAAATAATAAAATAAAGTACATAAGATAAAAATATAGAGTAAGATAATAATAAAAATAATTTTTAACATAATATTGTTTTCCATTAGCTAATATTAGCTTAGGCTTCTTACATATAAGATTATAAGAGACCATGGCCTGCCTACCCCTTAAGAGTCTTATGGAACAGGGCGCCTGGGTGGCTCAGTTGGTTAAGCGACTGCGTTCGGCTCAGGTCATGATCCCAGAGTCCTGGGATCGAGTCCCACATCGGGCTCCCGGCTCAGCAGGGAGCCTTCTTCTCCCTCTGACCCTCTCCCCTCTCATGCTGTTTCTCTCTTTCTCTTTCTCTCTCTCAAATAAATAAATAAATAAAATCTTTAAAAAAAAAGAGTCTTATGGAACATACTTATAAACCCATTCTGGCCAAGGCTTTTCTGTGGGTACTAGAAGTAGAAAAAAGATTCTTATCTTAACCAAAGGAACTATATAACATGTCCCTACAATAATTAGAACAAAGTGAGCCTTCATTAATACTATTTATGTGAGCTCTGGGGTTCCTTATTCAATAAACACGGAACAAAAATGAGCTGAACGTACCAGAACATGGGTTTTCACCCTGGGGACAGACTCTTCCACAAGGATGACCATGAGGCTAAGAGAGACGGTGCACAGATAATGGAGACAGTGAGCCCAGTACATCTACAATTTTCATCATATGAACTACAGAAAGAAAAGACTGGCAGAATCTTCTTGGCAGCAGATGACAGTAAGATAAAATAAGATACAAAAATGAATAATAGACTAGCCTGTCTTCAAGAAATATAGTCTCCAAGTGTTCACGGCCGGGCTCTGCTGTAATCTATTGGATGTAACAGGTCACTTAATCCTTCCAGGCTTCTCGTGTCCCTTATCTAAGCCCCAGCAGCCAGACGTGTCTAATAGTAATAAACAAACCTCCCATTTAATGAGCGTTTGCTCTGTGCCAGGCACAGCTGCTAAAGCCTGCTTTATCTCATTTACCCACTAAAGCTCGTTTACGTGTTTTAGCTCATTTAATCATCCCGACTCTTTGCAAGGTTATGTTGGAGTCACATGTTTGCATATGAAGACATTGAGGCTCAAAGAGAGTGAATAACTCAGGACTTGAACCCAGGACATTTAACTCCAGAGCCAGTGGATGAGCCTCCCCCGTGCCCTTCGCTGTGATGCATTTGACGTCATGGGAGCATGGGCAGGAAGTAGCTGGACGCAGAGGAAGGACAGGAGCAGTGAAGTGTGGGTAGCAGGATGCAGAGCATTCATTAAAATCAGCCAAGGTTCAACACATACCCGCAGACCTCACCTTTCCATCCTGGCAGGTAGCAGCCACCGCCTAAAGTCACTTCCAGGAGAATCCAGACCTCATTACAGGAGGGCATCCTGCTCTGGCTTTCTGCAACTTCTTTCAGGAGAGTTGGAAAGGATACAGATGCTTTGAAAAAAAGGACCGTAGGAAGAGAGCTTGGCTTCTAGAAATGGCTATTTCAAAATGTTGCAGGGGGGGAAAAAGGAAAAGAAAAGCATCAGGGAATAGCCTAATTCGGTGGTTTGTGATAAACATGTGAGAAATATGTCTCTTCAGAAGAGAGAATGCTCCAGAATATTCTTGGCATGTGGTTTGTTTTGTGACAACAGATTTCAAGTCCAGAAACCAGTAAGAAGGAAAGTGTGTCCAATCTTCGTATTGTGGAAGGAAAAAGAAGGAATATTGGAATCACCTTTCCTATGTGTGGTACTTTGTATGTGTCACCTCATTTATTTTGCGTGTTTGACTATACCCTGCCTCGTTCCTGAAAGACTGTGTAGTGGATGTTTTGGTTTTACTCTCACAACGATCCTTAGCTGCATTCCCATATCACAGATGAAGAAAATAAGGCACAGAGGGGCTAGACAACTAGCCCGGGGTTATTTGGACAGAAGAGGTATTGGGCTGGATTCAAAGTAATGGCTTTTCCAGAAGCATCCTGCATCCAAACGTACCACTCCCCACGTGTGCCAACTGTCATGCAACTCAGTGAAAAACACCATGCTTTAAAAACCCAGGTTTTGTTATCTTCGGGGGTCTTCGGGGGGGGGGTGGAATACCATATTTCACTCTGGTTTTATAGGTTGCTGTGATTGCTGGACCACATTTGGGGGTCTTTAGTCACTGAAATTACAGGTACTTCTTTTTCTCTTTAGCCGTAATTGCATTCCACATCTTAAAATGGAGGAAATGATCTGTCACCAGGCAGACCGGTGATAATTGCCAAACCTGAGGGCCAGAACTTGACAGTTGGTAAATACCAAACCCCCTTCTCCTCCGCAGACTGCGTGCGCTCTTACACGTAAAGACGAACTTGTTAATGATGCTCTATAAATAAGTTCTAGCTGATAATTGTTCCAGCAACCGCTGTTGAAATGTGATCTGCCCTCAGATACAAAACACCTTTCCTTGCCTTTCTCCTTTCTTGTAGGGAGAAAAAGCGTGTACACTCAAAAGCAAAGTGGACCAGAGTCACTTGGCTGTGTGACCTCGGAAGAGTTGTTTAACTTCTTTGTGCCTTTGTTTCATCGTTTGCCTATGTCAGGAACAAATGGGGTAATCGAATATATGGTACTCATCTCTGGTGGCCTGGCATCTGTCAGACGACAGGTGGGACTTGTGGCTTGACTGGAATCAAGCCCTCCCGGAGTTGAATCTGCCCTTGAAAAGTTTAAAGGGCTATAGAAATGTGACAGTGGTAATCATCATTTAAAGGGAAGGGAGAGGTTAATATTGATATTCCTTCAATATGTATTTTCTTCCTATCTCCATAGAACACTGACTGGATAAATTATACCCCCTGAATTTTTGTATTCGTCTCTCAGATTTAGACTAGCAGGGTTGGCAAACCACAGCCTGCCGCCTGTTTTTGTAAATAGAGTTTTGTGGGAACCCAGAGACGCCCATTCTTTTATATTTTGTCTGTGGTGCCTTTCATACCAAAGCAGACTTGAAGAGTTGTGACAGAGAGCCTGTAACCCACATAGCTGAATTTATTTACTTTCTGACTCTACAGAAAGCCTGCCAACCTCTCCATTATAGGATGAGCCACCGGGGATGTGTTTGTCTTTAAAAGCTCTCACCTCATCCGGTGCCTGCAACACAGGGTGCTCCATACGTGTCTGAACAGGACAAGAGAAACTGGAAAATGATCCGGGTCCTGAACAGGCCACATCTTGCTCAAGCTTCCCTTGGGAAAACAGGCTCAAAGTGAGGACCCAGAAGAGGGGGCTGCACACACCTACCCCCTATTCCTGTAGGAGCTGAAGGCTCTATTATTGATTGCTTGTTTAGTCATTCTAAAGAGCTAATTACTGAGTGCTTGTGAGATGCCAGGCCCTGGGCTAAATGCTTTATATATTTTGTCTCATAAAATCATCACCACAGTTCTGTGAAGTAGTTAATATTATTATCCTGTTTATAAATGAGAGGCCTGCCTTGCCCAAGGGTACCCAGTGGCGAGTTCCCATTAGAGATCCTCTCTTTAGGATTCCAGGCTGTTCCTTTACCAGCTCTGCCCAGTGCCTTGCTCTCCCTGTCCCTTGGGGACATCACATATTATTGTATTTCTGCCAGCCTGCGTGGCTTCATTCATTCACTTAACAATTGTTTCTATGTTGCTATAGCCAATACGTGCCAGGTTCTGTGCTGGGCATGGGGGCATCACAAGGACCCATCAGATATGATCCTTGCCTGAATGAAGCTTAAAGTCAGCATAGTGAAAATGGCAAGCATTAATCAATCGCACAATGAAACTGAAACAAAACTGTGATCTGTTTCAAAGAGGAAAGGCGTGGGATGCCATGAGGGTGGGTCATGGGGATCTCTCTCAAGAGGCGACCCTTGAGCTCAGATCTAAAGGGGTTTGTAAATAAAGGGCAGGCACGGAGGGGAGGGAAGGGCGTCCTAGGCAGAAGGAACAGCATATGCATAGGCTCTAGGGAAGGAGGAAGCACGGTGCACAAGGAAACTAAAAGGTGACTGTAGCCAGAGCACATGGAACAAGGAGACGTGGTGGGAAACACCAGGGGCCACACAAGGCTTGTGCTCAGATTTGGGTCTCCGTCTCTGTCTCAGAACAATTGGAAGCCACTGAGGTGTCTAAGCAGGGGTAATTAAGGTGGTGGTGTTATCCCTCCGAATGCCAGGTGTGTAGTCTTCCATGACAAGGCTGCTCTTTCCTGAGTTCACTAAGGGGCTCCTGCTAATGGAGTGTCATGCTGGGAAAGCCGAACTGAGGGGTCTAGAGCATGGTCTCAGGACCCAGCTGGTCACTCTGCTGAGGCGTGAAGGGTGAGCAAGCACAACCTGGCACACACCCATGAATCACCTCATTGCTGCCAAGTGTGAACTCGGTGTGAGACCTGTAGACCACATGCTGCTCTCAGCCTAACCAATGACAAGGATAGCTTGCTGTCAACTCGGAAGCTTGCTTGCAGTAGTTCTGCTCATGTAGTAAAGATGAGTACTTCTCTATCAGCTTGGAAGCTGAGTTACTTGTCACCAAAGACCAACGTTTGTCAGGCTGCTCACTTCCATGATGCGGCACGGAAGCTTTGCCTGTGGTCCTAAGAGTAAAGTCATAAACAGAATTCTCCATCACCCTTAGAACGGAATCCAAACCCCTTAGCTTGGCCTGTCAGGCTTTCCATGGTCTGGCCCCGTCGCCCTGTTCGACTTCAACTCACACAACTCTGCCTCACTTAGTGGTTGCTCAAGAAACACTGTTGAATGAATGGATGTATGATTGACTGTATGATCTTGGGCAAGCCCCACTCTGGTTTCAGTTTCTTCATTTTTAGAAGAAGTGGCTGGCCTGGGTTTCCTCCGAGGCCCCTCCCAAGATGAAGAATCTACAGGATGCAGAATTGGGATTCATTCAACAAACATTGCCAACATCTCCTCCAAGCAATTCCCATGACAGACACAGGGCATAGGATATGATGAAAGATACCCCTGCCCCTGAGATGTTTATTCAAAGGTAGAGAAAAGAATAATTTCAAAATAACATGGTGCGTGAGCATGAGTAGAGTGTGAACTCTACCAGCATAGGAACTAGGGCAATCCCAACTCTTTCCACTCCCTTGAGCAAAGCATCTCTCAGAGGCCCAGTGTCCCCGTGATTCAGATGGACAGAATGGCACAACTCTCGGAATTTTGTGAAGGTTAAATGAGGTGATGTTACTGCTGGCATTGTGTCTCGCACAAATAAGTGTGCAGCGAGTGTTGGTGGTGATTATCAACAAATGATGGTGGTGACTAATGTCAACAATGACATTCAGCACCCATGTGATTGTGCCAGTTGTCTATGACTTACGTCTGTCCTGATCACTCAGTACTCCTGCCATCCCAGCTGTAAAATATTTTGAACCTGTCCCCTGGACAAGAGCGCCACGGAGCAGAGAGGAGCTGCACTTGATGTTCAAGGTCAGTGATTCATGGAAGATGTCCTAGAGAAGATGATACCAGAGCTGAGCTGTTAGGTCAAGAAGGGGAAGCAAGGTCTCCTCTGTCTCCACTCTGCCCTGGGAAATCTTTCAAAAATGCACATCTGATAAACTGATTTCTTCCTTAAAACCAGTGACTTCCTGTTGCATTTGAAATAAAGTCAACGCTCCTTACCATTGTCTGCAAAGCCCCCATGAGCTCGTCCCATCTTGAGCCACCTTCACCCTTCCCCAACCATGCTCAGCCATTTGTCCCTACCCCTTTGCAGAGGCTGTGCTCTCTGCCAGTGACATGCCTCCTTCTAGTCTTCCACACCCAGCTCCTTTCATCATCAGAACACAGCTCAGATCTCACCTCTGCAGACAGGCCTTCACCAACTCTACCCTACCTGACATCGTTCCAACTCCTATGTACCTCACCCCCATTTTTCCCACTACTGCCACTCACTTTGCAAGCCAAAGTCTTGTTTGTTTCCTTCAAAGCTGTCGATGCTATCTGAAATGACCTCTAGGAGGTCAAGGGCTTCATCAGTCTTATACAACTGGCCTCGGCACGTAGTTGGCCCTCCAGGATTTTTTGAACAAGTGAATTCCAGACGCCTGTAAGATTGAGTGAGACAGTATGTTCTGGGATGAGAACACAAGGTTCAAGCCAGTGCCATACAAGGAAGAGTCACATCAGGTCACTAAGGACTTAAGTATAGAGAATGTGCTGGATCTTGGTGTCAGGCTCTGAGCTGCCTCTGAGCATCATGAAAAAACTAACAATATCTTATTTCTTCCTCTAAGACAGTGATTTCTCGCTCTTGCATTTCCAGAAAGCTTCTTAATTGAGGGCACCTGTCTAAATTAATAAGAAGTCGAGATTATAAAATAATTTCCTGTAATCCAGGGTTAGCTCTTTCACATGGGAATTCCAACTAGGCTGGCAGAAGCCCTTGGGGCATCTCTTTAATGAATAACTAGGCTTGATGCTTAATTAGCATATCACGATTAGCTCCCAAAGAGTTGGCTTTTGTAAGCCCTTTGCACGTTGTCCCCGCCGTCTTAAGTTGCTTTGCACTTGCTCAGAGGTCAAACATCCACTTACTGTCACCTCTTTCATGTCAGATACTGATCACCTTGAGTAAGCCCCAAAGTTGAGGTTCAAACTACATCTTAGTGTTTATCCAAATTATTACAAATTCTGAATTTGTAGGTTGGGGATTTTAAAATATTACCTATAACTGGCAAAAAGTAATCATAGACATCACTTTCAGAGCCCATCTGCCAATCCGATACTCTGCTCCTAGCAGGACATGATCTGTACATGGCTGCCCACACCCCTAGCCCAAATTCATGGTGGGACAAGCAGCAGACCCTCTTCCCCTAGACCCACCCACACCAGGAACATCGTGCATGGTTAGTGGGCATTGGATTAGCACCATTGTGCCTCGCTGGGGAGGAACAAAGCATCAGCTGCAGTAACTATAATTCCATTGGCTCTGGAAGGTAGGTAGAGAAGCAGCTCTTTTTCACACTTAAGCCCTACTCTGGGTGCACGAACTGGTATAGGCCCCATGCATCCTCTGCTCTTGGCTTTGATGCCAAAATTGTGTTCTGAGAGGTGGGAACAAGAAACCCGGCCACTGCCAAGCTGCCTCGTAGGGTCCTCTGGAGCTCCTAACAGTTCTGAGGCCTGGGGGAATTGCTTGGTGCCCACTCTTCCCTAACGCACACATTTTGCAAGTCCTACAGAACACTGTCCACCAAACAGCCACCTCCTGAAATTACACCCTCCCTACCTCCAGCCTCTCCCTGCTTGAATCTGCCTTCCTGCAGTCCATGCTGATTATCTTACCCTCTGCTCAAAACCCTTCCATAGCTCATATTCTAGGCCTCCTATGATCTGGACTCAGCCTGTCTTCCAACATACATGATACTTATACCCCTCAACCCAGCCTAACTGACCCAGAAGAGCAGTGAACAGCCAGACCAGACAGGGCTCTCTGCTAACCAACCAACAGTATCTGCTAAACAGTACCTCTCAAAGTTTAATGTGCATTCAAATCACTGGGGACTTTTTAAATGCAGATCTTCATTCAGGAGATCGAGGGTAGGACTCAAGATTCTACATTTCTAACAAGTTCCCTTCCAGATGTTGTGTCTGCTGCTGGTCCCTGCCCAGCGCATTGAGTAGAAAAGCACTAGGGGTCTTTTTAACATCTTGGGAGGGCGAAGGCGTTGTATTCCAAATTCCTTTAAGATTATATTAATTCTATAAAATCACCATTTTGGTAGATCAAAAGGCCAATCTCATACGGTTCGACCCTCATGTAAGAAGCAGGCCATCTGACTCTGAGAAACAAACTGAGGGTTCTAGAGGGGAGGGCGGTGGGGGGATGGGTTAGCCTGGTGATGGGTATTAAGGAGGGCACGTTCTGCGTGGAGCACTGGGTGTTATGTACAAACAATGAATCATGGAACACTACATCAAAAACTAATGATGTAATGTATGGTGACTAACATAACAATAAAAAAATTAAAAAAAAAAAAAAAGAAGCAGGCCATCCGTAACTCCAATAGAAACCCAAGCTCATGACATCAAAGTCCTAGCCAAGTTACCTTGGAACAAAGAGGAGGCAAGACATCAGATCAAAATTCTAAATGTGCCAACTCAAGCTTAGAGCAGAGCACAGCCTCACCCTTCTGCAGTCTCCGGCCCCTGCAGAATGCCACCCTGTGGGTCACCCAGTGGCTCAAGAGACTTCTTCCTGCATCTTTCAGTCACGCGAGTTGGAGGGAAGAACCATTCCGCTGGAGCGCCTTCCAATTCCCGGCTCTCCAACTCCTGATTCTCAGAACATGCTGAAATTTCCGGGCATGCCTTGCAGCACTGGCACGTCCCCCAGGTGGTTTCGTAGGTCACCTCGCGGGACAATCTTAGCAGATGGCAGGATGTGTTTTGATTCTCATTAAGAAGCTTACTCAACACTGAAGGGAGGTGTGGCAGGTCCCCCACAGCTCCTGGTTCTTCCACATGGCAACGCTTCTCCACCTGAAGAAAGTGAGGTCTGTGTGTGGGGGCGGGTGGCAAATGATAAGCATGGGCCAGAGAAACCTGCCTGATCCACTCTGCACAGGCAAAGCAGAGTTGCCAGTCCCTGCCCATGGTTGCCTTTCTGATTACAAAAGAGCTACTGTAGAACCATCTGCCACCATCGGCAAAACGCACGAGAAATGAAAAAGCAATGAATAAATAGGATAGTTCAAGAGCAGCAATACCATGCTCCCTCCGTGAAAAGCTCTAATGACTCAAGATGGTCAGGGTATTCTCAGATCCAAGTTTCCATCCACCTGACTGGGTATTGATGGGGTGTGGATGCTCATTGATCATGTGGTACTGGCTCTCCACTCCAGCTGCCCACTAGCTGGAGAGCATTTAACAAATCTCCATGCCGTGTTCCCACTCCAAATCAATGAAATCAGAATCGGGGGAGCAGGCACAGGTGGGTATTAAAAGCACCCAGGTGATTTAAATGCACAGTAAAGGTTGCAAACCACTGTGTTAGAGGTGTTTTTTTTTTTTCCAAAGATCAAAGAAAAGCACTTTTTAAACATTTTTTTATTTTTATTTTTTAAAGATTTTATTTATTTATTTGACAGAGAGAGACACAGCGAGAGAGGGAACACAAGCAGGGGGAGTGGGAGACGGAGAAGCAGGCTTCCCACAGAGCAGGGAGCCTGATGTGGGGCTCGATCCCAGGACCCTGGGATCGTGACCTGAGCCGAAGGCAGATGCTTAACGACTGAGCCACCCAGGCGCCCCAGCACTTTTTTTTTTTTAAATCATTGACTTTCTCAGTTTCTAAAACTTTACCTCCTTTTTTTAACGCAATACAGGATATTGGTAATTGTCACTTTTTCAGAGTCACAAATCACTTTTACAGGCACTGTCTTATTAGATTCTCCCATCAGCCTGTGGAAAATGTTCACACCGCTACAGACAGATAGAGCTGAGCTTGCTGTGACGTCGTTTACAAGACGGAAGAAAAACTGGAAACAAACCGAAAGCCAGTGAGAGGATCGTTAAATGTGTCACGGGGCATTCGGTGTTCATGCGAGAGAAAATTCTACAGCTATTATAAAAACTTGGGTAGCTCTATACACACTGGCTTTGAAAGATAGCCACAAACTATTTTTAAATTTTAAAAAATCAAGTTCAGAGTCGTAATTATAAATAATTATAATTTATAATTATATATTTATAATATAAATAATTCCATTCATTTTTTATTTTTTAACAACTTTTTGAGATTTCTTCGATAAAAATTGTGTAGGTTTAAGGTGTACAACTTGATGTTTTGATATATGAATATATGAATATATTAGATTACCACAAACTAAATAACATATTCACCACTTCTACATAGTTACTATTGTGTGTGTATGTAAAGATGATTTAATTTAAGATCTATGCTCTTAGCAAGTTTCAAGTATGCAATATGGTATTGCTAACTATCATCACCAGGCTGTACTCAAAGCCCCTGAACTCACTTATCGTGAATAACTGAAACTTTGTACCCTTTGACCAACATCTCATTTCTGTTTCCCCCCAGCCCCTGACAACCACCAAGCTATTCTTTGTTTCTATGAGTTTGACTATTTGAGGTTCTATACATAAGTGAGACCATACAGTATCTGTCTTTCTGGGTGTGGCTTTTCACTTAGCATGGTGTCCCCCTGGTTCATCCATATTGTCACAAATGGCAGGATTTCCTTCATTTTTATGGGTGAGTAATATTCCGTCTTATTTTTCTTTATACATTTTCTTTATCCATTCATTCATCAACAGAAACTTGGGTTATTTCCATATCTTGGCTAATGTGAATAATGCTGTAATGAACATGGGACTGCAGAAGTCTCTCTGAGATCCAGATTTCATTTGCTTTGGAAACATACCCAGTAGTGGAATCGCTGGATCATATGGCAGTTCTATTTTTAATTTTTTGAGGGACCTCCATACTGTTTTCCATAATGGTGATATACCAGTTTGCCTTCTTACCAACAGTGTACAAGGGTTTGCTTTTCTCTACATCCTCACCAACACTTGTATTGTAGTCTCTTGTCTTTTTGATAATAGCCATTCTAACAAGTGTGTGGTGATATTTCATTGTGGTTTTGATTTGCATTTCCCTGATGGCTGGTGATGTTGAGCACATTTCCATGTACCTATTGGCCATTTATATGTCTTATTTTGAGAAATGTCAATTCAAGCCCTTTGCCCATATTTAACCAGGCTATTTGGGTTTTTGCTGTTGAGTTGTATGAGTTCCCTATATCGTTTGGATATTGACTCCTTATCAGATACATGGTTTGCAAATATTTCCTCCCACTCTGTAGGTTGCCTTTTCACTGTTTTATTTCCTTTGCTATGCAGAAGCTTTTTAGTTGGATACAGTCCCACTTGCCTGCTTTTGCTTTTGTTGCCTGTACTTTTTGGTGTCATGACCCAAAAATCATCGCCAAGACCAATGAATGTCAAGAAGCTTTTTCCCTATGTTTCTTCTACTAGTTTTACAGTTTCAGGTCTTATATGTAAGTTTTTAATCCAGTTTAAGTTAATTTTTTATATGACATGAGATAAGGGTTCAGTTTCATTCTTCAGGAGATATCCAGTTCTCCCTACATCCTTTATTGAAGAGACTATTCTTTGCCCATTGTGTATTCCTGGCATCCTTGTCAAAGATCAGTTGACCATAAGTGTGTGGCTATTTCTGGGCCCTCTGTTCTGTTTCACTGGTCTATACGTATGTTTTTATGTCAGTATCATACTTTTTTTATTACTATAGCTTTGAAGCATATTGTGGAACCAGGAAGCTTTGTTCTTATTCAAGATTGCTTTGACTATTCAGAGTCTTTTTTGGTTCCATATTAATTTTAGGAATTTTTTTTCTATTTCTGTAAAGAATGCCATTGGAATTTTGGTAGGGATTGAGCTGAAAGTAGTATGAACATTTTAACAATATTAATTTTTCCAACCCATGAACACGGGATGTCTTTCCATTTATCTATGTCTTCTTTAATTTCCTTCATCAATATTTTATATTTTTCAGTGTACAAGTCTTTCACTTCTTTGGTTAAGCTTACTCCTAAGTATAGCTGACCCTTGAACAATGCGAGAGTTAGGGACACCAACTCCCCCCCATGCAGTCAGAAATCCCTGTATAACTTTTGACTTCACAAAAACTTGATTACTAATAGCCTACTGTTGACCACAAGCCTTACTGATAACATAGCCAATTAACACATGTTTGGTACACTACTGTAGTCTTACAATAAAGTAAGCTAGAGAAAAGAAAATGCTATTACGAAAATCATGAGAGAAAATACCTTTACAATATTGTACTGTATTTAAAAAAAAAAAAAAATCAGCATGTAAGTGGACCAGCTCAGTTCAAACCTGTGTTGTTCAAGGTCAATTGTACTTTATCCTTTTTATTGCAATTGTAAATGGAATTGACTTTATTAATTTCCTTTTTGATTTGGATGCCTTTTGTATCTTTTTATTATCTAATTGCTCTGCCTATGACTTCCAGCACTATGTTGAATCAAAGCGGCAAGAGTGGGTATCCTTGTCTTAGAGGAAAGTTTTCAGTTTTTCCCCGTTGATTGTATTAGCTATGGGCTTTTCATATATGGCTTTGATTGCATTGAGGTAAGTTCCTTCTATACCTGTTTTGTTGAGAGTTTTTATCATGAAAGATGGTGAATTTTGTCAGATGCTTTTTCTGAATCTATTGAGATGGTCGTGTGGTTTTATCTTTCATTCTGTTAAATGTGGTGTATCACCCTGATTGATTTACATATGTTAAACCATCCTTGCATCCCAGGAATAAATCCTACTTGGTCATGATGTATAATCCTTTCAATGTGTTGTTAAATTCAGCTTGCTACTATTCCATTGGTGTTTTTGCATCTTTGTTCACTAGGGATATTGGCCTGTAGCTCTCTTTTCTTAAAGTATCTGGCTTTGTTTGGTGTCAGGATGATGTTGGCCTCATAAGATGAGTTTGGAAGTATTCTCTCTCCTTCCCATTTTTTGGAAAAGTTTAAGAAAGATCAGTATGAATTCTTCTTTGAATGATTGGTAGAATTTACCCACAAAACCATCTGGTCTGGGGCTTCTCTTTGTTGGGGGGGTTGGTTATTACTTTAATCTCTTTATTTGCATTCATCTGTTCAGGTTTTTATTTCCTCTTGATTCAGTGTTGGTAGGTCGTATGTTTCTAAGAATTTATCTATCCTAGATATTTATAGAATCTGGATCTTTTATAATTTTTTAAACCCTCCATGTATATGTGTGTGACCTATAAGCACAAAAAATATCAGGAAGGACATATGCTAAACTGTTAACAGTCATATTGCTTAGGCTGGGATCACACAGAGGTGGGGGAAGAACTCTCACTTTTTTTTTTTTTAGTTTGTTACAAAAATTATACTTCCATACTGTTAAAAAAAATCTATTTTAAAACCACAGCCTGAGATGAATTCTAAGGAGAGACAATCACACCTGTTTTTCAGAGGAAGTAACCAAGTCTCAGTGAGATGGAGTAAATTACTCATGTGGCTAAAAATTGGTGGGGCATTTGTTTAAACATATATGTATGCTATGTTTCACAATTCCTTAGAAAAGCATTTTTTAAAAATTAGGGAAGAAAGGGAAGACCTAGTTTCCTGGAGCCCAGATCCAAGACTTCATTTGCTACCCACACTAACCATTGCACAAAGGCTTAACAAGCAGACTGCTGATCTTCACTGAGCAAGGAGGAAGTTGAGTCCTGCACAAGGTTGGGGCATCCGCAGCCTGAGCCATCACTCTCTCTTTATCAGGAATGCTGCATCTCACAGGCTGGCCACTGCCCTCCCAGAGTCACTGGGCTGACTCAGAACCTAACCATTCCCTGCTTGCCCAAGGCCATGGGGAAGATTCACTCAGTGCCAGTGGCAGCTATGGATGCAGCCAGGAGGGCACATCTGCCCGTGCAGGGCAGTTCCACTCCCAATAAGAGAAATTCACTTTGCACATGCTTTAGGGGAAATATCCTGGGACAGAGCCAGAGCCAGATGGGCACTGAGCTTATTAAAGGCATGATTGTGGGCGCCTGGGTGGCTCAGATGGTTGAGCGTCTGCCTTCAGCTCAGGTCATGATCCCAGGGTCCTGGGATCAAGTCCTGCATCGGGCTCCCTGCTCCTTGGGAGCCTGCTTCTCCCTCTGCCTCTCTCTCTGTCTCTCTCTGTCTCTCATGAATAAATAAATAAAATCTTTAAAAATAAATAAATAAAATAAAAAATAAAGGCATGATTGTTACCAGAAAACATTTGCAAAGATGTATGGGTACTTTTGTATATCCGTGTGTGTGTGTGCGCGCATTTTATACACACCCCACACACATGCATACATGCACACACACCTCCCTGAATCCCTTTCAATTACAACATTGTCTTCGTGATTGTTCTACAGTATACCTTAAAGTTAACCCTTATGTAGGGTGGAGGTGCTGTGCCTCAGGCCTTTTCAGGCGAGGCTGTTGTTCTTACTCTTGTTTTTCCCTCTTGCCAGGTGCAGCTCATCCACTATAACCATGAGTTATATACAAATGTCACAGAAGCTGCAAAGAGCCCTAATGGATTGGTGGTGGTTTCTATATTTATAAAAGTAAGTGTCTTGCATTCTTTCATTCTTTTCTTGCCATTCCCAGTCCGGTCAGAATACCAGCTCAGTCTCTGTTGGATCTCAGAAATAATCAAAGGGGTGAGGTCCATGCCCAAGAAAAGCTGCGGGATGGTGACTTTTATACCCATGAGATTTGTGACACATGAGGTCCTTTTCACACAGAAATGATGGCTCCATTTCAGAGCTCCAGAGCCTGAGGATTCAGCAGCCTTTGTTCTAGAGAGAAAAGGGGAGCTGGAGCCAACAATAGGCTTCAGGTTCCACATCATGCAAAAGGATGCAACGGAAGAGGAGGGGTGGCTCACTGACACCCCACAGCATTAAACTCCTGTCCCTCAGTGGCCCCTTGGAAACAGAGATAGAAGGGCAGTGTGAGATGTCCCTCCCCTCTAGGCGCTGCCCTGAACAGCCCCCCCCAGCTTCCCTGAAGTTGCTCTGAATCACACCTCCCATCTTCCTCTCCCTTTCCCTCGTAAGCACCCCTGGGAGAAATTAAGGAAAGATCACCAAGGCTGAGTTTATGACATTCTCAGGAGGCTCCACATCTCCCCAACAGTCAACAACAACAACAGATCTCCAACCAAGAAAATTCCAGTTTGTTAAAAATAATGATAATAATAATCACCTTTAACATTTTGACAGATATGGAGGGAAACAGGTATGCAAATTTAAAAGAAAATGAAAAAAGAAGAAATGTCTTTCCAATTGGGGAAAAAAGAGAGAGAAAACAAAAGGAATGTGTGACAGTTCCAAAAGTTGGCAGTCACTGTGCTAGCCCCTTGGGCAGTTTTGGCCAGACCACAAGAGGCCAGACCCGTCAGAACTTGGAATCTGGTGAATATGATCAGTAGAAATCCAGCATTTGCCACTGGGGGGTTTTAACAGAGTTCTTATGGTGACATGATCACTGCTCAGGAGACTGGGCACAGGGGCACCCCAGGCACTACCCCCATTTCCTCTCCCAAAGCATCATCACCCTTTGCAACAGGCACTTGGCCCTGCCTGATCCTCCCCTTCCAGAGTGCATGCCATCTCCTGAGTTCCTCTCCCTCACAGGGGTCCCATAGGGCCTTCTTGTGGCCTGGGCAGAGCTGAACATTGGCCAGAGGTATCTGTTGGCCGCTCAACTCCTGCAGCTGTCATTAGCAAAGACAGGAAGGGGCTTTTGGCCAGGAAAACATATTTTTGGGCTGTCATACCTTCTGAGTACCTCATGTGATACCCAAAGGACATTGGTTCTGGCAGAGATCCTGCCAGTCCCTACTCTACATCTCTTGGCATCATCACAGACCCGGTTATAATGAACAGCAGATTTCTGAATTCCAGGCACTGAGAGACATACTTTACATATATTTTGTGACTTAACCCTAATAATAAACCTGTGGGGTGGGCACCAGCATCCTTATGATGAAGAAAATGGCTCAGAGAATCTTTGCATTCCACCCAAGTACATGGAGCTCCTAACAGCCCATCCAGGAAAGGAGCCCAGGTCTTGCTTGACTTTCACACTAATGACCTTCCTCACACCACATGCCTCCCCAACGGAGCGTGGAGAAAGCAACTGAGATGAAGAAGAGAGATCATGACATTTGTAAACATCTTCCCCCATGCCCCTATGCCACCCACAAGCACAGGGCAAACAAACTCTATCTCCCTCAACCAGCCTCAATCATGACATTGATACAACCTGTGCATTCATCCTGGGCCATGCTCATTGCTGGGAAGCCTGCAGATATGTCACAGTATTGCCTTGTGAGTGTCCAGGAGCTCACCTCCCTCGTTGGCCTTCCCAGTGCCTGGGTTCCATGTCGGCCAACCTGAGCACCCAACACCGCCTGTCCTTTGGCAGGTGCCTCAGCCTAGGCCCCTGACTGTGCCGCACTTTGCTCAAAGCACTCGAGTCAGTGGATGTCATCCCAGAAGCTCAGGCACATTCCAGCTGACAGGGTGATTGATACGCCAGGAAGTTAGCCTCCTCAACAGCAGACCATGGGCGTGTTTCACAAGCTCTTGCAGGGAGATTACTGACGCAGGTCCTGGCTGTGTCCCAGTGGGCTGTTGGGAGGAACTTAGGTCCCCACCCCTGCAGTCAGTGAAATTTTGGGGGCCAGCTCCTGCATCTTCTCAGGCCAGTTTGGCCCCCTAGGGACACTTCCATTCTTTCCCTGAGCAAACCTGAAGCTTTCTCGCTGGATCTCAAAATAAGTCACAGCATTTCTATTTTTGTCCAACTTAATCAACTCCCAGATGCTCCACAGTGAGTTATCCAAGCTGAGACTCGTCACTCACTCATCCCAAAACACCAACTAAGTGTGGAACATGGGCCCTTCCTATGCTAAGCACGTGCCTAGATATGAGATGAACAGAGCCCTTGGCTCTAAGAGCACCCAACCTCTGGTGGTCCTCCCCCTCCTTCTGATCTTTCTGGCCGCCCCCCTCCTTCCCAGCAAAGATCACTGCAGGGTAGGCAGGCACAGAAAATGAGAGGCCCCTCCTCTGGGTCAGCTGAATCCCTAGAGAAGGCACCCTGGCCAAAAACTGAGCCATAGAAGGGTTGGAGTTGTTGGCTAAAATAAGAGAATTGTATATCTGTGGGTTTTATTTATCTCTGTCCCCTCTTAATCCCCCATCCTTACCATGACCACAGGGAACTGAGATTTGGCTGTAATTACTGCTCAATCACACACCATTAACTTCCCACTTAAGCTCACTTATACCAAGTACGTACTTTATCCTCCCTCCCACGCCACCAACACACCAAAGCCCACAAATCATCTGTGTGCACTCTGGAAATTTTTCTGTTATTTTTAATCAGTTCAAAAGGTCCAGTCCCAACATTAGTGCTGCCCAGACTCATCGGATACCAGGAGCCCAAGGCACCCGATTAAGGGGCATGGCAGATTCCTTACTAGCCATGACAATATATTTTTTTCTCTCCTTCCATGTGAATTGGCACAAACAGGCGGCTTCAAGCCATGTTTTAAATGGCCAAAGAGGAGGTCAAAGGAGAAGCTAAATTTGACACTAAAGCTTCTGGGGAGCAACAGTGTTTGCTTTGGGACTTTTCTCCATTTGGGGGTGGCTCTGACAAACTCCACTAAGCATTCTCACCCACCACTCTCCCCCACCCCCCGCAGTGTGTGTCGCACCACAACACATCCAGGAAACTGTGTGGGAAAGGAGAGACAGATGGAGGGAAAATAAACAGTCTGTGCTTTCTCCAAACTAAAAATTACCTGTTGCTTATCTAATAATAATAATCATCTGCTGCAATTTTTCCAACCCTCAGAATAAATCAGATTTAAAATGCTGATGTGTCACAGCATCCGATTAACAGCTGAGGCATAAATTACAGAGCAGAGCTGAGAGAGGTAGGAGAGAACTGACTGAGATGAACCCATGTGCCTTGGAAAAGACTGAGTAGAAGGGAGGTTGTTAAGAAACAGTGTACACGGTTATGTGGGGGCACATCACAATCTCCAAATGGTGGTCCTCTGGCTTGAGCCCCTTGAACCTTGCCTTGTTCTCCCAAAGAAGGAATTTGGAGACCTGAGGGCATGGACACAAAATGGGAACTGATCCCTGGACATCTAGTACAATGTTTGGCCCCTAATAGGCACTTAGTAAATATTTATTGGATGTATGGGTGCATGGATAGATGGATGGATGGATGGATGGATGGATGGATGGATGGATGGATGGATGATTGGTTGACACAATGGCATGGCTTATGATATATTTGATTCTTTTAATAAGCAATTATATAAGGTTCTAAATTATTTCTTAGAGATTTTTTTTTCATCCCCTGATACCACTATTCTGGGTATTCTTTCTCTCTCACTGTCTAGGAATAACTGTCCCCTTCCTAAAATGTCACTCCCCACCCTTTACTTAAAACTCTTTGATGGTTCCTCATCCCTTCAGAATGAAGCTTAAATATCTTCCCATGACATTCAAAGCCTGATATGAGCTAGCCCCTGCCTACCTCTCTCGCCTCACCCTCCATCCTCACCCCATACCCTCAGTAACAGCTACGTGGAAGTACTTGCCGGAGCATAACTAGTTCTCACTCTCTCACGTCCATATGCACAGATCCTCTGGATGCAATTTTTTCCTTACGCTTCTTCCTTTCCACATTCTACCAGCAAAGCACCTTGTAGTTTCCACCCATCCTTCAAGACCCAGCTCACTCAGCTCCCCAGATTCCCCACGTGGGTGATCTTCCCCTAATATCATCATGCCTGCAACTCTATCATAGCAATCTTCACACTCTATTATAACCATTCATTTACTCACCTGTCTTCTTTCTCTAGACTAGGATTTCTTGAGAGTAGAGTGTGTGCATTTAATGTCTGAATTTCCAGCCACCATGCTGTTTGGCGCATGGTAGGCACTCAATGAATATGAATGAATAAGTGAATGCAAGGAGGCAGTATTTATTCCGAGATAGCACTGCCTAGTCATTAATATTTTCTTTTTTCTCCTAGGTTTCTGATTCATCAAACCCATTTCTTAATCGAATGCTCAACAGAGATACTATCACAAGAATAACATATAAAAGTAAGTTTGGTTCGATTTCCTATACAACAACTATTCTGTAAAGGTTAGTCCTGTCTGAAGGTAGCAAGCCAGAACTGATGATCTCAGAGGGCCTCTTTCAGCTTCATGATCCTTTAATTCTCTAGAAAGTCACTCTGGAGAGTCAGGGTTGGCTAAGAAACAGTTCATTTCAAAAGAATGTCCCCGCGGTGCCTTTGTCATCCACGCCTGTCTAAGGCAATAATGATTATTATGAGGATGGTCATCGTTATCTCATGGATTGGTAATGAGCTGGGGGACTCTACTAGCTGACAAACTCCACCATGTCAGCTAGCCACATTCGGGGCTTCGCCAGTTATATGATTGAAAAAGCATTCACCAGGTAGTTTGGATCCAACCTCAACATTTCCAGAGCTGGACCAAATCTCCCTCTCTGTGTCGCTGGGTCCCCCTTTTCAGGCTGAGGCATCTTTCTGCACTGCTATATGTGATCCACTGCTCTAGAGGACTCTGTCCATTTCTTTGGGTTTCCAGAGTGTTTTATCCCCAGAATCCTTAAGCAGAAAAGGGAGTGCTGTGCAAAGTTGAAAGGAGAAGAAGGAAAAAGGTGCTACTTCTCCCAAAGCAATCCCAGAAGTTGGGAAAGGCTTATTAGCTCATGCCAAGAGACAAAAGAAGTAGTACAAGGAAAAAAATATTTTTTAACTAATTAGGAGGGAGCAGGAAAGTGGGATTCAAGTCCCAACTTTGTCCTTAAGCAAGGAGCTTCTTCAATGTTAACTGTTTCTTCATCTGTAAAGTGAAGAAATTGAACTTCCAGTTTCTAGGGTCCGTCTGGGTCTGGGATTTTGAATTAAGCAATAGGTAAATAATGATTTCACCAAAGTAAAAAGCAGCATGCCAACATTCTTATACCCACACCCCCTCGGAGTGCCCTTCCGCCAATCGAGGAGCTCAGCTGTATCTGCTGCTTCTGCTCCCGGTGGCGATGGGGAAAAGAGTGAATGCCTTCAGGTCTCCTCTTGGACTGCTGGAGGGAGAGTATGGAGAACCCTTCCCTCCTTCCTTCCTTCATTCATTCAGAAAACATTTTCTGTACCCCTGCCCGTGACAAACACCAGGCGAGGCTCCCCAAACGTAAAGATGGCCTAACCCCAGCCCTCCCCACAAGGTGCTCACTGCCGAGTCACTTCCACATGAAAAGGTTGGGGTGTGGGGCGGTGAATGAACTTGGAGAATCCCAGGGCACCTCAATGGACATCACCTGAAAGAATCAGTTGTCTCCAAACCAGCGCACCCTTCCTCACCAAAGCCCCAGTGCACACTCGGGTTGCTCATCTAAGGAAGGCATTTCTGTCTCATGTGCAAATAGCACATTTTATAACTGCCCATAAAATATTATTAGTCTTTTTAACTTTTTTGATTAAAAAAGCATGAAAATTAAATAAAGTGTTTTCAAATCATCTCGAATTTGCTGTGTAGAGACTGTGAAAAGCCATGAAATCGCACATTAAGCCCCAACGCCCAGTCTAACAGATTGCCAGCTGCAGAGTCAATTGTTAATGGGACTTTCCTCCCCGCCCCACGCCCAACACGGGTCTGATTCACGTTAAGGGACGTGGCTGCTGCCGACCCACGGGGGTCCATGCTATGGAAGGGTGGCCTTCCTCAGGAACAGGTCCCAGTTCTGGTGCAAACAAGGGGCTGGAGAGCCAACACAGGTCTCGTTGGGACCAATGGCAGATGGCCATTTTTCGGCTGAGGGAAAGTCCAGCTTCATCTCTTTGGAATGAAGCGTCCATGCTGATTGCCGTCCCGTCAGCTCCATGGGAACCGAGAAGGACGCGCTTCGGCGATAGCTGAAGTGGGCAGCAGTGTGAAAACCCAAGACCTTCATTCAGCTGTTCGCTCACTCACTCCACAGATATTTATTGAGTGGCTCCTGGGTGCCACGAGCTAGATCAATAGAACAAGTTTTCTGTCCACAAGGTCCTCACTCTCTAGGTGGGGAGACAGATTGTAGTGCATTAGAGACATTTATGTAACAAGCACGATGTAAAAAACTCTAAAGAGAATTCTTTGGGATCACAGCAGATCTGCTTAGAATACATGGCAGGGTTGCACGAAGCGCGTGCCATTTCAGTAAGGACTGAAGAGATGAATAACTACCTGCTGGGGAGAGAGAGACATGAGGAGAGGGGGAGGGGGGAGGGGGAGGAAGGAGGAAGGCAGGCAGGAAGGAAGGCAGGAAGACAGGAAAGCAGGCAGGAAGGTAGGCCAGAAGGAGGGAAAAAGAGAGGGAAGGAGGGAGGACATTCCAAGCACAGGGAGCAACATCCAAGGTGAAGAGAGCATTACAAGGACTGTGAAGAGCTCAGGGGGAGAAACTCTGCCTTCCTCAGCAGTTCATTGCAGTGCCCATAGTATACACGACAACCATGGGTAGGGCCTGAATTAATGGAGGCATGAGTGGCCCCTGCCATAGCAGTGACAGGGACAGAGGGAGTGACAGGAAAGGTGGTTTGGGTCCAGATCTTGAAGGGTCTTGAAGCCTTCCAAGGAGTTTAGGCAGAAGCCTATTTGAAGAAATGCCCTAGAAATGCAAATGGAAGGCAGTGGGAGCAGCCCTTCTCCCTCAGTCATGGCCAAGGAAAAAGAAAAGGAATGAAAGCAAGACAAAGAGACCCCACATGGGGAGAGGTAACTGCTTTAGACCTCCTAATCGCAGTTATTTGTGCTCTTACACTCTGGGCAATAAGGGAGTTGTTCCCGGTAGCACCTTTATCACACACCGCAAGGATAATGATGGCCCTACCAGTGGGAATGGCCTCGACCCCGCTATGCCCAGGACACCATGGCTGAAAGGGATTGATTTGTTCAGCAGGAGAGCACCAGCACTCTTCCATCCGCTAAACTCCCCGAGGCAGCCAGCCTGTGGAAGATTGGCCTGGTGGCAAGTAGGGGATGTTCCTAGTGAATGGGAATCATGGATGGGAAACAAGCCCAGAAGCCTCCCCAGGGGAGACATCACTACCTGCTTGGGGGCATCTATCAGAGTCCCCTGCTTCCATACTTCTGAGTAAGAGTGAAAGAAATTGATCCCTGCCCCCAGGGCCACCCAACCACATTACCCAGGGACACCTGACCTGGACCCCCACCCACTCTGCTGCTACCCAGAATCCCACCCCAGCATAGCTTCAACTTGCCCCACTCACTTAGACATGGTACCTACTCTGCCACGTGCTGAGCATGAGGAGTAAGGAAGCAACACTGAGCACTTCCCACATCTCAGGCTTTGTGCTGATAGCTTTACCGGCAGCACCTTCCCTGGTGCTCACCTTCACTAGGCACCCACCTGGGGAAAGTACCCACCTTCAAAGTGGGTCTGATTGCTATCCCAATTTACATATGAGGAAACCGAGACCTGAAGAAGGGAAGCGATTTGGCAAGAACACCCATTTAGTAAGCAGCTGTATAAGTCAGCAACTTCTGCACAGCGAACAAGCATTCAATAGGAAGTACTGATTTCTCCCGTTGCAGCTGTGGGTCTATGGGTCAGTGAGGGCAGCTTGGCTCCACATGGCTGTTGCTTTTCTGGGATTGGGTAGATAGCCATGGCAAGCACTTCTCATGGTGGAGATCAGAAATACGTGATGTTCCGTAAGGCTTAAGCTTGAAACTCACAAACCGTCATTTCCATCCCCTCTTAACTGACCAAAGCAAGAGACATGGCCAAGCCCAATATCAAAATCCGCCCATGGAGGTGGGGGTGGGATGGGAGTGAACACTTCCTGACCAATAATCTAGACTTCCATAGTGAGAGAGCAAGGATTCAAGCACAGGTCCTCCTGGGAACTTTTCTGTGCCCCCATCTTCCCATCATGTTTCCTCTCTAGGGATAGAGAAAACCTTAGCTCCGAGGTCTTAAAATTAGTTGTAATGATGATACTTGTGCATTGCATGAAACTGGGCAGCATGCCTTTTTTCTTAATTCTAACTTCGGTTCAGTTTCAAGAGCCATCTCCTCGCTTTTTGCATTTGTTTGCGAAATGGAAGAGACAGAAACTAACCATAGAGCTGGTGGGCATGTTGAAAGTTCAGGTTCATCCTGTTCCAAGCTCTCTGCCACTCCTGCCTGTGCCTTGGCATGGAACCACTGGTGGGAATCAGCATCATCCAGAAGGACACAGTGGCACTGCCTTCACTACCTGAGAAGGTGTAGACTTTTGTTCCAGATGGGTCAATCCTCCCTATCAGTCTTTCTCTTGGAGGCCATTGTAATGAGAAATCAATCTAAGACTTTGAGCAGGGAATCTAAGATCTGCTAACAAGGATCACTGTGGTTGCATATTTGGAAAGAGGCTGTAGAGGGGCAAGGGTCAACGCTGGCAGATAATTGCAACCATCCCAATGATTCAACAATGTCAATCATGATCCCAGGCCAATGTGAAAGGGGCGGTGAGAAATGATGGGGTATATTTTGAAGGAAGAGCCACGAGATTTCTCAATAGATTGGATTTATGATGTGAAAGAAAGAGAGGAGTCAAGGATGACTGTAATGCTTTAGCCCAGGCATCTGGAGGGAAGACTCCCATCAGCGGAGCTGGGGAAAGCTGTGATGAAGCGTATTCGTGGGTGGGGAAGGGAATGAGAAGTTTCGAACGTGGTAAGCTTGAGATGTCTGTTGGGCATCCAAGAAGAGGTGAAGCGTGGGCAGTTGGATATATGAGTCTGGATTTGAGGAGAGAGAACTGCATATATAAATGTGGAAGTCACTGGGATCCAGATGGCATTTAAACCTGGGTGAAATCATGAGTGAGAATAAATAGAGGAGAGAGGCGGGACATTTCCTCATTTTTGAAAGAGCAGCTCAAATACCCGTACTTAGGATTGCAAATCATTTCTAAAGATATCTTTTAAATCCCACCCTGGAAGAGGCTCTTGCATGTCTGTCTCATCAACTAGCTGGAGAGGTACAGGTGAGTGGGAGCAAGCATGGAAGCATGGGGTGGAATCACCACAATGGTACCTAGTAGGTACACAGCCCATTTGCTTGAGGTGGTCACAGATTAGAGGACTAGGAGAAAAAGGAATTGTGCAAAATCATTCTATTGAGCCAGTTAAGAAAATCAATGCCAGGGAATCAGTAAAAGAAAACAAGAAGGAGAATCTTGCCAAAAGGACTGGAAATTTTGGAAGCCAGATACCACGGTGGTGAAACCACCGTACTCACGGAAAGCAATGTGCTCTAGCAAAGAGAGATGGAATGAAGCAGACCTGGGCTCCTGGCTCTACCACTTCCTTGGCTGTGTGACTTCAGGCAAGTTTCTTAACGACTCTGAAATCATGATTTACTCATCAGTAAAATGAGGATAATTATCCTGATATTGAGAGGGTTGGGGTCAGAATTAAGCAAGGCAATCAGTCAGTTGCCTAGACAATGCCTGGTATAAACGAGGTGTATTGTTTTGTGCGTTCCTAAATCGTCCAAAGGTGCATGGTGGTCAAATTCAGCTTCTTGAAGGGTGGGAGATAGGTCACTATAATGCCAAATAAAAACTGTTTGCGGTGAATACAATACTGGGCACACAATACGGCTTACTTTAAATAACGCACAGCTCCTGTCAATGAAGCCATGCAGTGGATAGTAATGGCCTAGTGAGGTTCTACTAGGCCTTGTAAGCTTAGATTTCATATGTCTGAGAAAATCTTATAAAACACTCTCACGAACCTGGACCGACAATGGAAAAGACCAGCCAGAATTAATTTCAGGCTGAATTTAGAAAGTCTTCTAAAGAAAATCCATTTTATTAAAGTTAAATTCCCCTTCAATAGACTGAGGGTCAAGACTGAAATCATGACATTGAAAAATGGATTTTCTGAATGGATTTCTGGAGGAGATATCAGTAACTTATGAAGTATTTTAATTTTTTAATGTGGTATATTGCAAGAATGCCAATATCTCTCCATTTTCCTTGTGTTAATTAGCAGCTACAGAGCTCCAGTTGCATGAAAGGTAACATTCTTATCATTTTAGTATCCACCTGACTTCATCGAGCTGGCGTTATTTTTTTTTTAAAGATTTTATGATATTTTCAAGGGTGAAACCAGTAACTAATGGAGTGCAAAGAGCCTTCTTAAATGGGGAACAGGGAGTACTTATTAGAACATTACATATAAATGCAGGCTTTCTTCCGATGTCGTCCTAGGACAGTGTTTCATTTCGGTGGTTTCATTCTCTTTCAATTTCACATACTCCGTTCATTTCATAGATTGTAAATACAGTGGTGAACTTCAGCCCAATAAGGATCCAAAAGATCCCAGATTTCAAATTTAAAAAGATCCTGCTATTGTCTTAATATATTCCGCCCAAGGAAATAAAAAAAGACACACAACCGAAGGCACTCAGAGGAGAGATTTTAAGCATGTTTTTGACACACAGTATGAGCCCCTTAAAACATTTTTTTTTCTGTCTCGCCTCTTTATAACTCTGCTCTGGGCCCCTGCCCTGACCCTGGCTAAAAGACGAATGCATCGGCAAGGACAGAGCAACTTGTAACTGCCTTATACCTCTCAGGTCCTTGGGAAGTGTTCTGGGCACCCGCTCCTCAGAGAGGTGCAGTGTTCAGTGTGACGAAGTATCACCGGGGAGTTGAAGCATATTGCTTCTGGTACCTTTCTCTATGCTTAATGGAACTTGTACTTTCATTTCAAAAGACTGGCTTTGGAAATGTTTTCACAGAATGAGAAATGTAGCAACCACTTGCCATGCTGCAATCTAAGTGCTAACTCCAGGAAGCGAGGGACAGGAAAGGAGGGGTTCCCTCCACGAATCCAATTCTGGGGGGTCCTGTTTTTCACCGATTGTTTGTATACAACAAAAAAAATCATCTTACTTTATTCTTTGGTAATTGCCTTTCTTCAATTCACTCGGATTTGCCTCGGATTACAAGAGGAAATGTCATTCCATATGAGAAAATTGCCAAATAGTTCCTTATTGATCAGAAGCCAGCCCGGTATCGATCTCTGGAACCGCCGTGTCGTTTGCTCATTGGAACTGCTCTCTCTGAACGGGAACTTCATAAGCAGGGAGCCAGGCGGTGTTACATCTCTCAGTGGTTCACATAAGTAAACACGACACATTTAACAGAGACTGCCATTGAAGCTCAGACCAAGGGAAAGATTCCCCCACTCTGCAGTCCTAGGCATGTCGTCATAGGACATTTTCTTACTAAAAAAAGGAAGAAGCGGGGCGCCTGGGTGGCTCAGTCAGTTAAGCATCTGCCTTCAGCTCAGGTCATGATATCAGGGTCCTGGGATTGAGCCCAGGGTCAGGCTCCCTGCTCAGTGGGGAGTCTGCTTCTCCCTCTCCCTTTACTCCTCCCCCCTGCTTGTTCTCTCTCTTTCTCCTTCTCTCTCTCTCTCTCTGTGTCAAATAAATAAATGAAATCTTAAAAAAAAAAAGAAAAAAATCAGCGTAAGGGTTGTATCCATCACTGAGAACTCAGTATAAGATAAATCACAGATTCAGCAAGAGCATGTCATAAAATTAAAAGCACACATCTGTCAACTTCTCCAGTCCTTTGAAAGAATAAAATCGGGTACCAGCTGCACCTAACTGTTCTATCCCTGGTGATTCTCCCAGGGGTCTTCCCGTACTATAGAGATGTAGCCAACACATAAAGAATTATAGAAGGTGGACGGACCGAGGATAAATATGTCTACAGAAGCTTGTTTATGTTGAAGGATGTTTGGGGGTCCATGGACTTTTTTCACCTGAAGATGACTTGAGCAATTATCCAGAATAGTCTGGTGCCCACAGTAAGAGGTTACGGGACTTAGCTGCGAAGGAAGAGGAAAGTTCCTGGCAAAACCACAACTGGAACTTAGACTCAGATTAAGATTCGTGGTTGAAGTCCAGGGCTTTGCCCCCTCTAAGCTACATTCTCATATGACAGTTGGATAATTCAAAGATAGGTGGATGGAAAGATGATAAGAAAAGATAAGGCAGAAAAATGGAGAAAATAAGAAAAAAGAAAACCTCTCTTTAAACATGAAAATTTATTTGAACTTCTTCCTTTCAATAAATATCCTTCAACCAAACGGACCACCCCCACTGGCCTCTGAGCTTCCCCTCAAATCTGTATCTCTCTATCCACAAACAACTCTGACCTCTAGATCTTTGCCATCCTTACTGATGAATGTATCGATCCATGAGAGTTTGGTGAGCAGAACCCACCACCCAGCACATTCGTTCTTAGCCTCCTTTCTGTCTCAGAGCCCAGAGGATAATGGTGACATGCACACACTGATGGTTTTCCGCTGGTGGCTGCACAGACAGTGGAAGTGGGTCATACTTCGTTCCTGACCTGGTCAGTCATGGAACCCACCCCAGTGTTCCTTGACCCCAGGGCTGGAAACCGCGGGGTTTGCCCATATTCTTTTCTTGGCTTCCATGGCCTTTATTCCGCCAAATACACCAAGCAAGTCTCCATGGGGAGAATAGAAGATGTAAAAAGGTGGCCTGTGGTTCTCAAATTCCAATCCCTAAAAGCTGGAACACTGACTTAATGGCAGCCCGAGGCAGAGTGTGGGGAACCGTGAAGACAGACATTACACCAATTTCAGCAATGTAAATACAGCAGTGTAAGTGTTTGGTGTAGTAACACGGTGATGCCAGACGGAGACAGGCACCAGTCTCACTCCTGCCCTGATATCTGGGGGGGAGAGGGGGCTCTATTTGGGGAGAGGAGTGGCCAATATGTATTTAAGCTAGTGGTACGGACTGGAGCCTCAGAGATCTTTCCCCATCACCTGACAAATGATGTTTCCTCTTCTTCCTTTAGTTTCTGCCCAGCACCATCACCAGGTGGAGCTGCTGGGCAGAAACTGTCTTACTGATCATCCAATCAATGTTCCTTGAACACCCAGTACATGGTGGGCCCCAGGCGGAAGCCTAGGGATTCAGAGATCAAAGACAGAAGCCCTTCTCCCAAAAGCTCGCAGGGTGGCGGGGACATTTAAATAGTAAGTTATTATTGGCAAGCTGATTCAACAAATATGATGAGAAAGGAAGACACTAACCCAGCTGGAGCGAGCCAGGAGACCTCAGGGAGGTCAAGCAGAGCCTATCCCAGGGAAGAGGTCATCCTGGAGTTCCGTTTGATAAACCCATCATAAGTTGAAAATATCCTAGGTGAGGGGCACCTGGGTGGCTCAGTCATTAAGCATCTGCCTTCGGCTCAGGTCATGATCCCAGGGTCCTGGGATCGAGCCCCACATCGGGCTCCCTGCTCAGTGGGAGGCCTGCTTCTCTCTTTCCCACTCCCCCTAGTTGTTGTGTTCCCTCTCTCGCTGTGTCTCTCTCTGTCAAATAAACAAATAAAATCTTTTTTAAAAAAACAAAATATCTTAGGTGAAAAATGCACTTAATACACCTCACCTACTGAACATCATAGCTCAGCCTGGCTGACCTTACACGTGTTCAGAGCACTTCCATTAGCCTACAGTTAGGCAAAATCATCTAACACACAGCCTATTTTATAATGAAGTGTTGATTATCTCATGTAATTTATTGAATACTGCGCTGAAAGTGAGAAACAGAATGTAGATGGTTGTGCGTGGGTACAGAATGGCTGGAGGTTACCGGCTGTGACCCCTCACGATCCAGGGGCTGACAGGGAGGCTCAGCTCGTTGCCCGGCCTCACGGAAGAAGATCCTACCACCTATTGCTGGCCTGGGAAAAGATGCCAAATTTGCAACTTAGAGTATGAGTTCTACTGAATGAGTATTGCTTTCACACCAATATAAAGTTGAAAAATCATAAATTGAATTATCCTGAGTTGGGGAACCATCTGTACTTGAAAAGTGTGATCTTATTTGTTCTTCAAACAACTCGGAGGCAAGTACTCTGTCTCAGGTTGGGCTGCTTTCACAAACTACATTGATGGGTGGCTTACAAGCTACAGACGCTTACTTCTGACAGTTCCAGAGGCTGAAATTCTGAGATCAGGATGCCAGTATGGGTGGGTTCTGGCGAGGGCCCTCTCCTGGGTTACAGAAATCTTGTTGAATCTTCACAAGGATGAAGGGGTGAGAGCACTCTCTGGGGTCCCTTTTATAAGGGTGCTAATCCCGTTCATGAGGGCTCCATCCTCGTATCTAATTATCTCCCCAAAGCCCTGCCTCCTAATACTGTCACCTAAGGGGTTAAGACTTCAACATATGAATTCTGGGGGGACATATACATTCAGTCCTATGGCTACCCCAACCATCTGCATACTACAGATGTGGAAACTGAGGCTCACGCTGTTACTTGCACACACAAAGTCACACGGAAGGTGAGCAGCAGCTTCAGCATTCGAACTCAGGTCTGAGTCCAATGCTCACACTCTTCACACTGGGTCTTTCCAAGTTCTGGAGCGTAAGGAAACAAAAAAGGCAAAAAGGTGGAGCACCTGGCTGGTTCAGTCGGTGGAGCACGTAACTCTTGATCTCAGGGTTGTGAGTTCGAGCCCCACATTGGGTGTAGAGATTACTTACAAATAAAATCTTGAAGAAGAAGAAGAAGAAGAAGAAGAAGAAGAAGAAGAAGAAGAAGAAGAAGAAGAAGAAGAAGAAGAAGAAGAAGAAGAAGAAGAAGAAAGGAGGAGAAGGAAGAAGAAGGAGAAGGGCAAAAGGTGAAGTGTAAAACCAAGTGGTGAGTGAGGATCGCGGGAGGGTGGAACTGCTCTCAAGCTACCCGAGTTCCCCGATGGAGCACTGCATCTCTCAGGGGACGTGGGCGAAGAGGAATCTCCCAGCAGGACCCCAGCAGGTGGTGTCTGGGATACGGGCACAGCAGTGTTTTGGGAGCATGCTGTTACCCTACTGTGTGGGTTACATCCCCGAACATAGCATCTTGCTCCTCGCCTGCCCCTCCCCCACCACCCACACACACCAACACTTGCCTCGAATATGGATGCAACACAGAGGCTGCTTCTGGTTTCAGAGAAACAGAAGTGTTCTTTTCCTTTATTCCAGTCATGCCTGGAATGCCCCTCGCTCCACCACCTCCTTCCTTCCCTCCTCCCCACCGCCCCAAATAAAATAAAATACAATAATAGCAGCATGCTAGAGTACCCAATATGCTCTGCGTGCAAGCTTGGTTAAACAAATCACATTGACCTTTAATAAAGATGTGCAAGATGCTTCCTTCTCTCATTCAATATGTTAATCTTTGGGCCAAAGCGCCGTGAGAACAGGCACCATTAAGTGCAGATCTGATCTTGCTACTCTCCTGCTCTAAACCCTTCAGTGGCTTCGCATTGCCTACAGGAGGAAGCCCCAACTCCCAACAGCGCAGAGAAGGACCTCCCGGGTGTGGCCTGTGCCCACTGCCGGCTTCATTTCACACAACACCCCTCCCCCCAACCCCTGCAGCTCCCCAGCACCACTCCGACCCCTAGCCCACATGCATCTCTCTCTCCATCCTCAGTTCTTTCCCTGGCAGAAATGTCTATGGTGCCCTTGACAGCCACCTGCTGCCAGCCACACACTGATTACCTCCTGTCGTTCAAAATGCAGTTCAGGTCAGCTCCTCGATTAATACTCTCCTGAGTGCCACCCCCAGGCAGAAATGACAACCTCTCAATGTACCCAGTGCAGATCCATGTCACTGTCTCTGGCTCCTTGCTGCATTCATTTAATTACATCCTGCTCACCTATACCTAGCATTGTGCTTGACACATATTAGGGGCTTAAGAAACAGAGCCACATGATGGCTATTCAACAGAAGCTTATTGTGTTGATGTCTGACGTGACTCCCAAGGAGCATCACGTTGGTGTGTGCTCTGGACACCGTGGCTTTGTCAGGGAAGTATCTGACCCCACAGGCCAGAGTGCGGACCCCCAGGGCAGCCATATGCCAATCACGGCGTCTCTCCTGGGCTTGTCTGGATTCCCTGGTCTTTGGATGGGAGGGTGGACACATGTAATGCAAATTGAAAGAAAGACCTTCCTCCTAGCGCTGGCCTCCAAATTCAGCTTGACCACTCTGTCCGCCTCTATGGTCATTTTGTGGACATAGCTCTGGAGATGTTCAGGTCCCCCCTCGGGGTGGTCCGAGGCCAGGAGGAGGAGTTGAGGATGGAGCAGGCAGACAGCGGTTTTATTTACATCATTCCAAACAACTGGATCAGTTGATTTGTTCTTAATTCCGTTGACGAGTGAAGGAGCACTGAAATTCAAGTTCCCTTGGCAGAGATGGTTCTTTTTTATCAGAGAAACTTGAGTGAGCAATTTCTGGAGGAAGAGATGGGAAAGGAAGGGGGCCTGTGCCCAGGAATATGGATTAGCCTCCCTGATGCTCAGGATCGGAAGGTCAGAACAGGCCTGGCCAAGGTACACTCATTACCACCTGATAGGAGAGCTTGCATTTATTAATTTGGCTGTTTTTGTCTGTCTCTTCAATAGAATGAGGGTGGGCACCGCATTTATCTTGTTCACTGCTCTCTCCCCAGACCCTACCTAATCCTAGGCCCAGCACAAACTGGTGCTTACTGAACATCTGTTGAGTGAATGAATGACTCTGGGCTGGAAGTCGGGAGAACTGGTCCCACTCTGTAGTCACCAGCCAGCTCTTGACCTTTGGCAGGTTACTCTGCCTCTCTGATCTTGTCAATGGGGATGTTATTATCTGCCTGACCAATCTTATAGGTCATTGTGGGGTTCCAGCTGTATGTGAATGTCCTTTTATACCATTATACGGGCACAGTCCTAAACCTGAGAGGTTACGTCAACTGCTGAAGAGTTAGTCCTTTCCCACTGGGAGTTGGAAACATGGATGAGAGAATCTAGGAGGACTGGAGGAGCCAGGCTCTTCCCTCCACCTGCCAGGCACTGGGTTCCCTGGGCCTCCTGGACCGACAACAGTGGTAGACACTCATGACAAGATCCCCAGACACTTACATCTGGAGTCACCAGCTACAGAGGGCAATGGAAGCCATGGATGTAGGTGGGCTTCTCACTGCAGAGTGAGGAAGGAAAAAAAAAAAGCCTTGGACTTGTCCCCAGTAAATGTCAACACTAAGAGAAGCAGGTGGAGAATCAACAGAACCTGAGAAAGAATGGCCAGAAAAATAGGAATACCAAGCACTGTGTTTTGGAAGCCAGGAGAAGAGAGGAAGAGTGTGCAGAAAGAAGGGGAGGGGTCCTAGGGAAAGGAGGAGGGTGAGAGAGGGTCATTGGAATTTGTGGGTGTTTGAAAACTTCAGTACATTACAGCGTTTACAGAAATACAACCAGTGCATTGAATTTAAAAATCAGAATGAAATAGACCAAACTGCTCCTGGCCACTGTTTCAGATGACTGAGGTATTGATTATCCTCTTGTTGTCTCTCTTTTTTCTATATAGTCTGATATGTACTTATGTCACTCTCATACTTGAAAAAGCACATTTAATAGTAAAATGCATATGAATGTGACTATCTCAAGTAGGTGTAAAAAGAGAAAAGGCTGTGTACATGGGCGCAATAGGGAAGAGACCCACAAAAATGAAATCAGCTGTTGGACTTAACTGTTGAATCTCATGGTAAATTTGGCCTGATTTGCTTTTCTTTTTAAAAGTGTTTTCTTAATGTTCTTTTAATTAAACAATGTTAATAAATAAGAATGGCGACCAGGCAATGTTTCAATCAGCCCTGAAGCCTTTAATTGAGTATTTCATTATGACTCTAACGCTATGGGTCTAGGTCTCAGGGACCATAAGCAAGGACTTGGTTCATTCTTGTGCCCTCGTGGTAGACCACACTTCTGTTTGCCAATATTCCGTGCCCCGTCCTGCCAGAGAAATGTGCTTCCTTGAATCCCTGATGTCAGCCTTGGCCATGTTACCTTTTCGGCTACCAAAATGTGAGAAGTGACATGTGCCCCTGCTGGGATGGGAGAGTTAAGAGCCAACATATGCTTCATCTCGGTTGCTTTCTCTCATTGCTACTCATAAGGGTCTAGATAGCAGCTGCCATCAGGGCCTGAGTCCCAGAGTGTGGACGATGATGACATGGAGGAAGCTCCCAGTCAACCTAGGGTTAACGTGTATGTGGGCAAGAAATAAGCCTTTGTTGTTGAAAATAACTGAGATTGGGGCGGGGGCGTGGTGCTCATTTTTGTAGCCTATCCTGCAGATATGGTCTTCTGAAGTCTGAAAAGAAAAGAAATTGTCGGCAACCCCAGCACGTTCTCAAGAAACCTAACTCTTAAGTCTTTCTTATTTCCTTCTCTAGATGATGCATATTTACTACAGGGACTTAATATAGAGGAACTATATCCAGAGACCTCTAGTTTCATTACGTATGATGGGTCGATGACTATCCCACCCTGCTATGAGACGGCAAGTTGGATAATAATGAACAAACCTGTCTATATAACCAGGATGCAGGTGAGCTTTTCTGCGGTCTTTCAGCTAATGGGGAAGATGATGTCAAGACTGGCTGGGTTTATGGAGTGCCGATTGATTAGTTTGCTAGGACTGCTTTGACAAAATGTAACATAAACTCTGTGGCTTAAGCAGCAGAAACGTACTGGCTCACAGCTCTGGAGGCTATAAATCTAAGATCAAGGTGTCAGCAGGGTTGGCCCCTTCTGAGGATGTAAGGAAGAATCTGTTCCACACCCGTCCTTCTGGTGGTAGCCAGGAATCTCTGGTGTTGCTTGGCTCCTAGAAGCACTGCCCACTCTGCCTCCATCTTTATGTGGCGTTCTTCCCCTGCATCTTTGCCCAAATCCCTTTTTTGATAAGGACACCTGTGTCACCCTGAATTAGGGCCCACCCCAAAGACCTCATCTTAACTAATTACACCTGTGATGACCCTATTTCCAAATCAGGTCACATTCTGAGGTACTGGGGGTTAGGACTTCCATTTATGAATTCTGGGGGTCCACAATTGAAATCACCACACCTATGTTTGAAAAACCAGCATCTGAAAAGGCTTAGCATGAACAAATTGTAGAAGCATCCCACGTGTCTGAATGAGAAAAGAGAGCAAGGTCAGTTCCCAAAGTGTGCACTACAGTCATTATGTTCAAACAGCAAGTGAGCAAAATGGATGGTGTGTCCAAAAATGTTTGAAAAGGCTGGATTTTAAAAAAAGTTAAATAGAGGCCTCTGGGTGGCTCAGGCGGTTAAGCATCCAACTCTAGATCTCAGCCCAGATCTTGATCTCACCATCGTGAGTTCAAGCCCCATGTTGGGTTGGGCTCCATGCTGACTGTGGAGCCTACATTTTAAATAAATAAATAAATAAATAAATAAATAAATAAATAAATAAATAAATAGATCTCCTTACTGGGAAACTTGTCAGGGCCTTTAAATTGATAATATATGTGTCAGTCTCCAAGAAGAGGCATGGGATGTTGAGCATTTCACAAACTGTTGACACGTGAAGTATTTTTAGAGCATCTCACAGGGCTAGTATGCCCTTGAACTACCTGAGAACCAGGTCTGAGCACTGGGTGTGAGCTTTGCCAATGGCTTTCTGTGCAGTCCCACAGCTGTCACCCCCACTATGTGAAATGAAAGTTCCTCTCCTTTATAACAAGGGGGGTAAGTCACGTCTGCTCCAGTTCCGACATTCTAAGATCGTCTATAAAACTCAAAAGGAAGATGAGCAAAGGAAGCAGAATCCAATCTCCTTGACAGGATATGTACTCATGACCCAACAGTCTGAAGCATTTGAAGTCTCCAGTCCTATCTGTGTTGATTGGGATTCTTTTGGTGACAAGCCACCCCCTCCAGATACCTCACTTAGAAAAAAGGAGGTATTCGAGAAATATGGGGGCATCCTATGGAAGTTGAGATCAGAAATTGATGTCCAGAATTCACAGGAAGTCTGTCCTCTCTGTTCTCTTTCACTTCTTATTGCACATTCTCTTTGTCCTCCTTTCCTGTTAAAAACAGTCCTGGGCTGGAACATGGCAGAAAACCTTTAGTCCAGCCGCCCCGTCCCCGTAGTCACAGAAAAGCAACCAAATTGATCCAGCTTAATTTAGCTCTGACCCCTGGAACAACCACTACGGTGTGGATAACACCCATGGCGGGGAATAATTTCCTGAATTATTGGAAATTCTGGAACCATGAGGTGTCAGAGGAAAAAGGGACCCTGGAGAACAACCAGATGGATTTCCTCCTTTGACAGATGGCATGTTTGAGCTTAAGAGAGAGCAAAGGACGTGCTCAGAGACATGCGTGACCTGGTGAGGTAGAAGCCTGGCTCACTCCGTGCACGGAGGCATCAGGAGGCCTGCAGCACACCCGAATCCATGAAACGGGTCTCTGCAGCGCTCACGTGTGCCCTGTCCCAGATAGCCAGGACCACCTGGCTTGGACACAGTCTACGCAGTCCGACATGCTCCCTAGCGCAGTTAGGAGGGTAGGTGGGACTGAGCTGTGTCTCTCCCCGCAGATGCATTCCTTACGCCTGCTCAGCCAGAATCAGCCGTCTCAGATCTTTCTGAGCATGAGTGACAACTTCAGGCCTGTGCAGCCGCTCAGCAACCGCTGCATCCGCACCAACATCAACTTCAGTTTACAGGGGAAGGACTGTCCGAACAACCGAGCCCAGAAGCTTCAGTATAGAGGTGGGTGTGCTGGCTTGGAGGGCAGCGGGCCCCCGCCAGGGCTCAGTCGTCTTATTAGAATTGGGATCACAAATGACAGTGAGACCACCCCCTTCCATTTGTATGGTGCTTTCCTGTTGGTAAAACCTCTGTAGCATTCGAGATAGACAGAGATAGAAATAGACATACGGAGACAGAGATGGGGGAGGGGGTGTCAAATATTCAAATCCCTTCCAGTTCAAGCAAGAGGGCATTGAAAAAAAAAGGAGGAGGGGAGGGAGGAAGAAAGGAAGGAAGGGAGGGAGGGAGGGAGGGAGTGGGGGGAGGGAGGAAGTTTTATTGGAGCCCAAGTTAGGACAGCTGCCTAGGATACACAGTCTTCACAAGGAAGAAAGTGCTCCCATGAAAGAATATTTGGCTAGGGTTCTATACATATTTTTTGCAGAAATAGTTCCAAATCATTACACTAAGGACATTTCAGAAAGTTGCAGACCTCATCTCAGGCCTCTAGTATATACAGCACATGACTTTAAACTGATGGGAGCCAGGGAGGTATTTTCCTTTTTCTTTTTCTTTAAGTTTTTATTTAAATTCCAGTTAGTTAACATACAGTGTGATATTAGTTTCAGGTGTACAGTGTAGTGATTCAACACTTCCATACATCAGCCGGTGCTCATCACAACAGATGTACCCCTTCATCCCCATCACCTAGTTTACCGAAAACCCCCTGCCCTCTAGTAACCATCAGTGTGTTCTCGGTACTTAAAGACTCTGTTTCTTGGTTTGCCTCTTTCTCTTTCTCTTTTTTCCCTTTGTTCATTTGTTTTGTTTCTTAAATTCCATATATGAGTGAAATCATATGGTATTTGTCTTTCTCTGACTTATTTCGCTTAGCATAAGACAGCAGTTTTATTGCCATTTTACCCAAGGGCCCAGAGAGGCTGATTTTCCAATGTCATCTGTTAGAACAGGACAGCTAGAAGCATTCAAGCTTTTAGCTATGTGCACAATGGACTCTCACCCCCTTTCTCCCAAAAGGGGAGCAAATACTCTGGATGCCAGGCCATTGGGATCCAATGAGGTAACATGTGTGGGCACATCTTTTTCCGGTGCTATGTCCCTAGAGGTGACTATTATCCCTACTAAAGGAGACATTTAAGATGACTCCTGCCTCCAGTAACCCTCTCGTCCACATCCATCTCTCTCTCTCTCTTCCTACACACGCTAAGTGTCTGTTGATCGTTGTGGTAAACCCTCAACATAGAAAGGAAGATGGAGGCAAAACGGAGTCATGGAGATGTCTTCAACAAGGAATCCACACACCTGAGCTCCTGGCTTGGTTCTGTCACTACCAAGCCAGGTAAACCCAGCCACCTCATTTCCCCTCTGGACCTGTCTTCTTTCATGACAGTCTCTATACCATCAACTTCATGACTCGTGAGGAGCAAATGAGAGCCTAGATGGGGAAGTCCTTTGTAGCAATAACATGCCGCCCTAATATGGGGGCTATGGATGTTACCAGGCAGCTGCCCCTTAGTCCCCCAACTTCATCTCTCCTACTTCCCCTGCATCTCCTTCTTTCTTTTTCCTCTGTCAGACACATGCAAAGTGTCAAAACTATAATTTTCTGTTCCCTTCCAGCCAGAACTACCAGAAAAATACTCCATTCATTGAGCCTTCCCTTTATTCAACACATAGTTATGACGCACCTACTGTGTGCCAGGCACTTAGCTAAGTGATGGGAATACAGTGGTGATGAAGACAGGTAGGGCCCCATCCATGCAGAGCTTATAGTCTAGAGCAGGGGTGGCAAACTTTTTCTGTAAGGGCCAATTGGTAAATACTTTAGGCTTTTGAGTCATATAGTCTCTGCTACACTCTTATGTTGTAGAGTGAAAGCAGCCATAGGTAATATGTAAATGAATGGGTGTGGCCATGTTCCAATAAAACTTTACAGACAAAAACAGATCACAGGCTGTATTTGGCCTGTGGGCTGTCATTTGCCCAACCCTCATCTAGAGCACTGCCATCCACTGGAACTTTCTGCAACTCTGGAAATGTTCTATATCTACCTTGTTTGGTATGGTAGCTACTAGCCACATGTGGCTATCCGACATTTGAAGTGTGGCTAGCACAACAATGCAACTAAATTTTTAGTTTTCATTTTAATTAATTGAATTTATGGTAGCCGCATGTGACTGGTAACAACCCTATGGGACAGCTCGGGCTAGAGGTTTATGAGGAAGCAGAGGGGGAGGTTGGGATACATACATATAATTTACGGAACCGTCCCTTCCCCTTTGGAGTAAGGCCCCCAAACTTTGTGTGCATTAATTCAACTATGCCTCGTTTTGTGTTGTTTGTGTGTGTGTTTTCCTTTCTCTCTCTTTCCAGTAAATGAATGGCTCCTCAAGTAGGGAACGAGACCAAGAAGAATCTCAAGAAGAAATGCTACAACTGTGAATTGATGTAACCTAGAATGCCCCCTTCTTTCTTCTCTCTCCCTCTCTCCCTCAAGCCTCATTCACTCTTTGGATTGGCCCTTTCTTCATGAAAAGTGTCTGCAAAACCATGGCAGAGGAACACATCTCTTCCACACACTCACCGACACACACACACACACACACACACACACAAGCACTCGCACACACATGTGAACACATGCAAACAGATCTACACACAGACACACTCAACATGGCCTTCAAGATGGGAAGTCAAGTTTCAGAAAAAACAGGCTCATTCATAAGAGGTCTTAGAAGAAAATAACCAGTTAGCCTGATTACAATTTTGATACTGTTTTCCTGAACTAATAAATCTACCCAATGAGACTTTTCAGCGTTTGTACATACAAAATTCTTCCAAAAGAGAGAGAGGAGAAAACACAGCTCCGACAGCATCAAGCAGACTTTGTTCTTGGCATCAAGTTATCTCGGGTGGTGTCCTAGGATCCTCTGAGGGTGCTGGTGACAGGTGAACCAAGACAAAGTTGGCCAAGGACACTTATTTCTAGATTATGATTCTTCTGTTTACTCAAAAAAAATTCAAAAAGCAAAGGACAGACCTTGAAGAGATACACATTGTATATATATCACTGCAGACTATAAAGAAATGGAATTATTTCCCCTTTGTCGCATATCTGTAGTAGGATTTGCCAAGATCATAACTGATCCATTTGCTGTTTCTTGTTTTCCAAAGGTCATACATTGTGTTTGGTTATTGTTAACAGCTCAATAAATGTGTTTAACAAGTTAATTTCATTTTTTCCGCCTTTGGTCTGTTCTCCTTCCTTACAGGTGAAGCCCTGACTCCATTGCAACTGCATTCTTTGATTTCACTTGTTCCTTCATCTATGTGTTCTGTTCATTTGCAGCCAGTTTTGACTGAGTTTGTGGCAATCAGGAATGCATTTGCTAAGCAAGTATAACTTTAATTCCACTCCATGGCTCGATCATTCATACAAAGTGAGCTTCAGCCTGAGATAGCAGGCGACAGATTTCTTGCATTTCAAAACTGCCATCCCCCTACCCCACTGTGATGCTCCCTTGAAGGAATGCACTTTGCCTTGTAAATTCCTGGGAAGGGGGTGTCTTTTCTCTCCAGGTGCAGCCGGATCTCACAAAATACAAACGAATGCCTTTCTTTCCTTGTTTATAATGGTCACTCACTGTGTTTGATTACTGTCAAGAAACCAATAAACGTGTTTAACAAGTTAGCCAGTACCCATGTCTGAGTTTATTGAGGAGGAGGACGCTCCCTGCTGAAGCCTCAGGGTCCTGCTGCGTCCACGAGCCATGGCATTGTGACTGGTAGGGCTGCTGAGCCACCGGAGCCACCCGGCTGGCCGTTCCCAGAGCCGGCTAATTAATACCCTGGTGAGAAAACATATAGGCTCGGCTGCTGGAAGGGAAGATTTGGTTGTTCGTTCAGTGGCCAAATTAAAAATAACTTTCATCTCTCCTTCCTGTCACAGTCCGCAGAAAGAGGGAAGCACACAGGCAGGCAGGGTCTGTGCAAATGGGAAACTTCAGCCAAGTGACACGTTAACCATACTGACGATGAAAAAGAAAAATGATCAAACAGCCAAATACTTCATATTTGAAATAATAAAAATTGAAGTGTTTTCACTTTTTGCACCAATGTGAGTTAGATGATGGCCTTAGCCATGACGCCCTAGGAGCCAGTTCTGAGCAATTGTATTTTTGCAGAAAACAAGGTCTGCAAAAGTTCAAGGTAGACAGGGGACAGACTTCCTCTGTGTGGCTTGCGGCTTTCTCTCTCAGACAGAATCTTCCTGAACCTGCAAAGGCAGGCAGCAGTGTAGTACAGTGGCTGAAGAATATTGGTAAATCAACCAAACCTGGCTTCAAATCTTCACTCTGCCACTTGCCTGCTTGCTGTGTGATCCTGGGCAAGTGGCTTTACTTCTCTGATCTGGGCATCGAGGATGCTAATAACTGCCTCTGTGAGTTGTGAGGCTTGAATGGAACACAGCTACTTAAAATAGCCAGCCCAGTACCAGTGACAGTTCTGCATGTGGTGCCTGTGGGTCATGTGTGCGGCTCACCTGGCAGTGTTTATGTGGACCATACCACACCTCCCTCTCCAGGAAGGGCTTAGCACTAATCACAACAAAGCCATCAATTAATATCAAACGAGAGTAATAGATACCCAGCAGTCTGCACATAGGTATATGCCTGACTCGTGTCGGGGCACAGAGCAAGGAGCCCCAGTGAGAAAGGAAGGCAGGGGCCCGGTGTCTAGGCTCTGTTCTGTTACTAGCATCCTCTGTGATGCAAATCAATTCCCCACCGGGGGACAGTGTCCTTATCTAGAAATAACCTGGACTCGATGACCTCCCATGGCCTAAGATCATTCCCTAACTCCATCTCTCATTCAGTTCTCAGTCCAGGGAGAACAGAAGAAAACCCAGGCCCACACCCCTGGGGCCCCTTGGCATGGGCAGAATTTCACTCTGGCCAACCAGAACTGGAAATGGAGAGAATGAGCCAGTCTCTCACCTTCTGGGCCAATCCTGAATGTGCCTTCTCCCCATTCCCTGCGTGGCCCAAACTATAAAATGGAAATCGGGGCACTTTGCCCTCAAACCATGTGAAAGTAATAAAGATTTACTAGATTTCTACCACTCTAAGAAAAAAAATAGAACTTTTAAACATATCAAAAAGTCCCTGAGAGTTGACCTGGTAAAGCCATTAAGGAACAAAAATCCATTTCTCCATGTGATGTGCATGGGTGTTCAGAAAGGGGGTGGCCACAGCTTGGCCTGCAGAGCTGCAGGCTGACATGGGCATCCTGTCCACCTGCAGGGACATGCATGCCGTGCCTCAGTTCCCTCCTCAGCAAAATGGGGAGGGGAAGTAAATATACGCAGAAGAGAACGCTGGGCAAATTGCATGAGGAAAGGGGAAGACAGAGCAGGGAGATCCCCAGTGCTCCACTCAAGGACACGCTTTGTGGTTTCCAACACGATTTAGAGCCCAGTTCCCACCTCCCTTGGTAGCAGTTTGGTTTCCATGGTGACACCAGGACAACCACCACTGGCTGCACTAGATGGGTCTGGAATGTGACTAATGTGGAGTTTGGGCAGGAGGACAGGCCTCCATCTGAAGGACCTGCTCAGAGAAAGGCTCCCCTTGTAAGGTGGATCCATGGGAGCCCAGAGGCCAGCCTGATCTAAAGGCTCTTCCCGTTTCAGAATCACATCCCAATCTCTTTGCGCCGTCACTGTTTGGGATGGTCTGAGAATGTTTTCCGGCCCCCTGCTCCTGGCCCAGATCTTCAGTTAACAGGTCTAGCGTTTGGATAACAAATCTCCCTGTTTTAAATAAAAGAAGTATCAGCGTTTGAAATAAGGGCTTGACACCAACCTTCCAAAACCCACCCCAGGTCATCAGTCCTGATTACTCAGATCGTAGGTAATGTTTCCAAGACTTCAGACCATCACGAACAAACAAAAACAAGTGGTGAGTCAGGAGACCAGACGTTCAGAAAGATAAGCGGGGGGCCTAATGAAGTCATGGGTAAATTACAGTCATGTCGGTTCTGACATCATGGGGTCTCTTCCACGCGGCGCTCCCTCCCTGCAACCTGGCAGCCCCATGACAAGCCCCGGTCCCGGCCATAATTATCTCAGCCCAGGCCGTAGTCACATCCACCCAGCAGGTCCTCCTGCCTCCAGTCTGCAGACAAGTGAACGACCCCAGGCCGAGATACACCCAAAACAAATATCCAGACTGCTTTCAGATCAGGGGAATATGAGTCCACCCTGAATAAAGGCTGTGGGAAGTTTAGGCTAGATGGGGTGGGATGGGGGGAGCGGATAATCTAAGACACTTTCCAGGAGAGACACCAAAACACAAAGCAAAGCAGATAATCCAACGGGGTAGCACTCCAAAACTGATTTGATAAAGAAACCGATTCCAGGAACAATGCAAAAGGACAGGACCTATATGCTATACCCAGACTCCAGGTGAGAAAGCAGAACCCGGGGAAGTAGACTCGGCTGCTCTTCATAGAGTGTTTGCCATGGGCCAGGGTGGGGAGGAAGACATTGAGAGTCGTGTCCCATTCCCAGCCCATTTTAGGATCAGTGAACCAAAATCTCCAACTGGAGCATATCTCCAAGATGCAAACTCCCAATCGTCCCCACTTGTTTTCAGGTTAAAGGTTCAAGTTTCTTAGCAAAGCAGGCAAAGCCTTCCCTTAATGGATTCTCACCAGATGCCTGCAAATTCATGCCTCACCTTCCCAGCCTCCATCTGGGTCATCCCTCAGCTTGGAACGCTCTTTCTGGTTCTTCCTCACCTGTGGAAATGCACGCCTTTCAAGAAAACCAGCTCAAATGCCACCCCACGCCAGGCATCCCTTATCTCTCCCCAAGGAAAACTGTTTCTTCCTAGCCCTGAGCTCACACAGCCTACTGATTTTTTTTTTAATATTTTATTTATTTATTTATTTGAGAGGGAGAGAGAGAGACAGAGAGAGCATGCCCAAGCGGGGGGAGGGGCAGAGGAAGAGGGAAAGAATCTCAAACCGACTCCCCACCAAGTGTGGAGTCCAAAGCACGGCTTGATCTCAAGACCCTGAGATCATGACCTGAGCCGAAACCAAGAGTCGGCTGCTTAACCAACTGAGCCACCCAGGTGCCCCACATAGCCTATTGATTTTATCTCTGATTAACATTTACTTCATCCAGGTCTGTATGAGAAATAAAGATGCAGAAATCGATGTGTGTTACAGAGATAGAACTCCATGTGGTTCCCTATTTTCCTGTCTGCCCACGCCAGGCAGAAGCTCTCTAACATTGTCCCTTCATGCATCTTTGTACCTCCCCCTCCTATGCACAGAAAGGAAAAAATGTTTAAATCCTATCATAATTCTTTGTCAATAGAAGGTACTCAAACAAGGTGGTTGGTTGATATGTAGAATTTTCCTATAAGAGGCAGGATAATATTTGATTCTTTTCAATTCAGGGTTGTTGAGCTCCTCCTCTGTACCAGGCGCACACCAGGCATGGTCCTGGGTTCTTTCACATATATTTTACATATTTTTTTTTCTTTTATTTGGTGCCCATAGAGGTTCTGCCACGTAGTTCTTGGCTTTGTTCTGTAGATAAAGGAGTTAATCAGAGAGCCAAATTTAGCCTAGACCACACAGTTGTTGAGTAGCAGAGCCAACAAAGGCTGATCCTAGAGAAGCATCAAGTGAACTTGGCTCTCAGCTGGTCTAGAATGGAAGGGTTCTTCCCACTGAGACCACCGTCGTTTTTCTTTATACTGCACCCAAGGTACAGAGACCTGCCAATCATTCCCATCCCCCAGTTAAAGCAGAGCCCCTGACTATGAGTCTAGGCCTTGGAGAACCATTCTTGATGCTGGCTGCCCATCAGAGTCACCTGGGGGAAACTTATAAAGGTGCCAAGTATGGGTGGTTCTAAAAGTGCCCCAGGTGAAGCTAACGTCAGCTGAGACAGAGACCCACCACTCTATACCAAGGCATTTGCCAAGCCGTCCCAAATATAGGCTAAATGCTGCCTGCCCCTGGAAGAGATACTCCAAAAAATGAATGAATAGAGAGTGGATGAAAAGAAAAGCAGGACCCCTCTGGACGCCCAGGGTGTGGGGTTCTGACACATCACTCCAGTGAGCTGTGCTCGTAGGATTTTGGAGTTGACAAGGATACTCAATCTTCATACCCAGTCAGCCTCCTGACCTCAGGGCTCCCATGCAGTGGGAATTCAAAGGATACTGAATGGTTAACTTCAGGCAAGAGTTAAGAGGACGAAACAAAAGCCAAACTGTCACCATGCCCCAGTGGTCCGTTGAGCTCCTGACACCCGAGCGAGTGAGTGGCAGCAGGTCTCCATCACCAGACAATGAGATGTCTGCCTCCCCAATGGAAGGTGCCTCACGAGTAAAATGGATATAATAATTTCTTTTCTCATATCCTACAAGTTGTGAAAACAAAACCAGAGAAGAGGTGAGAAAAAGCTTGGGAAACGTGTCAACCGAGTGTCAGGCAGTGTTAATCGAGGGATGCAAATGTTTCTGTTGCTGTGAAGAGAGGGGGGCTGCTGGAGAATGTGTGCAGCCAGGGGCCCCCGCTGACCACTAATCCCATAGCTACTGAGCGGCCAGGCACAAATCCAGTCCTCAGAAATACCTAGGACAGAGCAGAGAGGAGGCCCCATTGTGTTCTGGGATACACCGCCCGGATGCAAACAGATTTCAGAAATGGAAAACTTGAGCTGCATCTGAAGAAGCACTTTTAAGAGTCAGGAACGGTGGGTTAGAAAGGAAGACCGCCTAAGGAACTGTAGGAGGGAGACGTTGATTTCAGTAGAGGCTTCCAGGAGAGAAGGCTCCCTGAGGAGGTGACATCTGAGCTGACAAAGCTCCAAGTGTGTCTGGGTGAATAGGGAAGAAGCCAGCATTCCAGAAAGGCAGGAGCCTGAAGGAATAGGCTGGATGTGTTCCAAAGCTAAGAAATGGGCTGGAAAACAAACAGGGTTCCAGAGGGGAGGGGGGTAGGGGGATGGGTTAGCCTGGTGATGGGTGTTAAAGAGGGCACGTTCTGCATGGAGCACTGGGTGTTATATGCAAACAATGAATCATGGAACAGTACATCAAAAACTAATGATATAATGTATGGTGATTAACATAACATAATAAAAAAAAACAGAAAAAAAAAAAGAAATGGGCTGGAGTAGGAGAGTCCCCAAGGTCACCTTTAGGTGTCAGTCTAATCTTACCTGTGAGAGTTTTGCTGGGTCCCTTCAGAGCCAAGAGCTGACACACTTGCTGAGTCACTTCATCAGCTGGACACTGAGGTCTTAGCACCAACCACACAGCTGGCTCTGGGCCAAGCAAGGTGGGGGAAACAGAAGGATAAATTATGGTTCCTGCCCTCAAAAAGTTTAAAATCTAATTGTGAGAAACAGTGAATGAATGTGGAACTCTTACCATCTCTGTGACTTAGGAATATTTTGTACTCAGAAGATAATCATTTTTGAGATTGTCAGATAGGCAAGATGGCCAAGTGAGGTTGTACAGTCTGTACACTGCACAAAAGTGCTCAGCTGAGAGGGCGGCACGGGACATCTTTTTGCAATTCAGCAGCTTAGAGAGCATGAATGCCTTCTTGTAATTCACACAAAGGCAACGTTTGTGCTAGCTGAAGCCCTGAAAGGCAGCAACTTTAAGAGTGATAGGAAATTCAAAATGAAGAACAACATTTTGATTGAAAAGCTCAGTGGGGGACTTTAGTGAAGGAAGAGGGATTTGAATTAGGCCTGCCAGGTGGCAGGATTGGCATAGGTGGGAGGTATGGTATTCTAGATAAACAGAACAGCTGGCACTAAGATCTGGGGCTAGAACAAGCCTGGCAGGTGCTCTCAGCTTGGTGAAACTTCACTGGCTTCAGTACAGATCAGATGAAAAAGGACCAAGGAAAATTCAGCTGGGTTTGGTATCAGGAAGCCAGGGTGGTTGGCAGTGTGCAAACCAGAAGGAGCAGGTGCTCCTAGGCCTGGCTAGCGTGTTCAAATCTGAGCTCTGCAATTCACTCGCTGGTGACCCTGACAATTATCTTACGCCTCTGAGTTTAAGATTTCTTATCCAAAAAAAAGAGGCCACTCCTTTTGAAATAAAACGGGAAGAGAGCTACCTACTTCATTGGGTTGTAGAGAAATAGTCTTAGTATTATAAGCAATAGGAAGCCATTCCTTGAGCAGGAATATGACCAGAAGGGGAAAAAATTATAAGTAAACCGGCAGCTCTGAGTAAGGGCACATCCCCTAGAGAGAAGATAGTCATATGGGATCTAGGAATACTCCAGAGCCGTTGACCCAGGGAGCTTTAGGGGGAAGGAAGAAGGCAGCTCCAGATTCCTATTGGTCAGGAAAGAATACATTGAAAGGCTTAGCTTCTCTAAAGCTTCTTCCTATTTCAGAGACTTGGTCTCCCAGGGTCCTAAGACTCCCAGTGTTAAAGGGAGAGCCCAATAACTCAGCCACCTTGTCCGGGAAGAAACTTCAGCCACTGGTGCTCTGGGAGATATATGAGAGACCTTAAACAAATGGGGATCAAAGAGGAGATACCAGGAAGGAAACAGTGGAGGGAGAGACCAGTAGTGATGCCCAATGTTTACTAAGCACAGACTATGGGTTCTATGGGCACCAGTCCACTTCATCGTTGCAATCCTGCCGTAAAGGAGGAACTGTTGTAAAAACTCTGTTTTACAGAAGGGAAGCCAGAGGTGCAGAGAAGCCAAGATCCTCACTGAACTAGTAAGTAGCCGAGGAGACAGCCTGGCACCGGGGCCCTCACACCTCACCTCTCTGTCATGATGCCTCACAGAAAACGTGCTGGTCAGAAATGCACAGCAGAGCTGAATTAGAATAGGTAACCAGTATGTACCCCAAAGAACTGAGAACAGAGACTCAAATAAGTACATGCACACGCATGTTCATAGCAGCACTGTTCACAATAGTCAAAAGGTCTATAGAGCCCAACTGTCCAGCAATGGATGAATGGATAAATAAAATGTGGTATATCCATACAATGGAAGAATGGAACATTATTCATTCGTAAAAAGAAATGAAGTACGGATCCATGCTACAATGTGGATGAAACTTGTAAACATTATGCTAAGGGAAGGAAGCCAGACACAAAAGACTATGTATTTCATTTATATGAAATATCCAGATTAAGTAAATCCATGTAGCCAAAACACAGATTGGTGGCTACCAGGGAATTGGGGAAGGGAGCAGAGGAAATAGAGAGCAATGGCTCAACAGGTACAGGACTTTCTTTTGGGGGTGATCAAAAGGTTTTGGATCTAGACATAGGTGTGGTTGTGCACTATTGTGAATGTACTAAGTGCCACTGAATCGTTCACTTCAAAATGGTTCACTTTGGGGCGCCTGGGTGGCTCAGTCAGTGAAGCGTCTGCCTTCGGCTCAGGTGGTGATCCCGGGGTCCTGGGATGGAGCCCCGCATCGGGCTCCCTGCTCAGCAATGAATCTGTTTCTCCCTCTCCCTCTGTGATCTCTCTCGCTTTTGCTCTCTCTCAACTAAATAAATAAAATCTTTAAAAAAAATAAAATGGTTCATTTTAAGTTATGCCAAATTCACTTCAAATTCAGAAGAAGAGGAGCGGGGGAGGAGGAGGAAGAAGAGAAGAAACCAAAGCCCAAACCTCAGGATGAACAAGGCCAGGGATGGAGGCACCTGCTTGAGTGGGGAGGGAACTATTGAGAGGTGTGGAATTAAGAATCAGCCTCTGGTTTGTGCACCAGGCTTATTTAAGCCCAACTTTGTGGCATCACTTGATTGATGGGGAAACCCAGTGGATAGCAATGTCTGATAGCCACTGAACACCTCCTCTGCGCCAGGCATTGTGCTAAGCCCTTTCCTGGCATTATTCTAGTCAATCCTCCAACAGTCTCCTGTAATATAAACACATACTGGCCCCGAGCACAGTGAGTCAAACAGCTTCAAAATGTGTAAGTAACTTGCTCAGTAGCCTATCCTTAGTTAGTGGCAAAGCCAGGATTCAAACCTAGGTCTCTCAGACTGTCCCACACTCCACCCTAGGATCTTCCTCCCTCTGTCCCTGGAGCTGCAGAATCCCTCCACCCACTGGGGAAACTCTGGGACTGAGGAGATTGCTACCGCGGACAGCCAGCAACACTTTCCCCCCACAGCGCATTACTATCCTCCAGGCAAAGAGAAGTGAGCTCGTTCCCCCTGCAGCGGTGTGTCCCAGAGCCCCCCAGCCTGAGTTTGAACTAGCAGTGGGCATCTCAGCCAAGCCATTTCCAATTTTCTTTCCCAACCAGAGATGGACAGGAGAAATCATGGGTGCTCAGGGCAACTGTTTTGTTTCTAGTGAATTAAAACAACTGTCAAACCACTTAGGCCATCTTCCACACTCTTGCTACAGAATTATTCAGAAGAAAAGTTTCCGTGATTAAAGACCCAAGCCAATTATAATGAGAAGCCCAGCAACAAAGAGAACCTACACTCCTCTGCGCAGTGTCCAAAAGCATGGAAATAACTAAGGATCTGTCAAACGCCCAAGCTGAAGCCGAGGATGAAAAATTGATAATAAATCTTTTCAAGAGGAAACTGAGCACTGACAAGGAGAAAGCATTAGAAATGGCCCCACTCCAGGAACCCAGACGGCTTAACCCTCACTGGAGTGCAAACAACCCAGGCTTTCCAGAAAAGCCAGAGTTGGGGAGAATTGGTGACACTCGGGGAAGCTTAGGAGGACAGTAGAATTTGATGAAAAAGAGGAGAAATCTGGTGACGCTGAGCATCAGAAACCTCAAGAAATAACTAGTACTGACTCCCCTCCCCCATACCCCACACTTCTGCCCATGCTGATAGCAAAGAAAAACATGTAGTTAGTTGGACTCCCCTTGGGTGCCTGCTATAAAACTGATAACTCTGGGGAAAAAAATAATTAAGGTCAATGGTTGCTATTGACAGTTCTTAAACCAATGATGAAAAATATTAGCAGACGCAATGTGAAGGTATGACTTCATTTGGGTGGAGAAATTTGTCACAACTGGGAACCTTTATGTGCCAGCCCCCCCCACCCATCAGAGATTCAGACCCAAGCCCCCCACCCCAAGCATGGTTCCCCTCATGTTGAAATGTGGCTACATGGTGGGTTATTTATAAAATTGAGCCTGAACGATTCTAGAAGTTCTGATTAGGGAATGACCACGCTCTAAGGGAACTTCAATTATCAGTAGAGAAAAAGAGCAAGGGCTTCGAGCACAGGTTCAAATCCCAGTGCTTCATCTTACCGGCCAGATCCCCTGGACGTGGCAATTGACCTCTGTGAACTTCAGGGTTCTCATTCGAGACAGGAGGCTATCACCTTCTATTCTCTTAAAGTGTTTTCCCTGAGAACACATGTGTTCTACTGATGCTTGGTGAAGCTCTCTGAAGTCTCACAGCTCACTGGCTCTGGGTCCCCTCTGCATGAACAGATAACGCCTTTCCTCACATTGCTTGGTCTTCTCCAGATGCCATTTTGAAAGTCTTATGTTGTTCCACCTGAGGGTCATCTCTCTCCCTCCAGATTATTAGTAACTTGACGGCTTCCCACCTGTGAGATGATAGGAGTTATTTAATTTCTTCTAACCACAGTGTCTTCTCATGCAAAACAGGAATCATGAATACTAAATAATATCTAACTCTCATGATTTTGAAAGGATTAACTAAATTAACATGTGTGAAAATGCCTAGCATATTAAAAAAAAGCCTATAAAAAATGTCACTTTTACCTGTTCCTAAAACTGGAACCCCAAAATAGAGATGATATCTCTCCACACACACAGTAGATATCCCAGCCCCCCTGAATATTTCCATTTCAGGGCTTATTAATGAAACCGCTTAAAAGCATAAAGTTGAACAAAAATCAACTAGGCCAGAACCTAGTCACAGGGTCCCACTCTAATTGCACTAATGATTTCTAGAGGCTTGATTTTAAACTAAGTCATCTTCTTCCTCTCTTCTGCAAACCTCCCCCCTCCCTTCTCAACCTTTTGTTTCAGGAACCTGGTACCACCCCAAAGACATGAAGAACGAGGCTGGTAGTGGGTACGCAATTTCTGTCAAAACCGGCTAGATCCTGTGTTTCCCTATAAGACCCTCCAGAGCCTTCCTCTGGGTGGGGGGGGGGGGGGGGTTCTTGCAGTTTTTTTGAAGACCTTCTCCTGCTGAGGCTCCTTTGCCCAGCAAAGTGATAAATTATCCTCCTTCTTATACCAAACTCTGCCTTTGAGTTACATATTTTGGCTCCGGAGCACAGAGGTCAGTTTTCAACAACATTAATACACATTTGGGGCATCATCAATAGGTACAGATGAGAGGAAATCTAGCCAATGACTAGGAGGAGGAGGGTATATTAGTGAGGTTTATGAAAGCTAATTGCTGTAACGATCAACCCCCCCCAAATCTCGGGCACTTAACATAATAAAGATTTATGTCTCTCTTTCATCATAAGTCAATGCCAAGGTTAATCTCCTTGGTAGCTCTCCTCCAAGCAGTGAGTGACTCAGGGATCCAGGTTCTTCCAATTCAGGCGGGTCCTGGAAGTAGCATACATCATTCTCCCCACATCCTATTGGCCAGAACCTAGTCACATGGCCCCACTCTAGCTGCAAGGGAAACTGGGAAATGTAGTCTCCCTGTGTGACCAGAGGACCATGGAAACAGATTGATAAGCACATGACATTCCCCCGACACAGTCAATGCAGGGTTGCAGGGAGGAGGGTTAGCCCACTCTACCTATTGCCTTAAGAAACACAGTAGCTGTGACAGGAGCCTAACCGGAGCACACCCTGCTCTTGAGAAGTTTTACCTACTCTTGGTCTGACAGGGCTGGTCCCAGCTGGGCCTCCCAGATAGGAGGTGAGAATTTCGCTCAGTGCCAGGTTGCCTAGCCTTCTACTTGTGTAAGCCCTCAGAGAGGGAGAGTTGACTCGCCTTACAAGGGGAAGGGCACTGGTGAAAGCAGGTGTCTCTGCAGAAACACGTACACTCACCATGGACACCATATACAGAAAACATTTATTTAAATCTATTCCAGCTCTGTTTTCTATTTCAGCAACCCACTTTCTTTCTATCCTTATGCCCTTAGGAAAGGGAATGGCAAAACCAATTCAGGGATGTGAAAGATAGTGGATAAGGAAAGATATTGTCCAACAACAAAGATCTCCCTCCTCTTGGGGGCCCAGGAGTGAAAGGAGGACAGGACTTCAGAAACCATGTCCCACACCCTCTCCAGACAAGTCCCAGGACAGAAGTCCCTCCCCTCCCCAGGTGCCACAGAACCTGCTTTTCAGACCCACCCTCCACCCACCTTTACCCTGCTCTGTGCTGCAGGAGGCTGACCCTGTGGATCCACGAGCAGGCTCCTTGACTCTCTCACTTCCATTTGGGTCCTGCAGTGGGTCCCATCACAAGCAGGAGACTGGAGGAAGGGAGGAAGTGGGTGGAGGGATGTGTTCCCACAGCTCTCTCCTGGGTGGCAGGCTGACAGTGTCTACATGCTTTATCGAAGGCCATAGCTCCAGTGACCAGCCCCCCTCCTGGAGCAACAGGTCACAGACGGCAGCTGCTCCCTCCCCAGCCCCATGTTTCATTGGCCTATGACAAGAGTCTCCACCATGCTCCCCTGGCTAAGGCACTTACATTGTGTGTGCTGGTTCCATCTTGTCTGGGTACCCGATGACCTCCCCAAGGAGAGTAGCCATGTCCCATCAAAGCCCCAAAGGCTGAAGGAATCGGCTCTGGACCCTAAAGCTGAAAGACCCAATGCAACATGGAGCCCCCACTGCAGCCTCAGGCCTTCAGGAAGCCATGGGATGCTCTCGAAAGAACCCTGAGTTCTAGATCCGTTTGGGTCAATAATTTGCTTCACAAATGGAGGCAGATTCACCGGCCTCTGTGAGCCTCATTTTCCTTATCTGTTCAAATAGGGTGATACTATCCCTGTCATAAGGACTCAGGGAGTACTGTAGATGGAGTGCGGTGCCAGCCACAGAGGAGCTTTTGATATATGTCAGCTTCCTTCCTCCCTCCCTCTTCAGTTCCTCACCAGTAAAATAAAAGAGACATTGTTTTCATCAGATCTAAAACAACCACGTTAATGAGGCATCTACAACGTGCAAGCAACTCCGCAGCGTGCTGCAGCAGGACAGCCTGGTGCTGAGGATCCCAACAAGGGACCCCAGTGCATTCCCCCAGCCTGCGACCCCAACAGGTGGTGGGGTGCAGAGAGCCGAGCCACACGCCGAGGGAGCGGAGCGCGTGGAGCAATTATGAACTTGGGAAATGGGAAAACGCGTCCTGAAGGAGCACAGTTCTGAAGTTCTGGGTTTCCCGTCCAACAGTGGGACCGTTAATTGCCTATTCATACCAAGTACCTCCTTCCACACAGCAACCTGTCACTGTAGAGCAGCTTGGGCCCCACGTCCAATTCTGCCCTGGGCAAAACACTCTCCGAGTGCAAATGACATTTTCTTATGGTGTGTCCAAAAAATAAGAAAGAATGCAAAAAGAAAAGGAGAACAACAATGCTCTACACTCTGGGCTTCAGACTACACTGGTCACAGCACCGGTTTATTGAGGGATTCTCTAGGAGGTTTACCTGCAGCCCCCGGGCAGTGTGACCCCTTTATCTGACCCATGGGACTCACCACTCCCTGCTTGGACCCTTCGAGGCTCCCCAATGCCCACAGAATAAAGAAGAAATTCAAGCCCCTTAGTCTGGCCCATGAGGCCTTTCATTATCCAATCCTTCCTACCCCCACCCCACCCCAGGACACCAGACTCTCCCCTCCACCCTATGCTCCCGTCACGCGAATTACTTATAAAACCTTAAGCAAATCATGGTATTTCAAGCCATGGTATATGCTTTCCCCTCTGCTTGGAACACCCTTCCCCAGCTTATCCACCTCTGACCCACTTACTAAAAAATAAATCTAAGTACTGCTTCCTCCCGGAAGCCCCCCCCCAACTCGATCAACTGAACCACCTGCCCTTCTCTCTGTGTGCATCTGCCTTCCGGACACATTTGCACTGCACTGGGATTGTTTGCTTGTGTAGATAAATTACTGCATGAGCAACTCCTTGGAGGCAGGTGCCATGTCTTATCTGTGATCCGAGCACCAGGCATAATGCCTGGCACATAGCAGATGCCCAATCAGTGCAGAAGGAACGAAGGACTAAACTAACAACTGAGTGAATGTTAAGGGAAGCAAGTCAGAAATCAAGCCGGACACATTCATTCATTCGACAAAATGGTCATGTAACCTCCGGGGCTGAGGTGAGCATCTGGGGTCCTGCGCGAGCTGGAACGGGAGGGAAGCAGCCCTTCGGCACTCACCAGACATCAAGCAGGTCCTTAGATGGAGAAGACAGCCCTAGCTAGTCCTCAGTGCAGCCTTGTGTCCTAGGTCCAATGACAGTCTCCGTTTTACTCGGTTAGGCAAGCAACCACCACGGGACCCGTCCAGGGTCCTGCAGCTCATGAGCAGGGAACCGGGATTCACCCCCAGGCAACTTGACTTCAGAGTGACACACCCAACCGCGACAGGATAGCCTCCCAACTCAGTGATACTGCCATCAGTTTGCCCCTCACGGCTCCCCAGGTCTGGAAAGACTTGCCTCAGTTTCCCCTCCTTGCCTTGAACGACATGATGCTCCCTGAACTCAGTGCCCTGCACCTGGCCTGCAAGGTCTGTGCTTCCTGTCACCCAAAAGGCCAGACTGAGAACCTCTGATGGAGGCCTTGAGAAACACCTAAGACAGGAGAACAGGCCGGGTGACACATGGAAGGGCAAACGGGCATGCTGAGGGCAGAGAAGGGCCTGGGAGGGAAGAGATACCCAGGCGGCCTGGAGCACAGACCGCCCAGAACAGCAGACCAGAGGCCGGCTGGGTGGGCATTTTAGAAAGTAAAGCTCCCACACCACTTAGAACACTGTCCCCAAAGCTTCTCTCTATCTATCCACGTGGCCTAAGTTGGGATAAGGAATCCGCTCAAATTTTTTATTGTTTCTCAGAGGAAATGTCACCTACAAGCTGTTGGCTTATGTCTCAGAAAAGCCTGAACTAAAATTACCAGCAGACTCCTAGACAACTTGAGTATCAGAGCTGGAGTAGTAGAAGTTAGGATGGAAGCCGCAGTTACACCTACACCAGGCCCTGGGATGAGTACCCGATGTAGATTCACCTCACACCCACAGCAAGCGTCCCTGCAAGAACATCACCTGGATTTCTACTGCAGAACAACCTCAGGAGAGGAAGAATTCATTCACTTGCCTAAGGCCCCAGAGTTGGTGTCCAAGCTGGGGTCAAACCCATGCGGGTCTAAGCCTCATACTCAAGCCCTTTCGCCTATATGAGAGTCAGCCTGTCACCTATTTTTGAAAATAAAGTTTTATTGGAACACAGCCATGTTCACTCACCCTGTGCCTGCTATCCTGCCAGAAGGCCCATTTGAACGGTTGCCACAAAGACCATATGGGCTGCAAAGCCTAAAATATTTAGATTCTCTGAACGTTTACAGGAAATTTTTACTGACCCTTGCCTTCTACGTTGCTGCTTTGGAGAGTTTTTAGTTCAAACTTCATTTTTTTTTAAGATTATCAAAGTGATGGCCAGATATGTGAAGTGATTTGTCGTCAGCCACACTAGCTCTCACCTCTTACCTCACTGTTTGCATTTGACAAATATTTACTTTCTTCACTGTGGCTGTTCACTCTGAGGAAAAGGAATTGGTTCCATCGCCAAGGAACAAAAAATATAGTTGTAAAAACAGATGTACATAATAGAAAAAATGTCTGAATGCAAGTCGTTATATACGAAACACCGTGCCCATGAATCTCTCCAGGCTCACCTCCTGCTACCTTCCCCATCTCTCACTACACTCTGGCCTGCCTTCTGTTTTCCAGCGGGTTGCTAATGACTGACCATGAGCCAGAGAAATAAGCCCTGGCCTTAGAAGCCCGGGAATCAACTGGGTGTATGTAGGAAAGTAAAGTGTGAGCAGGTCAGGCAAGTGATTCCAGATGGAGCCTGTGAACAGTGTCAGGGTGACCAGATGACTCAGAAGCACAGGACCGAAGCCGGCATCCCAAGTCAGGGATGCGACTCATGTACCGCCATCCATAGAGAGACGATGCTTTGAGCTCCACTTGTTACAGGAAACTCAGGCTGATCTTTCAGTAACACAGACAGGGAGAACGCAGTAAACAACCTTCTCTTACTTGCTTGCAATTTCCAAGTGCCTTATCTGCTATGAAAAGTTTGTCTGGGTTTCTCCTCATGGAGAGCTTGAAAATTTGTATGAGAATCAGTTGGTTGACTGCTTTAGCTAAGCCTGTCATGTAGGCCAGGACAAAAACTACCTCCTGGAAATCAAAACTCATTTTGACAATGTAGAAATACAAAGACAGCAGAGATAGAGGAGGGTCTTCCTCTCAGAGGGGCTGTAATCCGGTAGAGAAGAAAGGACACACACAAGGAAGAAACGTGATAAAATGTGCTGGGTTCAGAAGACACGGTTGGCAGATCAGCAACTCCCAAGCTATGAGGCCCCAAGTAACTGAATGATCCCCTCAGACCCTTGGCCTCATTTCCAGCCTGGGGGACATCTTATCTATGACAAAGGCCTGAGGATTATGAGATTATTGTCATTATTAACAGTTAGTAACTGCTTTTATTCAGCACTTTACACTTAAATCACTGGACACTTAGTGTTTTAATAAACAACAAACATGTTGCTGTGAGAATTAAATCTTTGTGGGGCTCCTGGGGGGCTCAGTCCGTTGACCACGTCCGACTCTTGATTTTGGCTCAGGTCATGATCTCGGGGGTTGTGAGATTGAGCCCTGGGTCCAGCTCCACACTCAGCAGGGAGTCTGCTGGAATTTCTCTCTCTCCCTCACCCTCTGCCCCTCCCCCACACTTACACACATGTGCTCTCTCTCTAAATAAATAAATAAATAAAACCTTAAAAAAAAAGAATTAAATCTTTGTAGCAACACCTCCCTCATGCTATTTTAACTATGGAGGACCATACAAAACTGACTTCCCATGAGTTCCGCTGTTTGATCCAAAGGGTCTGGTATCCAGATACCAGGTATCCTGGTATCCAGGTATTGATGCACTTGGACTTTGGGGGAGGCTCATTCTCCTAGAGGGAAATGGCAGATGTACAGTCTTGTATAGAATCTTTGGCAAGTTACTTTTTGAATTTCAGTTTCCTCATTCATAAAATGGGATTATTACCACTTCAGTTACTGTGCCATCAGGGAAAGGGCTCCTGAATCCAAGCAGACAAAAGATACAGGAGAGAAATAGGTTAATAATACCTCTTCACCAAAAGCCAGCTATTTCCTAAGTTAGACCAGAATCCATGATGTGCATTTTCACCTGTGGGAAGTTCCAGGTGGGAAGTTCCAACCCATACCAGAAACGTTCAGGAATACTATAAGCCAGTTTCTTAAACTGATGATGACTTGAAATTTGACCATGGTGAACGTATTGACACCATATAGATAAGCAAATACAAATACAAAAATATAAAAGTCAGAGTTTGTTTGTGAAACTCACTGTTTCTCCTCTTGGCACCTTGTTTCTCTGTTGGCCACTAAAACATGACTCACAGACTACTTCACTGCTGGTCGCCAGAGGTCTGGGGGCTTTCCAGCAAGCAATTCTCAGACAGTCCTATAGTTACCGTGATTCTGACACTCTCTGGAATTCGCCTCAGATCCCACCAGCTGAGGGCTCAGTCCCCCAAGCCTGCCCCCCTTCAGACACTAATGGCAAGTCCAGGCTGTCACCTGTGCTTCTGACCAACTGGCTTTCAATCAGAAGTCCCCCTACCCCTCCTCAGGGTCAATAATTTGCTAGGGCGGCTCACAGAACACAGGAAAACATTTTATTTACTAGATTAACTGTTTATGACAAAGGGATATAACTCAGCAACAGCCAGAAGGAAGAGACGCGTGGGACAAAGTGTGTGGGAAGGAGCGCGGAGTTCCTCTGCCCTCTCAGGACACACCACTCTCCCAGCACCCCCCATGTGTTCCCCAACCCAGAAGCTCTCAGAACCCCCTTCAGCTAGGGTCTTTATGGAGGCTTCATTTCGAAAGCATCATTGATTGACTCATTGGCCACCGGTGATTAACACAACCTTCAGCCCCTTTCCCCCCTCCCCAGAGGTTTGGGGAGGGGGAACCAGATCTGAAAGTTCCAGCCCTCTAATCACAGGTTCGTTGCCCTGGCAACCAGCCACCCTCTTAAGTGCTTTCCAACAGTCACCTCATTAACGTAAACTCAGGTGCGGTTGAAAGGGGCTTGTTATGAATAATGGAAGACGCTGATTTTATATTTATTGCTCTATCACTTAGGAAAGTCCAAGGGCTTTTAGGAGCTCTGTGCCACAACAGGACAAAGCCACAGGTATTTATCATAAACCACAGTATCACAGTCTGCTTTGTTGCTGTGTTCCCAGAGTTCTAGTTTACTAGCACACCACTGGCAAGGTGACCGGCTTGGTAGTGACCACAGCATGAGGGTCGTGTTAGCTCCAAGAATCCCATTCCCTGGGAATAGCATGAGTGGTGGGGAAGCTGTTTGTCAGAACAAGTCAATTCTGTGTTACTTTAAATTTTAGAGGGTCCGTTTTCCTTTGCTTAAGGCAGGCGTTCTTTAAATTTTCTCCTATTCCAACACACCCGTCGCAGGTAAGACACCTTCCCCTGGGTGTCCTGGCCTCAGCCGGATTTCTAATCACCCTACCTGTACCCATCCCTCTCCCTGCACTGAAGAAAGCACATCAGTGCCATGAGTGGGGTGGCACTTTTATAGGCATAATCTTGAGGCTACTCTCTCTTTACTAAGTAAACAATGTGCAAGGCTTACTACTTTGTTACTATCAAAATATTGGTCGTGACAAACCTCCCCGAGGAACCAAGATCCGGCTGTTTCTCATCACCATAGGGAGCATAACATATTTGCCTCCTGACTTGTATCCAATGCAGTTTCCTCATTTTTCAAGCTACTGAAAAGCCGCTCATGACGTTCTCTGAATTGATTTGGAAAAGGAGAAAAAAATCATCTCAGAATTGGCACTTGTGATTTCACACTCAGGCTTTTCCATAAGAAATCAGTCATTTCCTTGGCTGTCCGTCCAATAAACACATACTGGGCACCCGTCGTGTCCCCATACGCCAACTGCTGCCAAGGGCAGCCATCAGAAATGCTCGTCTGATCCCATGTCTTCTCTTCTTAAACCCTTCAATAACTCTCCATAGCCTACAGAATTCATTTAAACTTGAGCCTGACATACAGGGCTCTCACAGTCTGGCACCAGCATACCAGCCCCTTTGTCGTTCCTGGAATGAAGCATGTGCTCCCGGCAACTCTGGCTTCTTAGAAAACAATTAAGGAACACACGCTCATGATTAAAATTTTCAACAATAAAAAATATGTAGAGTGGGTGGCTGGGTGGCTCAGTTGATTAAGCGACCGCCTTCGGCTCAGGTCATGATCCTGGAGTCCCGGGATCGAGTCCCGCATCGGGCTCCCTGCTCAGCAGGGAGTCTGCTTCTCCCTCTGACCTTCTTCCCTCTCATGCCCTCTCTCTACCATTCTCTCTTTCTCTCTCTCTCAATAAATAAATAAAACTCTTTAAAAAAATATGTAGAGTGAAAAAAATTAAAGTTCCCTTTCACCCTCCACCTCTGACCCCCAATTCCAGCCCCCAACCAAAGGTAACCACATAACAATTTAGGTTCTGTCTTTAGAAACTCTAAAAAAATACACTTATGTACGTACACACTATACATATGAATATATTGTTTTGATGTCAAAAAATCATTAATGGGATGGGACCACATGTATCACACGCAAAATAATTTTATTCTCACCTTATATCGTAGAGACCGCCCCCTGTCTATACATCTGTAGATCAGTTTTATTCTTCTCAAGAACTAAATAGATTTCCATATTATGAATATATTAAATTATTTAATCAATTTCCACATGATTGGCATGGGGTTGTTAATTGCTTTTCACAGTTGTGAACAATTCTGCAAGGAATATCCTCGTACATATTCGTGCACATGTATAAGTGTATCTCAAGAACAAAAATTTTGAATTGGCATTTCTGGGCTAAAGGGTATGTTCATTAAAATTATAATAGGGACTGCCAAAATGCCTTCCAGTAAAAGACAGCCAATTTATACTTCCAACGACAGTATATGACTGTTCTTAGGTCCTCATAATCCATCCAATCCTGGACTGGATCACTTTCTAATATTTGCTGATCTGATAGGTTTTCAAAAAATATCATTTAAGTTTGTATTTTCCTGATTCTTAAGAGAGGGTATGCAATTTTTCAAGTACGTATTGGCAGTCTTGATTTTGTGTTCTGCAAGTTACCTGTTTGCACACTTTGTTTTTCCATTGGGTTGTCTTACTGACTTGTAGGAGTTCTTTATATGTTAGAAAGAATAATCCTGTGTCTATTAGATATGTTTATTCATCACCCCTTTTACTTCTTAAGCAGAAAGCTTGACTGTGCAAAGCATCTCTAATGGATTTAGGATTATTTCTCGTAATGTATAAAGAATCTCTACAAAGACTTCTATACCCATATTACTTATCCCATAATAAGTGCCACCATTGCCTTTTCCTGTCCCCGTGATAGACTCACCAAACAAGCATTACTTTTTATGCCCCTGAGTCTGAACATGGCCTTAGAATCTATGTCAAGGCAATGATTCAGGTAGCTAATCTGAATAACCAAAATTGGCCCAAGAGCCTAAGCCTATTTGCCACATCAGCTGTGAAACACACATGGTATATAGTAAGGATGGCTCTGTCCAAAGAAACATCACCCCTCAGTCCTTGATCTCTAGGTAAATATTCCAGAGCTCCTCCTAGGTGCAGATACCAAGAGAACAATCCCAGTCCTGCTGTCTGTCTGATGGATGTGAAATAGAGCAAAGTACAAGACTCCTTGCTCAATCCTCACACTTTTTTTTTAAGATTTATTTATTTATTTTGGAGAGAGAAAGAGAGAGAGCTCGAGGGAAGGGGCAGAGGGAGAGTGAGAGAGAATCTCAAGCAGACTCCTTGCTGAGTGCAGAGCCCAGCGTGGGGCTCGATCCCAGGACCCTGAGATCATGACATGGGCTAAAATCAGGAGTCGGCCACTCAACCAACTGAGCCACCCAGGTGCCCCTGCTTAATCCTCACTCTTGAGATGAGGGTCAAGAGGACCTTCTTTAGGTGTGGCTACACAGGTATCATGTTCCAGCTCTAATATTTAGCATATCCCCAACATCCCTCCTGGACTAGGTGGGTCAGTTCCTCTTTAGTTGTCAAACAAAAACAATAGCCTCTCTCTCCTTTTTGAATATCAAGTAGAATCTCCTTGATACAAATAATAATGCCATATGCATGTAACTGGTTGTTCTAATTCTCCTCCAACTGTCCTACAGGTTATCTGCCCTGGATGCCAGAAATCGTGTGCCTCGGGAAAAACAAGAATTCTCTATGGGGGCCTCCATTTCTCAGTTGAGTTACAGACCTCTTCCCTAGCTTAATAACTCCAAAGGACCCTTCATGTGGCTCTGTTCTAGCCATTTCCATTCAATGAGCACTGTTCTGTCAGGTCTGTTCATGGCCCATTGGATAGCATGGCTGGCCCTGGCATCACAAGGCTGAGTTTCTCTTGGCCTTGAACAATGTCTCCAGCAGAGAAGGAATTAAAAGATGAAGGAGGAGTGGCCCATGTCAGAGCAAGCACACAAGGGACACACTTGTGAGGCTGACACTGGTTTCTTCCGCTTCCTGGGGAAAAGAGGAAGTAACAACAGCCCTCAGAGTGCATGACAACTGTGTCTTTTATGTGATATAGCCATCAAGGAAGCCTAAGCACCTCGGGGTCCCATGAGCATTACTCAAAATGTCAGCTCCTATCTCCTTGTTCTGTAACTGTACTTTCATTTATCAGTAAGCTTCGTGAGGGTAAGGATCAGTCCTTATTCTCGTTTCTTAGCCTAAGCATTCATCACTGTGACTGAAACTCTATAGTCATTCAGTAAATGCACTAATGCACTAATGTATGAATGAATTACACCATGGCTGCATAACTATTCTGTGTCAGGCCCTGGGCTAAGAACTTTACATACCTCATACAATCAAATCCTCAAAACAGCACGATGAAGTTGAAGTTATTATGCATATTTTACTGCTGGTGAAACTCCAGGTAACTGAAGTTAAATGAATTCTCTAACATCCTATGGTGTGTAAGCAGCAGATCCAGAAATAATGCCAAGGTCATCCAGAATCCAAAGCCACTGCTCTGATCCATTACCCTATACTGTTTCCTGAACTCAGGTCCACAGTGAAGTAGAGTACTGTCATGCAATGTTAGGTAATTGTCTTTATTGAGAAAAAAAAAAGGATGACTCTACCTTCAGAATATAAAATATACTGTACCCAAAAGTAGGATGTTTTCAGCTATTACAAATGATGCTATGATGTTCATTGATAAGAAAAGTATTTATAAAATATCACTAAGTGAAAACCAGCTATTTTAAAAACAATAGGCCTCATCATATGGGTATAATTATGACAGAAAAATCTAGAAGACAATATATGCTGAGGTTTTATAATAATTATCATAGGTCTTGTGAATTTTCTTCTCTGTTTGTCTGTATTCTCTGATGTAGCTGGGTATGAACCACCCTACCAGGTTAGGGTACAAATAAGCTCTATTTGTGCTTTTTTATACGTCAGTTGATCACTCATGTATTCTCACATTAGTAGAATGCCCATTTTCTCATTCCTGGGCTTGACTCTCTTTCCGAATGGTCCAGGAGTCTTCAGACTTAGGTAGTTCTGTTACCCACCGCTAGGTAAAGAGAGAGAAATTCCTGACAAACGCTGGAGTTATGTTGCTGCTAAAATTGGGGCCTGCCCTTCTTGGCACTTCCCTGTTGATGCCCTCCCTGACCCACATCCTTGCTCAATCCAAGGGCATCCTTTGAGGAAGGACAATCTCCTCCCTCCGTAGTACCTCAACTGAGGTATTCCAGGTGTGGGCGCCCAGGGCTCTGGATCAGTGGCTCACTTCACAAGCAGTCTTTGTTCCAGGCTCTGTCACAATCCAGACTCCCATTTCTCCTGAGTGCCTCTTGGAAGCCTAGCTCTTCTTTCCAGTCAGTGCTTCTCCCTGGGGACCATTGCAACACATCTGAAAGTGTCCGCTAATTTAACCTTAGAAGGAAGCATGGAGATTCACTTCACACCTGTTAGAATGGCTATTGTCAGGAAGATTACAAGTGTTGGGGAGGATGTGGAGAAAATGGAACCCTTGTGCACCCTTGGTGGGAATATAAATTGGTGCAGCCACTCTAGAAAACAATATGGAAGTTCCTCAAAAAATTAAAAACAGAAGTACCCTATGATCCAGCAAATCCCACTTCTGGGTATTTATCCAAAGGAATAGAAAGCAAGATCGTGAGGAGATATCTGCATTCCCATGTTCATTGCAGCATTGATCACAATAGCCAAGATACAGAAACAACTTAAATGTCTGTCAACAGATGAGTGGATAAAGAAGATTTGGTATGGAATATTAGCCATGAGAAAGAAGGAAATCCTCCCATTTGAGACAACATGGATGGGCCTTAAGGATATTATGCTAAGTGAGATAACTTAGAGAAACACAAGTCCTGTATGATATCACTAAAAAAGCTGGACTCATAATAAAAGAGAGGAGAATGGTGGTTGCCAGGGACTTGGGGGTGGTAAATAGGAGAGATTTGTTTAAAGGTACAAACTTGCAACTAGTAGGTAGTTTAAATGCACTTTAAACTACAGTTTAAAAACTGTAGATTAAATGCACAATACAATGATTACAGACGATACTGTATAACAAACATCAAACCTGCTAAGAGACTAGATCTTAATTATTCCCACAACAAAAAAGAAGTGGTAATTACATTATGTGAGAGGGGCGATAACTAAGTCCACAATGGCAATCACGTTGCAATATACAAATGTGTCAAATCAACATGTTATACACCTGAAACTTACACACGGCTATATGTCAAATATATTTCAATTTTTTAAAAAAGAAAGTATCTCGGGCCTTGATCCCTTTCTTCCCAATGGCTCCTTTGCCCCTGGGCAAGTAGATCCGCCTTTTCTAAAGCACCAACCAAACATACCAAAGGGTATTCCCAGGAATAGCCTCTTCAAGTGACAAAGGTCATCTGACACCCTTTCCCAAGGATGAAAAGTAGCCACTAAATCTTGCATTTGTATAATCTTCAAAGCCACCTGAGTAACTCTTCCTTGAAAAAAGATCCGCTGGAACTCTGCCTGGTCATCCACCAAAACAAGGAAGCTGCAATTTGTAAATAGCAATTTCTTAAAGATCTGACCGTCACCCCTTTCCAGCAACTTTTACAAAGGGCATGCACTGCTTAATAAGAAAAAGGTTTATTTTTTATTAAGATATACTCTTTATTGTATGGGTTTACTTGTGGAGAGTATCATGACCAAAAAGGACAATCCAACAACTAAAAGTAATAAAAAATCATCTACCTGTATTTCTCAAAAAGCATGAATGGGATCCAAATATAGTCCAGATTGACTTTAAAAAAAACGCACACAAAAACACCTTTCTTTCCACTCCTAGCCACGCCTGGCCCAGCGCTGGTTTTTTTTCTCTCTATCCCTTCTCTCCCCAACCCCAAAATGTGCTTTCCTGACTCTCCAATCAGGAAAAAAAAACAAAAAAAAACAAAAAAACAAAAAAAAAAACAAGAATTGAGAAGGAAAGTACAGGATTTATTTTGGTGGTCTGGGGAAGACAGAAAACACTGCTACTATAAATGTACTCTTTGGGGGGCCATCCTGTCCAACTCAGGAAAGCCTCCACACAATGCTGTGCCCACTTAGACGGAAGTTCCAGAGCACCCCTGTCTAATGGAAACGCAAAGGAAGTATAACATTGTATCGTTCTCATTATAGGAGTACAGCACTCGTACTAGGGACGAAAGGGGGTCGACTTTTCACTCCGAACTCCATCTCTTCCCGTTCAAGGTGATGAAAACCTTCTCCCTTTTGCACGGTGTGGGGACTGTTGCCGCCAACCTGAGCATTCCGGTAAAAAAGAGTCAGAGTTAGAAAAATATGAAGATTTCTCATTGATAGGGACACAGACAGTCAGCCTGTTGTGCTTGTTGGATTATATTAGAGGAAAAGGTTGCTTTCCATGAAAATCCATGAAAAATGACTAAATCCTTAAAGACTTCTCTTTGAGCAGGTGGGATTATTTACTAGAGCCTATTGTAAGAAGCCAACTTGGAAAACACAGATGATCACTAAAACCTAAGGAAGAAGAATCATCCTAGGCCAGCACAAAGAGTTACCACCAGCCCTCTCCTGAGAAGGAGCTATAGCCTGCTATCATCATTTATGTATCTTTCTGGTTCATTTCCGACAAGTGTGCACTGTAAATAATTTTTATTCCAGAAAGAGGCTCCCATCATTTTTCACGAATCCTTCCCATGCATTACTTTAGAGCAGCTGCTACACACCTATCTGTCTCACTAGCCAGCATCTGTTCTAAATGGTCAGGGCTGACAACAGACCCATTGTTAGTTTTCTTAATAGTAGCCCTGATATGCATGCCGGGCTCAGTTAAGATTCTGGTATCTGGAATGAGAAAAACTAAGGGAAACAAGATGACTTCTAGAACTCCTTCTGAATGAAATGTATCATAATATGATTGCACTACCCATTATATAAACTCACCTGTTTTTTGTTGGAAAAAATGTCAAAGGTGAGATAGAAATGCTGTGCCACAGTTGTGGTTTGGGGCATTTATCTACTTCTGTTGGGTCATTATGTAAATCTGTATGTTGCATAAACTGCTATCTGCCTTCCTAATATCCATTTTTCCCTTTTGTCCCACATATTATAGACAGAAGTAATGTGTCCGGCTAAAACACTGCATTTCCTGGAAGTTGAGAGTGACTAATGGCATAAATGGATATCGTTTGGTGGAGTTACCAGGAAACTTATTTAAAAGACTTCCTTTTTGCCTTTGCCCCTTCCTCTGATCTGATGCTTGGAACATGAATGTGATGGCTGGAGGTCCAGTGGCTATACTGACACCATGAAGCAACCCTGAGGATGAAAGCCATATACTGAGAGCAGGGGGGCAGAAAGACAGTAGGATCTTGAGTTCCAGTTCACATCCTGAAGCTACCATGTTAGCCCTGGACAACCGATTGAGAGAAAAATAAACACCTATATCATAATCCCTACATTTGGATTTTCTGTTACATGAAGACTTCATCATAATTCATACTCTACATCATCCTCAACATATGAGAAGACAGCAATTCCTTTAAGTTAGAAATCCTTGCACCAGCCAGCAATTGATAATCAAAGATGTAAAATATTATAGAATATTAAATTTAAGAAGAAGAAGAAGAACATCAGGGACGCCTAGGTGGCTCAGTTGGTTGAGTGTTGGACTCTTGGTTTCAGGTCAGGTCAGGATCTCAGGGTCATGAGATTGAGCCCTGCATCCAGCTCCGTGCTCAGTGGAGAGTCTGCTGGAGATGCTCTCTCCCTCTCCCTCTCCTTGTGCACCTCCTCTTCTGGCACAATCTCTTTCTCTCTAAAATAAATAAATCTTTAAAAAAAGAAAAATAACAGCAATAACAATGACCCCATTTTGCAGTTAAGAACCTTGAAATCCAAAGATGTGAAGTGACATATCCAGACTATCCAGCTCCTGAGCAAAATACCCAGAGTCAGAACTGAATCTTCAATCTCCCGACTCCAGTTACCTCCAACTCACAAGGAGGCCAGCTCCCTCCAGCAGGCCCGAATGAGGGTCCCTTTCTGTCATTGCCAAAACACAGGACATGATATCTCCTTGCACCAAACTCCCTTTCCCCTGCCTCTCTCTCCCTTACAAGGTGACCTCTGAGAGTATCTCAGGATAGAATGCTAACCTATGTCTAACAAGGCACTTCCCAGCCTACAACAAATGCACAAATATACAAGGACAGGTAAGAAGCTAGAAGGTAAAATCACTCTGAAACAAAAGTCAGCAAACTAAGGCTCCTGAGCCAAATCTGACCCACTGCTTGTTTCTGTAAATAAAGTTTTATTGGAACACAGCCCTGACTATTTCTTCACATGTCCCCTTTGGTTGCTTTTGCAAAACAGGGTTGAGTAGCTACAACAGAGACCAAGTGACTTGAGAAGCTGAATATTTTACTATCTAGTTCTTTACAGAAAAAGTTTGCTGACCCCTGATATACAAGAATAAGCATACTTCCCCCTCTTGGTGACACTCATCAACAATGACCATCTGCCCATCCAAAAAACCCCACAAGCCTCAGAGGTGGCCACTGAATGCCATAGGTCCATGTGGTCGCTCCCTCCAGCTCCAGCAGGTGCAAGACGGGAGATACACCCACACCCAGATCCTCTCTCAAATGCTAACACTCAGACAATGGCCGCGCATTTAATGTTTGTACTTTTCTCTTTTTTTTCTTTTTAATAAGAGAAAAACACAAGCCACTAAAATAGAAGCAAAGGTCAATGAGACAGTTAAGACAGAGTGACAGAGCAGGTTATGAGAGAGATGCTATCAGAGCATCTGTGGGATTCCGACCAATCGCACTGCGCGGATAAGGAACAACGGCACATCTGAAGAGTCAGGAAAGGTCAGGGAAGACTAGGTGGATGATATTAAAAGGAAATAAGGAAAATTGGAAAAGGCAAAGTATTTGTAAGGGGGGCAGGAGAGACAGATGGACTGTCACAGAGGGTAAATTGCTCTGAGAGAGGATGAGAAATGTGCCAACAGCCGAGAGAAAATCAAATCCTCAACCCACCACATGAGGTGGGGAGAGGAATAATAAAGGCAAGTCTGCAAGCAAAATGATGTACAAATGGTATTTTTTCCAGAAATAGACTAATAAAATGCAGATGAAACCCATCAAATTGAAAAATGCTTTTCATCTCTTGAAACACAGCACGTGGTGCTGAAAAAGCGTCCGGCCAAAGAAGTCAGATAGGAAGGCGTTTGCATTCTGGTCCGTTGCTTACTACAGCACCCCTATCAAAATGAATTCCATAAAAAATTCTGTAAGTGATCTTGCATACCTGGCTTGGCTCACTACAGATGCCAGAATTTTGACTGATCCTGGTATTTATTTCAGGGGGACCCTTTAAAATATCTAATGACAGGTATGCGTTGGCCAGGTCAGCCCTGGCCAATCAGAACAGAGGCTTGCTGGTAAGCCTCACAGGTGTGTACCAGCGGAGTCCTAACCCCAGTACACACAGCAATGCCTAGGGTGGATTTGTGAAGAATGACTGGAGCCTCACTCTGAAATGAGAATGACTGACTCTACACGTGTGATAAGCGACCTGGGAGAAGACATGAAGTTGATACTAGTCCATGCTTCCTTCTCAGGAAGGGCTGGTGATAACTCTCAGTGCTGGCCTGGGCTAGATCCTCCTTCCTTCGGGTTTTGGAGATCTTCCCCATCATTTCCCAAGATGGCTCCAGACTGCACACCCTAATCACTAATCCCACCTCCTCCAAGAGAAGTCTTGAAGGATTTAGTCATTTCTAAGAGACTTCGAGGAAAGGCATGCCTTTCTTCTAATGTCATCCAACAAGCACAGAATGTTGGCTGGCTGTGTTCCTATCCATGAGAAATCTTCATTTTTCTCTCTTTTTCAACAGTCCCCACACTGAGGCAAAAGGAAAGGGTTTTCATCTCTTGGAATGGGAAGAGACATTTGCTGAATGAGAGGTGAGCTGAAAATGGATAGAGGGTTACCACTTAATCCTTCTGAGTCTCAGTTTCCACACCAAAGAATGACTGTAGCAGGATGGAGAAATTATTTTAGCAGCTGATATGTGTCTGAGACAAGATGAGAACATGAGACACGCGTTTGAGCCTGAACTTTCTGATTGAAAAACATTCTTCTACCCACCCACCACACAACGCTTGTATCTCTCACCTTATCAGTGAGGGGGAAACAAATCTAGTGAAACAAGAATTTGGGTTTAGGTTAATGTAGCAAAGTGGAAAAAAAAAAAAAAAACCCACCCGAGAGCCAAGTCCAGAGGCCCAGGTGTCAATCTCCTTCTGGTGGTAACTGGTCATGTGCCCTTCAGCTGACAATGCTCTTCCTCTGGGCCACAGTTTTCCCATTTGTCAAATGGAAAGCTGAAATCTAGAACAATGTTTTTTCTGAGGCTCCAGTGAGACGCTCCAGGGGCCACAGAGGATAAAGCTGGACATTGGGGGATCGCATCTTCTCCCCATTGGCAACCCATCTCTACCTGAACAATTTGCCATAATCTGTTTTATAATATCTGCTCACCTAATACTTCATTTGAAAGAAGGCACCCACTATTTAAGGAGCTAAAAAGTGGTAAAAAAAAATTAATATTCTATGCTTCTATACCAAGAGAATTTTTTTAATTATTTAAAAAAAATTGTCAAATAAAAATGTAATACTTGAGGTTAAAATCAAAAGGGGGGGGCGGAGCAAGATGGCGGAGGAGTAGGAGACCTAGATTTCGTCTGGTCTCAGGAATTCAGCTGAATAGGGATCAAACCATTCTGAACACCTACAAACTCAACAGGAGATCAAAGAGGAGAGTAGCAACAACTCCCTGAACAGAGAAGCGACCACTTACTGGAAGGTAGGACGTGCGGAGAAGTGAATCCGAGGCGATATTCGGGAGGATAGAAGGCGGGGGAGGGGCCTCCGCCGGCCGCTTCTGGCAAGTGCTAGAGGCGCGGAGCACAAAATCGGACCTTTTAGAAGTCGGCTCCGCTGAGGGACGTCGCTCCAGTGGCTAAGCAGGGGGTGGAACCCTCGCGGGACAGTGGGGTCTCAGGACCCTTGGGGTCACAGAAAGACCGGGGGAGCCTGAGTGCGCCAGAGCTCCCAGGGATCGGAGCGGGGAAGCCGGCTGCAGAGACGGAGCCCAGGTGCGGGCTCTCAGCTCAGGGTGGCCATAAACTGTGATCCGCGGCCCAGTCGGGCCACTGCTCCTCCAGCAGGGACCCAACAAGCGGCAGAGCCGGGGAGACTCCCCTTCCTTCCCGGGGAGGAGTGGCGCGGGAACGCACCGCAGGGATCAGCTGGGTTTGGAGACTCCACACGGGGTCGGGCGCCAGAGATACAAACGCTCGGTCACAGGCCGGGTGAGCACGGAGTGCGGCCAGAGACCGGGGACAAGGGAGTGACTGCTTTTCTCTGGGGGCGCACTGAGGAGCGGGGCCCCGAGTTCTCAGCTCCTCCGGGTGGAGATTGGGAGGCCACCATTTTTGCCCTGGTCCTCCAAGGCTGTACTGAGAGCTTGCAGGGAACAAAAGCTCCTGAGAGCAAACTGGAGCAGCTTCCTTAGCCCGGACCAACAAGGGCGGGGCAATTCCGCCTCCGGCAAAGACATTTGGAAACCACAGCAACAGGCCCCTCCCCCAGAAGATCAGCACGAACAGCCAGCAAGCCAAGACCAAGTTAACCGATCAAGGACAACGGGAGAACAACAGCGCTAGGGGAATACTGCACATAGAATTCATGGCTTTTTTTTACCATGATTCATTAGTTCATCAAAGTTAATTTTGGTTAACTGTTTTTTTTCTTTTTCTTTTTCCCTTTTTCAACCAGCATCTTATCAATCTCTTTAAAAAAAAATTTTTTTTTATTTTTCATTTTTAGAGTCATATTTTATCCCTTCATAGTAGTTACCCTTATTTTTGGCATATATATATATAAGTTGTTCTCTCTTTAAAATTTTGAGATACGGTTTCTTCTAACAGATAAAAATATACCCAAAATCACTAGTGTATGGTTCTGTTCTAGTCTCCTGCCTGATCACATTCTCTCCCTTTTTTCTTTTTTTTTTTTAATATTCTTTCTTTTTTCAAACAACTTCTTATCTTATCAAGTCCTTTTACAAAATCTATTATAATTTTCATCTTTACAGTCATCTTCTATCCCTTCATTGTATCAACCCTTATTTTGTACATATATGTCTTTCTTCCTTTAAAATCTTAGGAGGCACTTTTTTCTAACAGACCAAAATACGCCCAAAATCTAGTGGGTGGCACTGATCTATGCACTAACCTGATCATATTTGATCACATTCTGCTTTTTTTGTATTGTTCTGTTTTTGTTTTTATCTTTTTTTTTTTTCGCTTTCTTTTTTCTTTCTTTACCTTTCTTTCACCCTGGTTTCAGGTCTTTACTGATTTGTATACAGTATATTTGCTGGGAACATTGTAAACCTGTTAGCATTTTGTTCTCTCATTCATCTATTCTCCCCTGGACAAAATGACAAGACGAAAGAAATCACCTCAGCAAAAAGAACAAGAGGTAGTACCGTCAGCCAGAGACCTACTCAATACGGACATTAGTACGATGTCGGACCTAGAGTTCAGAATCATGACTTTAAAGATATTAGCTGGGCTTGAAAAAAGCGTGGAAGTTATTAGAGAAACCCTTTCTGGAGAAATAAAAGAACTAAAATCTAACCAAGTCGAAATCAAAAACGCTATTGATGAGGTGCAATCAAAAATGGGGACACTAACTGCTGGGATAAATGAGGCAGAAGAGAGAATCAGTGATATAGAAGACCAAATGATGGAAAATAAAGAGGCTGAGAAAAAGAGGGAGAAACAACTACAGGATCACGAGGGCAGAATTCGAGAGATAAGTGATTCGATAAGACGAAACAACATTAGAATAATTGGAATCCCAGAAGAAGAAGAAAGAGAGAGAGGGGCAGAAGGTATATTGGAGCAAATAATAGCAGAGAACTTCCCTAATGTGTGGAAGGAAACAGGCATCAAAATCCAGGAGGCACAGAGAACCCCTCTCAAAATCAATAAAAATAGGTCAACACCCCGACATCTAATAGTAAAACTTACGAGTCTCACAGACAAAGAGAAAATCCTGAAAGCACCTCGGGAGAAGAGATATGTAACCTACAATGGTAAAAATATTAGATTGGCAACAGACCTATCCACAGAGACCTGGCAGGCCAGAAAGGACTGGCAAGATATCTTCAGAGCACTAAACGAGAAAAATATGCAGCCAAGAATACTATATCCAGCTAGGCTGTCATTGAAAATAGAAGGAGAGATAAAAACCTTCCAGGACAAACAAAAACTAAAGGAATTTGCAAACATGAAACCAGTCCTCCAAGAAATATTGAAAGGGGTCCTCTAAGCAAAGAGAGAGCCTAAAAGCAGCAAAGATCAGAAAGGAGCACAGACAACATACAGTAACAGTCACCTTACAGGCAATACAATGGCACTAAATTCATACCTTTCAATAGTTACCCTGAATGTAAATGGGCTCAATGCCCCAATCAAAAGACACAGGCTATCAGATTGGATTAAAAAACAAGACCCATCCATACACTGTCTGCAAGAGACTCATTTTAGACTCAAAGACACCCCCAGGTTGAAAGTGAGGGGTGGAAAACCATTTACCATGCTAATGGACACCAAAAGAAAGCTGGGGTGGCAATCCTTATATCAGACAAACTAGATTTTAAAACAAAGACTGTAATAAGAGATGAGGAAGGACACTATATCCTACTTAAAGGGTCTATCCAACAAGAAGATCGAACAATTGTAAATATCTATGCCCCGAACATGGGAGCAGCCAATTATATAAGGCAATTAATAACAAAAGCAAAAAAACACATTGACAACAATACAATAATAGTGGGGGACTTTAACACCCCCCTGACTGAAATGGACAGATCATCTAAGCAAAAGATCAACAAGGAAATAAAGACTTTAAATGAAACACTGGACCAAATGGACTTCACAGACATATTCAGAACATTCCATCCCAAAGCAACGGAATACACATTCTTCTCTAGTGCCCATGGAACATTCTCCAGAATTGATCACATCCTAGGTCACAAGTCAGGTCTCAAACGGTACCAAAAGATTGGGATCATTCCCTGCATATTTTCAGACCACAATGCTTTGAAACTAGAACTCAACCACAAGAGGAAAGTCGGAAAGAACTCAAATACATGGAGGCTAAAGAGCATCCTACTAAAGAATGAATGGGTCAACAGGGAAATTAAAGAAGAATTAAAAAAATTCATGGAAACCAATGAAAATGAAAACACAACTGTCCACAATCTTTGGGATACAGCAAAGGCAGTCCTGAGAGGAAAGTATATAGCAATACAAGCCTTTCTCAAGAAACAAGAAAGGTCTCAAATACACAACCTAACCCTACACCTAAAGGAGCTGGAGAAAGAACAGCAAAGAAAGCCTAAACCCAGCAGGAGAAGAGAAATCATAAAGATCAGAGCAGAAATCAACGAAATAAAAACCAAAAGAACAGTAGAACAGATCAACAAAACTAGGAGCTGGTTCTTTGAAAGAATTAACAAGATTGATAAACCCCTGGCCAGACTGATCAAAAAGAAAAGAGAAATGACCCAAATCAACAAAATCATGAATGAAAGAGGAGAGATCACAAGCAACACCAAAGAAATACAAACAATTATAAGAACATATTATGAGCAACTCTATGCCAGCAAATTAGATAACCTGGAAGAAATGGGTGCATTTCTAGAGATGTATCAACTACTAAAACTGAACCAAGAAGAAATAGAAAACCTGAACAGACCTATAACCACTAAGGAAATTGAAGCAGTCATCAAAAATCTCCCAAGAAACAAAAGCCCAGGGCCAGATGGCTTTCCACGGGAACTCTATCAGACATTTAAAGAAGAATTAATACCTATTCTCCTGAAACTGTTCCAAAAAATAGAAATGGAAGGAAAACTTCCAAAACCATTTTATGAGGCCAGCATTACCTTGATCCCAAAACCAGACAAAGACCCCATCAAAAAGGAGAATTACAGACCAATATCCTTGATGAACATGGATGCAAAAAATCTCACCAGAATACTAGCCAACAGGATCCAACAGTACATTAAAAGGATTATTCACCACGACCAAGTGGGATTTATCCCTGGGCTGCAAGGCTGGTTCAACATCTGCAAATCAATCAACGTGATACAATACATTAACAAAAGAAAGAACAAGAATCATATGATCCTCTCAATAGATGCAGAAAAAGCATTTGACAAAGTACAGCATCCTTTCTTGATCAAAACTCTTCAGAGTATAGGGATAGAGGGTACATACCTCAACATCATAAAAGCCATCTATGAGAAACCTACAGCGAATATCATTCTCAATGGGGAAAAGCTCTCAGCTTTTCCCCTAAGGTCAGGAACGCGGCAGGGATGTCCACTCTCACCACTGCTATTCAACAGAGTATTAGAAGTCCTAGCCACAGCAATCAGACGACAAAAAGAAATCAAAGGCATCCAAATCGGCAAAGAGGAAGTCAAACGCTCACTCTTTGCAGATGATATGATACTTTATGTGGAAAACCCAAAAGACTCCACCCCAAAACTGCTAGAACTCATACAGGAATTCAGTAAAGTAGCAGGCTATAAAATCAATGCACAGAAATCAGTGGCATTCCTATACACCAACAACAAGACAGAAGAGAGACAAATCAAGGAGTCGATCCCATTCACAATTGCACCCAAAACCATAAGATACCTAGGAATAAATTTAACCAAAGAGGCAAAGGATCTGTACTCAGAAAACTATAAAATACTCAGGAAAGAAATTGAAGAAGACATAAAAAAATGGAAAAACGTTTCATGCTCATGGATTGGAAGAACCAACATTGTGAAGATGTCAATGCTACCTAGAGCAATCTACACATTCAATGCAATCCCCATCAAAATACCATCCACTTTGTTCAAAGAAATGGAACAAATAATCCTAAAATTTGTATGGAACCAGAAGAGACCCCGAATAGCCAGAGGAATCTTGAAAAAGAAAAGCAAAGCTGGCGGCATCACAATTCCGGACTTCCAGCTCTATTACAAAGCTGTCATCATCAAGACAGTGTGGTACTGGCACAAAAACAGACACATAGATCAATGGAACAGAATCGAGAGCCCAGAAATGGACCCTCAACTCTATGGTCAACTTAACTCTGACAAAGCAGGAAAGAATGTCCAATGGAAAAAAGACAGTCTCTTCAACAAATGGTGTTGGGAAAATTGGACAGCCACATGCAGAAGAATGAAACTGGACCCTTTCCTTACACCACACACAAAAATAGACTCTAAATGGTTGAAAGACCTAAACGTGAGACAGGAGTCCATCCAAATCCTAAAGGAGAACACAGGTAGCAACCTCTTCGACCTCAGCCGCAGCTACTTCTTCCTAGAAACATCACCAAAGGCATGGGAAGCCAGGGCAAAAATGAACTATTGGGATTTCATCAAGATAAAAAGCTTTTGCACAGCAAAAGAAACAGTCCACAAAACCAAAAGACAACCCACAGAATGGGAGAAGATATTTGCAAATGACATATCAGATAAAGGGCTAGTATCCAAAATCTATAAAGAACTTATCAAACTCAACACCCAAAGAACAAATAATCCAATCAAGAAATGGGCAGAAGACATGAACAGACATTTTTCCAAAGAAGACATCCAAATGGCCAACAGACACATGAAAAAGTGCTCAACATCGCTCGGCATCAGGGAAATCCAAATCAAAACCTCAATGAGATACCACCTCACACCCGTCAGAATGGCTAAAATTAACAAGTCAGGGAACGACAGATGTTGGCGGGGATGTGGAGAAAGGGGAACCCTCCTACACTGTTGACCTATTATTATTGATTTTGAGAGGGGTTCTCTGTGCCTCCTGGATTTTGATGCCTGTTTCCTTCCTCACATTAGGGAAGTTCTCTGCTATTATTTGCTCTAATATACCTTCTGCCCCTCTCTCTCTTTCTTCTTCTTCTGGGATCCTAATTATTCTAATGTTGTTTCGTCTTATCGTATCGCTTATCTCTCGAATTCTGCCCTCGTGATCCTGTAGTTGTTTCTCCCTCTTTTTCTCAGCCTCTTTATTTTCCATCATTTGGTCTTTTATATCACTGATTCTCTCTTCTGCCTCATTTATCCCAGCAGTTAGGGCCCCCATTTTTGATTGCACCTCATCAATAGCCTTTTTGATTTCGACTTGGTTAGTAAAATTTTAGTTCTTTTATTTCTCCAGAAAGGGTTTCTCTAATAACTTCCACGCTTTTTTCAAGCCCAGCTAGTATCTTTAAAGTCATGATTCTGAACTCTAGGTCCGACATCGTACTAATGTCCGTATTGAGTAGGTCCCTGGCTGACGGTACTACCTCTTGTTCTTTTTGCTGAGGTGATTTTTTTCGTCTTGTCATTTTGTCCAGAAGAGACTAGATGAATGAGAGAACAAAATGCTAACAGGTTTACACCGTCCCCAGCAAATATACTGTATACAAATCAGAAAAGACCTGAAACCAGGGGAAAAGAAAGGGAAAGAAAGAAAAAAGAAAGAGAGAAAAAAAAAGATAAAAACAAAAACAGAACAATACAAAAAAAGCAGAATGTGATCAAATATGATCAGGCTAGTGCATAGATCAGTGCCACACACTAGATTTTGGGCGTATTTTGGTCTGTTAGAAAAAAGTGCCTCCTAAAATTTTAAAGGAAGAAAGACATATATGTACAAACTAAGGGTTGATACAATGAAGGGATAGAAGATGACTGTAAAGATGAAAATTATAAAAGATTTTATAAAAGGACTTTATAAGAAGTTGTTTGAAAAAAGAAAGAAGATTTAAAAAGAAAAAGAAAAAGGGGAAAATGTGATCAGGCAGGAGACTAGAACAGAGCCATACACTAGTGATTTAGGGTATATTTTTATCTGTTAGAAGAAACTTTATCTCAAAATTTTAAAGAGAGAACAACTTATATATATATATGCCAAAAATAAGGGTAACTACTATGAAGGGTTAAAATATGACTCTAAAAATGAAAAATAAAAAAATGTTTTTTTTTTTAAAAAGAGATTGATAAGATGTTGGTTGAAAAAGTGAAAAAGAAAAAAAAAACAGTTAACAAAAATTAACTTTGATGAACTAATGAATCATGGTAAAAAAAAAAGCCATGAATTCTATGCGCAGTATTCCCCTAGCGCGGGAGTTCTCCCGTTCTCCTTGTTCGGTAAACTTGGTCTTGGCTTGCTGGCTGTTCGTGCTGATCTTCTAGGGGAGGGGCCTGTTGCTGTGGTTTCCAAATGTCTTTGCCGGAGGCTGAATTGCCCCGCCCTTGTCGGTCTGGGCTAAGCAAGCTGCTGGGGTTTGATCTCCGGAGCTTTTGTTCCCTGCAAGCTCTCCGTACAGCCTTGGAGGACCAGGGCAAAAATGGTGGCCTCCCAATCTCCACCCAGAGGAGCCGAGAACTCGGGGCCCCACTCCTCAGTGCGCCCCCAGAGGAAAGCAGTCACTCCCTTGTCCCCGGTCTCCGGCCGCACTCCGTGCTCACCCGGCCTGTGACCGAGCGTTTGTATCTCTGGCACCCGACCCCGTGTGGAGTCTCCAAACCCAGCAGATCCCTGCGGTGCGCTCCCGCACCACTCCTCCCTGGGGAGAGAGGGGAGTCTCCCCGGATCTGCCGCTTGTTGGGTCCCTGCTGCAGGAGCAGTGGCCCGACTGGGCCGCGGATCACTGTTTATGGCAACCCCGAGCTGAGAGCCCGCGCCTGGGCTCCGTCTCTGCAGCCGGCTTCCCCGCTCCGATACCTGGGAGCTCTGCCACACTCAGGCACCCCCGGTCTTTCTGTGACTCCAAGGGTCCTGAGACCACACTGTCCCGGGAGGACTCCACCCCCTGCTTAGCCACTGCAGCGACGTCCCTCAGCGGAGCCGACTTCTAAAAGTTCCGATTTTGTGCTCCGCGGCTCTATCACTTGCCAGAAGCGGCCGGCGGAGGCCCCTCCCCCGCCGTCTATCCTCCGGAATATCGCCTCGGATTCACTTCTCCGCACGTCCTACCTTCCAGTAAGTGGTCGCTTCTCTGTTCAGAGAGTTGTTGCTACTCTCCTCTTTGATCTCCTGTTGAGTTCATAGGTGTTCAGAATGGTTTGATCCCTATTCAGCTGAATTCCTGAGACCAGACGAAATCTAGGTCTCCTACTCCTCCGCCATCTTGCTCCGCCGCTCACATTATTTCTAAGAGGATCAGTGTTCCCACCTCAAGCTAGCATTTCAACACTTAGATGATATTACTGATGAAATATTCACTTATTTAGCAAATATTTATTGATCACCTATTGAGTATCAATCACTGTTTGTCTAGACACTAGGAATATGCTAGTAAATATCATAAAGCAAGATTGTAATGAAGAAGAGAGACAGAGTAAGCAAACAAATAAACAGGGTAATTTTTAGGAAGTGACCAGTGCTACATGGAAAATAAAACAGGGTGATGAGAGGAAATAAAGAAAGACCTCTCTGCCAAGGTGACATCTGCACTGAATGACAATGGGTTAAACAAGTGAAAATCTGAAGACAATGTTCTAAGTAGAGGGAAATACAAGTTCAAAGGTCCTAAGGAATGGGCCAGGGTGTTGTTCAAAGAGCAGAAGGCAACCAAGTGCGGCTAGAGAAGAAAGAGCAGAAGGGAACGTAAAAGAAGAGGTCAGAGCCTTCCGGGATGGCTAGTTTTCAGGACACCTGGGTGGCTCAGTCGGTTAAGGGTCTGCCTTCTGCTCAGGTCAGGATTCCGGGGTCCTGGGATGGAGTCCCGCATCGTGCTCCCCGCTTGGCAGGGAGCCTGCTTCTCCCTCTCCCTCTGCTGCTCCCCCTGCTTGCTCTCTTTCTTTCTTTGACAAATAAATAAATAAAAATCTTAAAAAAAAAAAGGAGTTCAGAAAAATAGAAAGAAGACAGATAGTGTCCAGAGCAGTAGACCAGAAAAGGGAGTTTGAATTTTATCCCACATGCCAGGGGAAGACATTTGAGGATTTAAGCATGGAAGTGAAATAATCTGATTTGCATTTTTAACATCAGTTTTAAAATCTTCAGTAGAATGGCAGTCAGTCTTTAAGACAGGTAATCTTAGAGAAGGAGCCTGATGCCAGGAAACAACAGAGCTTTCCCTTGAGTGAGGCTAAAACATCAGTTTAGAGAAAATGTGCATGTAACTCAAATAAACCCTAGGCCCACATGGTCCCATGTCAGTATGATTCATTCGTTCGTTTGCTCATTCAACAAATAAAACTCTGTTCTAAATGATGGGCATACAAAAGTAAAGAAGAAGGAGGAGGAGAAGAAAGAAAAGAAAGGAAAGGAAAGGAAAGGAAACGAAAAGTATCTCTTGATGGATCTTACATTTTAAGAGTGAGACAAGCAATACGCAAACATAAATATTTAAACTTAGCTAAGAAGAACCATGAAAAAAATATAGAATGAAGTGAGGGACTAAGGAATAGCTGGAAATGATATTCTGAACTTCCCAACTTTAGAGGGAAAGTCCCTCTGAGGGACTGAGATTTGAGCATAGAGTTACATGAAGCCATGCAGATATCCAGGGAAGAACATTCCAAGGAAGGGAATAGCAACACAGAATCTCTGTGTCTAACAAGCAACAAAGAGGCTAGGGAGGCTGGAACTCAGACAGGGGGGAAGGGTAGTTAGGAGACATGGTCAGAGAGCAGCTCCATTTATAGAAAAGACCATTTTTCTCACCATTGCTCTGCAGGGTCCACTTTGTCATAAACCAAGTGTCTACAAATGGCATGGGTCCCCTTGGGCACCCTCTATTCTCTTCTCTTGGTCTATTTATCTCACCTCGTGTCAATTCCACTGTATCAGTCGAGATATAATCAGGAGACAGAAATCACACCATAATTAGGATAGGGAAAATTTAATATTAATAACTATTAACTAGTAAAAAGTGGTTAGCTACTGAAAGAGTTCAAAAAGAACTCTACAGAAAACAGAAATAGAAGATGTGAAGAGTAACTACTACCCCCAGAGCTGAGAAAAGAGGTCCTCCCACCAATGCTGAGAGTCAGACCCCTAGTTACCCTAGAACTTGTGAATTGACCTGTGACATATAGTCGGGTGTACTGAGAGCCCATGTGAGATTTATGGTCATGAAATTCAAGTAAGAATCGGTACAGTTCAAATGTTTGTTAAGCTTCATTCTGCTTCTTGGGTATAGATACAGTGTAGGAGGAGAGATTTAACCTGGGGCAGTGTTTTTCTAGTTGAGGAGGACAGAGGGAAGTGGCAGCAAGAAAGTTGAAGATTTATGCCAGGGGTTGAAATGATGGACCATGAAGTTTAAGTTGGGCAACGGGGAAACTGAGGATATGACGAGGATAATTAATGGACAGTGAAAAGTGCTGAGGTCAGTGGATTGAAGGTCCAGAATCAAAGAGCTATCACAGTCAGGTACTTAAGGAGTGAGCTACAACCATGTAAGATGATGGTCTGGAAGCATAACGCTTAAAATCGAGTTATTGTCATGACAAGGTCTTAGTGCAGTACTAGTCTATAGAGCTTTTTGCAGTGATAGAAATATTCTATACCTGTAAAGTCCAATATGGTAGCTGCTAGCTGCAAATGGCTATTGAACACTTGAAATGTAGCTAGTTCTACTGAGGGTCTAAGTTTTTTATTTTATTTCAGTAAAGTTAAGTTAAATAATCACCTGTGACTAGCAGCTACAGTGTTGGACAGTGCAGGTCTAACATATGACCCTGGGGATTGCAGCTGAGTGTGGTGAAGGTAAAAAATCAGTGGAGGTGACAAGGTCAAGGAACTGGGAGATCAGGAAGATGGATGAGTCACCCATGTGGATTTTGAAAGTGTCAGGAATGATGGCAGGATTAGGGATGGAAAGAAAGATACAAAATCAGGTTTGTTGATTTTCAGTGAATGAGTTTAACCATAAGAACTGAAGACAGCTGCAACAAGAAAGGATACTAGGTAGTATGGTCTGAAGGAGCTGGCTTCTTTAGGGATGAAAAAGGAACAGTGATCTGGAAGTGGTGATGAGGAGCAGAAAGGACACCTACCCCCACCTGCAGTGGTAGGGGGGAAGTGAAGGAAAGAAACAACCACCACATGGGAGCCTATGGGGAATCAGTGGCCTCACAGAAGAATCAGTTTTCAGATACAGCAAAAAGAAGGAGGAAATTTCCAAAGAGTTTGAGAACACAGGGAATTTTGCTAATGACCAACGCATGAGTTTTCAAGGGCAGAGTGGAAGAGTCTGAGAAGTCAAGAGAGGTGGTGTATTGAGTCAGATTGGGAAATGTACAGACCCACATGGGAATGAGTCCAGGTGACAAAGGACCACCTGAGAAGCTTGGAAATCTTACCAGTTATGGAGTAAACACAGATAAAGGTATGATGCTGTTGGCTTTGTGGTCACGTAGAGCAGTGGCTTTCAATTTTTTTTTTTTTTTTACTGAAACTCACAATAAAGAATATCTCATATAAGAAATATAAGAATATAATATAAGAAGTACTACTCTCATTGACACATAGTGAGATGAAGACTAACAAATGATGTCTGCCTTTACTGTCTGCCACATACTCTGTTTATATTCTGGTCTGTTCCTTTTCATTAAAAATACATTATGTGGGTCACAAGCCAGTAAATTGATTTCATGACCCTAAAATATGCAAAATCCTGGCTTACAGGAGGATAGAGAATCAGGTCTTGTTATATCCTTCTTCTTGCAAATGGTTTCTTTTGAAAGGATCAAGCAAGGAGCTCATATATGGGGTTAGAGGGTGAGGGAGGGTGTGGTCTTTACAGATACTTAGAGAGCTCTGTGTTTTCACACACACACCCATCTTAAATCCTGTAAAGAGGGCTGTTGAAGCTGAAAGAAGGAAAGTCTTACCATGGTGTGATATTGTCTTCAAGGAAACACAGATCAGCAACCAAAAGCAATTCTAATCTCTACATACATCTCTCAGGAAAAAATTAAAGATCCTGGACCTACCAAACATCTACAGGACATCCTATATGATAACAGAAAAACACACATTCTTCTCAGGTGCACATGGTCCATTTTCTAGGATAGACCATACGTTAGGCCACAAAAGGAGCCTTAGCAAATTCAAGATGATTAAAATCATACCATGTATCTTCTCTGACCACAGTGATGTGAGACTGGAAATCAACAATAAGAGTAAAACTAGAAAATGCGCTTTTTTTTTGGAGCAAGATGGCGGAGGAGTAGGAGACCTGGATTTCGTCTCGTCTCAGGAATTCAGCTGCATAGGGATCAAACCATTCTGAACACCTACGAACTCAACAGGAGATCGAACAGGAGAGTAGCAACAACTCTCTGAACAGAAAAGCAACCACTTTCTGGAAGGTAGGACGTGCGGAGAAGTGAATCCGAGGCGATAGTCGGGAGGATAGACGGCGGGGGAGGGGGCCTCCGTCGGCCACTTCTGGCAAGTGATAGAGCCGAGGAGCACAAAATCGGAACTTTTAGAAGTCGGCTCCGCTGAGGGACGTCGCTGCAGTGGCTAAGCAGGGGTGGAACCCTCGCGGAACAGTGTGGTCTCAGGACCCTCGGGGTCACAGAAAGACCGGGGGTGCCTGAGTGCAGCAGAGCTCCCAGGTATCGGAGTGGGGAAGCTGGCTGCAAGACGGAGCCGAGGCGCGGGCTCTCAGCTCGGGGTTGCCATAAACTGTGATCCGCGGCCCAGTCGGGCCACTGCTCCTCCAGCAGGGACCCAACAAGCGGCAGATCCAGGAAGACTCCCCTTCCTCCCCAGGGAGGAGCGGCGCCGGAGCGCACCGCGGGGATCTGCTAGGTTTAGAGACTCCGCACGGGGTCGGGTGCCAGAGATAGAAACCCTCGGTCACAGGCCGGGTGAGCACGCAGTGCAGCCGGAGACCAGGGAGACGGGAGTGACTGCTTTTCTCTGGGGGCGCACTGAGGAGCGGGGCCCCGAGTTCTCAGCTCCTCCGGGCGGAGATTGGGAGGCCACCATTTTCACCCTTGTCCTCCAAATCTGCACCGAGAGCTTGCAGGGAACAAAAGCTCCTGAGAGCAAACCAGAGCAGATTGCTTAGCCCAGACTGACAAGGGCGGGGCAATTCCGCCTCCGGCAAAGACATTTGGGAACCACGGCAACAGGCCCCTCCCCCAGAAGATCAGCACGAACAGCCAGCAAGCCAAGACCAAGTTTACCGGACAAGGAGAACGGGAGAACTCCAGCGCTAGGGGAATACTGCACATAGAATTCATGGCTTTTTTACCATGATTCATTAGTTTTTCAAAGTTAATTTTTTTAACTGTTTTTTTTTTAATTTTTCCTTTTCCCTTTTTCAACCAACATCTTATCAATCCCTTTTTTTAAAAAACATTTTTTATTTTTCATTTTTGGAGTCATATTTTATCCCTTCATAGTAGTTACCCTTATTTTTGGCACATATATATAAGTTGTTCTCTCTTTAAAATTTTGAGATACAGTTTCTTCTAACAGATCAAAATATACCCTAAATCACTAGTGTATGGCTTTGTCCTAGTCTCCTGCCTGATCACATTCTCTCCCTTTTTTTTTCTTTTTTTTTTTAAATCTTCTTTTTTCAAACAACTTCTTATCTTATCAATTCCTTTTATAAAATCTTTTATAATTTTCATATTTACAGTCATCTTCCATCCCTTCATTGTATCAACCCTTCTATTTTACATATATAACTCTTTCTTCCTTTAAAATTCTAGGAGGCACTATTTTCTTTTTTTTTAATCTTTTAATTTTTTATTGTTATGTTAATCACCATATATTACATAATTTGTTTTGGTGTAGTGTTCCATGATTCATTGTTTGTTCATAACACCCAGTGCTCCATGCAGAATGTGCCCTCTTTAATAGCCATCACCAGGCTAACCCATCTCCCTACCCTCCTCCCCTCTAGAAACCTCAGTTTGTTTTTCAGAGTCCATCATCTCTCCTGGTTCATCTCCCCCTCTGACTTACTCCCCTTCACTCTTCCTCTCCTGCTATCTTCTTCTTTTTCTTTTTTCTTAAAATATGTTGCGTTATTTGTTTCAGAAGTACAGATCTGTGATTCAACAGTCTTACACAATTCACAGCGCTCACCATAGCACATATCTTACCCAATGTCCATCACCCAGCCACCCCATCCCTCCCACCCCCAACCACTCCAGCAACCCTTAGTTTGTTCCTGAGATTAAGAATTCCTCATATCAGTGAGGTCATATGATACATGTCTTTCTCTGATTGACTTATTTCACTCAGCATAACACCCTAGGAGGCACTATTTTCTAACAGACCAAAATACACCCAAAATCTACTGTGTGGCACTGACCTATGCACTAGCCTGATCATATTTGATCATATTCTGTGTTTTTTTGTATTGTTCTGTTTTTGTTTTTATCTTTTTCTTTTTGTTTTTTTTTCTTTCATTTTTCGTTCTTTCCCTCTCTTATCCCCTGGTTTCAGGTCTTTTCTGATTTGTATAGAGTATATTTCCTGGGGACGTTGTTAACCTGTTAGCATTTTGTTCTCTCATTCATCTATTCTCCTCTGGACAAAATGACAAGACGGAAAAAATAACGTCAGCAAAAAGAACAAGAGGTAGTACCGTCAGCCAGGGACCTACTCAATACAGACATTAGTACAATGTCGGACCTAAAGTTCAGAATCATGACTTTAAAGATACTAGCTGGGCTTGAAAAAAGCTTCGAAGTTATTAGAGACACCCTTTCAGGAGAAATAAAAGAACTAAAATCTCACCAAGTCGAAATCAAAAAGGCTATTAATGAGGTGCAATAAAAAAACAGGGGCACTAACTGCTAGGATAAATGAGGCAGAAGAGAGAATCAGCGATAGAGAAGACCAAATGATGGAAAATAAAGAGGCTGAGAAAAAGAGAGATAAACAACTACAGGATCACGAGGGCAGAATTCGAGAGATAAGCGATACGATAAGATGAAACAACATAGAATAATTGGGATCCCAGAAGAAGAAGAAAGAGAGAGAGGGGCAGAAGGTATATTGGAGCAAATAATAGCAGAGAACTTCCCTAATGTGAGGAAGGAAACAGGCATCAAAATCGAGGAGGCACAGAGAACCCCTCTCAAAATCAATAAAAATAGGTCAACTCCCCGACATCTAATAGTAAAACTTATGAGTCTCAGAGAGTAAGAGAAAATCCTGAAAGCAGCTCGGGAGAAGAGATATGTAACCTACAATGGTAGAAACATTAGATTGGCAACAGACCTATCCACAGAGACCTGGCAGGCCAGAAAGGACTGGCAAGATATCTTCAGAGCACTAAACAAGAAAAATATGCAGCCAAGAATACTCTATCCAGCTAGGCTGTCATTGAAAATAGAAGAAGAGATAAAAAGCTTCCAGGACAAACAAAAACTAAAGGAATTTGCAAACACAAAACCAGCCCTACAAAAAATATTGAAAGGGGTCCTCTAAGCAAAGAGAGAACCTAAAAGCAGCATAGATCAGAAGGGAACACAGACAATATGCAGTAACAGTCACCTTACAGGCAATACAATGGCACTAAATTCATACCTTTCAATAGATACCTGAATGTAAATGGGCTCAATGCCCCAATCAAAAGACACAGGCCATCAGATTGGATTAAAAAACAAGACCCATCCATATGCTGTCTGCAAGAGACTCATTTTAGACCCAAAGACACCCCCAGGTTGAAAGTGAGGGGGTGGAAAACCATTTACCATGCTAATGGACACCAAAAGAAAGCTGGGGTGGCAATCCTTATATCGGACAAATTAGATTTTAAAACAAAGACTGTAATAAGAGATGAGGAAGGACACTATATCCTACTTAAAGGGTCTATCCAACAAGAAGATCTAACAATTGTAAATATCTATGCCCCGAACATGGGAGCAGCCAATTATATAAGGCAATTAATAACAAAAGCAAAGAAACACATTGACAACAATACAATAATGGTGGGGGACTTTAACACCCCCCTGATTGAAATGGACAGATCATCTAAGCAAAAGATCAACAAGGAAATAAAGACTTTAAAGGACACACTGGACCAAATGGACTTAACGGACATATTCAGAACATTCCATCCCAAGGCAACGGAATACACATTCTTCTCTAGTGCCCATGGAACATTCTCCAGAATGGATCACATCCTAGGTCACAAATCAGGTCTCAACCAGTACCAAAAGATTGGAATCATTCCCTGCATATTTTCAGACCACAATGCTTTGAAACTAGAACTCAATCACAAGAGGAAAGTCGGAAAGATCTCAAATACATGGAGGCCAAAGAGCATCCTACTAAGGAATGAATGGGTCAACCAGGAAATTAAAGAAGAATTTAAAAAATTCATGGAAACCAATGAAAATGAAAACACAACTCTTCAAAATCTTTGGGATACAGCAAAGGCAGTCCTGAGAGGAAAGTATATAGCAATACAACCCTTTCTCAAGAAACAAGAAAGGTCTCAAATACATACCCCAACCCTACACCTAAAGGAGCTGGAGAAAGAACAGCAAATAAAGCCTAAACCCAGCAGGAGAAGAGAAATAATCAAGATCAGAGCAGAAATCAACGAAATAGAAACCAAAAGAACAGTAGAACAGATCAACACAACTAGGAGCTGGTTCTTTGAAAGAATTAACAAGATTGATAAACCCCTGGCCAGACTTACCCAAAAGAAAAGAGAAATGACCCAAATCAACAAAATCATGAATGAAAGAGGAGAGATCACAACCAACACCAAAGAAATACAAACAATTATAAGAACATATTATGAGCAACTCTATGCGAGCCAATTAGATAACCTGGAAGAAATGGGGGCATTCCTAGAGATGTATCAACTACCAAAATTGAACCAGGAAGAAATAGAAAACCTGAACAGACCTATAACCACTAAGGAAATTGAAGCAGTCATCAAAAAATCTCCCAACAAACGAGCCCAGGGCTAGATGGCTTCCCAGGGGAATTCTATCAGACATTTAAAGAAGAATTAATACCTATTCTCCTGAAACTGTTCCAAAAAATAGAAATGGAAGGAAAACTTCCAAACTCATTTTATGAGGCCACCATTACCTTGATCCCAAAACCAGACAAAGACCCCATCCGAAAGGAGAATTACAGACCAAGATCCTTGATGAACATGGATGCAAAATTCTCACCAAAATACTAGCCAATAGGATCCAACAGTACATTAAAAGGATTATTCACCATGACCAAGTGGGATTTATCCCTGGGCTGCAAGGCTGGTTCAACATCCGCAAATCAATCAACGTGATACAAAACATTAACAAAAGAAAGAACAAGAATCATATGATCCTCTCAGTAGATGCAGAAAAAGCATTTGACAAAGTACAGCATCCTTTCTTGATCAAAACTCTTCAGAGTATAGGGATAGAGGGTACATACCTCAATACCATAAAAGCCATTGACGAAAAACCTACAGCGAATATCATTCTCAATGGGGAAAAGCTGAGAGCTCTTCCCCTAAGGTCAGGAACGCGGCAGGGATGTCCACTCTCACCACTGCTATTCAACATAGTATTAGAAGTCCTAGCCACAGCAATCAGACAACAAAAAGAAATCAAAGGCATCCAAATCGGCAAAGAGGAAGTCAAACTCTCACTCTTTGTAGATGATATGATACTGTATGTGGAAAACCCAAAAGACTCCACCCCAAAGCTGCTAGAACTCATACAGGAATTCAGTAAAGCGGCAGGCTATAAAATCAATGCACAGAAATCAGTGGCATTCCTATACACCAACAACAAGAGAGAAGAGAGACAAATCAAGGAGTCGATCCCATTTACAATGGCACCCAAAACCATAAGATACCTAGGAATAAATCTAACCAAAGAGGCAAAGGATCTGTACTCAGAAAACTATAAAATACTCAGGAAAGACATTGAAGAAGACACAAAGAAACGGAAAAACGTTCCATGCTCATGGATTGGAAGAACCAACATTGTGAAGATGTCAATGCTACCTAGAGCAATCTGCACATTCAATGCAATCCCCATCAAAATACCATCCACTTTGTTCAAAGAAATGGAACAAATAATCCTAAAATTTGTATGGAACCAGAAGAGACCCCGAATAGCCAGAGGAATACTGAAAAAGAAAAGCAAAGCTGGCGGCATCACAATTCCGGACTTCCAGCTCTATTACAAAGATGTCATCATCAAGACAGTGTGGTACTGGCACAAAAACAGACACATAGATCAATGGAACAGAATCGAGAGCCCAGAAATGGACCCTCAACTCTATGGTCAACTCATCTTTGACAAAGCAGGAAAGAATGTCCAATGGAAAAAAGACAGTCTCTTTAACCAATGGTGTTGGGAAGATTGGACAGCCACATGCAGAAGAACGAAACTGGACCATTTCCTTACACCCCACACAAAAATAGACTCCAAATGGTTGAAAGACCTAAACGTGAGACAGGAGTCCATCCAAATCCTAAAGGAGAACACAGGCAGCAACCTCCTCGACCTCAGCCACAGCAACTTCTTCCTAGAAACATCACCAAAGGCAAGGGAAGCAAGGGCACAAATGAACTACTGGGATTTCATCAAGATAAGAAGCTTTTGCACAGCAAAAGAAACAGTCCACAAAACCAAAAGACACCCGACAGAATGGGAGAAAATATTTGCAAATGGCATATCAGATAAAGGGCTAGTATCCAAAATCTATAAAGAACTTATCAAACTCAACACCCAAAGAACAAATAATCCAATCAAGAAATGGGCAGAAGACATGAACAGACATTTCTCCAAAGAAGACATCCAAATGGCCAACAGACACATGAAAAAGTGCTCCACATCGCTCGGCATCAGGGAAATCCAAGTCAAAACCTCAGTGAGATACCACCTCACACCCGTCAGAATGGCTAAAATTAACAAGTCAGGAAATGACAGATGTTGGCGGGGATGTGGAGAAAGGGGAACCCTCCTACACTGTTGGTGGGAATGCAAGCTGGTGCAACCCCTCTGGAAAACAGTATGGAGGTTCCTCAAACAGTTGAAAATAGAGCTACCATACGATCTAGCAATTGCATTACTGGGTATCTACCACAAAGAAACAAATGTAGGGATCCGAAAGGGTATGTGCACCCCAATGTGTATAGCAGCAATGTCCACAATAGCCAACTGTGGAAAGAGCCAAGATGTCCATCAACAGATGAATGGATAAAGAAGAGGTGATATATATACACAATGGAATATTATGCAGCCATCAAAAGGAATGAGATCTTGCCATTTGCAACGACGTGGATGGAACTGGAGGGTGTTATGCTGAGTGAAATAAGTCAATCAGAGAAAGACATGTATCATATGACCTCACTGATATGAGGAATTCTTAATCTCAGGAAACAAACTGAGGGTTGCTGGAGTGGTGGGGGGCGGGAGGGATCGGGTGGCTGGGTGATAGACATTGGGTAGGGTATGTGCTATGGTGAGCGCTGTGAATTGTGCAAGACTGTTGAATCACAGATCTGTACCTCTGAAACAAATAATGCAATGTATGTTAAGAAAAAAGAAAAAGAAGAAGATAGCAGGAAGGGAAGAATGAAGGGGAATAAGTCGGAGGGGGAGACGAACGATGAGAGACGATAGACTCTGAAAAACAAACTGAGGGTTCTAGAGGGGAGGAGGGTAGGGGGATGTTAGCCTGGTGATGGGTATTAAAGAGGGCACGTTCTGCGTGGAGCACTGGGTGTTATGCACAAACAATGAATCATGGAACACTACATCAAAAACTAATGATGTAATGTATGGTGATTAACATAACAATAAAAAATTTTTAAAAACTAGAAAATGCATAAATACTGGAAATGAGTGACACTCACCTTAACAACCAATGGATCAAAGACAAAAATATGAAAGTACCTTGAGACAAATGAAAATGGAAACATGACATACCCAAATTATGGGGTGTAGCAAAAGCATTTGTAACAGGTAAGTTGATAGCAATAATCATCCACATTATGAACCAAGAAAAATCTCAGATAAAGAACCAACTCTATGTTGCAAGGGACTAGAGAAAGGAAACACTGAGTTCAAAGTTAGCACAAGAAAGGAAATGATAAAGATTAGAACACTAATAAATGTAATAGAGAATAGGAAAATAATAGAAAATATCAATAAAAGTAAAAGTTAATTCTTGGAAACGATTAACAGAAATGACAAATATTTAGCTAGACTAATCAAGAAAAAAAAAAGAGTGGACCCAAATCAACAAAATTTTAAATGAGGTGACATTTCAAGTGATATCATAGAGATATGAAGGATTATAAGAAGCTACTATAAACAACTATATACAAACTGCACAACCTAGAAAAAAAATGGGAAAATTCTTAGAAACATGGAACCTACAAAGAGTGTCAGGAAGAAATAGAAAATCTTCACAAATCAATTACTAGTAAGAAGACTGAAATCAGTAATCAAAAATCTCGAAACACAGAAAAGCCCAGGACCAGATGGTTTCACTGGTGAATTTTTACCAAACACTTAACAGAATTAATAAGAAAAATAGTAATAAACAAAGATCCAATGTATAATCCACAGCACGACTTCTTAAAACTTCTAAAAAGCCTCTCTCTCCTGATCGTCCTGATTTCCAATTCTCTCACAAGCCACAGCTTCTCTGGAAACTTCCTCCTTTCTACCCTCTCATTTATCAAAAATCAGCCTCAGTGGTTCTCAACTCCAGCTGCTCCATTGAATCACCAAGGCAGTTTTATGAAAATGCCAGTGCCCAGACCAATTAAATCAGGGGCCCATGCCTTGACATTCTTTAAATATCCCAAGAATTCTGAAAAACAAGTTCCCAAGAAGATTTTAACAAGCAGCAGGGGTGAGAAGTCCCGCCTACCTCAATACTCCCTGCGTTCTTCCCTTCCCTCCCTCCTCCTGTTCTCCTGACCTTGTTACTTTCTCTCCCAAATGAACTTTGCCTAAGAGCAGGATGGGAGGAAAATGGGCATTTGAAGACTGGGAAGGAGTCAACCAGAAAGCACCAAAGTTTTCCTAGCAGAAGTTTGTGGTAACAAGTACTAAAAGATGCAATTTTTTGGGCCTGTTTTATATGTAATTAAAGGAGGAAGAAACCGAGCTTTGGTGTGTTAATAAGCAAAAAATTACCAGTTAACCACCATATTGGTTCAGTATAGAGTATGGGAAGACTAATGTGGGGTTTTGTGTCTATATTTATATTTCCTGTGAACTTATATGTATCTTTATAGTCCCTGAATAGAAATCTGCTCCTTTAACTGTTGAATCACAGATCTGTACTTCTGAAACAAATAACGCAACATATTTTAAGAAAAAAGAAAAAGAAGAAGATAGCAGGAGAGGAAGAATGAAGGGGAGTAAGTCAGAGGGGGAGACGAACCAGGAGAGATGATGGACTCTGAAAAACAAACTGAGGTTTCTGGAGGGAAGGAGGGTAGGGGGATGGGTTAGCCTGGTGATGGGTATTAAAGAGGGCACGTTCTGCGTGGAGCACTGGGTCTTATGAACAAACAATGAATCATGGAACAGTACACCAAAACAAATGATGTAATATATGGTGATTAACATAACAATAAAATTAAAAAAAATAAATAAATAAAACCTTAAAAAAAAAAAAAAGAAATCTGCTCCTTTAATCATAGGGCTATCTGGGGCCAAGTAGCCAGAAGGACAGGACCAAGCAGAAGGGCCATCTGGGAGCATCCAAATGTACACACACTTTGCAAGAGGATTTGTACAATGCAGAGCCCCCTGTGATTTCCGTTGAGTAATAGCAGATAAAGGACTTGTGGTTTTGAGGTCTGGGAGCTCTGCAATGTTTAGAGGAGTTACATGATGTGCTTACACTGATTGACAATTGGATGGTTTCCAAAGGAGCTTGGCAAAACCAAACTTTTCACCAAAAAATTACATTATTCCCATCTGAAAGCGATGTTTTTCTAGCATTTTCTACCCTCGAGGGAGATAAATGAAAAAAACAGAGTGGGAAAGGCAGGAAACCTAAAATTAAGCCCTCACAGGGTTTTTATAATACCCTTCCACAAAAGGAGGATAAATGTTGAGAAAAGTTAAGGAAAGGTACCCTAAAACATGCTTTTCTACTGGAAGCTCCAATATTAACATCTAATGATGAACACAGAAGAAAGAAAAACGGAGAAAAAAATTGTGCCAAAGCAACCTTGTCTTTAAACTTCCCCAAAGCAAACACATTTCAAGTTGGAATTACTACAGCGGCTTGGAAACCAGTGTTTTGCCCACTACTGATGGACACCCCTTCTTTCCTCTCACTAGCATTCTCAATTAATATAAAATTCTTTCCTTGACTTCTCATGTGAGAAGCAAAGAGCAAAAATACAGAAGCAGTGCCATGACTGACTCACCTGCACTCTGAATTTTACAAGAAGACACTAAGATTTTGTTTATTTTATTTTAAGTCCAGTGTAGTTAACCCACGGTGTTATATTAGTTTCAGGTGTACAATATAGTGATTCAACAACTCCACACATCATCTGGTGCACATCACAGGGGTGCTCCTTCAACCCCATCACCTATTTCACCCATCCCCCCACCCACCTCCCCTCTGGTAACTATCAGTGCATTCTCTACAGTTAAGAGTCTGTTTCAGGATTTGTCTCTCTCTCTCTCTTTCTCTCTCTTTCTTTTTTTCTTCCTTTGCTCCTTTAGTGCTCCTTTGTGACAAAACATGTCACAACACCTTCTACCTGCTCATGGTTGCCAAGAAAGTGCAGGTCTGAAAACCATGGGAGATGCTAACATCTCCATGTAGGATTGATTAAGAATATATGTATATGCTGGAGGAGCGCCTGGGTGGTTCAGTCGGTTAAGTGTCCAACTCTTGATTTCAGCTCAGGGTCATAGGATCGAGCCCGGAGTCAGGCTCTGAGTTCAGCAAGGAGTCTGCCTGAGATTCTTCCTCCCTCTCCCTCTGCCTCTCCCCCTGCTCCCATGCTATAAGTAAGTAAGTAAGTAAGTAAATAAATAAATAAATAAATAAATAAAATCTTTTTTTAAAAAAAGAATATATGTATGTGTGGGAAACCATAAAACTCTATGGCATAGAAATCAGACAACCCCTCGACTGAATAGTGACAGTTAACATCATCAATGAGGGGCAGGTGGACACTGGGTGCCTCCAGATGTGAAGCCTGAGACAGACACGGGATCCCATATGCAGCATGCAAACTGGGGTGCACAATCTAACCATGAAGAAACCTCAGACGAACCCCCAAGTGAGGAACGTTCTATGAAACACAGAAACAGGATTATACCTTCAAAAACAACACAAGTGACCAAGAACGGCTACAAAATCTTCTAGATTAAAGGAGACAAAAAAGATGTGACAACGAAATGAAACACTTAATCCTACGTCCATTCCTGAACTGGAAGAACAGAGGGGAGATGCTATACAGGACATTATTGAGCCGATTGGCCAAACTGGAATGTGCGTGGAAGATTAGAGGAAAGAACTGTATTGATGTTCAATTACTGAAGGTGACATATAAGCTAATATTTCTATTCTGAGGAGATAACACATTTAGGGGAACAAACGCATGATGTGCGCAACCTAGTATCGAATGGCTCAGAAAAAATTATGCGTGTGCATGTGTGTGTGAGAGAAATAGGGAGAGAAAATGAGAATTGCCCAAATTATGAAACAAATGGGGGATGGCGCCCAAGGTGGTACAGTCAGTTGAGCATCAGACTCTTGGTTTCAGCTCAGGTCACAATCTCAGGGTCATGGGATCGAGCCCCACATCAGGCTCCATGCTCAGCATGGAGTCTGCTTGGGATTCTGTCTTCCTTCTCTCTCTGCCTCTCCCACTCATTCTCTCTCTCTCAAATTAAAACAAATAAATCCAAAAATAAAAAATGAGGTAAGATGTTAACAATAAACAATCTAGATAAAAGGGTATATTGGTGGTCTTCGTATGATTATATTTTCTTGGCGGCCTTTCTGTCAGTCTATTTCCAAATAAAATGGAGGTTTTCTGGTTTGGGTTTTTTTTCATGAGTGCTTATAGAGTCTTGTTATTTCATTTACCCCAAACTTCACAAGCAAGAGCCTTGAGATGTTCTTTTAAGATGAACCAAAGCAACAAGAGCCCAGGAAATTCCAGCATTTGTGGAATTTATTAAACATTAGAGAAAACAGCAAGAACCATGCTCTCTCTTCTGCCTCCTTTGTCAACCAAATGTCTTTATTAACCCAAACATTCAGGCACACATATGGAACAAGATGTCACCGTGTCCTTAGAGATGTTTTAATTGGCTCATTCCTCTATCCGTGCCTGGTGAGAGAGTCCAATGACTGTCTTAAATTACCTGAAAATCCTGAATTTCCTCATTCCAGCATCACTTAGAAGGTGCCCAATCAGCCCAATTTGTCTGGGACCAGGGGATTTTCTGGGATGTGAACTCTCAGTGCTAACACCGAGACAGTCCCTGACAGTCACTCTCCATTATGGTGCAGTGCTCTGGCTCCAGATGAAAATCTGGTTTCTCTCCCATCATCTACAGCAGCTCTTTTTTTTCTCTGCCCCTCGCTGATGCGGATCTGGAACTCGGCCCCTTTTCTGTGGTGATGCCTGCTGTCTGCCCCAACGTGACAACAACGCTCTCAAGTCATTCGAAAAAGTCATAAACGTGTTTGAGGATCAAAAGCAATGAGAAGCTTCTTCTCACCAGGCTGTTCAGCCCCTTTCTCCCCAAAGACTTCCTGCTTCTTAGTGTCCATATCCCCTTCCCTCTTGGATTCCTTCTGACACGCAAATCCTCTCATTTTATTAGGCAAAATGCTTACCTCTGTGACCTGTACTTCCACATGGTCTAGAACATCTTAAGTGTCTCACTAAATGGGAGGTCAACTCCAGATTTTTCCCTGTAGAGCCCAAACCCGGGACAGTGGCTTTGAATTCCTGTGTTTACTTTCTCTCCAAGGTTGCCTTCTCTCCATGATACCAAAAAATGTCCCGTATCATGAAGAAATAAAATCTATTCTGTACAGTTTGAATTTTATGTGTACTTTATCTTATTCTAATCCTCTCAAACTAGCAGTTCATGGCTGGTGTGTTGGGTAATACTACAGCATCTTAAATATTCATGTGCCTAATTTCCAAGCTCTCCTAATCTGTCACCTCATTTGGTCCCTGAGTCATCACCCACAAGACAGCATGGGTGTATGACACCCATTTAGCAGACTCAAAACTTGAAGCTTGGTTAATGACTGTGACTCACCAGAAGCAACAGAATTCTGTCTTTGACTTTAAGCCCAGAACTTCTGCCACCATTCTGCAGCCTTGTGTTAATTCCTTATAAACAAAATGTCCTTTAACAACAAAACGATTCCTCAACCTGCAGTATATCAGAGAGTTTACCTAAGAAGTTGACAGAGCAGATATGGGTAGTTGAGATGAAATTCCTTTTGACCTTGTTGAGAACTGCTGGTCTTGTGGGAGCAGACAGGTGCTACCCTACACGGGCACTGGACAGCCAGTGATTATTTTCTGCTACCCTAGAAGAGTGTTAGCGGCTTTTTAGGAGAGGCTCTGTCTCCATTTCAAAGCCCTCTGGCCTCTGCGGGCCCATCCGCCACCTCTGTTCTGTCGATCTCCTGGGCTCTCCCTTCTACCATTTTCTGTGCACTGTGATGGCTTGAGAATGTTGCACTTCCATTTATCTCCTATTAAACCCCCCTAACTGGTTCCTTTGCATGCTACTTTGTATCAGTTACCCTTTATTGTTTGGCTTTAACAGCCATTTACCCACCCCCAATCCTTTAGTATAACTGGGCCTCCAAGTTTCACCTGACATAGACAAGATCTTATTTCACCTCTACGACTTAAACAGGACTCCCCTATGCTTCTGTCTTAGCCTCTTTCTCCCTGGGCTTGTTTGGAAAACAATATAAATCGCTCTGGCACACCTCATCCCTATCTGAGTCCCTTTTTCAAGGTCCAAGTTAGTGAACACAATGACCAAACAGTGTAGCGTTCTCAGGTCAGGGCTACATTTAGTAAAATCGCTCAGAGTCAGGAGTTAGTGGTGACAGAGTTGAGTGTAGCTAAGAGATAGACAAGGATTTAAGCCAAAATGATATAACCAAATGATATAAACCAAAATGATATAACTAGATCTAAGGCAGAGCTTCTCAATCCAGCCCCAGTGACATATTGGGTTGGATAATTACCACCGTGGGAGGATGCTCTGTGCACTGGAGGGTATGTATCAGTAACTCTGTCCTCTGCCCAGTGGATGCCAGTAACACTTCCCTCCAAGTTGCAACAACCAAAAATATCTCCAGACATTGCCAGATGTCCTCTGGGGTTGAGAGAGAGGAGGCAAAATCATCCCCCTTTGAGAACCACTGTCCCAAGCCGTGAGCACAGGGTGGGAAACAGAGAGAAGAAGTCATAAGGCGAAGTATAGGCAGATGAGGAACAGAGAAGAAATCAAGTTACAAGCCTGGGTCAAGTAAGAGTAAGCATTTTTACCATCATTAGGAGAGGGATGCCATATGTTTATACCACCCAGGAGCTGCCCACAAGTTACATGGTTTAAGGGAACAGAATCATGACCTCATATTTGCCTAAGCCTAGGGTACCCTGTGATCAACCTGCAGCATGTTAGCCATGCTCATCAGGATGTGGGCTGCAAGGTGGGCAACTGCCCCACATGCTGCATTTCAGAGAAACCTAATATTGGTGGTTTAACCCAAGAGAGTTGATTGTTTTCATGTAACAGAAAGCCCAGAGGAAGATGATCCAGGGCTGGTGCACGTAGTAAAGAAAGTCAACAAGGACCCGGGATCCTTCTAGCTTCTTGTCCCACTGCACTTGACATGTAGCATCCTTTGTGGTCATAACCGAGCTGAGCTCATTTTACATTGTCTTTCCAGTCAAACGATGAGAGAAGTGTCCATCAAAACCATGATTCTTACTTTTTAAGAGATTTATTTCCTCCTTGAGATCTGAGTGAGAGCATTAGATTGCAGCATCTCCTCTCGTTTGGATCCAGATTGTTCCATTTAAGGCACGCATGCTTGATAGTTCATAACTGGGAGCTGTGGCCATTGCTCTGTTTCATCAGAGATGGAGCTTTACAATTTTTGTTTATTTTTGGTTGCGTTCCCAAACGTGGGGAAAAAGGAATTAGGATTAAAAGATGACTTTACTTTATCACCTTCATCACAAATTTCACCCGTTATTATTTTTTTATTTTGGTGAGTTAAGAAACAATGAGGAGGAAGATCACACCGAAATGAGATCTTTGCTCTTGACGGACCTCACTATTCTCATACCACATCCAGTCTCGTCAGCCGTCCTTCTCACTCTCATCCAAGACATGCCACAAGTTCATACACTTCTCTCTGCATCTGCTATGTCCTCCCTTGTTCCAAGTCTATCAGGCTTGCTCATCCGGGCAACTACAAACTGTTTCCACGGCTGCCTCTCTTCACGTCAGCAAAGCAGTCCACATTCTCCCGAACAACAAGAGTGTCAGAGGTTCCTCCATGCTTGTGGGTCTCACCAGAGTCCATTTCTTTTGGTAGTGGGAGCTGATGGTCTTGTTTACTCAGATTACCCAGGTCAAAGAGAAGTCATCTAGTATTTCTGTGATATATCCTCTCTACAGCTCGAGGCAAGCACAGGAAGCTTTGATTCTCTTCCTTGAGGGGGCTGGAAATCTCAGCATTTTGATCTGCACGGCTTTCTGACTATCTCAATTATTCATTCATTCAGTGAAGATCTGTTGATACCATCTAAGAGTCAAAGAATGTGCTAGGATGAGTGATATCCTGTTGGAAATGTTCCAGTTCACACGGGCGCCCCGGTGGATGATGACATATATTCAACCACAAGAAGAACATCAGGAAGAAAAAAGGCAATGCCGAGAATGAAAACAGGGAGATGTTGTAAGTTGGTAGGTAGCCAGGGAAGGCCCCGCTAAGGAGACGCTATCTGAATGTCAGGAGGGGTCAGCTATGTGGAGGGCAGGGGCCTGCAAAGCTGAAGCTGGGATCAAACATGGTATGTTCAAGAGACAGGAAGAAGGTCATCAGGGCTGGGGTGCAGTGGGAAGAAGAGTGGAAGACCAATTAGGACAGAAATGTGGGTAGGGTCACATCACGTAGGGCTTTGTAAGTCAGGGGAAGAAGATTATCCTGAGTTAATGGGTATCCTTGGAGGCCCCTTCTTATTTTTTTTTAAACAATGACCATGTGTTTCTATTATGGTAAAAATAATAGTAACGATAATAATAAAGCTTTCTTAAAGAAAGAGAGTTTATGGCGGTCATGGGCTACAAAGGTTGAAGGAGGGATCCTTTGTGAAGCTTTTCCCGGGACCCAGAACCTCTCCTCTTGCTGGCTGTTACTGTCTTGTGCTCTTCAGAGGGACCACGTCCAAGCCTGGAAACAGATGTTTTCCTTCTGCTCTCCACATTCTGCTTCCTGAGCGACATCCTCCACACTGGTGACAGCAGATGGCTGCTCCCATGTGACGGCAGCATTGCTGTCTATCTGTCTTCCGTAGCAATTTGTGAGCCTCAGAAGCTGGTGTTTTCAGTGCATTTGGGCTTGTTTTATGGCAAATCACCACCCACACGAGGCAAAACACCAAGATGGTACCATTAAGGACACAAGCCCGAAGCAGAATGGCTCACTTCATAATCACATACAAGTCACCTCAGTGTGAGCCACTACAAGTGACTGAGAGGGAGTGACCTTCTGTCCAGACCGGGGTTACGTGTAGAAGGAGAGAATGAGTGCAGAGCCGAAGAGCAGTATGGCAGGTCCTGGGGAAGTTTAGAATCCAGATAAGGTATAGAGAAGGAATACTAATCCAGGACAGGATTCAGGGGCCAGTGGCCAGGACAGAGGAAGGGTCCACAATCGGGAGAATGATCTAGAGCAGGGATTGGCAAGCTTTTTTCTGTAAAGGGCCAGATGGTATATATTTTAGGCTTCATGGAATGTACAGTCTTTGTTGCCACCATTCAACTCTGCAATTATAACACAAAAGCAGCCATACACAGTATAAATGAATATTTTAATTCATTCAGTATAAATGAATATGTGTGATTGTGTCCCAATAAAACTTTATTTAGGAACACTGAAACTTGAAATATCAGCCTTCTTTTCTTTTCTATTCTCTTTTTTTTTTTTTTTTTTTTGGCCATTTAAAAATGTAAAACCCCTTCTTTGCTTATGGACCATACAAAAACAGGCAGAGGACCAGATCTGATTCATGAGCAGTTTGCCAACCTCTAGGCTAGGGCAGCACCCTCCAATAGACATATAATTTCAATATAAATGTAATTCAAAAACAGGAGGCACACACATAATTTAAAATTTTCTAGTAGCCAGATTTTAAAAAGTAAAAAACACAAGTGTTTAAAGATTTACCCTAAACTCTTCAAACCTCAGTTTTCTTAACTGTAAAATCAGGCTAATAACAGTAACTTATGGCATGTTGTGAAGATTAACGACTCAAAACTATGTGACGTGCCTAGAACAGTCCATAGTACATCGTGAGTCCCCAGTAACCTTAGCTTTATTACCACCACTTCAAAAAAAGAAACAGATCAAATTCATTTTATATATTTTCTTTAACTCAGTACATTCAAAATAGCATTTCAATATGTAATCAGTATCAGAAAATAATTTAGAAGGTATTTTACATTTGGTTTTTCAAACTAAATTTTTGAAATTCCATGTGCATCTTATGCTTAAATCCCATTTCAAGGGCTCAGGAGCCACATGTGCCTACTGGCTACCTACATGACAGCACGGATCAAGAGCAAAGATGCATCCAGGTATCCCAGGTCAGAATCAGCCAATAGAGTGAGACCAAGAAGAGGTAGACTATATCACACAGAAAGGCAAAGTCTAAGGTCAGGGAAACAAGCAAATTATAGGCATCCGGGCAAGTTACCAGAGCAGACCACAATCTGGCAGAACATCTGGGAGGCAGAGATAAATTTTGGTTACAACCCCTTATTTAGGGCCTTCTGGGCCAGGCATCAAAGGAAGCGCTTCACATTCGTTCTCTCATCTAATCTTTATGAGGCCAGTATTCTCATCCTCGCGTTAGGAATGAGACTCAGAAAAAAAATGAAGTGGTTTCCTCGAAATCACACTGCTGGTGAGGGCTGGAGGTACTCCAGCTGTCCGTGTGGCTCTCACCTCCTCAACCTCTTCATTACACTGTGTCTTGCTCAGTTAAGACACTGATCAGATCACTGATCAGAATTCAGGGAAAAACACTGAGCCGTGATGTCTCCTGAATCCACCCACTCCCTGCCATCCTCACTGCCCAGCTCCAGCTCCTTCTATGTTCCCTTCCCACCTGAACTAGAGCAGCGGCCTCAACCCTGCTCTCCCTACCCACCCTACCCCGCCCCCAATGCCCCCAACTCCTTGGCTTCAATTTGCCCAGTGTTCAACTGACAAAATAATTGGCTTAAAGCCCAACTCTGGATGTATCACTTGCTGGCTTAAAACTCTCCACCGGCAGCCGCCACCTCCGTCGCAGACCGAGGCGAGATGGCGGCCACTGAGGGGGTCGGGGAGGCTGCACGGGGCAGCGAGTCCAGTCAGCAGGAGCCGCCACTGCTCCAGCCGCACCCTCCGCCGCCCCAACAGCAGCAAGAAGAAGCTATGGCGGCTGAGCCCGGAGAAGCGGTGGCGTCCCCTATGGACGACGGGTTCCTGAGCCTGGACTCACCCATCTATGTCCTGTACAGGGACAGAGCAGAATGGGCTGATATAGATCCAGTGCCGCAGAATGATGGCCCCAATCCAGTGGTCCAGATCATTTATAGTGAAAAATTTAGAGATGTTTATGATTATTTCCGGGCTGTCCTGCAGCATGATGAAAGAAGTGAACAAGCTCTTAAACTAACCAGAGATGCTATTGAGTTAAATGCAGCCAATTATACAGTGTGGCATTTTCGGAGAGTTCTCTTAAAGTCACTTCAAAAGGATCTACGTGAGGAAATGAACTACATCACTGCAATAATTGAGGAACAGCCCAAAAACTATCAAGTTTGGCACCATAGGCGAGTATTAGTGGAATGGCTAAAAGATCCATCTCAGGAGCTTGAGTTTATTGCTGATATTCTTTTTTTTTTAAGATTTTATTTATTTATTTGACAGAGAGAGGCTGACATTCTTAATCAGGATGCAAAGAATTATCATGCCTGGCAACATCGACAGTGGGTGATTCAGGAATTTAAACTTTGGGATAATGAGCTGCAGTATGTAGAACAACTTCTTAAAGAGGATGTGAGAAATAACTCTGTCTGGAATCAAAGATACTTCGTAATTTCTAACACCACTGGCTACGATGATCGTGCTATACTGGAGAGAGAAGTCCAGTACACTCTAGAAATGATCAAACTAGTACCACATAATGAAAGTGCATGGAACTATTTGAAAGAGATTTTACAGGATCGTGGTCTTTCCAAATATCCAAATCTGTTAAATCAGTTACTTGATTTACAACAAAGTCACAGTTCCCCCTACCTAATTGCCTTTCTCGTGGATACTATAAAGACATGCTAGAAAACCAACGTGACAACAAGGAGGACATTCTTAATAAAGCATTAGAGTTGTGTGAAATTCTAGCTAAAGAAGAGGACACTATAAGAAAGGAATATTGGAGATATATTGGAAGATCCCTCCAAAGCAAACACAGCACAGAGAGTGACCCACCAACAACTGTACAGCAATAACACCATCTGGAAGAACTCGATGGAATGCTTTTATTTTTTTAAGAGACTCTAATGTGGGAGTTTAAAACTTAAAGCGATCATTCCCTTTGCCTGTGGTATAAAACGTGCATTGCACAGGTATTGCTTTTTAACAAGAACTAAGCGTGATGCTCCTTGGGTGCTGCTGCTATTCAGACTAGCAATTTGATTCTTTTAAAGCAAAGTAATTTGGGGGGAGGGCGAAGAAACAGAAAGTCCCATGAAGGAACCTTTGTGGACTTAATCAACATTTACTCTAATCCCTTAGCATCAGCTCCTCCCTAAAGGGAATATGCGTCAGGATTTGCAGCATTAATGAACGCTGGTAACTTGTATGTAATGGGTATAAGGTAACTTAAATTTGGGTTCAGGAAGCAGGGAATGCAGTGTTACAATAGACCTGCTATACCACACTCACAGTAACTTGCTATCACTGTAACCAACTAATGTCAAAAGAATGGTTTTGTAATAAAATTACAGATGTATCCTAAAACTTAGAAAAACAAACAAACAAACAAACCTCCACCAGCTCCTTTCGCCTGCAGAATAAAACCCCAAGTTCAGGAAACAGGGTTCCTAGACTACCTACTTCATGCTACATCTCGCTGACTCCTCAGCATGGCATTCCAGGCCTTCCATATTCCATCCTGGCAGGCTGCCTTCATGCTCCTTGATCTCCCTTCATAGATTTCAAGCAGACGTTCTAGCATCCAATCAAATAGCATGGGTTCCCTGACCCTGCCTTTTCCCTGAACACAACCCCATGATTTTTATTTTTTTTAAAGATTTTATTTATTTATTTGAGAGAGAGAGAGAGAGAGAGAGAGAGAGCACGAGAGGGAAGAGGGTCAGAGGGAGAAGCAGACTCCCTGCTGAGCAGGGAGCCCGATGCGGGACTCGATCCCGGGACTCCAGGATCATGACCTGAGCCGAAGGCAGTCGCTTAACCAACTGAGCCACCCAGGCGCCCCAACCCCATGATTTTTATAGCAGTGTCCTAAGTCATGCTATTCCTCCAACTTCAAATGGCCTTTCCTTATACTTGTCCCTCCCACCACCTCTACTTGCACAAACCCTAACTGTCTCAATCACCTTTCTCCATGAAACTTTGGACCCCTGACCCCCTTTCTGGACTTGCCCGGCACCATGTCCCTGCCCCTCTTAGAGTTCTTATCACTTTCTAGTTTGTCTTGTAGACATATAGGTGTGCCCCTCATCCCCCTTTCTACACCGTGAGTTCCTCAAGGAAAGGTTCTGGATCTTTCTGTCCCCCATAGCATATGCTATAACGCTTCATGCTAATAAATTAGGTGCTCAGGAAGCTTGTTTAATTAAAAAAATAAATCAATGTTCACTGAATTGATCTATCATGATGCTTAAAACTTTGCCGTCCAAATTATTCCTCAAGAATGTCCAAGAAATTCTAACTGAAACAAAGCACTGTATTAGCCTAAAGATATAAAATTAAGTGATATTCAGCAAGAGCTTAGTGAACCACCATTAACCAGAAAATGGGACCATACAACTCGTTGTATTTTCCTTTTCACTTTGGCTGCTAGAAAATCCAGTTGAAAATGTGGTTCTCAAAGACAGAAATATCCTTAATTTCTAGCATCATTCCAATCCCTCTCTTCCATTTGGTGATTCTGTCTTATATAGACCAGTTTTAAGTATTGTTTCCTGAAAGCAGCCTGAAATACCTTTGAAAGTATATGGAGAAAAGGGTGGATATAAATCATAAATCAGTGCTATTGGTGGGATTTGTTTATGAGCTTAAGCAGGAGGCAGGAGCCCGTAGCACTCTGGCCCCTTAGCCCCAGGGCTCCGCGGGCCAGGGGAGGAGCCCAGAGGAAAAGTGTCAGTCCAAAGTCATGATCCAGCAAGACATGGTGGTCTCTAGCTTGAATGGCCTGCAGCTGCGGTGCAAGGGAGTCAAACCCAGAGCGGCGGACTGGCAGCAGGAGGAAAGGGACAGCAGCTCTACGCAGAGCCCAGCAATGAGCCCCGTAGGAACAGAACCCATCTGATGGTGAGAAATTACTGCGAAGAGAACCCGATTTCCAGGGGATGAGTTGGCAAGATCTGGAAGGGGATCAAAACCCCTGTTTAAAAACTAGAATTCAGAACCAGATTCTAGCCCCAGAGTATAACAATAGACATGATCCGGAAACCGCTGCAGAAATAACCATGAAGAATGAGCAATGATGCTAAGATTAGGGGAAGGTAGAGCCTCTGAATGCCAGAGGCCCCAGCCCCTGGGCATATACTGCCTGATCGTCAGTGGGCTCAGAGCCACCCACAAGCCAAAGGAGTCTTAAGTGGGTGACTCTTCCCTATTATCCTCAAGACCGAAGCCCTCACTCCCTTTTAGGAAATGTAATAAAAAGAGACATGGGATGACAATTTTCTTTCTTGACCAAGGTCCTGAGAGAACGCAAGATATGATGGGTTGGCTTTGATGAAGGGCAGTGGGGCAGGAAAGCTCCACAGAAGAAGCCAAAAACCAGAGAATTACCTGGAAAGGCAGAAAACAACATGGAGTATAGAACTTGTCAGCAAGAAGGCAGAGGACTGCCAACATGGCGGCCTTACCATTTATTTGGTCAAGAGCCTACTCTGGTAACAGTAAAGAAACCACATAACTGGGGAAAGGGAGCAACACTTCGTCTTCCTCCTCCCATGATGACCAATGCGCTTTCCCTGCACTGTTTCTCCCCATTTTACAGGTGGGAAAACAGAAGCTCAGAGAGCTATGTACTCACATCGTTCCGCTATCACATGGCAGTTAGGATTCAAATCCCAGTCCCCCGGATCTCGAGCTGGTGCTCTTCACATTTTATCCAATCAGAGGTGAAGAAAAGTCAGTGAAACTACTGACGCTCACTAAGGACAACATGGGGCCCTGGGCTGGGGTAAGGTCGGCCCTCTCTGCTCTGGAACGGGAGGTCTGGGTGGCTTCAGGAGAGAAGACAACTGTCCCTGAGGAGGGCATGTGATTTCCTGGAGGCTGCACTCACACCCCCAAGAGAGAAATTCCGGGCCCCACAGGCTCCCTCCACTGCTTCAGCTCAGGGAGCAGATGAGGTTTGCTGGTTCTTCAGGCAGGGGGCCTGGCTGCAAAACTGAAAGGTCAAGAGCGCTGTTCCCTGTCACCTGACGGCTGGGCCAGGCTGGCAGCCAAGGGCTCCAATCTGGACAATTACACCACTGAGAACACGGATCCTTCGGGCCTGCCCTGCCCGGCTTGACATTTCCTCTTCAATGGCTAAGCCTCGCTTTCTACCTCTCTTTCAGAAGCGGACTCCTCGTTCCGAGCTATATAGCTGGCATTTTTGCACATGCTGCGAGCACTGGGAAAAGCCTGGGCATAAAGCCTTTGACGTGCATTTAACACATATTTATTGTTTGCTGCCTTTCTGTCCATAAGCGACTATGCAGGCATTCTAGAGGACCAGAGTTCTCCACCCAAAGCAAAGGCAGAAATGTATATCACCAGCTATGATGCCACACCTGCTTAAGAAACCCACCAAAGCTGTGGGGGAGGGGGTAAAAAAAAAAAAAGAGCCTTAAACCATAAGGGCCTTAAACCATCACCTTGTTCAAGCTCTGGGAGCTTTTCATCTAGCAGGTTCTGGGAAGATAGCATCCCCTCCTGGCCAATAAAATCTTCTGCCTGGTACTATGGGTGCCCCTCTCTGTTCTGCTGAAAGGTATTTTCACCGCAAGCCGCTGCTAATACTTACACCAAGAGATCCTTTGCCCCAGCTGTTGACCTACCACTTCGATGTTCCCACAGAGATGGGGGAGGGAGAGCCCTCTCTTCACCAGGATTAAGACAATGGTACTCCATTCCCAAGAAGGGGGCCCCATTGGGTCTGTTCTTCACTAAGAAACCCGAGACAAATTTCCCTCTGAAGCTGGGTTGCAGGATATTTGAGCATCACTGTCGATGCTGTGCGCAAAGTCTCTGTCCTTGTTAGTAATCAGTTTGTGTCTCAAGAAACAGAAGACTCACCTGCAAGGGGAACTTCTAACTTATACCAAGAACTTCCCCCAACACTGGGTAATATAGTTTGTCCTCCTCTCTTTGTTGGTGAGACTCAGTTTTGGCTTCCCAAATTTCAGCCATCAGTCTCAAAGTACCCTTCTCTAATATCCCCGAGGTCTCCAAAATCCCCAGGGAAACAGTACTCCTGGCAACATGCTCCCTGGAGCCAAAGTTCCCACTTGAGCAGACGGATTAGGCTTCTCTCTCAAAATCACCCTGCCCTGATAGAGTCATACACACACACATACATATAGGTATAGCTGTTTATTAAGGATTACATAAAGAAAAGCCCAGAAACATTGGGTCCCAAAAGCTGTGAGAAGCAATTTCCAAGTCAAATCTCAGAATGAGGCAATATTCAAGCCAGAAGCCAGGGAGACTGACAACGAGTTGTTACGGGACGCGTTCCCACAAATGGTTCAGAAGTATGGCTGTGAATGTGAGAAGGTGCTAGAAGCACACTTTACATGCCATAGACTGTGTAACCCGAGCAGGCCCAGCCATCCAAAGGGCCAGAAGAGAGTCAAGATAGTGTGGCCAGGGAGGGACAGGCCAGCTGGTCCCCCAAGGGCCATGAGTTATGATGGTTAAGGGTTCCTAGCTCCACGCTGGGCAGAACTGAGAGACACTTCCTCTTCTCACCTGTGGTTACATTGAGCTTCGTTTCAGAACTGCCCTGGGGCCTGGGGCACTTGCGATGCATTGGCTGCCCCTGGAGTTCGCCTTGATTGATGCTAATTGAATTCTAATTGAAACCATCCAGCCAGGCCCCAAATGCACCTCAAAGAGACTTCAATATCCGGAAGCCCCACCCCAGAGAGTTTGCAAGTGTCTCTCTCACTGCACAATTCTACCCAGTACGTTATTTGCCTATTAAACCTTGATACACCTTTAGAGACCTCCATGGACTGCCCTGCTACAGACAAAAAGAGCACAGCCTCTATTTTGGGCTGCCCTACAAAGCTGGGTTTTGACCTGATAAGACTATTACAGTTCATTTAGCACCATTGCCGTGCACCATGCTAATTAGAAGTTAGGGACTCTTAAAATCACTGGATTATGCAGTGTTTCCTCCCAAGCCTTTCTGTGTCGTGGTCCAAATCCTTATGAAATTTGTATTCAATGAATAAAGGGAGGGCAGGAAAAGCATGGAGAGTCAAGGGGAATAGTTAGAGGTGAATAGGAATCTGACATTACATCGCAGGGTACACAGGCTCTTCAAATAGCCTTTGTTTATTCATTCCACAAACATTCCCTGTGCTCCTACTATGTGCAGGGGGTTAATTATCCCAGAACCTGGGGATACAGCCTCCCAAAAATACATATTTTAGTGGAAGAAGGCAACCATCAAACAAGGGAAAATGAACGAATGAAATACTTTCAGGTGCTAAGTGCAATCAAGAAAACAAAACCGAGGGGCACCTGGGTGGCTCATATGGTTAAGCGCCTGCCTTCGGCTCAGGTCATGATCCCAGGGTCCTGGGATCGAGCCCCGCATCAGGCTCTGTGCTCAGCAGGAAGCCTGCTTCTCCCTCTCCTTCTACTGCTCCCCCTGCTTGTGCTCTCTCGCTCTCTCTGTCAAATAAATAAATAAAATATTTTTAAAAAAGAAAACAACAAAGAGTAATAAGGTGAAGATAAGGTAGATTGGAAAAAGAAGGGGTTAACCAGGGTTGATGGAAAAGGTCCCTCTAAGGAGGGAACATTTGGGTTAGGAGCTGAAGGAGGGGAAAGGGATCTGTGGAAAGGCCTGAGGGAAGAGTATTCTAGAGGGGGTGTGGCAAGTATCTCTCAACAAAGGCAGGAAAGAACTCAGCATGTGAAATGGCCAGAAAGAAAGCCACTGTGGATGAATAAGGACAAAAGAGAGACAGAAAAGACTAGAGAGGTAGGCAAGAGCCAAATCCTCTAGGGTCTTGAAGGTCATGGAACAGAATGTGCGTATGTGCGTGCGTGTGTGTGAGTGTGAGATTCCAAAATGAAATGGACACTATTCAAGAGTTTTAAGCAGGAAAGTGTCATGGTCCAATGCCTACTTTGGAAAGATTATTCTGGCTGCCATATGGAAGATGGATGGGGGAGGGGAAGAGAGGAGAGGGTGGAGACAGAGGTAGAAACAGAGAAGACAGACCCATTAAGAAGTTGCCGCAAGAGGGGCGCCTGGGTGGCTCAGTCGGTTAAGTGGCCAGCTCTTGATCTGGGCTCAGGTCATGATCTCTGGGTCCTGGAATGGAGCTCTGCATCAGCTCCACGCTCAGCGGGGAGTCTGCTTCTCCCTCTCCCTCTGCCCCTCCCCCGATGTGTTCATGCGTGCGCTTTTTCTCTCTCTCTCTCAAATAAATAAATAAATATTTAAAAAATGTTTAAATAAAAAAAAGAAGAAGTTTCTGCAAGAGTCTAGCAAGAAATGGTAATGATTTCTCCTGGGTAGGAGCAATGGAAACGGAAAAACATGAACATGGCGTCCATGGGATGCAGTAATGGATTGCATTTGTGAGTGTGTGAAGAGAGAAAATAGAAAACCCCACGTTTTGTACCTGAGCAATGAGATGGATGAAGAACTCCTTCCCGAGACTGAGAGAGCTGGGTTGGGATGGAGTTGGGGCAAAGTCAACAGGAGTTGCATTTGGCTGCATTTCTCCGGTCATGACAATTGGACATCCAAGAGGAGATGCCAAGGAGGAGGCACTTAGACAGACATACCTATGCTCCTGGGAGGGTTCCGTGACAATGCCTCAGCATGCACAGCATGGAGGGAGGAGATCACTGGAGATGGGTGTAGATAGAGAGGAAGCCCACTGAGGTCAGAAGCCAGGGCATGGAGAGCCCAGTGGGGAGGGGGAGGGGAGAAAGAGGAGAAGCTGGGGTGGAGGTCACCCAGAGGCCCGCAGGAACTGGTTAGCCCCGTCAGATGCTGCTGCGAGGCCCAATAAAGTTGTCTCTGAGAAGTGACCACTGGTTTTCACCAGGTGTGGTCACTAATGACCTTGTGAAAGGGAGCATCCATGGAGAAGTAGAGATGACCACCCAAAGAGGGGCAATGAGGAGAAAGTGGGAGGTGACGAGCTGGAGACTGAGGATGGACGCTGTTTTCTTACAAAGAGAAGCAGAGAAATGGGGTGATAGTTGAAGGGAGATGTGGGGCATCAATGGAGGGAGCTGTGGGGCGTCAACAAAATGACTTTTGTTTTAAAGATGAGTGACACTGGGGCGCCTGGGTGGCTCAGTCAGTTAAGCGTCTGCCTTCAGCTCGGGTCATGATCCCGGGGTCCTGGGATTGAGTCCCGCATCGGGCTCCCTGCTCGGCGGGGAGTCTGCTTCTCCCTCTCCCCCCGCCACTCCCCCGCCCCGTTTGTGCTCTCTCTCTTTCTGAAATAAATAAAATCTTTGGGGAAAAAAAGATGAGTGACATGATATGTTTATGTGCTGGTGGATATAACCCCGTGGTGAGGGAGAAATCGATTACCTAGAGAAAAAAAGACCCGTCCTGGAGCCGAGTCCCTGGGGGGCCAAGAGAGGACAGGACCCAGGGTTCAAGTAGAAATATTAGTCTTAAACCAGGTTAAGGACACTTCCCCAGCAAAACGAACAAGTTTGTTCTGAAAGCTTAATTTGCAAAGGGAAGGTAGGGACAATAAAGATACAGGGATAGAAACAGGAAAATTTCTAAGAGCAGAAATATTAGTGAGCAATAAAACAATGACAGAGGGACAAAGAGCAGCTGGACAGTAAAAGGGCTACTTCAAGCCATAAAGACCTCAGTCACCACAGCTCAGCGGCCCCGCTGCATTCACAGAGCTCGGGGACACAGCCCTCTGCTCCAGCCAAAGTGGAAAACCAACAGCCCCCTCAAGCCCCTTTTATCCGCTAGATGCTTTATCAGTATCTTCATTAAATTCTGCTTTGATCCTCACAAGAATCCCATGGGATAAATATTAGCCCCATTTTACAGATGGCAATACCGAGGCTTGAAGAGTCTATTGCCTCCCCCAGGGTCTAGTAGCCAGGGAGTGTCAGAGCTGGTATCTGACCTCACATCTGCCTGATTCCAGATACCAGACACTGCCATGTCCCACGCTGCATTTATCGTAGGAGGGACTGGGTTGGGAGGCGCGGGAGAAGGTAAGAGGACACTTCCCAAAAATTCTTCCCAATGGAGAATGCCCTCTTCATGTTCCCTCTCCTGCCTTGCAGATCCTAAATGAAAACTTCACCCTCCAGAAAACCTTCCCTGAATTCCCTTTCCAACCCAGTTTCTCAACATATGGCCTCTGTGTCATTTGGTAAAGGGAGGATTTTTACCCTTCACCTGGCAGGACAGACACTGGGATTAAAGATGAAATATGAAAGTACTTGGCACTGAAGTGCTCATTACCACTGTATTATTATTATTATTGTTATTGTTATGACTCTGGCCTTTATTACTATTACCGTTATTAGTACGGCATCAATGGCTAAAGGCTTTCTCAGATGTGGTTTTGCTTGTCCTGCCTCCCTTCACCCTAAGACACATAGACCACAACAAAAAAGAAAAACAATGCAGATACCGCTCATTTGTACACAAGTAACCAAATCCTTGCTCTAGCCTGCAATCTTGTAAAGCTCATTCATAATGTAAAGGTACAGTGAATTCCATCCACATCACAGCTTTCCATTTCCCTAGCTCATTGCTTGGAGTCACACATTATAAATTGCCTTTTATGTTATCTCTCTATTCCAGTAAACCCTTCCCCTAATCCTTTTACCCTGCCCAGAGCTCATGCGCTGGGGCTGCCTGCAACGGCCCCCCAGCAATTGGATGGACTGCTCTTTGTAAAGCTATTGATCCCTATAAACTACTTTATTAGTGGCCACTATTACTCTGTTTCTAATCACCACTTTAATTAAAGTTTTATCATCCACATTAAAGAGGGTATATGACTTTTAATAGGCTGGATGGTTTTCCCTCAGCCATGAAGCGTTCCCATGAAATCGGCCAACAGACTCCTGGTTTCAAGGACTTTCTGAAGCTCGTCTGCCTCCAGGGAACAGGTGTGTGTGTCTATGAGTGAGAACGGGGCCATGACGCATGGGCAGAATTCCCTGCTAAGCAGCGCCCTTGTCTCCCTGGCTTGGGAACCTCCAGGTGGGGAGAGCCCAACAGAGGTCGCAATGTTAGAACCTTCCATTCCCAGCACTAGGGGACCCAGTATTGTGCCTCAGAATTCAAAAGAGAATATTGATCACGACTCCACATTTCTTATAATTTCCACTTTTGCTAAACCTTCTCCTCTTCCAGGAGTTACCTACTCATTTGAGAACCAAAAGAATAAACGGAAGCAATTGCTTCTCTCACCGAAACAAGACCCAAGCAGAGTCGTTTGTTGATGAATCTGCCCCTGCATTAAACCAAGTTCTCGGAGGGGAGGGGCGTGTCTTGGTCAGTGTTGCATCTGCAACTCCAAATGAAGTGCCTACGAACACGGTGGGTCTTCCAAGGGTCTAAAGCCAACAGGCTGACTCTGTCCAGGCGGCCAAACCTGCAACCGAGAGTAAAATAGAATCAGCACAGGTACAGCCTTGCGGGGGCTGCTTTCCTTTTTATTTCTCTAAGAGGAAGACGTGGGAGAGTTTGGGTGCGCCTGGGTGGCTCAGCTGGCTAAGCATCCGACTCTTGATCTCAGCTCAGGTCTTGATCTCAGGGTCCTGAGTTCAAGGCCCACACTGGGCTCCACGCTGGGCATCGAGCCTACTTAAAAAAAAAAAAAAAAGTGGTGGGGCGCCTGGGTGGCTCAGTCCTTAAGCGTCTGCCTTCGGTTCAGGTCATGATCCCAGGGTCCTGGGATCGAGCCCCGCATCGAGCTCCCTGCTCCGCGGGAAGCCTGCCTCTCCCTCTCCCACTCTCCCTGCTTGTGTTCCCTCTCTCGCTGTGTCTCTCTCTGTCAAATAAAGAAAGAAAATCTTTAAAAAAAAAAAAAAAGGAAGGAAGGAAATTCTGACACCTGCTACTCCATAGATGAACGTTGAACGCGTTATGCTAGGTGAAGTGGGCAGGTCACAAAAGGCAAGTACGTACAATTGTGCTTATATGAGGTTCCCAGAGGGGTCAAATTCGTAGAGACAAGAAGTAGGACAGTGGTTGCTGGGGGCGGGGGGAGGGGGTAGTGCTTAATAAGCATAGAAAGTCAGTTGGGGAAAATGAAAAAGTTCTGGACAGGAGGGTGGCGACAAGCTGTACAAACAGTGTGCATGTACTTAATGCCACAGAACGGTACATTTAAAAATGGTTAAAATGATGACTTTTATATTATAGATATAAATTTTTTAAAGGTTTTTTTTTAAAGATTTTATTTATTTATTTGATAGAGAAAGGGAACACAAGCAGAGGGGAGCAGCAGGCAGAGGGAGAAGCAGGCTCCCCACCGAGCAGGGAGCCCAATGTGGGGCTCCACCCCAGGACCCCGGGATCATGACCTGAGCCGAAGGCAGACGCTTCACCAACTGAGCCACCCAGGCGTCCCTAGATATAACATTTTTAAGGTGGAAGAGTATTCCTTGCACTTTGGGGGCGGGGTGATACCATATTGCTGCAGACAGATGGATCTCTTCAGAGTCTCCTCCTAGGGTACCAGGGGGCCTCATCACACCACAGTACACGCCACAAGTCACGTTCATCCTTTCACTCGATGGACATGGAGTGCCTGTGAGGTGTCAGGAACTACAATTAAAAAGGTAGACGACACATCGTGTGAGGGGTGTGCTTCAAGGAGGCCACCCTCCCAAAGCTGCCAACCCCCCCCCCCACCTATTGAGTACCCTTCAGTTCTTAGCACACCGAGTTGCCCTGGCTCCCACAAGAGAGGGGAAATGCCCCTTGCCCGAAGCTCTGTCACACCTTGTCACTGGGCGTAAAGCCTCTCTAGTCTCCAAATCCCATGAGATCCTAGTAAAAACAGTCCTTTCACCTTGAACTGACCACTCTTCTCATTACAGAAGGCTCAGAATGGGTCCAGGGAGCCATGCTGGGGTCAAACACCATCTATCTACCACAAGGGGCTGGGACCGGCCTTGGGTGCAAATTTTAAGGGGGCACCAAAGCACTCGGGAATCGAGATAAATAATATTTTAATGCAATATGTTAAACAACCAAATTGCATGCAAAAAAATGTCAAGATGAACAAAATACCAACACTTTAAATGAAGACAAGTTCAGTAACAGTGCCTTGCCAAGCTACATTAAAGCCTAAGGTAAAGCACAAATCAGGAATGCTGATCCCGTCTTCATGTAAAATTGTGATATTTTGATATTTTGATTTTTTTTGCATTGATTTTGATGTTTTAAAATTTTGCATTAGGGGGTGCCTGGGTGGCTCAGTCGGTTAAGTGTTTGCCTTCGGCTGAGGTCACAATCCCGGGGTCCTAGGATTGAGCCCCACTTTGGGCTCTCTGCTCAGCAGGGAGTCTGCTTCTCCCTCTCCCTCTGCCTGCTGCTCCCCCTGCTTGTGCTCTCTCTCTCTCTGTCAAATAAATAAAATCTTTAAAAAAATAAAAAAACATTGCATTAGAATGTTATTTATCTTGATTCTTGGGTTTTTTGGCACCTGAGCTGAATGCCTCCTTCACCAAGCCATAGTCGAGTCCTGCTTCTCTGTGTCATTCTGTCTCCCCCGGCAGCCAGCACCCAAAGCTTCCTCCTCTCCGACCTGCAGCAGCTCCTGCCAGCAGATACTTGGGGGTCCACCTGCTCGTCGCCGAGAGTGTGGCCTGAGCCCGTCGGGGCTCGCCGCTTTGGGAGTAGGGAGTGAAGGCACCTCTCCCATCAGCATGCAAGCCCATGAGGACAGATCTGCAGCATCTGTATCCCTAGCACCTCGCACAGCACCTAGCACAGGGAAGGATCTCAAGTCCCCTAAGAGCTCCTGGGGGACGTACAAACAAGAACTTTCACTTACACATTCCCTCTGCCATTTGCCTCATAGCAAGTTTTATGACAACTTTATAGTTCTCTTTCTTCCTTCCTTTCTTTCTTTCTTTCTTTGCTTTGCTTTCTTCTTTATTTCAAATTGGCCTTCTTCGCCAAGATGTCCATCGACAGATGAATGGATAAAGAAGAGGTGGTGTATATCTACAATGGAATATTATGCAGCCATCAAAAGGAATGAGATCTTGCCATTTGCAACAACATGGATGGAACTGGAGGGTGTTATGCTGAGCGAAATAAGTCAATCAGAGAAAGACATGTATCATATGACCTCACTGATATGAGGAATTCTTAATCTCAGGAAACAAACTGAGGGTTGCTGGAGTGGTGGGGGGTGGGAGGGATGGGGTGGCTGGGTGGTAGGCATCGGGGAGGGTATGTGCTATGGTGAGCGCTGTGAATTGTGCAAGACTGTTGAATCACAGACCTGTACCTCTGAAACAAATAATGCAATATATGTTAAGGAAAAAAAAGAAGAAGAAGATAGCAGGAGGGGAAGAATGAAGGGGGGGAAATCGGAGGGGGAGACGAACCATGAGAGACGATGGACTCTGAAAAACAAACAGGGTTCTAGAGGGGAGGGGGGTGGGAGGATGGGTTAGCCTGGTGATGGGTATTCAAGAGGGCACATTCTGCATGGAGCACTGGGTGTTATGCACAAACAATGAATCATGGAACACTACATCAAAAACTAATGATGTAATGCATGGTGATTAACATAACAATAAAAATTTTAAAAAACGAAACAAAACAAAATCAAATCGGCCTTCTTCAAGAGGCTAAGCTTCTTTTTAATCAAATGAATTTCCCCTGCAACCCATTCCTCTCATCTTCTCCACGGTGCGGTCACGGACTCCCGCCTGTAATTGCCGCATCCTGGGCTTTGCGGTCCAAGCCTGCACTACGGAGTTCAGCCCCTGCGGGGGATTTTCAGCGCCTCCCTGAGCTCAAACCGACCCCCACCCCCACCCGCCAAGACATCTCATGGGTACTTCACCGTTCACAATTTTATTTCTTTAATTGGATTTTAATTTGTCTCACTAAGCCCAGATTTACTTGAAAATTCCTATCCCATGTTGAAATTGCAAACTGAAATCACACACACACACACACACACACACACACACACACACACACACACACACACACCACCCACAGAAGGAAGAAGAAATAGGATACAGGCCAGGAAAATTACAAAGGGCAGAAACAGGACCAAGAGAAAAAGAAGGAGGGTCAAAGATGACCCCTAGCTCAATTCTGGGATATTTTTGCACTAGGAAAATGTTAATAACCAAGGGGGCCTCTGGGTTTGCCTTGGCTGGTCCAGCTGCAATCATCAAACCACACTCCCCCTGAACATCGCCATGATGAGAAAATGCCTTCCCCTCACAAAATAGCCTTGATCACCAGAAGCTACCACCTCTGTGCTTGGAAATGGACATCTGCTAGGACCAGCTTTCTCAAAAAGGAAGCACAGGGGCACACACCCCCTCCTAGCAATGTGGGGTCCACGTCGTGTATCACGGGTTGGGTTTTCCAGAAGGAGATGCTGAGATGCAATCAAGGTGAAAGTTGTTTATTAGGGATCAACACCTGCAAAAGGCAGGGAGGGGGACACAGGATCAGGCAGAGAAAAAAGTCAAACTGCAATGCAGGTGGGGATCAAGGACTTCCTGTGGCCGTGTCCATGTTCCATGCCTTCATATCCCCTTATATCCCCACCTCTCTCCAACACCAGATATATTGAGTGAGAGGGCCCTTCTGCAGTGGCAGACCCTGAAGTTGCTGATGGTTAGAGGCAAATCCTTCCTTGAGGAGGGATCTGGGGGTCGGGTGCATCTCTTGTCTACCACACAGTGGAATTAGACATCAGTCTTAACAGTCGGTGGGTTGTTTGGTAAGGTTCAGGGTCAAATGGAAGTAAATCCTGCAACATGCCTTCCTTTTAAAGAGTCCATTCTAGGGTCAGAGACTATGGAAAATCAGGAGATGAACTTCAGAGAGTAGACATGAGCAGAAGGAGGGATTGGGGACTTCCAGTTAGAGAAAGCCAACTCCTTGAGCAAGACTGAACAGATGTCTTGTCTAGACAGATCTGTCAGACACTCATCATCTATACCTCAGAAAATTAGGTTCTCAGGATTTCTGCTGTTCTGCTCAGTTCATGATTCCCCTGACCGGTGGTTGGGTCAAGTGCAGGCCCAAAACATGTTTCAGGATGTCCTCAAGATAAGCAGTAGGATCCCAGTGCCCAAAGGTCATGCTGTTTCCTGTGTATCAGCTATTGGAAGGCCAAGGATGTGCTCCAAATGGCGTCACTGGGTATTAGGTCACATTGTCTTCAGGGCTGTCTTTTATTAACATCCCTCTCTGATCCAGGTTAAGGGCTTGTAGAAGCCCTAGAAGTTCTACTTCAAACTAAACACCAGGGAATCATTGAAGTGAAAACTCCCTAGGATGGCAACAACATCAAGGTGTCAGGATCCTAGAATGAACAGTTACCTCTATTTGTCTTTTTTTTTTTTAAGATTTTATTTATTTATTTGTCAGAGAGAGAGAGAGAGAGGGAGGGAGGGAGAAAGAGAGAGAGAGAGCACAAGCTGGGGCAGCTGCAGAGGGAGAGGGAGAAGCAGGCTTTCCGCCAAGCAGGGAGCCTGATGCAGGGCTCGATGCCAGGACCCCGGGACTACGACCTGAGCCGAAGGCAGACGCTTAACTGACTGAGCCACCCAGAATTCCCTCTGTTTGTCTTTTCAGTCAAGAGCCAGCAGCTCCCAGTATTCCAGATTCTTGTGTGTGGAGGTACCTTGAGTGTGTTGTGGTGGGGTACGTAACCTCACTGGCAGCCTTCATCTTCAAATGTAAAAGGGTTCTCAGAAACGGAAAAGTCACGGATATCAAAGCAGGAACTGCTCAAGACCAAGGGAAGCAAGTATATACAGTCCATATAGGTGTCTCACACATTCACCCTGATAGCCCTCCCCTTCATAATTCCCCCTTGCTCAACCAACCCAACTGCTACCCATCAAACATGCTGTGAGTGACTGGGTCCTCCTGGATCTGTAAGTCCAGTCCATCGTCCACCTGCATGGGAGCTGGTTTGAATATAACAGGGCCACCTTGTGGCCATTTTCAGCTTTACATTCAAAAAAAACTTCCAGTCTGTAATCCAAAAAATATACACACTGAAAAATCACTACTATCTCTCACTACCGCCCTCTCTTGGTAAATCAAATCAATATAACAACTCTCCAGGCTCCTGCTGAGCCTCCACCTTCTTTACCCTAATCAGCTCAACAAGGCCAGGAACAAGGTGGATGATTTATAGGATCCTCCCAGAAGGCCTTGGAGAGGGCAAGGCTGTGAACACTTAAGACACTTGTACTGTTTTTGTCTCTGTCATGTCCCCAGTGCCTCTGAATCCATTTCTAGGTGAAACACACACACACACACACACACACACACACACACACACACACACACACACACACACCCCGCTCAGATTGGAAATCAGGCTGGAGCTGGGGTAGAGGATGCAGTTTTCCCTTACACCATGGTTCCTGAGAATGTATGACTGGGTCCCAAGTCATATCTCCATCCTGCATTCCACTTGAGTACATCTTTAGGGATATATTTCCTAAATTAACTTGTAACCTGGCATCTGTGCTCTTCCTGGCCCTGGGCTAATGTTTCCAAATTTACCTGATGATAAGCATCCCCTGGGATACTTGTTAAAACTGTGAATCCCAGCCCTATCCCAGATCCAATAATGATGGAGAATCATTCTTGGAAGGGTATGGGGAGCTATATAATTAACAAGTACCTCAGGGGATGCTTAACATCAGGAACATTGAAAATCACTTGTGATGCCTAGACCCTGTCCTCAGAAATTCCAGGGCAGAGTTTCTCAACCTTGGTATTACTGTTATTTTAGGCTGGATAATATTCTGTTTGTGGGGACTGTCCCGTGCCCTGGAAGAAGTTCTGGCCTCTACCCACTGGATGCCTGGCCTCTACCCACTGGATACCAAGCACCTGCACCCCAGCCATAACAACCAAAACTGGCCCCAGACTTTGGCAAATGTGGGGGCCGGGTTGGGTAAAATCAACATGGTTGAAACCCACTGGTCTAGGGTATGACTTGAGCACTGGGATTTTTTTTAAAGCTCTCTAGATGACTTAATGTGCAGCCAGGATGCTTTACATTAGAGCTTCTCAAACCTCCTTGTGCATGAGAATCACCTGAGGGGCTTGTAAAAATGCAGGTTCTGACTCTGTCAGTCTGGGTGAGGCCTGAAAGTCCGCATCCCCAGCAATCTCCCCCCACCCCCAGAGGATTCCGATGCTGCTGATCCACTCTTTGGGGAGAAGGGCTGAAAATCATCTTTTAATTGGGCCAGTCATGAGGGTCATTTTATCCTAGTGTTATAGCAAATCAGTTTTCCCCTGAGTCAGCAAAGAAGAGATCACCATATAGCAGGGAATGAACCTGTTAACACGGTCCCTGTGGGTAGGATACAGGAAGTTTCTACAAAGGAGGCTTCAAGTTGTAGATGCTAGGATTCCCACCCTTCAGTCTCCTAGAGAATGATTTGTAGGAAAAGCCAGCTGCAGGTTTCCCCTGAATACCACACAGCTAGCCAGGGAGTCCACAAATTACCCAGTGACATGAGGGGATGTCCAGCATTGGCTAGCGTCACCCAACTCCCTCCAGAGGACAGACCATGGGTGCAGAACCATAGGTGGCTCCAATCTTAACTGGTCAATGGAGATAGGAGCAGTCTTCTGTCCATATAGTTCTTTACTTTGCCTCCTTAATACCAAGCTTTCCAGGGCCAGCAAATGGAATATGACAGGGTTCTTTTATTTTTTTCTTTTTTTTTAATTTTTATTGTTATGTTAATCACCATACATTACATCATTTGTTCTTGATGTAGTGTTCCATGATTCATTGTTTGTGCATAACACCCAGTGCTCCACGCAGAACGTGCCCTCCTTAATACCCATCACCAGGCTAATGCATCCCCCCACCCCCCTCCCCTCTAGAACCCTCAGTTTGTTTTTCAGAGTCCATTGTCTCTCATGGTTCCTCTCCCCCTCCGACTTACTCCCCTTCATTCTTCCCCTCCTGCTATCTTCTTCTTTTTCTTTTTTCTTAACATATCTTGCATTATTTGTTTCAGAAGTACAGATCTGTGATTCAACACGACAGGGTTCTTTTAAAGAGAGCGGCAGATTTGCAACGACGCGGATGGAACTGGAGGGTGTTATGCTGAGTGAAATAAGTCAATCAGACAAAGACATGTATCATATGACCTCACTGATATGAGGAATTCTTAATCTCAGGAAACAAACTGAGGGTTGCTGGAGTGGTGGGGGGTGGGAGGGATGGGGTGGCTGGGTGATAGACATTGGGTAGGGTATGTGCTATGGTGAGCGCTGTGAATTGTGCAAGACTGTTGAATCACAGATCTGTACCTCTGAAACAAATAATGCAATATATGTTAAGAAAAAGAAAAAAGAAGATAGCAGGAGGGGAAGAATGAAGGGGAGTAAATGGGAGGGGGAGATGAACCATGAGAGACGATGGACTCCGAAAAACAAACTGAGGGTTCTAGAGGGGAGGGGGGTGGGGGGATGCATTAGCCTGGTGATGGGTATCAAGGAGGGCACATTCTGCGTGGAGCACTGGGTGTTATGCACAAACAATGAATCATGGAACACTACATCAAAAACTAATGATGTATGTATGGTGATTAACATAACAATAAAAATAAAAATAAATAAATAGAGTGACAGGACAGAAGAAAAAAGGAACCTGGGACTACTAAGTTCAAAGCAAAATGTCTGAATCTCCCTGCCTTACCCTATGGAAATGGGCCCTGGCCTAGCCAAATGCTAGGACTCCACAGCCTGGAATTCCACAGCCTGGAATTCTTCGCTTGAAGCGCTAGGAAATCCAAGAGCATGCACTTCCCTGAAAACTTGCAACAAAGCCAAGCTCCGAAAACCAGGAAGAGTTGAAAATTCTCAGTAAACTAGCACAAGCAAGGTGTTTCCTTAACACAATAAACCAAGAGCAGCCTATATTGTTCTTATCACCAAAACACTAAAGACATTCCCTTTAAAGTGAGGAATAAAACAAGGATGCCCACTACCACCACCATTACTTATCTTTATTATTTATGGTTATTATTATTATTAAAGATAATTCTAGTCAGTGATAGGGAAAATGAGAAGAAGAAAAAAAGCAGTATAAATAGTAGAGGAAAAGAAAAACATGATTATCTACCTGGAAACCTCAGAAGAATTCACTGAAAACTTTTTGACTTAATGAGAGTTTGGCAAGCTGGTTAATGGAAAATGCAAACAAAGAAATCAAGAGCTTTCCTATGCATGAGAAGTATGGAAAAATAGCCTATAATAATTTTCATTCTTTCCCAACCCATTATAAGAAAAGATTCATGATGGTTTTAAGGATATCCCCAATGCTTTGATACCTCTTATCTCAAGAGGAGGGCTTAATTCCACTCTCTTTGTCTTCTCACTTGGGATCTCTCTCTTCCTCTCTCTCTCTCTGCGTATAGAGGTGCCCACATGGCAAAGACATAATGCCCGCCAGCAGCCACATGTGAGAGCTTGGACCCAGCTCCTCTCCTCACCCCACCCTGTTGAATCTTGACATGACCATGACCATAGTCCCCTTCAACCGCGGGACCACAACCTCGGAGAGCCTGAACCAGAATCATCAAGCTGCTCCCAGATTCCTGACCCACAGAAACTGTGAGATAATAAATGTTTTGAGGCATTGTATTCGGGGTAATTTGTCACACAGCAATAAATAACTAATACAGGATTCTCTGTCACTCCAACCACCAAGGGTCTTGGCTGGGGTGGTGCTGATCAGAGTAATAGATAGAGTTGGAATAAACCTAGAAATAACTTTGTTTAGGTGACATACAAAGGGCCTGGAGCTACCCCCCAGAAAGAGAAGACTGGATCTGGAAGAAGAGAACGGAGGGAGAGAGAAGCATGCTGGCACGATATAAGAGGCTGAGGAACCCAGCGTGTGTTGCTGCACGCCGTGCCGTGTAAGGCCTCTCTCGCACCCGTCTGTGAGCCTTTTGGGAAGGTTTTACTTGTTTTTCAGTGTTTTTGAATATCACCTTTGTGTTCTGCTCACTGTGGCACTGCTAACACTTGTCCTAAGGCAGTTCAGCTGTATTTGCATATCAACAAAACCAACAGTAACCAGTTGGAAATGGAATGGAATATTGCGTGGAAATATTCCATTTATAATATTAACCAAGAACTATAAAACCTCAAGGAACACAGCAAACATGCAGGATTCATATGACGTAAGTGGTGCATTGCTCCTACGGGACATACGAGCAGATACGAACAAAGGACAGAGTTATTCATTCATTTCATCAACAAACCCTTGGTTGAAAAATCAGGGTCTCACAGGAAATAAAGGGGGAGCAATTTAAAGGATATGTATGGTTTATATATTAATATATGTTGTAAAACACGATGAGCAAAAAATGAGACTACATTTCTTTCCAAAACAAGCCTTCCATGTTGGCATTAGAACTCTTTTTTTTCTTTAAATTTTTTTTATTTTTTATTGTTATGTTAATCCCCATACATTACATCATTAGTTCTTGATGTAGTGTTCCATGATTCATTGTTTGTGTATAACACCCTGTGCTCCATGCAGAATGTGCCTTCTTTAATACCCATCACCAGGCTAACCCATCCCCCCACCCCCCTCCCCTCTAGAACCCTCAGTTTGTTTTTCAGAGTCCATTGTCTCTCATGGTTCGTCTCCCCCTCCAATTTCCCCCCCTTCATTCTTCCCCTCCTATCTTCTTCTTTTTCTTTTTTAACACATGTTGCATTATTTGTTTCAGAGGTACAGATCTGTGATTCAACAGTCTTGCACAATTCACTATGAGCTCACCACAGCACATACCCTCCCCAGTGTCTATCACCCAGCCACCCCATCCCTCCCACCCCCGACCACTCCAGCAACCCTCGGTTTGTTTCCTGAGATTAAGAATTCCTCATATCAGTGAGGTCATATGATACATGTCTTTGTCTGATTGACTTATTTCACTCAGAACTCTTTTTTTATTTTATTTTATTATGTTATGTTAATCACCATACATCACATCATTAGTTCTTGATGTAGTGTTCCATGATTCATTGTTTGTGTATAACACCCATAACTCTTTTTTTAGTAGGAAACCCTTCTCTTGAAAAAAATGTTTGAAGAAACACTGGCATGCTGGTGTCCTGGGCACATCATCCTCCAAATATTGTATAATGCACACAGTCACGTTTTGAATGCCATTTCTGAACTTGAACATCATGCCTTTTCACTTGTGTCACTCTTCTTTGACAAATCATCAAAAAAAAATGCCTTTGCAGAAATTATCATGATCCTAAAGTTAAATTATCCAAGACCTCATATCCCATCTGTGTATAGAGAATTCAAACTAGAGCATACACTGATTTTCTCTCTGAACTAGCCCATTGACCAGTTCGTGTGGCCTCCAAGAGAAGCAATGATTGTTAGCGTGTTCACTTAAAGACATGGTTTTAAATTGTCATCTTTAAGTTTTGTTATACAACAATATGAAATTAAGTAACTCAAACCTGAGACGGGCAAAATCACTGTAACCGTGCATATGTGTCCACAGAGCTCCCCTATGACAGGGTGGGCTGTTTTTATTCCCATTGTACAAACAAGGAAACTGAGGCCAGGGGCACAGTTGAATACACAGCTAATAAATGGCAGAGTTGAGATTCAAACCTCAGCAGATTGGCTCCCACCTTCTGAACCACTTTGTAATCTTATGATTCAACAGTAGGGAACTAATTGCAGCCATTAAACATAATCTATAAGAGCAGTTTGAAAGCTGGCCTTCAAAGAGGGGGCACGTGATCTGGCAAGAGCCACTCCCCCTACCCTCTACTCAGAGAAGCTCTGCTCCCCGTGTTGTAGCTTGAGGTTCCACGACAGATTTCATTTGTAAGAATGATTATATTGAGGAGGGAGGGGCTGCAGAAAAATGTCTAATGAGGCGAAGAGATGTGTAGGGAAAAAAATAATTTTCAAAACCACATATACAGTAAGACACCAATTCGTGAAAAAGACCCACACATACATTGACTGAAGAGACATCAAAATGGCAAAAGGTTATATGTAGCTGTGGAAATACACTGGGGTTTTTCTTTCTTTGATTCTTTGATTTTTCGGTATCTTTTTTAATTTTCTGCAGTGGATATCTTTAATTCTAAGATATTTAAGGGGCATAAAAATGCTCAACATCATTAGTCATTAGGGAAATACAAATTAAAGCCACGGGGAGATACCATTTCAAACTTACTGACAGCTATTGCAGGGAGACGGGCAGTAACAAATGTTGGTAAGGATGTGGGAAACCAGAAACACAAATTCAGGGCTGGTGGGAATATAAAATGGCACAGCCACTTTGGAAAACAACAGTTTGGTAATTTCTTAAGAAGTTAAACATAAATTTGCCATATGATCCAGCAATTCCCCTCGTAAGTATCTACCCAAGAGAAATAAAAACATATGTGCACACAGATTTGCACATGAATGTTCTTTGCCGCACTATTCATAACACTAAAAAATTGGAAACAACTCAAACGTCCATCAACTGGTAAATGGCTACACAAAATGAGGTATAAACATACAATGACAAACTATCCAGCAATAAAAAGAAATGGGCCACTGCTACATGCTACAACGTGGATGGACCTTTAAAACGTTATGCTCATTAAAAGAAGCCAGAGACAAGAGACTACATATTGTATGATTCCATTTATATGAAATGTCGAGAAAAGGCAACATTGTAGAGACAGAAGGTAGATTAGCGGTTGCCAGGGGCAGAGACGGGGGTGGGGGGGGTGGCGGGGAGAATTAACAGTGAATATACATGAGGGATCCTACTGAAGTGATGAGAAAATTCTAAAACTGATTTATGGTGATGACTGCACAACTTGGTAAATTTAATAAAAAATGATTGGATTGTATACTTCAAGAGTGAATTATGTGATGAGCAAAAGATGACTCAATGAAGTCATTTTTAAACAAAAACAGCATCGGGGAAACGTTCAGGTGGCCGCAGCACCAGAAGGTTTTGCAAAGTTGAAAAGTTGAAAAGTAAGAGAAACAGACACCAAAGTGAGTGCCCGTGGATCCAAGGAAAATGAGAGATCACTCTAAATGGTGTTTCTCAAACTTTTCTCAGAAAGAGTCCCTCTGCTGGTGGGAATGTGATCTGCATGTCCCCTCTGGATGGTCACCTGTCAACAGGTCCCACTTAAAAATGTGCACAGCTACTTCACTCCCAAATCCACTCTGGCAAAGTATGCCATGGAAAGAGCCGGACAAGTTTTCAAAGATGCATGTACAAGAATCTACATCACAGGGGCACCTGGGTGGCTCAGTCAGCTAAGTGTCCCACTCAATCTCCGATCAAGTCTTGAGCTCAGGGTCATGAGTTCAAGCGCTGCATTGGGCTCCATGCTGGGTGTGGAGCCTACTTAAAAAACAAAAAACAAAACAAAACAAAACAAAAAAAACAAGACCGTAAATCACAGCATTGTTTATAAGAGCAAAATCTTGGCAGGACCCAGGAAGTGGGGATCGGTTAAAAAAATCATAGGGTACCTTCATGTCATGGAACACTATGAAGTCATTTTTTAAAGAAATCATTTGTGATGATATTTATTGATTTGGAAACATGTCCATAAAACATTATGAAGGAACACTTCAAAAACTGAAACGGCATAGGAAATATCTGGAAGGTGATATGCCAAAATGTTAACAGTTTCCTTTGATGGAATTCTAAATGCTTTTTCTTTCTTTGTAACAGCCTTTATTTCTATAGATGGAAAAGGCACTAAGGTATTTGATAAAAGAAGGGCCTTTGAAGCAAAGTTTCAGTTCCTTCCTCTACAATACTGGCTCGCGTCTTAAGCAAATTATCTGGTTTTCTAAGTTACCATTTCCCCATCTGTAAAATGGGCATAAGAATAATTTTCCCTTCTAGTGTTCCTTGTGCATGTAAAGTGCTTCGTCTGGTGTCTGGCACAGAGCATGCACTCCATTAATATCAACTATGATTATGTCTCAATAACAACACTTAGAATACATAATTTTTAGAGAACATAACCAAGCTACTTTTTAAATAAGAGTAACTTGGTAGAGTAGAATGAAGACGCAGAAAGTGGAAGAAAGTAACAAACACCAGATACAAGAGTCTTTTCCTTCACTCTTCCCCAGAGCACGATGTGGCCTCTTCTGTTCACGATGCCCTGGCTCCTTCGCAGACCCTGGGATCCCCTCTGGGAGGCCACGGAGGCCAGACGTGGCCACAGCCGGGCCTGCTCACTTGGCAGGAAGGAAGACGCCACACTGCGTAGCTTGATCTGTTTTGAGAGCCTTTAACAGGTTCTGTAACAGATGCCCCATCTGCACAGAGCCTGTGTTTGTGCGGAAGAGCCGAGAAGAAACCACATTCTGTTCTGCCTGCTCCTTCATGGACTCCTTTCCACTGGGCCCCCAGGAAGGAGGGGCTTGCGGCTAGTCTTTCAGACCGGGAAACAGAGAGGGGCCATGACTCATGGGAAGTCCCACGCCGGTGAGGGCCTGAGCCAGAACTCTTGGCCCTAACTCTCTGCAGGCCTTCCAGTGACAAGCTGCCTGAGCATTCACTGTCTCCACAGACGCTCCTGGCAACGGCCCCTTCCTAAGTCTTGCAGCCGGTGAGCTCATCCCCACACCATGCAGCCAGCAACCAATAAACCAGACCCTGGTGCTCTCATGAGGGTCAGACCCCATGGTCAACCTCACCTGAACCAGTCCGTTTGCCACTGTCCCTAAGACCCCTGGTTTCTGAATTCATGACTCATTTCCCATCAGTGGCCCTATTACTCCTCAGGTGTCCTGGGAACTGCTTTTGCTGTAAGGGTATCGGGGGACCACAGGCCCTGAGTAGAAGGGAGGAGAACGGAGGGGTAACCATCCCAGGAGTTCCTGTGAGAAGCTTTCTTAGCCGTGCTGATAGGGTTTTATCTCTCCTGGACCCCCTGAGCATCCTGGGGCCCTACTTGTGTGCCTATGTAACTACTAGGTTCTAGAACCAGAAAGCCTCCCAGCATCCCCCGAGAGCTTCCTGTTACCTTGCAAGGTGTGCCGTCTCCTTAGAGGCCCAGGCTCTAGGACAGCCAGCAGTCCATGGCAGGACCAGCTTGCACTTCGGCTAGTCCAGTGGAAACACTTTAAGCCTTGATCAGCAACGGTTACACACATTCGGTAAAACATCTGATTCCTGCTCATGGGCTCCTGCAAATTGGAAGGAATGCCTCTCACAAATAAGAGACCCAAGTAGGAGGAATTTTAGGAATTTTCCACAGCCAGGGTGCACTAGGAGAGGTTGCCCAAGGCAAATTCTGCAGGGCAGAGAAGTCATCGTCATAGCTGCAGGAATAATGCCAGGTGTCAAATACAATGGGTTAGGGGATGACAAAGACAAACTGATGAACAGAAAGAAGTTCTCTGAACCCTCCGAGGAAGCCTCTGCCTAGAACAGAGTCCTCCTGGCGCTCCCCTACCTTGTCAGTTCAGGGACTCAGAGAAGCAGCTACCCCAACTTTTCCACCAGTGAACCCCAGCACATAAAAATTCTCCCACCTTGAATGCAAGCTGGTGCAACCCCTCTGGAAAACAGTATGGAGGTTCCTCAAACAGTTGAAAATAGAGCTACCATACGATCCAGCAATTGCACTACTAGGTATTTACCACAAAGATACAAATGTAGGGATCCGAAGGGGTACGTGCACCCCAATGTTTATAGCAGCAATGTCCACAATAGCCAAACTGTGGAAAGAGCCAAGTTGTCCATCGACAGATGAATGGATAAAGAAGAGGTGGTATATATACACAATGGAATATTATGCAGCCATCAAAAGGAATGAGATCTTGCCATTTGCAACGACGTGGATGGAACTGGAGGGTGTTATGCTGAGTGACATAAGTCAATCAGAGAAAGACATGTATCATATGACCTCACTGATATGAGGAATTCTTAATCTCAGGAAACAAACTGAGTGTTGCTGAGTGGTGGGGGGTGGGAGGGATGGGGTGGCTGGGTGATAGACATTGGGGAGAGTATGTGCTATGGTGAGCGCTGTGAATTGTGCAAGACTGTTGAAACACAGATCTGTACTTCTGCAACAAATAATGCAACATATGTTAAGAAAAAAGAAAAAGAAGAAGATAGCAGGAGGGGAAGAATGAAGGGGAGTAAGTTGGAGGGGGAGACAAACCATGAGAGACGATGGACTCTGAAAAACAAACTGAGGGTTCTAGAGGGGAGGGAGGGGAGGGGGGTGGGTTAGCCTGGTGATGGGTATTCAAGAGGGCACGTTCTGCATGGAGCACTGGGTGTTATGCACAAACAATGAATCATGGAACACTACATCAAAAACTAAGGATGTAATATGTGGTGATTAACATAACAACAAAAATTTTAAAAAAAATTCTCCCACCTTTTGTTTCAGCGGAGTTGAGGTCAATCTCTCTCCCCAATTGCAATAGTCTTGAATAAAGTCTTCCTGGCCTATTTAACATCCCTTGTGCGATTATTCTTTGACAAAACCTACACATGAATATTTATAATGTCTTTATTCATAATCACCAAAAATTGGAAGCACCCAAGACATCCTTCATCAGGTAATGGACCAACAAACTGTGATACATCCATCCAATGGAGTACTATTCAGTGATAAAAAGAGAATGAGCTATCAAGCCATCCAAAGCCACAAATGAATCTTTAGTGCACATTGTCAAGTGAAAGAAGCTAGTCTGGAAAGACTACATATATGCAATTCCATTAAGATGACATTCTAGAATGTCATATAAGCAAAACTTGGTAAAGAGATCACAGGTTCAGGAAGAAGGAAGGATTTTTTTTTTAGGGTGGTAAAACTATTCTATATGAAACTCTAATGGTGGCTGTATGGCACTATAACATCTGTCGATACCCATAGAGCTTTACAATACAGAGTAAATCTTAATATATCAAATTTTTAAAAATTCATTTTGGAGGTTGGGAGCTCCCAGAATGGATCTGTTGTATTGTTGTAAAATGCATGAATTAACCTCATTGAAGGGGATGGAAGAACAAGATGCTGAACTTAAATAACTTTGGAAATGAGGACTGTCTCCAGGACTAAAGGCCAAAGGCATTGTACATTAGCACTATACTTTAATAGATAAAGCTGTCTCCCACGTAAGGACAAGTTAACCTGAAACCACTATGCATGAATCCTGGAATGGAACAATTAAGAAATGATGGGAGATGGTATGGGCCAGGTTTCTCACTGTTGGAGTGGGTGGTTACAGATAAGCAAAGAGGCTCAAAGGACCCATGTGATTCTACATGAAAGTCAGAGAAATTAATATGAACTCATAGTTAATTTAATACACATACAGATGGATGCATACAAAAAGAAGGGTTGATAGAGGGAGTTAGTAGGTTGTCCGTACGAGGAGGAAGAGGAGCCCACCACCCACCCCAGTGTGAAAAAGCTGGAGAGAGCTGAAGGTGCCCCCAGAATGGCCCACTTGAAAGCTTTGCCTAGAGTCAGCCTTGAAAGGGACTCTGCTTGTGATGGCTCATTTACTTCTTGAACTTCCACAGAAAGAACAGGAAGAGAGAGGCTGAGAGAGGAAAGTGAATTACCAAGTAGGGAAAAGTGAGACACTCTTCCATGAAAAATCCCAGTCCCGGTACGGTCGGGCACCACATAGCAAACAGGTTTTAAACCCACGTAAAGTATAGGCATCCATGTCCCCCTTGGCCACTGCCTATGACCTTCTGAATATAGATGGGACTCCTGCATAAAGTTCTCTAATGGCTAGATAGTTTCTTCATGACAGAATTTAGATTCATTAGCATGGCACTCAAGACTCCAAAAATACATTTCTATTCTCGTGTGACACTCCCCAAATGTTTACTCCGTGCACCAATCATAAGACTTTCTACTGATCCAGGACCTGTAAGGATTTTCACATCCTCACGCTTTCTCCCTGAAATATCCTTCCTCTTTTACCTTCTTGGCCTAGATCTATATGCTCCATTCAAACCCAGCCTGGTGAATCCTTCCTTTGTTTTCCTTGCAAAGTTTTTCACCACTTTCCTTGTTATCCCTGCGATACAGTAATCACACTTTTTTATGGTGTTGGAGATATAAACTGTCAAGTATCTCCCTTTCCTGCGCTCTTGGCTCTAACTGGTTGAGAACAGATACCAGGAATCAAATGGGGCTCAGAGTCAAATCAGCCTCCTTAATGATAAAACTAGGCTGGAAAGGGAAGGAAAAATAAAATAAGATGAAAACAGGGGCAAACCATAAGAGACTCTTCACTGTAAGAAATAAACTGAGGGTTGCTGGAGGGTGGGGGGATGGGTAATTGGGTGCTGGGCAATAAGGAGGGCACTTGATGGAATGAGCACTGGGTGTTATACACAACTGATGAATCACTAAATTCTACCCCTGAAACTAATAATACAGTATATGTTACCTAAATTGAATTTAAATAAACAATTTGAATTTTTTTTTATTTTTCAAATAAAATAAATAAAAATAAATTAATGGAGCCCCAAATGAAGCTTCCTGCTCCCTGCCTTACAAAGTAAAGAAAATCAGCCCCTGGTAAAGACCTGACATGATCTTCTTCTACCATTCACAGGCTAAGAAGCTGAAACAGAGAGCGCCAAGACCTGGAGGCTGAGCAAGAGGCAGGTCCTACCTGGTCTGTATACCCTGTAGAGGCTGGAATTTCAAAGAGCCTGATTCAATCAATCCAGTGGTTCTGGGCCACAATGCATGTCAGAATCACCTAGGAGCTTTGGAAACACTCTTGCCCAACCTCACCCCAAACCAATTGAGTTTGAATCACTGGAGGTGGGGCCACTTATCAATAGTTTTTAAAAGCTCCTCCAGGTGATTTTAAAGCACAGCCAGGGCTGGGAATCTCCAAATTAAGCCAAGATGACAGAAGGAAACGGGAACTTGACCCAACTGATAAACTAGGCAAATGAATGTCAGTGGCTTCACCAGGTTCATGAGTCAGGCTAGCACTGACCACCCCTTGGAAAGAGGTGAGTAACGAATGAGTAGAAAGTTTCTTTTCGGCTCTTCCCTGCTGGCTAGGTTTATTCTGTTCTGTTTATTCTCTTCGGGGCTGAGGAAGGATGTGGGAAGAGAATAAATGTTGCTGCACATTACTTCATTTGAATTTCACAATACTTCCTGGGGGGTATAAAGGCCGGCAGAGAGGATCCATGTCACAAGGAAGGAAATTATTTATACATTGCCATTCTTATCTTCGTCTCTGACCTTTACTTCTTTTTTTTCTGATTATAAAAAACATACATGTTCACTGTGGAAAATTTACCAAAAACAGAAGCATAAAGCAGAAAATAAAAATATATAATTCTAGCATCAACTGCTATCATTTTGTTGTATTTCCTTCCAATGTTGTTTGTAGTCTGCCTTTTTCATTTCAATGTATATACTTTTGTATACATACTTTTACTGACTCTGTAATCTTCCACCATACAAAGATAACACAACTTCTTAGTCGTTCTCCTAATGTCAGGGATTTAAAATATTTCCTAATTTACACCAGAGTAAATAAAGTTGCAAGGAACATCTCACCTAAAGCATACAGCTTTCTGCATTCCATATTATTTCCTCGGAATAAGTTATGATAAATGGAATTACTCTGTCAAAGAATACAAAGATTTTTAAGGACCTTGATACATTTTTCCAAATTGCTGTTTGAAAAAGATTTTACCAACTGAAGCCATAATAATTTATGAGAGCAGCCCAAACATTGGAGTGCTCTTTATTAGTAACAACTCAGTGTTGGCTCTCACACACTTTATCAGTAGAAAGGATGCTGCTTTAATTCCTCATTCAAAGGATGTCTCCGTTCTGTAAGAAATGACAGAGGTGCTTCTCAGGGTGGTCCTCCAGACAGTGATAGGCCTTTGTGTCTCACTATTCCTGGTCAAACCTCCGAGTGATTCCATGAGAGCTTGGGCAAAAGTTATCATGCTTCCCAAGTAATCACAAGCTTTCGTGTATTCTCCCTGGAGGCACTTAGCTCTATAAAGCAGTCATGGCCAGGTTTACTATCCTCATGTTCCTGCTGGAGGAAAGTGGGGCTCAAAGAAATTGCTGTCCGAGGTCACAAACAGGTGAGTGCCCAAACCAAGAGAGTAGCGGGGTATCCTGGCTCTATATGTCAGGGCTTTGCCCCTTTCACCTAGCTGCTTCTTCTTGGTCGTGCACTATATAAATAGGATGGAGATATCAGTTCTTACCAGAAATCTCTCAGACATCAGCTGAGCGCTCCCTGCCTCTTGAGATCTTGGGGAGATTACTGAATGCCTTGTATGAGTCTGCTAAGGCTGCCATTACAAAATGCCACGGACTGGGGGGCTTACCCAACAGAAATTGATTGCTTACAGTTCTGGAGCCTGGAAGTTCAAGATCAAGGTGCCAGCAGGTTGGTTTCTCCAGAGGCCTCTCTCCTGAACTTGTGGTTGGTCACTTTCTTGCTGTGTCCATGGCCTTTTCTCAGTGTACAATCAGCCCTGATATCTCTTCCTCTGCTTCTAAGGACCCCAGTCCTATCAGATTAGGGTCCCACTCTTATGGGCTTATCGAACCTAATTACCCTAACTCCAAATACACATTCTCCTAGGGGTTAAGATTTTGACATCTGAGCTTGCGGGTAGGATATAATTCAGTCCCTAACACCCCTCATTCCACATCCTATGGGAGTATTAAGCACTCCTCAACATGATGTGGGTCCTTGATGGTGGAAAAGAAGTGGGAAGCGAGGGGGAGAACTGCATCTCTCTGGCTCCAAACTCCTGCTTTCACCAGGTTAAACCCCTGTATTAATCTTGTGTCTAACATCTACTCTTTCTGCCCCACTGTTGGCATAGAAATGAGAGCCAAGGTAAGATTGGAGTCTTCTGTACTAGTAACAACTCAATGTTGGCTCTCACACACTTTAGCAGTAGAAAGGATGCTGCTATTTTCCAGGATAAGATTATTCGCAGGAGCCATGTGTTAGATGTTACTAAGAAGTCCAAGAAGAGAAGTGATAGCAAAGGAGTCTACATGAACAATTTCAAACAGGACTCCAGACAGCCTTGTTCTGAGAACATCCTTACTACATGTGACCCCTGGTATCTATTCTCGACCATTTAGAGCCCAGAGGGCAGAAGGCGTGCTTAATTGACCGTTTATATCTCCAGCACTGTACTAAAGTGTGACTACTGGATCACAGAGTAAACAGGGGAAGGAGCGAAATCTCACCTCGGAGCGGGGGTGCAGGGGGGTGTGGTTCACTGGCTACTTCATCCCATGTGGTTCCAAGCCTAGTGCTGTCACAGGTTCTTCCCTCTTGCTTTACCTTCTTTATTCTTCCTGGTCCTCAAGCTCTAGGACCATCACCAGAATCCCCAAATTCTTCTCACTCCATTGGGAGGTAAAGCTTTCAACTTTCCACAGCTCCAAACAGCAAACTCTGCTCCAGACTGACTTTGAAGAGCCAGACCAAACCCGTTGGGAGCTCCATAAGCTGGAAGGCCTTCAATTTAAACAGCTCCACTTTCCTTAGATGCCAGTTGCAGTTTTAAATAGCATCTGTGTCTTCATTACTCAAATAAACCTAATGATTGTTGATATTAGTGAGGGTAAATTTTTAACAGCATGGGACTGAAGTCATGAAGTTGCTAAATAGAGAATGAGGTCAGAGTCACTAAAATGCTTGAAAAATGTCAGCATGGATGGATAAAAGGGCACACTGTTGGTGAGTACTTTAGGAATATAAACTAGAAGCATCTGAGTTAAGTGCTATGTGTTATAGTCCTACCATCATAGGTGTGTGTTTAACCATAGTCAGGGATACAATTTAGTCCCGCAGCCATTGCTTATGACCCCCCCCCCCCAACGATGCGCCAGGCGTTTTTCTGAACCCAAATTTCCTTAATCAGCAGAATGAATAAACAAACTATGGTGCACCCATACATCAAAATATCACTCAGCCAAAAAAAGGAATCCATGATTGATACACACAAAGACTTGGAAGACTCCCAAAGGCATTATCGCTGAATGAGACAAGCCAGGCCCCAAAGATTGAATACTACAGGATTCTACTTTTTGGCATTCTCAGAAAGACAAAAGTGTAGTGATGGAGAACAGACCAGTGGTTACCAGGGGTGAAGAGTGGGGGAGGGTGCGATGATACTGATGAAACTGATCTATGTTTCTATCAGAGTCATGGTTATACAAATTGATACATGTATTAAAACTCATAGGACCGTACACCCTGAAAAGGTCAATCTTACTGTGTATTGATTTTAAAAATACTTTTTAACTCTTCAACATAAAAAAATTAAAAATACACTCACTCACACACACATAAAATATCTATATGATATGATTCCACCTGATGTTTCCTCAACCCCTAGGGCTCCTCAGAGAAGCCCCAAGGGCTACAGTACAAGTATGGAGGAGACCCAGACTGGCTTCCCAACCCCTTTCCACTAGAATGTTCCATTCTGTGTTTATTTTTTAAGGAACATTTCATTTGGAGAAGAAACTAAAAGCTTGAATCATTGATGTAATAACACCTAGTGATTGTTTAACATTCAACACCTTACTATGGTGCCAAGCATTGTGCAAAATGCTTTTTTATATGCATCATCTCTTGTATTCCTCCATAGAATCCTATGACGTATGAATTCTCTTATTTTAGAGAAGAGAAAAGATGAGGCTTAGAGAAGTTACTTAACTTGCCCACCATCACCCAGACAGTGAGTGGCAGGACTGGGGTTTGGAGTATGGCAGTGCCTCTTAGATCCCCTACTGTTGGGAGTGGGGTTGACCAGCAGCCCCAGGGCTGCACTCTAGAATTCATCAGTGCTTTCACACAAGGAGACGCATGCCATAGGCTGTTGCTAGTCAGTGACTGAGCATGGCAGGGGTACTAAAGGCAGGCCTGTTCTTGGGAAATGTTCACTCCTTTCATGGGTGACTTTGACTCTAGATTCCCCAGCAACCTGGCTTTGAGAACTGTACTGCAGTCTTCCTTCTCCTTCCCTCCTTCCCTTCCTTCTTTCCCTCTCTCCTTCATAGGGGCCGGACCTGCACCAGTCAGATGGCTCTCCCAGCCTTCTCTGGCTCCCTTCCTGTTTTCCTTCACCATTGTTTCTCCCAGTGAATCTCTTACAAGTCTAACTCATTTGGTGTCTGCTTCTTGAAGGACCCAAACTAACACATCTTACTCCAGAAGCAAAGTTCTTATAAGCTTTGCAACAAGAGGGCAATCTGAGTCTTAGAGATGATAATACCCAAGCTATAGGGTTGTTGTTAGGACTGAGCTGCCCGACACAGATGAAACACCACTAGATGTCCCTCGCTTGGCTCAGAGTGAATACTCAATAGTTATGGGATGAATGAAATGAAATAAAGTTTGTCTGACCATTAATTAGGAGGGACTTGATAAAGTCTTATTTCCTTCTGGCAGTTAAAGAAAACAGAGGAGGGTACAGAGAGCAGATTTCCTCCAGGCATCTGGCAGCCCCCATCAAAGTGTCCATAGGACCACACCACTGTCAGCCTCTGCCTCTCTCCAAACCCAGCCAGACACAGACAGGCTTGGCTGATTCTTCCCACTCCCATCAGCTTTTTACACAAAGAAGGGTTTCCATGCTGACATCCCAGCTGTTCCCTATATCTCATGAAAGTCACTTCCATGGGCTGAAAAATCTCTCTCCAAAAGAATTACTCTCATAAAGTGCTGTGAATTGGATGCTGACCTGGAGCCAACGAGAGGAATTTTTCAATACCCACTTTTATATATAAAATTTGTAACCTTTCTCTTCTCATTGAAACTAGGTGGTATTGACTGAGCAGAACTTTCAAGAGCGTGTGTTTGGGGCTTGATAGGGGTGAGCCCATGGTAATTGTGGCTACCCACAGTTCATCTAAGATTCCTCACCAAAAGGAGAAAATAAAATCAGAATCAATACTCCTACAGGCACGCAGTTTAAAATTTTTTGCGGTGATTTGAGCAGAGCCCCCTTCAGCCACAGGCAGCTCCGATACCTGCCACAGGCCTGTTTCTCCATCATTTGTCAATCAGAGGACAAAGAAGGAAGAACTGAAGGGGGAAGAGATAGAAGGCAATTTCAGCAGAGATAAGAAATCCAACCCAATGACAGCAAGGAAAAGAGAGCCAAACTAAGAGCCAACCAGAGAGCCATATAAATGCTTCCTGAGAACAGCGGGGTACCAAGTCTTCCCAGTCAGTAGTGGGCAAGGATCCTTGTCTCCAGTGCTTGTGGAAAAAATAGAAAAGGTCAGACTTGGAAGAGCTCAGGAGAATCTTGGTTTGCAAATAAAACTGAAGCTTAGAGAGACAAAGCAACTGACCCAAGATCTTGAAGATGCAGCTAAAGAAGGGACTAGAAGCTAGTTAATCATTTTGCACCACTTCTTTCTCAGGCAAAACCGCCTCACTTCTTGTAAGTTTCCCTCTTCCCTACCCCTACAGTTATCTGGAGGACTCTACTACTTTCAACTTTCTTTAGTCTGCCAAGGTCTAGGTAACCCAGCTTTTACTCCCACTGTGCTGTGGGGCTCATGGACTAGTACATAAAACATCACATTACTCAGAGAATCCTGTCAGCAATGCCTGACAGGCAGAAGTCAAGTCATGGTGCCCAGTGGGAGGGTGGGGATGGGACCTGGTATTAAGGGGCCCACACGGTAGCCGTGTACCCTCTTCCACTGACACACGACTAAAAACCTAAAGAACTGAGATTCTCCCCCATCTGTCCTGATTATTCACTGTCTTCTGTAGAGGCAGGGGACCAAAAGAAGCTAACTTTTCTGAACAACACTATCTTCTCCAACTCATGAATCCTTTCACCACAGTCCCATTTCTGGACTGTGTGAGGCATCTAACAGTCCGCACAAAGCTTATCACTGGAGAGAGACACTCAGGAACTGTGTTGAATGAGTGCAAGGAGAGGTAAATGAGCCCACAAAAAACTGTATTGTTGCTCAAACAATGACTTCGAAGATAAGGGTTCCTTGTGATAAAATGATGGAGGGTCTTGGAATTCTCATGGCCACTTTTTAAAAGCAGTCACATTTATAAATACAAAGAGAAAGACAGAAAGAACATGGACTTTAGAGCTAGATAAACCTCAGTCTGAAATCCAATTTCTCAACAATGAGCCATGTGGCCTCCATTAAATTATTTACCTCTCTGAGCTCCAAGATATCATCTACAAGATGAGACTAGTGGTACATATTTCTCGAGGTTGTCGTGTGCTAAATGTGATAACATGTGTGTAATTAAATGGGGGAGAACAACAAGCTTAAAACCATTTAAATAAATGGAGTCTTACCTGGAGAGAAGAATTCATGAGCCAGCAGGAGACTAAGTGCAGAGTGACCTGGCTTAGCCAGTAACCTCATAGGGGTGTGGCAACAGAGACATAAAAATAAAGAAATGTAATAGTAATTTGAAATGACTTACATTGATATGATAGAACTACTTCCTCTCTCCTCAACCGTCTCTTTCTGCCCTTCTTGCCCCAGAAAGGCCCTTCATCACTGGAAGGTGGGGAGGAGACCATGGAGAGAACTGTCCCACATCTAGGTTGGGAGGGTGCCTAACAGGGACCAAGATGCTCCAACCAACATGATTATTTTCAGCAGGAAAGTGAGCTCAGAGCCAGAGCAGACTATGAGAGCTTAAGCCCCCAGGAAATGTTCATAAGTCTGGGGGAGGGCTTTGGATGTTCCATACTGCATGGAATAGTGTTTTGAATCAATCCTATCTAGATCTTAAAAAGAGCTTGAAGAGTCAGCTGACTGATTACATGTAAAATGCCCGCCATTATAAACCCATAATAAAATATTGGTTTCTTTCCCTTTTTTAAAGACACTATTGATAGATTATGTCTCTTGAATAGCTTGTTCCCCTCTAACCCCTGGCAACTTAGAATAAATGGAAAACAAGGGAATAAGTGAACAATTACCACAAAGAAAAGCACTCTCTGTTCCACTTGGCTGCATGTGTCCAGCAAATGAAAATGCACAATAGTTTGCCCATCAATTTCCAGTAACCCAACATTTTTTAAAAGGCTCTTTGAAACCCAGATGGCTCCCAAATAAGCTGAGCTCAAGCCTTATATGAGTCCTTTTGCCATAATTACTTGGAAACCAAGTGCTTACCTCACGAAAGGCAGCAACGGAAAGACAAAAAATAAAAATATACATCTCTTTGAGGACTAGTTCACGCAACCCTCTGAAAATCCTAAAGCTACTCTGATGGAACTGAAATTACTCAAAGCATGTGATGACCTGCAGCCTGGTGCTACACTGCTGGGGGACTCGTGGTGTGTGTGAGGGTCTCCTGCAGTCATGTCTAGTGTGAGGAGGTCCCCCACACAACCTTCTGTGCCCTGAGGTATCACTAGTGACCGCTGGCTCCATTCTCAGCAGTCCATTTCCTCTTCCCCTTGTGCCACCACCAGTGACACCAACTACAACCCTGAGCTTCCAACTGGTGGGGGAAGGGTCAAGAAAAGAAAGATTTTCCTTCCCTATCCACATGAGCTGGACCGTATGGTCTTGCTCCTAAGAAGGCCTCCAATTTCTCCCTTCTCACAGCCCCATCTTCTTAACAGTCCATTTATCCATTCTACAGAGTGTATTGATTGAGGACATTCTACGTGCCAGGAACTGTACTAGGATAATAGGGATCAAGGGCAATCAAAAAAGAAGACACTCTCCCTCCCATCATGGGTTTTAACAGGGAGAAAAATGAAGAACTTCTTGACAAGGGAGGGCCCCACTGAGCCGTGAATTGGGATTCATCTTACTCGCTATATCGTTACTGGTAAAAACACATCAGCCTTAAAATAGCCAGTTATCTTACTGGCAAAATGAGTTGATTCAGGAATACCAGAGGAATTGCAATTCGGGACAAGCAGACGATGGAGAACCATAGGCAAGTCTGCAGGGACAAAACAGGAAATCAGCCTTTATGAGGTTTTAGGAGGAAATTGGGGAGGACGGTTCTGAACAAAAGCTCATTGGAGAAGGACAAAAGCTTGAGGTTGTGGTGGTTTCCTGATTGGCTGCCAGTGGTAGTCAGTGCATTGTTGCTGGGGCAGGGAAGGATCTTCCTCCTTTTTCTTAAAAGCAGGAGATGAGATTCCTATGTGTAAAATGTCCTCTCTTGTCAAAATAATTCTTATCTTCCCACTGGTCATGCAGGTTGCTGTGAGTGGGACGTGCATGAGAGCTCCCCCTTCAGGGCTCCCCAACTCCATCTTAAATGAGGTTTTCTTTATTTATTTTTACAAACACATCCCCTACTCTGCACATAGGACTTTTCCCATAGGACCACTACCTTGCAGAACCTTAGTGGAAATGTTTTATTCTTACTCCCCTGGAAGGCAGCACAAAGATAGCAGCCTCTCCCTTCAAGGAGGTCACACTCCCACATGCAAGCAATACCAACATTTTGTGGTTCTCACTGGGTGTATCTATGAGGCATGGTTGTCCTTTCTCAATGCCTACTGTGTAGTAGGCACAGAAATGGGTGCATGCACATATATCCTTAATGAGTCCTCACAACAGCACTGTGAGGTAGGTACTATTATCACATTTTTAAAAATGAGGAAATTCAAATTATGAACATAGGAACAAATTTGCTAAAGATCACACGATCACACAGAAAACAACTAGTAAAGATGGCTTAAAGAGAAATTTAAAAAATAATCCCACTTAAAATTGCATCAAAAAGAATAAAATACCTAAGAATAAATTTAACCAAGGAGGCAAAAGACCTACACACAGACAACTATAAGACAGTGATGAAAGAAATTGAAGAAGACACAAATAAATAGAAAAATATTCTGTGTTCGTGGAATAGAAGAATTGATATGGTTAAAATGTCCATGCTACCCAAGCAATCCATGGTTTCAATGCAATCTCTATCAAAATTCCAATGACATTTTTCACAGAAATAGAACAAACAATCCTAAAAATTGTATGGAACCACAGGAAACCCCCCAAATAGTCAAAGTAATCTTGAGAAAGAACAAATTGGAGACATCATGTTTCCTGATTTTAAGCTATACTACAAAGCTGTAGTAATCAAAACAGTATGGCATTGGCATAAAAACAAACACACAGATAATAGAACTGGATAGAGAGCCCAGAAATAAACCCATGCAAATATGGTCAATTAATCTACAACAAAGTCAAGAATACACAATGGAGAAAGGATGGGCCCTTCAATAAATGATATTGGGAAAACTAGATACCCACATGCAAAAAAAAAAAAGAAAAGAAAAGAAAAAGAAACTGGACCACCATCTTATACCACACATAAAATTAATTCTAACTGGGTTAAAGACTTGAATTTAAGACCTGAAACCATAACACTCCTAGAAGAAAACATAGGTGGTAGGTTCCGTGACATTGGTCTTGGCAATGATTTTTTGGATTTGACAAAAGCAAAGGCAACCAAAGGAAAATCAAAAAGTGGGACTACATCAAACTAAAAACTTCTCCACAACAAAGGAAACCATCAACAAAATGAAAAAGCAACCTATTAAATGGAAGAAAATATTTGCAAATAATATATCTGATAAGGGCTTAACATCCAAAATGTTTAAGGAGCCCTTACAACTCAGTAGCAAACAAACAAACAAACAAACAAATCTCTGATTAAAAAGTGAACAGAGTGGGTGCCTGGGTGGCTCAGATGGTTAAGCGTCTGCCTTCGGCTCAGGTCATGATCCCAGGGTCCTGGGATCGAGTCCCGCATCGGGCTCCCTGCTCCTTGGGAGCCTGCTTCTCCCTCCGCCTCTCTCTCTCTGTCTCTCATGAATAAATAAATAAAATCTTTAAAAAAAAAGTGAACAGAGGATCCGAATAGACATTTTTCCAAAGAAGGCATACAGATGGCCAACATTTATATAAAAAGGTGGTCAACATCACTAATCACCAGAGGAATGCAAATCAAAACCACAATGAGCTATCACCTTACATCTGTCATGATCGCTACTATCAGAAAGACAAGAAATAACAAGTGTTAGCAAGGATGTGGAGAAAAGGGAACCCCATGTGCTGTTGTTGGGAATGGAAATTGTGCAGCCACTATGGAAAACAGTATGGAGCTTCCTCAGAAAATTAAAAATAGAGTTACCATATGATCCAGCAATTCTACTTGTGAGTATTTATCCAAAGGAAATTAAAACTCTAACTCAAAAAGATATATGCACTCCTGTGTTCATTGCAGTATTATTTGTAATAGCTAAGACATGGAAGCAACCTAAGGGTCCATTGAAGGGACAAATGGATAAAGAAATGGGTTGTAAAATATACAATAGGATATTAATCAGCCATTTAAAAAAAAGGAAATCCTACCATTTACAACAACATGGATGGAACTTGAGGGCATTATGCTAAGTGAATAAGTCAGAGAAAGACAAATGCCGTATGATCTCACTTACTTCTTAAGCAGAAGCAGAAGCAGAAGCAGAAGCAGAAGCAGAAGCAGAAGCAGAAGCAGAAGCAGAAGAAGAAGAAGAAGAAGAAGAAGAAGAAGAAGAAGAAGAAGAAGAAAGAGTAAAAGAGACAATGGCTGGATATGGAATACAAAAAGCTGTTCCTCGGCTGTTGGCCATTGACAATAAATCTTGGTCCAAACTACTAAAAAGTTGCCATAGCTGTGTGGGAAGGTTTCTACTGCTCTCCCCTCGGGAAGGGGCTTGGCAGGATGGGGAGCAGGGAGAAAGGAACTCAGGATGAGAAGAAAAGCTACTGCACCTATTCCTTACATTGATGTTTATTGAGAGGCACCAAGGGGGAGAAAAGAGATCTCTTTTCTCAGTCCAGTCTCAGTCCAAGCAAAGCTAACTCAATATAGCTATTCCTCATTGAGTCTCTATGCACTTCCTTATATTACCCTTAATTGTCACAATATCTGTGAAAGTGAGGTGACATCTCTAGTTTTAAATAAACTTTTAATTTTATAATAGTTTTAGATTTACAGAAAAGTTCCAAAGACAGTACGGAGGTTTCCAGTACACTCCTCACCAGTTTTCCCCGACCTCAATCTCTTAACATCACCAGGGTACATTTGTCAAAACCAAGCAACTGACATTGTTAGGTTCCTATTAGCCAAATTCCAGACTTGATTTGGATTTCACCAACTGTCTTATTAATGTCCACGTCTTCGTCCATTTGGGCTGCTATAATAAAAATACCATAGACAGGGTGGCTTAAATAATAGAAATTTATTTCTCACGGTTCTGGAAGTTGGAAAGTCCTAGATCAAAGTGTGAGCAGATTCAGTGTTTGGCGAAAGTCCACTCTGGTTCACAGATAGCTGTCTTCTTCCTGTGTCCTCACCACGTCAGAAAGGGGATGGTTGCTCTCTGGAGTCTCTTTTATAAGGGCACACACAAAAATTGTAAAATGTGAGAAGATGGAGGTGTTAACTAGCCTTACTGTGGTAATCATTTTGATAAATAGATATAATTTTGACATGCATATCATTTTGATATATACATCTATCATCACATTGTGCACTTAAACTTTTACATCAGTAAGATCTTAATAAAGCTGGAAAAAAATAAATAAAATTTCTTCCTGATGAATGCACTACTTGAGGATTCTGCTTCTTGTTGAGCAAATTATTGTAATTTATATTATCTCAGAAATTCATGCATTTCTTGGAATCTCAAATTTGTTTCTATATAGTAGAACTAAATATCCCAGCTTAATATCAGTTGCTGTATCTTCTTTCTAATGCCTCATTTTGTGTGCTTATGTTCTCTCCTAATTCTTGATTTGAGTGGCTAGCAACTTGTCTACTATACTACAAATTTTTTAAGTCTGCCATAATTTTGATGTGCTTTATGTAAGTCTATTTTGTTTTCCAATTATTGGATTAAATCCTGCATGCAGTTATCCCTTATTTAAAAGCAAGGTATTATAACAATAAAAAATTTAAAGAAAAAAATAAATAAAAGCAAGGTATTTCAGGCTTTGTGTTTTCCCTGAGTACAATTTTAATCATCCTATAAGTTTTAGTATCCAGTGTCCTTAATGTCATCATTGTCTAATTACACTCTAATTGCACTTCTCATACTCCCCTTGATCTAGGCATTGTTTAAGTAAATGTTTTGCATTTATGTTTTGTTTTTAATTTTCAAGTGGTTGAGTTTTTAGTGCAGCTCTTATTTATTAATAATGTTGTGCTTAGAAAACATGACCTGTGCAATCTCCCAATTTTAGAATGTGAGATGGTTTTATAGCCCAGTTTTTAACCAGTCTTTGAACCCCAATGAAGGGAGAAGAGAAGAGATTTACTGCAGAATTCCAGAGAGCCCACAGACTGAGGGAAGGAGCTGAAGCTGTCAAATACCACAGCAGAAGTTTTATCTCTGTGTTTACAATCTTCTCTGCCAGGCTGGAGGGGCTGCCAAGAGTTTCTGGGGAGTGCCCCGTGTTTTGCCTGATGGAGGCATCTGTGCCAGGTGCCATCTGTAAGGAGGTACCACGGGCACAGGGTGCTTAATGAGCTCCTTCTTGCAGGATCCTGATATGACTCTAACTGCCTGCAGTGTACCCTTGCCTCTGGTTGGCATCTCTCAGAATGAAAGGGCGTTGCTCAATTCTGAAGAAGTCTCTCCTACTCACCTCCTAGGCAAGCTGGGTTTAAGCATAAAAGAAGTCATAAGTCCACTCAGTCCTTCTTTTGATCCATTCTTAGCAGCAAGTCTGTGGTGTCTCACAGGTGCATGGCTAGAAGCATGTCTAGTAGCCAAGGCAGGTTTTTCCTTCCTTTTATACTCTTGGCCATTTCCATGAGATTCTCCAACCCTAGGAACTAGATCAAGATGCTAAGGTCACTAACTTGCTTAGAAATACCCTTTGCTTTTTTTTTTCCCTTCCTTCTTTCCTTCCTTCCTTCCTTCCTTCCTTCCTTCCTTCCTTTCTTCCTTCTTTCCTTTCTTCCTTCTGAAGCTCAGAACATTAGTCTATTGGCAAAGCACTCATAGAGGTATAGGTTAATGTTTCCTCTTCAGACATATACTCACCATCCAAGGATATGAAATCGAAGGCATTGAAAGCACCACCATAACAGAATGTGCCCTGCCTAAGAACTTAGTTTTAGTTGAGCCCCAAGATCACACTCCACCCCTCCCAGAAGAGCAGATGTCCCTTAGTCACCAGAGCTCGCTGTCCGTAATAGCTTACATCTGAAAATAAATCCAGCTTTAGACAGCTTGACCACATATGTACCCCTGAAACTATAGCAACAGAAAGTCCTTTTACCTCTGAGTCCCAATTAAAAGTGTTCTGTTGGCTATAATTGGAGTGTTTGGTCTCCAAAACTAATATATCAAAGCAATCATGTAAGCCTCAAATGTCACCATCACACAAATTGATATTTCCCATGCAAGCAGCTAATGAGTGGTCAGACCAAAGAGCGGGTGTGATTGAGGTCACGGAGAACAACTGGATAAATCCACTTTGGGATCCTTTCCTCCATGCCCCACCCCGCCCACCCGAGGTCTGACAACTGATTGAACATTGGGGTGGGGAGAGAAAAGATTATGGAGATTTCAAGTCAGGGCATCCCGGAGGGTAGAGGGGCTTTTAATAGAAAGGGGGGGAAATACCTAAAGAGTAAGTTTCGGGGCACCTGGGTGGCTCAGTAGGTTAAGCGTCTGCCTTCGGCTCAGGTCATGATCCCAGGGTCCTGGGATTGAGCCCCGCATCAGGCTCCTTGCTCCCCGGGAAGCCTGCTTCTCCCTCTCCCACTCCCCCTGCTTGTGTTCCCTCTCTCGCTGTCTCTCTCTGCAAATAAATAAATAAAATCTTTTAAAAAGGTGGGGGGGTAAGTTTCATGTAAAGAATGAAGGGTGGTGAGAAATGTGTTCAATTTCACTCTTTTAGGAAGCCAGGCATCTGGCACTGAACCAGGACATATCATGTTTGAGTTTCCTGCCTGGTTAAAAAAGAGAAAAAGAAATGGGGTGTGGGGGAAGAGGAAGGAGAGCAGGAGGAGAAGGAGAATAATTAGCTCGTAATATGAATGTCTTTTTTGAGCATTATACTTTCAGATTTGTTTTATCTTTGTTTCTGATTGATTCTTAATCAGCAATAGCACGGAACAACTCAGCTTTTAGTTTCTCCTCTGTTAAGTATGAAATGTTCTACAAACAAACACTGAGAAAGATGCAGTTGAAATGGATCCTGTGATCCTTTTGAACGTGAAAAATCTTCTGGTAATGTAAATAATTTCACCCTCTAATAATCTGTTTGCTAACACATTTGGTGGTGTTTAATAATGTTATAAGGCTATTTTCTGCGAATTAGGGCATATACAAAGAGAGGGAGAGAGATTTCTTTTTGGATGATATCACAGGAATATGCAAATAACAGAAAGATCTACTTATAGTGGCTTAATCAAGTCAGAAAGTAGACATTACACGTCAACAATGAATCACATGCTCATGCCATCTGCAAAGGAACCTGGAAAATGTGCTTTTTTAGTGGACACACCACTACCTCTTAGCTGGGCTTCTGTTAATAATGAAGAAGGGAGATGAGATATCTATCAGGTAAGCAACTATTGTATCCCCTCCCCATCTAACACATCTAGAAGTTCTGACACTTTTTATAGCAATAATCAGGCAGCTTTCAATTCAGCATTTCGAGTCATGCATGATCTGTCACAAGACTAAATGAATTCAAGTCAAAAGACTTGGGATCGAGTTCTGGCCCTGCCACTAACTCTGTGACCTTGGACAACTGAGTGCTTTACTTTTGTTTCTTATCAGTAAAATAACTTAAATCAGTCATTGTGAAGACCCTGAAATTCTGTGCTTCCATGCTACAGCCTTAGCCAGAATATATCCAGGTTAGATGATACTGCTCTCCTGGACCCCATCCCCCACCCTCTGTTCCTGGCAGACAGGGGAGCACTGCTGTGGTGGTCTTCTATCAAGGACCTCTGAGCAACGCTGCTTTAGGAATCACCACACTTTGGAGAAATGAAAATAACTCCTTTTATCCCCTATAAAAAGAAGCTTGGAAGGGGCACCTGGGTGGCTCAGTCGGTTAAGTGTCCAACTCTTGATTTCGGCTCAGGTCATGGTCTCAGGATTGTGAGATGGAGCCAGGTGGAGGGGCACCACGCTCAACAGGGAATCTGCTGGAGATTCTCTCCCTCCCTCTCCCTCTGCCCTCCCCCTCTCTAAACAAAGAGAGAGAGAGAGAGAAGATTGGAAGGCAGGGGTGGTTCTAAGGGGACATACCTGGTCCACTTCAGCGAGACCCCCGGGCTCCGTGTGATCAGCACTCCCCCTCATGGGAGTTAGCGGTGAGCTGATCTCCAACAGGAGTGAGGAAGACACCCCCTCGCCCCACTGCACACAGCCTGCCAGGGAAGCTGCTGGAAGAGAAGTAGAAGAAAGGGAGGAAATGAGGAGAAGAGAGGAATGAGAAAAACTCTTAGGGTCACATGTGAAGTCTTGCTCAGATACACAACACCGTGGCGTCCATGGTGTTTTCTTTCATCCCACTGGCTCTGTCCAGGAACCTCATCCTCACATAGATAACCACCCCCCTTTCCAGTGAGCTGGAAAAAAGAGGAGTGTTCTATGGGTCATAGGCAACAGGAAACCGACTGCACGCTGCATCAGGAACCCGCTTTACAACTTACACCATTGTGGGCAAACCCCATTCATTCCAGGAGTTTCGCCCTCCACGTCGTTCAGCTCTGCCTGCCCACCCTCTCACTGCCTCACGGTTACTGGTGAGCAGAGACGTGCAGTGGCTGCCTTTGGTTAGCTGATAAATTGGGCTTTGAAATGCGTCTATGACTTTATATCATCCACTAAACTTTTTAGAGATTTAATAATAGAGAAACCTGGTCTCTGTTGGAAAGAATTCTCAAAGGAGTACAGCAAATAGAAGAATAAAAAAAAAAAAGCCCCTTTCCCATGTAAACTGCACAGGCTAGAACCCAATCTACCGAAGTATCAGAGAGATATCTGAAATTTCTGAAAGGAAAGAGATTTCTCAGACCTCTAAGGACTCTTTAGAGAAAAGAGAAATAACAGACACTTCATCTGGATACAAAGAACTGCTTCACTCTTTTTTAGACTCATATTTCACATCTCACACCAAAGTGAAACCACAAAAGTTTCATGAGAATCTGTGCCAGGGGCGCATGGGTGGTTCAGTCAGTTGAGAGTCCAACTCTTGATTTTGGCTCAGGTCAGGGTCTCAGATTCAGTGGGGAGTCTGCTTGAGATTCTCTCTCTCTCCCTCTCCCTCTGCACCCCCTCTGCTCTCACGCACACGTGCACTCTTTCTCTCAATAAATAAAATCTTTTTAAAAAAAGAATTTTTATGAGAAAATAAATGAAAAAATATGAGAAAATGGCACAAAGCCTGGAAGTAAAAATGTTTCTAAATCTTTGAAACATTAGCCAAGTTAAAAGACAAATTAAAACCAGAGAAAAATTTGTAAATAGCATTACAAATAAAGACAGAATTCCTTTCATATATAAAAAGCACCTGCAAAGTCAATAAGAAGACCAACAATCCAACAGAAAGAAGAAAACTGGCACAGAATAAGAACATTACTATTCACGGAGTATGTAATGCAAACAGAAAACATTAAAACGCTCAACTCTGAGGACTCAGTTGTGCTAGGGAGGAACCGAGACACAGACACTTTCCCTCCCTAAGCCCAACTTTGCCTTTTGAAAGTCAATTTTGATATGCACAGTCACTTTGCAGAAGCTTATCATCCCACAGTATCCTACCCCCAAATCACATGTGAAATATATCAGCTACAAATGAACAAGGAAGATAATTGCATATTTGGTGTGATTTCAGGGTTGTTAAGAAGACTCCACCAAAATGCTTCCCAGGTTGCCCACCAATGCCTGAATTCCCACCATAGGAGACCTGTTCATTTAGTTTATAGACTTCCCTGTTGAAAACAAATGGTCACAAGAGAAATAGCCTCTGAAGCTTCTAATTATTTCTTGATATGAGTAGCAATAATAGCAATTTCGTAACGTTGTATTATGCTTTGCCACTTATAATATACTATCACAACACGATCTATCTGATCTTGTCAATCACTCTGTAGAATAAGAAAAGGGAATATGATTCCAATTTTATAGACACCTCTTCAGTGATGGACCCACTTCTTAAGCCCAAGTTTTCTGATTCCTAGTCCTGAACATTTTCCAGCACCCCACGCTGTATGTAGATCTGTAAGGTCCTTTCCTGGGATGACATTCCGGCAGGGGAAGTGGAGTGAAAGCATAAAGCCATGAACCCCTGGGGTTGCTAAGAACGAAGGGAGATGAAAGAGAAAAAGAGTCACCATAGAGAAAATGGTACCACAGTAGTGGTCAGCTACACTAAAGACACATTCAACTCACAATTTCATTTGCAGATCTGAAAATAACAGACATGGACATTTCTAACCCCTCCTCACCTCCCAGGTTTACCATGAAGAGAAAGTAAACACCTCACTGTTTCCCAAAGAGGGATCGCTGGGCGTTTCTTTTTTTTTTTTTAATATTTTTATTGTTATGTTAATCACCATATATTACATAATTTGTTTTGGTGTAGAGTTCCATGATTCATTGTTTGTTCATAACACCCAGTGCTCCATGCAGAATGTGCCCTCCTCAATACCCATCACCAGGCTAACCCATCCCCCCACCCTCCTCCCCTCCAGAAACCTGTTTGTTTTTCAGAGTCCATCATCTCTCCTGGTTCGTCTCCCCCTCTGACTTACTCCCCTTCATTCTTCCTCTCCTGCTATCTTCTTCTTTTTCTTTTTCTTAAAATATGTTGCATTATTTGTTTCAGAAGTACAGATCTGTGATTCAACAGTCTTACACAATTCACAGCGCTCACCGTAGCACACATCTTCCCCAATGTCCATCACCCAGCCACCCCATCCCTCCCACCCCCGACCACTCCAGCAACCCTCAGTTTGTTCCTGAGATTAAGAATTCCTCATATCAGTGAGGTCATATGATACATGTCTTTCTCTGATTGACTTATTTCACTCTCGCTGGGCGTTTCTGAGCACCTACTGATTGGGAGCATTTCAGTTTACTCATATTCTTGCCACCAGAGCCAATCCACTCTTCACCCTGCCTACTGAGTTTTAATCTCAACAGCATTTTTCATTTTTACAAGTTCTTTTTGGCCTATCCTGCTTCATTCTCTTCCCAGGTTCTCACCTCTTTCTATTATAACTTTGACGATTTTTGAGTATACTCATTTCATGGTCTCCATTGAATAGCTCTGTGATTGGAAGCTTCTGGACTCCAAACCTACCATATGTTTTGCCTGATAACTCTTAGATATGGCAGGTGGTTTCCTCATGCATTTCATAATTTGGTTTTTGAGCGAAATTCTAGTGGGCCTTTATCTGTGGAAATACCAAGTGGGCAGAGTTAAAAATCTACCAGGTTTCTAAGGTAGTTTTATATTTGCAACTGTAGTCATTCCAAGGGTATGACTGGCTTGGAACAAGTGGTATGTTCATTTTTTGGGTTAGGGGCTTCCTAGACCATGCAGGCCGTGTACATTAGAATCCCAGACTTGTGCAAGGAGTCTGTTCTAAAGGCCTACTGTTAGGAATTCTCAAGAGGAAACTGATCCCTACTCAGAATCCAGAGGAGACAAATAAATGCCATCTCAGTATCTCTGCAATAGGCTATAATATCTAACCATTTCTCCAAGGATATAGCCTTTCAAGTGCCCCAGATGTTTTCAGGGGTCTCAGTTCCAATTCCCTGCCATACAGAGCCCAAGACCTCATCTCGCATCTCTATGTGAGCTTTAGAATCCAAAACCTTTGTTTACCAGAAACAATAAACTCCCACCTCCCAAGACTGCTGGACCAACAGCCCTTGTCTTTAGTCCCCTCTGTTTTCAGCTTCTGGAAATTCCCTCTTTCTTTTTAGGTATTTCAAAGGATGTTTGTTATAGTCTCTTCAGCATTTGTAGGTATTTTCTAGTAGGGAGGATTTCAGACTACTTAGATTATTGTATTATTGGAAATGGAACCACAAGTCTCTTTAGGTACATTATTCAACTTAATCCTCATCCTATTCCAGCAAGATAATCATAGTCCCATTTCACAAATGAGGAAATTGAGACTCATAGAAGTTAAATAATTTTCTCAAGGTCTCACAACTCATCCTGACCTTGAAGACCATGTTCGTTTCCCCTGTTATGTCTCTGAGGGGCTACTTTATTTCCTCTACTGTGTCTGAGAGAAGGAGTCCAGAGCTTTTGAAGAGTTTAAACTGAAGAGTCCTTTGAAAATTCTCCTTGAAGAACATTATTTTTTTGTAAGTTTCTGGCAGGGTTCCATTTTTAATTTTAAGGGTGAATGGTAAGCCAAAGAATTATGAAGCCTAAATGTGGCTTGATAACACCTATGGGGAAAACATCAAGAATCACTGAATAGGCTTGTGTCTGAACATACTGAGAATGTGAGAGAGGCAGACCTTCCTTCCCCAAGCAGCCAGCCTCATTATATCCAAGGATGGGTCAGCAGAAGGTCTGGAGGACTGGCTCTGCCTGAAATATGTAGGAGAAAGTAGATTAGGAGAGGTTAATGTCCATGCTGTGGAATCATGAAACCAATGAAAACCTGGATCATTGGGTTAGAAACTGGCCCAAGGCCAAACACAAAATATAGTCATAATTGGACCCTTCCCAAGTAGAAAAAGGTTGTTAGTGGAATCTCATTAATCACAATGATTAATGCTGAAACCCAAGCTTTTCATTATGTAAAAGGCTAGGAAGAGTATATTGATGGGGGAAATAAAAGTGTTCCAGTTTTGTAGAAAATAGTGAACAAAAGAGGGGCAGTAAATATTCAGGATGCGATTTGAAATCAGAAACCTGGATGAATCACACAAATCATGTTTAAAAGCTGCTTATGCAAAGAAATTTGCCAGAAAGCAAATGTGCCTACAGATGGCCCATCAGGAGACAGTTGGGTAGTCCCTGAGTGCTGCAAGGGCAGCCAGACCAAAGGACAGGGTTGCAGGGGAGGGGTGAACGTGAGCCCAGAACAAGGATCTTGCCATCCACCAGACCTCATCAGTGCCACAGCCTGCCAAATGTTGTGCCCAGGACAGGTAGTCTTGGAACACCAGAACCTTCACACTTTTTTAACCCACATAAGCAGGAGCAAAGGCACAGGGCTAACTGGGTGCATGTAGTGAGTCTAAGAAGAAATTGCAAGAAAGAGTGATTAATCAAAGTGAAAGTACATAGACAAAAGCCTCACCCTTGAATCCAAAACAAGCTAGCTGAGAGGTTGGTCCGTGATTAAGGAGATGCAGAAGAATAAGGCCATTTCAAAAGGAAGAAGAAAGTTGACCCTGGAAAAAGTCTCTAACCTGGAATTAGGTGCTCAGAAAGCTTCTGATGGTCTGACCATTACCACTGATGGATGCGAATTGGTAGACTTCCCAAACTGAGAACAAACTATGAAATAATTTTTCCCTGTCCTATATTTTATAGGGGAAAAAATTCTGGAAGAAGAGAGGCACATTGTGTGTCTTTTAAAATTAATTTATAGCATGCCTGTTTCTGAAAGGATCCGAAGCAAGTCACAATATTAAAGTGCATGCACAAGACATTTAAGTAAAGATGCTTGGCAAGGTCTGGCTCACTCTTTATCAAACTCATTTTCTCTTCTTACTGGATATAAACTAGACCACATTTCCCAACCTCCTTTGCAATTAGGTAGAACCTCCTGTGCAAATAGGAATGACTGAGTTCTCGCCAATAAAACGTAAGCAGAAATATGTGTGCCAGTTCCAGGGCTAGTCCATAGATACCTCCCTGGCATGACCACCCAAACCCTTTCTCCATTTTTTCAAGTGTCTGTTAGCCATTTGTATGTCTTCTTTGGAGAAATTGTCTGTTAATGTCCTCGACTGGATTGTTTGTTTTTTGCATGTTGAGTTTGATGAGCTCTTTATAGATTTTGGATACTAATCCTTTATCTGATATGTCATTTGCAAATATCTTCTCCCATTCTGTAGGTTGCCTTTTAGAGCAGGACCCTGCCTTGGGATAAAGGTTAGATTAAGAAGAGGCACGTCCCCACCAAAGCATATTTTTGCAGATGGCATCCAATTGAGACAAGGATGCAAAGAAATAAGCCAGAGCAGAGAATTGTGGCTAGAAGGGATTTGGAGAATGGTTCCTGGTACTTGGGGCCCCCTGGAAGCAAAGAAACGAGAAGAGAATTGAGTTTTTGAGATTTTTTTTCCCCAAGGAAGTCTATGACTGCCCAGATTCATGTGATTGGGTACCAGGCCAGGAAGCTCTACAGCCCCCAAGAAGGGGTCTCCTCCCAAAGCCCACTTCAGAGGGCTGTGGAGGAAAGGGACCTGGAAGACCCTCACAGAGGGTAGAACGGGGATCACAGAGCATAATGAACAAGGACATTCTTCACTCAAATCAGAGTCAGGTCAATTCAAGAAACTTCCCACTTCGAGGCAGAGGGGCCTCACCCCACCTCCCTGACAAAATCTCCTCCTTGCTCTGGACCAGCTACACGCAGTTCCTACCTCTCCCTTTGATGAAGGGGAGTTTTTCGTGAGTTATCGGGTCCCTGCTGTGCATGGCACGTTGGAAGTTGGCGCGGGGGGGCGGGGCATGACAATCATCTCTTCAGTTTATCTTTGAAGGCCTACAGGAGCCACCTACTGACCTAATGGAGACAAGTGTATATCAACAGCCAGAGATCCTGCACTTGGAGTTTGAGGACGTGACTGGATGAGGCTTTGGATGGTCTCACTTGGAGAAAGTATCTTCCACGTGTGGGAAGGACAAAATAGGTACCTGGTAACCGGAGGATAGATATGACAAATGTCTGCATCAGCTCAGGATGTTATAACAAAATTCCATTAAATGGGTGGCTTACACAACAGAAAATTAAACTTATTTCTCCCAGTTCTGGATCAACTAGGAAGTCAAAGATCAAGGTGCTGGCTGATTTGGTTCCAGTCCCGGGTGAAAGCTCTCTCCCTGGCATGCAAGCCACTGTGTTTTTGCTGTATCTTCCCATGGTGGGGAACGAGGGGATGCTCTGGCCTCTTCTTAGAAGGACTCTAATGTTATCATAAGGACCCCACCCTCGTGATCTCATCTAAACCTAATTAATTCCCAAAGGCCCCACCTCCCAAGACCCTCACACTGGTAGCTAGGGCTTCAACACATGAATTTTGTAGGTACATAAACATTCAGTCCATAATAACAGAGGTTGACTAACTGTTCATCAAATAAGTTTCCTTTTCTTCCAGCACACAAGTTGTCTACCTTTCCCAGCTTCCCTGGTTGTTAGGTGGCAGTGCTGTAGGTGACTGAACTCTAGTCAGTGGGAAATAAGCAGAAGTTACCTGCGCCATTTCCTCGTATGCCTCATCCACAATCCTCCATCTCTTCCTCATCTGCCACTAGCATCCAGAGCACTCCGTAGGCCTACATGAGGGTGGAGTGTCAAAAACGAAGGATCCTGGATTCCTAAAAATCACTGTTTGGAGGGACTTGGGATCAGGAATACCTGGAATCAGGAATATTGTATGTGAGAAAGACAGAAATATCCATTGTGTTTAACCCCCTGGTATTTGGGGTTAACAGCTAGCATTACCCCTCACAGAGACATAAAAGAAAAATTGGAGCCCACTTGGAATTAGAAAATATATAAATGCACGTTCTGCATGGAGCACTGGGTGTTATACGCAAACAATGAATCATGGAACACTGCATCAAAAACTAATGATGTAATGTATGGTGATTAACATAACAATAAAAATGAAAAATAAAAACGAATGATGTAATGTATGGTGATTAACATAACATAATAATAAAAAAGAGGCTATTTTAATGTTAATAAATAAATAAATAAAAATATGTAAATGTACAAGCAAGAGAAATAAGGCATCTAGCAATTTAGTCTTTGGCTCTGAGCTTCATGGAAGCCAAACAAACACAAACAAACCAAAAATCACTGGCTGATACAGTTCATGGTGCCTGAGTTAGAAAACACATAAACGTCAAGAGACAAACTTTGGCACTCAGTGCACGGAACATTCATCACAGGCAACCACATCTTTGGGAAACCACAAAATGAACTTCTTCAACTACATCTTGGTAAATCATGCGAAGTGAGTTTTATTGAACAATTCCAATAAAAGTCAAGAGCATAAAATCAAAGATTGCCTGAGTGAGGGGAACCAAATGATTTAACGACCATATATCTTTACATAGTTATTTTGTGGTCTTTTCTTACCTGATCCCATGCAAGCTTTCAGTGTCTCTCCGGTGCCTTCCACCTAAACTTCAAGGCACTAAACAGTTGTCTCTTACCATCCTTGCCAATCTCATCTCTCCTCTTGCCCCACAGGGACCTTCTGGTGTCATCAAACTTCCTGCATTCTGTTCTTCACATTCCCAACTCTGATCCTTTACTCACATTTCTCCCTTACCTGTAATTCACTCTCTTCCCCTCCGGACTTCACCAACCTCTACCTTTCCTTCAAAACACAGCTAAATTGCCACCTCTTCCGTAAAGACATCAGCCAGACAGGTGCCTGCTACTTTACGGTCATGTGTGTGGCCTTGTGGGAGAACATCTGCAGAAGGTAGAACAATGCCTTCCCACAAGGATACCCGTGTTCAAGTCCCAGAACTCGCCAATATGTTAGGTTCCATGGCAAAGGGAAGTAAAGGCTGCAGATAGAATTAAGGTTGCTAACCAGTTGACCTTGAGATGGGGAGATTATCCTGGATTAGCAAGTAGGTCCAGTGTAATCACGAGGGTAAGATAAGAAGGAGGCAGAAGAGAGACCAGAGAGATGGCATCATGAGAAATATTTGGCCCTATGTTCCTGGCTTTAAAGATGGAGGCAGGGACTGCAAGCCAAAATGCCTGGTCACTAGAGGCTGGAAACAGCAAGAAATGGGATTCTCCCCTAAAAACTCCAGAAGGAATGCAGCCCTGCCGACATACTGATTTTAGCCCAGTGAGATCTGTTTTGAACTTCTGACCTCTAGGCCCCCATACAACAATACACTAATTTGGTGGTAGTCTGATGCAGCAGTAATAGGAAACTAAAACAGGGGTGCCTGGATGGCTCAGTCGGGTGAGCGTCTGAATCCTGATCTCAGCTCAGGTCCTGGTCTCAGGGTCGTGGGTCCAGGCCCCACGTTGGGCTCCATGTTGTGTGTGGAACCTACTTTAAAAAAAAAAGAGGAAACCAAAACCACATGCAACTGTGGGAGCAGAGGGGGTGCTTCTGGTCACAATCCCACAGGCCTACATTCACCCCCAAACCAGCTCTACTTTGAGGCCATCTACTTCTCCTATCCAATACCTCACTTCATGTGACTTCTGTGTTCTCCAACCCATCCCTCTGTACCCTTGCTGTAGGCCACCATCTAATGGAAACCTACCATACTATCTATCATGGCTTGTCTCCTACCTCCAGCTTGAGTATTGATCCAACCATGATTGTGATGAATCAGATACTCTTAGGAATGGCTGATCTGGTCTGACCACTAAGGACTATGCTGGCATCTACCACCATGTGGCTAATTCTGCCCAGTTCATTTTGGGCATGCCAGTGGCATCCATAGCTGAGATTATGGCCTCCCTGTGCCAGCATCAGGCCTCCTCAGCCCATCACTTTTCTAGCACTTGCATGGCCCATCCCCCCCAACCCTGAAGCCCTCAGGAACCTCTGATTCCCTGGACATTCCGTATGGACCCTGGAGAACTGGTAACTGTCTCAAGAGCAGCTCTACGGACACTTCCTTAGCCATTTCTAGTCTACATTCTTCCCCCAGCCAGCACCATGTTATCAGGCACCGCAGTGAAAGTGGAACATCTTTAAGGGTCTTACAATTGTCTCAGGCTATAACTTGAGAATGTAGAATAAGGAAGACGTTTCCTGCACTAGGTGTTTCCCAAACCCCTCTGGGTGCGTCTTCTCTCTACCCCCAAATTCTGTCCTCCTACACCAGAAGAGTCTTTCATCCTTCTCTGTCTATATGAAAAGAATGACCTCAAAAATATTGACCCTCTTACATCTATACCAAGCTAGACTATAACATCTCTGATAGCAAGAATTCACCTTCATGTGCTTAGTCCCCACCTAATGTCTGACATTCAGTAGGCACTGATGCATGTTGAAATGCATCTGAATTAAATAAACTGAATTATATTGAATTGAGGGATGATGATATAGGCCTGGGAGCTACACATGAAAAAGGAGCTTCAAGGTCCCAATATAATGACATGTGTGTGTGTGCACATGTGCCAGGGGAATGGGGTAGTGACTTCTATCTGCTGCCTGGTATAAACTTCCTAAGAGGATCTGTGACTTCAATGGGTTGCCATCCCTTTTTTTCCTGCAGATCTTGAGGCCGCAGTACAAGCATGACACTCTAAGAGGTCCAGGCTTAAAATTCTAAGCTTTATTCATTATGATTCAAACACCTCTGGGTATGAAAGGAAGGTTGGTGGGGCCAACCTTCCAAGGGTCAGTTTGCTAGAAGCACTAAGGAGTCTCCTGAGACAAAATCCATTCCAAGGGAAGGAGTTGAAGGGAACAAGTCTGAGCTAATGAGAATAATGAGTCAGGAAAGGAGGGGCAATTTTGAGCACAGGACAACGGCTGTCCTTCAGCTCACTGTCTAGTCCAGTCCTTGTGGATTCACGCCAGAAGCCAAGATGAAGGACACTGCACACTACATTAAAGAATAAATTTTAACAGGAGATACTTTACTTTTTAAAAAATTAAATATATATATATATATACACACACACACATTTGTGTGTGTATTTATTTAAATAAATATATTTAGGATAAAGTTGTACTCTAGAGATTAAAGGAAAGTTTGAGTTCTATATAGAGAGATCATATATCCCAGTTTTGTCAGCACAATCCAAGTTTACACCTATTGTCTCAGCATGGAAACTTCTTCCCTCTCCCAGCTGAATTTTAAAGTGTCCCAGTTCAGATAATAAATTATATGGTCACTCTAGTTCCAAGGATTCTGTTGAGATAAATTTAGCTAACTCACACACTCATTTTCTAACACATCATGTCCATGTGTTCATAAACGGAACCTCTTATTGGAAAACACTGTAGAACAAGGAGAACAAGAAAAAAGAACATGAACAAGTCCCATGTTTATGAGACTAGAAGACATCTGTAAATCAGAACCACAACAGATGAATCCAGAAAGCAGAAAGAGGAGCACTCTTAGCAGGACAGAGTAAAGTAAAACCCAAGTCTTCAAAGGGGAATGAACTAACTTATCTAAAGAGCCCAAGAGAGACTAAAAACTGGAGTCACCAAGTGCCACCAAGGCAAGAGTAAAACCATCACTGTGCTGCAAAGCAATCAGCCTCCTGCAGCCCATTGGGAGATAGGTGTAGATTCTCTGGATGGAGTGAATCAAACTGGTTCCATTTCAGGGACACTAGGCACAGAGGACGGTGTGTGTGAGATGCTAAACTCAAATCAGGAAGAATTAACTGAACACTGTATTCTGACGGTGAGACCTGCAGCTTTCTCCCTTATTCCAGCTTTAGAACACTGTTATCTAATTTTACATTCCTCAAGAAGATTTAAGAAAAAAAATACCATCAGAAGAGAAAAAAAGACCTACAAATAATGACATTTGGGGGCAATCTGGCTGGCCAACAAATTTTCCTACATGAAAGCCAGAGAAGTCGACAAGACCAGAACAAGCCTAATTACCTTTTTAGTGCCTCGTTCTTAAATATGAATGGACACCAGGCATTTGGAGGCATCTGGAAACTCGAAAGATACAGGCAAAAGCAAACAGTAAGAAAGAAGATAGAAAAAGAAAAAGAAAACAAAAAATTCAAGGAAGTTATAATTAATGACTGCAGAGAATGGAGAAAGATAGTCTGCTATCTTCTTAAAGAAAATAATCAGAGACCAATAATAAGGTCTTAAAAATTAAATATTATGGGGGGGCGGAGCAAGATGGCGGAGGAGTAGGAGACCTGGATTTCGTCTGGTCTCAGGAATTCAGCTGAATAGGGATCAAACCATTCTGAACACCTACGAACTCAACAGGAGATCGAAGAGAAGAATAGTAACAACTCTGAACAGAGAAGCAACCACTTACTGGAAGGTAGGACATGCTGACAAGTGAATCCGAGGCGATAGTCAGGAGGATAGATGGCGGGGGAGGGGGGCCTCCGTCGGCCGCTTCTGGCAAGTGATAGAGCCACGGAGCACAAAATCAGACTTTTTAGAAGTCGCCTCCCTTGAGGGACATCGCTCCAGTGGCTAAGCGGGAGCTGGAATCCTCCTGGGACAGTGTGGTCTCAGGACCCTTGGGGTCACAGAAAGACCGGGGGTGACTGAGTGCAGCAGAGCTCCCAGGTATCGGAGCGGGGAAGCCGGTTGCAGAGACGGAGCCGAGGCGCGGGCTCTCAGCTCGGGGTTGCCATAAACTGTGATCCGCGGCCCAGTCGGGCCGCTGCTCCTCCAGCAGGGACCCAACAAGCGGCAGAGCCGGGGAGACTCCCCTTCCTCCCCCGGGGAGGAGTGGTGCGGTAGCGCACTGCAGGGATCTGCTGGGTTTGGAGACTCTACACGGGGTGGGGCGCCAGACATAGAAACGCTCAATCACAGGCCGGGTGAGCACGGAGTGCGGCCGGAGACCGGGGACACGGGAGTGACTGCTTTTCTCTGGGGGCGCACTGAGGAGTGGGGCCCTGAGTTCTCAGCTCCTCTGGGTGGAGACTGGGAGGCCACCATTTTCACCCTTGTCCTCCAAAGCTGTACCGAGAGCTTGCGGGGAACAAAAGCTCCTGAGAGCAAACCCGAGCAGCTTGCTTAGCCCGGACCGACAAGGGCGGGGCATTCAGCCTCCAGCAAAGACATTTGGAAACCATGGCAACAGACCCCTCCCCCAGAAGATCAACACAAACAGCCAGCAAGCCAAGACCAAGTTTACCGATCAAGGAGAATGGGAGAACTCCAGCATTAGGGGAATACTGCACATAGAATTCATGGCTTTTTTTGACCATGATTCATTAGTTCATCAAAGTTAACTTTTTTTAACTGTTTTTTTTTAATTTTTCTTTTTCCCTTTTTCAACCAACATCTTATCAATCCCTTTTTTAAAAAAACTTTTTTTATTTTTCATTTTTAGAGTCATATTTTATCCCTTCATAGTAGTTACCCTTATTTTTGGCATATATATATAAGTTGTTCTCTCTTTAAAATTTTGAGATAAAGTTTCTTCTAACAGATCAAAATATACCCTAAATCACTAGTGTATGGCTTTGTTCTAGTCTCCTGCCTGATCGCATTCTCTCCCTTTTTTCTTTTTTTTTATATCTTCTTCTTTCAAACAACTTATCTTATCAATTCCTTTTGTAAAATCGTTTATAATTTTCATCCTTACAGTCATCTTCCATCCCTTCATTGTATCAACCCTTATTTTGTACATATATGTCTTTCTTCCTTTAAAATTTTAGGAGGCACTTTTTTCTAACAGACCAAAATACGCCCCAAATCTAGTGTGTGGCACTGATCTATGCACTAGCCTGATCATATTTGATCATATTCTGCTTTTTTTGTATTGTTCTGGTTTTGTTGTTATCTTTTTTTTTTACCTTTTCTTTTTCTCTTTCTTTTTTCTTTCTTTCCCTTTCTTGTCCCCTGGTTTCAGGTCTTTTCTGATTTGTCTACAGTATTTTTGCTGGGGACGTTGTTAACCTGTTAGCATTTTGTTCTCTCATTCATCTATTCTCCTCTGCACAAAATGACAAGACGAAAAAAATCACCTCAGCAAAAAGAACAAGAGGTAGTACCGTCAGCCAAGGACCTACTCAATAGGGACATTAGTACAATGTCGGACCTAGGTTCAGAATCATGCTTTAAAGATACTACCTGGGGTTGAAAAAAGCATGGAAGTTATTAGAGAAACCCTTTCTGGAGAAATAAAAGAACTAAAATCTAACCAAGTCGAAATCAAAAAGGCAATTGATGAGGTGCAATCAAAAATGGGGGCACTAACTGCTAGGAAAAATGAGGCAGAAGAGAGAATGAGCAATATAGAAGACCAAATGATGGAAAATAAAGAGGCTGAGAAAAAGAGGGAGAAACAACTACAGGATCACGGGCAGAATTGGAGAGATAAGCGATACGATAAGACGAAACAACATTAGAATAATTGGGATCCCAGAAGAAGAAGAAAGAGAGAGAGGGGCAGAAGGTATATTGGAGCAAATAATAGCAGAGAACTTCCCTAATGTGGGGAAGGAAACAGGCATCAAAATCCAGGAGGCACAGAGAACCCCTCTCAAAATCAATAAAAAGAGGTCAACACCCCGACATCTAATAGTAAAACTTACGAGTCTCAGAGACAAAGAGAAAATCCTGAAAGCAGCTCGGGAGAAGAGATATGTAACCTACAACGGTAGAAACATTAGATTGGCAACAGACCTATCCACAGAGACCTGGCAGGCCAGAAAGGACTGACATGATATCTTCAGAGCACTAAACGAGAAAAATATGCAGCCAAGAATACTCTATCCAGCTAGGCTGTCATTGAAAATAGAAGGAGAGATAAAAAGCTTCCAGGACAAACAAAAACTAAAGGAATTTGCAAACACAAAACCAGCCCTCCAAGAAATATTGAGAGGGGTCCTCTAAGCAAAGAGAGAGCCTAAAAGCAGCATAGACCAGAAAGGAACACAGACAATATACAGTCACAGTCACCTTACAGGCAATACAATGGCACTAAATTCATACCTTTCAATAGTTACCCTGAATGTAAATGGGCTCAATGCCCCAATCAAAAGACACAGGCCATCACATTGGATTAAAAAACAAGACCCGATGGGGCGGAGCAAGATGGCGGAGGAGTAGGAGACCTAGATTTTGTCTGGTCTCAGGAATTCAGCTGAATAGGGATCAAACCATTCTGAACACCTACGAACTCAACAGGAGATCGAACAGGAGAGTAGCAACAACTCTCTGAACAGAGAAGCGACCACTTACTGGAAGGTAGGACGTGCGGAGAAGTGAATCCGAGGCGATATTCGGGAGGATAGACGGCGGGGGAGGGGCCTCCGCCGGCCGCTTCTGGCAAGTGCTAGAGCCGCGGAGCACAAAATCGGACCTTTTAAAAGTTGGCTCGGCAGAGGGACGCCGCTGCAGTGGCTAAGCGGGGGGTGGAATCCTCCCGGGACAGTGTGGTCTCAGGACCCTTGGGGTCACAGAGAGACCGGGGGTGCCTGAGTGCGGCAGAGCTGCCAGGTGTCGGGGCGGGGAAGCCGGCTGCAGATACGGACCAGAGTCGCGGGCTCTCAGCTCGGGGTTGCCATAAACTGTGATCTGCGGCCCAGTCGGGGCACGGCTCCCCCAGCAAGGACCCAACAAGCAGCAGATCCGGGGAGACTCCCCTTCCTTCCCGGGGAGGAGCGGTGCGGGAACGCACTGCAGGGATCTGCTGGGTTTGGAGACTCCGAGCGGGGTCGGGTGCCAGAGATAGCAACGCTCAATCACAGGCCGGGTGAGCACGGAGTGCGGCCGGAGACCGGGGACACGGGAGTGACTGCTTTTCTCTGGGGGCGCACTGAGGAGTGGGGCCCCGAGTTCTCGGCTCCTCCGGGCGGAGACTGGGAGGCCGCCATTTTCGCCCTGGTCCTCCAAAGCTGTACCGAGAGCTTGCAGGGAACAAAAGCTCCTGAGAGCAAACTGGAGCAGCTTCCTTAGCCCGGACCGACAAGGGCGGGGCAATTCCGCCTCCGGCAAAGACATTTGGAAACCACAGCAACAGGCCCCTCCCCCAGAAGATCAACACAAACAGTCAGCAAGCCAAGACCAAGTTGATCGATCAAGGAGAATAGGAGAACTCCAGCGCTAGGGGAATACTGCACATAGATTCATGGCTTCTTTTTTTTTTTTTTTTTTTTTTTTTTTTTTTTTTTTTTACCATGATTCATTATTTCATCAAAGTTAATTTTTGTTGACTTTTTTTTATTTTTCTTTTTCCCTTTTTCAACCAACATCTTATAAATCCCTTTTTAAAAAAAAAAAAAATTTTATTTTTTTTTTCATTTTTAGAGTCATATTTTATCCCTTCATAGTAGTTATCCTTGTTTTTGGCATATATATATAAGTTGTTCTCTCTTTAAAATTTTGAGGTACAGTTTCTTCTAACAGATCAAAATATACCCTAAACCACTAGTGTATGGCTTTGTTCTAGTCTCCTGCCTGATCACATTCTCTCCCTTTTTCCTTTTTTTTTTTTTCCTTAAATCTTCTTTCTTTTTTCAAACAACTTATCTTACCAAGTCCTTTTATAAAATCTTTTATAATTTTCATCTTTACAGTCATCTTCCATCCCTTCATTGTATCAACCCTTATTTTGTACATATATGCCTTTCTTCCTTTAAAATTTTAGGAGGCACTTTTTTCTAACAGACCAAAATACGCCCAAAATCTAGTGTGTGGCACTGATCTATGCACTAGCCTGATCATATTTGATCATATTCTGCCTTTTTTGAATTGTTTTGTTTTTGTTTTTATCTTTTTTTTTTCTTTTTTTTTTCTTTTTCTCTTTCTTTTTTCTTTCTTTCCCTTTCTTTTCCCCTGGTTTCAGGTCTTTTCTGATTTGTATACAGTATATTTGCTGGGGACGTTGTAAACCTGTTAGCCTTTTGTTCTCTCATTCATCTATTCTCCTCTGGACAAAATGACAAGACGAAAGAAATCACCTCAGCAAAAAGAACAAGAGGTAGTACCGTCAGCCAGGGACCTACTCAATACGGACATTAGTACGATGTCGGACCTAGAGTTCAGAATCATGACTTTAAAGATACTAGCTGGGCTTGAAAAAAGCGTGGAAGTTATTAGAGAAACCCTTTCTGGAGAAATAAAAGAACTAAAATCTAACCAAATCGAAATCAAAAAGGCTATTGATGAGGTGCAATCAAAAATGGGGGCACTAAATGCTAGGATAAATGAGGCAGAAGAGAGAATCAGCGATATAGAAGACCAAATGATGGAAAATAAAGAGGCTGAGAAAAAGAGAGAGAAACAACTACAGGATCACGAGGGCAGAATTCGAGAGATAAGTGATACAATAAGACGAAACAACATTAGAATAATTGGGATCCCAGAAGAAGAAGAGAGAGAGAGAGGGGCAGAAGGTATATTGCAGCAAATTATAGCAGAGAACTTCCCTAATGTGAGGAAGGAAACAGGCATCAAAATCCAGGAGGCACAGAGAACCCCTCTCAAAATCAATAAAAATAGGTCAACACCCCGACATCTAATAGTAAAACTTACGAGTCTCAGAGACAAAGAGAAAATCCTGAAAGCAGCTCGGGAGAAGAGATATGTAACCTACAATGGTAGAAACATTAGATTGGCAACAGACCTATCCACAGAGACCTGGCAGGCCAGAAAGGACTGGCAAGATATCTTCAGAGCACTAAACGAGAAAAATATGCAGCCAAGAATACTATATCCAGCTAGGCTGTCATTGAAAATAGAAGGAGAGATAAAAAGCTTCCAGAACAAACAAAAACTAAAGGAATTTGCAAACACGAAACCAGCCCTCCAAGAAATATTGAGAGGGGTCCTCTAAGCAAAGAGAGAACCTAAAAACAGCAAAGAGCAGAAACGAACACAGACAACAGACAGTTAACAGTCACCTTACAGGTAATACAATGGCACTAAATTCATACCTTTCAATAGTTACCCTGAATGTAAATGGGCTAAATGCCCCAATCAAAAGACACAGGCTATCAGATTGGATTAAAAAACAAGACCCATCCATATGCTGTCTGCAAGAGACTCATTTTACACCCAAAGACACCCCCAGATTGAAAGTGAGGGGGTGGAAAACCATTTACCATGCTAATGGACGCCAAAAGAAAGCTGGGGTGGCAATCCTTATATCAGACAAACTAGATTTTAAAACAAAGACTGTAATAAGAGATGAGGAAGGACACTATATCCTACTTAAAGGGTCTATCCAACAAGAAGATCTAACAATTGTAAATATCTATGCCCCGAACATGGGAGCAGCCAATTATATAAGGCGATTAATAACAAAAGCAAAGAAACACATTGACAACAATACAATAATAGTGGGGGACTTTAACACCCCCCTGACTGAAATGGACAGATCATCTAAGCAAAAGATCAACAAGGAAATAAAGACTTTAAAGGACACACTGGACCAAATGGACTTCACAGACATATTCAGAACATTCCATCCCAAAGCAACGGAATACACATTCTTCTCTAGTGCCCATGGAACATTCTCCAGAATTGATCACATCCTAGGTCACAAATCAGGTCTCAATCGGTACCAAAAGATTGGGATCATTCCCTGCATATTTTCAGACCACAATGCTTTGAAACTAGAACTCAACCACAAGAGGAAAGTCGGAAAGAACTCAAATACATGGAGGCTAAAGAGCATCCTACTAAAGAATGAATGGGTCAACCAAGAAATTAAAGAAGAATTAAAAAAATTCATGGAAACCAATGAAAATGAAAACACAACTGTTCAAAATCTTTGGGATACAGCAAAGGCAGTCCTGAGAGGAAAGTATATAGCAATACAAGCCTTTCTCAAGAAACAAGAAAGGTCTCAAATACACAACCTAACCCTACACCTAAAGGAGCTGGAGAAAGAACAGCAAAGAAAGCCTAAACCCAGCAGGAGAAGAGAAATCATAAAGATCAGAGCAGAAATCAATGAACTAGAAAGCAAAAGAACAGTAGAACAGATCAACGAAACTAGGAGCTGGTTCTTTGAAAGAATTAACAAGATTGATAAACCCCTGGCCAGACTGATCAAAAAGAAAAGAGAAATGACCCAAATCAACAAAATCATGAATGAAAGAGGAGAGATCACAAGCAACACCAAAGAAATACAAACAATTATAAGAACATATTATGAGCAACTCTATGCCAGCAAATTAGATAACCTGGAAGAAATGGGTGCATTCCTAGAGATGTATCAACTACCAAAATTGAACCAGGAAGAAATAGAAAACCTGAACAGACCTATAACCACTAAGGAAATTGAAACAGTCATCAAAAATCTCCCAAGAAACAAAAGCCCAGGGCCAGATGGCTTCCCAGGGGAATTCTATCAGACCTTTCAAGAAGAATTAATACCTATTCTCCTGAAACTGTTCCAAAAAATAGAAATGGAAGGGAAACTTCCAAACTCATTTTATGAGGCCAGCATTACCTTGATCCCAAAACCAGACAAAGACCCCATCAAAAAAGAGAATTACAGACCAATATCCTTGATGAACATGGATGCAAAAATTCTCACCAAAATACTAGCCAATAGGATCCAACAGTACATTAAAAGGATTATTCACCATGACCAAGTGGGATTTATCCCTGGGCTGCAAGGCTGGTTCAACATCCGCAAATCAATCAACGTGATACAATACATTAACAAAAGAAAGAACAAGAATCATATGATCCTCTCAATAGATGCAGAAAAAGCATTTGACAAAGTACAACATCCTTTCTTGATCAAAACTCTTCAGAGTATAGGGATAGAGGGTACATACCTCAATATCATAAAAGCCATCTACGAAAAACCTACAGCGAATATCATTCTCAATGGGGAAAGGCTGAGAGCTTTTCCCCTAAGGTCAGGAACGCGGCAGGGATGTCCACTCTCACCACTGCTATTCAACATAGTATTAGAAGTCCTAGCCACAGCAATCAGACAACAAAAAGAAATCAAAGGCATCCAAATCGGCAAAGAGGAAGTCAAACTCTCACTCTTTGCAGATGATATGATACTGTATGTGGAAAACCCAAAAGACTCCACCCCAAAACTGCTAGAACTCATACAGGAATTCAGTAAAGTAGCAGGCTATAAAATCAATGCACAGAAATCAGTGGCATTCCTATACACCAACAACAAGACAGAAGAGAGACAAATCAAGGAGTCTATCCCATTTACAATTGCACCCAAAACGATTAGATACCTAGGAATAAATCTAACCAAAGAGGCAAAGGATCTGTACTCAGAAAACTATAAAATACTCAGGAAAGAAATTGAAGAAGACACAAAGAAATGGAAAAACGTTCCATGCTCATGGATTGGGAGAATCAACATTGTGAAGATGTCAATGCTACCTAGAGCAATCTACACATTCAATGCAATCCCCATCAAAATACCATCCACTTTTTTCAAAGAAATGGAACAAATAATCCTAAAATTTGTATGGAACCAGAAGAGACCCAGAATAGCCAGAGGAATACTGAAAAAGAAAAGCAAAGCTGGCGGCATCACAATTCCGGACTTCCAGCTCTATTACAAAGCTGTCATCATCAAGACAGTATGGTACTGGCACAAAAACAGACACATAGATCAATGGAACAGAATTGAGAGCCCAGAAATGGACCCTCAACTTTATGGTCAACTTATTTTTGACAACGCAGGAAAGAATGTCCAATGGCAAAAAGACAGTCTCTTCAACAAATGGTGTTGGGAAAATTGGACAGCCACATGCAGAAGAATGAAACTGGACCATTTCCTTACACCACACACAAAAATAGACTCCAAATGGTTGAAAGACCTAAACGTGAGACAGGAGTCCATCCAAATCCTAAAGGAGAACACAGGTAGCAACCTTTTCGACCTTAGCCGCAGCAACTTCTTCCTAGAAACATCGCCAAAGGCACGGGAAGCCAGGGCAAAAATGAACTATTGGGATTTCATCAAGATAAAAAGCTTTTGCACAGCAAAAGAAACAGTCCACAAAACCAAAAGACAACCGACAGAATGGGAGAAAATATTTGCAAATGACATATCAGATAAAGGGCTAGTATCCAAAATCTATAAAGAACTTATCAAACTCAACACCCAAAGAACAAATAATCCAATCAAGAAATGGGCAGAAGACATGAACAGACATTTCTCCAAAGAAGACATCCAAATGGCCAACAGGCACATGAAAAAGTGCTCAACATCGCTTGGCATCAGGGAAATCCAAATCAAAACCTCAATGAGATACCACCTCACACCCGTCAGAATGGCTAAAATTAACAAGTCAGGGAACGACAGATGTTGGCGGGGATGTGGAGAAAGGGGAACCCTCCTACACTGTTGGTGGGAATGCAAGCTGGTGCAACCCCTCTGGAAAACAGTATGGAGGTTCCTCAAACAGTTGAAATTAGAGCTACCGTTCGATCCAGCAATTGCACTACTGGGTATTTACCACAAAGATACAAATGTAGGGACCCGAAGGGATACGTGTACCCCAATGTTTATAGCAGCAATGTCCACCATAGCCAAACTGTGGAAAGAGCCAAGATGCCCATCGACAGATGAATGGATAAAGAAGATGTGGTATATATACACAATGGAATATTATGCAGCCATCAAAAGGAATGAGATCTTGCCATTTGCAACGACGTGGATGGAACTGGAGGGTGTTATGCTGAGTGAAATAAGTCAATCAGAGAAAGACATGTATCACATGACCTCACTGATATGAGGAATTCTTAATCTCAGGAAACAACTGAGTGTTACTGGAGTGGTTGGGGGTGGGAGGGATGGGGTGGCTGGGTGATAGATATTGGGGAGGGTATGTGCTACGGTGAGCACTGTGAATTGTGCAAGACTGTTGAATCACAGATCTGTACTTCTGAAACAAATAATGCAACATATTTTAAGAAAAAAGAAAAAGAAGAAGATAACAGGAGAGGAAGAAAAGGGGAGTATGTCAGAGGGGGAGACGAACCATGAGAGATGATGGACTCTGAAAAACAAACTGAGGGTTCTAGAGGGGAGGGGGGTAGGGGGATGGGTTAGCCTGGTGATGGGTATTGAGGAGGGCACGTTCTGCATGGAGCACTGGGTGTTATGAACAAACAATGAATCATGGAACACTGCACCAAAAACTAATGATGTAATATATGGTGATTAACATAACAATAAAAAAATTTAAAAAAAAAAAAAATAAAAATAAAAAAATAAAAAACAAGACCCATCCATATGCTGTCTGCAAGAGACTCATTTTACACCCAAAGACACCCCCAGGTTGAAAGTGAGGGGGTGGAAAACCATTTACCATGCTAATGGACACCAAAAGAAAGCTGGGGTGGCAATCCTTATATCAGACAAATTAGATTTTAAAACAAAGACTGTAATAAGAGATGAAGGACACTATATCCTAATTAAAGGGTCTATCCCAAAAGAAGATCTAACAATTGTAAATATCTATGCCCCTAACATGGGAGCAGCCAATTATATAAGGCAATTAATAACAAAAGTGAAGAAACACATTGACAACAATACAATAATAGTGGGGGACTTTAACACCCCCCTGACTGAAATGGACAGATCATCTAAGCAAAAGATCAACAAGGAAATAAAGACTTTAAAGGACACACTGGACCAAATGGACTTCACAGACATATTCAGAACATTCCATCCCAAAGCAACGGAATACACATTCTTCTCTAGTGCCCATGGAACATTCTCCAGAATGGATCACATCCTAGGTCACAAATCAGGTCTCAACCGGTACCAAAAGATTGGGATCATTCCCTGCATATTTTAGACCACAATGCTTTGAAACTAGAACTCAATCACAAGAGGAAAGTCAGAAAGATCTCAAATACATGGAGGCTAAAGAGCATCCTACTAAAGAATGAATGGGTCAACCAGGAAATTAAAGAAGAATTAAAAAAATTCATGGAAACCAATGAAAATGAAAACACAACTGTCCACAATCTTTGGGATACAGCAAAGGCAGTCCTGAGAGGAAAGTATATAGCAATACAAGCCTTTCTCAAGAAACAAGAAAGGTCTCAAATACACAACCTAACCCTACACCTAAAGGAGCTGGAGAAAGAACAGCAAAGAAAGCCTAAACCCAGCAGGAGAAGAGAAATCATAAAGATCAGAGCAGAAATCAATGAACTAGAAACCAAAAGAACAGTAGAACAGATCAACAAAACTAGGAGCTGGTTCTTTGAAAGAACTCACAAGATTGATAAACCCCTGGCCAGACTGATCAAAAAGAAAAGAGAAATGACCCAAATCAACACAATCATGAATGAAAGAGGAGAGATCACAACCAACACCAAAGAGATACAAACAATTATAAGAACATATTATGAGCAACTCTGTGCCAGCCAATTAGATAACCTGGAAGAAATGGGTGCATTCCTAGAGATGTATCAACTACCAAAATTGAACCAGGAAGAAATAGAAAACCTGAACAGACCTATAGCCACTAAGGAAATTGAAGCAGTCATCAAAAATCTCCCAAAAAACAAAAGCCCAGGGCCAGATGGCTTCCCAGGGGAATTCTATCAGACAATTAAAGAAGAATTAATACCTATTCTCCTGAAACTGTTCCAAAAAATAGAAATGGAAGGAAAACTTCCAAACTCATTTTACGAGGCCACCATTACCTTGATCCCAAAACCAGACAAAGACCCCATCCAAAAGGAGAATTACAGACCAATATCCTTGATGAACGTGGATGCAAAAAATCTCACCAAAATACTAGACAATAGGATTCAACGGCACATTAAAAGGATTATTCACCACGACCAAGTGGGATTTATCCCTGGGCTGCAAGGCTGGTTCAACATCCACAAATCAATCAACGTGATATGATACATTAACAAAAGAAAGAACAAGAATCATATGATCCTCTCAATAGATGCAGAAAAAGCATTTGACAAAGTACAGCATCCTTTCTTGATCAAAACTCTTCAGAGTATAGGGATAGAGGGTACATACCTCAATATCATAAAAGCCATCTATGAAAAACCTACAGCCAATATCATTCTCAATGGGAAAAGCTGAGAGATTTTCCCCTAAGATCAGGAACGCGGCAGGGATGTCCACTCTCACCACTGCTATTCAACATAGTATTAGAAGTCCTAGCCACAGCAATCAGACAACAAAAAGAAATCAAAGGCCTCCAAATCGGCAAAGAGGAAGTCAAACTCTCACTCTTTGCAGATGATATGATACTGTATGTGGAAAACCCAAAAGACTCCACCCCAAAACTGCTAGAACTCATACAGGAATTCAGTAAAGCAGCAGGATATAAAATCAATGCACAGAAATCAGTGGCATTCCTATACACCAACAACAAGACAGAAGAGAGACAAATCAAGGAGTCGATCCCATTTACAATTGCACCCAAAACCATAAGATACCTAGGAATAAATCTAACCAAAGAGGCAAAGGATCTGTACTCAGAAAACTATCAAATACTCATGAAAGAAATTGAAGAAGACACAAAAAGATGGAAAAACTTTCCATGTTCATGGATTGGGAGAACCAACATTGTGAAGATGTCAATGCTACCTAGAGCAATCTACACATTCAATGCAATCCCCATCAAAATACCATCCACTTTTTTCAAAGAAATGGAATAAATAATCCTAAAATTTGTTTGGAACCAGAAGAGACCCCGAATAGCCAGAGGAATATTGAAAAAGAAAAGCAAAGCTGGTGGCATCACAATTCCGGACTTCCAGCTCTATTACAAAGCTGTCATCATCAAGACAGTATGGTACTGGCACAAAAACAGACACGTAGATCAATGGAACAGAATAGAGAGCCCAGAAATGGACCCTCAACTCTATGGTCAATTTATCTTTGACAAAGCAGGAAAGAATGTCCAATGGAAAAAAGACAGTCTCTTCAACAAATGGTTTGGGAAGATTGGACAGCCTCATGCAGAAGAATGAAACTGGACCATTTCCTTACACCAAACACAAAAATAGACTCCAAATGGTTGAAAGACCTAAACGTGAGACAGGAGTCCATCCAAATCCTAAAGGAGAACACAGGTAGCAACCTCTTCGACCTCAGCCGCAGCAACTTCTTCCTAGAAACATCGCCAAAGGCAAGGGAAGTAAGGGCACAAATGAACTACTGGGACTTCATCAAGATAAGAAGCTTTTGCACAGCAAAAGAAACAGTCCACAAAACCAAAAGACAACCGACAGAATGGGAGAAGATATTTGCAAATGACATATCAGATAAAGGGCTAGTATCCAAAATCTATAAAGAACTTATCAAACTCAACACCCAAAGAACAAATAATCCAATCAAGAAATGGGCAGAAGACATGAACAGACATTTTTCCAAAGAAGACATCCAAATGGCCAACAGGCACATGAAAAAGTGCTCAACATCGCTCGGCATCAGGGAAATCCAAATCAAAACCTCAATGAGATACCACCTCACACCCGTCAGAATGGCTAAAATTAACAAGTCAGGGAACGACGGATGTTGGCGGGGATGTGGAGAAAGGGGAACCCTCCTACACTGTTGGTGGGAATGCAAGCTGGTGCAACCCCTCTGGAAAACAGTATGGAGGTTCCTCAAAAAGTTGAAAATAGAGCTACTCTATGAATCAGCAATTGCACTACTGGCTATTTACCCCAAAGATACAAATGTAGGGATCCGAAGGGGTACGGGCACCCCAATGTTTATAGCAGCAATGTCCACAATAGCCAAACTGTGGAAAGAGCCAAGATGTCCATCAACAGATGAATGGATAAAGAAGATGTGGTATATATACACAATGGAATATTATGCAGCCATCAAAAGGAATGAGGTCTTGCCATTTGCAATGATGTGAATGGAACTGGAGGGTGTTATGCTGAGTGAAATAAGTCAATCAGAGAAAGACGTGTATCATATGACCTCACTGATATGAGGAATTCTTAATCTCAGGAAACAAACGGAGGGTTGCTGGAGTGGTGGGGGGTGGGAGGGATGGGGTGGCTGGGTGATAGACATTGGGGAGGGTATGCGCTATGGTGAGCCTTGTGAATTGTGGAAGACTGTTGAATCACAGATCTGTACTTCTGAAACAAATAATGCCACATATGTTAAGAAAAAAGAAAAAGAAGAAGATAGCAGGACGGGAAGAATGAAGGGGAGTAAGTCAGAGGGGGAGACGAACCATGAGAGACGATGGACTCTGAAGAACAAACTGAGGGTTCTAGAGGGGAGGAGGGTAGGGGGATGGGTTAGCCTGTTGATGGGTATTAAGGAGGGCACATTCTGCATGGAGCACTGGGTGTTATGCACAAACAATGAATCATGGAACACTACATCAAAAACTAATGATGTAATATATGGTGATTAACATAACAATAAAAATATTTTTTAAAAAAGAATGAAAAAAATTAAATATTATATCTAGTTTCCTTAAAATATTCAACAAAAAGGATGAAGAGAAGGACACTAGGAAAAGAAAGATAATAAAAGTAGAGGATCAGTCCAAGAGGCCTAATATCTGCCTAATAGGAATTCCAAAAAGAAAGAACAGAAAAAAATGGTGGAGAAAATTATTTCAGAGAAATACTACAAGTAAATTTTCCAGGACTGAAGGACACACTGTTTTGATAAAAAGAGCCCACCAGGTCACCTGGGTGGCTCAGTTGGTTAAGCATCTGCCTTTGGCTCAGGTCATGATCCCAGGGTCCTGGGATCAAGTCCCGCATCAGGTTCCCTGCTCAGTGGAAAGCCTGCTTCTCCTCCTGCCTACCACTCCCCCTGCTTGTGCTCTCTCGCTCTCTCTCTCTGGCAAACAAATACAATAAATTTTTTTTTTTTAAATACACAGGGTGGTGGCGCCTGGGTTGCTCAGTCATTAAGCATCTGCCTTCGGCTCAGGTCATGATCCCAGGGTCCTGGGATCGAGCCCTGCATCGGGCTCCCTGCTCTGTCAGAAGCCTGCTTCTCCCTCTCCCACTCCCCCTGCTTGTGTTCTCTCTCTCGCTGTGTATCTCTCTCTGTCAAATAAATAAACAAAATCTTTAAAAAAAAAAAAAAGTATACAGGGTGGCCAGGTGATAGACATTGGGGAGGTTATGTGCTATGGTGAGCGCTGTGAATTGTGCAAGACTGTTGAATCACAGATCTGTACCTCTGAAACAAATAATACATTATATGTTAAACGAAAAAGAAGAAGAAGAAGAAGATAGCAGGAGGGGAAGAATGAAGGGGGGAAAATCGGAGGGGGAGATGAAGCACGAGAAACTATGGATTCTGAGAAACAAACTGAGGGTTCTAGAGGGGAGGGAGGTGGGGGGATGGGGTAGCCTGGTGATGGGTATTAAAGAGGGCACGTTCTGCATGGAGCACTGGGTGTTATACACAAACAAAGAATCATGGAACACTACATCAAAAACTGATGATGTAATGTATGGTGATTAACATAACATAATAAAAAAAGTATACAACAGTTAATGAATAAAAGTATATAACACCTAATAAAAAAAAGTATACAACACTTAATGAATAAAAGCTCATCATTTGTGAAATTTCAGAACACCATGGATAAAGAGAAAATCTTGAAAGATGTTAACTTCCAGAGAGGAAAAAAAAGTCACATACAAAAAATTGAGAATGATAAAGGCATCAGATTTTTAAACAGCAATACTAGAAACAGAAGAAAGTAGAATACCTTATGAGTAAAATGGTCTCCAACATAAAATTCTATAACCATTTAAACTATCAATCCATTTTGAAAGTAGAATAAGGTAAGCAGAGCTTCAGACAATTTATCTCTCATACTTACTTTTCTCAGAATACTACAAGAGAATGTACCTCACCAAAATAACAGAGTTAACCAAAAAAACAGAGCATACAGGATCCAGGAAATAGGAGATTCAACATAGAAAAAAGGCAAAGGGAATGTCCAGGATGGGAAACCCTCCAGGGAACAGATAGTTGTGATTGAAACAAGGGAAGAAGGTCCCAGGAGATCAGACTCCAAGAAAGGTTAAATTGTTAACTGATAGATTATCTGACACATGTGTGCATAGAAAATTGAATTGAGTTGAATTCCATAGATCTATGGAAGATGTGAGAAAATTTAGCCAGAGATCCCAGAAAGTCAAGGAAGTAAAAATTAATGAGCTAACTATTAATTCTAGGGAAAAATAACTTGTCCAAGTAGAAAATAAAATACTGTACTTTAAATCCAGAAGTGGGCAATATTAAAGTTATACTAATAATAGTAAATATGGATTCACTATTGTTATAATGCATAGTGCTCTCATTATATTGGAAGAGAGAAAGGAATAGTAGAGATTTAAAATTCTTATTCCCCTTCCTCATAATAGGAAGGCAATAAATAATGTCTAAGGGTGATTAATCAAGAGAGAGTAGTGTATCCATATTTAGAAATATGGAGGAGGCAAACATGGGAAGAAAAGAAGATTAAAAGCTCAAAGACATTGCTAATGGAGAGGTGAAGGAGGGTTGTTAAGCAAAGGACAGCCAAGTATTTTCTAGATAAGTCTTTAAGCACTGCTTGTCTTTTAAAAATTATGGGCATGTACTTTTTTAACAAAAATAAAAATACTCTCTTAAAAAGTAGGACTCCTTTGTAGTCTCTTTTTCTTCTATCTAGCAGTTTTTTAAATTACGGCACTAAATCTATGTAAGATGATAGGAGCCTAAGGCAGTAATGAGGAGTGAAAGGCATTATATCCATTTCAAAGTCATTGTTGAAGCACAGAATAGACCCGACACCCTGAACGGTGAGTACCAAGGATATGTTTCATAATTTCTGGCACCCAGTACTGTTTGACTAGCCTTCCTGAGTTTAAAATAAAGTTTCCACTTTAGGACTACTGCTTCCCCAAGGGAGAAGTCAGAATCTTGCTTCCCCTTCTTTGCAGCCAGGCCATGGGTATGACAATTCAGTAGGAAAGAAGGTAATCTGAAATCTCAGGTATAGGAAAGAAAACTCACACACACACACACACACACACACACACACACACACACACACACACACACACACACACACCCCAAACCACAAGTAGTAATTCTCCCAAGATTTGAAGAGTTGACTTCAGACCCAGCCTTAACTACAGCTAAATATCCATACACGTGAATGAAATGAGAAAGGACATCTTGCCTGGTGCAGAATTCCATTCACTTTAACATTTCCAGCAGAGTTCCAATTTGGAAATGAAAGTGAATTAAGTGCTCCCAGAGGCCTGGCCATAGCTCCTGAGGAGAATTCAGATGAGCAGCTGCTCTAACACCTTCCTCAATTGCATGCTCATGAGCGGTCTCAGCCCCACCTGGGAAAAGAGCCAATGTAACCAGAACCCACGAGCATCCGGAGGGTTACTTAGGTTATCTAAGCTCCCTCCCAGACCAGTGGGGCCCCCACTCGGGCTGGGATTGCAGGAGCATGTGATGCATGGGAGGGCAAGGCTGGTGCACGTGGTGAAATGCAGAACAGAGGGAAATGGGGAAATATGTCAAGGACAAATAGCTCTAGGGAGCAGGGAGCCTTCTAGATCATCTGTTCTAAGGAAGCAGGCAGAGAGGCCAGCAGGGAATCAAAGCTAGAGGTCTCTACTGGGATGCAGGCCAGACGCAGCAGGCAGGCTCAGAGGTCTTTGCCAAGAGCAGTTCCTTGGGCACCCGGGCACAGAGGGAGAACACCTTTATAGAGCCCCTAAGGCCTCCCTCTTGAACAAGAAGGAGTTGTTGAGGGTACTCAGTCACACTGAACTTGGAGGGAAGAGTCACTAAAGAGACAGTTGACATCATGGTCATCAAGAGTGGAAGCCCACATGGTCCAAAATGACGTAGGTGGAGAGCACCAGGCTGATCGAGGGCAAGATAAGGGTGCTGAAGAAACATCCTGGACCCAACATGCGGGGTTTACCATGCAAAAGGTGTTCACAGATTGATTTTTGGTAAGCCAAAGCTTTTTAAAAGTATATTGAACTGTGAATTTTTTTTTTCTTTTTATGGAGCAATGATTACTAAAGGAACCTCTTGTAATATAATCTTTGAACTGTGTGTAACTTTAAACCTCTGGATTTGAATTTCTGGAAGCAAGTCAAACAAGTACACAAATGGAAATAACTGCTTCTAGTGTTTGCACCCTGCCTGCCGTTGGGAGGGTGTATGCAATAGCTGAGTGTCCCAGACAAGAAAGAAAAATATCTCACTGAAGCAGAACTCTGTGGGGTGGGAAGCGGGTAAAGAGTCCTCTTCCTTGGTCCTTGTGAGGGTCAGAATCTTGACTATAATAATCATTTCAGACTCACACAGCTTGGTTACCTGCATCCAATAGCTGAAGACATTCTTTAACTTTAAATTTGTGGTGGTGACAAAATCATTTTTCTGAGAATGCCTAAGTTCCTTCTCTGCAGTGAGGACACCACGCAGGTTACTCTACTTGTCAATACACAGCAAACGGCAGGATACGCAGTAGGGTCTCGTACCGAATTCCCATGTCCTACACACTACCAACAAAGCTGGTAGTAATTGTGAACCAGCAGGCTCAAGGGATTCATATTTTCCCCGAATCCTTTTATGGTGTTGGATCTCTAAGTCACCCTTATTGAATCTATTCACTCTAGCTTCATCAGTGTCCTTGGCCTCTGTCTTCCCCCCGTCTTTTTTTTCCAGCTTTATTGACATATAACATTATGTAAGTTTAAGGTGTACAACATGATGAGTTGATGTATGTATATATTTCAAAATGATTACCACAATAAGATTAGTTAACACATCCATCATCTCAGATAGTTTCCTTTTTTGCCTGTGGTAAGAACGCTTAGATCTAAGCTCTTAGCTACTTTCAAATATACAATACAGTATTGCTGTACATTACATCCCCAGAACTTATTTATTTTATAACTGGAAGTTTGTATCCTTGGACCACCTCCATCTATTTCCTCCACCCACCCGACCCCCACCCAGCCCCTGGCAACCACCAAACTACCTTTTGTTCCTCTGAGTTCAGTTGTTTTAGGTTCTACATATAACTGAAATCATATAGTATTTGTCTTTCTCTGTCCTATTTACTTCATTTAGCATGAATGCCCTCAAGAAGGATTTCCTTCTTTTTTATGGCTGAATAACATCCCACTGTGTGTGTCTGTTTGTGCGTGTTACATTTTTCTTTTTCCATATATTCATCACAGACACTTAGGTTGTTTCCATATCTTGGCCATTATAAACAATGCTGCAATGAACATAGAAGTACATATCTCTCTTCAAGATAGAAAGTACATTTCCTTTGGATATATACACAGAAGAATTGCTGAATCATATGGTAGTTCCAAAGTTTTAATTTTTTGAGGAAACTCATGTGTTTTCCATAGTGGTCACATCAGTTTACATTCCCAACAGTGCACAAGGATTCCTTTTTCTCCACATCTTCACTTCCTCATCAACACTTGTTATTTCTTGCCTTTTTGATCACGACCATCCTAACAAGGGTGAGGTGATAGCTTGTTGTGGTTTCAATTTGCATTTCTCTGATAGTGATGTTCATACATTTTCATGTGCCTATTGGCCATATGTACATCCTTTTTTGGAAAAATACCTATTCAGGTCCTTTGCCCATTTTTTAATTGGATTATCTGGTTTTTTTATATTGAGTTGTAGGAATTTCATATATATTTTGGATACTAACCCCTTATCAGGTAGATGGTTTGCAAATATTTTCTTTCATTCCATAGGTTGCCTTCTTATTCTGTTGGTTGTTTCTTTTACTGTGCAGAAGTTTATATATAGATATATATAGAGATATATATATATTCCCACTTATTTCCTTTTGTTGCTTGTGCCTTTGGTGTCATACCCCAAAATTACCAAAACCAATGTCAGGGAGTTTTTTCCCTGTGTTTTCTTGAAGGAGTTTTATGTTTCCATTCTTATGTTTAAGTGGTGGTAGTTGTTTTTTGTTTTTTTTTAAGAGGGAGAGAGAGAGAACAGGGGGAGGGGCAAGGGAGAGAGAGAGAGAAAATCTTACGCAGGCTCCACACCCAGCATGGAGCCCAATGCAGGGCTCAATCTCACAACCTTGAGATCATGACCTGAGCCGAAACTAAGAGTCAGACACTTAACCAACTGAGTCACCCAACCACCCCTCATGTTTAAGTCTTTCATCCATGTCAAGTTAATTTTTGTAAGCAGTGTAAGATACAGGTCCAATTTCATTCTTTTGCATGTCAATACCCAGTTTTTCCAACACCATTTACTGAAAAGACTATATAGCTTCACATTACCTCTTCTTGGACCCTTTGTCAAATATTAGCTAATACACACACACACACACACACACACACACACACACACACACATATATATATTAATTTCTGAGTCCCCAGTTCTGGAGTTTTATTAGTTTCCTTTTTTGGTGTCATATTTGCTTGATTCTTCATGATCCATGTAGTCTTGCTTTGGTGTCTTGCATTTGAAAGAACAAACACCTCTCAGTCTTTACAGACTGGTTTTGGCAGGTAAAGACCTTCTGTCAGTTCCCCAGGCTGATGAGATTACCTCTGGAATCACAGTCAGCCTGGGCTGGGGCTGACTTGCAAGGCTATTGCTGCATCTGCAGTGGGCTTTGCAGTTGGCAGTCTTGTTACCAGAGGCTCAAGCAGGCATGAGTCCTGTTCAGTCCCTGGGTAGATGGCACTGCCTCCAGTATCTTGTTGAGTAACGTGGCATAGGGACAAGGGTCCACAGCTGAGTCCTTAGACAGCTCACCTATTACCAGCTGCATAGATGGGTGTGGTTCCCGCCACATTCCTGGGAAGGCTCCTACCAAGTCACTGGGTAGGTCCCTGGGTGGGCAGAACTAGCCCTGGACCTTGGTTGAGAGGGGCTGGAACCAAGTCCCAGGGCTGTTTTAGGATCCATACCCATGATTGAGGTCTACAGACCTGGCTTTGGAGGCACAGATTGGTGTGTCTCTCTCCACATGCGGGGGCAGCCTGGACTGCTCTGTGATAGTAACTGGAGAGCTAGAACTGATTACAGGGCCATTTCAGAACTTCCTGAAGCTCAGACAGGAGTGTCTCCCACTGGGTGCCTGCACCAGCAGGACTGCTCACAGACTGAGGCTGGAAGGCGTAGAACCTAGCCTAGGGCCCTCTCAGAATCTCCAGGGCAGCAAAGGGGAGTTGACAGACTGTCAATTTCTGTCTTATTCAGTCCTGACTTCCAACACCTCCCCAGGATCCAAGTTCCTGAGGTTCCAAGTACATCCCATGAAGATATCAGAATTGTGGCTCTTGGAAATTCAAAGTTCTTCAGACGGGAGGAAATGGCATTTTTCTGTTACTTTGTCTTTTTTCAAAAAAAAAAAAAAACCAATGGGCATTGATTGTACATCATGCACAACAACAGAATTTTGGACAGGAAATGATTGCTTTGAGCTAGAGGGGCAAATGGTTCTCATCTCTAGTAACCCTAATCAATTAGCAATGTCTGCCATGACCAAGTGGAGGGAGTAGCAGTGTGTACGTCAAATATGTACAGATACTGAGCATATCCCAAGCTAGCAGCAAAGTCAGGCCTAAAACCCAGGTTCCCTGACACCCCATTGTTCACACATTCCATTACAGAAGATCCAACCAAGAGACACCTGAGTTTACCAGATAGAAATTGGGTATGATCTGTTGCCTTACAGAACAGTTCTTTGCCTTGAAATGTTTTTACACAGAAAATATCAAGTGTTTAGTAAATGAAAGGGCTGCTTGGCAGATCATTAACTACTTGACAGTGAGACCTGGGAGCAGATCATTAGGGGCACACACTGAATGACTGTCAGAGAGAAATTAAGCTAAAATCTAAGCTCAGAGATGATCATGTAAACTCATAGTGAAAAACACATAGTTCCTAAGAATCCCATTTACCCTGAGCTTTTTTAGAATCATGGCCCCTAAGGGGATAAATATATACTCAAATTGCAAAGAAAAAAAAAGTCATAAAATTTTATTTTTAGGTCTTCATGAGGCATGAAAATGATTCTTTCTGATATAATGATTTAAGTTAAACGTTCATTTAAAAAAAATGAAAGAAAGAGAAGAGTTTTAAAGTGTGAATACCCTTTGAGCCAGCCACTTCCTCAAGTTGATGAAATAGCCAGAAGTCACAAGAAAAGACTTAACACCTATCTCCTGGGAGAAGAAACCTCCAAGTGCCTTTTCTAATTGTAGCTGAGGTGTAATGAGACATGATGGAATAAATAGTAAATTAAGAAAATGTATCCAGGGACTGGGACTTGATAGACATGAGTTTCAGTGAAAGAGAGGAAAGAAGGAAGGAGGGAACTCTGGTTCTGAAGACTCAGTAAAGCAGACTCCCCACTGGCCACTGAGCCCTGCTGGGCTGGCACTGGCCATGGACCCCTGGCTGGTGACACAGGGGTTCTAAGGGGAATAAAGTGATGAGGAAAGACAGTCAGCTGCCTGTAGGATTGCTAGTTAAGTGTCCTTCTGGTTGATTCAATGGCACGCTGGTGACCTGGGGCCGTGCAGCACTGTGCTACAGGACTCAAGCTCACAGGCTGGGATTTAGGGACAAAGTCCCACACTTGCCCCCAGGGAGGACTCAGAACCAGCTGCCTGGCCCTGTTCAAGGGCATAGCTCACCATCACCTTTTGAATCTGCAACACAATCTATGTCCACAGCATCTTGAAAGAATAAAGATCCTCAACAATAAATGAAGAGAAGGTTCAACTTCCATTGCAGCAAGAGCAGCAAATTAACATTTTTTAAAGATTTTATTTATTTACTTAAGAAAGAAAGAGAGAGAACATGAGTGGGGGGAAGGGCAGAGGCAGAGGGAGAAGCAGGCTCCCTGCCCAGCGAGGAGCCTGATGCAGGGCTCGATCCCAGGACCCCCGGGATCATGACCTGAGCCACAGGCAGATGCTTGACTGACCGAGCCACCCGGGCACCCCACAAATTACCACTTTTAAGACCCAAGAGACTACTCCTGAAACCAATATTGAACTATATATTAACTAACTAGAATTTAAATAAAAAAATTTTTAAAAAGACCCAAGATACTACCTATGTTAACCTATAAAGTCCAGGCATTGAAACTGCATTGGAATTTCCACGTACAGTGGTCCTCCCCTTATCCATGCTTTCAATTACCTTATAGTCAACTGCGGTCCAGAAGCAGATGACCCTCCTTCTGACTTAGCATTGTAGCCTGAGGCCACATCACCTCACTTCATCTTATCATGTGGGCATTTTATCATTTCACATCATCACAAGAAGAAGGGTGCACACGAGACAGGAAGATATTTTAAGAAAGGGATCACACTCATATAACTTTCCTATTAAGGTATATAGTTATAGTTGTTCTATTTTATTATTAGTTATTGTTGTGAATCTCTTACTGCACCTAATGGATAAATTAAGCTTTATTCCAGGTCTGTATAGGAAAAAGCATAGTCTATATCCCCAGGTTCAGGCATCCATGAGGGGGCTTGGAACATATCCCCAGAAGATAAGGGGTGGCCTCCAGTACACAGACAGAGTGCTCTGATTTTTTAATCTACTTTTTTGTAATAAAAGGAGGCAAAAAAATTATATCAATGATTCTTGTGTAACTGTATATCTATGTCAAGTGACTGCCTTTGGCAATTCTTTTTCATTTTTTTAACTGCATAATTACAAAGCTGAAAGGTGTATGGTGTATAATGAAGTCACTGGTGCAATCTTAACTGGCTCCATGCTAATAGGTGTCTGTCCCATTTTGCAAATTATAACCTGCAAAATGATGACATGCCTGGGAAGCAGTGATCAGTACTCCTGAAGCTTAGCACCAAAAGTCAGAAAACGCCCATGAGAAGCCATCCCAGGCAGATTTATGATGACATTAGACAAGATGTGTATGGCATTAATTAGACCCTCTGAGTTTTGCTAAATTGCAGCCCCAGACAGTGTGTCAGACAGTAACACCCCATCCACGCCGTCTCTCAGCCACTTAACCAGTGACACCTTGACATCTTTGTCAAATGCAATCTGAGAACTAGAAGCCTCCAGGCCCAGGCCCAGAGGACGAGGACGCTAAACATTCCATCCTTCTTACATCTGGGAGGCAGCCAGGGGAGGCAAAGCTAATGAGGAGAAAGCAGGGCCTCTCCCCCAAAGAGACATCTCAGGATTGACGGGGGAATGGACGGAACGACTGAGAAGCTGGAAACAGGACTAGAGAAGGAAGAAGGAATTTGGAATTTTGTAGGTAAGGCAAGACAGGGCTAGAAATGGGGGCAAGCAAAGGGTGTCTTTCTATCTTTAGATCTTTGACTTACTGATCCTCATGACTAGAAGGGACCTAAAACTTCCAGCCAATCCTTTATCCTTAAACCCTGGTATTACATCCCACCAAAAGCCACCCAAACCTACATGCCCAACCCCAACCACAAAAACTCACTACTCCCAAGGCAGCAATTTTGTCTTTGGATGACAGTGATGATTAGCTCATCTAGGAGTCCATCTTCCTTTGGAACCAAAACCTGTCTCCCTGTAACTGAGCTGCTGGAGGAAACATGGAATGACTCTGCCCCCCTGCACGTGGTACCCCCTGCAAGTATTTTATAAAAGTTGTTGTGTCTCACAGACTACCCTCCCTCGATCTGGCATAGATCAGTCTGTCTCTGACCCCCTGGGACATGATCATCCAAAGTAGGAAAGAGACACATGTTAAATAGAGCAATGTGTGACACAGGTGGAAGGATTCATTGATAATGAGGAAGTGGTAAAGGATCAATCATTTCCTCCCCCTGCCCTCCCCCAAAAAAGTAAAATCAGGATTCTCCCACAGACATTACATAAATATATGGTAAGGATTTTATTGAACTCATTACCAAATGAGGAAACCAATAAGAGGTGGCACCTGGTTCCAGAGAACAAACCAAAGAACAAACACACTTAAGATGAAAAATATTGAAATAAATGGGCAAATAGGAACAAGACCGGCCTCTCTCACAGCGGGGGAAGGAAAGCCAATTCACCCTCTTTGTGGCTGAGACAACATTTGCAAGTCTATAGACAAAAGTTATATTGGGGCTCCAGGGTGGCTCAGTCTGTTAGGCGGCTGCTATCAGCTCAGGTCATGATCCCAGGGTTCTGGGATCAAGTCACACATCGGGCTCCTTGCTCAGTGGGGAGGCTGCTTCTCCCCCACCTGCTCCCCCTGCTTCTACTCACTCTCTCTCTCTCTGTCAAATAAATAAATAATAATTTTAAAAAAGAATTATTTTGCAGTTGGTTATCAGTGAACCAACACTCACAGTTTTAAAAATCGCTCAAAGACAATGAAAGATGTATTTGCTGTCTAGGGCTGCCTTACCAAAGGACCACAAGCTTGGTGGCTTAAAAAATAGAAATGCAGAGGCGGAGCAAGATGGCGGAGGAGTAGGAGACCTGGCTTTCATCTGGTCTCAGGAATTCAGCTGAATAGGGATCAAACCATTCTGAACACCTACGAACTCAACAGGAGATCGAAGATAAGAGTAACAACACTCTCAACAGAAAAGCGACCACTTTCTGGAAGGTACGACATGCGGAGAAGTGAATCCGAGGCGAAATTTGGGAGGATAGACGGCGGGGGAGGGGCCTCCGTCGGCCGCTTCTGGCAAGTGATAGATCCGCGGAGCACAAAATCGGACCTTTTAGAAGTTGGCTCGGCGGAGGGACGTCGCTGCAGTGGCTAAGCGGGGGGTGGAACCCTCGCGGGACAGTGTGGTCTCAGGACCCTCGGGGTCACAGAAAGACCGGGGGAGCCTGAGTGCGCCAGAGCTCCCAGGTATCGGAGCGGGGAAGCCGGCTGCAGAGACGGAGCTGAGGCGCGGGCTCTCAGCTCGGGGTTGCCATAAACTGTGATCCGCGGCCCAGTCGGGCCACTGCTCCTGCAGCAGGGACCCAACAAGCGGCGGAGCCGGGGAGACTCCCCTTCCTCCCCCGAGAGGAGCGGCGTGGGAGCGCACAGCAGGGATCTGCTGGGTTTGGAGACCACACGGGGTCGGGTGCCAGAGATAGAAACGCTCGATCACAGGCCGGGTGAGCACGGAGTGCGGCCGGAGACCGGGGACACGGGAGTGACTGCTTTTCTCTGGGGGCGCACTGAGGAGCGGGACCCCGAGTTCTCAGCTCCTCCGGGTGGAGATTGGGAGGCCACCATTTTCGCCCCGGTCCTCCAAAGCTATACCAAGAGCTTGCAGGGAACAAAAGCTCCTGAGAGCAAACCGGAGCTGCTTGCTTAGCCCGGACCAACAAGGGCGGGGCAATTCCGCCTCCGGCAAAGACATTTAGGAACCACGGCAACAGGCCCCTCCCCCAGAAGATCAGCACCAACAGCCAGCAAGCCAAGACCAAGTTTACCGATCAAGGAGAAGAGGAGAACTCCAGCGCTAGGGGAATACTGCACATAGAATTCATGGCTTTTTTACGATGATTCATTAGTTTTTCAAAGTAAATTTTTAACTGTTTTTTTTTTTATTTTTATTTTTCCCTTTTTCAACCAACATCTTATCAATCCCTTTTTTAAAAAACTTTTTTTATTTTTCATTTTTAGAGTCATATTTTATCCCTTCATAGTAGTTACCCTTATTTTTGGCATACATATATATATAAGTTGTCCTCTCTTTAAAATTTTGAGATACACTTTCTTCTAACAGATCAAAATATACCCTAAATCACTAGTCTATGGCTTTGTTCTAGTCTCCTGCCTTATCACATTCTCTCCCTTTTTTTTCTTTCCTTTTTTTTAAATCTTCTTCTTTCTTTTTACAAACAACTTCTTATCTTATCAATTCCTTTTATAAAATCTTTTATAATTTTCATCTTTACAATCATCTTCCATCCTTTCATTGTATCAACCCTTATTTTGTACATATATGTCTTTCTTCCTTTAAAATTTTAGGAGGCACTTTCTTCTAACAGACCAAAATAGGCCCCAAATCTAGTGTGTGGCACTGATCTATGCACAGCCTGATCATATTTCATCATATTCTGTTTTTTCTGTTTTGTTCTGTTTTTGTTTGTTTTTATCTTTTTCTTTTTCTTTTTTTTTTTCTCTTTCTTTTTTCGTTCTTTCCCTTTCTTTTCCCCTGGTTTCAGGTCTTTTCTGATTTGTTTAGAGTATATTTCCAGGGGACGTTGTTAACCTGTTAGCATTTTGTTCTCTCATTCATCTGTTCTCCTCTGGACAAAATGACAAGACGAAAAAAATCACCTCAGCAAAAAGAACAAGAGGTAGTACCGTCTGCCAGACACCTACTCAATACGGACATTGGTACAATGTCAGACCTAGAGGTCAGAATCATGACTTTAAAGATACAAGCCAAGCTTGAAAAAAGGGTGGAAGTTATTAGAGAAACCCTTTCTGGAGAAATAAAAGAACTAAAATCTAACCAAGTCGAAATCAAAAAGGCTATTGATGAGGTGCAATAAAAAATGGGGGCACTAACTGCTAGGATAAATGAGGCAGAAGAGAGAATCAGCGATATAGAAGACCAAATGATGGAAAATAAAGAGGCTGAGAAAAAGAGAGATAAACAGCTACTGGATCACGAGGGCAGAATTAGAGAGATAAGCGATACGATAAGACAAAACAACATTAGAATAATTGGGATCCCAGAAGAAGAAGAGAGAGAGAGGGGGGCAGAAGGTATAGTGCAGCAAATTATAGCAGAGAACTTCCCTAATGTGGGGAAGGAAACAGGCATCAAAATCCAGGAGGCACAGAGAACCCCTCTCAAAATCAATAAAAAGAGGTCAACACCCCGACATCTAATAGTAAAACTTACGAGTCTCAGAGACAAAGAGAAAATCCTGAAAGCAGCTCGGGAGAAGAGATATGTAACCTACAATGGTAGAAACATTAGATTGCCAACAGACCTATCCACAGAGACCTGGCAGGCCAGAAAGGACTGGCAAGATATCTTCAGAGCACTAAACGAGAAAAATATGCAGCCAAGAATACTCTATCCAGCTAGGCTCTCATTGAAAATTGAAAGAGAGATAAAAAGTTTCCAGGACAAACAAAAACTAAAGGAATTTGCAAACACGAAACCAGCCCTACAGGAAATATTGAAAGGGGTCCTCTAAGCAAAGAGAGAGCCTAAAAGCAGCATAGACCAGAAAGGAACACAGACAATATACAGTAACAGTCACCTTACAGGCAATACAATGGCACTAAATTCATACCTTTCAATAGTTACCCTGAATGTAAATGGGCTAAATGCCCCAATCAAAAGACACAGGCCATCAGATTGGATTAAAAAACAAGACCCATCCATATGCTGTCTGCAAGAGACTCATTTTAGACCCAAAAACACCCCCAGGTTGAAAGTGAGGGGGTGGAAAACCATTTACCATGCTAATGGACACCAAAAGAAAGCTGGGGTGGCAATCCTTATATCAGACAAATTAGATTTTAAAACAAAGACTGTAATAAGAGATGAGGAAGGACACTATATCCTACTTAAATGTTCTATCCAACAAGAAGATCTAACAATTGTAAATATCTATGCCCCTAACATGGGAGCGGCCAATTATATAAGGCAATTAATAACAAAAGCGAAGAAACACATTGACAGCAATACAATAATAGTGGGGGACTTTAACACCCCCCTGACTGAAATGGACAGATCATCTAAACAAAGGATCAACAAGGAAATAAAGACTTTAAAGGACACACTGGACCAAATGGACTTCACAGACATATTCAGAACATTCCATCCCAAAGCAACGGAATACACATTCTTCTCTAGTGCCCATGGAACATTCTCCAGAATGGATCACATCCTAGGTCACAAATCAGGTCTCAACCGGTACCAAAAGATTGGGATCATTCCCTGCATATTTTCAGACCACAATGCTTTGAAACTAGAACTCAATCACAAGAGGAAAGTCGGAAAGAACTCAAATGCATGGAGGCTAAAGAGCATCCTGCTAAGGAATGAATGGGTCAACCAGGAAATTAAAGAAGAATTAAAAAAATCCATGGAAACCAATGAAAATGAAAACACAGCTGTTCAAAATCTTTGAGATACAGCAAAGGCAGTCCTGAGAGGAAAGTATATAGCAATACAAGCCTTTCTCAAGAAACAAGAAAGGTCTCAATTACACAACCTAACCCTACACCTAAAGGAGCCGGAGAAAGAACAAAAAGAAAGCCTAAACCCAGCAGGAGAAGAGAAATAATAAAGATCAGAGCAGAAATCAATGAAATAGAAAACAAAAGAACAGTAGAACAGATCAACGAAACTAGGAGCTGGTTCTTTGAAAGAACTCACAAGATTGATAAACCCCTGGCCAGACTGATCAAAAAGAAAAGAGAAATGACCCAAATCAACAAAATCATGAATGAAAGAGGAGAGATCACAACCAACACCAAAGAGAAACAAACAATTATAAGAACATATTATGAACAACTCTATGCCAGCCAATTAGATAACCTGGAAGAAATTGGGTGCATTCCTAGAGATGTATCGACTACCAAAATTGAACCAGGAAGAAATAGAAAACCTGAACAGACCTATAACCACTAAGGAAATTGAAGCAGTCATCAAAAAATCTCCCAACAAACAAGAGCCCAGGGCCAGATGGCTTTCCAGGGGAATTCTATCAGACATTTAAAGAAGAATTAATACCTATTCTCCTGAAACTGTTCCAAAAAATAGAAATGGAAGGAAAACTTCCAAACTCATTTTATGAGGCCAGCATTACCTTGATCCCAAAACCAGACAAAGACCCCATCCAAAAGGAGAATTAAAGACCAATATCCTTGATGAACATGGATGCAAAAATTATCACTAAAATACTAGCCAAAAGGATCCAACAGTACATTAAAAGGATTATTCACCATGACCAAGTGGGATTTATCCCTGGGCTGCAAGGCTGGTTCAACATCCGCAAATCAATCAACGTGATACAATACATGGACAAAAGAAAGAACAAGAATCATATGATCCTCTCAATAGATGCAGAAAAAGCATTTGACAAAGTACAGCATCCTTTCTTGATCAAAACTCTTCAGAGTATAGAGATAGAGGGTACATACCTCATTATCATAAAAGCCATCTATGAAAAACCTACAGCGAATATCATTCTCAATGGGGAAAAGCTGAGAGCTTTTCCCCTAAGGTCAGGAACGCGGCAGGGATGTCCACTCTCACCACTGCTATTCAACAGAGTATTAGAAGTCCTAGCCACAGCAATCAGACGACAAAAAGAAATCAAAGGCATCCAAATCGGCAAAGAGGAAGTCAAACTCACTCTTTGCAGATGATATGATACTGTATGTGGAAAACCCAAAAGACTCCACCCCAAAACTGCTAGAACTCATACAGGAATTCGGTAAAATAGCAGGATATAAAATCAATGCACAGAAATCAGTGGCATTCCTATACACCAACAACAAGACAGAAGAGAGACAAATCAAGGAGTCGATCCCATTTACAATTGCACCCAAAACCATAAGATACCTAGGAATAAATCTAACCAAAGAGGCAAAGGATCTGTACTCAGAAAACTATCAAATACTCATGAAAGACATTGAAGAAGACACAAAGAAATGGAAAAACGTTCCATGCTCATGGATTGGGAGAACCAACATTGTGAAGATGTCAGTGCTACCTAGAGCAATCTACACATTCAATGCAATCCCCATCAAAATACCATCCACTTTGTTCAAAGAAATGGAACAAATAATCCTAAAATTTGTATGGAACCAGAAGAGACCCCGAATAGCCAGAGGAATCTTGAAAAAGAAAAGCAAAGCTGGCGGCACCACAATTCCAGACTTCCAGCTCTATTACAAAGCTGTCATCATCAAGACAGTATGCTACTGGCACAAAAACAGACACATAGATCAATGGAACAGAATAGAGAGCCCAGAAATGGACCCTCAACTCTATGGTCAACTCATCTTTGACAAAGCAGGAAAGAATGTCCAATGGAAAAAAGACAGTCTCTTCAACAAATGGTGTTGGGAAGATTGGACAGCCACATGCAGAAGAATGAAACTGGACCATTTCCTTACACCACACACAAAAACAGACTCCAAATGGTTGAAAGACCTAAACGTGAGACAGGAGTCCATCCAAATCCTAAAGGAGAACACAGGCAGCAACCTCTTTGACCTCAGCCGCAGCAACTTCTTCCTAGAAACATCGCCAAAAGCAAGGGAAGCAAGGGCAAAAATGAACTATTGAGATTTCATCAAGATAAAAAGCTTTTGCACAGCAAAAGAAACAGTCCACAAAACCAAAAGACAACCGACAGAATGGGAGAAAATATTTGCAAATGACATATCAGATAAAGGGCTGGTATCCAAAATCTATAAAGAACTTATCAAACTCAATACCTAAAGAACAAATAATCCAATCAAGAAATGGGCAGAAGATATGAACAGACATTTTTCCAAAGAAGACATCCAAATGGCCAACAGATACATGAAAAAGTGCTCAACATTGCTCGGCATCAGGGAAATCCAAATCAAAACCTCAATGAGATACCGCCTCACACCAGTCAGAATGGCTAAAATTAACAAGTCAGTAAACGACAGCTGTAGGCGGGGATGCAGAGAAAGGGGAACCCTCCTACACTGTTGGTGGGAATGCAAGCTGGTGCAACCACTCTGGAAAACAGTATGGAGGTTCCTCAAACAGTTGAAAATAGAGCTACCATACGATCCAGCAATTGCACTACTGGGTATTTACCACAAAGATACAAATATAGGGAATCAAAGGGGTACGTGCACCCCAATGTTTATAGCAGCAATATCCACAATAGCCGAACTGTGGAAAGAGCCAAGATGTCCATCGACAGATGAATGGATAAAGAACAAGTGGTATATATACACAATGGAATATTATGCAACCATCAAAGGAATGAGATCTTGCCATTTGCAACGACGTGGATGGAACTGGAGGGTGTTATGCTGAGTGAAATAAGTCAATCAGACAAAGACATGTATCATATGACCTCACTGATATGAGGAATTCTTTATCTCAGGAAACAAACGGAGGGTTGCTGGAGTGGTGGGGGATGGGAGGGATGGGGTGGCTGCGTGATAGACATTGGGGAGGGTATGTGCTATGGCGAGTGCTGTGAATAATGCAAGACTGTTGAATCACAGATCTCTACCTCTGAAACAAATATTGCAATATATGTTAATAAAAAAAGAAGAAGATAGCCTAGGGGAAGAATGAAGGAGGGGAAATCGGAGGGTGAGACCAACCATTGGAGAGGATGGACTGAAAAACAAACTGAGGGTTCTGGAGGAGAGGGGGGTGGGGGGATTTGTTAGCCTGGTGATGGGTATTAGGGAGGGCACATTCTGCATGGAGCACTGGGTGTTATGCACAAACAATGAATCATGGAACACTAGATCCAAAACTAATGATGTAATGTATGGTGATTAACATAACAATAAAAAATTAATAAAAAAACAAAAGAAATAGAAATGCACTGTGTCAAGGTTCTGGAGGCTGAAAGTCCAAGATCAAGGTGTCGGCAGGGCCCGTTCCTTCTGGGGACTGCGAGGGAGAATCTGTTCTGAGCCTCTCTCCTGGCTTCTGGTGGATTGGGGGCAATCTTTAGCATTCCTTGGCCTATAGATGCATCATCCCTGTCTCTTTGCCTTCGTGTTCATGCAGTGCTCTCCCCATGCACGTCTATGTCTGAATCTCCCCTTTCTTCAAGGACACCAGTCATATTAGATAGGGCCCACCCTGCTCCAGTAGGACTTCATCTTATGTTTAACTACATCTGCAATGACCTTATATCAAAACAAGGTCACGTTCTGAGGTACTGGGAGTTAGAACTTGAACGGGTAAATTGGGTGGCTGAGAGGGGACAAAAGTCGACGCATAATAGGCCTAAGTCCTCACAGAATCAGAATACAATAATCTGAAAGGGTATGCTCCAAACAATACACACTTTTCCACAGAAACTCAAGTTTTTTCCTTACAGAGCTGGGTTGAGAGCATCCATAAAAAAAAAAAAAAATCAGGAAATATTGCAAAAGCGGAGACCTGGATATTCAGAACTTGCTCCCAGTTTTTTTGTACAATCCATCTAAAGAGTGTAAATTCTGTTCTGCTGATCATTCTCTAAATAGCCGAATGGAAAGAAAGTCACAACTCGAAAAGGCTAAGGAAGAGCCCACTGCACCAAATTTACCCTAAAAATCTTTTTGATCTAACTCATTTGTAATGGAAGCTGACTGGGCTGATTTGGAGGGGAGGGGGGAATCTGTTATAATAACAATAATTCATTAATCTATTGCTTTCTAGTATAATTCTCATGACCTTTTGAGGTAAGTTTTGGTTCCCATTTTTAGGGGTGGGAGGGACAGAGGGAGAGAGAGAAAGAGCATCTTAAGCAGGCTCCACGCCCAACATGGATAGAGCCCCATGCAGGGCTCGATCTCATGACTCTGAGATCATGACCTGAGCTGAAATCTAGAGCCGGACTATTAACTGATTGAGCCACCCAGGCGTCCCCCTCTCTGCCATTTTTTAAAAGAGAGCTGAAGGATGTAAATGAACTCCCCAGAGCCAGAAAGCTATACACAGGATGTATGGCCAGTATCCTCACTCTGCTTTATCTTACTGTCCTGCCTTCTTTCCCCTTCGTCCAAATATCCTTAACCATTATTAAAACTGCTGATCAGTATTTGTTTCTCATGCCATATCCGAATTCTTTCTGGAAATGGAGCAAGGAATACCTAAGTTAGAAGCAGTACAACCGGGACTTGAATGCAGTGATTCTGCCTATATCAGCACACATACTGAGACAATGAGCCCTGCCCCCCAAACACCGCCCCCACCCCCACCCCAGGCTCCTTTCTCAGGGGTTCTGCTGTGCAGGGCTGGTGTGCAACACTGGTGGTCAGAGCCCTAGAAAAAAAAACTGACAAGTGCCCCAGATTCACACAGGGAATCAGGCTTTAGCCAAAAAACATGAAAAAAAGAAATTATAGCCCCTTGTAGCATCCTCCTGTCAACAAACTCAACAAAAATGAGAAGTGTGGGATCTCAGAACTGCAAGTACCTGGATATGCTGTGTGGAGAGGCTCAATGAATATTAGCAGGTGCTCAACAAATATTAATTTAGTTAATTTCCTCCTTGTCACCACTTGGGTAAAACCAGACCCACCTAGCTTGCACGCTTAATTCATCCCCTTCAGAACGTATTTTTCATGCATTTTTCTGTGAAGTAGAAGGGATATATAGAGTATCCTTTTTACATGATGAAAATGTTCTGGAGCTCTGTTGCATAATAATGTCAATATATTTAATTGAACTGTACCCTTAAAAACAGTTAAGATGGGGCATCTGGGTGGCATAGTCAGGTAAGCGTCTGATTCTTGGTTTCAGCTCAAGTCACGATCTCAGCAGGGTGTCTGCTTGAGACTCTCTCTCCCGCTCCCACTCCTACTCAGGCTCTCTCTCTCTCTAAATTAAATAAGCAAATCTTTATTAAAAAAAATACCTAGTGTTGGTGATACCTGCATTATGCCACACTTTCTTAGTTTGGCATGTTAACTGCAAAAAAAAAAAGGGAAGAAAAAAGTAAAAAGACATTTTCAATGGGATGGGGCTTGATCTAGGTATCTCTGGGGAGGAGGCTGCTTTTCAAGAGATTCTCATGATAGCCGCTTCCTTTCTCAGATTGATGGTAATCTGGATGAACCCTGTCCCCCCAAATCTCTGCACCCACCCTGACCCACCCCCAAACATACCTATTCCTTCAAACCATCCTCTGTGAGTGAAAAGCAACAGTAAGCAGTGAAAGCTATTACTCAAATATAAACTGCATTGGTGACAACAGAGAAAGAGCTACTTTCTCCACCCAGGCTGAGAGAGGAGAATCCTTAAAGAAACTCCAAATGGATCTTTTATTCATCAAATATTTACTGAGCACCTACTACGTGCCAACCACTCTGGTGGTTTCTGCAGACTATAATTCTAGGATGTGGTGCACATTTCTCTGCTGAGTTACCACTATTGCATAGGGGTTGGGCAAATTCTGACTCCTGGAAGCAAATCATTAGCTAATCCCTTGCACAGATGGAGACGTCAACTAACATTGCAGTAGAGTGCAAATCCCTCTTTCCCTGGTTTAGCAGTGTCCTTATATTTCCTACAGCTGCAAACTACATACTTCTTCTTGCAACGAATTCATGTGAATCAAAGGCTTTGCCATGCTTCATAGACCCTTCACAAATAAAATTAATCCAGCAGGAAGGAGGCATGCCCTGCCAGGGTGACACACACAATGAGAGAAGAGTGGAGCACCAAATCCTTTCACTCCAGCCTCCTCTTGAACCTGAGAAGCACTGAGGACCAGAGCTGGAGAGAATCTCAGGAACTGTCCAGACCCCACGTCTTCTAGTTACAGTGGGGGAACCCCGAGACCCAGAGAATTTAAGCAACTTGCCCGCAGTCTACACAGCTGGAGCTAGAACACAGATCTCCTGACTCCAGGCCAGGGACTTTCCCAACACACCATAAAGGGTTGGTTTGATTTCAAAACACCCACCCTTTCTCCTCCTACTGATTTTCCATACCTGTCACGTTGTTATGTGTTTGCTTGCTGTAGGCTTCATATTACTGGGGCTTTTCATAGTAAAGTAAGGGAGAACCTTGACTTGAGGGCTTCTTTTATTTTTTTTTTTTTAAGAAAAGAGTGGAATTTAATCTTTATTTACAGGACACTGCAAGAGAGGAGATTCTACATAGAAATAAGAAACCCACTGAGGAGGAGCTTCATACAGGTTGTACAGTTTGGAACTGGTCAAGTAGAGTTTTGTTGTAAAAAGTGCTACAATAACAAAACACATTTAAAAAGAGTTCTTAGTAGAGAAACAGTAAGACAAACTTCTACCAAACAGAGTACACAACAAACCACTTTCTGCCTCATCTGTACAGTCTAAAAGTTAAAAGTCCCGGGAGTGCCATCCTGAACTTGGAACGTATAGCCTTCAGAGGTAGTTTCTGGCACAACATTCTGATCTTCCTCTTCCTCTACAGAGAAATACTTCTCAATCAAGTTTAATGAAGCTTTGTACACAGACTCATGTTCATGGTTTTGTAGAGCTTCAATTTTGTCCAAACCTCCACATTCTTCAATCATTATACTAAGTTTCTCGGTTTCACCTAGTTTCTCAGCAGCCTGAAAGATGTTTGAAATGGCATCCAGAATAACCAGAATAATTTTGGTGTCTTTTGCAGTTAAGAGGTTCATCAGTGGTTCTATTATGCCACAATGAACGAGGTATATAATCTGTTCAACTGTCCCACCACTTGTATAGTTGGTCACAGCCCAGACAGCTTCCTTTTGTGTCCTAAAGGCTGCCTTAGAGAGAACACCAACGAGGAATGGGACTAATCCATGATTCACAACTTGCTGTATCTGGTCCTGGCAACCAGCTGTAATGTTTGACATTGTCCACGTAGCTTCCTTCTGAATATTAGTTTTGGGGTTCGTTAGGAGGCTGGGAAAAACAGCAAGTGCTCCTGCATCTATTACAACCCGAGTCTGTTCATCTGTCCCAGTAACGATATTTCCTATGGCTCTTAGTGCAGGAGTCACAATGGGCAATTCAGTAGCTCCTAGAAGCTTCACAAGCTGGGGCACAACTCCTGTTTTCACAACCATTTCAATCCGTTCATTTGGACCATCAGTAAGGTAGGAAATGGCCCAGCAGGTATCTGCCAATACTTCTGGATCATCATGATGCAGGAGACAAACTAAGGTAGGAAGAATAACAGCATCTAATGGGGGTGCAGGATTCTTGTTGCGACAAAGGTTTGAAAGTGTCCAAGTAAGGTTACATAAGTAACCACATGCTAAAGATGACATATCAGGAACTGCAAGGAGAGCCAATAGTGGGTCAACTGCACCATACTTGATAATCAAGTCTCGAAAAACTGAACCATCACCTGCAATGTTTCCTAGAGCCCATACAGCTTGTTCACTGATGTGGGCATGGGAAGATGCCAACAGAGAAATGAATGCTGGGATAGCACCTCCATCTACCACAGCCTTGGTCTGTTCTGACGTCCCAGAAGCAATGTTAGTGAGAGCCCAAGCAGATTCAAACTGAATGGGACTACAATCCGTTCTGCCCAAGAAGGACACAAATTTTGGAATCAAACCAGCCCGGATTATGTTGTCTATGGGGGGCTGTTTTTCCCTAGAAAGCAGTTTCCTAGCAGCTTGAGTAGCCTGGAGCTGGCTTTCCAAATTGTTACTATTTATGCCTTTGACAATGTCATCAACAGACCAATTTACAGTGCCCTGGTTGTTGCGGTTTTCCTGTAGTGGAGAGGTAGCATCATCAGGAAACGAGCTTACGTTTCTCCTTTTCAGCATCTGGTCATCCTTCTTAGCTTTCCTTAGCTCCACATTAACTTCTATTAGGCGCCGCCTCATTTCTGTACTGTCTTTCCCCTTGTTCTTGAATCTGTTAAGGCGAGCAGCTGGTGAATTAGCATTCTCGTTGGTGGACATGGTTATGAGACAAAGGGAGAAAGCTACACAGCCGGCTCAGGCTTCCACAGGAGGCTGTCCGGGGCGCGCAAGCCGCAGGACAGCTGCCCTCAAAACGTCCACCACGGATCACCCCAAAGATGGTGTCTTGAGGGCTTCTTTTAAAAATTCAGGCTAGGGGCGCCTGGGTGGCTCAGTCAGTTAAGCGTCTGCCTTCGGCTCAGGTCATGATCCCGGGCTCCTGGGATTGAGCCCCACATCGGGCTCCCTGCTCAGCAGGGAGCCAGCTTCTCTCTCTCTCTCTCTGCTTCTGCCCTTGCTCATTCCCTCTCTCTCTCTCTCTCTCTGTCAAATGAATAAGTAAAATCTTTAAATAAAATAAAATTTCAGGCTAGCTCTTAAGATCATTGGAGAATAACAGGCAGCCGTTTTTAACCACATGAAAAAAATGCCAGAGCGCCTCCCAGACCTACTAACTCTGAATCTTCAAGAGGTCTGGCACTGGTATTCTTTAAGCTCCCCACGCGACTCCGGAGGTTGGAAATCATTGCTCCAGTTGTTTCAGAGCCAGTTCTGGGAATGGTCCTTTCATGGGGCCCATTTGTGCAGCACAATCATTTGACAAAGAAACTAATGCTTGTAAAGTGTAAGAAAGTCAGAGGCGAGAACACACACACAGACATCCCCCTTCTGCTATAAAAACAGAAATGTTCGATAAAATACCTTAAATATATAAAAGTACATAGTTATGGGATAAACAAATTAACTGTCCTACATTCATACAATGCAATAGCATTCAGTAACACAAAATAGTAAATTACTGAAACACGTATCCATATGGGTGAATCTCAAAACCACTATGTTGAACAACAGAAGCCAGATACAAGAAAACAAGAGTGCGTCTAGATCAAGTTCAAGCACAAACAACAGTCACAGGGATGAGAATCAGGTTAACTCTTGGAGGAAATGGTACTGCCTGTAAGGAGACTTTACAAGGGTAAGAGAAATGTTCTCTCTTGATCTCAGGGTTGCTTCTTAAGCACACTTAAGTTTTTGTCTTTTACTGTATGTAAATTATACCTCCATAAAGCACGGTTAACATGAAAAAGCAAAAGGACAAAACACAAATCTGCGCTCAAAAACAGGAGAAGAGAAAAAAGGACTGGAAGAATATCAAGTTCAATTTTTTAAAAAAATTCAGGACTTGCCTGTTGGGAGAGAAGGAGTGGGTCTGTGCGTGGCGGTGAAGGAAAGCTCGCCTTTCTCTGCAGTGTTTCCTACATTCCATGCCAAGCAAATAGGATAACGTCATTTTTAATTCCGGGCTATCAGACTATGGGTATTTGTTAAATTATCTTCTCCACTTTTCTGTTGTTTTGTTGTGGTTGGTTTTGTAGGGGGGATTAGTTTGTTTGTTTGTTTTTAAGATTTTATTTATTTATTTGTCAGAGAGAGAGAGAGCACAAGCAGGGGAAGCAGCAGAAGCAGAGGAGAAGCAGGCTCCCCACTGAGCAAGGAGCCTGATGTGGGACTCGATCCCAGGACACAGGGATCATGAAGCTGGGATCAGGAGCCGAAGGCAGATGCTTAACCAACTGAGCCACTCAGGCGTCCCTTCATTGTTTTTCTTGTTGTTGTTTGTTTGTTTTAAGGAAAAGGCGAGATAGAAGTGAAAGAGAACCCAAGGTCAGAGAGCAATGAGCAGAAACCACAACTTCTGTCCCTGAGTTCAGTCATCTTTCCACTCTCCAAAGCTGGCTGCTAGGGGCATTCTCCCACAAGCGTGTGCATTCAAACAGCTCCCCGGGGAAAGGGCCTCGCGTGTTAATAGCTGTTACGCCCTGTAGTATTTGCATTTTATATTCACTTTGGGTGTTAATGGCATCCCTTTATTCACTCAGATGGAAAGATGAGCCACAGCTACTCCTCTGAAGAATGTGATATATCTTAGTTTCCTCATCTACAGAATGAATAGATTGAACCAATTGATCTGTAAATTCCTTCATTTGTTCAGGCGACTGGTCAGCTACTTGTTTTAAGTTTTCACTGTTTGCCAATCTCTGATACTATGTCCCTCTCAGGTCTGATGGTCCATGGACAAATCGATCCAATCCATTTATTCAATTTGGAGGAGACACAATTCAGCCCATAATATGGAGCTTTGAAAAACAGCAATGCTGGGGTGGGGGTGCCCAGGTGGCTCAGTTGATTAAGCTTCCAATTCTTGGTTTTGGCTCAGGTCATGATCTCAGGGTCGTGAGATCAAGCCCTACCTCAGGCTCTGAGCTAGGCATGCAGTCTGCTTAAGATTCTCTCTCTCCCTCTCCCTCTGCACCCCCTCTAAAAAAAAAAGAAAAAAAAACAGTAATGCCGGGTCCCCACCAAAAACTGATTTAGTGGGACACTGGTACTTTTTTTTTTTCACATTCCCAGGGGATTCTAACGTGTATCCAGCGTTAAGAACCATTGGGGAGCCCTCAGTGGAGATTCTAGTCCCAGTTCAAGCTAAAAGAATGTGGACCATAGTTTTCCCAACCATAGAATGAACCCGCTGGATAAAAGAATTTTAAAGTCTCTTTTCACCATTGAAATTTCATGGCCGAGAAAAGAAAATAGACTATAGCCTGATTCTTCTTTTCATCCTAGACACTGCTACCTTTCATGGCATCCTCCTAAGAAGAGGCCCATCTGGGGTTCAAGAGTAAGTGTCAAGAAACTTAGGAAGTTGCAGGAGGACCAACTTCTAACCAATGAGGTGTTCCCCAGTAATACAGTTGGGCAGGATGCTCATGGCGTGCTGCCCAAATGCTTTTGCAGCTAAAAGCTATCGGGAAAACATCAAGGGGCCCTGTCATTACTATCTCCACATGGTTACAATGGGTCTCCTCTGAGAGCAAATTTGCACAGAGTGTGGTATGCTAATTAAAATGGAATTCTGTGTGGATGTTTCTTTTGCAGATTAGTTAAATGCAATTAGCATTTGGGGCAAAAGTGCTGTGGAAAAGAGGCTGAGCTGAGGACTTTGTTGGATGGAATGGAAGGGCTGAGCTTTGGCTAAGGCGCTTAGGGGGCCTGACTCCGCAGTCTCACTGGGGGCTCTGCCACACTGAGAAGAAATCCACAGAAACAGGCTGGCAGAACCCAAAGGCCAGGCCATCTGACCGATCTTCTGTCTATTGGAGCTTATGCTGTCCTTTCTACTTCCTGTCTTACTCACCCCCGTTGTAAGCATCGTATAATAAAAGCAGAGTGCTACCTGGCATATTATCTGTGGCCAACTGGTAAACTAAGACATCACATGTCATGTTTCTAGAAAACTCCAACAAAGAATCTTTTTTAAAAGTGGGGGTGGGTGGGGGAAGGTCCCAAGGTGCTAGACACAGTAGACAGGGAACCACGTGAGACAAATTGGTGGAGAGCATGTGTGAATTGGGAGAATTGATTTTTCTTCATTCTGCCCAAAGGCAAGATAGAGAGGCCTAGAAATAAGAGACAAGGGTTGACAGAAGATGAAACAAGTTAGAGAGAGTACAGTGGCTGAGATCCTCCAGTTAATGAGAGGGAAGCAGGGAAAAGGGCAGAAAAATACGAGAGAATGCCCAGGAGGTTGAGTGTATCTGTAAATGGGTGGACTAAGGTGCTCTTTCTTTTTTTTTTTTTAAGATTTTTATTTATTTATTTGAGAGAGAGCACAAGAGAGTGGCAGAGGGAGAGGGAGCAGAAGACTCCCTGCTCAGGACCCTGGGATCATGACCTGAGCCAAAGGCAGATGCTTAACCAACTGAACCACCAGTGCCCCTAAAGTGCTCTTTCTTGACCGACATTAGAAACAGAGTCTCACCGATGCCACACCCAGCACAAGACATGGACAGGACAGCAAAGAGATGGCAGCACATGTGCACGTGTTCCATACAAGAAATGGTAAAAAATGTCCCCTGGTTACTTGCCAATCACGCCTGACATGGAGGAGACCCAGAAAATCCCTTGTGCCCAGTGGAGGGGAAGGGAGAAGTTCACAGAAGCTGAGCATCTCAGTTGGCACCCTGGACCAGGGATGTCCATGGCAAGGGGCAAGATGACGCTGGAGTGGAAGGTTTGAAGGGCAGTCTGCCCCAGCCTCTGAATCCCCAGTTCCAGCCAGAACCAACCCTGAAGCTCCCCCAGAGGAAACTGCTAGTGTATCGGGCACAGTCCAGTCAGGAGACATAAACCACACTGGTTGCTTGTACAAAAGAGAATTTACTATAAAGAACTGTTAACAAGGTAACTGGAAATGACAAAAGGGATTGTAAAGTACCATAGAAGTAGCAATGGCAAGAAGAGCCCCAACCCCTTACAGCTGATGGAGCAGGAAAGAGATTGAGGGACCAAGGGTGGATTGTAACCACAACGTCCCAATTAACAAATCTCTCCACCTGTGCACTGGATGCCATCCTCTCCGACCTGTCAACTGTTCTCACTCTCTTGGGACCTACAATTAATCTCTCTCACTCACTGGTGCATGCTCTCTCTCTCTCTCTGCCTGCCTCCTTCTCCTATCACCTTCATATTTACACTCAAATGCGCTGAATCTTCAAAACACCCTTCTCCTTCCTCCTAACATACCTCTCCAAAGACTCCCTTATCTCTCTCCTCTGGTCTTCTCCCTCATACCTCTTAAAAGAGTTGTTTACTGGCTCTCGCCCCCCATAAATCCTCAACACCCTTCATTTTCCCACCATTCACCTTGATAAGGAAAATCTGTGTCCTAAGATGGCCAACCTAGCCAGCGAGAGAGTCCCAGTCCTTGCCCCAGGCTCTTCCCGGTTCTTCTCCCTGCTCTGCTTCCCACACGCACCAGTCCGTGTCCTTCTCCCTGCCCCGCTTCGCACACGCCCCAAAAGTGCCAAGTATGCGGAAGTAGAAGTGTATAAATTGGCCCCTTTGTTTGTGCTCGGGGCTCAGACCTTTGGAGACCACTCTCCTCTGAGCCCACCGGTGTTCAATAATCCCCTGTCCTCCAAGATCTCCAGGTGCCGCTTGGTTCTTCTGTCAGGCGATCCAGTCCAGGTTCTGTAACAACCTAACATCGTTCTTGAAAAGTCTCTTCTCAGAGACACCCCTACTCTCAACAATCAGAGCATCCTGTAGACTTCACAGAGCTACATGCATGGTCTGTTTTCCTCCATGGGACCAGAAGCCTCCTGAAGGCAGGGGCTTTCTATCCTGATCACCTCAGGATCTCTAGCACCTACCACAGTGTGTGACCTAGAGAGGACATTCAGTGATTGACTGTTGAGAAAAATGCTTAGAGAGATTTTTTAAATCATGAATCACTTGGTGAAAGGTCATCAGAGTTTACATTAATCCCTTCAAGTTTTGTCCTCATTTATATTTTCATCTTTGTGTGTGTTTGATTAATTTTAATACAGTGACGTTTTTGCCATTTTTCAATCATCCTAGTGTTGAAAGTCTTATATCTTAGCCTCAAATGATTTCACTAAGTTTAATAAAAACAGTTCCACAAACTGGGAAAGGCCACTTATATGAGATTGTATATTTAGTCACTAATTGTGTCTTAAATTGATAGAGTGATTGCATTCAAATAAAGAGTTCTCAACTCCCTGACTTTTCAGGAACTTCAGTTAAACCTGTTTACCAGCTAATTCCCTCGAGAAGCCTCAAGGACAGAGCAGAGAGAGGGGTCAGGGTGATTAATACAGAGGTGTCATTCTCAGTCAAGACCAGAGGCCAAGGACCAGGTCTTAAGAGGTACCGAGTGAACCTGGTTCCCTCTGAAACTACAGTCTTGTTGACCATGTCCGCCAAAGGGTTCAGCTTCTCTCCTCCCACCCCTTGAGCTTCATGCACACATAAATGGGCAGTGGAGAAATTAATGAAGCACCTTGTGATTTCTGTCATCAATCCCAGGCATAAGCATCTACCTTTGGTCTGGCAGTTTTAAAGTTTATTATGTTCTGACTCATGCAGTTGACAATGACATCAGCACCATCTTAATTTTGATATATAAAAGGATGACAACTTTGACTAATGCCCACTTTTACCTTCCCATTTCTGAAAGCCTCAATGTGCCCTTTCACCTTCCAGAGACAGTCAATTCACATTGGCTTAGAAAACACCTTCCCAAAGGAGGGTGGGGGGATGGGTTAGCCTGGTGATGGGTATTAAAGAGGGCACATTCTGCATGGAGCACTGGGTGTTATGAACAAACAATGAATCATGGAACACTGCACCAAAAACTAATGATGTAATATATGGTGATTAACATAACAATAAAAAAATTTTAAAAAATTTAAAAAAAAACACCTTCCCAAGACAGGTGTCAAACTTTACCTCAGAGTTGTTCTCCATAGGATGGTTGACTTGGCAGGCTGCTCGGCCCATGCAGAATTCTTCCGTGGTACTGAGGCTAGAATCCCCTTCCAGGGGTTGTGGCTCTTGATCCAGGGTAACTTAAAAGTAGACAGAGAACAATTGGGCTGCCATCCACCAGAGAGGCTTGGTCATCTTCATGAAGCCAAAGGGTCTGACAGTTAATACAGTCCCCAAGAGTGTCCGTGTGTTGATCAACACTACAGTTGTGTAACGCCAGTATTGGCCGCCATCAATTCTTTCCTCCTTGCACACACACGCCACCCTCCTATCAAGACATGGAGCCTCTTTCTGGGTGCAGGAATAAACAGGAAATGTTGCCCTGGGTATTAGCGCTCAGGCAAAGCTTTCCTTAAGTCCTCCAGGCTGATGTGAGCTGGTACCCATGGCGCTTGGTACATTCTTCCACGACAGAGCTTACCGGATGGTGGGTAACTCTTCCAATACCCATCCGATTACAAGGCCCTTGAGAGCCCTGAGCACAGGGTCTAAGGGGCAGCGAGCAGCGTAGCGCAGTGATTAACTCCAAGGGTTTTGAAGACATTCAATATAGTAAGTTTAATTCCTGCTTCCTCCACTCAGATGAGTGACTTCCGGCAGTTCCTGCATGTCTCTGATTCTTACTTTCTTTACCTGTTAGAGAGGGTAAAGATATCTATCTCATGGTATTGTGTGAGCATCAAAATGAGATAATGTGTGTAAAGCACTCAGCATGGGGCCTGCCAGGGCCAAGCCTTCAATATATGGTAGCTATTATTATTATTAGGTACTCGGCAAATGTTACAGAACAAATGAAAACACTTCTAAATGCTCCCCTGCTCTACAGAGATGGCTCTCTATCTTATTCCTCTCCTGTCATCTCCCTCAACCAATGGCTCTCTACCTTGGCTGCACGGTACAATCATCTGGGGAGCATTCCAATGTGTGATGCCCTGGCTGCCTTCCAGGTCAATGAAATCAGAATATCTGGGGTTGGACCCAGGCACCAGGAGTTTTCTAGTCTCCAGGTGATTCCAACATGGGGCCACGGCTGAGAACCATTCTCCTAAATGGAAGTGCTTCTCGAAGACCAGCCCTTTGTTCTCTGCTCCTCCTGCTCTCCCTTGTCCTTGTAGGACCTCATCCCCACTCACTGCTTCACAGCCGTCCCCTGGGCTGATGACTCCAGGACTCTCCTTCAGGACCTACCTTCTGTCCCGAGCTCCAAACGTGCTTGGCCTTCGGCTGCTCGGCCCTCCCACTGGGACAGTTCGCGGAGTTCTGAACCAACAAATCCAAAACAGGAGTCTCTGTTCTCTCGGCCCCACCCTCCATCTCCCCTCGCCCTGGGTGTCCCATCTCAGCTAAGGGCAGGAGCGGCTTCCCACATGCTCATGCTAAAAATCACAAAATCGTGTTTTCTCCTCCCTCACTCGCCCTCCAGCTTCACAAAAGTCAGTCATGCAAACTTCTCAGTTTCAGCTTTGTGTGGCCTTTGCATCAGCCCCATCCTTACGCTCACATTGCCTCTGTCCGACGAAATCGAACCCCAGATGCCTCTAGCTCAGACCATTGCACTGATGTCTCACCACAATCTCTTATAAATCTTTCCATGCTTTCTGGAAGATATTCCTAAAACAGCTTGGGTCACACCACTTCTCTGCTCTAATGTGGAATGGCTTTCTGTTGTTGTCCTCAGTCCAAGCCCTTGCCTGGGCTCAGAGCTTTCCAAGACTTGAAACCAACTACCCTTCCTTATCTCCCACCTGACCCATCTGCAGCTTGCTTTCCAGCCATATGGTTGATCATTCCTTCCCAGGACAATTGGCCCTCACACCCTGCTCTCTAGCCTTCCCACCTTCATCCAAGCTGGAGTTCCTATCTCATCCTGTCTCTCTGCTTGTCTGCCTGTCTGTCTGTCTGTCTCCTCTTCATACTCTAGCTTTCCTCCTTCTTCAGAATCAATGCACCACTCAAACCTCCAAAAAGAGTTCCATCTTCCTGGGTCAGCCATAGGGCCCTAGGTAGTTTACCCATCCCTGGGTCTCCTCCAATGCTACCCTTGTAATGGAAAATTCCGGGGGAAATCTCCATGATCCTCCCTCCTCCATTCCATCCTCAACTGCCCAGACATGGGGCAGTTGAGCCCCTTGAGGCCCCTTTCAGCCCTGGCCCTAAAGGGAGGGTCTTGGCAAGCTGGAAGCCCATCTCCCTGTTAGCCTCCATGATTGAATGTAGGGTTTCCAAGCCACTGGTTTGTCATCTCAGTGCTGAGGTTTATTACCTGTTGCTCACAGGATTAAGAAACAGATTCTGGAACCAGGATGCTTTGTAGGTTCGACTCCTGGGTCTGCCACTTGTCGCCAGTGAGACCTTAAGCAAGCTACTTAACGTCTTTGCTTCAGCTCTTTCATTTGTAAAATGGAAATACTACTACTGACTTACAGGGTTGTCATGAGGATTAAATGACTTAATATTTTAAGGTCCTCAGAAAACTATCCAGCTCATGGTAAGGATGGTGTAAGTACTTGTCAAATACACAGAGAATCTTAGCATGTGCTAACAAACCACCTAATAGAATGTAAACCCCCTCGGGGCAAAAGTAATGTTTATTTGTCTGGAATATTATTTCTGAGTTCGAGCTCAAAAAATACGTAAGAGCTGATAGCTGGTGGAAGCGGAAACTGGTACATTTTGGGGCGATTATTGGATGATATGTATCAAAATTTTTAACATGACTGCTCTTTGATCCAGTAATTCTACCTCTCAGAATGTTTTCTGCGACATAACTAAAAAATGCGAAAAGATGCATCCACGAAGATATTCACCGTATATACGGTGGGGAAAAATGGAAACAACTTTAGTGTCCTTAACGTTGGTTTCATCAGGCATGGGACACATACATGAGGAAATATCACGCATCTATTAAAAGATGATGATGTGTAACTGTAGTCTGAGGACACGGAAAGATGCTTAAGATATATTATTATGTTTCAAAAGTGGGCTACACAACAAGGCTGGGATGACCTCATTTTTTACATACGCAGGTAACATGTGTTTACATATGGATAGAAACACATCAGGAAGAATCCACATCAAATGCCAAAAGTTATCACATCTGGGCAATGAGATTATGGATGATTTGTGCCTTTTTTTCATTTTTAAATTATAAAATGGTACATTTTTAATTTATCTGTCATCTTTAAATGAAATAATACTGAAATATATGTGGTGGAAACAGTGAAGTTTCCCTCACCTTCCCGGGCACTCACATAAAGTCACACCCCCCCCCAGATGCAACTCAACAGTGGTCTCCCTGAACATTTTCTTCTCGACCTTTGTCTGTGTGCATCCACACATATTCAAATATTACAGGAGGTGTTTCTAAGTTTTAGGATTTAAATAAAATTGGCACCAGTGCCCACACCTACATCCTGCAGGAGATCCAATGCCTCCCTCAAGACTTCTGTAAATCCCCAAAGACACGTTGTCATGACCTCTGCTAGCTCTCCATCCCTGCTCCCACTACATTCTCTGTCTTATTTATGAATTCCCTCCCCCGCCTCTTCTTTCCTCTACTCTCACCAATCCTAATGTGCAGCAGGGGTCCTTTCTCCTGACTTTGCCCAAAACCATACCCCAACCCACACGTCAAAAAGAATTTGCTGAGGGTCTGGTTGCAAAGGGTAAGGATTTATTTCACAGAAAGATAGCTTGCAATTTCATCAAAAATCCCCATTCTTGGGGTACCTGGGAGGCTCAGTCAGTTAAGAGTCCAACTCTTGACCTCAGCTCACGTCTTGATCTCAGGGTCATGAGCTCAAGTTCCACAGTGGGCTCCACACTGGAGGTGGAGCCTACTTAAAAAACAAAAAATCCCCGTTCTTGAAAATCCTCTTGCCCCCTGCCACTCCCCCGCAAGCAACAGGAATTATTCCTCATTCATTTCTCAGCAGATTCAAGGCTCCAGCCAGGTCTCTGGAACTTTCTGTATCTCCCAAGACCCTCCTCATATTTATTTTGTGTATTTGAGAACTTATGAACTCTGCTCAAAAGAATGTCATGTTCTTTGGGTCTCATCTTTATGGTGACATATTGGGGAACCCAAAACACATTGTACAGCTGAAGCAGCCAGATTCTTCCCCAGGTGGTGCCTCAAGATGGACGTGGAGGGTCACCGCATTCCACAGAACACTAGTCTACATGGGTGATATCTTCATTTCACCCTTCAGGGGTTCTAAAAATGATTCAGGATAAAGAATGAATTTCTAACTCTCCCTATAGAGACATCCCTCCTGCTTCATTGCCCTCTAGAGGGATTTCTTCTTACCACTGACATTAATGTCACTTCATCTGCACAGAAGCCTTGGTTCAATCAACTGATCCAAGGGGCCCCAGGCTTAGCTTCAGATCACTGGGTGATCAGTAGGTGGGGTTCTACCTTCAAGAGCATCATCTGTCCCACTTTCGTCCTCACTGCCCATACCCCACCTCCCTTCCCTTTTTTCCTACAATTTTGGAAAGTCCCCTTAGAAATATCTCCCAAAAGTCAGAAGGAAGTTGTGAAACTCCTTTGAGGTCAATCTTACAATGTGGGGATGGGTGTGGGTAACCTATCCAAGAGCCGGGCATGCATAGAATGGGGTCCAGAAATTTCCCTCTGGTAAAGGCAGAGTGGGCCCAGGATTTCTTTAAGGGTTGAAGTCTTTTTTTGGACTGATCAAAAGTCCCTACCCAGCTCTACCTGCCAAGGGACATGTCTGTGGAGACTGGCTGATGTGGTGCAAAAAAAAATCAGGGGCTCAATGGACTCGTCAGTAGTAGACGCATGCTACGGGCACAGGGGAAATTCTAACAAAAGGCAATGCAGGGTCTGGAGAGGATCATTCCAACACGTGGTTAGACACGCTCTGCAGATGTTGTTACAACACTGGCAGGGCCCCCAAGCAGAGGCGTGGAGCTGACAGTGAGTCTCCGAGTTCCTGGCTTCAAAGTCATGGCTGCCTCAGCTTCAGTGCCTCAGTCCCCACGGCTGACTGCCTAACAACACTCAAGCAGGTGGTTGGAAATGCAGAGGGAGGGGGGGCATCCAGACGCTAACATTTTGATCGTGTACCAACAAAGAGGGAGGAAAAAAAAATCTCTTCATATATGTGTGCAGAGAACAATTACTGGGGACAACATGGGAATTCTGAGCTGGCTCCAGAAAAGCAAGCCCATCCCAGGGTGCGTCAAGGTGGTGTGACTGGGCCTCTAGGCTTCTGCCCTGGACACTCACAGCTCAGGGGGGTGGGAGACATTCCCCACCTCTGTCACCTCTGCTCCCAGCACAGACTTAGCCAAGATCAGCAATCCTGTCCACTGTTTGGCTCCCAGTGGAGATGGCTATAGACCAGAGGCAAACTGTCTCCGGGTCTTAGCAAAGGGAATGTGGCAGACCCAGGAAAGGGCAGAGAATGTTAGCAGTGCAGGCCTTGAGGATGCAGCGCTCTGTACTCTCCCTGAGCTGGCTGCAGGCACCCTTGGGATGGAAGGCAGGCGCTCTGGAGCTCAGCACTGAGGATCCCTTACTGGATGAGAGATGGGCTTCAGAGGTTCAGACAGGGGGAAGGCCAGCCAGTAAGCAACAAGCTCCGTTCGCGGACCTAAGACTCACTGGCCCCATGTTCTTCCACCATGGCAGATGGGTTCTTCCAGACCCACCTCTAGCATGCCTCAGCAACAATTTTTTAATGTTTGTTGGGGTGAGGGCATTAAAGATACTTCTTAGCATGTCAACAACTCACCTCACTTCCAACTATAAAGCACTGTAAGTCGGTTAACCAGTGAAATCCATACTCTTACAACATCTGTGCCAGAACCATTCAGATCAGCCAACAGTTACTGGGATCTAAGAAGCACTGGTCCGTGCGCTGGGCAGGCGGACACATCACCATGCCAATTACATCATCGCTAAGAGTGCGGCTGCATTTATGGACGTCTTCCCACGTGCCACACACCGTGACAGCGCTGAATGCTTTACACGGATAACCTCCACAGGAGGCCTGCGAGGTAGCCATCGCTTTGATCCCCATCCTCCAAGCGAAGAACCTCAAGCTCAGAGAGATTAATTTATTTTCCCAAAGTCATACAACAAATACGTTACAGGACTGAGACTCGGGAAGCCACGCTCTACATTGCCCTCCTGGGAGGGAACAGCAAGGAAGAAGCATTTATTAGGCTACTACAGTGTGCCCAACACTCTGCTAAGGGCTAGAGAGACAGAAGTAAGAAGAAATGCTCTCTGTCCTGGGGAAGGCGTTACGCGGTGCGGATTATAAAGCAATAATCTGAGGTCAGTGGTTTTCCGCTCCTGCCTGAGGTGGGTGCTGGGCTCCACTCCCGTGGCTCCCCCGGCTGACTCCCCAGCCCCTGCGTCTCTGTCTCTGTCTCTGTCTCGCCTGCGCTCTGAGCGTGTAAGGGACAGAACTATGGCTCGGTCAATGCCGTGTCCCCGCTGGGCAGCACCAGGCCTCCCAAACGCCAATGGCTCAACTGGGAGCTTCCTTTACTAAAATGAAGAAATTAAATCCTAAACGCACTCGTTCACTGGAGTGTAAAAGCTGAGCTATTCACACCGTCGGGAAACAGAGGACGCCCAGGGCCGCCCGGGGCCGCAGAGAAGCAGAACGCAGCCGAGGCCAGAGCGCCAGCACAGCGCTCCCACGACGGCGCTCCGCTCCCATGGAAGCGGCTGACTAGTGGGAAGACCCCCGGCATTGGTTCGGCCGGTTAACCCCCGAGCCCCACTCCCATCGTCTCGGAAAAGGGAAGAATCATGCGGGTTCTGCCTACTGCACTGGTCAAGGAGGAGACCTGATGTTAAAAAACTTTTTTTTGTTTGTTTGTTTTTAAGATTTTATTTATTTGAGAGAGAAAGAGAGAGCAGAGGCAGAGGGAGAAGCAGGCTCCCCGCGGAGCAAGGAGCCCAATGCGGGACTCGATCCCAAGACCCTGGGATCAGGACCTGAGCTGAAGTCAGATGCTTAACCCAGTGAGCCCCCCAGGCGCCCCAAAAAGCGCTTTCTGACTATCAATAGGGGTTGGGGACTACGGTGGCACCCATTTTCCCACCAGACGGCCATGAGGGTCAGTGCAGGCCAACACAGGAAGTAGCATCTTGGGCTGGGTGAGAAAGACCTGACTGGAACCTCCAATCAGCCTCTCTCAGAAGCCCCCGCTCACACTGGCTCCCAGGACTCCCCACAGCACCCTTCCCTCCCATGGGCCCTGAGCCCAGTGGACAAATCAGCAGACCAGAAGCACCTCTGCCCCAAGAAGACACCTGTGCAGGCGCTACCCAGCCTGGCGATCTGAGCTGAGTCCCCCTGGACCCCTCGCTCCCACCTGAGGCCCCTTCCTACATTCCCTGCCTGAGGCCTCTCAGCACAGTGCGAACATCACTCATCTGGGTGAGTGCCTGGGGCAGGGCACCACACCTCTCGGAAGCTGTTTACACACCTGTAAATACCAACACCAGGCTCTCTCAGTCTCGGCACCACTGACATTTTAGGTCAGAGGATTCCGTGATATGGAGGGCTGCCCTGTGCCCTGTGGGATGTTTAGCACCATCCGTGAGCCTCTACCCACTGAAGGCTGGTCGTACCCCCTCTGCCCCCAGCACGACAAGCAAAAACATTTCCAGACATTATCAAAATCACCACCATTTGAGAACCACTGCCCCAGATGACTTCCAAGGACCTCCAACCTCTTTCGGCTTCTCCAGCCCAGGCACCAAGCTTTCAGTCCAGGCTTCCCGTGCTTGGGACAGACACCCCATCACAGCAGCTCTCACCTCCTCTTCAACAACCACATCCAACACCAGGACATTCCCCTCTCTCTGTGGGTTTCATTATCTGCATTCTGGTATTTCATTCAAGGGATGGTGGAAGATGGAAATCTTAGCAGAAAGGATCCAGCCCATCCTATGGCAGGGCCCAAAGGAAAGGCAGATTTCTGGAATGGCCCTGGAGTCCAGCAGATCTGAACCTGAATCCTGATTCTGCTAGATGTCCTTTGCAGATACACGTAATCTCCCCCAAGCTTTGGTTTCCTGTCTGTAGAGCAAGAAAATAAAATAAGGTTGGGGGGTTGACCTGCAGATTAAATGAAGTAAGTACTGAAGGAGACACTGGCTGTGTCTCCCCTTCCCAGCAGGCTCCGGATGTGTGGACGCCCCTCCCCGCGCTCCGGCTGCTTGACTAGACAACTGGTTCCAGCCAGTGTTTACGCCCCACGGCTCTGCTCCAGCTCTCCTGGCCGTGCTGGTGTGTGGCCGGAGACCTGGCCGGTCCTCCCTCCGGCCTCGGCAGCAGATGTCTGGTCCCGGGGCCAGCTCCCCAAGAGGAGAGCTGATCTTTATCTTCAGAGCTGCGACCGGGGAAGAACGAGGAAGCCCATCTTCACATCCTGTCACTACATCCGGCCTAAGTGGGAACAGCGCCCGGGAAATCCATTACTTGCCGAAAACACAGTCCTCCTTTAACCCTGTCTCACCTCGCTTCCTGCTCGCCATCCCCGATCCTTGAAGTTTGGTAACTTAATGAGAAGGAAGTCGAGCCAACAGGAAACAGGGAGCTGCCTGACTGTTTGCAATAAACACAATGGAAATTCACTTCAAGAACAAATCCAGGCGCTCCGGCTATGAGTACTGCCTACTGATGAGCCCCTCCCCCCCGCCCCCGATGGCAGTGACGGGACAGGCATTCCCCGAGACAACGAGAGGGAGGCAGAGAAAGCACACGGATCCCGCAGTGTGCGTGTGATGTGGGCCTGTCTGCCCTGCTTTCTCTCTGTCAGAAAACATCAGAGCACGTCAAGTGCTTTGGGAGACCGTGAGCAAGTTAAGTACCGGGAGGTACTATGCTTCGATTCCTCACATGTACGGTGGAGGAGATGAGATCCCACATGGTACCACAATCTGCCCAAGTTTTCGTGACTGCATCAACACCAGATTCAGGGGTACCAGGGGGCTCAGTTGGTTAAACGTCCAACTCTTGATTTCGGCTGAAGTCAGGATCTCAGGGTTGTGGGATCAAGCCCTGCGTCCGGCTCTGCACCCATCGGGGAGAATCTGCTTGAGATTTTCTCTCTCCACTCTCCCTCTGTCCCTCCCCCTCTCCCTCCCTCTCTATAAAAAAAAAATCGGATTCAGTGTTTATTGAGCACTTACTATAAATGTCTTTAATCTTTACAACCATTCTATGTGGCTGGTATATTATTTCCCCACTTAATAGGCAAGAAAACCAGGGTTTAGGAGTTTCAGAGAGTTCTCCAAGGCCACCAGCAAGCCAAGGAGCCACTAGATGTGACATCCAATTTGGCTTATGTCTGTTTCATTCCAGAGCCTGAATATCACTTGGTGGCATGAACAGTACTTTCCAGAACTCTGGAAATCTCTGAAATGCAAAGCAAAGATTCTTTTTTTTTTAATTTTTTTTATTTTATTATGTTATGTTAGTCACCATACAATACATCATTTGTTTTTGATGTGGTGATCCACAAACCATTGTTTTCGTATAACACCCAGTGCTCCATGCAGTACATGCCCTCCTTAATACCCATCACCAGGCTAACCCATCCCCCCCTCCCGTCTAGAACCCTCAGTTTGTTTCTCAGAGTCCATCGTCTCTCATGGTCCATCTCTCCCTCCGATTCCCCCCCCCTTCATTTTTCCCTTCCTTCTCCTAATGTCCTCCTTGCTATTCCTTATGTTCCACAGATAAGTGAAACCATATAATTGACTTTCTCTGCTTGACTTACTTCACTTAGCATAATCTCCTCCAGTCTCATCCATGTTGATGCAAAAGTTGGGTATTCATCCTTTCTGATGGCTGAGTAATATTCCATTGTATATATGGACCACATCTTCTTTATCCATTCATCTGTTGAAGGGCATCTCGGTTCTTTCCACAGTTTGGCTATTGCGGACATTGCTGCTATGAACATTGGGGTGCATATGGCCCTTCTTTTCACACAAGAGGCAACCCACAAAATGGGAGAAGATATTTGCAAATGACACTACAGATAAAGGGCTGGTATCCAAGATCTATAAAGAACTTCTCAAACTCAACACCCAAAAAACAAATAACCAAGTCAAAAAATGGGCAGAAGACATGAGAAGACAATTCTCTGAAGAAGACATACAAATGATTAACAGACACATGAAAAGGCGTTCATCATCATTAGCCATCAGGGAAATTCAAATCAAAACCACATTGAGATACCACCTTACATCAGTTAGAATGGCAAAAATTGGCAGGGAAAGAAACTACAAATGTTGGAGAGGTTGTAGAGAAAGGGGGACCCTCTTACACTGTTGGTGGGAATGCAAGTTGGTGCAGCCACTTTGGAAAACAGTGTGGAGGTGCCTCAGAAAATTAAAAATAGAGCTACCCTATGACCCAGCGATTGCACTCCTGGGTATTTACCCCAAAGACACAGATGTAGTGAAAACAAAGCAAAGATTCTTGCTATAAGTTCACATTTCAGAAGTGGAGTGGAACATTCTTTACTATTTACAGATCTATGGTTGCAAACAATAGAAACTGATTTTGCCTAACTTATGCAAAAAGGAGTAACACCAAAGGAGATCAGGGGCTCTCAGAGTCCGCTGGAAGGCTGGGACCCAGGCCCGGACACTGCGAGGGCACAGGCAGCTCCTGCAAGCAGGAAGGAGAGGGACGGCCAGATGAAGATGCCACCAGGGCAGCGGGCAACACCAGGAATTTACTGCCTTTTCCTGTTTGCTCAAGATTCAAATTCCTGAAAAGGATCATCTGATTGGCCTGGTTTGGTCACATGACCCTCTGCTTATGGAAGGACAGGATGCCACTAGAAGGCACTTGGGAAGAGGTAATTGTCCAAAAAGGATTTCGGGGTGCTGTTAGGAATGGAAAGCAGATGTTGGATGACCAAAAGCACACCCTCTGATACCATGATGCTTCCTGAAGTTCTGACATCATGCACTCAGAGAAAAGGAGTCCTCTGGTGAGGGGCGAGCCGAGCTACCTTGGGGCTGGACAGAGCTAAATAAGAATCACAGTTTGCTAGACTTCAAAGGAAACTTGGGATTATCTAATGCACTCCCCCTTTCTTTTTTTGCAAACAAGGAAACTAAGGATAGTGTCTGACTTCGGTTCTCACCACTGATGAGCGGCAGAGCCCGCACCAGCCCTGGCTTCTTCCTCAGTGTGAATCCTCGCCCACTGTCCAGAAGCACCGCCACCCATTCCAAAGCCCAAGTCCGGACCCCGTGCAGTTCCAGAGATCTTTCTGGAAAATCAGGCCAATCATCGTACTCTGGACTTTGTAGAGCCTCTTTCTCCTGAGGAGCCAGCCATTCACATGTGTAGGGGAGGCAGAGAAGGGGGACCTCAGCCAGCAACGGGACAGCCATGGGCACGCATTACACCTGAAAGGGAAGAGGACTTGCTCCCTGTTCTTGCTCCTTCTCCCTGCCAGGTTCATGCCATGCTTCTTTGCTGTATCTTTCCATCCTTTCCTGTTCAGGGGCCCTTGATAGTCACGTAACACATTTCCCAGGATCCTGATGTGGGGAGGTCTGGGGTGCCCCCCACGACAGCCCCAGGTGCCACACTCATATAAGGTTGGCCTTGTTGGTTCTTGGTCTCTTGGGTTATGACATCTGGGCTGCCGTTGCTTGTTGTCCTGATTTAGACTCTGCATTCCCACTGAGGCAGAGATAGAGGGAAATATGTATCCCCAGATGCCAGGGGGGTGTGGTCCCTGCAAAGATGCACATCTTTGCAAATCCTAGCCCAGCGAGGCAGCCTGTGGGGAGAGTGGGCGCGACCATCTATAACATCACGCAGGCGCATCATTAACCTGTCGACTCCGTGCACTCTATGTTCATACACTAAGTCAGGGGCATGGAGATAAAGAATTAACTACCACCCAGCCAGACTTCTAGAGAAGGAAGAAAATTCATTGCCTCAACTGCCTTTTAAGTAATCTTCTGAGAATGTCGATGCCACTACCAGGAAAATGGCTTATGCGAGAGGAGATTTCAACTCTGAGAAGGTGGAAAAGAATGAATTGTTCTTCCTCCCTTCCAAATGCAAGAGAACTTGTGTTCCCCTAAATTAAAATGAGGTGCTCTCCAAAACCTTCAAGACCGTGAAAAGCAATAAAAGACTGAGAAACTATCACAGATGGGAGGAGGCTACGGGTCCATGATAACTAAACACAATGTGGGACCATGAGCCGGATCTTGAGACAGAAAAGGACATTAGCTAGTGTGCCTGGGTGGCTCAGTCGGTTAAGTCTGCCTTCAGCTCAGGTCATGATCCCAGGGTTCTGGAATCGAGTCCCACATGGGGCTCCCTGCAGCGAGGAGTCTGCTTCTCCCTCTCCCCAACTTATGTTCCCTCTCGCATTGTGTCTCTCTCTGTGAAATAAATAAATAAAATTTAAAAAAAATAGAAACAAGAGATCAGGCAACAAATGGTGGGGAGGGGAGAAAGATGAACACAGAGGCCCCTCAGGTCGGGGGGGAAAGAGAAATCAATCTGAGCACACAAACTCCCTGGAAACCAAGCAGACTCTTGTCACCTTCCTGACACTGTCCACCAGACTGACCCCTGGTGAGCAACTGGGCAGCCCAGGCCCGCACCCTGCATGATGAGCAGGCTGCCTCTAACCGGGGGCCCCACCTGGCGGCCCATGTTGGCTCACAAGGCCCCCCACCTTTGCCAGCACCCCCGCCTACATCGTGCAGCCACTTCTTGGCCAAGCTCACCCAAAACACTTTCGGCTGAAAAGCAGAGGCTACAAAGAGAGGCTCCAGGGAGTGGGCTTCACATTCAGGATATATCCAAGTCTCTAGGCTTTATCTCTGTTTTTCTTCATTTCCCACACATCCACTAGTTTACCCAGCAGTTGTGCACTGTGGGTCTCAAAATTGTTGCAGATTTGATCCTCTCATCCTTTTTAACCAGCCTGCCAAGTTATTACTATCTTAGAGCTGAGGAAGCTGCAGGTCAGTGATGTTAATGGTTTACTTAAGCTCGTGACACTGACAAGTGGCAGAGATGAGACAAACACAGGTCAAGCTTCAGAGCCAATCCTATGTCTCCAGCATCACACTACCAGTGTGAACCACTTACTGTGTGTAAGGCTCTGGGGGAATATAAGAAACTATTCTTTTTTTTTTTTTAAGATTTTATTTATTCATTTGAGAAAGAGAGAGAGCAAGCAAGGGGGAGTAGCAAAGGGAGAGGGAGACGGAGAAGCAGGCTCCCTGCTGAGCAGGGAGTCCGATGCGGGACTCAATCCCAGGACCCCGAGATCATGACCTGAGCTGAAGGCAGATGCTTAACTGACTGAACCACCCCAGGCACTCCAAGAAACTATCCTTTTAATGGTCCCTGTCCTCAGGCAGATGAACAAAGAGGCCGAATGCCCCCTACAATGAAATGAATAAACATTTATTTATAATTAAATCTAAGTAAATGATCAAAAGGTGACTTAAAACTGCAATGCAATTGTTAATGGATTCTTGAACTATAAAAGACATGCTCTAAGAAAAAAAGTTAACATGGGGTGCCTGGGTCTCAGTTTGTTAAGCGTCTGACTCTTGATTACAGCTCAGGTCATGATCTCAGGGTCATGAGGTCGAGCCCTACATCAGGCTCCATGCTAGGCATGGAGCCTGCTTAAGATTCTCTCTCTCTCCCTCTGCCCCTCTGTCTCTCTCTCCCTCTCTAGGAAGAAAGAAAAAAAGAAGAAAGAAAGAAAGAAAGAAAGAAAGAAAAAGAAAGAAAGAAAGAAAGAAAGAAAGAAAGAAAGAAAGAAAGAAAGAAAGAAAGAAAGAAAAAGAAAGAAAGAGAGAAAGAGAGAAAGAGAGAAAGAGAGAGAGAGAGAGAGAGAGAGAGAGAGAGAAAGAAAGAGAAAGAAAGAAAGAAAGAAAGAAAGAAAGAAAGAAAGAAAGAAAGAAAGAAGAAAGAGAGAGAGAAAGAAGAAAGAAAGTTAACATAAAACTAATATTCCTAATTATTTCAACAGAACTGAAGGGTCATGGTTACTATTCATTTTTGTAACTGTTAGCAAAATGTAAGTTTAAATATGTTTATTAAATGTTTAAAGGTAAACACTAGCAGAATATAAATGCATATTAGAACTTCTAATTTCCAACTGGAAAGAAAAAGAAAAGAAATAAAGAATATTTCATCAATTTAATAAATATAAGTAATGAGGAAATAAGGAAACAAATAGAAAGTATAACAAAGAGAGAGCATAAAATTAAACAGCAAGAATAAGACCAAGCATCCTGGATGCCCCATAAATGTAAGAGAGTTGAATTCTGCTATAAAAAAGTCAAGATCCTTAGAACAGATTTGAAAAACAAAAATGGAATTATGTTTTGTTTAAAAGAGATGAACCTAGGAAGCACCTGGGTGGCTCAATGGGTAAAGTGCCCAACTCTTGATTTTGGCTCAGGTCATGATCTCAAGGTCATAGGATCAGCCCACATCATCAGGCTCTGTCCTCAGCGGGGAATCTGCTTGTCCCTCTCCCTCAGCTCCTCCCACCTCCTCTCTCTCTCAAATAAATAAATAAGTAAATAAATAAATAAAATCTTTAGAAGAGATGCACCTAAAACAAAATGACACAGTGAAGTTGAAAAACATTAGATGAGCAAACAGATATTAAGAAAAGCAAACAAAAAGAAACAGGGGTAGAAAAAATCTGAGGATAAAATGTTAGGCCAAAAATTTAAACAGCTTAAAGAAGGATATTATAAATGACAGTCACTCCATGAAGAAGTTATGATAATAAATACATGAAAATGTATGCAATAAATAATATTCAAGGCAACGGCTCTTAGAAATGTAAAGAGAACTCAGTAAAAAAGAAAGAAAAGCACAGCAGACAATCTAAAACAACTCTCTTCAAATTTTTTTTTATTTAAACAGACAAATAAGGAATAAGTATATAAATTATAGATACAGATCTAGATAATTCTCTAGATAAAGCTATAGACGATATATATCCTCTCTCTTCCCAGAATGCAAGCTCTAGGAGGTATAGGATCTTGCGTGTCTTATTTGCTGTTGCTGCACCAAGGGACAGAGTAGGCAGTCAGTAAAGTTTCATTCTACGAACAAATGACGGTGATAGGCAGCCTTGAAGCTACCCCGGTGATGCCTTCTCCTGGTCTGCATGCCCTCACGTCATCTCCCCTCCTTGAGCCTGGGCTCGGTTCTAACAAACACGATACAGCAAAAGCAACAGGAGGTTAAGTTGTGAGGAACTGTTATAAACCAAACTGTGTTCCCCCAAAATTCAAGGCTTGAAACCCTAACCCCCCAGTATGACTATATTTGGAGACAGGGTTTTTAGAGACCACCACATCCCTTGACTTGCGACCCCTTCCTTCTTCAGAACCAGCAGGGGAGCATCTTCTGTCCGCCCCCCTCCTGCCTCCCTCTTTCTCTTAGAAGGATCCTGATGACAATCCAAGATAATCTCAAGATCCTTGACTTAATCACATCCGCAGAATTCCTTTCACGTTGTAAAGAAACCTACTCACAGATAGTGGGGGTTAGGACGTGGGCATCTTTGGGGACCATTCTTCTGTCTACCGTAGCATCCGAATGCTTCTGATGCAGCAGATTAATGATCTGATAGCATCTTCTATGGGCATGATGGTTAAAAAAAAAAAAAAAAAAACCTTTACCAGTGATCAAACATATTTTGTTCTCTCTTTCCATTTTTGAGGGTCCAGTTTTGAAGAACTGGCAGGAGAAGTGGTTCCCAATATATTTATATAAAATACAGTATTATGTGTGAATAACTGCAGTATACTCCTCTCTACTGTTTATGTCTTAGGTGTGTATTTCTGATGGTTTAATCCTTCTGATTGATTCCAACAGAGTCAGAAATATCTAATTTGCAAAGAGGGGGAGTGGCAAGAAGGAACTTTTGGTGAGTACCACCATGTGGCAGGCAGTCTAGGTCTTATTGAATTTAAACCTCACCATAGCCTTCTGAGCCTGGCTCTATCATATCCTGTTTCATAGACAAAGAAACACACTCAGAGAGATGAGGCAGCTTATTTAACTCACAGAATCAGTAAGTGGCAAAATGGGTTTGAAATCCATAGTTAGTTGGTTCCAGAACTCATGCCCTTTCCACTAGGCCTTGTTGCTTCCCTCCAAAGTTCAACTTTCTTTTAGCTACCAGGTGGATTGATTGATGAGAAATAGAGAAAGGGGTAGGAGAGAGAAAGGGATGGAGAGAACCAGAAAGAGACTGTCAGGGTGGATCAATTTGGTTGAAATCTTCCAGGAGCCAGCAACTTTGGGGGAACCCTTCTGGAGGGTATGGATGCCCCTCTGCCAAAATCTGCAAGGAGGTCCAGGAGGCTGCCGGTTGCTAGGCAATCCCTCGCCGGCCACACTTCATACCAATCTAATTAGCAGATTTCACCTGAACTCCGATAGTTGCTAGGTAACACTCTGGGGGGCTGTTCCCCTCCCTTCCAGGCCCATACGGATCCCAAAGAAAGAGGACAGAGTGTTTGTGCAAAATCGCCCAAAGATATATCTATATGCCAATTTCCCCTGGTAGCCTCACTAGGCCCACCAAGACTAAGCAAATCCAGGAAATATCATTCAGTGGCACTGGCCTTGTAAAAAAAAAAAAAAAAGGTCCCATGAGCCAGTGAATTGATTCTTCAGAGGCAAGACACTTATGGGACTGGATGAGGCCAGAGACCAGGCAGAACCACCCTTGGGAACTTTAGAACTCTTACTGGAGACTCTGAAGTGACTGATCCTTTGAGTCACCTGAGAGGGAGCACCTGTTATTACTTGGTGATCGGCTAGATGCTCTCACAAACACCTGCTTTCATCTTCACAAAATTCCAGTGAGATGGGCAGCTGTTACCATCCACATTTTATTAATGAGAAATTGCGATTCAAAAATAGTAAGTAACTTGATCATGACCCGTTCCCCAGAGGAATGGGGGGTTAAAGACAAGATGGTCTGCCCCAATTCCATGCGTAATCTTTCCTCTAGTCCCCGCATGGGACTCTCTCCACAGGATGGCAAGTATTATCGTTCGTTCAGTATAACCTCAGTATTAAAACAAACTGTCGGCAACAAAAATGCCAACTGGGAAAACATGAATTCCCCTCCCCTCTTCATTGCCAGGGAATTAACACGACCTGAAGACAACGATTCTTAAACTCTTTGGTCCCAGAACCCCTTTACACTTATAAATTAATGAGAATTCCAAAGAGCTTTTTTTTACGTGGGTTATATCTATTAACACCATATCAGAAAGTAAAACTGAGAATTTTAAAAAATATTTACATATCAATTAATGTCAGAAATAACAAGGAACCCATTGCATGGTTAACATAAATAATTTATCTTTATGTAAAGTAACTACTTTCACAAACAAGACAGAAGAGAATGTGAAGAGCAGCCCTGTTTTACATTTTTGCAGATCTCTTTGATATCTGGCTTCAGGGGGGAGCAGGGGTCTCATCCCTGCTTCTGGATTCAATGTGTAGCATTAGCACAAGCCGGAACTCCCTGGAACATCTCGCTCTCCTTCTCCACTGTACATTTGTGAGGGAATGGGAGTGAAATAAGCAAATAACATCCGATATTATTATAAAAATAGCTTTGACCTTGAGGATCCTCTGAAAGGGTCTCAGAGTCCCCCAGGGATCCCCAGACCACACTTGGAGAAACACTGCCTTAGGGCACATTCATTTGAATGCCCAAAATGCTTTCAGGGTTTCACTGTGTTCCTTCGCGTTTCTAGTCAACTGTTTCAGACTATCCCACGTCTTTCTTGCCTGTAGCATTTCATGGGACCATTTCATGGTCCCTTAAAACCCCACACTACCCCTCTGGTATGCTACCTTTGAATGCTATCTGCAAAAAACAAGGTATAGATCCTGGCTCCAGATGGACCGAAATGGTTCGAAATACCAGCATGCCTCGTTTGTGTCTTCCCAGCTCCCTTTCCCTCACTGCTTCTGGTAACTGGCGCAGAAAGAAGCATGAGATCTCCTGGCCTCTGGGATGGGTAGAATGGACACAGCCCGGAGCCAGCCAGGCCGATGAGAACCCTTCCTTGATTTTCCTTACCCTGGCTTGCAATTCCTTTTTCTCCCGCAGTATCAGCGTGTTATACCAGATCATCAACCCGATATGCCGGTACTTAGTCATTCCTCCCGCCCTCCCGCCCTCCCGCCCCAACCCCACCCTTACCGTTTCACACGCTGGGGATTCCATCAGATGATTTCTATGGGCTCTTTTAACCCTGAGGCTCTGCTTCAGTTTTTCTTGCTGAACACTTCCCGGTCCCTGTGAAATTCTGCCCTGGCTCTACTGCCCATCAGAGTCCATGTGGCTGAGTTACCCCCCAGAGCCCGTCACACGGATGCTCCTCTCCTTGCTCCCTCCCACCATCCTAGTTCTTCAAGGAGCCCGGGGCTTCTCTGCTTTCACGGCAGGAGTGAAGCCGCCCAGGCTGTCCTCCTACCTTGCCACGAAGTGCCACCCACTCCAACACCCCCATTTATCATCGTGGTGTACCGTGGTGGGTGCGCCTTGCGTCTGTGGATAAGCTATTCGCTCTGCCCTAGGATTCAGTTTGATTCACTTCAGCAAGCATTTGCCAAGTATCTACTTTGTGCAGGCACTTCACTGAGAATACAGTTGGGAGGATGAAACATACCTGAGACAGGGGAGAGTACCAAACCCTACAAATACGATGTTTTTTTCTGATACATACATACCTATAATAAAATTTACTTTATAAATTAGACACAGTAAGAGATTAACAATAATAATAAAAATAGAATTATTATAATGATATATTGTAATAAAAGTGATGTGAATGTGGTCTCTCTCACTCTCAAAATATCTTATTATATTATACTCACCCTTCTTCCTGCAATGGTATGAAAAGATAAAATGCCTACCTGATGAGACAAGGTGAGCCGAACGACTAGGCATCCTGATGTAGCATTAGGCTGCTTCTGACCTTCTGACGATAAGTCAGAAGGAGGGTCACGTGCTTCTGGACCACAGCTGACCACAGGTAACTGAAACCATGGAAAGCAGAGCCGTGGATCAGGGGGACTGCTGTAACCACTAACTACAATAGCTAGCTAGTAAGCTTCATGTGCCACATGGGACTCTGGCCACACAAACCTGGCTCGAGCCAAAAGGAGGATTATTGCTTCTCCTAACGAAGAGAACATCAAAAGCAGCTTTGTGCTGGTTTTCTCCACTTCACCTCCCCCACCCCAGTTCCACTCTCTGCCCTTCTCTGCCCTGTTCTGCAAGGGGGAGGCTGATCTGGGCTTGATCTCTGTCTCTGATGGGGCCCAGCCAATGCAAGTACCAGCAGAAGACTGGAAGGCTTGAGGCGGGGGAGGTTGGAGTATTTCCTTCCTCCCAGCCCATCCCCACATCCTCTCTGCCTTGTCAGTCCAGCAGTGGCTGCTTCCTTCTTCCCTGGCCCCAGCACTTCTCAGGTTCCGGTAACAATGTTCCCTCAGCCCGCCCCTTCAGGACTCAGGGTACCAAGAGCCCCCCACTGTTGCCAGCCCCTGGGTGCTTTGCTCTGCTTCTCGGTCTCCTTAATCCTCCCCACACCTCTGTAAATAGTCCTGACATTAGCCTCTTTTCACTGAAGTCCTTTTGAGTATTCCAGCTCTCCCCACAGGGCAAGGTGGCTACTGACCTCTACAGCCCCCCATCCTCACACCGTCAAGGCCCAAGGCCACAGAGAGTTCCTCTCCTCTCCAAGCTGCCCACCTGAAATCCTGGTCACGGGCCCATCACTGAACGAATCACTGCGTATGATCACGTGATCCACCTCCAAAACCCGTGATGGAGTCACCTTCATCCAAAGCCATGCCCTGAGAGTGAGGGAGGAGGGGTCATCCCAAGGGGATTCTGGGTGCTGGTGTCGGAAGAAGGAGGAAGGGGCCTGGGTGTCCCCAAAACAAGGAATTTCCACTTCAATATGCTGAGAGAGAGAGAACCAGATGAAAGGCTAGTGGAGTTAGAGATGAAAGAGGTTACCAGTAACTGGGATTGTCCCTCTGTTGACTCCCTGTGCCAGGAAGTTCTTGTCCCCCTTTTACATCAAAGGTAATTCTCAGCTCTATCCTGCCCGCCATCTCTCACCAGGAGGGACCCAACCCTGATATGTTCCAGACTGTAGTGCTCTGGACTGTAGACTTGTTCCAGGGCAGTCACAGGAACATACTTGTTGACATTTTGTATCAAAATAATAAGCGAGGGACACCTGGGTGACTCAGTCGGTTAAGCGTCTGCCTTCAGCTCGGGTCATGATCCCAGGGTCCTGGGCTCGAGCCCTGCATTGGGCTCCCTGCTCAGCGGAGGGTCTGCTTCTCCCTCTGCCTCTGCCCTGGCTTGTGCTCTCTCTCTCTGACAAATAAATAAATAAAATCTTAAATAATAATAATAATAAGCTACCCCACAAGTTCAAGTTGATGTGCCAAACCTCATCAGAGTCACTGACTTCTTCCAAAAGTATTGTAATGGGCATGGATGGCATATCAACTTCCAGAGTAACAGAGATCCCACTTCATTCAGTTTGATGCAGCAAATATATTGCGTGGAATTATTTTGGAAATGTAAAAACACCATACAAATAGCAGGCATAATTAATGCCGTGTTAAAGGCATTGTCCTGGGCCCTGTCGGCCCACTCAGCCCTTTAAAGGAGTAATCTTCTCTCCCAGGAGGGCACCATTACATCAAAGGCAGATCCTCACACCCACCGTCTATTCATACCTCAGAACCGCCTGCTCCACCCACACCACATCCCAACCCGCTCTAAGTCCCAAGCCCTCCTGACCTCATTGCGCTTTCTCTCCTCCCTCCTTCCGGGATATGATGTTGCCTCTATCCTGCACTGTGAAGGCTACTCCTGACTACCCTGTCTCAGTCCACATGATGCAGGGCCTCCCTCTGATCTAGAATGCTCAAACACTCCTTTCAAGATGCTTTAGTGTTCCTGTACTCCTGATCCCTAAAAAAGAAAGGGGACAACTCAGGAATCCTAAGCCATGACCTCTAAGGAAAATACTCTTTCCGGAGTGCTCGTGATGTCAGGTGGTGGGAGAGGGTGACTAAATACTGCAAGCCCCTAGAAAGAGCCCCTGGACTGTGAGATCCATACACCTATCTACCTAGTGTCCTCAGAGAGTCCTAAATGACATCTGATAATCTTGCAGCCAGTTAAAGCTGATCCCCCATAGTCAATTTGTTGTCCTTCTGTGCTTCCTTCTCCCTCGGTTTGGATTGCTATGCCCATGGCTGTGTAACATAGACATTAAGAGCAAAAGTTATAGAATCACATGACCTATTTTCAAATTTAGGCACCGTCCTGTACCAACTAGCTGTGTGACCTCAGACAATTCACTTAATTTTTCTGAGTTGCAATAGTAAAGTGGGAAAACTAACTCTGCCCTGCTCACCTCATAGATAACCTGAGGAATAAGTGAGACAGTGAAAGAACCCAGTTAGTACTCAAAAAAAGAGAACTATTATTAATTTATTATTTTAATTATTATTGAGAAAACTCAAGGGGATATAAATTCTGTTTTCCTCAAACATCACCACACAGACCCCTCAAGTCACCTGCAGCCACCTACGCTATCCAAGTCCAAGTTCCTCCCAGACCACCGGGGAACTATTTTCCTCCTATAACGCTCTTTAAAAGAATCACCCCTCAGAGCTCATCTCTCCATAGAAACCCAGAGAATAAATAGAAGCAGCAGGTTTTCAGCAGTTGCCACTCTGACTGGTTCAATTAAATTAAATCCCACCAAACTCTTCCATTAGCATGTGGGTGGAGAAGCCAGAGATGTCTCAGTGACCCTCGTTCCATGGTTCACTTAGACCTTCCAATTATTTTCAGCTAATATCTCATCTCCTTGCCTGCTATTGTTACAAGGAACCTGCACCAATGTCTGTGTGAGGAGATGTGGTTAGGACAAATCTCCTGTAACCTTAACGTCTCTCCCAAGGGCTGAAATTATAAATATGTTTTTCCAAATCATGAAATCCTTTATCAAGTACTTGTCATTTTTTTCTCCTTGTGGTCTCTCTCTCCAATAAATACCTTTCCTCTGTTCACAGATTCTTGAACTTACAGAGCAGTAACTGGTAAAAGAACAGAAATGAGATTCTCAGTTCAGATGAGAATGGGCCAGATATACCGTGTCTATTCAAAGCCCCCAAGTCAGTGTGCCATGGATAGGGTTCCCAAATCTTACCCCATGAGGGTTTTCTTCAAGAACAGGAATGCAGACAGCAAACTCTCTTGTTCCCACTCAGATATAGCCAGGTGGAATCGCAAAGGTATGGCTTGGCTTGCTGCCAGAAAGAGAGATTTAATTGCAGTGAAATGAAAACTGCAAGGAACAAGAAGGGAAACCCTATTGTTGGCATCGGGAGGAGCTTGGGGAGGAAAAGACAAAGACGTCCCTGGTCCTGGCTGGGGCAAAGGAGGTGGCTCCGCATTTGGATCAACCTTGCGTATGAGATAGGAAAGTGTATCTGTATCAGGGAAAATGCAGCATTTTTAAAAGAATGGATCAGATCTACATAAACCAACATGGAAACGTCTCCAAAACACATCGTTAAAAGAAAAAAGTCAGTCGCAGTGTATCTACTTATGTACAGTATTCCAGGCATGCAAAGGACCCACATTACTTTGACTCCAAAAGCAAAGACAACAAAAGCAAAAATAAACGAGGATTACGTCAGACTAAAAGGTTTCTACACAGCAAAGGCAACCATCAACAAAATGGAAAGGCAACCTACAGAATAAAAGAAAATATTTGCAAATCATATATCTGATAAGGGGTTAATATCCAAAACCTATAATGAACCCATACAACCCAACAGCAAAAAAAAAAAAAAAAAAAAAAGATCCAATTTAAAAATAGAGGAACTGAGTAGACATCTTTCCAAAGAAGACATACAAATGGCTAACAGGTACATGAAAAGGTGCTCAACATCACTCATCATCAGGGAAATGCAAGTCAAAACCACAATGAGATACCACCTCACACCCGTTAGAATGATTGTCAGTGTTGGTGAAGATGTGGACAGAAGGGAACCCTTGTGCGCTGTTGGTAGGAATGGAAATTGTGCAGCCACTATGGAAAACAGTATGGAGCTTCCTCAAAAAATTAAAAATAGAGCTACTGTATGTTCCAGCAATTCCACTTCTGAGTATATATCCAAAGAAAGCAAAATCACTATCTCAAAGTGATATCTGTATCCCCACATTCATTTGCAGCATTATTTACAATAGCCAAGACATGGAAATAAACTAAGTGTCCATCAACAGATGGATGGTTAAAAAAGTTGTGATAGATAGATAGATAGGTAGATAATGGCATATTATTTAACCATAAAAAAATGAAATCCTGCCATTTGTGACAACATGAACAGACCTTGAAGGCATTATGCAAAGTGAAATAAATCAGACAGAGAAAGACAAATACTATTATGATCGCACTTATATGAGGAATCTAAAAGAACCAAGCTCATAGAAACAGAGAACAAACTGATAGTTGCCAGAGGTAGGAGGTGGAGGATGGGGGAAATAGGTGGAGTTGATAAAAGATGCAAATTTCCAGATAAATAAGTCCTGGGGATGTAATGGACAGCATGATGACTAGAGTTAACAATACTGTGAGGGATATTTGAAAGTTGCTAAGAAAGTAGATCTTAACAGTTCTTACCATAAGAAAAAAATCATAATTGTAAGGTGATAAATGTTAACTAAGCTTATTGTGCTGATCATTTTACAATATATACATATACCAAATCATTATGTTGTACACTTTATGCTAATACAATGTCGTATGTCAATTGTATTTCAATAAAACGGGGGGAGGATTTTTTTTAATTTTTTATTGTTATGTTAATCACCATACATTACATCATTAGTTCTTGATGTAGTGTTCCATGATTCATTGTTTGTGCATAACACCCAGTGCTCCACACAGAACGTGCCCTCCTTGATACCCATCACCAGGCTAACCCATCCCCCCACCCCCTTCCCCTCTAGAACCCTCAGTTTGTTTTCAGAGTCCATCGTCTCTCATGGTTCGTCTCCCCCTCCGACTTACTCCCCTTCATTCTTCCCCTCCTGCTATCTTCTTCTTTTTCTTTTTTCTTAACATATCTTGCATTATTTGTTTCAGAAGTACAGATCTGTGATTCAACAGTCTTGCACAATTCACAGCACTGACCATAGCACATACCCTATGTGCTATGGGTATGTGCTATCACACAGCCACCCCATCACCCAGCCACCCCATCCCTCCCACCCCCCACCACTCAGCAACCCTCAGTTTGTTTCCTGAGATTAAGAATTCCTCATGTCAGTGAGGTCATATGATACATGTCTTTCTCTGATTGACTTATTTCACTCAGCATAACACCCTCCAGTTCCATCCACATTGTTGCAAATGGCAAGATCTCATTCCTTTTGATGGCTGCATAATATTCCATTGTGTATATATACCACCTCTTCTTTATCCATTCGTCTGTCGATGGACATCTTGGCTCTTTCCACAGTTTGGCTATTGTGGACATTGCTGCTATAAACATCGGGGTGCACATACCCCTTCGGATCCCTACATTTGTATCTTTGCAGTAAATACCCAGTAGTGCGATTGCTAGATCGTAGGGTAGCTCTATTTTCAACTGTTTGAGGAACCTCCATACTGTTTTCCAGAGTGGTTGCACCAGCTTGCATTCCCACCAACAGTGTAGGAGGGTTCCCCTTTCTCCACATCCATGGGGGGGGGATTTTTTAATAAAGAAAGAAAATCTCCTAAATCGACCATAAAAAACACATGCACAAGCAAAATAAAACTATGAATTTGCATAGAAACATATTATATGTACGTGCATGCATAGAAGAGGGTCTAAAAGGTTAGACACCAAACTACTAATCGTAGATGCATCTGGGGAGGACACTTGCCTTGGGGGTGGGAGAAGAAAGAGAACTCAGATCCCACCACTTGGGAACTTCTGCATTCGGCTCATTCTGATTTGCCCCATTCTGCACGTGGGAAGTCTCTAACCTTTTCTCTAATCATTGAACATCTGCCCTTTCATAAGTGAAGACGATGTCCTCTGCTCCTACACACACACACATCGCGTGTGCATCCTGCTAGTTGGTGATTCTCAGATGCCACCATCATTCTAAAGTATTATTTAACCTAGACACTGAACTTGAGTCAGACTTTTGAGTTCTACCAACATGGAATCACTTTACCGCCTACATCTTCCAAACACCATTACTCCCTACCCTTCTCATTGCCCCTCCCCCCATCAGCCAAGACAGTCCATGCTGAGTGCCTTTTTCTAAACCAGAACTAGCCATAGGGGCCCCAGGGGAGTGCTCACTGCTCACCTGTACGCCTGCCTCTGTGGCCATATCAGCATGTCTCTGCACCCTGGCTACCTCTACTGTGGTCAGGTCGTCCTCAACTTCCACCAGGATTATCTCAAGAGACTCCTGACTGGTCTCCCTGCTCTTATCTAATCTACCCGACATTCGACCCTAGGACTCTAGGGTGAGTGATCTAAACCACAGATGCAGCAACATCACCACTTGAAATTCTTCAATGGCTCTTGTCTCCTGAAGTGGCAGTTCTCAAGGTCAGTGTACACCAGAATCACCTGGGAGCTTCTCCAAAACGCAGACTCCTGGGTGTCTCCTCCAGAGGCTCTGCTTCAGTAGATCTTTAACCAGCACCTAAGACCTATGATTCTGATGTCGAGAGTATGGGATTCAAACTTTAAAAAAAAACACTCACCATAGGCTAAGGGCAGCCCTAGTTCCTCAGAATGGTAATCAGATCCCTCATAACCTGATTCCTACCTCTCCCACCTCACACATTTCCTGCCGCCAACATAGACACGCTTCTTGCCTCCCACTCACTGTTTTGCCCCTCGGTGGTGCTGTTCTCAACTGTGCCCATAATGCCCTTTATCCTCATCTGCCAACACACTTCATCTGGCTGATGCTCACACATCCTTCAAAGCCCAATTCAGGCATCACCTCTCCAAGGAACCCTTCCTCAACATCCCCACATTCTGTGACAAGCCCCTACTTTGTCCTCCGAATGCCCGAGGTTTGTCAGACAAGCTGTGGGTCCATTTCCTAGATTTTCTAGATATCCTGGATTCTGAAGTCTTTGCGGGACGGCCATGTCTTATTCATCCTACCAAATCCCCCCAGAAACAAACACAAAACCTGGCCCACTGTAGGCAGTTCCTCCAGTACCCTAGAAATGCTTCCATTGTTTCACTGGAGTAGTTACACAGGTGCACTGAGGTATTTTCACTGGGGCGCTGTAGATTGTTTCCCGATGGCTGGAAAAGCCACATTGAGGCAAGACTTTAGTTGATGTCTCTCTGAGTCCACAAGAGCAAGCTGGTCAAGCAATAATACACATGCCCCCACTCCACTTCAACCAGAGGATGATGCTGCTCACCTCAGGTTTCATGTGTTTTCCAACCCCGTGAAAACAAACAAAGACTGTGACTCAGTACTTTCTGACAGCAGTTTGGCTCCAAAATTTCAATATCCAAGATGTCACCCAGCAAGCTCATGTCACGTGCACTACAACTGAGAAAGAGGATTGTGTCTGGTCCCCTCGGCAGAGCAGACAGCTTCATACGGTGTGCAGTCCTTATTCATCCCACAGCCTTCCTATGCCACCATGCCATCCCCTCACCATATCCTCGCTATCGAGTGATTTTTGAATTCTGGTAAGTTCTGGTAAAGCCCCTACTCACTTCAGGACAAAAGTAAAGAACAAACCCTTCCCTCCCTCCTTGCTTACCTACAGCATGAGTCCAGAGGTCTTTGATAAGTGACTCCGTGATGTTCATCTCATTCCTGGAGGATTTGTGCTAACCGGTCATAACCCTGTTCAGCTCCAGGTCATAATTCTTTAATTTGCTGCTATACACTGGGCATCTCTATTTTTCAGAATGAGGTTACACTATCTTTCAACTTTAAAAAAAAAACAAATTTACTTATTAAAATTAAACCTCTGACGGGTTCTCATCACCTACAGCAGGATTTTCCAAAGTAATAGATCATATGTGAAGAAACAGGGATGTTAACAGGTCTTGATGAGAAAAAAGAGAAGTTGATGATCAAGCAAATTTTGGAAATATTTGATTAAACAAAGTTAAACAGGTCTCTTTGCTGCAGAACTTCTTGGGGCCTTTAAATTATGAATGTTCATAATGAATTTTCAACTGAGGACTAAAGCATGTGATGATATCCAGAGTCATTTGATCTCTGGACCATTTGCAGAACATGTCAAGGGACAGAACACTTGTTTGGAATCTCTGTCCTACAGGAAAAGAGAACAAAACCTAGGAAGGTTTGCATAGTCTGGCTCAGCCCACCTTTCAGACTCCTCTCCTTCATTCTGTCTTCCTGATCTGTATCAGTTTCCTACTGTGACTGTAACAGATGACCACAACCTTGGTGGCCTCACCAAACCAAACATTATTTTTCAGTTCTAGAAATTACAAGTCTGACACAGGTGTCATGGAAGGAAAAAGCAAGGTGGGAGCAGGGCTGTGTTCATTTCTGGAGACTTTAGGGGAGAATCCATTTCCTTCCCTTTCACAGCTTCTAGAGACCACCCACATTCCTTGGCTCACGGCTCCTCTCTCCATCCTTCTCACATTGCATCATTTTAACTCCCTCCCCTGCCTCCGCTTTTAAGGATACTTATGATTACACCGAGGCCACCCTGGGGAATCCAGAATAATCTCCCCATTTTAAGACCAGCTGATTAGCAACCTTAATTCCCTTGACAACTTTAACTCCCCATCGCCACGTAAGATAGCATACTCAATGGTACCCAAGATTAGGATACAGGCGTTCGGCAGCAAGGGAGCTATATTCTGCCGACCACACCATACTTTCCATTTCCCCTCCTGTTCTCCCATGGTAACTGCCACGCTTTTTGCCAAAACTACCTGTTGTCCTCAGAGAAAAAGAAAATTTATTTTGTACCCCTAGTTCCCTCAGCCTCCAATGCCCATCCCCACCCTCATCATTGTCTTCTCTGAAAAGCATTCCCACTCATCCACTGAAGCCGTATTCCAAACTCACTTCCTCTGCGAATGCCTCCCAGAATTCCCCAGGCATAACTGGATACTCTGCTCCCAAAGTATTTCATACATGTCACCAGGATAACACCACATAATCATAATGATATAACAGCTGATACTAACTGAGCACTTACTAGTGCGGCCGGCACCAGGCTATGGGCTCTCCCTACTGCACTGTCTCATCCCATTCATGCCTCACAGCAACCCTCTCAGGTAGGCACTACTGATGATCTATCTCTCCTTCAGTTCCAGGATGTGAGCATTCACAGTTCATGAACCATACAGACTTTACGCATCTTCACATCAACACCTCCCTCAAGGGTTGGCACATAATTCAAGCTTGGTTCATTTGGATCGATTTAATTGCACTGCTACTTCTTTGAGCCAAAAAGTGCTGTTGGCTACCCTATTAAGTGATGGAATCAAAGCTCATCCAAAGGTCAAATTGAAGGCACGTGACCCCTGATTTGTCTCAAGTCTTGGGGTCAGGAGCAAATGCACCTGAGCTTGGCACATGACACATCACAATGGAGCCGAGCTGTTTGAAGATCACCATGCAAAGCCCACAAAGACCAGGAGAGAACAGCTTGCAAAGCAAGTGCTGTGTCAGGAGCAGATTTCTGCTGCAACATCTACAAATGTCACTGGCGTGTCCTACTGGTCATGTGCTCCTTCTTTATTTTTTTTAATTTTTTATTGTTATGTTAATCACCATACATTAGATCATTAGTTTTTGATGTAGTGTTCCATGATTCATTGTTTATGCATAACACCCAGTGCTCCACGCAGAACGTGCCCTCCTCAATACCCATCACAGGCTAACCCATCCCCCCACCCCCCTCCCCTCTAGAACCCTCAGTTTGTTTTTCAGAGTCCATCATCTCTAATGGTTCATCTCCCCCTCCAACTTACTCCCCTTCATTCTTCCCCTCCTGCTATCTTCTTCTTTTTTGTTCTTAACATATATTGTATTATTTGTTTCAGAAGTACAGATCTGTGATTCAACAGGCTTGCACAATTCACAGTGCTCACCGTAGCACATACCCTCCCCAATGTCTATCACCCAGCCACCCCATCCCTCCCACCCCCCACCACTGCAGCAACCCTGTTTATTTCCTGAGATTAAGAATTCCTCATATCAGTGAGGTCATATGATACATGTCTTTCTCTGACTGACTTATTTCACTCAGCATAACACCCTCCAGTTCCATCCACGTCGTGGCAAATGGCAAGATCTCATTCCTTTTGATGGCTGCATAATATTCCATTGTGTATATATACCACCTCTTCTTTATCCATTCATCTGTCGATGGACATCTCGGTTCTTTCCACAGTTTGGCTTTTGTGGACATTGCTGCTATAAACATTGCGGTGCATGTACCCCTTCGGATCCCTACATTTGTATCTTTGGGGTAAATACCCAGTAGTGCAATTGCTGGATCGTAGGGTAGCTCTATTTTCAACTGTTTGAGGAGACTCCGTACTGTTTTCCAGAGCGGCTGCACCAGCTTGCATTCCCGCCAACAGTGTAGGAGGGTTCCCCTTTCTCTGCATCCCCGCCAACATCTGTCGTTTCCTGATTTGTTAATTTTAGCCATTCTGACTGGTGTGAGGTGGTATCTCATTGAGGTTTTGATTTGGATTTCCCTGATGCCGAGCAATGTTGAGCACTTTTTCATGTATCTGTTGGCCATTTGGATGTCTTCTTTGGAAAAATGTCTGTTCATGTCTTCGGCCCATTTCTTGATTGGATTATTTGTTCTTTGGGTGTTGAGTTTGATAAGTTCTTTATAGGTTTGGATACTAGCCCTTTATCTGACATGTCATTAGCAAATATTTTCTCCCATTCTGTCGGTTGTCTTTTGGTTTTGTGGACTGTTTCTTTTGCTGTGCAAAAGCTTTTTATCTTGACCATAGAGTTGAGGGTCCATTTCTGGGCTCTCGATTCTGTTCCATTGATTTACGTGTCTGTTTTTGTGCCAGTACCATACTGTCTTGATGATGACAGCTTTGTAATAGAGCTGGAAGTCCGAAATTGTGATGCCACCAGCTTTGCTTTTCTTTTTCAATACTCCTCTGGCTATTCGGGGTCTCTTCTGGTTCCATACAAATTTTAGGATTATTTGTTCCATTTCTTTGAAAAAAGTGGATGGTATTTTGATGGGGATTGCATTGAATGTGTAGAGTGCTCTAGGTAACATTGACATCTTCACAATGTTGGTTCTCCCAATCCATGAACATGGAACGTTTTTCCATTTCTTTGTGTCTTCTTCAATGTCTTTCATGAGTATTTGATAGTTTTCTGAGTACAGATCCTTTGCCTCTTTGGTTAGATTTATTCCTAGGTATCTTATGGTTTTGGGTGCAATTGTGAATGGGATCGACTCCTTGATTTGTCTCTCTTCTCTCTTGTTGTTGGTGTATAGGAATGCCACTGATTTCTGTGCATTGATTTTATATCCTGCTATTTTACCGAATTCCTGTATGAGTTCTAGCAGTTTTGGGGTGGAGTCTTTTGGGTTTTCCACATACAGTATCATATCATCTGCAAAGAGTGAGAGTTTGACTTCCTCTTTGCCGATTTGGAGGCCTTTGATTTCTTTTTGTTGTCTGATTGCTGTGGCTAGGACTTCTAATACTCTGTTGAATAGCAGTGGTCAGAGTGGACATCCCTGCCGCGTTCCTGACCTTAGGGGAAGAGCTCTCAGCCTTTCCCCATTGAGAATCATATTCGCTGTAGGTTTCTCATAGATGGCTTTTACGATGTTGAGGTATGTACCCTCTATCCCTATACTCTGAAGAGTTTTGATCAAGAAAGGATGCTGTACTTTGTCAAATGCTTTTTCTGCATCTATTGAGAGGATCATATGATTCTTGTTCTTTCTTTTGTTCATGTATTGTATCACGTTGATTGATTTGCAGATGTTGAGCCAGCCTTGCAGCCCAGGGATAAATCCCACTTGGTCATGGTGAGTAATCCTTTTAATGTACTGTTGGATCCTATTGGCTAGTATTTTGGTGAGAATTTTTGCATCCATGTTCATCAAGAATATTGGTCTGTAATTCTCCTTTTGGATGGGGTCTTTGTCTGGTTTTGGGATCAAGGTAATGGTGGCCTCATAAAATGAGTTTGGAAGTTTTCCTTCTATTTTTTGGAACAGTTCCAGGAGAATAGGTGTTAATTCTTCTTTAAATGTCTGATAGAATTCCCCTGGGAAGCCATCTGGCCCTGGGCTTTTGTTTCTTGGGAGATTTTTGATGACTGCTTCAATTTCCTTAGTGGTTATAGGTCTCTTCAGGTTTTCTATTTCTTCCTGGTTCAATTTTGGTAGTTGATACATCTCTAGGAATGCACCCATTTCTTCCAGGTTATCTAATTGGCTGGCATAGAGTTGCTCATAATATGTTCGTATAATTGTTTGTATTTCTTTGGTGTTGGTTGTGATCTCTCCTCTTTCATTCATGATTTTGTTGATTTGGGTCATTTCTCTTTTCTTTTTGATAAGTCTGGCCAGGGGTTTATCAATCTTGTTAATTCTTTCAAAGAACCAGCTCCTAGTTTCGTTGATCTGTGCTACTGTTCCTTTGGTTTCTAGTTCATTGATTTCTGCTCTGATCTGTATGATTTCTCTTCTCCTGCTGGGTTTAGGCTTTATTTGCTGTTCTTTCTCCAGCTCCTTTAGGTGTAGGGTTAGGTTGTGTATTTGAGACCTTTCTTGTTTCTTCAGAAAGGCTTGTATTGCTATATACTTTCCTCTCAGGACTGCCTTTGCTCTATCCCAAAGATTTTGAACAGTTGTGTTTTCATTTGCATTGGTTTCCATGAATTTTTTTAATTCTTCTTTAATTTCCTGGTTGACCCATTCATTCTTTAGTAGGATGCTCTTTAGCCTCCATGTATTTGAGTTCTTTCCGACTTTCCTCTTGTGATTGAGTTCTAGTTTCAAAGCATTGTGGTCTGAAAATGTGCAGGGAATGATCCCAATCTTTTGGTACCGGTTGAGACCTGATTTGTGACCAGGATGTGATCCATTCTGGAGAATGTTCCATGGGCACTAGAGAAGAATGTGTATTCCGTTGCTTTGGGATGGAATGTTCTGAATATGTCTGTGAAGTCCATTTGGTCCAGTGTGTCCTTTAAAGTCTCTATTTCCTTGTTGATTTTTGCTTAGGTGATCTGTCCATTTCAGTCAGGGGGGTGTTAATGTCCCCCACTATTATTGTACTGTTGTCAATGTGTTTCTTTGCTTTTGTTATTAATTGCCTTATATAATTGGCTGCTCCCATGTTAGGGGCATAGATATTTACAATTGTTCGGTCTTCTTGTTGGATAGACCCTTTAAGTAGGATATAGTGTCCTTCCTCATCTCTTATTACAGTCTTTGTTTTAAAATCTAGTTTGTCTGATATAAGGATTGCTACCCCAGCTTTCTTTGGTGTCCATTAGCATGGTAAATGGTTTTCCACCCCCTCACTTTCAATCTGGGGGTGTTTTGGGGTCTAAAATGAGTCTCTTGCAGACAGCATATGGATGGGTCTTGTTTTTTAATCCAATCTGATGGCCTGTGTCTTTTGATTGGGGCATTGAGCCCATTTACATTCAGGGTAACTATTGAAAGGTATGAATTTAGTGCCATTGTATTGCCTGTAAGGTGACTGTTACGGTATATTGTCTGTGTTCCTTTCTGATCTATGCTGCTTTTAGGCTCTCTCTTTGCTTAGAGGATCCCTTTCAATATTTCTTGCAGGGCTGATTTCGTGTTTGCAAATTCCTTTAGTTTTTGTTTGTCCTGGAAGCTTTTTATCTCTCCTTCTATTTTCAATGACAGCCTAGCTGGATATAGTATTCTTGGCTGCATACTTTTCTCGTTTAGTGCTCTGAAGATATCATGCCAGTCCTTTCTGGCCTGCCAGGTCTCTGTGGATAGGTCTGTTGCCAATCTAATGTTTCTACCATTGTAGGTTACATATCTCTTCTCCCGAGCTGCTTTCCAAAGAGAAAAGGATTTTCTCTTTGTCTCTGAGACTCGTAAGTTTTACTATTAGATGTTGGGGTGTTGATCTATTTTTATTGATTTTGAGAGGGGTTCTCTGTGCCTTCTGGATTTGGATGCCTGTTTCCTTTCCCACATTAGGGAAGCTCTCTGCTATTATTTGTTCCAATATACCTTCTGCCCCTCTCTCTCTTTCTTCTTCTTCTGGGATCCCAATTATTCTAATGTTGTTTCATCTTATCATATCACTTATCTCTCGAATTCTGCCCTCGTGATCCTGTAGTTGTTTATCTCTCTTTTTCTCAGCCTCTTTGTTTTCCATCATTTGGTCTTCTATGTCGCTGATTCTCTCTTCTGCCTCATTTATCCTAGCAGTTAGTGCCCCCATTTTTTATTGCACCTCATTAATAGCCTTTTTGATTTCGACTTGGTTAGATTTTAGTTCTTTTATTTCTCCAGAAAGGGTTTCTCTAATAACTTCCACGCTTTTTTCAAGCCCAGCTAGTATCTTTAAAGTCATGATTCTGAACTCTAGGTCCGACATCATACTAATTTCAGTATTGAGTAGGTCCCTGGCAGACGGTACAACCTCTTGTTCTTTTTGCTGAGGTGATTTTTTTCATCTTGTCATTTTGTCCAGAGGAGAATAGATGAATGAGAGAACAGAATGCTAACAGGTTAACAACGTCCCCAGCTAATATACTGTATACAAATCAGAAAAGACCTGAAACCAGAGGACAAGAAAGGGAAAGAAAGAAAAAAGAAAGAGAAAAAAAAAGGAAAAGAAAAAGATAAAAACAAATAAAAACAGAACAAAACAAAACAAAAAAAAAACAGAATATGATCAAATATGATCAGGCTAGTGCATAGATCAGTGACACACACTAGATTTTGGGCATATTTTGGTCTGTTAGAAGAAAGTGCCTCCCAAAATTTTAAAAGAAGAAAGACTTACATATGTACAAAATAAGGGTTGATACAATGAAGGGATGGAAGATGACTGTAAGGATGAAAATTATAAAAGATTTTATAAAAGGAATTGATAAGATAAGAATTTGTTTGAAAAAAGAAAGAAGATTTAAAAAAAAAGGGAGAGAATGTGATCAGGCAGGAGACTAGAACAAAGCCATACACTAGTGATTTAGGGTATATTTTGATCTGTTAGAAGAAACTGTATCTCAAAATTTTAAAGAGAGAACAACTTAAATATATATGCCAAAAATAAGGGTAACTATTATGAAGGGATAAAATATGACTCTAAAAATGAAAAATAAAAAATGTTTTTTTAAAAAAGGGATTGATAAGATGTTGGTTGAAAAAGGGAAAAAGAAAAATTAAAAAACAGTTAAAAAATTAACTTTGAAAAACTAATGAATCATGGTAAAAAAAAGCCATGAATTCTATGTGCAGTATTACCCTAGCGCTGGAGTTCTCCCGTTCTCCTTGATCGGTAAACTCGGTCTTGGCTTGCTGGCTGTTCGTGCTGATCTTCTGGGGGAGGGGCCTGTTGCCGTGGTTCCCAAATGTCTTTGCCAGAGGTGGAATTGCCCCACCCTTGTCGGTCTGGGCTAAGCAAGCTGCTCGGGTTTTCTCTCAGGAGCTTTTGTTCCCCGCAAGCTCTCGGTACAGCTTTGGAGGACCAGGGTGAAAATGGTGGCCTCCCAATCTCTGCCTGGAGGAGCTGAGAACTCGGGGCCCTGCTCCTCAGTGCGCCCCCAGAGAAAAGCAGTCAGTCACTCCCGTGTCCCCGGTCTCCGGCCGCACTCCATGCTCACCCGGCCTGTGACCGAGCATTTCTATCTCTGGCACCTGACCCCGTATGGAGTCTCCAAACCCAGCAGAACCCTGCGGTGCGTTCCCGTGCCGCTCCTCCTGGGGGAGGGAGGGGAGTCTCCCCAGATCTGCCGCTTGTTGGGTCCCTGCTGGAGGAGCAGTGGCCTCACTGGGCCGCGGATCACAGTTTATGGCAACGCCGAGCTGAGAGCCCGCGCCTCGGCTCCGTCTCTGCAGCCGGCTTCCCCGCTCCGATACCTGGGAGCTCTGCCGCACTCAGGCACCCCTGGTCTTTCTGTGACCCCGAGGGTCCTGAGACCACACTGTCCCGCGAGGGTTCCACCCCCCGCTTAGCCACTGGAGCGACATCCCTCCGCGGAGCCGACTTCTAACAGTTCCGTTTTTGTGCTCCGGGGCTCTAGCACTTGCCAGAAGCGGCCGACGGAGGCCCCCTCCCCCGCCGTCTCTCCTCCCGAATATCGCCTCGGATTCACTTCTCCAGAAGTCCTACCTTCCAGTAAGTGGTCGCTTTTCTGTTCAGAGAGTTGTTGCTATTCTTTTCTTCGATCTCCTGTTGAGATTGTAGGTGTTCAGAATGGTTTGATCCCTATTCAGCTGAATTCCTGAAACCAGACGAAATCCAGGTCTCCTACTCCTCCGCCATCTTGCTCCTGTTTTCGGTCATGTGCTCCTTCTAAAAGAATGAGCCATCCATCACTGACTGATGACTCAGTTCTTCAAACAACTGGGAAAAAACATTTGTTGAGCAAACCCCATTATGGGTCCATATGAAATAAATCTACCAATATATATTAACGTATTGAGTGATAACATCTCTTCATGCAATAAATAGTTGCTGAGGACACACCATGTTCAGGCATAGAAGATGAGGAAAACCAGGGTCCTGCCTGTTCATGGTCCCAGAGGAGTGACAGATAGGAAAACCTATCAGTACAGTGCACTGTGTTATTATAATAAAGTCCTTGGGCATTTGCTTGTTCCCATAATGCTGAGTTGGCTCATCTTTGAATTGGGAGAATAATGGTACCTACCTTATAAAGTTCGTGTAGAGCCCACAAGGGTTAATGCATACAAAGAGCTCAGAACAGGGCCTGGCACATAGAAAAATCTGATCAGTGTTAACAATAGACAAAGCACTATGGAAACAAAGAAAGGGACCTGGGCCTGTGTGGGTCAGGAAAGACTTCTCAGGAGAGGTGATGAGAGGCTAGGCGTGGAAGGATAAGGAGATGCCCACATGCCCAGAATAACAGGGGAAAGAGAGTTTAAGGACAAAGACACAAAGATTCAAATGATAGAGATAATGCTATTCGATTGTCAAATCCATTTCTTCATCCTCTCGGGCACACAGCTAAACTACATTTCCCAGCCTCCCCTGCAATTAATGGGGGTCACATGATTGAGCTCTAACCAATGAAAGTGGGACAAGACCTGGCTCCTAACACTTCCTGAGTACCCCTCCATGGACCTTCATCCTCTCCTCTGCTATTTGGATGACTCTGGGATGAGCTTGCAGACACTTTTAGAGGTGGAAAGAGCCTGGATCCCTGAGTCATTGCTTGGAGGAGAGCTGTCCAGGAACATCACATTAGACTGTATATAGGTGATATATAAAATTTTACTGCATTAAGGCACTGAGATTGCAGGGTTTATTTGTTACCTCTGCAGAGCCTAACATTACTTACCCTCACTAACCCAGTATGAAATCTCATGTTGGGCTTGAACCATAATTAGAAATTGTTCACTGAAATTTAGATTTATGGGGGGACAAAAACACTGGAAAGATAAACAGGGATCAATTTGCAAAGAAGCCTAAATGCTTCACTAAGGACTGAGGAGTTTGTCCTATAGGCAAATTACCAGGAAATTATTAGAATGTTTTAACTAGAGGAATTGCAGAATCAAATGTATGCTTTCAAAAGAGCACCCTGAAAACAATGAGGAAGAAGAACCTGGGTGGAGGTAAATCTAGAAGTAGAAATTCAGTTATTAAAGACCATTAGCTCTGAGGCCTTGAAGACAAGGACTGTATCGTGCTCAGCATTCTATCCCAGGGTTTAGCTCCGTACATGATACACAGCAGGGACTCAGTACAACTGGAGGGATGGATGGATGGTTGGATGGACGGATGGATGGACAGGCAGATGTTATAATAATAATCCTCATGAGAGGTGATGAGGCCCTAGGTTTGTGGCAGTGGAAATGGAAAGGAAGGGACAGACTGAAGATATATTTAAGGAGTCAGAGTAGACAGGCCTTGGGGACCAATTGGCTATAGAGGATGAAGGATTTCCAAGAAACATCAAGTTCGGGGTCCTAAAGGCAGAGCCCAGAGGCAGGGAAGACAAATAGATGTGAGCCCTATCGCCAGCCAGGCTTGCAGAAGGACCATCTCGAGACCTGGCCTTTTGCCAGACATTCAACACATATTTTCTCATAATCTCTGCAAACAACTTCGCATCCCCCGCAGAGACAAAGGAATTAAAGGGAGCAGATTTATCAATTTCTTAATATTTCCTGGCTTGTCTTTTGGGGCTATTGCCAGGTCTGCTGAAGGTCTATATTCTCCCTTCACTCCCCTCCCTCCTTTCCCTGGAAGCCGGTGTTTTCTCCCGAATGCTTCTCTTCTTCCACCTTTTGAGGGTTTCCTCACTTTCCTGATTCTGTGATTCCGCGCTCTGAAGTTCCTCCCACCTAAGTGGGCAATGACACTCTATACCATGAATTGGCAAACTATCTCTACAAAGGACGAGACAGTAGAAATTGTATGTTTTATGGGCCATTCAAGCTCAGCTCTGCTGTTTAGACTTAGACAATATGGAAATGAATGAACATGGCCATCTTCCAATAAACGTTACTTACAAAAACAAGCAATGGGCCCGATTTGGCCCTGGGACCATAGGTTTGCCAACACCTGCTCTAGACTGATTCAAGGCCCTATTGGAGGGGAAACCACAGCAGGCAACAAGGAGACCTGAGCTGTGTTCTCTTTTTATTGTGTAAACATGAGCAAAGCATATACACTCTCTGGATCCAAGATCAGGGAGAACAGGGGTATTGTTGTCTCTCATTCCTGAGATCTTGCCATTTGCAACGACGTGGATGGAACTGGAGGGTGTTATGCTGAGTGAAATAAGTCAATCAGAGAAAGACATGTATCATATGACCTCACTGATATGAGGAATTCTTAATCTCAGGAAACAAACTGAGTGTTGCTGGAGTGGTGAGGGATCGGGGGATGGGGTGGCTGGGTGATAGACATCGGGGAGGGTATGTGCTATGGTGAGCGCTGTGAATTGTACAAGACTGATGAATCACGGATCTGTACTTCTGAAACAATGCAATATATGTTAAGAAAAAAAAAAGAAGAAGATAGCAGGAGGGGAAGAATGAAGGGGAGTAAGTCAGAGGGGGAGACGAACCATGAGAGACGATGGACTCTGAAAAACAAACTGAGGGTTCTAGAGGGGAGGGGGGTGGGGGGATGGGTTAGCCTGGTGATGGGTATTAAAGAGGGCACGTTCTGCGTGGAGCACTGGGTGTTATGCACAAACAATGAATCATGGAACACTACATCAAAAACTAATGATGTAATGTATGGTGATTAACATAACAATAAAAAATATTTAAAAAAAAAAGAGAGATGTTGTCTCTCATTCCTGCCCTCCCTGACATTGCAGCTAACCAACCACTATAATGTGCCCATCAGGGACCACAAATCTTACATTCCATATTTGATTTAATCCCCAGAGGAACTCCAAATGTATTCTTATGCCCACTTTTCAGATGAGAAAGGCACGTCTCAGAGGAGTTAAGTAAGCAGCTGAACACCCACATTGTTAAGAAAGGACAAAGCTAGGTTTCTACTACTAGTCCACCACCTCCAAGTTCAAGTTCCTTCCAGCATATCACACCCTTGCCCAAGGAGAGATGTTGCCAGGGAAAGGCCAGCTGACCAGCTCTGGCCAGACTGGTCCTTGGCCTCACCACCGCACCCCTGGGTCTGGCCGAGGAGCATGCAGGACCAAGAGTTGATTAACTAGTCACTGGACAGACTCCCAGTAACCCAGCTCACAAGGAACTAGCTATAAATCAGAAAGCCAAGATGCTTGTTCCCTCATGGGGGACATCATTCCTCTTTCTGAAACCAGAATGTTCTAGTCCCTTAACCAACACACACCCCTCCCTGCTACCAGGGCACATGAAGGTCAAATTAGAAACACCTGTGTGGCTAAGGAAGCAGTGCCAAATGCAAGCGATAGTCGTGGTTGACTCTGTTGCCGTCAAGAAGTAACACTTATTCTCCCTTTGGCCGCCTTTGTTTATCTCCACAGAGGCTATTAGTCTGGGGAGCAAATACAGCACCCAGAATAACACCCATTAAAAATTTTTAAAATTAGAGGTGCCTGGGTGGCTCAGTCAGTTAAGCATCTGACTCGGGATCTCAGCTCAGGTCTTGATCTCAGTGTCATGAGTTCAAGCCCCACGTTGGACTCCACGCTGGGTATGGAGCTTACTTAAAATAAATAAATTAATAATAATAATAATAGGGGTGCCCAGGTAGTTCAGTTGGTTAAGCGTCTGCCTTCGGCTCAGGTCATGATCCCAGGGTCCTGAAACCAAGTCCTGAGTCAGGCTCCCTACTCAGCGGGGAGTCTGCTTCTCTCTCTGCTTCTCCCCCCGACTCATGAAAGCACATGCACTCTCTCTCTCTCTCACTCACTTTCTCTGTCTGAAATACATAAATAAAATCTTTAAAAATAATAATAATAAATAACAAAATAAAAAACACTGGCTTCAAACTAGATTTGAATTCCCAGCTCAAATCCTACCAACTCTGTGATCTTGGGGACATTGCTTAACCTCAACGTTCCTCACCTGTAAATTAATAATTGGATAACATCGACCTTAAAGACAGTTTGAGGAGCAAAAAATAATGTATAAGTGTTAATGTATGTGCCAGGTACATAGTAATGGCTTGGTAGGCATGAGTTATTTTATTATTATTACTATTATTATCACCATCATCATCATCATGATCACTTCCTCTATGGTATTACTATTTATTATTATTACTGTTATTGTTCTGAACAAAGGTGAAGGGACATCTCAAAGCTAGCAACACAGGGAAGAACCTAGGCCTTGATAAATTTCAGCTCACCAGGGCCTGTAACAACTCCATTATCACAGCCATAAACCACTGGGGGCACCTTCAACACGCTGGCTGATATAATGCTGTACCCTGGGTGACAGAGGACAGCCCATAAATAAATCAGACCAAGCTTCAGAGCCAGGATATTCAGACTCCTAAAATTTAGTGGTATGCTTCTCCTCACGGCTAACACCATGCTCCCATCAGGGGGACCCAAGTTTTCCGTCGCCGTTCGCTGGTCTAATGGAGAAGGGAGGGGGGAAGGATTGTGGTAGAAATAAGGCAGGCCATGAGCAGAGGGGAGGAGGTGCGATGGTGGTGGCGCTGGTTGGGTCTAGGGATGGACAGACCACCAGACAACCACCACGGCCAGCTTTCAAGGGTTCAGACCTACAGCTGTTCAACTCCTTGGCCATTTGAAATTAATAGAAATTGACCAGGACACAGCAGGCAGGGGGCAGACCTAGAGAGTAACTTTGTAGCCAGAATGAGGGGTCAAACAGTGGGCTAAGGAGTCCACCTTCCTTTGGCATGCCTTCTCCCAGGGTATCATGAAAAAGAAAAAAGAGATCTGTTTTCTTCCGTCTAGGCCAGCCATCTCTGAAAGAGGGGATGGGTGGGAGAGAGGCTGAAATGGGGGAGAGAGGCCGGGAACAAAATGTCAGACGTGCAACCTGTACCTGCTCGTCACATTCCCACTTTGCTCAGAGATCAATTACATAACAAGTTTATATGCTCTAAAGTCAATCATGACATCAATTCCAAAATGAGATTTATTTCCTCTCCTGAGTTGAAAGTCGCATGTTGACACATGTCTGCTACTTGGTGGCCTTTTGTAAATTAATGCCTCTTTCCATCAGGGTCTGCATGGTGATGAGAGCAGGTGGTTGTTAGTAGCAGAGTCAGGCTCCAGCTGCCTGGTTTGAAATTAAATTCCGGGGTGCAGCTTGATCCCAAGCGATTCACTCTCTCCAGGCTGCAGACCACACCCCCAGGACCACCCCCAGGAAAGGCACTCTCCCTGTGCTCTGTGAGACGGGGAGGGGTTGCCTTCCCTGCGCCCTCATGCTCTTCTGCCCACGCTCACCCCTTCCTGAAAGCAGGTCTTTGGTAAGGCAGAAAAAGAGGCACTTTGCTAAGGTAATGATGCCCCCTGGTTCGCCCGTAAGAGGCTATCTCAAATGGCAAAGCACATGTTTTGGTCTTACGGAGGCTTCACTCTGAAGACTCAGCAGAACCTGGAGGACCAGGCTTGGGGCTGTGATGAGGATGAAGGATGAGAGGATGGAGTCAGGACTCTGTGGGTAGAATCGAGAGCCTGAAAAGACCAGGAGGATCCCAGAGTGGGAGTGGAGAAGAAGGGGGACCGTCAGAGAGAGAAGAGCCTTCCAGGGAGTTGGAAACAGAGATTTCAGTGTAGACTGAAAAGTGAGCCAAAGCAGCAGCAAAGAAACAGTTTTTACCCTCAGTGTGTTCTTCGTGGTTGGCTGTGGGTAAGAATTTTCTTCTGGCAATAGTCCGCATCACCACACCCCTGCAGATGTCATGGATATTAGCAAGGGCTCCCTCCTATGCTGACACTCGGCCTGCCTTTCTCTGACAGCCCATTGAGAGCCCAAGAAGGACATCATTATAATAATAGCAATAAGGATTATAATAACGGCAAACAGGGATTTAACACTTACTGTGTGTTGGGTGCTGGTCTGAGCACTTTACAAATATTACCTCATCGACTCCTCTCAACCAGCCCTCTGAGGGGCACAGCTATTATCCTCATTTTACTAATGAGGAAACTGGAGAGCAGAGAGGTTAAGAAATTTCCCCAAAGCCACACAGCTGGACAGTAGGTCAGGCTTAAATTCAAACCCAAAGCACTCTGGCTCCAAGGAAAGACCATGGGCCATGATAAAGCTGAGGACCAGAGCTTGTGGCCATGTCAAGGGCTTTGGCACCAGGAAACAAAATGAAAGGAAAAGGTCAATGGCAAAACTGAATAATGAGGGAAGACTTGAGTGATTGCCTGGAACATTCCCTGGCATTCAGGACTGGTTTGGTATAAAGGAGAATGGGGCATGGTGGGTAGATGATTTCACCGGGCTGGGTAGACTGGGAGTAGTAGACAAACTGGGTGAGCAGTACCCATTACATCAGGGAATGAGATCCTGAAAAGTTCCCGCCTATCTATCCACTACTCCTGCACGTGACCTTTTCCCCTTTTCTGGCCCTTTCTCTATATTGAATAGGAGGAGCCCATCAGTTAGGCAACAAATATGAACTGAGAGCCTCCCATAAGCTAGACACTGTCCTAGGTGCCAAGGGAACATAGCAGGGAACAAGACAGAGCCCTGCCCTTAATGTGCTTGCTTTCAAATATGCCCAGAGGAATAAATTTTGAGCCAGAAATGGAGTGAGTGAATGGGATGAGCACATCCAAAAGTTTGCTTTGAAAACAAAAGTCCAAATATACTCTAGGAACAAAGAATGCTTTATTACAGCCCTTCTATGCCAGTCTGTAGGGAATGTTGGTGCTAAGGAAACCAATGTGATAAATTTCCATCAAAAATCGGGGAATTTTCTTGCATGTGATACCCTAAGTCTTTTAAGGTTTAGTTGAACACCAAAAAGTTCTTCCAATAAATTCATCATAATGAGTCATTTCTAGCACCTTTTATGAGTTCCATACATTTTCAAATTTTTTAAGTAGGCTCCACACCCAGTGTGGAGCCCTACATGGGGCCTGACCTCACAACCCTGAGATCAAGACCTGAGCTGAGACCAAGAGTCGGATGCTTAACCAACGGAGCCACCCAGGCGCCCCAAGTGCCATACATTTTTTTTGTTAATTTTATTTATTTGAGGGACGCCTGGGTGGCTCAGTCAGTTAAGCAGTTGCCTTGGGCTCAGGTCATGATCCCAGGGTCCTGGGATCGAGTTCCACATGGGGCTCCCTGCTCGGCGGGGAGCCTGCTTCTCCCTCTGCCTGCCTCTTCCCCCTGCTTGTGCTCTGTCTCTCTCTGACAAATAAATAAAATCTTAAAAATAAATAAATAAATAAATAAATAAATAAATAAATAAATAAATTTTATTTATTTGAGAAAGAGAGAGAGAGCCAGTGCTCGAGCAGGGGGAGAGGCAGAGGGAGAGGGAGAAGCAGACTCCCTGCTGCGCAAGGAGCCCAATGCAGGCCTCGATCCCAGGACCCTGAGATCATGACCTGAGCCGGCTTAACCAACTGAGCCACTCAGGAGCCCAGCGCCATACATTTTTAAAGTAATAACATTTTAACGCACTTTGCAAATTATGGCGTCTTCTCCAAATGAGATCTAAAGTTCACGTGACAGCCCTTGTGTGAGTGTGTGTGTCATCTGTCCCTTTATATAGTCAATAAGCAGTTATTGAGTGGCTGCTCTGTGCTGGGCACTTGACGGGCAATGGTGGAAAGACAAAGGCTTTGCCCTCAAGGGTCTACGATACAATACGACACAGGTAACCAGAAGACAATTACAATACGGCAGAAAACATAGCACTGAGTGGACAGCACCCAGTACCAAGAAGCACCTGGACTCGAGGGGTCAGAGTGCACGAAGGAGTGACATCTGGGACCTGCAGGGTTCAGAGGAGCAGGCATTAAAATACCCAGATAAAAACCATGCCATCATTTCTGGAAAGAATACTCAAGTTTCAGGAAAACCAAGTTTTGAATCTTAGCCGACCTGTTTGTTGGGTGTTGTTGGGCAGATTCCTCCATTTGTCTGAGCCTTGGCTTCCCAGTCTATGAGATGAGCATAGTAATATTTACTTTACAGGCTCAGGTTAAGGATCACTTGTAAATTGCCTAGCACCACGCCTGGCACATAGTAAGTGCTTTATAAATGGAAACCATTGTTCTTATATTAGTGAGAAGCCAATAAACATTCATCCCTTTCAGTGGAGCAGAGGTAACCCTGAGCTGAGAGGCATGGGGGTGGCCAGGGAATATAAAGTAAAAACATTGCCATATTTCCTCATTAAAACCTGGCTTTGCTTTGGAAACAGGGAGATATTTCCTTGCTCCTCTCCCCTACATGGTGATTAACTAACCTACTCCGAAGCGGGAGAAATGCCACCTTCCCCTTCCAATAAATAATAAGGTGAAATTTTCCTACATGCTCCAGGCCGCCCGGGGCTCATCTTTGTGAGCCAGCAGGAAGCCTCTCTTGAGTGCTGAGGGTGACTGTAATTGAATCATTTGGCATGAAATTGGGGAAGGCACCATAATAAATCAGACCTACTCCTGCCTCCTCAAAGAAGCAGGCACCTACGAGACCCAGATGCCAGATCTAGCTGGGAGGGTCCAGCCACTGCGGCCCCGGGAGGTCACGTGCACTCCTGTACAAGGTGGCAAATACCCACTTCCTGGCGATGTTGAAAGGAAGGATACTGAGAAGTCATCCCACCCATTTTCTGGCTCCAGGTGCCTGCATTCACGTGCTACACGCAGATTAAGCTTTTGATGTGCTCAAAGATGTGCTTAGGAAAGAAGATCCCTCGGGCAGCAAAATCAGATCGTGGGAAACTTTCCACAGCAGTTCTGAGTCTGACAGGCTTGGAACCAAAGCTCTTGTCCATCTCTTACGAGCTGTGTGTCCTTGGGCAAGTTACTCAACCACACTGAGCCTCCTTGTTTGTAAAAATGGGGAAAATAAGAATGCGACCACATTAGGGTCCTATTGCTGCTCTAACAAACTGCCACAAATTTAGTGGCTTAAAACAACTTAGATTTACTCTCTCAAAGTTCTGGAGGTCAGAAATCTGAACTCTGGTTCGCTAGGCTAAAGTCAAGGTGGTCTCGGTGGATTAAATCCACTAGGTGAATTAAAGACCTAAATGTGATGAAGTGGGGGAAATCGGAGGGGGAGATGAACCATGAGAGACTATGGACTCTGAAAAACAAACTGAGGGTTCTGGGGGGGGGGGGGGGGTGGGGGGATGGGTTAGCCTGGTGATGGGTATTAAAGGAGGCACGTTCTGTGTGGAGCACTGGGTGTTTTATGCAAACAATGAATAATGGAACACTACATCAAAAACTAATGATGTAATGTATGGTGATTAACATAACATAATAATAAAAAAAAGAAAACTAAAAAATTAAAAAAAGACCTAAATGTGAGACCAGAAACCATAAAAATTCTAGAAGAAAGGACAGGTAGTAACTTCTCTGACACCAGCCGTAGCAACATTTTTCCAGAGATGTCTTCTGAGGCAAGGGAAATAAAAACAAAAATAAACTATTGAGCCTACATCAAAATAAAGAGCTTCTGCACAGCAAAGGAAACAATCAATAAAACTAAAAGGCAACCTACTGAATGGTAAACTATTTGCAAATGACATATCCAATAAAGGGTTAGTATCCAAAATATGTAAAGAACCTATCAAGCTCAACACCGAAAAAGCAAATAATCCAATTTAAAAAATGGGCAGAAGACACGAACAGATATTTCTCCCAAGAAGACATTCAGATGGGGCGCCTGGGTGGCTCAGTCATTAAGAGCCTGCCTTCGGCGCAGGTCATGATCCCAGGGTCCTGGGATCGAGCCCCGCATCGGGCTCCCTGCTCAGCGGGAAGCCTGCTTCTCCCTCTCCCACTCCCCCCTGCTTGTGTTCCCTCTCTCGCTGTGTCTCTGTCAAATAAATAAATAAAATCTTAAAAAGAAAAAAAAGAAGACATCCAGATGGCTAAGAGATACATGAAAATATACTCAACATCACTCATCATCAGGGAAATACAGATCAAAACTACAATGAGATATCACCTCACACCTGTCAGAATGGCTAAAATCAACAAACCAAGAAACACGTGTTGGCGAGGATGTGGAGAAATAGGAACTCTCTTACACTGTTGGTGGGAATGCAAACTGGTGCAGCCACTGTGGAAAACCATATGGAGTTCCTCAAGAAGTTAAAAATAGAACTACCCTACAATCTAGTAATCACACTACTGGGTATTTACCCCAAAAATACAAAAACACTAAGTTAAAGGGATACATGCACCCCTATGTTTATTGCAGCATTATTTACAACAGCCAGATTGTGGGGGCGCCTGGGTGGCTCAGTCATTAAGCATCCGCCTTCAGCTCATGTCATGATCCCAGGGTCCTGGGCTGGAGCCCTGCGTCAGGCTCTTTGCTCAGCCTCTGCCCCTGCTTGAGTTCCCTCTCTTGCTCCCTCTCTCTGTCAAATAAATAAATAAAATCTTTAAAAAAAAAAAAACAAAAAAGACAATAGCCAGATTAGCAGCCCAAGTGTCCACCAATAGATGAATGGATAAAGATGTGGTATATATTGGTATATATGTGGAATATTATGCAACCATTAAAAAAATGAAATCTTGCCATTTGCAACAACATGGATGGAGCTAGAGAGTATGACGCTAAGTGAAACAGTCAGTCAGAGAAAGACAAATACTATATGATTTCGTTCATATGTGGACTTTAAGAAACAAAACAAATGAGCAAAGTTAAAAAGAGAGAGAGAAGCCAAAAAATAGACTCTTAACTGCAGAGAACAAACTGATGCTACCAGAGGGGAGGTGGGGGCGGATGGAGAGACTAGGGGGTGAGGACTAAAGAGAACACTTATCCCGATGAGCACTGAGTCATGTATGGAAGTGCTGAACCACTATATTGTACACCGGAAACTAATATAACACTGTATGTTAGTTCTACCAGAATTAAAATAAAAAACTGAATAAAAAAAATAAAAGTCAAGGTGGTCAGCAGGACTGGTTCCTTCTGGAGGTTCTGAGGGGAGGGTCCATTTCCTTGCTTTTTTCAGCTTTTAGTGGCCGTCTGTATTTCTTGGCTCACGGCCCCCTCCTCCACCGTGAAAGCCTATCACTCCAACCTCTGCTTCATCACACTGCCTTCTCCTCTGCCTCTGACCTGCCCCTGCCTCCCTCTTATCAGGGCCCTTGTGATTACACTGGGTCCACCCGGACAGTGTCGACATACGTGCAAAGCACCTAACACAGTTCCTGGCACCCAAAGGTCCGTAGTCACTTCCCATCCTTCTCTCTTCCCCGCTCCCCACAGGACACCCATGCTCAGAGCGACAATCTCCTGGCATGGCCTGTCCCAATTGCATGGCATAAACGAGACACTCCAGCACCAAGACAGCCTTTTTTGGCCTGCCTGGAAGCTGCGTGTCCTCTCACTGAGACGGACTATCCCTGGCCCTGTGATGAGTCACCTCTGGCAGGCAGAGGCCATTCTCCCGATCAAGGGTTGTCTGCTTGCAAGGAGGAGAAACCCACTCAAACTAGATGGAGTCATTCATTGCAGGAAACAACAGCAGGTGAGCATCCAGGGACAGGGATCTGGGCCAGAGGGGGCCAAGGGCAGTCCCCACAACTCTCCCTCTGGGCCACGTGCTCTTGCAGCTCTGCTTCTCCTGACTCATGCTACCCAAAGACCAGTTCTAGAGTCTCTCCCCATGCCTTCAGCTTGCCCGTGGGTCTGGCTGGCCTCGGCACCAGCTCTGGCCCTGACACTGTGTTACTCTTCCTTGCCCAATACCATCTCATCCAGCCAGTCTCTATGGCCTTTTGCTCAAATGACCAATAGAAATAAGGGATTGACTCAATGCATCACAGCTGCCTGTCTTAGTCGGTTTGGGCTGCTATAGCAAAGCACCATAGACTGGGTGGCTTAGAACAATAGAAATTTCCTTCTTACAGTTCTGAAGGCTGGAAGTCCAAGATCAGGGTGCGGGCATGGTCAGGCTGTGGTGAGAACCCTCTTCCGGGTTGCAGATGGTCAACTGCTCATTGTATCCTCACAAGCAAACTCTCTCGCAACCCTTATATGGGCACGGATCCCGTTCATGAGGGCTTCACCCTCAGGGCCTCATCTAACCCCAGTTACCTCCCAAAGGATTTACCTCCTAGTACCATCACATTGGGGGGTAGGCTTTCCACATATGAATTGTGGTAAGGATGCAAACACTCCGTCCCTAATAATCTCCCTGAGTTAGGAATCCACCCACAGTTCCATCAGCCATATGTAGTTAAGGGGCCAAGATCACGGGGCACAAATCTAGGCTCTTAGAAGGAGAGAGAAAGCAGTTTCCAAGTCTAGGCTTGACACTCGCTCTAAAGCATACGTACTTCACAACCATCCATCTCTAAAGGGGACACACAACTCTGCTAATACTCAAAAGTAATCATTAGTTTTATTAGTGCTCAGAATACCCGGGAATCATTAATAATAAACTGACTAATCATTAAGAATGAAATCGGAGGGAGAGATGAACCATGAGAGACCATGGACTCTGAGAAACAAACAGGGTTCTAGAGGGGAGTGGGGAGGGGGATGGGTTAGCCCGGTGATGGGTATTAAGGAGGGCACATACTGCATGGAGCACTGGGTGTTATACAAAAACAATGGATCGTGGATCACCACATCAAAAACTAATGATGTATTGTATGGTGACTATCATAACATAATAAAACAAAATAAAAAATTATGTGGTAACCTAAAAAAAAAAAAAAAAGAATGAGAACTCCATGAATTGTTAATCACAAATCCCCACTTCCTCACCCTACAGCTGACAGACTAGTATAGTTAAAGACACCAACAGAGCCCAGAATCTAATGTCGTCAGCTGCTCTGTCCCTAAAAGCAAAGCAGTCCATTTCCTCCACGGATCTATGAAGCTCAAAATGTGGATGAGAGTGCCTGATCTCAGGACTCTAGGAATGACCTTCTATAACCTTAGACCTAAGACCGTCATTGTCCAGCAAGACAATGCCTGAGCTTTCAACGATTAATGCAAAATTTGCCCATTTAAGAAAATACAGAGTTGAGTCTTGACCTCAAAAATCCAAGAATTAAATGGCAAGTAGGGAAAGAGAAAGAATCTGATCAATGAAAGACCTCAGCCACACCCCTGAAATCATGGGGGATAGAGTCACCGAACCAATGGTGTCACTTATCACTAAGGTCTTGGGAGTCTCATGACCATGTCCATTCTCCCAAAAGGGAGGTGGAATATCTTCATGTGAGTAAAGCCTCCCCTGCTTCCCCCAGCCCACGAAAAGGTAGTGGAATAAATGTGAGCTTGCTCCCACCCAGGCCCCTCCAGACCTCATCTGTTTCAAACACACTGGAGAAACAGAGGTAGTACTGAATGGAGCACTGGGTGTTATATGCAAACAATGAATCATGGAACACTACATCAAAAACTAATGATGTAATGTATGGTGATTAACATAACATAAAAAAAAAAAAAGACTCGATTGGAACAACCAGACTCTTGCCATCAGGGAGGAAAGGGGGAACCCTTCTCAGCCAGAGTTGACAGGGCTCTGCCTCTGCCGAGCCCAGTGTAGTGGAACACAGAGGGAATGAGAGTGGCATGCGTGCTGTGTATGTTTATCAGCCTGTTTCCAATTTTGTGTCTGAAATCAAACAGCCAAGAATCTGCCTGCTTTGAATTTTAATCTGTCCCTTTAGGGCAGTCACAGGTTATGAATACAGAGAACAAGTTCTGGGTACAGTGAACCAGCTATGTACATACATTTATCCCTTTACCAAGTCCTCAGCATAGAGGTCCTCCTGATCTTATTTTAGCCAAAATTCTTGTTCCAAAAGGAAAGAAAGAAAGAGAGAAAGAGAGAGACATTTTTATTTCCATCCAATAAAGACCATCTGACCATGCTCCAAAGGTACACAGAGGACTGATGAAATCTCATTTCCTCTCTCAAACAGTTATCTACTCTGACATCTCAGTCCCCAGGTGACCATGTTAGGAAAGGACTTTGCTTATCCCTGGAGGTTGGCCACCACAGAAGTGAATTCTCCATTTCCAAAACATCTTATCCATTGTGGCAAAGAAAAAAAAACCCTAAGTACTCATTCTGTGGGGTCTCAAAACTGAAATAGAAGTGAAAATAATTATCCAAATATAGAATATTAGACCTTGGTGAGTAGCCATTGATTTTAGATATCTTGAATTTATGTATTCCTTTTAGGTTGCCTCATGTTATGCATTCCAGTATCTTTGGTCATGTTCCGCATTCTCAAAAGTTATATGCTGTCTATAGATGTAAGAGATGGAGTTCTAAATTATGAGGGGTGGGAGAAAAAAAACACATTTTCTGAGTAGGAAAAGGGGATGCCATAAGCGGCTCCTGAAGCTCCCTGTAAATCAAAGCACCTGACACTCAACTTGGCCATGAGGAGATCTGACACTCAGCCAGGTCGAAGTCGACGTATTTGGCAAGTATATAATGAATGGCTGACTGGGATTTAATCCTATTTAACTTGCAAATATGAAAAGAGAAAGAAAATGAGATACATTTTTTCAAGGCAAATTGGTTTTATTTTTGCAGAATCAAAGGGCAGTTCTGCTTTCTTTTCCCATTCTCAACTCTATTTAAGATGTCCATTTAAATCTAATCAAAGGCTTCTTCTCTTGCATACTGCATCAGTGTTCCTGAAATTATGTGTGATCAACCACAATACAACTCAGAAAATAGAAAGCCAGTGTTGTTATTTTTTTTTTAATTTAAGATCTGCTTTTATAAATGGGTTAAACTACGGAGTGAGCCTACAAACTTCATGTCAATTACACTTCCTCTGCGATTGGTAAAAAAAAAAAAAGACTCGACCTTTTCCAGAGGGAACTCTTCAGCCATGAACCATCTATGCAAACACAATTGTGAAAAAGAAACCCACTTTGCACCAAGCTGTTTATCCTTGTACCTTTCCCACTTTAAACCGGTCCCAATGCTAAATGGACCTTTCTCTGCTGCCTTCAAGGACAAAATTTCCTAGAAAAGAGTTACTAGGAGACTCAACTCTGCAAAGCAGATTGAGAAAGTTTCAACTGGAAGCTATTCCCCCAGGGGATGGGCATTGGGGCATTTTCTGGTGCCAGGAGGGTAATCTCATTGGAAACTAAGGGAAACAGAGCTGTGCCCACCAGCCTAAAATTCTAATGATATATTTGACCCTCTCCTTGCTCTGTCTCTATCTGTCCCCTCTTTAGCCACTCCCCCAACTTCTTCAGCTGGAAAAACTGCCCATCTTTTGAGACTCAGCCCACTGACAATTCCTCTCACAAGCTTTTTTTGGCCTTTTGGCCAGATGAAGATAACCCTGGAAGAGGAAGGTGTTTATCTATGAGAATGAATGAGAAGTGGTCTGAAAATGGCAATGGGGACCCAGAGAAAGACCAATAATCACTCCACACCCCCTGAACAGGATCGCTAGATTTCATCTGCCCTCTGATCTGACCACATGTTCCCAGAACCTCCCACAGAGCCGAAGATACAATCTGCTCTTAGAAAATTGTTGAATGGAGAGGTGCCTGGGTGCCTCAGTCAGCTGAGCATCCAACTCTTGATTTCAGCTCAGGTCATGATCTCAGGGATCTCTCTCTTAAATAAATTAATCTTAAAAAAAAAAAGAACACTGTTGAATGAATGAATGATGGAGGCCATCTACCCTTGGACACAAAGAGAGATGGGCATTGCTCTTCTCTAATTTAGGAGCCACTGAGCATGACAGGATCCAGGGGGATTCTGAAGGCAGGAACCCCAAAAGTGGAAAGAAAAGAAGAAGGAAAAAAGAAGGAAGGACAGAAGTGCTGATGGACTCCACCGCTCAGCCGCAAACCCTTTGTCAAGAGCCACGCTTTGGCACCTAAAGTGTTTTTTGGCCTACTACCCAGAAATTTGTTGCCTTTGTATTCTCTCTTACCAGGGCTCCCCCTCGTGCCTAACCTAACCAAATCTTAGCGATAGCAAAAGACTTCACCAGGAACATGCCTCTGATGTGCAAACTAACCTATCCAAAGCCATGCCCCTTCTATCCGACCCATACACCCCAAGAGGCAATATTCTCTTTTAATCATTCCCAGGGCCAGGTACCAGGCAACTAAGGACCACCTCCATAGCCTGGAGCTCATCAAAATTATGAAACTAGCTGATCCCCCACTGCTTACCCTGCGCTGCCTTGCCTTTTCCATGGAAACTCCAATAAAGGCCATGACTTTGGCTTTCTCCTCGCTCCGGTCCTTCTACCTCCTGATGAACACTAGTGCTTCCCCATTTGGTCCTGCGTGGCATGCCTCCTACTTCTGTGACCGGGGAGTATAATAAACTTTGTTTTCCTAGTCTCTCCTGTGTCTCCTCTTGTGGCTACTCCTGACTGACCATCCCCTAAATGAAGACACGGAACAAGTCCTGACTCACACGACATCCTTGCTGAAAGGGACATCTCTTCCCCGAGAGTTCTGCACACCCTGGGGCTGGATCACTATGTCTTTCCTCCAATGTCACTGCAACATGATAAGGCCCTTTTCTACCTTTATTTGCCCCCTACTCTTTCATTCCCCTCTTCTGGATGATATCCAGCCTGCAACCAATAAAAGAACCAAATGTCCCTCCACAATGTAAGCCATGAGAATCTTCTTATGTTGGATCTGACAAGGAATACTCTCTTATTTGGGGGTCTTGGAGAAATCCACCTGCAGGAAAAGGGAGTGAGACTAAAGGAAGCCAAGCAGAGACAGGCAGAGATCGGAGAGATATCAAGAGGCCTAGAAAGACAGAGAAACAGGGCCTCGGTGCCCGGGGTCCTCCCTTCCACTCGATGTGCCACCCCATATTCTTAAAAAAACAAATAAATAAAAGTTTAAAATGTTAAAAAGCTGCTGTTTCTAGCCAGCTCTGTCCCTTCCCCTAGACACCCACCATCATATGTTCCTGATTTTCATCCTGAGACCAGTGTTAGCAAATCTTGGACTTTGGCACAGTGTCCTGCATCTTCTCAGCTGCGGCTTGTTGTGTTTCCTGAGAGCACCATTTCCTGAAGAATGTTCCCTCAACCACAAATTCCTCACTACTGGAAAGGAGTCCACCACCCACTAAGACAGGGAAACACTGATGGATGGGGGCTGAACTGTATCTCCTCCAAAATTCATATTTTGCAGCCTTAACCTTCAGGACCTCAGAATGTGCCTGCCTTTGGCGACAGGGGCTCTTAAGAGATGATGAAGTTAAAATGAGACCTTTAGCAAAAACTAATGATGTAATGTATGGTGATTAACATAACAATAAAAAATTATTTAAAAAAATAAATAAAATAAAATAAAATGAGACCTTTAGAATGGGCCTTAATCCAATCCAATCCCAGTGTCCTTATAGGAAGAGGAAATTTGGAAACACAGAGAGATGCCACCGAGGCATGCACACAGAGGAAAGACTGCATGAAGCCAGACACAGCAAGAAAGTAGCCATCTCAAAGCCAAGGAGAAAGGCCTTGGAAGAAATCAACCCTGATGGCAACTTGATCTTGGACTTCAGCCTACAGACTGTGAGAAAATAAATCTCTGTTGGTGTAGCCGCCCAGTCTGTGGTATTTTACTATGGTAACCCAAGCAGACCAATCTACTGACCATACATCTCTTGAAGACTTACTGTGTACATTGACAAGGTAGAGGCCCCATGAAGTCCTGCCATAAGGACGACTGTTTACCTTCAAAATGCACCTCCCAAACTTCTGTATTTATTCCCTGAACAGAACTACCATTATCAAGACTGATGGCAGAGAAAAGGCCATCTGGCTATCGGTAAAAATTATGTTCTTGCTCTCCAGAAATAAAGGGGTGGGTAGAGAATTGTCAAAACCATTCCCAAATGATAAAGAAAGGAGGAATGTCATAAAAATGTCAAAGTCTTCTTGGTACAATGATAAAAGCACCAAAGTGAAAGCCAAAGTTCAGATCTGATCTCTGCTCTTAAATGACTCTGCAACCTTGGTCCGGTCCCTTCCCTTCCCTGACCTCAGTTTCCCCATTTGCAAAGTGAGTGGACCGACGAGATGATCATGTTAGCTAGATTTTGCCTGAGTCATCAAATGCTAGTTTGTTAACTTGCTAGGTTCTCCTTCTCTTCATTTTTAACAATTGGAGTTCTCCTGTGGTTTCCATTTTAAATTTGAAAGCATATCTCATGACTAAGTGCCCAGCTTCTCTCTGGAGTTTCCAGGGTTCTTGATCTTTAGTTTTTCTCATCTTTAACTGTTATAACAGAATAACACATTTGATAAAAGACCAGGATGCCCCAGCTCCATACATTTTTTTACCCTTTGTCCTTCACAAATCTGAGCACTCATTTTATGCTAACTATCTCTGGGAAGGGATCACATAGCCAAATACAGAGAATAAATGAGTTCATTATTGGCTTTTGAACTGAAAATTCATAAATCCTAGGTAGATTTGAGGCATAGAAGATACATGAAGAAGAGCAAAATTGGACCGACTAGCTGGGAATTTTCTGGAAAGATTTCTGATTCCAAAATGGTAGAGCAAAAATCTTTCTAGACCCTGCCTTCTCTTCTCAAAACTCATCCCAAGATAATAAGGAGAGCAAGATACAGAAACAGAAACTCCGTATTAATGAGGCTACAAGTTATCTGTAAAGTTGAACCATGACATACAGAAATAGAGAAGAATAAAGGAATGAAAAATGACATGGCAGAGAAAGGTCAAAGCTGAGTGCCAGAGAAAGAGATCATGAGAAGCAAACCAGTTCATCACCTCAGAGTCACAGAACGGCAAAAAGTATTGGAGGCAAAAGATAACCTGGAACATGGGGCACCGTAAATGGTGGACTTCTTGAAAGTCCATATAAAGAGCACATAGACCAAGAAACCATGATAACCAAGATCCAAGATGGCCCCCAACATCCCCCACTTCCTGATACCCACACATCTGTCTTGTGTCCCCCTACACTGGACCAGGGTCAGTCTGTGTGGCCAACAGAACATGGTAGATGCAACAGTAAATCACTTCTAGGATTAGGTTATAAAAGACACACTGCAGCTTCCATGTGGGCCTCTCTCTCTTTCTCTCTCTGTCTCCCACCACTACCTCCATGGGCTAGTTTGGGACTTCTAAACAGCAACACCAGAAGCCAAAAAATAATGAGGCAGCCCCTTAACATTCTGACTAAAAATTATTTTCAGCCTAAAATTCTTGCCCCAGTGAAACTATCCACCAAGGGTGAGGTTAGGATAAAGATATTTTCGGACATTCATAGACTCAAAAAGTTTACCTCCAATGGCCCCCTGTCTCAAGAGCTGCCATAAGCTGTACTTGGTCAACATGAAGGATGAAATCATGACAAATAGAGCCACGGGGTTGAGGAAACAGAGTTCCCAGCACAGATGAGAAGTAAGGGGAACCCCAGGAGGATGGCCATTCAGTGGGCCAGGACAGGGTGGACCAGGAGCACAGAGGACTCCAAGAGTCTTTTTCTTCGGGGTGGGGGGTGGATAAAAGGTTTATATGCAAATTTGCACTAAAAACTGTCCTAGCAAATCACTAGAGGATGTGAGGAAGTTTTGCCAGGAATGCAAAGGAAACAAGAAAAAAAATAAAATGTCACGGTTATTAACTTTTTTTAAAGACTTATTCATTTATTTCAGGGAGAGAAGGAGGCACAGAGGGAGAGAGAGAATCTCAAACAGATTCCCCACTGAACATGGAACCAGATGAGGGGCCCAATATCACGACCCTGAGATCATGACCCGAGCCGAAATCAAGAAGCGAACGCTTAACCGACTGAGCCATCCAGGCGCCCCCCCAATTATTCAAAAAACTCTAAGAAAACTGAAAGGATGAGAGAGTTGAAGAGGACGAACAAAAGCAAAAAATTCTCATCCAAGACACAAAGAAATGGAAAAACATTCCATGCTCATGGATTGGAAGAACCAACATTGTGAAGATGTCAATGCTACCTAGAGCACTCTACACATTCAATGCAATCCCCATCAAAATACCATCCACTTTTTTCAAAGAAATGGAACAAATAATCCTAAAATTTGTATGGAACCAGAAGAGACTCCGAATAGCCAGAGGAATCTTGAAAAAGAAAAGCAAAGCTGGTGGCATCACAATTCCGGACTTCCAGCTCTATTACAAAGCTGTCATCATCAAGACAGTATGGTACTGGCACAAAAACAGACACATAGATCAATGGAACAGAATCGAGAGCCCAGAAATGGACCCTCAACTCTATGGTCAACTTATCTTTGACAAAGCAGGAAAGAATGTCCAGTGGAAAAAAGACAGTCTCTTCAACAAATGGTGTTGGGAAAATTGGACAGCCACATGCAGAAGAATGAAACTGGACCACTTCCTTACACCACACACAAAAATAGACTCCAAATGGTTGAAAGACCTAAACGTGAGACAGGAGTCCATCCAAATCCTAAAGGAGAACACAGGTAGCAACCTCTTCGACCTCAGCCACAGCAACTTCTTCCTAGAAACATCACCAAAGGCACGGGAAGCCAGGGGAAAAATGAACTATTGGGATTTCATCAAGATAAAAAGCTTTTGCACAGCAAAAGAAACAGTCCACAAAACCAAAAGACACCTGACAGAATGGGAGAAAATATTTGCAAATGACATATCAGATAAAGGGCTAGTATCCAAAATCTATAAAGAACTTATCAAACTCAACACCCAAAGAACAAATAATCCAATCAAGAAATGGGCAGAAGACATGAACAGACATTTTTCCAAAGAAGACATCCAAATGGCCAACAGGCACATGAAAAAGTGCTCAACATCGCTCAGCATCAGGGAAATCCAAATCAAAACCTCAATGAGATACCACCTCACACCCGTCAGAATGGCTAAAATTAACAAGTCAGGGAACAACAGATGTTGGCGGGGATGTGGAGAAAGGGGAACCCTCCTACACTGTTGGTGGGAATGCAAGCTGGTGCAACCCCTCTGGAAAACAGTATGGAGGTTCCTCAAACAGTTGAAATTAGAGCTACCATTCGATCCAGCATTTGCACTACTGGGTATTTACCCCAAAGATACAAATGTAGGGACCCGAAGGGGTACGTGCACCCCAATGTTTATAGCAGCAATGTCCACGATAGCCAAACTGTGGAAAGAGCCAAGATGTCCATTGACAGATGAATGGATAAAGAAGATGTGGTATATATACACAATGGAATATTATGCGGCCATCAAAAGGAATGAGCTCTTGCCATTTGCAACGACGTGGATGGAACTGGAGGGTGTTATGCTGAGTGAAATAAGTCAATCGGAGAAAGACATGTATCATATGACCTCACTGATACGAGGAATTCTTAATCTCAGGAAAGAAACTGAGTGTTACTGGAGTGGTCGGGGGTGGGAGGGATGGGGTGGCTGGGTGATGGACATTGGGGAAGATATGTGCTACGGTGAGCGCTGTGAATTGTGTAAGACTGTTGAATCACAGATCTGTACTTCTGAAACAAATAACGCAACATATTTTGAGAAAAAAGAAAAAGAAGATAGCAGGAGAGGAAGAATGAAGGGGAGTAAGTCAGAGGGGGAGACGAACCAGGAGAGATGATGGACTCTGAAAAACAAACTGAGGTTTCTGGAGGGGAGGAGGATGGGGGGATGGGTTAGCCTGGTGATGGGTATTGAGGAGGGCACGTTCTGCATGGAGCACTGGGTGTTATGAACAAACAATGAATCATGGAACAGTACACCAAAACAAATTATGTAATATATGGTGATTAACATAACAATAAAAAAATTAAAAAAAAAATTCTCATCCACCATAATACAGGAATTAAGCAGAAAATGTCTAAAGTGGACAAATAAAGAGAGAGCCATAAATACATATTATTTATGATCCTGGAGAAATCGCTTTTTTTTTCCCCCATGGAAAAGGATGCCTCTGGGGAATGAGAAGAAGTCGACGAGGGGGAGGGGGAGGCTGGTGTTGCTCTTTTTCATTACAAGACTTTCAGCACTATTTGCTCTTCATGGGCCCGTTCCTAGAGGATGAGGCATCCTCCAGAATGACCATGTGGACAACACCAAGGCCCTACCTGAAACTCTGGCATTACGCGAGACTCCTAGCGGTTTTCCCAGCACAGGAAGAGGGAGAAGGACCCCAGACAGAACAGAAAGTGTCCCTCACTCAGCAGAAGAGGAGCTTGAGTTAGAAATTAAATTTCTGCGTGCATGGCCCAGTAGAACCTTCTGCAGTGGTGGAAACGTTCTGTGCTGCCCAGTGCCGTGGCCATGAGCCCCAAGCTGCTGAAATGTGGTCAGTGTGTCTCAGGAACTGAATCTTTCTATTTTATTTAACTTTCATCATATAAATGTAAATAGCTACGCGTGGCCAGTGGCTTCAGTAAATATCAGCGTCTCCCGTGTGCCAGGCTCTGCTTGGGGATATTGAACAAAAACATTCCTCGTCCGTTAGCCCCAAGTGTACAGAGGTAGGAGAGAGAGACAATCATCACTCTGATGAGTATGCTATTGCAAATTATGGTAAGTGCAGTTAAGGAAACGGATGGGGTGGCGCAAGAAAGTATACGCGAGACTTCTCATTTAGACTGAGGAGGCCCTCGGGAAAGAAAAAATAGAAGCCGGGAATGACGATGTAACTGAAGGTCTGGGGAGAGGTGACAGTGACAGGGGTCACAGGCCAAGCCAAAGGCAGCTGGGTAGAGAGAGGTGACCAGGTTCCAGAAGTTTCTGAGGAAGAGGCCGGGGATGGATTGGATGGGGGGTGTGGCAAGGAGGCCCCTGATTCCAGCATAAGCAAATGCGGGAAGGCCGGAGCTGAGAGGGGACCAGGGAAGGAAGGAGGAGCCAAATCTTAGAGGGTCGGAGGTCGTTCCCTTGGCCCCGCCATGGCTCCTCCCTCCCGAGGCCAGGCTCACAGCCCATTCCTCAGCAGCTGCGCCCTCTGGTGGCCAAGCTCCTGCTCCCACTCCCCACCTCCAGATCGCCCAGCAATCTGGGTCTCCAGGGCTCACTCTCACCTGGAGTTCTTGCCGCCACTTGGTGTCTCTCAGCGTCCCGAGTTGAAAGGGACAGGACCGGCCCCCAAGAGCCTGTCCCAGGCTTTCCAGAGCAAAGACCCCCATGCTCAGGACAGGGTTGGGAGCTCAGCATGAAGGCTGGGCCTGCGAAGGATCTAGTGTCAGATTACAGGACTTAAGTGTGACTGGAAATCCAGGGGAAAGCCAGACCAATAGGGGCAGGGAGCAGGGACAGAGCCCAGACAGGATGGAAAGGCAAGGGGAGGCAACAAGGCAGAGAGCCCCTCTGGGAAAACTCCTGGAAAAGATTCCCCCCATCTCTTCACCCCCGCCCCGGGGCAGTGGGATACAAGGCAAGGGGGTCTTCTCGGCCTGCCTGCAAAGGAGGTCCTGCGCTGACTCAGGAAGAACATTTCTGATTAATTCTGAAAAGCTGGGCCCATTTGTTCTCCTTGCCACAGAAGAAGCACTGCACCCCAAACTCAGCAAAAGCCTCCCAACCAAGGACTGTCTGGTCCAAGCATCTGTGCCCTGAAGGAGCTCAGCCCGCTGGCTGGTCTGGGGCCCAGCCAGTCCCAAAGCCTCCCCTGTGAGACAACCCCCCCATGACCTTGCGTTGATCTTCTGGACCCATAACCTGACTGTTAAACCAGTCTGAGCCCTCAGGTTTGTATCCTTTCTTCATCGGGGACAGAGTCTTAGTCAGAATGATTAAACACAGAGGATTTAGGTTTATGTGGGAAATCCAAAGACTTCACTGACACCACCCCACCAGTAATCCCTGTGCAGAGAAGAAATGGGGGCCCCCTGGGAGGGGAGGGATCGCCACCTAAGAGAAGAGGCAGTGAGGTCTGTAAACTTTTGGGAAAGGTTGGTGCGGGTGGGGAATTCTGGCCACAGCCCTGGGAAGAGGAGTTGGCTGGAATAAGAGCCGCGTGACAATCTCTGCAAGGTGATGTGAGAAGCATCCAGCTCTGCTTCGTAGCCTATGTTCCATGCTTCCACACCACAGACCTCAGCATAAATGTCACCTCCTCCAAGAGGGCCTCCGGGTAAGTTCTCCTGCCATATATTCCCACAGGGCCCTATGCTTCCTTCTCTGAGTTCATCAACTTTCTAGCAATTGCCTATTGACTTATCTGCCCGCTCCCCCCTTCCCCGATGTCACGACCATGAGCTCAGGGACCACATCTGCCTTGTTCACTGTCGTGTGCAGAGTACCTGCAACAGTGCCTGGCACGGAACCAGAACGTTGTGGTACCAGTGTAGGCGCGCTCCCCATTTCAATTCCCCGTCAATAAGGGAGCCGGCTCCTTCCTCGGGGAAGGCGCCTCACCATCACTGCCCTCCAGCGCCAGAGACCTCCCCAAGGAGCTGCCAGGGAGCCAGAAGAGGCTGCACTTTTCTCAAAGCAGAGAAACGCCACACTCATGTACCCACCACCCACAAATGGGCCGGGCTAGGAGACACCTAGTGCACACACTTGCACATCCCAAGCAAAGAAGACCAAGGTCAGGGCCACGTCTCTCCCATCGGAGATTTAAAACATTTGCACGAAGGCATTGCAGAGGGGTGTATGTTAATTAAAGTACAAGTTCCACCAGAAGCAACATTTCCTTGGTTTACAGAAGCTGTCAGATGCCACTATGATATTCAGTGTCTTTTCCCCAGACTGAAATCATTTCCTCAGCCACAGAGACCATCAGTTTCGGATCTGATGTGCAGCTCTCAGAGAGAATAACAGACACGGGCTACTCCAACCTTGACTCCTAAAATAAGATAATAATTCTTTTGACACCTCAGAGAATATACCCTCAGTTGGTCAAAAATGGATGAAGTCCTCTAACTATATATCCAGGACCCAGCGGGGCTTGATTTAAGCACTTTTGCATTAAAGAATTGAAGGGTGGGGGAGAGGAGATTGCTGATTCTTTTCTGGAAAAGTCATGGATTTACTACTTGACCGCAGGCTAAAACCATATTAATTTTATTTCAAATGTATGTACCCAAGCTAAGAGAGGTTGTCGTGAAAGGTTTAAATCTTAAATCAAGTGTTCTTTCCAATAAGGTCATTAGTGACAGGCTGAAATGTTGCACGGGATGTATTACATGATGGATGTTTGTCATTTATTCAAAGAAAAATGCTACAGTGAGCCTAAAGGGTCATTTCCCAAACCACAAGGTATTCTCAGGAGGCAAAGCTGCCAAATGATGAAACCCAAATTGCTCCGCTCCCGCCTCTTGCCACATCCATTCCTCCCGCACTTTGCAAGGACGAGCGCTCTGCTGTCTCCCCGCGTTGCCCACCTAAAAAGCTTAGAGCAGCACTGTTTGAGCATGTCCTCTTCGGCAGATCACCAGAGCCCAGGAAAGGGAAAAGGAGAGGAACTCTATGCAGTCAGAGAGGTCTGGAGGCTTTTCCTGAGCATGATGTTTATGGACCCTTCAGGATGTTCATAACTGGGGATAACCGAGGATACAGAGGTGCACGTGGTCATCCCCAGGTCAGCCTGGGGTCCCAGGAGAAATGATTGACCTTGTCGCATGACCACCATGAATTGAGTTTCATGAGGAATGGAGCAAATAAATTGGCCCTTGCATAATACCCAAACCCATTTCTTGAGTATTGCCAACAAAGTTTCACAGATGTCCAAGGAAAAGACTATGTTATGGTGACTCTGCTGTTCTGGGCTCCCTGGTCAACGATCTCCCACAATATTGCATTTTTCATTCTGAAACTGCATGGGAAAAGTCATTTTCAAAGGGTAACGCACTACACTCATTATAACTGCCAGTGTGAACAAGTCATCTTTGATAGCATATTCCAGTGGCCTTTGGTTTTGGAAAACTTTGTAATTCATAAGGCTTCTGGACTGGCAACTTCAAGCTCTAGAAGCAAAGTACCAAATCTGGGAAGTCAAATGGCAGAGCAGCCTCTTTCCTTCACACACACAGAAAACACTTTCTCTGTGCTCAGGGCTTTCCAGACTATGGGGCTCAGAGGATAGGCCCCCTCGGTCTCTAGCCGTCTTGTAAGTGGTCAGCCTTCAAGGCTTGGGCTCTGGGGAACTCGTGCTCTTTCCCAGAGGACCCCCTGGACCTGGGCTTCCCTGCCAGGGGGAACCTAGAAGATAATCTTCTCTCAGAACCTCATTTTACAGATGAGAAAACTGAGGCCAAAAGTGTGGAAGCCCCTTGCCCAGAGATAAGCAGCAACTTAAGGTATGAGCTAGGACACAGCAGAGAGACTCGGGAGAAGCCAAAGCAGTGGGTGTGGCTCCTACCCGACTACAAAAATACGCTCAACACTTTTGGATTCTTTGGGATAAACACAAACTCCTTTTTACCACCAAGCTAAGCTCTGTGCCTTATCTGATCCTTCCGTCAAGGGAACAAAAGACAGGGGCGCCTGGGTGGCTCAGTTGTTAAGCGTCTGCCTTTGGCTCAGGTCATGATCCCAGGATCCTGGGATCGAGCCCCGCATCGGGCTCCCTGCTCCGTGGGGAGCCTGCTTCTCCCTCTCCCACTCCCCCTGCTTGTGTTCTTTCTCTTGCTGTCTCTCTCTCTCTGTCAAATAAATAAATAAAATCTTCAAATAAAAAAGAGAGAGAACAAAAGACAGACATGATTAGCCTCGTTTTATAGATGCAGAAGCTGAGGTCGAGTTGTCGCAGTCAGGTTGACGAGTAAGCAGCAGGACCAGAGTCCACAGCTCTGCCCGGCTCCAAAGTGCACACTCATTCTCCTTCCTCGACCTGGGGAGTCTAGAGAGGCACTCATCTGGGCTGGTGTGGGGGCTGCAGGTATCTGGATTTTGGAAGTACAGTTCCAGGTAGGCTGCTGAGCCCCTGGTCCCGGCTCTTGGAGCAGGGAACTCTTCCCGCTTAGCTGCCAGCAGAGCCTGCAAAAGCTATAGATGCTTCCTGAAGATACGGAGGCTCTGCTCCTGACCGCTGACCCGAAGGTGCCTTCTATGAACACAGTAGCTGGGAGTCCCCACCTTGAACCTGTTCCCACCTTCCAGAGCCTCGAGTGCGCACCCTTCCTTCTCTGGCACTAGGAAGCCGGCCAACTTCAAAGACTTCTGTCAGGAGGAGTAGAAAACCGCCCAGACCCAGAAATAGGGCAAAGGTTGAGGGGTCAGCTCAGACCCATGTGACTCCGACCGCCCCCTGAAACCTGTCTCACCCTGGCACAGACCCTTCCAGACCAATACAGCCTGCCCACCCTGGGCCCTGGGCTCCACGCTTCAGGAGTCTGCTCACTCAGAGGAACAGCGGACTGCCTTTGTCTGCTGGTGGCAAAAGGAAAGCTATTGATTTTGTTTGGGAGAGAATTTCATGTTAGTCCTTTTTATTATCTCAAGAAGGGTCAGGAAATCCTCTGAAGCGAAATCAATTACAGCCATGCTCAGGCAGGCCAGAACAGCCCTTTGGCTTATGCCCAACAGGGAGGTGTCCCAGTGAGAAGCCCTGGCCTTTGAGTAAGTAGCTGCTGGTCCTCTCCCTGCTGACGTGGGCTCATGTCACCCTCTGCCCTCCATAGAGCAATTTCATCCGTTTATGGGATGGCCCTGCCCCCGAGACCCTAGGTAGGTGATGGGGCTGGGAGCAGGAGGGGGTGAGACCCCTGGTCCAAGTGGACCACTTGATTCCCTCTCCCAGAAATTAGGAAGTGGACACAGAGCCTCTGCGACTGTGGTGAGAACAGAAGGGATATTAACCTGGCCTTTGGGGAGAAGGTATCTTCTGCCACATACTCTAAAAAGCAGAGGAAACCCATCTGAGCAGAGAAAGAAGCGGCTGATGGATGGGAAGAAGTGGAAACAAAAGATAGTTCTGGCAAGTCTTCAGACCCTGGCAACCAGATCCTTGGACCAGGTTTGACTTCAGGTAGGTTGGTAATCCCCCCCTTTGTCAGTTAAGCTGGCTCGAGCTGATCTGTGTTGTTTGCAACCATATATTAGAAATAATGTTGGGGCACCTGGGTGGCTCAGTTGGTTAAGCGTCGGACTCTTGATTTTGGCTCAGGTCATGATCTCAGGGTTGTGAGATCGAGCCCCATATTAGGCTCTGCGCTCAGCATGGAGTCTGCTTGAGGACTCTCTCTCCCTCTGCCCCTCCCTCTGCTCATGCTCTCTCTGTCTCTCTCTCTCTAAAATAAATAAATACATCTCTTAAAAAAAATAAAAGAATTCATGTTTGGGGCGCCTCAGTGGCTCAGTCGGTTAAGCGTCTGCCCTCAGCTCAGATCATGATCCCAGGGTCCTGGGATCGAGCCCCACGTCGGGCTCATTGCTCAGCAGGAAGCCTGCTTCTCCCTCTCCCTCTGCCCCTGCTTGTGCTCTCTCTCTCTCTGTCAAATAAACAAATAAAATCTTTTTTTTAAAGAATGTTTTTGGGGTGCCTCTGTGGGCTCAGTTGTTAAGCATCTACCTTCGGTTCAGGTCATGATCCCAGGATCCTGGGATCCAGCCCCGCATCGGGCTCCCTGCTCGGCAGGAAGCCCGCTTCTCCCTCTCCCACCCCCCCCCCCCGCTTGTGTTCCCTCTCTCACTGTCTCTCTCTCTGTCAAATAAATAATAAAATTTTAAAAATCTTAAAAAAAAAGAATTTTTTTTTCAGTTTGTTTAGTAACTATAAGAAAAATACCCCATAAACGTGCTTAAGAAATAGGATGGCATATGAAATATCCAGAACAGATAAATCCATAGAGACAGAAAACATTTTGGTGGTTGCCAGCGTCTGGGTGGGCGTGGGGGGGCGGGTAAGGAAGGAGGTAGTGGGGAGTGACTGCTTTAATAGGCAAGGGGTTTTCTTTTGGGATGATGAAAATGTTTTTGAACTAGATATAGGTGCTGGTGGCACAACACTGTTAATGTACTAGATACCCCTGAACTGTGTATCTTTAGGTGGTTAACTTTTATGTTACATAAATTTCACCTCAATTTAAAAAAAGAAAACAGTGTGCTATACCTATGAATAACAGGAGGTCCCATTAGAGATGCAGAATTTACCACCTAACTAGCTGAAGTAGCTCATTCATTTGTTCATTTATTCATTAATTCAGCAGATACAGATGAAGCATGGACTCCAAGCCGCTGTACTAAGGGTGCTATGGTGAGGGCTCGGAGCGGACAGTGAACAAGCTGTAACATTAAAGTACAGCGAGGGGACCCTGTGCTTTGTCCTCTGGCATCCATTCCTCCCTTTCTTCTAGCAAGAGAACTCCCCTTTCCAACAGGGAATATGATCTCTGAGGCACAGAAAGGAGCCTGATTCTGCCCACTCCCTCCAAGAGGTCCGTCGGGGACCCCCATCCTCCTGACCACAATCATTGGTTCAGGAACGTGCACGTGACCAAAGATGAGCCAATCAGGACCCCCCTGGAACTTTTCTGCCATTGCGATCCTGAAAGACCCTGTCTTTGCACTGGTGTTGCTAAGCTGGAGGATGCGAGCATTGGAGGCTGGTGATCTGCCCATCCGTGGCGATAACTGGTCCAAGAAATTGAGAGAGACCCAGAGCCCTGAAATGAACTGCCCCACTGAAGTTTCCAGTGATTGAGCCAAGAAACTCTCTTCTTTTTAGCTTAAGCTAGTTTGAGTTGTGTTCCATCACTTTTCTTGAAGATTCTTTTCCTCCAAGGAGGACAAGCACCGCAGCAAGGCGAGTAGGGAGTGTGCCATAGAAACTCCTAGCAGGAGCATCTACTGGAAGATCACAGGCTGCGTGAGGTACCTCGTCCTATAATGTACATGCATATTCGAGATTTCAGTATCGACTACTGGAACATTTATGCTCAAACTGTTATTGCCGTAAATCACTACATGATGATTTCTAAAATGTTTAAGGTCAATGATGCTTGAGAGACACTACACCACAGTGTACTGTAAGCCATTGGAGAAGAGTATACAAGGCGGATACTCCCCGGGCTTCTGTGTTTCCAGAAACCTGAGAGAATAGCAGGCTGGAGCCACACCATGGGTCCTGGCCATGCAGGGGAACCCTCAGTTGACGCTGGCAGCTCAGAAGGGACTGGAATGATCATGAACATTTGGTGCCCTGTATCACGTCCTTCATCCCAGCAGGACTGAGGCTCGTTCCCTAACAACTCTGCTTTCTTCCCATCCACCCACCATTGCCACTGTAGTCCATTCTTCCTCCCTAGGCTACTGGGATCACTCCCTGATGGTCTGATTCTCCAAGCCTCTGAGAAACTACCTCTTCCTTCCCTTAACTCCCCTCCAAGGAGGGAATTCTCACTTTTCATGGTACGGGACAATTACCTAGGGCTTTCACAGTTTATAGCATGCTTCCCTTTACGTTTCTTTGTCAGATGTTCACTGCCACTCAGTGAGGTAGAAATTACTCTCTCCATTTTACAGATGAGAAAACTGAGGTTCAGAGGGGCTGAATAACTGGCCTCGGGCCGCATAGCTTGCAAATGAAGGAGCTATGGTAGGACAGTTAAAGAAGAAACCACCCCATCCCAACAGACTGCTTTCCACATAAATACTCATAGACCAAACACTCTCCTACCTGGGCTTCTGGACTTCTCCAGATCATCCTATTGTCAGCCTCATTGAAAGTTTTGTGCCTCCTGCTCTTTTAACTGGCATGGGCCCTGAGCCTGCTTTACCATCCTGGATGGGGTTGCCCCATCCTGCCCATGTTCTCGGAAATGTCTTACTGTTTTCCTTCTCACCCGTGGACACCTCAGGAGGTCATGGCTTTGCAGCAGAGAGAACTTGACCCCAGCGGTTTCTCCAGAAGTAGGCACTGAGTAAACAGAGGGGATTGTGCAAACTTGTTCAATTCAATTTACAATTCTGAGAAACATGCCAGCCAGAGCAGTTGTCTAGGGCAGGGTTGGTCATTCTGAGCCCCTTTGCCAAGCCCCCCATAAGTCTGTCTGTACATGGACAGTATGCGTTTGTGCGCGTGGGGGTATCTTGTGGCTGTGTATAGTGTTACAATTACAGCATCGAAACTGCTGGTTTTGTAAAGTCCAAAGCAGAGAACTACTGGCAATTTCACTTGGTTTGACCTAATGTTTTGAAAAATAGAAAATTCCATATTCGTGGATGATTTATTCATCACCCTCCTCTGAAGATTTCCTTTTCAAAACCAACCAGCAACCCAAAAGAACTGTTTAGTATTTTTTTGACAAGTGTTAGCAACAGGCCTAGGAGAAGAAGGCCCTGCTCCCAGTTACACCTGGGACCTGGCAGCTCCCGCAGTCAGGTGGGGGGTAGGGGGGGGCTCCCGGCTGGCCTTTTCAGACCCTTTCCCGAACCCCTGTTGGCTTCGTGTGCTGGCAAGATTATCCTGTCTCCTCCCCAAGGCCATGGATCCGGGTGCAGGCCTCTCGCTGGGCCTGGCTTCTCAGCTGGGGAGTGTCTGTGCCTTGCTTCCCTCCCCCTCCACCTCCCTCACTCCCTGGCCATGCCCCATTCGGTGCCGGCACTCCATGGGAATGGCTTGTGCAGCGGCTTTTAAATGCCTCAGAAACATATTACAGTGAAAATGCCCGTCATTTTTATCCAGATCTGTTCCCCAAAAAATGTGGGCAGTGTGGAGATCACCTCAAGTAGGCAGCGTGCTGCTTTCAGGAGAAGGAGGCTCAGGGGGAAGCTGGGAGCCTTGCAACCTGGTTGAGGACCCAGGGAAGGGAGGCCTGGTAGATGGCAACCCAGAAAGGGTCCGAGTCTGCCAGAGGAAGGGGCGGCAGAGGAGGTGAGCTCTGAAAAGACTCCCAGAAGAGTCTGCAAGGTTGATGCGCCCCAAGGAGGGGTTTCCAGGGAACATACCCTGAATTTACACACCCTGATAGTGGCGGTGCAGCCCTGGATGTAGACAGCACTCCTGGCAGTCCTGTAGGAGGAAGACAGAGCTTGGGAAGACAGAAAGGAGGTGGGCAGAGGAGGCAAGAGGCTCATTTTATTGGGCTTCAGGTTCCAACTCTGATGGGCGCTCAGACAACTCCCTCACTTCTCACGTAGCAGGCCGTTTCACCAAAACAAGGCTCTTGAGCTTGCTAGGGTTACGTGAAGGGTGCAATCTTTGGGCCATATTTATACAAAAATACGGTTCGTTGTTTATCTGAAATTGAAATTTAACTGGGCACCCTGCATTTTATCTAGCAACCCTAAGAGGGTGGGGAAGCTCCCAGAAGGGGTACAGAACCAAATGCCCAGATGACATCTCCTATACCCCACACCTGTCGCCAGAGACTCAACCCACAGAACTCTCAGCGCAGATGAAGGACACACTCACACTTCAGAGGGAATGTCAAAAGGTCTCGGGATGAATATCCAAGAGAGGAGAGTGGGCTCCCCACCACATCCTCTGCCTCCGTGTTCCCCAGCTCCTCACAGCCTGGCTGGGTTCTCCAGCGCCCAGACCAACGAACTAAGCATAAATGACTTAACTAGCTCCCCCCACCTCAGCCTTCAATGCCAGAAGGTACCGTGCCCCTCACCCTGTGACATCTCCAAGGCACAGCCCTGGAGCTGCATTTCTGGTCCCTACAAGCAGTCTTTTCTAAGAATAACTGTTTCTGTTTATTTTGACTATGCAAATGATAGATGTGAATGATTATGCAAATGAATCACTATAAAAAATAGAAAATTCTAAATAAGAGAACATGACACAGTGCAAGAAGGCTGATATGTTCTCTTGCCGTCTTTTTAGACACATCTATAAACTTCTTTTTACATAGCTGGCATCAGGCTGAATGTTTGGGGGGTTTTTTTCTTGCCTTTTTTGTCCGCTCAAATTGTTTTTTTCATTTGACATCATCGCATCCAATTCAACTGCAGTCAATAAATATTTGCCACATGCCTACGATCAGCCCCACGCTGTGCAGGGCTATAAACAAGCCTGACGCAGTCTCTGCCCTGTGAGGCCGCTGTTCAGGGTGGGCTCAGACATGGAACCAGGGCGATCAGAAGAGAAATAGCCTCCTACCAAGTCTGCTATATAATTCAGTTGTACATTTTGCTTTTGAGGAAATCTGTTCCTAAAAATGCGGAGAGAATATCTTGAAGAGTTATATTGAAAGTAAATATTTTGTATTTGACTCTAAGTGGTAGAACGTTTCAATGAAAATAGATAATGCCTGATTGTATTTAACCTTGATTCACAGGAGTCCTGGCTTCCTGGAATTACTACCTAATAAAGCACTTGAGGACTGTGGGCCCAAAACATGGTCATCCTAATGTCAGCATAGAATTCCTTTGTGTGAACAGACTATAAGGTCTTTTATCCCTTATTGCTAAATACTGAAGTCCATTCCAAAGTTTCGCTTTTATAATAAGAGAGCAATGAACATCTTCGTGCATGAATATCTGTCTGTGCAAACCTGATTATTTCTTTGGGATAAACTCTATAGTCTGACTATTTCAATAATGAGTCTTGGCCAGTTATGCACAAAACCCACTTCATCGTCCTGGGCACACACTAAGCTACATTTCACAGGCCCCTCTGTGAAGTTAGGTGTGGGCATGAGACTCATTTCTGGCTGTTTTAATAATGTGTGAGGCTGGGCCTGGCCCAGGAAACCTCCCATGCATGTTCTCCCATGCTCCTTCCCCTTCTCTCTTTTTTTTTTTTTTCCTTTTTCTTTTAAAGATTTATTTATTTTTTTTAATTGAGAGACCGAGAAAATGTGCAGGGGCGCGGGGCGGGGGGCAGAGGAAGAGAGAATCCCAAGCAGACTGGGCTAAGCATAAAGCCTGATACGGGGCTCGATCCCACGACCCTGAGGTTACAACCTGAGTCACAACCAAGAATCGGACACTCAGCTGATGGAGCCACCCAGGTGCCCCTCCTTCCCCTTCTTCTAAGAGTCCTTGGAAGCCACGTGTTGAAAACGGCAGGACCACAAGTTAGAAGGAGGCTGGGTCCCTGAATCACCACGTGGAGAAGAGCTACCTCCTTGCGGGTCAGGATCACCCATTTTAAACATCACACAAAGGGGACGTGAACTCGTCTTGCCGTGAGCCGCTGAGATTTGAAGCTACATCTTTTACAGCAGCTAGTGTGGGCTGATACAGGAATCCCGCCCCACTGCCCACCCTGAACCTAGTCCCTCCTGGGCACCTCAGGTGCTAGAGGTGCAGTGTCCCACCCTCCCACTCCAAGCTTCCAACCCTGGTCACCTGTGCCTTTCCCCAGTTTCACCGCAGAGCCAAGGACGCAGGCCTGTTCCTGGCAGTCTTCCTCCCCGGAGACTGGCCAAAAAGCTGAGTACAGCTGAAGCTGCTTCACCCAGCCTCGCACCAGGGAAGACTCTGGTGAAGGCTACCAGCTTCCTGTTTGGGGACTTGCCCCGTAGCCTCTGCACCTGGGAGGCTAGCACCAATTTCTTTCCACGGAGCAAAAAGAATCTACACAAGCCACAAAATAAATAGCCCCAGAGATTACAAAAACCCATTCTCCAGGCTCACCGGCATTCCTTCCATGCCCGCCGACATTCCTTCCATGCCCAGAAACCTCTGTGTCACTTTGTCTCTATGTCTCTTTCCTCAGAAAGCAAAATGGATAATGCAGCCTTGTTCTGGGGAGGGCCATGGTTGCTGCAAATGGGAGCGTCCAAATACATCTGCCCGGCTGCCCGGGGTGTGGGTCAGAGGGGCTTGTCGGCTTCGGGGTCCTTGTCTAAAAGCCCCTTCCTCCACGGGCCACTGGGGAAGCTCAAGTGTCCCTCGAAGAGACCGCAGGCCCGGTCCATCATTGTGCTTTGATTGCCATCTTGTGGCAGGAAGGGCGAGAGGCAGCGGAGCGTCCCCGGTAAGCATCAAGAGGACCCGGACAACAAAGCACCAGAAGAGGGTGGTCAGGATCAGCATTGCTTCCTCCCAGCTGCCTCTCAAAGCCCTTTCCTTCGCCTGGCCCCAGAAAAACCCAAATCCCTCCTTCCTGTCTAGCCTCCCACAAATCATATGCTTTGTGGATTATCTGCAACTCTCTCTTCGTTTGTTTCAATATTATAAAACTGATAGCTGCACATTATTCTAAAGTTAAAACACTACTGAGGACTTTAAAGAAGACAATCACAAATCTCCCCAAATCCACCGCTCAGAAGTCGCCAGCATGAGTACCTGGGTGAAGGCACTGCCGGTGTCCCTCCTTGCCACCTGCAAACAGAGATGCAGCGTGACTTCTAGCAGCTCGGGGCTGGGGCTCTGGCGCCAGCCTGCAGGGGTTCCTGGGTGGCAAGCCACTTACCCTCTGTATATCTCGTTTTCTCATCTTAGGCACAGGTAATAGTCGCAGCTCCCTCTCAATATTACTGTGAGGGCTCAACCCTGAAATACGGAGCACAGTACCCAGCCGGTGGAAAACCTTCACACGTTGGCCATTATTATGGTGGATGGGTGAATAGACAGAGAGCAAGGCGGACTTTGAGGATAAGGATTATTTAACTATGCATGTTACTTTTCACATTTAAAAAAATAAATAAATAGAACTACCAAGGCACCTGGGTGGCTCAGTTGGTTAAGCATCCAACTCTTGAGTTCGGCTCAGGTCATGATCTCAGGGACATGAAATCGAGCCCCACATCAGGCTGCATGCTCAGTGGGGAGTTTGCTTGAGATTCTCCCTCTCCCTCTCCCTCTGCTCCTCCCTACCCCCTCTCTTTCTCTCTCAGTCTCTCTAAAAAAAGAAAAAAAACCAGAACTACCGTATGATCCAGCAATTTCACATCTGAGCATTAGTCTGAAGAAAATGAAAAGACATATGCACCTTCATATTCACTGCAGCATTATTCACAATAGCTAAGATATGGAAATAACCTAAGTGTCCATCAAGAGATAAATGGATAAAGAAAATGTAATGTATATATATGCACACAATGTAATTTTATTCAGCCATTTAAAAAGGGAGGAAATCTCCACTTGCAACAACACGGATGGACCTTGAGGGTATTATGCTAACTGAAATCACAGACAGAGAAAGACAAATACCGTACAGTATCTCTTCTGTGTGTAACGTAAAACAACAAACCAAAAAAATGAGCTGACCGATACAGAGAACAGACTGGTGGCTGCCAAAGGCAAGGGGCCGGGGGTGGGTAAAGTGGGTGAAGGGGTCAAAAAATACAAAAGTTGTAAAAGTTATAAAATAAGTTAAAAGTTATAAAACAAGTAAGGAAATGTGATATACAGTGTGATGTCTCTACCTAATAATACCGTATTGCATATGTGAAAGCTACCTGGAGTAGATCTTAAAAGTTCTCATCACACAGGGACGCCTGGGTGGCTCAGTCAGTTAAGCGTCTGCCTGAGGCTCAGGTCATGGTCCTGGGGTCCTGGGATCTAGTCCTGTGTCAGGGTCTCTGCTCAGTGGGGAGCCTGCTTCTCCCTCTCCCTCTGACCTTCCCCCTCCTTTGCTCTCTCTCTCTCTCTCTCTCTCTCAAATAAATAAATAAAATAAAATCTTTTTAAAAAATTCTCATCACACACAAAAAGATCTGTAAGTATGTGTGGGGATGGATGTCAACTAGACTTATTGTGGCGATCATTTCACAATATATACAAATATCAAATTGTTATGCTGTGTATCTGAAACTAACAGATACAATATCTGCAATAATACTTCAAGAAAAACAAAAGTACGGACCACAGAAAGGGCAGGGATAGGAATCCACAATTGGAGAGGCGAAGAACTGAGTAGCTGAATCCCCCTCCTGGGTCCCCAGGTGACCAGCCATGTGTCTGTTGGCTGCTTCTTCGTCCCCAGCCACCAAGCATGCCCCCAGGGAGGCTGCCCCTAGCAGGATCAGCACCCGCTGAAGCAGTTCCCGCTCTGGAGGAACAAGGAGGCCTAAAAACCAACCAGGGAGAAACAGAATTAAAAGAGAAAATGCATCATTCTGCTGGCACCAATCTGTGAGGTCCCTGAGGGCAGATGCTGGCTCTCACACATTTTGCTGTCCCAGCTCCTCTCTCTTCACCTGGCTTCTCATGGATGCTCAGCCACACGTACTGAAGGAACCCATGGCTGGCAGGTGGACCTGGAAGGCCAGGCCAAGAGAGCCCCCTCCAGGAGATGTCTCCCACTGAGAAGTCCCTCTGCCAGGATTCCTGCTTTCTGTCAACACATGTGGTCCATAACGGAGAACTCCCACCCAATGCCGGCAGGAAGTACCTCGGACACACCTGTCACTTCACCCTCTGAGTTAAATGTTATTGTCTCCATCTTGCAGTTAGGTAAACCAAGGGTCAGAAAGACAGAAACTTACCTAGGGGCACATGGTTAGACAGTAGCAGAGCTGGGGATTTAAATTCAGGATCCATGCTGACTACCAAGCTCTTCCAACTGATCCCGTTCTTATAGCAAAGGGAAAGTAATAAATAAATTCTGGGATCTGACACGTAGGAATGAGGCATGAAAGATTATGTCCAATTCTTCTTGCAGTCCCCTAACCCTATGAGAAAAGGAGACTAGCAGGCAAATGAGCTCCCAACAATGGCCAGCCATTGGTCAGAGCCCCAGGGGCTGAGGGCATGGACACTCCCTCTTGCCAGGACACAGGCATACACTCTGGGGTCAATATTGTCTCTTCATCCTTGCCTCCCTCCCTCCAATGCATGGAAGACCACGTCTATATGATGAGGCACCAAGAAGGGGAAGAACAGCATTCCCAGAAATCCCGCTAGCCCACAGTTTTGTCACATTCGGGTAGCCCTCAGAGGGCTCCTAGATCACCATGTACTAATTTGGCTTTGTAAACAGACATTGGATTTGGAGTCTGAAAACTTGGGTTCAAAGTCTCAATCCAGCCACTTACTAGCCATGTGACCTTATGCAAGTCACTCCCCATCTCTGGGCCTCAGTTTACTCAGGAGCACACAAGGATAAAGGAAGAGCTACCTCCGTGGCCTCTTCCAAGTCTAACTCTACAGTCCTTGGTGGTGACCAAAGTAGGGGAAAGGAGAGGGGGAGTTATAGTGAGGCTCCTGCTCAGCTGAGCTCATCCCCAGATGTAGCAAATGAATGACTAATTGGCTGTCTACCAAAAATGTGCCTGCACTTTGATTTTTGCCTTGACTTCATAAGGAAGACATAAGCGGGGAGGTGGTTGGGGAGATAGGGTCACTGGGTGACGGGCATTCAGGAGGGCACTTGATGGAAGGAACACTGGGTGTTATAGGCAACTGATGAATCCCTAAATTCTACCTCTGAAACTAATAATACACTATATGTTAATTAAGTTGAATTTAAATTAAAAATTTTAAAAAAAGAAAGACATGAGCAAAATGGCCCACAGAAGGTCAGGGGAGACTTGGTGGCCATCTGGCCAATCCTCACATTTTACAGGCGAGGATGATAAAGCCCTGGGACACAGAGGAAAAGCTGGGAGTGAAGCCCAGGACTCTGGGTCTACCTCCGGGAATGACTTCAGACTTCCAGCTCTCTTCTGAATCAGACTTCCCAAGACCACTGGGGTCAAAATGGTGCTGGAGGCACTAGTCTGATATGCACAGAGTATGAACGTGGAAATCATTAATTCTAGCAATCCAGATTCATGAGAGCCCAATTATTTGCATGATCTCAGCAATGGAAATTTCATATACCTGAAGTTAATTAAATAATTTTTCTATCTTATAAGAAAGTCAGCATAATGCAATGGTTCACTCTGTAGGTCTAAAGAAAGCAACGGATCCTGCCCCCCAAACACAAACACCCAATTTTGAAACTATTTCAAAGAATCCCCACACCCAATGAAACCTACAAGTAATCCACTAGATGTTCTTGGACCGCAGATTAAAAACTCTGGAGAAAAAAAAGACCTTGGGCTTTTTAGTTAAAAGTCCAAGGTTCAAATCTCAACACCACCACTTACTACTTATATGATCTTGGGCCAGTTCCCAAAAGCCCAAGCCTCCGTTTCCTCATCTGTGAAATGAGATAATACCTCCTAGCTCATAGGCAGTTGTGGGATTGAAGGAGATGCAAAGCCTCATATTACAAGCTGCCAGAGGGTGTGCAGTCAGTCATAGAAGCCAACAGAGCCTGGGTGCTCTCTGAGAGCCAGGCCCTGTCCCATGCACTTTATGTTCACTATCCCGACAACCCCAGGAGACACGTATCATTATTATCTTTGTTTCCACAGATGAGGAGTAAGAGACACCAAGGAGCTAGGAAATGGCCCAAGATGACATAGCTTCCGAATGGCAAGGCCACAGGATGGGCTCCAGAGAAAATGTTTTTTTTTTTGTTTTTAAGATGTATTTATTTATTTTAGAGAGAGACTGAGAGCACGAGCAGGGGAAGGGGCAGGGGGCAGAGGAGAGAGAGAATCCACAAGCAGACTCCCCACCGAGCACGGAGCCCTACATAGGGCTCAATCTCAGGACCTTATGATCCTGACCTGAGCTGAAACAAAGAGTTGGACGCTTAACTGGCTGAGCCACCCAGGCGCCCCTCCGGAGAAAATGTTCTTAATCGCTACACCCTATTGTCTCCCTGAGTGACAGTTTCATTTACTTCACAAGGGTGTTTTTTTAAAAAAAATAAATAAATCAAAATAAAAGCAGAGGAGAGAAAAATGGATAGAAACAGACAGATCTTAGGAGAAATGAGTTGACCCAAAGACCCCTTTGCAAACCTGCCCATGTTGTGTTTTTAACGAGGCGCAGATGCAGAGAGGCTGGGGCAGTGGGGGCCCCTGAAGATCAGCCTCACCCCGGCTCTGGCACACTGGTCCTCTGAAGACACCCGTGTTTATGTGTGCAGGCACCATCCTAAGGCTGCTTTCGGTAAATCATTCCACTCAGTTCTCATTCCCCCTATGAGATAAGGATACCACTCGCCTCATTGTACAGATGAGGGCTAGAGGGAGGCAGAGCTGGGCTACAAACCCAGACAGGCCTGAGGCCAAAGCCCTCAACTGCTGTTCTGAGCCACCTCCAACTACAGGGTCCCACAAATAATTTTAGTAGAATATGATGGTTGAGAGGAGAGACTTTGGGGTGAAATCCTGGTAAAATGGGCTGGGAGTATTAGGGAGAGGGGTTAAATCATCACAATCCATATACTGCACATTAGAGCAGACTCTATCCTGGGTGAAGCCCTTGGGTGTGGTGGGGCTCATCTGAGAAGCCGTCCAAAGGCAGGAGTCGGGGACGTGAGCTGGTGAATGTGAGAGCAGGGGGTTGGTGGACGAGGCAGGTGACACTTTAGGTGATCATCAGGGACCTGAACTCCAGCCAGAAAATAACAACATTCTGCATTCTGGAGCCCCTGGGGAAACTCACACCCACCAGCCTACAACTGGGCACCCAGTGGTTTAATGTAAATAGCACTAGGGCCCCTCACCCCATCCCCTCCAGCCAGGTGAGCCAGACCTTGTTTCTTGGCTCTGAAGTCAACGTCAAGATCAGCAACAGAAGTTGGTACGGTCAGACATGGACTTGAAGGGAAGAAGCTCAGCACAACAAAAAAGCTGGCCTCCCCTTCTGCATGTACATTCTTAGGCACCTCACCTTGTTTTAAAATAGTGCTCCCTAACCTTGGCCACACAATGGAATTACCTAACGGGCTTTTACCAAATCAGTACTCTCTTGGGATGGGACCTGGAAATGGGTATGTCAAAACTTCACCAAAGGTCCAAATGTGCAGCCAGAATTGAGAATCCACTCTATCTCATCTAGGACGGCTTCTAGGACCCCAGCTCCTCAAAATGTGCTCCATGGAAACTCAGCATCAGTGTCATCTGGGACCTTGCTAGATATGCAGAAACACGGCTCCCACCCCGAACCTCTTAAATCTGCATCTGCATTGTAACAAGATCACTAGATAATATATGATCACGGTACAGTTTGAGAACCACCAGTTTAGACTTTGACCATTACGACGACGCACCAACCACTTCCTACTGGGACAACCAGCAGCTGCTCAATGCACCACTCCTTCAGCTCAAGACAGACACCAAGATGTAAGGCAGGAATTCCTGAGTTAAAGCATGCCTTAGGGGGCACCTGGGGGGGGTCCTGGGATCAAGCCTTGAATGGGCTCCATGCTCAGCAGGGACCCTGCTTCTCCGTCTCTCTCTCCCACTGCCCCTGCCCCCTGCTCGTGCACTCTCTCTCTCAAGTAAATAAATAAAAATCTTAAAAAAAATAAATAAATAAAGCATGCATCCAAAGCAACTAGGCAACTCATTAAAAACACGAATTCCTGGGGCCCAGCTGTGTTTCACAAGCACACCGGGCCTCCAGTGCTTCTGATCCAGGTGATGCAGAGGCCAGGCGTGCAAATGCTCTGTTAGAGTAGAGTGCACATGGGCACTGGAACCAGGTGAATTACACCCCAAATTCTGACTCTGCCACTTGTCACACATATGAATTTATAGGGGTCATAAACTTCTCTGAGCCTGTTTTCTCAACTGTAAAAATCAAGACCTCGCTTATAGTGATGTAATGCTTTAAATTGTGACCCCCCCCCCAACATATATTGAAATCCTAAACCCCAGCACCATAAAATGTGAACTTATGTGGTACTCGGGTCATTGCGGATGCACATGGTTAACATGAGGTCATCCTGGAATAGGATGGGCCCTTGAACCCTATATGACTGGTGTCTGTAAGAAACACACAGGCGCACGAAGGGGGAACGCCACGTGACAAAGGAGGCGGAGATCAGAGGGAGGCGGCTGCAAGCCAAGCGCACTCCAGGGATGACTGCAAGCCGCTAGCAGGGAGGAAGAGGCAAGGAAGGATTCTCCCCTCCAGGTTTCAGAGAGAGTGTGGCCCTGCAACACCTTGACTTCTGTTGGTCCAAACCACCTGGTTCGTGGCGCTTTGTGAAAGCGGCTCTGAGAAACCAATACAAGTGGGGTTCAAGAATTAGGGCTCTGGGGCGCCTGGGTGAATCAATCAGTTTAGCACCCAACTCTTGATCTCAGTTCAGGTTTTGATCTCAGGGTTGTGAGTTCAAGCCCGCATTGGGCTCCATGCTGGGCGTGGAGTCTACATAAAAAAAAAAAAAAAAAAAAAAAAAATGAATTAGGGAGGGAGCTAATATGAGGGTTCCAACAAATAGGAGGTATCAATAAAAAAAGGGTTCCCAGGTCCTATACCCCATTTTCTGATCTTCCAGTCCTCTGTTGGCTTGCAGACATGAGAGCCGTGCAGTGGCCCATTCCTTCAGAGCTTAGGGTCCAGTGTGAAGTGGCCGGGGCAATCCTTTGCAGGGTAACACCCGAAGAAACTCAAAGTCCTTGTCCCAGGAGCAGCCAGACAACAGCTCTCAAACCAGGGTTACATGATCAAAACCTAACTCGGCCTGTGCGGGGACGATGGCAGCAGTGAGACCCGGGCCTGGCCACCGCGACTGTCAGCGGCGCAGAAGGAAGCCTTGGCCCTGAACGGCCCGCTCCCACCGCCCGCCCGCCCCGCCAGAGTAAAGCGCAAAGGCTGGATCAAAGAGCTAGCCAGACTTGGAAAATAATTTCTGAAAAGTCGTCAGATCTTAAAAGGAATTTTGAGTGATGCCAACTGGATGGGGTAAAAGAGAAAAGAGATGCAGGGATAAGGCGATTTGAATACGAAAAGCAAAGAAGGGCTCTCAGAGTGAAGAACTGTAACACATGTGCGGAAAAAAGGGGCACAGAAACCCATCCCTGCCCACGGCGGCCCCATGCACAACAGGCAAGACATGGAAACAACACGGGTGCCTGTCCCTGAGTGAGTGAACAGATACAGAGAAGGTGGTGGCTATCATCTGTCCAACGGAACCTTAGTCCGCCGTGAGAAAGGATAGCTTGCCACCTGCAACAACACAGATGGACCTTGAGGGAATTATGCTAAGTGAAATAAGCCAGAGAAAAACAAATACTGTATGATCTCGCTTATACATGTTATCTAAAAAAGCCCAACTCATAGAAACAGAGACTAGAATGGTGGTTAACAGGGGCTGGGGGGGAAATAGGGAGATGTTGGTCAAAGGGTATAAACTTCCAGTTACAAGAAGAATAAGTTTGGGGGATCTAATAATACTTGTTAGAGGGGCGCCCGGGTGGCTCAGATGGTTAAGCGTCTGCCTTGGGCTCAGGTCATGATCCCAGGGTCGTGGGATCGAGCCCCACATCGGGCTCCTGGCTCAGTGGGGAGCCTCCTTCTCCCTCTCCCTCTGCCTCTCCCCCTGCTCATGCTCTCTCTCTCTCTGTGTGTATCTCTGTGTCTCAAATGAATAAATAAAATCTTAAATAAAATAAAGAAATGTACACAATATCATGTATCAATTACAGCAGACCCCCTTTTCCGTGGGGAATATATTCCAAGACCCCCCGTGGATGCCTGAAACCAGAGACAGTACCGAACCCTACGTACCATGTTTTTTCCTACACATACATACCCTTTCAATTTATAAAGGAGGCACAGTAAGAGATTAATACTATAACAATAACTAATAATAAATAGAACAATTATAACAATACACTGTAATAAAAGTTATATGAATGTGCTCCCTCTCTCAAAATATCTTATTGTGCCATATTCACTCTTCTTGTGGGGATGTGAGATGATTAAATGCCCACATGCTGAAAGGAAGTGAGTGAATGACATAGGCATCGTGAGGTAGTGTTAGGTTACTCCTGACCTTCTGACAATACATCAGAAGGATCCTCTATATCCAGACTGCCTTTGACCACAGGTAACAAACTTCAGATAAAGGACGATGACTCTATATCTCAATAAACCATCTCCCATTCCCCCTGCTGAGAAGGCAATGAGCTCACCGAAATCATTTTTTACAAATAGGGGGACTGAGGCCCAAAGCCAAGAAGGTTGTCCAAGTCCAAGGTTGTGTAAGGAAATATGTAACAGAGCTAGGCCCCAAGACTTCTGAGCCCCAGCCTGCTGCAGGATTCCTGGAAGAATCCTCCCTTCACTTGCTCTGTAAGATCGTCATATCCAAGTGGGGAAGACTGGCACTGGTTCTCAGAAACCATCAGGCTACGAGCATGAGAAAGAAACCCATACCCTACATTGCATCCTGACCCTTTGGATGCTAGAATGGCTCGGCCAGAAGGGCCCTTTGGGGTCTTCTGCTCAAACCGCCTCATTTCACTCATTATCCCAAGAGCACCATTGAGTCGGAAGGAATCCACTTGAACTAGGGTCTTCCACTTGTAATTCTGCTTCCCCACAAGGTTACAATTCTTCAGTTGTAAGTGTCATGGACTGAATGTGTCCCGTCCCCCCCAAAATTCACAGGTTAAAGCCCTAACCCCCAATGTGACTATTTGGGGAATAGGGCCTTTAAGGAGGTAATTACAGTTAAAAGAGGCCATCAGGCTGGGGTCCTGATGCAGTAGACCTTGTAAGGTCCGTGATACGAAGAGGGAGAGAGAGCAGGAGAGAGCATGCGCGGAGGAAGGGCCATGTGAAAATAGAGCAAGAAAGTGGAGACAGGCCAAGGGAAGAGGCTCGGGAGAAATCAGCCCTGCCGGCACCTAGATCTGGACCTCCAGTCTCAGAACCATGATAAAATAAATGTTGTTCAAGCCACTCTGTGTGTAGCAATTTGTTTCCACGGCCCTAGCAGATTAATACAGTAAGGGTCTCCCTCAGGCCCCCTCAAGTTTTGGCATTGATTATTCTGAGGCTTGCCACAGTCTAAGAACGACAGGGCTCCCTCCACTGTGGGCCTGAATGCGTCTCACACACATTGTGCTCAATCACGGATCGTACCAAAGGACTATGAGCTAATTAGAGGCCTTTCAGAGGACTGGGGGAGAGGAATTGAAAATAACGAAGAATCAGGCCCCTGAAACTGTTTTATTATTTCCAGGGTCTTAATTCATGGTAATTTCTTTTTTTTTTTAAGATTTTTTTTTTTTTTATTTATTTGACAGAGAGAGAGGGACAGCGAGAGAGGGAACACAAGCAGGGGGAGTGGGAGCGGGAGAAGCAGGCTTCCCGCGGAGCAGGGAGCCCGATGCGGGGCTCGATCCCAGGACCCTGGGATCATGACCTGAGCCGAAGGCAGACACTTAACGACTAAGCCACCCAGGTGCCCCAGTTCATGGTAATTTCTTATTCCTGAAGGCTGGTTGGTTATTTCCAATTACCAGGGGCAGTTAGTACTATCACAGATCTTTAGAACAACAAAGACCCTCAAAAGCCCCCACTTGCGTAGGAAAAAAAATTAAAAGCTCAGAAAGGTTGTGGGACTTTCCTAAGGTTACACAGCAAACAGGTGGCAAGGCAGGAACTTGAAATGACGCAAGTCATGGGACCAGGATGGTAGCATCCCCACGTGCCCTCTCTTTAGAGCTGCCCACGAGGCCTCTCCATGCCACCTCGGCTCATCTGTGGCAAATCCAAACCACTGGCCTCAGCCAGAAGCTCCTTGACGGGGTTTCCCTTCATTTTGACGCAAGCATCCTTGGAATGATGAAGTTCTTCTGGGCACCTACACACCACGTTTACCCCTTCCTCACACCGGGCTGGACAATCGAGTCATTGAGACTGCCCACACCCCATCCCTATCGGGGGAGGAAAGAGAAAGGTGCCACCGAGGCATGAACTCTGTCTACACATCCCAGACAAGCCAGCTACGAAGGGACAGGAGCCGTGCAAGGGTGAGCAGGTGGGGAGGCATAGATCTCCCAAGGATGTAGACGGCCTCACCCCGGCTGCCACACCAAGCGGAGCCAGCCCACTTCACGTCTTACCTCTTCCTTTCTGGCACCTAGAAGAATTTGAAAGCCTGGACCTCAGCACCAACAATAGGCCCAATTGCTCACAATTTCTCACATTCCCTTTCCACGTCCTGCTGTACTGGGGCCCCTGGACAGCCTTGGGAGGACATTATAAGTTATCATCAGGACCATTTTATAGGACACTGAGGGTCAAAGAAGGAAGGTGACTAATCCGAGAACAGCTGGTGACACGGCAGAGCCAGGTTAAGAACCTAGGGGACCTGAATCCAACCCCAGGCCTCTCTGCCTGGAATCTCTCCATTATGCAAATCCTATTATGTCACTGCCTTGCTTAAAACCCTTCTGTGGCTCCCCATTTCCCCATGCCCAAATCCCAGCTTCTGAGCCTGGCTGGGAGGATCCTCATGACCTGGTCCCTTCCCACTTCTGCTCTTGTCCCTCCCACTTTGTGCCCTACAACTTGCCTCTGTGCCTTTGCCAATGCTGCTCCTTCTGCCAGACATGCCCCTCCCCTCCTTCTCCACTTGGCAAATGTCCATGCTCCCTATAAGGCTCTAGCTTTATTCAACCGGGAAAGAGTGAGTCAGTCCTCCCTACCTCTGCCTTTCCCTGTGAATGTGTCTGGAGTTGTAGATGCCACAGCTGCCCTGTAATTGTTGCCCTTCTGGACCAGGCTGTGAATGCCTGAAAGGCAGAAACTGGCTCTTGGCCACCTCTGACTCCCCAGCCCCCACCAGAGCAGGTGCAAAAGGCTGGCTCCAGGGACTGGAGTGGATTCCAGTTGCTGCCCACCAAGCTGCGTAGATGGAGGGAGCCAACTCCCAGAAAGCAGAGACTCCTACTGAAGCAAGAATGTAAATATTCAGACAGACTCTTGGCAAAGCTACTCCTCTCCCTGTATTAGGAACACATGAAAGGCTCCAGCAATAATCACGCCTTCAACCATAATAGCAGGATGTCTATGTGTTCCTGAGGGGTGGGGGGGGGGGGGTGTCTTTCCCAAGGATTTCACTCCTGCCGGTCCCGACAAGTCAGAATGAGCCAAGTTCTTTGGCAGGTGCCAGAAAGGCTGCCTCAGTGAAGCCCCAGAGCAGACCCTGGAAATGGAGAGGACGGGAACCTCTATAAGCTCCCTGGGTCGTTGGGTCTTCACCCCACACCTTGTGACTCCTGCCCCTCCATGGGTGGGAAAGGCCATAAAAGAAGAACAAAATCAAACTGGTTCATGTCGCCGCTTCTCAGCAGATGACTGGCACCAGCGCGATGGATTCTAATAGGATTAACACCCCTACAGCTAAGCATGTGATTATTAAGGCTGGTGGGGGGAGGCGAGGGATCAAAGGGTCTTTAAAAAATACAGAGCTCAACGGAACACCTCAGACTTCTGGATCTGAGTCCTGGGCATCAGAATTTTACGAAGCCGGCAGATGCTTCTAATGCCCAGGCCCGGCTGAAACCCACTGTCCTGGATGCGGTGCTCGCAAGAACAGTGGCAGGCAAGGGCATTCATTCACCCTCCTTCCTTCCCTTAGACCCGCACCTGCCAGTCACTGGGCCAAGTGCGGGCGGGCGATAGAAGGAGATGTGCTCTCTGTTTTCCCTGGCGTCCCACAGCCCACGATCTGCTCTCCTCTGAGAACGAGGCTATGATGGCAGGCAGCCAGGGATGGCACCCAGGACAGGGACGCCTGGGCTTTGGGTCCCCACAGTCGTGAAAAAAAATATAAGGTCAGGGAACTCAGGATAAAAGAACTATTATTAATCATGCAGATCAGCTCATAAAAGTGAATCTCGTTTTAAGTCCTCTGTACGGTAAGATCTTTCAGAGGATGAAACCTGTCTGTCATTTTTTTTAAAGATTTTATTTATTTATTTATTTATTTATTTATTTGAAAGAGAACGGGGGCTGATGTGGGGGGTACGGAGGGAGGGGGACAGCAGACTCCATGCTGAGCGCAGAGCCCGACGCGGAGCTCGGACCCACGACCCTGAGATCACGACCAGAGCTGAGGTTGCTCAACCGACTGAGCCACCCAGGCGCCCCTTGTCTGTCACTTTCAACTGCACCCCCCCCAGGGCCAGGAAAGGCAGGCGTTCGGGATGGGATGACAGTGATTGCAGTGGTGACCCTCACTGTTGGCTAGTGAACCCTGGCTCTGCTCACCAGGTGCCGGGCCGGCCTTTTAGTTCTTTCGTGACCTCCCTGAGCCCTGCCACCAACCGCGGGAGGCGCTGGGATGAGCCCGGGTTCAGTACAAGAGACTGCAACAACTCTGGCCCTTTGAAGCAGGGAGGGATTTCGTAAAGGAAATCAGGTGCTACAAAGTCACTGCAAGGTCAGGATGAGTAGGCTCTCCTCTAGGTGCCCAAGACTGATTTCTCGAACAATAAGAACTGGTCAACTCCGGGAGAGACTCCCCTGAGGCTGACACTAGAACTTCTGAGTCCACAGAGCAGCCCTATCACTGTGAGTCAGAATCCAGGACGCTCCAGCCCTCCGGCCTCGCTGCTGCCTCTGTAAGCACCGCTGGTCCCAGGAGGCTGGCGACGGGGCACCAGGACGTTGTCCCAAAGCCTCGCATTCCCATACCCTCGCTTGCCGGCAGAAGAGTCAAGAAGAAGGTCTTGGCCATCCAAATCTCGGGCCAGTGTCTCTAATCAGCAAAGCCTACGTTGCGACCGGAACCCTCACTGCAAGGGCATCGGGCAGATGTAGACTTTAGCGTCCCAAGCTCTGCAGTAGAGGAAGACAGCCTAGAAGGAGGGTGGAAGGGAGACTGAGCAAGCCAACCTACAGCATCGCAGGCCAACCCATGGCAGTGGCTAGTACTATTTCTACATCTTGCAGAGAAGGACACTGAAGCATGGAGAGGGTTAAGTCATTTTCCCAGGGTAACACAACAAATTAATGGTGGAGTGAAGATTTGAATCTGAAGGATCTGACTTCAAAGTCCCCACTCTTGAAATGATCCCTTTCAAGAAATGACTGCTTGCAACCTTAAACAACATATTATAAAAGAGACATACTTTTTTTTTTAAGATTTTATTTATTCATATGCCAGAGAGACAGAGAGAGAGCACAAGCAGGGGAAGTGGCAGGCAGAGGGAGAAGCAGGCTCCCCGCCGAGCAGGGAGCCCGACGCAGGACTCGATCCCAGGACCCCGGGATCATGACCTGAGCCGAAGGCAGACATTTAACTGACTGAGCCACCCAGGCATCCTGACACCTACTTTTTTACTGCAGATAATTACAACATAAACTTTATTTTTTGATATTATACTATCAAAAAACCCAACAATATGAGGCTTTAAATCCAGCAAAACTGCCTGAAGTAGAGTTCCCATATTTAAGATTTTTTTAATAGCTGTTGTAGAAAATCCAGTTTCACTTGCTGATAGAAATAGAAGGATAAAGTAACACTATTTCATTTAACTCTGTACATTCCGGGAGAACAGGGAACCTCAGTCCCAAGGGTTGACCTGCTTTCCTGCAGGGCAATGAAAAGAGGTACCTGGAGAAGGTCCCATGAGCTTCCCAGTCCAAGGATACTTATCACAGAGTCAGAAATGGATATCAAGGAGCTCTACTGAAAACCAGGGACAAGCTGGTCAAGTTTGAGCAATGGTTCCCAAACCCTCACCTCGGGCACAAGACCAAGAAGCCTGCAGGTGGGGGGTTGGGAGAAATCAATGAGCCCCGTCATCGCAGCCACTCCTGCCCCTGATTATCTTATCTCAAGGTCCTTGGATGGCTCCCCTCCTTTCTTCAATCTTAAAAATCTGCCCTTTACATGTGAGGTCTAAAACCCCAGTCAACTGACTTCCTTCTTCCCTGTCTCTAACACGGACAAGAAGAGAACATTTTAGGGGAAGAAACAGAGGCTGTAAATTCACACGAGGATTAAGACTAACTGAATTTTTCTTTATTCTTTTAATTCTCTTTGCTTTCTATGACCACGGGAAAGCATGAATGATTTACAAGGGTTATCCCTTAACCAAGCATTTTAATCTTTGCTAATTCAGAGCCATGGCATGCATAGAGGAAGAGGGGGCTAGTTAGCTAGATGAATGACAGAATCAATGGATGGATAAATTGGTAGATATATAATACCAGAAGGAGAGAGGGACAGAGACAGGGAAAATAAGTGTTTAACCGTCGACCAGCAAGGTCAGGGCTGGAACAAACACTGTGTCCCCAGAAATGTCAGGAAGAACAGTGTGCTTTCAAGGAACCCACTGGGGTATACAACAAAAAATATTCAAATTGCCAATAGGAAGAGCAACAACAAAAAAATAACAGTCACCAAACTACAAAACAGCAAACAGGATAATTATGAACCTCAGGAATTAGAAACAGAAGAGGAAGCCAAATGGAAAGAGAGACCTATGAAAAAACCTTAATACCTCTATCTACCACCAGGTTCGAAGTCAAGTTCACACCAATCAGGGAAGCTCCTGAGAGGAGGCTGAGGCTCCAAGAAATCCTACCAAGGTCACGAGGGGGCACCCTGCCTCACGGCAGAGCTGTTCCTAACCGCCCTCCCCCACAGCAGAGGCTCACCCCTGCTCAGGTCCCAGGGGCTCATCCCCGAGCCTTGGAGAAACCCTCTAAAATTAAAGGATCACTTTGGCAGGTTCTTTCTTTTGCCCAGTCGTGCACTACCAAAAGGGAGGGTAAGCAGCAACAGTGGGGTCCAGCAGCCCCACACGAGTCTAGGAAGTCCAGGTGCCTCCCTCACACCCCAGAGCAAAAGCAGCTCCCGATTGGACTAGCAGACTCACCGCAAGCCTTCCTTGCTGCCCTCCCACCCCCGTGAGGTCGACCCGGCACTGGGCGTGAGCCTCGGCCCTGTGTCTGCCTGTAATATCTTGCTCTCGTAAACGGCTCACTGGTCCTACTGAATGTTTGCTGAGCACCTGCTAACTCAGGGCCCCCCTCCAACAGACATCCTAACCTGCCTGGCTCCCGCCTTGCTCTTGCTGTCCCTCTCCCAGAGATGGGAGTTCCTGTTCGGTGGCAGGTGCTCTGTTATTCAGAAAAGAGACCACCATGCCCACAGAAACCTAAGGCTCTCCCCCATCAGGGCTCCTGCAGCTGGATTCTGCCCACGTCAACCCTCTTCACTGAATTCCAACCCCACCCCGGCTTCCTGCCGCCTGCCAGACCTCTCCGGATACCTCCCGCCTTCCCGCCTCGTCTTGCTCCCTCCGCAGAGTATTACTTAGTGGGATAGACACAGACTCTAGAACCAGACCGCCCTGCCCATCTACTGTGCGACCTCGGGCAAGTTCCTTCGCCTCTCTGAACCTCATCTACAAAATGAGGACAACAGCTTCACGAGGCCACGGAGGAAATTCAAGGGACGGTGTGCACCCTGGCGGAGCAGTGTCTAGCACATAGGGAGTGCTCCCTGAAGGCCAACTCTCTTTCTCTCTCCTCGCCCCACCCCAGATGGCCTGTAACTAGTCCTACCTTGCTCAGTCCAGAGATATGACAGTGGTCATTAAAACAAATTTGTCACTTGATTCTATAGCCAGGTGGCACATGACAGCCATTAATTTTTCTCATGAAAAATGACTCTGCTAATTGAAAAACATCAAAAAGATTGAGGTTTACACAAATGTTCAGCTCCGTTTATTTTTTCTAATTTACTTTTCAGCAGTCAGTAAGAACTTAATGAGCTCTCATTTATGGCTTCCTCCCTATTTATAGATATTAGCGTCTGTGGTCTTCTAGATGTATATACTGAGAGCGTTCAGCCTGCGCTACACACAGCCAGCCAGGAGCAGTTACAACACCCAGAATTCCAGATGGGAATTCCAGCTCCTCAAGCACCTAGCTGATCTACTCACTGTTCATCAGGAAAACACCTCAGCTGCTACTCTACATGAGCTGGATTCCGTTTTCCTTTCTTGGCCTAGATTTTTCTGTCTTGAAAGTCTTTTTATTGTTTTATTTGGTATGAAAGGAAAGTAGGTAACATTGACTGAGCAGTTACTCTGTGCCAGGCACTGCGCTGTGCACTTGACATGGATTATCTCAACTCATGCTCATCATCACACCCTGAGGAAGGTGCCACGATTAACCCTATCTCCAGAGGAGGGAACTGAGATGAGACTGGAAATTCAGACACCCAGGTCTCTCTGGATCCAGAGGCCATTTTTTATGATCGTGTCTAGACGGCTTCATTCTCTTTTCAGCAAGCAGAGCATCACTGACGAGCTCTGTTCATTTGAGGAGGGAGATGGTGAGGAAAGAGCGCCAGGCCAAGAGTCAGAAGACCACAGTTCAAGTCCCACATCGGCCAAGAGTCCCCATGACCTTGAGCGAGCCCCTCCCCCTCTCTGCCTCTAAGTTTAGAGATCTGGAGTAGGGCTGGAGATGGACCTCTTCCCCTCTGGCTGCCCAGTCACCAAAGACACACGAGGAATTCGAGTCTGGATTTATTAATGGCCAGCTTTGTACCCAATAACCACCAAAAGGAAGAGCCCCCCGACAAAGCCGGAAGGGCGAACACAATTGGTACAGATGCCCGAGTGGAAGCCTCCCATCCCTCTCAAATTTAAAGCTTAGAACCCACAAGACAAGAGGGCGTCTCCCCGGACAGGCATGGGTTGAGAACAGAGCTCTTTGATTCCGAGGGGAAACAGGTCAAAAAGAGTGGAGACGCCAGGAGCCCTGCCCACCGGGAAAACATGGCCAAACCAGTCCTCGGCGAAGAAAAACAAGTAGGAGGGCAGAGAAAGGGTGCTCACGGGGCTGCCCTTCGCTGAGCGAAGAGCCCTGATGGTGGGCGCTCCCTCCTCTCTGGGCCAAGGTGGCATTCCTGGGGAGAGGAGGAGAAAGAGCCCCTCAGTTTCTTCCCCTGTAAAGGAGGAAGAGGCCTCTTCCTCTTCCACTGAGGCAAGAGGCCAAGAATGCCCAGGAGCAGAGACGGAAAGTGAACGGAGTCCAGAGGTTTGTGGGTATCTGGCTGCAGATCAGAGCTGCAGGTGGGGAGACGGTGGTGTTTCTGGTTTCAAGAAACGGATGATGACGCACCCCTGCAGGTAAGGACCCCTTCCTACTCGTGTCTGAGTCCCCTGCACCCAGCACGGAGGGAGCCTGACTCAGGCTCAAACCCAATGCGGTATCTGTTGAACGAATAAGAGAAGAAACAGAAGAGCCGTGGTTTCGGCAGCGTCCTGAGACAAGGAGCCCACGGTGCTGCTGAGATTTGATTCGGAAGCCTTACGGTGCCGCACGGAGGCTGCGCGTGCTAGACCTGTTCCTTTTGAGCCCCAGTCACATCGTTAACAGCCAAGGCTGTGGCAGTCTCCGCAGTAGTGTCTGTGGGGAGATCATAGAAATGGGAATAATTCACTCAAGAGGTGAAGGTGTTCCAGCTCTTGCATAATGGCAGACCTCGGGCCTTGAGAAGATATTCGAAACTTAGCCTGGAGCCCTGGGCTCCTCACTCCCCTTCCAGTGCTCTTTCCCTGCACCGCTGGGCCGGGGCAGAGGCTGCTGTGGAGGCAGAGCCACCCACAGCACAGGCCTCTGTGATGACCGGGGTTTGTCAACCGCCCTTAGCCTCACCATCAGCCTACAAGCACCGAATAATCACCATCCTCTTCTTGGACTTCAAATAAATGCCGGGGGGGAGGTGGAGAAGAGAGGAGATGTCATCCTTCCCCTTTCCAATATTCCAAAATCCTGTTCTGCAGATCACTAATCACGGGAGATGCTCCATAACGATAAGAGTTCTGAGCCCAAATAAACTTGGGGAACCCCATTTGCTATATCTCCTCTCGACACTTCACACAGCTTGTTAACCACGTAAAGACACTGAGAAGTCCTGTGGTAAAGAACAAACTCATTGGACCACTTCTTTCACTCCATACCTATTTAAGATTCCACAGAACCCTGTCAGTGAAAGACAGCCACAGATTAATTTCAACAGCCACGTGAAAGTGCCAACTCTGACCTCAGCCCCAAGGACCAAAAGCTCTTTAATAGAACAGTCCACTGCTACAAGTTTCCTATGCAATCCCATGAGCGTCGCACATGCCCCAGTCAAGCCCCCGGCTTAAGGCACCCATCCCCGAGACCTTGGGCATGCGGAACGAAGCGTGCATTCACCATTTGATCCCTGGGCAGAAGGAGGAGGAGGCATGACTCAGGCTGGCTTAACAGAGATTTACTTCCCCGGCATCCTTTGGAATGGATATCCTGCATGATTGAGCCGGGCTTTGTTCAATTCTCAAAGCAATTTGCCAGGAGTGAGAAAGGAACGCTTAGTAAAGCAAGTTGGTCAGTCCTGGATGATTACTTCTTATTCCAAAACAATTACTATAAAGGTAAAATGGGTTATGTTGCTGTAAAAAATATGACTCTCTCCAAACAGTAACACATGAATTCCCAACCAGAGCCTCAAGGCCACAGCCAAAAGCAGGCCAGGCGTACGAAGCATGGGGAAGACATTTTTGCCCTGTCAAACAGTGCTGGTTTCCAACAGAATTAAAATAGACAAGGGAGGACTAGATAGGCGGAGGGGGTGGGGAGCGATGGGGCGCCCTAGACACAAGTACCTACTTAGCAGTCTGAGCCCATCCATGCAGGCTATCCTGCCTTCTTCCATCCGAACCCCTAGTCTCATCGAACCTTCTAAAAAAATAGGGCAAAGCAGGGTTTCTCAACGTTGGCACTACCAACATGGGGGCAGGTAATTCTTTGTTGTGGAGGGGCTGTAGGGTGTTTGGCAGCATCCCTGCCCTCTACCCACTGGCTGCCACTAACACCCCAAACCCTCCCCCCAAGTCATCTCCAGACATTGCCAAATGTCCGCAGCGGGTAGGAAGTCAGGCAAAGTCACGGCTGGTTGAGAACCACTGGACTAAAGCAATATGGGCCTGGGGGAGGCGTCCCCACCAGCCCCTGGCTCCAGCACATCTCCAGGAGAAAACTGTGCTCCTGACTGGCCTCTCCCAGAGAGCAAAGGGGAAGGTCTCCAGAGGCTGTCACTTTTCTGGGCGCTGAGGGGAACAGGAGTAGCCTGAGTCCCTGGACATCCTGCCCAGGGGCTAGCATCCTAGCAATGCACGTGCTCTGCAGTGGATAGCCAACATGGGGGACAGAAGCCAAAAGAGGTCAGACAGCCCTCCTGACAAACCAAGGAAACCATCCCAGGAACCTCTCCCCTTGCCCTACCAGCCATTCTTGTGCTATTGAAGGAAGGTGGCTTAAAACAGAAAGGTATCCAAGGCCCCTGGGTGGCTCAGTCAGTTAAGCGTCTGCCTTTGGCTCGAGTCATGATTCTGGGGTCCTGGGATCAAGTCCTGCATCAGGCTCCGTGCTCAGTGGGGAGTCTGCTTCTCCCTCTACCCTCCCCCCCACCGCTCGTGATCTCTCTCTCTCTTTCTAATAAATAAATAAAATAAAATAAAATAAAATAAAATAGAAAGGTGTCCAGGGGCGCCTGCAAGGCTCAACCCGAGGTTTCCTTCCCCCCTAAAATGAAGACAAGAGCCATCCCCACCTGGCCCGGTCATTTCAAAGTTCAGCTGGCTACTGGGCAAGGAGAGACTTCGCAAATGTAGAGCACGGGGCAGATGTCAGTTCTTTCTGTGAACTCCAGAGGTGTCGTGAAAGTTGCAAAATGAATCAACTTTAATCCACTTAAACGAAGACGCTGGGCAGATATTTGCCGAGGAGAAGCCTGGGAAGAAATACCTGCTTTTTTTTTTTAAAGATTTTATTTATTTATTTGACAGAGAGAGTCACAGTGAGAGAGGGAACACAAGCAGGGGGAGTGGGAGAGGGAGAAGCAGACTTCCCGCGGAGCAGGGAGCCCGATGCGGGGCTGGATCCCAGGACCCTGGGATCACGACCTGAGCCGAAGGCAGACGCTTAACGACTGAGCCACCCAGGTGCCCCTACCTGCTTTGAATATAGTGATTAATAGCAGCTAAGAGGGAAGAAAAGCACGCAGGGCAGTGTCTCTAAGATTTTAAATGTGAATATAAAAACACTTCAGACTCAGAGGTCCATTGAGAAAAAATAGCACTGCTCTTCAAAGTGGTCCTGGCTGTCTCTTTTTTTCCACTTCTTTAGACCTTTATTCTCTTTCTTCCCATTCACCTCATTTTCATCGCTGCTCAGGCACCTCAAATGCACTTAATTGTCATTGCCTGCCTCATCCAGAGCCCCTGCGAAGCACTTAACTGCTCGTGGCACCATCCCAGCCACTGTACCGAGGAAATAACTACTGGGGGAGGAGGGGGTGCAGGGAGGCCCAGGGTGCACCAGGGGACAGTGCCCGGCATTTCACACAGCTCACGGCCTCCGATCTTAACAGCATCCTGAGGATGAGGAGGGCAGCCATCCCTGGAGAGTGTTCCGTGTCACGCAAGCCCATTCTTGGACTCATTCATTCAAACACTGTTTGCTGTGTGTTCTCTGTGCCACACACTGGTCTTGCTAACAATGAAAGCAAATAGACAGAGGCAGGGCCCGCTGTTTGCCAGACACTTGTCTCTATATGTTAACTCATGTGATCACAACTTTATATAGAAGATATTGGCATTGCCATCCCAATTTTACAGATGAGAAGACTAAGGCACAAAGCTACTGTCCAAAGTCACATAACTAGTGTGACGGGCAGATTTTCTGACGGCCCCTGATGGTCCCCGCCTCCTGGTATTCATGCCTTTACATAGTCTCCTCCCTTGAGTGAGGGCTTGTCAAGTAACTACTTTTATTTTTTTAAGATTTATTTATTTTAGACAGAGAGAGAGAGAGTGCACGGAGAAGGGCAGAGGGAGAGGGAGAGAGAGTCTTAAGCAGACTCCGTGCTGAGCACAGAGCACAATGCGGGCTCAATCCCACGACCCTGAGATCACAACCTGAGCTGAAACCAAGAGTCGGACGCTTAACCGACTGAGCCACCCAGATGCCCCTCAAGTAACTACCTCTAACCAAGGGAATATATCAAATGCACAGGCTGTTACTTCCACGATTAGGCCACATAAGATCGTGACGTCCACCTTGCTAGCAGACTTCTCCCCTGCTGGATTTGAGGAAGCAGGTTGCCATGTTGGAGAGGCCCACATAGCAAGAAACTGAGGGCAACCTCCAGCCAACAGCCCACAGGGAACTCCATCCCGTCAACAACCACAGGGGCTTGGAATCCCATCCTTCCCCAGCAGAGACTTCAGCTGAGACCCCAACCCTGGCCAACACCTTGACTGCAGCCTTGTGAAAGACACTGAAGCAATGACCCAGCTGAGCTCCCGTCCCAGATTCCTGACCCACAGATACTGTGAGATAATAAATCTGTGTCATTTTCAGCCACTAGGTGTGTGGGAATATGTTACACAGCAGTCAGTAACTAATACAACTAGTAGGTGGCAAAGGTGGGGCTTATCCCCAGGTAAATCTGGCTCCCAAGTCTGTGTCCTTCCCCCACCAGACTTTGCTACATCACCTGTCATGTCTAAGGGGATATTACAGTGGTAAGGAAACTTTAGAATGTTTAGAATGTCACAGCCCCCTCTTGAAGATTCAAATTGCCTGAAGAGAAGTCTGAGAGTAAAGGAGAGTCTTTTTTTTTTTTTTTTTTTCTCATTAAACTTTTGTTTTAATGGGTCTCAAAATTCTGTGACAGATTTTTGGTCAAGTTGTTTCCATTAAAAAGTACTGATTTTAAAAACTAATAACTTAAAACTGCCACACACACACAAAAAAGACATGGTCCACAAAACATTCTCCTTTCCTTCTGAAGGTTTTACGATGCATTGTTATCATTAACCAGTCTTTTACTATTAAACTTAAATGGCCAATTGACACAAACAGTTCTGAGACCGTTCTTCCACCACGGATTAAGACTGGGGTGGCAGGTATTGGGGATAATATTCATTTAGCCTTCTGAGCTTTCTGGGCAGACTTGGTGACCTTGCCAGCTCCAGCTGCCTTCTTGTCCACTGCTTTGATGACACCCACAGCAACCGTCTGTCTCATGTCACGAACAGCAAAACGGCCCAGAGGAGGATAGTCAGAGAAGCTCTCAACACACATAGGCTTGCCAGGAACCATATCAACAATGGCAGCATCACCAGATTTCAAGAACTTGGGACCATCTTCCAGCTTTTTTCCAGATCGACGATCTATTTTCTCCTTCAGCTCAGCAAACTTGCAAGCAATGTGAGCCGTGTGACAATCCAGCACAGGTGCATATCCAGCACTGATTTGGCCTGGATGGTTCAGGATAATCACCTGAGCCGTGAAGCCAGCTGCTTCCATTGGTGGGTCATTTTTGCTGTCACCAGCCACATTGCCACGACGAACATCTTTGACAGATACGTTCTTGACATTGAAGCCCACATTGTCCCCAGGAAGAGCCTCACTCAAAGCTTCATGGTGCATTTCAACAGACTTTACTTCAGTTGTAACATCGACTGGAGCAAAGGTGACCACCATCCCAGGTTTAAGAACACCAGTCTCGACTCGGCCCACAGGGACAGTACCAATACCACCAATTTTGTAGACGTCCTGGAGAGGCAGACGCAAGGGCTTGTCAGTTGGACGAGTTGGTGGCAGGATGCAATCCAGAGCTTCAAGCAGTGTGGTTCCACTGGCATTCCCATCTTTACGGGTTACTTTCCATCCCTTGAACCAAGGCATGTTAGCACTTGGCTCCAGCATGTTGTCACCGTTCCAACCAGAAATTGGCACAAATGCTACTGTGTCGGGGTTGTAGCCAATTTTCTTAATGTAGGTGCTGACTTCCTTAACGATTTCCTCGTATCTCTTCTGGCTGTAGGGTGGCTCAGTGGAATCCATCTTGTTAACACCAACAATTAGTTGTTTTACACCCAGTGTGTAAGCCAGAAGGGCATGCTCACGGGTCTGCCCATTCTTGGAGATACCGGCTTCAAATTCACCAACACCAGCAGCAACAATCAGGACAGCACAGTCAGCCTGAGATGTGCCTGTAATCATGTTTTTGATAAAGTCTCTGTGTCCTGGGGCATCAATGATGGTCACGTAATACTTGCTGGTCTCGAATTTCCACAGGGAGATATCAATGGTGATACCACGTTCACGTTCAGCTTTCAGTTTATCCAAGACCCAGGCATACTTGAAGGAGCCCTTTCCCATCTCAGCAGCCTCCTTCTCAAATTTTTCAATAGTTCTTTTGTCGATCCCGCCACATTTGTAGATCAGATGACCAGTAGTGGTAGACTTGCCCGAATCTACGTGTCCAATGACGACGATGTTGATGTGAGTCTTTTCCTTTCCCATTTTGGTTTAGGTTGAGCGGTAGTTTTCACGACACCTGTGTTCTGGCGGCAAACCCGTTGCGAAAAAGCTAAAGGAGAGTCTTTATCTTGCCCACACTTACCTGGTCGCAACTCTGTTCACGTGACACCTGTAGCCTCCTCCCAAACCAGGATCCCACAGAAGACATTTTGGAAAATGCTGAGACAGGCCTACTCCCCTGATTTTGCAGATGAGGACACTGAGACTCAGAAAGGTTAAAGAATTGTCAGAAGTCACACAGAAAAGTGCTGAGCAGGACAAAATAGCCTGAGGAAAGCATCAGCGGATGGGTCATTGTGCGCTGCTTTAACCTCAGCCACCCGGAAAGCAGCCCACCCCACACCCAGAAGCCCTCAGTGCCCAGATGCTGTCACCTGCGAAGTGGGAAAGAAGGAAGTCTCAACCCCAGTGGCCACAATTGCAAAAAAGAGGGCGGTGAGAAAGGCTGGGTGGGAAGGCGTGGCCTGGGGAGCGGGAGGGGCGGGGGGGGGTGCCCTGGGACCTGTGTCTGGGCAGATGCGATCATGACTTTCCTACCTCCTTGTTTTGCCTGGCCAAGCAGGTCCTGGTCCCTACAAGTGCTGCCCGGGAGTGATCTGGAGAGTTGCTGTCTTCTTAGGCTCAGGGGCCATCAAGAATCATTCCTGTGTGAGGGAGCTCAGGATTATCACACCTAATTAGTTCACCTTTTTTTTTGTCAGAGAGAGAGCGCGAGAGAACACAAGCGGGGGGAGGAGCAGAGGGAGAGGGAGAAGCAGGCTCCTCGCTGAGCAGGAAGCCCGATGCAGGACTCAATCCCAGGATCCTGAGATCATGACCTGAGCTGAAGGCAGACACTTAACTGACCGAGCCACCCAGGCACCCATAGTTCACCTTTTCAACACACCCTAAAGAAATGGGGGGAAGGACGGAGGAACACTGCCAAGTGGCAACGCCGTTCCACGCTCTCTTCCCTCCCCCATTCTACAGATGTGGACACTGAGGTTCACAAAGACTAAGGCATCTGCTCAAGGTAAGGAAATGGCAGAGCAAGGATCTAAACGCAGATGGGTCTGAGACCAAAGCCCAGGATTCCTGAAAACGGAGTCTGAGGCAGACAGAAGTCTAGTAAACACTCCTTCCCCCCTCTCTGCCTTTCACAGAGAAGTAATGAGAAATGGATGCTTTCAGGACTTCCAGAGAATTCACGGTGCTAGAGGAAGGCACTTGCCTCTTCAGCACGTGGGACACTCAATCCTTCCCCTGTTGCCAGAAAACCTTGGCATTAAGAACACCTCTAGAAAGGGATCATTTTATCCCATCGGTGGACAGATGTAGAAAAATGCCCTCAGGGCTAGCTCGGGGTGGGAGAGCTGGTTCCCTCTTCATAGCCACTTTTATAAATGCAATGAAAGGAGCTACACCTGGTGGAAGAACAGAGAGGGAGTTTTGTCATCAGGACTTCTCAGAAGCTGCGTGGCTCAGACAGAGCCGACTTGGTCGCAGCAGAAGTTCTGCCTGGTACAGAGGCATGATGTGGGTACTGGCTGGCACACCGATGTGAGCCGGCTCCACAAACAGCCCTCCACACGGACTGGCTGTGAGAGCTGACATCTCTGTTCATATCCTGCGGGGCTGCTCCTGGGCTCATGGCTCCTGCTAAAAATGTGTGTGGGGGGTGTGTGTGTGGGGTGTGTGTGTGTGTGTGTGTGTGTGTGTGTGTGTGTGTGTGTGTGTGTTGTAAGACGCAATCTCCCTTGGATGGGCAAATAGCCATGATTCGCTCCAACAACTCACAAAGGACCGTGGAAGAGGAAATTTGCATGGAATGAATTCACCCCCAACTCTGCCCCAGGCACTGCACATGTATTATGTTGTGTAAGGCTCAAGCTGCAAGGTGGGCGCCCCCCACCTGCCATCCCCAGTTTACAAATGAGGAAAAGGAGGATCTGAGAGGTTAAGCCACCTGCACAGGACTACACCTGCGCAGTCCATGGCCAAGGCGGGGTCTCACCGGGTCCTTCTGGCTGCAAAACTCACACCCACCCCCTGGACCATGCGACTTCCTAAAGGAGAGATGGCAGAAACAGGACGGAGCACACGCAAGCCGGTCCCCTCAGGAAGCGCAGTGTCTGGGCTGGCCACTTCGCACACTCGACGCTTACAGGGACCCTGCAAGGCACATCTTATTATCCTCCTTTCACAGGTGAGAAGGCAAAAGCTTCCAGAAAGGCTCCGTAAATCGCCACAAGAGAAGCCAAGATCTGGACCTAGGTCTAGCTGACTCCAAATCCTGGGATCTTTCCACCACACCATCAATACTCACTGACACAGCTCCGCCCCTCTCCCCCACCCCTCCACCTCCACTGTCCAAACCCTTCCCACCCTGCTCATGAAGCACTGACTCAAGGGGGCTTAGAGACAGGGCCGGGAACTAGACCGGTCCTTCGGGCACCAACACACAGAGGGGGCCTGGGGGGTAAGTGCCTCTCTCCACCAGCTGTGGTGAGAAATGATGAGTTCCAGGCCGAGGATAAGAACGGTTTTCATTTACAGAGTGGCACAGATGCCCTGGAGAAAGGAGGGTTTGGACTAAGGAGAAAACATGTATTTGTTGCCTCTGGTCTAGTTACTGTGCTCGCTCAGCTTCAGTGGTCCCATCTATAAAGCGTGGTCCACTCACCCATCCCTGAAGGCAATCAACCCTGCAGATGCACAGGCAGAGGGAGGACTTGGTTTCTGGAGAGAAGCAGCCCGTGAGGCAAGAGCCTTGGTCCAAAGCCAAAATCATTCAAGCACCAAGCGGCTAAAAGAGTGTTCACACGAGACAGTATAAGCTCATCTTACACACTCACCTTCCTCGGCCCGCTCTCCCCACCTCTCTGTCCTAAAAGATCCATGAATGTTATATTTCAGCTTCTGGTCTGTTTATCTTTGCCTAGATAGGAATGAATTTGCTTCATTTTTTGTTGTTGTTATTGGATTACACTATGTGATTCCTGGTTTTAGGTCACTGCATCCATTTAGGAAAGCATTTCAGAATAATGAAACCCATTTTGAAGTAAGTGCTTCAAACATGAGTCTCCATCTTCTTGCAGGCAGCCAGAGGTCTCAGCCCGGTGTTCTGCCTTGTTCGGTTTTGCCCTTAATCCCTGCCCAGCAGGCTGCCTTGACTCGTGACTCCCTGTTGCATCATCTCCTCATGTATTGGTTAATTCCCTCATTCACTGAAATGTACTTATCTATTTATTTAACAATCACCAAGTCGTCGAGTGTGCTGGTTGCTTGGGAAACATGGTCATGGATGAGCAAAAAATAGACAATGACCTTCTCCTTGTGGAATTTAAAGCTAGTGGAGGAGAAAGAAACTAATCACATAAAAAAATATATATATATTTTATGTGGATAATAAATTTATAATTTTATGTGGAGAGAGATATATATATAAAATGAGAAATCATAAAGGCTTGGAAGGAACAATCCATGGCGCTCTCAAAGCAGATAACAGAAGGACCTGACCCAGATGGGGAAAGTGATCTGAAGAATGGGGATGGAACGAAGCGTCTGGGACAAGAGGTTGGGCGTGGTGGCAGAGGGAGAAGGTACGTGCTCTAGGAAATCAGAGGAGAGCAGACAGGAGGCTATCACAGAGCTCCCGGAGAAAGGTGACATTTCCCTGGATGAGGGTGGTGGCTACAGGGTGGAGAATGACGGACACAGTTACAAGCTATTCCAACCATATCATTGACCAGAGGGTGACAAGTGATGCCAGGATAGACGGTTGGCCTTGGATCTGGGGAACCGGATGCTCTCACCTCTCCCTTGCCTGTGCTCAGAACTGGACCAGAGTGAATCTCATGTGCCTTCTGTCCCAGAAAATGCCAGGCCCCATTCTAGATTCAGTGTAGACCAAACAGGAAAACAGGCTCGGCTCCCACACTCGTGTAGAGGTGGACCCTCCTTCCCAGCCTGACCCACAGCCCCATTTGCAGCCACTGTCTCAGCCTCTTGCTGTCAGCGTCCAGCCTGTCCCGGTTTCCAGCAGCAGCTTCTCATGCGTTGCCCATATCTCCGTCCCAGCCACACATCTAGAGCCCACCTCTGATGACTACAGTTGGCCTTTCGGGTGTCCATCCTTGCATGCCATGAGGTCAGACTCTGTTCTTCCTCTGGCTCATCCCGCTATCCTGCAGAGCAGGTTTCTATCATTAAATGTAATGTACAAGAGCAATTAAAATGCCTGCAACAGAGAGCATGGGGGCATCAGTTTTGGGTTTTGTTTTGGGGGGAGAACAGTAAATGCGTGAGAATGTGACAATTATCTACACAACTCCAGATTACCGGAAAGCAAGAATGGCAAGTGTTTAGATTCTTCTGTGAACTCACCACTGTAAAGACAGGTAGATTTTCTTGTGAAGGAATATTTACAAGGTTCTAGACGAAGACCAAGCTTGAGTCCCCACTCAGCTGTTTATTTAAGTTAATAGTATCAGGGAATTTAGATAATCTTTCTGAATTTGGTCTCTTTCCCCTGTAAAACAGAAAACAACATCCACCCCCCCAGGGTCCTTACGAGATCCAAATGGGGTTGTGGCAACCACAAGCCACTGCACACAAGTGGGTTTTGTTACTGCCATCAGGTCTGTGGGCTCATTTTATTTTTTTTAAAGATTTTATTTATTTATTTGAGAGAGAGAGAGCACGAAGCAGGGAGGGGCAGAGGGAGAGGGAGAAGCAGGCTCCCCGCTGAGCAGGGAGCGCGATAGGGACTCGATCCCAGGACCCCAGGATCACGACCTGAGCCGAAGGCAGACGCTCAACCGACTAAGCCACCCAGGCGCCCCGTTTGCGCTCATTTTAAAGCCTCTGTCCTCATGTTCACCTTCTTCAGACATATTTCCTCTGCCCTCTGTTCTGTGGTCAGCAGAAGACATTTTCAGAGGCCTGATACATACTGTCTCTTCTCTCATCCAGAGAAGGGAGTGATGCATTCCAGTCCCAGAATTTCATCCCCATGGGGTCTCTCCCTGGCAAGGTCCCCTGACCCTATCCATTCATTTGGCCAGTGAATATTTAGTGTGGATCAATTTTGTGGTGGCCACCATTTGGGTGCTAGGGGTGCAGGGTTTTTTAAAGACAGCACGCTTGAAGAAGCCCATGGTAGGGGGGAAATAGCTAAGTCAACAGACAAGTATCATAATAAGGCATGACCTTAAGATAAGGCAGGTGGGTATTTAAGATAAAATGGCAATCATGAGGAGGAAGATCTATCCAGAATCCAAGAGAGGCCGAGGAGGTAAAACTGGAAGAAGGCATGGGACAAATGCAGTCGATCTGTGATCTTCATGGGGCTCCGGAGCAGGAAACAGATGTTGATGACAGGAGAGCTTTCTTGAAATCAAAACCATATTAGAAAAGAGAGAGAGAAAGAATCTTCCCTTATGCTCCTCTCTGGGTGTGTGCCTGTCAGGTCAGGGTATTTTTCAGCACAGAGGAATCAAACTTTCCTGGATTGGAAAGGGAGACACTTCGCTCATGCATGTTCATTCAAAAGTATATTGTGACCAGACCCATGATCTGGTAAAAGCCTCCAATGAGTTATCTTCTTTTCTTTATTCTTTTGCTTTCCCTTTTACCTGTAATGGACAGACGTGATATATCCCACCCACACTGACAAATTACACAGCCGCAAACCTTGAGCTGATCAACTTTGGGGAAAGCAAATATTTTTTGCAGTAATCACACACACGCGATAATCAAGAGACAAAGAAATTTGCAAACTCTTCAAGTTACGTTCAAAACCCTACCCTGTCATTTAAGTACCTTCAAGGCAAATCACCAAAGTGGCTGAACAATTTCTACTGCAATATTTAATTAGGCTTATAAATCCTAAAATCCCCTTACGGGGCCATTGCTGGCTGGGAACGGAGCAGTGTTTGGTGTTTCTGAAATTGCGAGTGCTTAATTATGTCTTACAAAGTCAGTTATCAATAAAGTGTGCATCCATGTCTGAACTCAATTTGTCTCTGCCTCTGTCACTCAGGGTGTCCGGCAATCTGTCTGAACAGAGTTGGCAAACTTTTTCTATCAAAGTCCAGATGTTTATGTTTTTTATAGTTAATGTTTTGCTAGCCATGATGTCTTCGTCGTGATGACCCAACGCCGTCGTGGTAAGGCGAAGGCAGCCATAGGTAATCTATAAACAAATGAGCAGGGACACCTGGTTGGCTCAGTCAGTAAAGCATGCAACTCTTGATCACGGGGTCATGAGTTCAAGCCCCACGTTGGGCGTAGAGTTCCTTAAAAATAAAATCTTTAAGGGGCGCCTGGGTGGCTCAGTCAGTTAAGCAACTGACTTCAGCTCAGGTCATGATCTCAGGGTCCTGGGATCAAGCTCCGTGTGGGGTTCCCTGCTCAGTGGGGAATCTACTTCTCCCTCTCCCTTCCCACACCTCCCCCATCGCCCACTCATGCTCTTTCTCTCTCTCTGTCTCAAATAAATAAATAAAACCTTAAAAAAAATTTTTTTAATAAAATCTTTAGAACAAAACAAAAAACAAACCAAAAAAATGAGCAGGTCTATATTCCAACAAAACTTTGCTCATGGACACCAAAGTTCAAATTTCATATAATTTTCATATGTCATGAAATATTATTCTGCTTTTGATTCTCTTTACACCATTAAAAAATGTAAAAACTATTCTTAGGACATAGCAGTCCAGGAACAGGCTGCCGGGTGGATTTAGCCTGCCAGTGGTAGTTTGCCCACCTCTGATTTTGAGTGATGGGTTGTACTATGTTGGAACATTTCAAAGAACACAAACTCTGGGCCACCTGGGTGGCTCAGTTGGTTAAGTGTCTGACTTTTGGTTTAGGCTCAGGTCATGATCTCAGGGTCATAAGATCGGCTCCCCCTGTCGGGCTCCCTGCTCAGCAAGGAGTCTGCTTGAGATTCCCTCTCCCACTGGCCCTCTCCCTACTCTGTCTATCAGTCTCTCTCAAATAAATAAATAAAAATAAAATCTTAAAAAAAAAAAAAAAAGAACATAAACTCTGCCTTTCCACAGTCCTGAGACCTGGGCAGCCATGCAAAACTGTTACCTTCTCTGGGTCTCCATTTCTTCGCTCTAAAAAGAAGATAATCAGAGGAACTTGGTGAGAATTAAGTGAGGTGATGTCAGTAACAGAAGTTCCAGAAGATTCCAAAGAGGTGAGCTCTGGAGAAAATTGAGGGCTTCACATGTCAGCTCTTCTTTCTCTTACTTTCTGTCTTTCTGTGTTTTTCATTTCTTTCTCTTCCTTTGTATTTAATCTTCCCTTGTATCAGTGGATTCAATAATGAAGCATGAAAATGGATTTGCTCCCAACACAAGCAAAAGCAGCCCCTTCCCTTGTTGACTTAAACACTCCCAGCCTGACTCTTCTCCTCTTGGTGTCAGTGCCTGAGCTGACCTCTGGAGGCCTGGGTATCAGCTACCATTAAATATCAGGGAGAGACTAATGAAGCCACAATTGATTCATCAGGCGGGGTCCCATCTCCCTGTGAAGGCATCCCATTAGGGACGCAGGGTCTCTTTGAGAGGATTTACAATAGCAGCAAATGTCAGTGGCAGTTATGTGTGTCTCATCTTTCTTAACAGAGCTGCCACCCACTCCCCACCCCCCCACCTCTCTCCAGCTCCCCAAGGCTTGCAATGATCACAGCTGCCAATCACAAAACTACACCAAGCTAGTGTGTCCCACAGGCTGGATGGAGGGTGCGTCCCCAGTCCTCCCCGTCATGGAAGGAAAAAGTGAACAATGAGACCCAGGAAGAAATGGGGTGGGGAGGTGGCCTGAGGTTGCTGAGAGCTGGAGACTGGAAGCCAAGTGGGGTCTTCAGAACTACCAAAACTTGATCCTTTCCAACTGTGAAAATATCCAGAAGTTATTTTACAAAGGCATGCTCCGACCTACTGCTTCTTAAGGAATGGGATCAGAAATCCTCCCAAATCAAATGCTTTCTATCAGATCTTGAGAACACCCAAGGAATTCTATTCCCACTGGCCAAGACCCCACAGCTGAACAAGTGTCATCAGGAGGAGTAGATCAGTTGTAGTAGGAACAAAGATGCTTTAGAATTAGGAGTCAATGTCCAAATCTCTGCCACTTACTAGCTTGTGATCCTGAACTTACTCAAACGAGATAACCAACGAGACAGAACCTTTTGAGCTACTGGGTTTTCCTGTTAGTATTTCTTCCAGAAAAGTCCTTCTGATCATAAATTCCTCTCCAAAGATTTATGCCTTCAACAAGATTCTTAATGGCAGGGGGTACCTTGTATCCCTCACCATCCCCAGCAACCAGCCAAGTGCCTGGACCCAACAAATGCACAAAATGTCCAAAGTCTACCTATTGACTTAGGAGTTTTGGAAAGGGGGAACAGAGAAACTAGAGGGAACGAAACTATTAATGAAATAGTTCAAGATAATTCCCATAATTGATGTTTCCAGATGGAAAGTTCCACTGAGTACACAGACCAGGGGATGCAGAAAGCCACATACCAAGGCATGTCATTATAAAGCCCTGTGTTACCAAAAATAAAGAATAGATTCCAAAGGAAAAGGTTTTTTTCCTGTTACCTTGAAAGAAATAGAATTTTAATATTAACCAATTTCTCAGTAACAATACTGTATGTCAGAAGAACAATGCCTTAAAATTCTAAGGGAGTTAATTTTGAGACTTAGGTAGATATTTTCAATCATCCACGTTCTTAAAAAACATTCTCTAATACACCTTATTTTAGGAAGTTATTTGGAGAATGTGCCAGAACAAAACAAGGAACCAAGCCAAGAAAATGGAAGATGCGGGAGCAGGAAACACAGGTATTACAACCAAGAGAACAGGAGAATCCCAGACTCCAGATGGGGGCAGAAGGAAGGAAACAGACACCTGATCTGATGGCACAGCTTGGGGTGGTGGTGGGGTGGGGTGAATATAAAGGAAGGCAATGCAAGAAATTAAATGTAATCAAAACACACTACTTCCTTTTGTAGTAAATAATATTTTCTTAGTCATAATAATGGAAATGCCATTTAACTGAATAACAAAATTGCCATATCGAAAGGATTGAATAGGGAAGGGGAGACGGGCACAATAGACATAAATCCTCATTTGTTACAGCAGGAAGAAAAGAGCAAATGGCTAAAGATGATAGATCAGGAAATAGTAGCATGAACCTATTACTTAGAGATACAGAAGCAACCACCAGAAGGAAGGACCAAGGGGATTCAAAATGGCAGTCTCCAAGAAGTAGGACTGAGGGTTAACGGAGGTGAGGCAGGGAGTGTCCTCTCACTCCAGACCTTTTGGTTATCACTTGATTTCTTTTTTTTTTTTAAAGATTTATTTATTTATTTGAGAGAAAGAGAGAGAGAGTGAACGTGAGTGGGGGGAGGGGCAGAGGGAGAGAATCTTAAGCCGACTCCACACTGAGCACAGAGTCTGACCCAGGGCTCTATCTCACGACCCTGAGATCATGACCTGAGCTGAAATCAAGAGTCAGTCACCCAACCGATACCCAGGCATCCTGGTATCACTTGATTTCTTAATCATGCATATTGCTGCTTTCACAGAAATTTTTAAGTCTGAGTGAAGTATGATATGAAACAATAAACCTGATGGACGAACACTAGAGGAAGAACACAGATCAACTTATGTACTGGGGGCTTTGGGTAATTGTTTTCTTTCCCTTTGTCACATTTTGTTGTAGGGGTAAAATTGTATATATGTACACAGATATACATATATGGTTATACATTATATACCTTATATATTATATAATTATTGTTACATACTATATCTTTTTATGTCTATCTTATGTATATTTATATATATGTTAGGCCTAATTTCAGTATGTGCTATAACACAAAGATGCTTAAATTGTTATAAAAAGAATTCTAGAAAGATGGTAGCAGTGGGATCATAATTTCTCAATGATCTCCAAATTAAAAAAAAAAGAAGAAGAAGAAGATAGGTAAGAAAGCCAGAAATGGGCAACATTTACATCAAATGTGACAAGGTATACTCAAGAACCCCAAAGTACAAATGAGTGGGGACAAACCACAATGGCCACAAGACCATCACCGTCGGCACTATGAGTACCCGTCAGGAGGAAGTGGAGAGAAGTAGCGAACACCCTGATAGAGGCCACAGGTGTTCTCTAAGAGACACTGAGGGCCAATCTCAGAACAGCAGCTCCATTGGGAAGGGTCGTCTCCAAGCCTGGGTGAACAAAGGCGTCTGCCGTGAAGGCCAAGGGCTTACTTCTTGCACAGGACACCACACCGAGGAGACACGGTGCACCGGAAAGGCATGTCCATACAACAAAATGAAACAGTGGCTGGTTCCAATCAAGCTCAGACACATTTTTCAAACAACAAGACATAAAGGAACATTATAGGTCAGAATTAGACTCAGAATTGAGGCGACAGAACCCAGGAAAGAACAGAAAAAGGGAAGAAAATCACCATTTCAGAAATGAAGACTAGGGGCGCCTGGGTGGCTCGGTTGGTTAAGCGACTCCCTTCGGCTCAGGTCATGATCCTGGAGTCCCGGGATCGAGCCCCGCATCAGGCTCCCTGCTCAGCAGGGAATCTGCTACTCCCTCGGACCCTCCCCCCCCTCATGTGCTCTCTCTCTCTCTCTCATTCTCTCAAATAAATAAATAAAATCTACACCCCCAGATTGAAAGTGAGGGGGTGGAAAACCATTTACCATGCTAATGGACACCAAAAGAAAGCTGGGGTGGCAATCCTTATATCAGACAAACTAGATTTTAAAACAAAGACTGTAATAAGAGATGAGGAAGGACACTATATCCTACTTAAAGGGTCTATCCAACAAGAAGATCTAACAATTGTAAATATCTATGCCCCGAACATGGGAGCAGCCAATTATATAAGGCAATTAATAACAAAAGCAAAGAAACACATTGACAACAATACAATAATAGTGGGGGACTTTAACACCCCCCTGACTGAAATGGACAGATCATCTAAGCAAAAGATCAACAAGGAAATAAAGACTTTAAATGACACACTGGACCAAATGGACTTCACAGACATATTCAGAACATTCCATCCCAAAGCAACGGAATACACATTCTTCTCTAGTGCCCATGGAACATTCTCCAGAATGGATCACATCCTAGGTCACAAATCAGGTCTCAATCGGTACCAAAAGATTGGGATCATTCCCTGCATATTTTCAGACCACAATGCTTTGAAACTAGAACTCAACCACAAGAGGAAAGTCGGAAAGAACTCAAATACATGGAGGCTAAAGAGCATCCTACTAAAGAATGAATGGGTCAACCAAGAAATTAAAGAAGAATTAAAAAAATTCATGGAAACCAATGAAAATGAAAACACAACGGTTCAAGATCTTTGGGATACAGCAAAGGCAGTCCTGAGAGGAAAGTATATAGCAATACAAGCCTTTCTCAAGAAACAAGAAAGGTCTCAAATACACAACCTAACCCTACACCTAAAGGAGCTGGAGAAAGAACAGCAAATAAAGCCTAAACCCAGCAGGAGAAGAGAAATCATAAAGATCAGAGCAGAAATCAATGAACTAGAAACCAAAAGAACAGTAGAACAGATCAACGAAACTAGGAGCTGGTTCTTTGAAAGAATTAACAAGATTGATAAACCCCTGGCCAGACTGATCAAAAAGAAAAGAGAAATGACCCAAATCAACACAATCATGAATGAAAGAGGAGAGATCACAAGCAACACCAAAGAAATACAAACAATTATAAGAACATATTATGAGCAACTCTATGCCAGCAAATTAGATAACCTGGAAGGAATGGGTGCATTCCTAGAGATGTATCAACTACCAAAATTGAACCAGGAAGAAATAGAAAACCTGAACAGACCTATAACCACTAAGGAAATTGAAACAGTCATCAAAAATCTCCCAAGAAACAAAAGCCCAGGGCCAGATGGCTTCCCAGGGGAATTCTATCAGACATTTCAAGAAGAATTAATACCTATTCTCCTGAAACTGTTCCAAAAAATAGAAATGGAAGGGAAACTTCCAAACTCATTTTATGAGGCCAGCATTACCTTGATCCCAAAACCAGACAAAGACCCCATCAAAAAAGAGAATTACAGACCAATATCCTTGATGAACATGGATGCAACAATTCTCACCAAAATACTAGCCAATAGGATCCAACAGTACATTAAAAGGATTATTCACCACGACCAAGTGGGATTTATCCCTGGGCTGCAAGGCTGGTTCAACATCCGCAAATCAATCAACGTGATACAATACATTAACAAAAGAAAGAACAAGAATCATATGATCCTCTCAATAGATGCAGAAAAAGCATTTGACAAAGTACAGCATCCTTTCTTGATCAAAACTCTTCAGAGTATAGGGATAGAGGGTACATACCTCAACATCATAAAAGCCATCTATGAGAAACCTACAGCGAATATGATTCTCAATGGGGAAAGGCTGAGAGCTTTTCCCCTAAGGTCAGGAACGCGGCAGGGATGTCCACTCTCACCACTGCTATTCAACATAGTATTAGAAGTCCTAGCCACAGCAATCAGACAACAAAAAGAAATCAAAGGCATCCAAATTGGCAAAGAGGAAGTCAAACTCTCACTCTTTGCAGATGATATGATACTGTATGTGGAAAACCCAAAAGACTCCACCCCAAAACTGCTAGAACTCATACAGGAATTCAGTAAAGTAGCAGGATATAAAATCAATGCACAGAAATCAGTGGCATTCCTATACACCAACAACAAGACAGAAGAGAGACAAATCAAGGAGTCTATCCCATTTACAATTGCACCCAAAACCATTAGATACCTAGGAATAAATCTAACCAAAGAGGCAAAGGATCTGTACTCAGAAAACTATAAAATACTCAGGAAAGAAATTGAAGAAGACACAAAGAAATGGAAAAACGTTCCATGCTCATGGATTGGGAGATTCAACATTGTGAAGATGTCAATGCTACCTAGAGCAATCTACACATTCAATGCAATCCCCATCAAAATACCATCCACTTTTTTCAAAGAAATGGAACAAATAATCCTAAAATTTGTATGGAACCAGAAGAGACCCAGAATAGCCAGAGGAATACTGAAAAAGAAAAGCAAAGCTGGCGGCATCACAATTCCGGACTTCCAGCTCTATTACAAAGCTGTCATCATCAAGACAGTATGGTACTGGCACAAAAACAGACACGTAGATCAATGGAACAGAATCGAGAGCCCAGAAATGGACCCTCAACTCTATGGTCAACTTATTTTTGACAAAGCAGGAAAGAATGTCCAATGGCAAAAAGACAGTCTCTTCAACAAATGGTGTTGGGAAAATTGGACAGCCACATGCAGAAGAATGAAACTGGACCATTTCCTTACACCACACACAAAAATAGACTCCAAATGGTTGAAAGACCTAAACGTGAGACAGGAGTCCATCCAAATCCTAAAGGAGAACACAGGTAGCAACCTTTTCGACCCTAGCCGCAGCAACTTCTTCCTAGAAACATCGCCAAAGGCACGGGAAGCCAGGGCAAAAATGAACTATTGGGATTTCATCAAGATAAAAAGCTTTTGCACAGCAAAAGAAACAGTCCACAAAACCAAAAGACACCCGACAGAATGGGAGAAAATATTTGCAAATGGCATATCAGATAAAGGGCTAGTATCCAAAATCTATAAAGAACTTATCAAACTCAACACCCAAGGAACAAATAATCCAATCAAGAAATGGGCAGAAGACATGAACAGACATTTCTCCAAAGAAGACATCCAAATGGCCAACAGGCACATGAAAAAGTGCTCAACATCGCTCGGCATCCGGGAAATCCAAATCAAAACCTCAATGAGATACCACCTCACACCCGTCAGAATGGCTAAAATTAACAAGTCAGGGAACGACGGATGTTGGCGGGGATGTGGAGAAAGGGGAACCCTCCTACACTGTTGGTGGGAATGCAAGCTGGTGCAACCCCTCTGGAAAACAGTATGGAGGTTCCTCAAACAGTTGAAATTAGAGCTACCGTTCGATCCAGCAATTGCACTACTGGGTATTTACCCCAAAGATACAAATGTAGGGACCCGAAGGGGTACGTGTACCCCAATGTTTATAGCAGCAATGTCCACCATAACCAAACTGTGGAAAGAGCCAAGATGCCCATCGACAGATGAATGGATAAAGAAGAGGTGGTATATATACACAATGGAATATTATGCAGCCATCAAAAGGAATGAGATCTTGCCATTTGCAACGACGTGGATGGAACTGGAGGGTGTTATGCTGAGTGAAATAAGTCAATCAGAGAAAGACATGTATCATAGGACCTCACTGATACGAGGAATTCTTAATCTCAGGAAACAAACGGAGGGTTGCTGGAGTGGTGGGGGGTGGGAAGGATGGGGTGGCTGGGTGATAGACATTGGGGAGGGTATGTGCTACGGTGAGCACTGTGAATTGTGTAAGACTGTTGAATCACAGATCTGTACTTCTGAAACAAATAACGCAACATATTTTAAGAAAAAAGAAAAAGAAGAAGATAACAGGAGAGGAAGAAAAGGGGAGTATGTCAGAGGGGGAGACGAACCATGACAGATGATGGACTCTGAAAAACAAACTGAGGGTTCTGGAGGGGAGGGGGGTGGGGGGATGGGTTAGCCTGGTGATGGGTATTGAGGAGGGCACGTTCTGCGTGGAGCACTGGGTGTTATGAACAAACAATGAATCATGGAACACTGCACCAAAAACTAATGATGTAATATATGGTGATTAACATAACAATAAAAAATTTTAAAAAAATAAAATAAATAAATAAATAAATAAATAAAATCTTTAAAAAAAAAAAAGAAAGAAATGAAGACTAGACCAGAGGGAACACAAGATCAGATAGACACAATATGTATCTTAAAAGAAATAGAAGGTGAAAACAGCAGCCAGAGGGGCGGGATGGGGGGGCATTAAAATAAAAAGAAATAAAGAATAGGTAAAAAAGCAAGACTGACAAATACCGAAGACAGGCAAAGAATATCAGACAGAGAGTAGAGCTCCTGAAGAAGAAAACCCACACAAGGGAACAGAACACATACTGCGAAGTAGAATTCAAGAACACTTTCTTCAGTCACTGTGTTGCACACCTGACACTGATAGAACTCCGTATGTCAACTACACTGGAATTAAAATTAATTAATTAACTAAAACATTAAAACACTTAACAGAAAGAAAGAAACAAAGGAAACTTCCCCAAAATGAAAAAAAAATTTTGAAACCTTACATTGAAAGAGCAGATGTCATACCTGAGAATACCGACCCAGAATGACCAGCACCAAGACATTCCAGCACCATTACCCTGGACTTTTGAAGAATAAAGAAAAACTCCTTTAACCATCTGGAAATAAGAGCATGTGACTTCATAAGGGAAAGAAATTCAGACTATTATCAGACTTTCCAATAGCAACACTTTATGCCAAAAGGAAAAGCAGTGACATATTTAAGACACACAAGGAAAGGAAGTAGGAGGCCAAGATTTTGTACCTGGTAAAACCGACCTTCGAGAGGAGAAGGCTGTTGGCTCGTGACTTGGGAGCTTCCACGTGAGAGCTGAAGGGGCCCCCAGACGGGGCGGGCAAGGAGAGCCGGGAGAAAGAGGCAGGCTGCTCCAGAGGGGCAGGTGCAGGGTTAATAAGCAAGGAAACTTGCTTCCCAGGCTGGCCTTGGGCAGCTGCAAGACGAATAGACCTCCACCTCCACCCACCAAGCTTCTGTGGAGGCTTCATGGGGTTCAGCCACACATACATCGTCCCGATTGCAACAGACTGCTGTCTCAGGGCGGCATCCTGCAGGCAGCTAGCCTCCAGTGGGGGGAAGGCAAGCCGGAGGCACACTCCAAGGACAGGCGAGGGGGTGAGGAGCCTCCAGGTGCCCCAGCCAGCTCACAGGTCAACCCGGTGGGTCACGTCCTCTCAGTGACCTCTTCCAACAAAGACACAGACCAACCGTATCAACATGTAATAAACTCACCACCCCACCCCCAGTTCTGTCTATGGAAAATGTTTAAACACAGTAACCAACCTCAGTAGCAATGAACATCACTGGCAACCAGAGTATATGGTCCTGAAATGCAATTTCTCATTCAAAGAAAGCAGTGATTCTCAGAGAAAGGGCTCCTGCCAGGTCTGGAGCAGGAAATATGCAAGACGAACCTGGGACATACCAAATAGCAAGGAAACAATTTAAAAAACCACTAGAGCAAAAACAACAACAACAAACCACTAGAGCTTGTCTAAAGGACTCAGGAACAAACTTGAAGAAGTTTCCACTGGCCCAAGACAATAAATGCAATGGATTTAAACCCATCAAACATTCAAATCCGTAGGTTTGTAATAATAATATATATATATATATATATATATTTAAAAGATTAGAAACCATCAGAGGATGATAGAAAACTAACTCATTTTGAAAACTGGTCAATAAAGGGAAATAACCCAGCATTTAACCTGACATTCCTCTATGACTGGTTACCAACCCTTGATAACCAAATAATAAATGAGGGTATCTCTCTATAAAAGTTTTCTAACTAATAAATGAAAAAGAAATGATGGAATTAGAATATCACCATTTTGCAACTTTTGATGAACTTAAGCATAAAAAGAAAACCCAGCAGACATTATGCACCTCCTGTAGTCATGCCTAAGACAAGCTACGGTTTTGCCAAAGAGATTGACCCTGAGTTCTAATCAGCTCTCTGATCTACCCACCAGTTTACCAAGGAACATACTTAACTGTACCACGAGCATGCTATCAGCAAAGCCCAGACTGTGCGAAACTCTGCAAGTCAAACAGCTTGAATTCTTCAACAGATAAATCGTAAAGGAAAAAAAGAGGATGAAGGAGGAACTTACAGATTGAAAGAACTTACAAGAAATATCACATTTCTGGAGGGCGCCTGGGTGGCTCAGTCGGTCAAGCGACTGCCTTCGGCTCAGGTTTATGATTCCAGCGTCCGGGGATTGAGTCCCACATCGGGCTCCTGGCTCAGTGGGGAGCCTGTTTCTCCCTCTCCTTATGCCGACTCTCTCCCTCTCTCGTGCTCTCTCTCTCTCTCAAATAAAAATAAAATCTTAAAAAAAAAAAAGAAACATCACATTTTTTTTTTTAACCGGGCAAGACTAACCAACATTGTCCATTGTCCAGGAGCACACATTTGCATAAAAATGGAAAAAGGCAAAGAAATCGCTACTATACAAATCTGGAGAGTGGTTAATTATAGGGAGAGAGGGTGTTGGACTGGGACAGTGCACGTGGAGGGGTCCCTGAAGCAGGCACAGAATTCTATTTCTTGACCTGGGCAGTGTTGGCCTTATAATAGTTCATTAAGCCATGCATTTGTTATGTGTGGCTTTTTATATCTGTGTTTTCTTTTTCAATAAAAAGCTACGATATGCTTTAGTAAAGATAGTCAGTTGGGGATTTTCACACAGGGTCGATGAGGGTATTAACTGATAAAGGTTTTTGTAAGACACTCTAACCATATCTATCTATATTTCAAGTTAATACTGGTCCCATGTGCTTCACAGGGTCAGAAGAAAATAAAATAATGAACGTGGCTCCGGATGGATAAATGTGAAGGTCTCTAGAAATACCAGATAAAGATGAACTCAGGCTAACCGAGCCCCTACTGAACGTCAGGGACAGTGCTGTGGGAGGCACTCTAGGCATCCTGTCCACTGAAACCTTTATACATCTCTGTGAGATAATTATCATCATTTCCAATGTGCCAACAAAGGCTCAGAGGGGTTCAGTGACTTACCCAGAGTCACCTAGCCACCAAGTGAAAGAACTTTTCACTTCAGAAGTTAGGACTCTCCAGAGGTAAGAGAACAAGGAAACACTAGCATCTACCCTGTCAACGTATCGAACAATAAAGACGGATGAAACCCAATGATTTACTGAACAAAATGGAATGTTCTTGGTGACATATAAAAGCAAGAAGCCCAGAGGCCTTGCATGAGAAATTATCCTTTGTAGAAAGTGCAACAGTGTAAAATTCATTAGTATCTTTTCAGCAATATCATATATATATATTTTACAACGTCTAAGAATTAAATGATTTGGCAATTTTCGAATGCATGAACATATCGATAGGTCTTTGAAGGGACTCGAAGTAATTCCACTCAACAGACAACTAAGTGAACGCCCTGCTGAAGATTCAGCGCACCCTCTCTACGGGGAACCTACCAGCCTCACAGCCACCGAGTACCCTTCCTGATCCCTCCTGAAAGAGACCTGCATTCCGTCCTGGCGGTCTCTGAGCCATGGGGAGAAGTTTGGCCCTTGGGTTTCTGGAGACAAGCACCAGGCAGAATTCTGGCAGGAGGAGGAGAAGCCGAAAAGAGAGAGAATTCACAGACATGAAATTGGGTCAGGGGGCGCCTGGGTGGCTCAGTGGTTAAGCGTCTGCCTTCGGCTCAGGTCATGATCCCGGGGTCCTGGGATCGAGTCCCACATCGGGCTCTCTGCTCGGGGGTGGGGGGGAGCCTGCTTCTCCGTCTCCCACTCCTCCTGCTTGCAAATAGCATGAGTGGCCGCTGTATCTTCTCTGCAACCCACCCCCTCCGCCAGAGGCAGACCGCGGATGCTCTATCAAACAAAAACTCTCTCAAAGGAGAAAGTTTCCAGGGCTGCACGAGACAGCCCACTTTTTGCAGAGGAGACAAGAGGAGCCTTCTCAGAGTGCAGACTCAAGGCCTTCGTCACCCTTCAGGTGATAAGAGACAGCAAGCCCCACCAAGGGTCCCCACAGTGACTGCAGAGCATGGGATACTGCAGTAGAGAGCGCATGACATGCAGGTGGAGTATTAAGACCTGGTCCTCAGTCTGCTCTGACATTAACAAGCTGTGTGACCTTAGACATCCACTGTTGGGACCCAACAAGCTCCAAGGTCCCTACTGAACATATGACTCTGATGGTCCCATCTTCTCTGCCCCACCTGGGCCCTGTGGCCCTGGGACAGAGGAAGGGACTCAGCTCTTACGATATGCCTATAATGTGCAATGTACTGTCAGTCTTTTAAAAAATAACAATGGCAGTAATATAACTTTGCAAGAGCTTACTCTCTGTTGGACTCAATGCTAAAGTGCCTTATGAATGTTGTAAGGCAAGTTATCCAAAACTTGGAAATGAAACAAAATGATTACTCCATGACCTTTCCAAGTCATGTTAGGGCACTGCCGAAAAAGAGTCACTGCATCTTCCTTTCTCAGCAAACAGAGGGGCGGAGGCTGGGGCAGAGTGATCAAACAGGAGGGAGAGGTCCAAGGGAGACCCAGGAGCTCCAGGGAGGACCCAGGGTGCCACATAAAGAGAAGCAGTCAGGGAATTCAGGGAATGCACAGGGAGTCTTCCCAAGAGGTTGGGGGATTCCATAGAGCATGGAGGGCATGCCTCGGGGAGAAGTGGCTGGAGGGCTGGGGGTGATATACGCCTCCTGCCCTGGCCGACTCCTACTCACTCTTTCAAACTCAACTGCAACATGGCCTCCTGGGGGACCCGTCGGGCCAGGTCAAATTTCCCCACTCCATGTTCCCCAAGCACTCTGTCCATCCCCTTTGACCACACACCTGTCTAAGATACGACTCTCCCTCCAGGAGGGCGGGACTGTGTCCATCCAGGACTGCTGGGAATCCAGCATGAACGACATAATGCCTCACATACACAGTGCCTCACACACAGAGTGCCTCACATACACAGTTGCTCAACCTGGGGATTGAGATGGGGGGCATGGGGGAGAGAAGGTGATGGATGATCTGAAAATCCAGATGAGAAGGCAACAGGAGGAAGGAATTACGTTTGAAGAAGCAAGGGTTTGAGGGGAGAACAGTGGCATATAAAATAACAGTATACCGTCTTATTGGAAGTCCTGGAAATGTTATTCCATTTTACTATGGCAGGCCCTTGTATGCTTTCTGACGGGGAGGCGGGACCTACAATGAGGGGATCTTATCACCGCTTAGCTGTCAATGAGAAATGCCTTTGCTGGCTGCTGGCTGATTCAAAGTTTCACGGTTTATTCTCAACTCATCATCTATTTTAAAAACTACTGACTTGAGCTTCGCCTCCGGCTACCTATAGTTCATCTCTCCTTATGCCTCAGGATTCCCTCTTAAGCTCTACTTTACAATTTAACCTCTAAAATAGTCCCAATTCCAAATATTCTGACCTGCTGTCTGTATAAACCATCAAAATACCTGAGAAGTTTCATCATTTCTAATTCTCCAGATTGGCTTCTCACATTCGAAAGCAGCACAAAAACCCTTAGTCGATCCATGTATCTCGGCTGGGGATTCAGGAACCGTGCTTCTGGCCATTATTACCCCACATTTACCCTTTGTTCTCTCCATACTCGAGTCAGATATTTTTAAGCTCATACAATTATGTATCTAATATATGGAGCAAGCACTGAACCAAATGTTGGAGGGACAAAGATGAATAAAGTAATAACAGGAGAGAAATGTGTTCACAAATACTTAGGAAGGAGGGAGTGGAGACTGCCTTCTCTGAGGAAGTAGTATTAACTTAGAGACAGTGTGAATGATAAAGCTCTTGTCGTCCCTTTATTTCAATGGGCGAAATCAAAATTACAGCACAAGCAAACTAAAATGATAGCTATCGTTTTTCACTCATTAGGTTATAATAATATCTAGTGGTAACATTTTTATCACTGCTTCACTATCAGAGAGACAGAGGGGAGGGAACTCTCTCATTTACTGTCGGTGGGAATGTCATTGTCAGAGACACTTGGGAGAAGAATTTCTATCAAAATATTTAAAGATTTTTATTTATTCATTTGCGGGAGAGACAGAGAGAGAAGAAGCAGGGGGAAAGGCAGAGGGAGAGGGAGAAGCAGACTCCCCGCTTAACAAGGAGCCCGATGCGGGACTCGATCCCAGGACCCTGGGATCATGACCTGAGCCGAAGGCAGACGCTTAACCATCTGAGCCACCCAGGCACCCTCTATCAAAATATTTAATCAAAATTTTTCAGTGTGTTTATGCGGCAGGTCTACTTCAGGTATCTCTCGTGGAGAAAGACACATGTGTACAAAGAGACCAGTATAAGACAACTACTTGCAATACTAAAAGATAGGACACTACCCAACTGCCACTCGGTCAGAGATAATCCGCAAAAGTTACAAGGAATGAGCTGAATCCATTATCTACCACATCTGCCTGCCAGATAAGTGAAATTAAATGAAAATAGCTGTTGGAGAGTATTAAAATCTGGGACCATTAATGTTGAAAAATAAAACAAAAAATAAAAAGCAGGCATGCATGTACCTGTTGGTTGTCTCCCAAAAGTCATTCCCTACTCCCCGCCCCCTTGCTCCTGCAAACAGATACCTAGCATTTTTTTGTTTTTGTTTTTGTTTTCCAAGCAACAGGCAGATAGCTATGTGCTCAGGGACAGCAGGCCCCACTGCCAGCCCCTGGGATGAAGCATGATCAGTTTTATGGAAAATTCATCCTTTTTGATGGTAATTGGTCTAGAGCCTGTGACCCTATTCTGCCAAGGAAACGTGAAGGAAAGTCTGCAGGGAGACTTCTAGGAGAGATTTTCTCCTTTGATCAAAAGGAAGAGGGGCGCCTGAGTGGCTCAGTCAGTTAAGCATCTGACTTCGGCTCAGGTCATGGCCTCGGGGTCCCGGGATGGAGCCTTGTGTCGGGCACTGCACTCAGCGGGGAGTCTGCTTGTCCCTCTGCCCCTCCCCCTGCTCATGCTCACTCTCTCGCGCTCTCTCTCTCAAATAAATAAATAAAAGAAGAGGCTGTTTTCTCCCCATGCCCTTCATTCCAGCTTGGGATGCTCTCATGTTGTGTGAGGATGTGGGACTTGAGGTACAGTAGCCATTTTGCAGCCATGAAAAACCAGCAAAGAGAACCTAAAACACATTGAGCAGAGATGGGGCATCGGTGAGCCACCGAATGGATCCCGGAGCCAGTTAGCCACCTCTAGACTTCTTAAACAATAAATGTCCTTATGATTCAAGCCACTATTAGCCAGGTTTTGTTTCTTGCATCTGAACACATAATTGATTTGATGACAAAAGCAAAAAACCTACTAGGAAGATACATATCAGACTATTTATTAATAGAGTTCCCCTTGGATAGGGAGGAAAAAGAAGACTTTCACTTTTTCTTGAAATATGTTTTTTTCCAAAAAATATATTTGCATATTGTTTAGGCTAAAAATTGAAAAAACAATTACGGTTCAACTTTAGTAACCACATATGGCCTACACATTTGGGTTCTAATTTCTCTTGTCTTACCTTCATGGTTCCAGACCCTGACTGATTTATCTTGTTTCTCTTTACTGTGTGTTTTGGAAAGCCACTTCAAATCTTCCATGAAAAGACCACATAGGGGCACCTGGGTGGCTCAGTGGTTAAATGTCTACCTTTTGCTCGGGTCATGATCCCGGGGTCCTGGGATCAAGCCCCGTGTCGGGCTCCCTGCTCAGTGGGGAGCGTGCTTCTCCCTCTCTCTCTCTCTACTGCTCCCCCTGCCTGTGCCCTCTCTGTCAAATAAATAAATAAAATCCTTAAAAAAAAAAAAAAACCTTATAATGAGATCTTGCCATTTGCAACGACGTGGATGGAACTGGAGCATGTTATGCTGAGCGAAATAAGTCAATCAGAGAAAGACATGTATCATATGACCTCACTGATACGAGGAATTCTTAATCTCAGGAAACAAACTGAGGGTTGCTGGAGTGGTGAGAGGCGGGAGGGATGGGGTGGCTGGGCGATAGATATTGGGGAGGGTATGTGCTATGGTGAGCGCTGTGAATTGCGTAAGACTGCTGAATCACAGATCTGTACTTCTGAAGCAAATAATGCAATATATGTTAAAAAAAAAAAAAAAGAAGAAGAAGATAGCAGGAGGGGAAGAATGAAGGGGGGAAATTGGAGGGGGAGACGAACCATGAGAGACGATGGACTCTGAGAAACAAACTGAGGGTTCTAGAGGGGAGGGGGGTGGGGGGATGGGTTAGCCTGGTGATGGGTATTAAAGAGGGCACGTTCTGCATGGAGCACTGGGTGTTATACGCAAACAGAATCATGGAACACTACATCAAAAACTAATGATGTAATGTATGGGGATTAACATAACAATAAAAAATTTTAAAAAATTTTTAAAAAGATCTGCTGATACTTACAAAATAAAAGACCTTATAAACAAAGAAACAAATGCAATAAATAAAGGGTGTAGGTACTATAATAGAAGTCCATCTCCATCTTGCCAGATGCAGAGTGTTTGAAAGGCAGAAAAAGAAAAGGAAAGGAGGAAGCCGTCAGCAAGAACAAAGGTATGGGGGAGAAAAATCGCTGGGCTTATTCAGGGAAATTTCAAGTAGCTCAAGATTTCTGAGCCCAAGGTAAGTGAGAAAGCTGGAGATATGGGAACAGGCCAAGATAATGGGCCTCTCTAGCGAGCGAAGGAGTTGAGTATCGTCTGTGCGTGACTTTGGTCATGATATGGGCGGCGCCTAATGTTCACCAGGTGCTGTTCTGAGCCTGATAACTAGTCCTAGAAGGCAGGTCTATTATTATGCCTTTTCCATAGATGGGGAAACGAAAGGGTTTGGGAGAAATGAGCTGTTGAAGGATTTTAAGCAAGAGTAGCATGTTGAGATTTGTATTTTTAAAACACATCTCTATACATACTCAAATATTTACAGATGAAGTGATACATCTTGGCTTGGCTTCAAAAGAACCAGAGAGTGTGTGGGTGGGGACATAAAGATTTCTAGGAGCTGATTATTGCCGAGGCTGGGTGATCCCTCCCAAGAGGTTTATTATATTAGTATCTCTCCTTTTGTATATGTTTGAAGTTTTCCATAATAAATGTTTAAAAAAAAAAAATCACTGGTGGGATGGCTGCTGGGTGGCTCAGTCGGTTGAGTAGTTGCCTTTGGCTCACGTCATGATCCGGGGGTCCTGGGATCGAGTCCCACATTGGGTTCCTTGCTCAGCAGAGCCTGCTTCTCCCTCTGCCGGCAGCTCCCCCTGCTTGTGCTCTCTCTCGCTCTCTCTTTCTCTGACAAATAAATAAAATCTTAAAAAAAAAAAAAATCACTGGCTGCCATGTGGACATCCAACTGAAAAGCGTGAAGCAGGAACTAATGACACCCAGCTAGGGGATTAACAGACAGGAGCTGATCAGAGCTGGGGAAGCAGCAGGATAGGAAAGAAAGAGGGCTTTCTGAGAAAAATAAAATTGCTTGGTAACCAGTGTTTGTGGTGGGAAATAGAGGTAGGGAAAAACCTCAGGTTTAAAGTCAGCCTCAGGTACCTAGCTTAAGTGACTGGATTAATGGAGGCGCTGTTCATTAACAAGGAATACAAAGACAGGTTTGGCAAAGTGAAAGGAAGGGTGTGGAAATGTGCTCAATTTGGGATGTGTCAAGTCTGCTGCGGTAATAGGTTGGACCTCCAAACTCATGGCCCTTTCGTAGAAGACCCTCGAGTATATACCTCCCAAATCAACATATTTGTTTGTAGATTATCCCCATAATCTGCAGTATAAATACATTTTGCACAGCATGGGAGTTCTATTTCCTTCCCACAATCTAATGCACTGTATACTGTTAGAGTATGCACACCCTATAAGGGTCAGTGATCAATGTAAGGATGACGGCTTTAGGAACTGAGGTGCTCAACTTCTCTGAACCTCAGCTTATTTCCCTGTAAAAAGGAAGTATTAGGGCGCCTGGGTGGCTCAGTACGTTAAGCGTTGGACTCTTGGTTTCAGCTCAGGTCATGCATGATCTCAGGGTCTCAGGTCATGCTCTCAGGGTCGTGAGATCAAGCCCCGTGTCGGGCTCCGTGCTCAGCGGGGAGTGTGCTTGAGATTCTCTCTCTCTCTCTCTTCTTCTGTCCCGCCCCCTGCTCAAGCTCTCTCTAAAATAAATAAATAAAATCTTTAAAAAAAAAAAAGTATCAGGGCGCCTGGGTGGCTCAGTCGGTTAAGCGTCTGCCTTCGGCTCAGGTCATGATCCCAGGGTCCTGGGATCGAGTCCCGCATCGGGCTCCCTGCTCAGCAGAGAGCCTGCTTCTCCCTCTCCCTCTGCCTGCCACTCTGCCTATTTGTGCTCTCTCTGTCAAATAAATAAATTTTTTTTAAAAAGTATCACTTTCCTTATATGGGAACAATGACAGCCTCATGAGATTACAGGTATATACTGACGTCAGCAAAAGTACAGCGCCAGAGGTTCAGAAAGGCTGTTCCCACCCCACATTCTACCTTCTCCCCACACCTCTTGCCCCAGCCCCCATTTCCTCATGAGAATAACAGAACAGACAATGCTTGTGTCTCACGTGATTTGTCTTTGTGATGAATTTGGAGATGCATGTAAGTGGGATGCCAAGCAGCCTGAGCTAGGTGACTGCAAGTGTGGCAAGCACTTCCCTTCATGAGCATTTGCTTGCTTCCATCCCACCCCCGAGCTGAAGTGCAGAAATGCTGGCCACAAGCCCTACAGCAGGTCACACACTCTGTGCAGACTTGAAAAGGGCTCCATAGCCTAACTGGAGACACACATGTGCACACTTAACATCTGGTAAGTCTCCTCACCTGGGATTCGTTCAAACAGCAGCAAGAATTTCAGTAGACTAATAATTCTTTAGTTCATTGACTATTAGTGGGGCTAGGGGCGAGATGAGTAGGATACACCAAAGATTTCAACTTAGCATCACTCGAGATACACCTGAGTATATCCTGTGAGGCTCTGGAAGGCAACCTATCACCTTGCAGCTCAGAATGCCTCCCCCCACTCCCCCGCCCACCCCCAAACAGATAGAAGCTACACTCACACTATTGTAGCAAGTGCCAACAGAGAACTGTGTAAATGAGATCATGATGGTGGATCTCATCTCCTTGAGGACTTAGCTTGGCACTAGCTACAAGCAGCAATGAGAGCCTGACTCAAATTCCCAACGCCCATCGAGGGTAAATAAACATTAAAAAGACAAGACACAGGTTTGGTAACACACCTGTCTGTAGCACAAAGAGCACATTTATCTATCTTAGAGATTAGAACTGGGGATTCTTTGCTCTGCCCCTGGTAGAGTGTAAAAATGATCTAGAGGTGTTAAAAAGTAGTTAAGATTTCAACTCCTCCTTCTATCATTTTCTCTAGAATGATAAATTCCTGTAAACCTTTACACTCTGAGGAACTGAATATCATATGCAAAATAAGCACATATAAGGCTTGGTATCCACATCTGAAATAAACAATGATGTAGCTGAAGTTAAAGACAAGGTGATGGTAAACAGCAATAACAGAGCCTCGCCTTTGAGGACTCCCGGTCCAATGCTGCCCCCTAGCACTTTGCGAGAGGAATAACACTAACAAGTCAACTGGTTTCAGGACTGAAATTTTCAGCATTGGTATTTACTATGGAAGTTGTTGCCGAGAAAAGAGGGGACAGGGGAGGGCCTCTACAATTACGCAACGATAGCCCACCTTAAAAGAAAGTGTCCTTTCAGAAAGATCCCGGCATTCGGTAACACACCATCTAGTGGGCTGCTCTAGGTCATCGCCAGCAGACCTGGAAGGGCCTTGAAGGTGCAGACGATGCCCTTCACTGAGCTGTTCGAATATAGTTAAGTGAGATCCATTACTTCTTTGGGCAGAGTCAGAGCCATTCTTCGTCACTGGAAAAACTCCCTCCTCTAACCTGATTTTCCCAGGTGTTCACAAGGAGGTGGGGTGGAAGTTCATAGACCTACTTGATACTTCTCATAACTAATGCTCCTTAAATACATGGTCTAATGTCAGTTTAAAGCAAGGTTACACTAAAACCGAATTATGCAACCAACTGTCACCCCTGGAACCTAAATTAAATGGAACATTTAAATTGATATAATAAATATTTCCAGGAAATAGAGTGGCTCATTAGGACAGAGGTACCAGGAGTTCATGGGACCCCTCCCCAACAAACACCAATGACAACCATTTGAAGTAATACGCCCAGAAAAGTCTTCTCATTTCCATTATCACCATTCCAAGAAAACTTGGAAGTTCAAAATTAATTCCATGAAATCTCACTGCTCTCATATCAAGCCAACTGACCTTGTAATAGCTCGAGAGAGGCTCTGTTAACTGATACCCTGAAACATGGAGAGCTCTATGCCGGGAAAGGGGGAAAGAGTAATTAAGGTAAACTGTGAAATAGGAGAATATCTATTATTTCTGGCTACAGACAGGTGTTTCCAGTCTCTCATGTTTAGTCTGAGAATAAACGCATCCAAGACAGTGTGTTTGTGTGTAGGTGGGAAGGAAAGAACATACATTTATTTTCAAACAAAAGTTGCTATTTGTTTATTAAGACATTTCTGTTAAATAAGCACAGCTGGCTCAATAAATCATTATACATATATTATCACACATTCAGAAAGTTTCTGAGAAGATATATCAAGATGAGCTTCTCTTGCGGCTCAAGTGGATCTGAGAAAAGAACAGAAGAAATTATACACTTTGATTTACAGCTGCTGGTCATCAACAAACGTACGTGCCGGCTATATAACTTGGGGAGGCAGGATAGCTAGACTGCTTTCCCCTCTTGCTAATGTTCTGCTCAACAATTAAACCTATATGCACTCCCAGAGTCTCCTCAATATGAAAATTTTTGAATCTCATACATACATATGAATCTCAGAAGAGAGATGAAAAGAGTTCTCAGGTTGCCAACTGCAAAGCTCAACCTCAGAACTACCATATTTCCAAGTCAAAGATCAAGCCATGGGAAGGGAAGCATGTTCTACTGTTTTAAATACTGGGCAGCAAAACTAATGACCAGCCATTAACTAGTTTTGTGACAAGCTACCATTAACTAGCCACGGGGCAAGCTACTTTTAATCTCTCAAGAAACATATACAAAATAAGGGGCATGGAAACTATATCTGAAGATACTCATCTCTCGCTATTATGTTTATCCTTTGTGGATTAAATGTTCAGGAATAACAATTCTGATGACCATTAGTGAATACCATATTAGAGATCTGACCTCAGAAAAACAGAGCCAGATTGTTGTGATTTGGAATAAAAATTCCCAGGGAAGGTTCAAGTCCACCCGGCTCTTCCTGATCTACTTCCATCCCACTCCCCTACCTGAAGAGACAGCAACCCGGTGGCAAAGAAACAAAGATCTCAGCTAATGTGGTCCCTCTGCCAAGTGACAGCAATGGGTTTAACCTTAAAACCTGAAGAATCAATAAAAAAGGATTTTCTTACTTCAAATATTCTCTTTAGAAGTCTGAGTAATGATGCAACCTGAAAAAGTGAAAGACAAATCATCTCAACTTCGTGATTACCCACAGTACTGTCAATGAGAATGGCACTCAGGAAGATTTTCCGGGGCGGGAATGTAATCATAATCATTCTCACCAGGCAGCTAGGTTAAGACACCTCAATCTGACATTCTGAAGGATCCTAAAGCTAATTCCCCAGATTTTAGTAAAAGCATTAAGCTTGCTCCAAAGCATTAAATGGGGGTCTATGAAATACCTGATCAGCCCTATCCAGCGGACATGTCAGTCCAACCCACTTGCTAGAAATAGTCTCCCTAGACAGCAATGCTCTGGAGGAAACTCTAATGGTCTCTGGTGCTTAAACTTAGAGAAAATAAGATTCAATTATAATAAAACCAAAGCTTTGGGAGAGAATTTCTAAGTGCAGTAGGAATCTGCATTCTTTTGTAAAACCCGACCTGAATCACTCCAAAAGTGACTGGGAACGAGAATGATGGAATATATCGATTTTCCAGGTGTATCCCACTTTCCTTTCAAAGTAGAAATTGGGACCATATTACTGTTTGCTTTACCCTCTTTTCACAATTATCTCCTCAAAACCAGTTTACAATCCTCCTTCTCCTCACACCAGATTTCAGTATTTTGAAAGCAGGCTTTCCCTGAAGCATACAAGCCATAAATACGGGGTCCCACGCAGCATTCACCACCAACACAGGGGAGCAAGGACGGGGACTGTGACTGAAGTCACAGGCTCCCAGCTCGTCAGTTCCCCCAGAAGAGCCACCTCGTCACCTGTATCTTCTAGCAACCGTGCAACTAGGCTTGGTTTATTCCCACTCTATAGCCAAGTATGTTGAGTACAGAAAAGAACCTGGACAGAGCGTAACTTTTAGACATCCCCGTGGCTGACATCCCTACAGCTGCAGGGAGAGCAGCACCTCTTTCAAAAAAAACCACTTAAATCTAGTGGAGTAAACACTGAATTTTCAAATCAACAAAGGTTAATCTAAACATAAGGCACCAAGAAAGTGGCAATATTATTAAAGTGGCTACCCTTCCTCAAACTGACATTCTCAAAATACAGCTTACCGACCCCAAATAATTTTTTTTTAAAAAATTAATAAATCTCCAGGTGAACTTTTCTGCTAGTCACATTTTATGGTAGAAAAATGCATTTTGGGGGCGTCTGGGTGGCTCAGTCGGTTAAGCGTCTGCCTTTGGCTCAGGTCATGATCTCAGGGTCCTGGGATTGAGCCCCACGTCGGGCTCCCTGCTCAGCAGGAAGCCTGCTTCTCCCTCCCCAACTCCCCCTGCTTGTGCTGTCAAACAAATAAATAAAATCTTAAAAAAAAAATGCATTTTGTTAATGAAGATGACAGTCAAGCTAAACACTCTACAATTAATAATTTATCACTATACTGATCAATAAGCTATAGAATTAATAAACTACATGTAAGTGCAGAATGGGGAATCTAACAACAGTATCTCTTCATATTTTCAAGAGAAGGTTACAGGTATTTCTGATGTTTAAACATAAATAATACCCACCTATATAGCAGAGCCTTGCCCTTTTCGTTCCCCAAGGCAAAATATCCACTTCTGGGAGAAAAATCCATGGTATGAACAAGAGAAATAGTCTTCTTTTTAATGACTGGGAAGTTCGAAAATACTGTACAGGACGGAAGGTGAACCTGTAGTAAATAATACAAAGCTTTAAATCACAACAACTGCAAACTCATCTTTAATTTTAGGCTTCGTTCTACCTTTCTGCTGGAACAAAAAGTTCATTTTGATGGTAGTACATATGATGTACAATTCTCTCACTGGAGCAAAGTGTTCTGAAATTAAAATTTGCTTTTCAATGTGCTATTAACTGAGAGGGAAAGGAGGGAGGAGAAGAAAGCATCTCCTTGATGCTTCTAATGCAGCATCCACCATGGTGCTCTGGGAGATTCCGGTGTTGCTGAGCAGATAAATAAACGAACACACTGAAGTAAAAAGTCAACAGCAGTACCCAGCAATGCTCTAACTTAATGACCACAGTAAACAATACTGTGGTCACAGGGCACAGATACTTTAATTATGAAGAGTCTGATTTTACATAACTGAAGCCCAGCTAAGGCCTACCAACTATTCCAATAGCATATGATTTCCTTTCTACACTTTTACTTTTCAACGTATGTAATAACGTATTCTTTGCCTTTTCCAATCTCCTCTGAACGAGGACAAACTCATGAAAACCTGGTTCATCGAGTGAGACTGTGTTCTGATTTAAACAGAGCCAAAAAGCTGACTCCCAGGCCAGGCCCAAACATGAGGAGACGCAGTCTCTTTCCCCAAGAGAGTCTACTTCTGGGGAAAATGAGCCTGAGCCCGAGCCCAAGCCCAAGACTGACACAAGCCCTCATCCCATTTGTGGATAAATAAAACCCCAGCACAAAAGCAGTGACCTGAAGTAGACCAGAATTTTAACATCTCTCACTTTCAAATATTCTCTACCTCTTCTAAAAAATACAGCACCTTCATGTTCCAATACGTGAAGAAAGCTATCACTAAGCTTGGTGGTCTGTCACCCTCCACACTTTTAGATGAGGCTTCAAACCACCCAATCAAGGTGATTTTCATAGACAAGCCCTGGGCAAAACCCAGTGATATACACATCTGTCTATTAAACAGGTTTCGATTAGTCACTTATTAGGCCCTATTCCTTCTGCTATATACCTACTGACCATTTTGTCAAGAAAGTGAAATTTACAGTGAATTTCCAAGCCATCTCAAGTATTCTCAACTTTCCCAGAAAGCAGGTTCTTGCTGCACAGCATGGTATCAACACAGAGCCATTAGTACTAATGAGAACTGGTCTAGACCCATTAACGCCAAGAAGTTGGCAGTACCCGGACGTGATCTTAACTTTTAAACTCTCTATATAGGTTCCTTGAAAAATATATTTTAAAAAAAGAAGAAGAAATACTTAATAAAGCAGACTAGTTATTTTAGAGGAGAGAAGCCACAATATGAATATGCCAAATTTATTTACACTTAGTTTGGGAATGTGGAAATTATATGAACTTTTTTTTTATGAACTTTTGATAAGTGGTTGGCTTCTTAACTGTGTTTTGCTTAGGCTATCCTAAGTTTGCATCCTCCAAGCATGCGCCAACTTTGAACAGGTGATCCAAGGCATCATGGGAGCAGACTATCAGGAAACAACCATTTCCTACAAGTGCCAACAAGAGAACTGTCTTATGCTTAACCTTTGTTTCCACCCTATATGTCACCTGGTACTTTTAAACTATGCCCCCGATGTTTGCTCATTAACTTTGCTGGCATGACTTTGAAGTCTGGGAAGCTTCTTTTCTGACTCTTCCAAAATAAAACATACCAGAACCGACCTTTCCACTTGAATGACTTCTTAAAAGATAATTACATTAAACTACTCTCTTTATTTTCTAACCTAAACTGGAAAAAACAGTCTCCTAACACGGCAGGGATGTCCACTATCACCCCTGCTATTCAACATAGTACTAGAAATCCTAGCCTCAGGAATCAGACAACAAAAAGAAATCAAAGGCATCCAAATCGGCAAAGAAGTCAAACTCTCACTGTTTGCCGATGATATGATACTTTATGTGGAAAACCCAGAAGACTCCACCCCAAAACTGCTAGAACTCATACAGGAATTCAGGAAAGTGGCAGGATATAAAATCAGTACACAGAAAATCAGTGGCATTCCTATAGACCAACAACAAAACAGAAGAAACAGAAATTAAGGAGTTGATCCTATTGACAATTGCACCCAAAACCATAAGATACCTAGGAATAAATCTAACCAAAGAAGCAAAGGATCTGTACTCAGAAAACTATAAAATACTCATGAAAGAAATTGAGGAAGACACAAAGAAATGGAAAAATGTTCCATGCTCATGGATTGGAAGAACAAATATTGTGAAGATGTCAATGCTACCTAGAGCAATCTACACATTTAATGCAATCCCTTTCAAAATATCATCCACTTTTTTCAAAGAAATGGGGCAAATAATCCTAAAATTTGTATGGAACCAGAAAAGAACCCGAATAGCCAGAGGAATGTTGAAAAAGAAAAGCAAAGCTGGCGGCATCACAACTCCGGACTTCCAGCTCTGTTACAAAGCTGTCATCATCAAGACAGTATGGTACTGGCACAAAAACAGACACACAGATCAATGGAACAGAATAGAGAGCCCAGAAATGGACCCTCAACTCTATGGTCAACTAATCTTCAACAAAGCAGGAAAGAATGTCCAATGGAAAAAAGACAGTCTTTTCAACAAATGGTGTTGGGAAAATTGGACAGCCACATGCAGAAGAATGAAACTGGACCACTTCCTTATACCACACACAAAAATAAACTCAAACTGGATGAAGAACCTAAATGTGAGACAGGAATCTATCAAAATCCTTGAGGAGAACACAGGCAGCAACCTCTTTGACCTCAGCCGCAGCAACTTCTTCCTAGAAACATCACCAAAGGCAAGGGAAGCAAGGGCAAAAATGAACTATTGGGACTTCATCAAGATAAAAAGCTTTTGCACAGCAAAGGAACAAAAGACAACCGACAGAATGGGAGAAGATATTTGCAAATGACATATCAGATAAAGGGCTAGTATCCAAAATCTATAAAGAACTTATCAAACTCTACACCCAAAGAACAAATAATCCAATCAAGAAATGGGCAGAAGACAGGAACAGACATTTTTCCAAAGAAGACATCCAAATGGGCAACAGACACATGAAAAAGTGCTCAACATCGCTCGGCATCAGGGAAATCCAAATCAAAACCACGAGATACCACCTCACACCAGTCAGAATGGCTAAAATTAACAAGTCAGGAAACGACAGATGTTGGCGGGGATGTGGAGAAAGGGGAACCCTCCTACACTGTTGGTGGGAATGCAAGCTGGTGCAGCCACTCTGGAAAACAGTATGGAGGTTCCTCAAAAAGTTGAAAATAGAGCTACCCTACAACCCAGCAATTGCACTACTGGGTATTTACCCCAAAGATGCAAATATAGTGATCCAAAGGGGCACCTGCACCCCAATGTTTATAGCAGCAATGTCCACGATAGCCAAACTAGGAAAGAGCCAAGATGTCCATCGACAGATGAATGGATAAAGAAGACGTGGTATGTATACATACATACACACACACACACACACACACACACACAAAACACACAACATAGTGGAATATTACGCAGCCATCAAAAAAGGAAATCTTGCCAATTGCAATGATGTGGATGGAATTAGAGGGTATTATGCAAAGCAGGAGAAGTCAATCAGAGAAAGACAATTATCATATGATAATTGATACATGGAATTTAAGAAATAAGGCAGAGGATCATAGGGGAAGAGAGGAAAAAATGAAACAAGAGGAAACCACAGAGGGAGATAAACCATAAGAGACTCTTAATCTTAGGAAACAAACTGAGGGTTGCTGGAGGGGAGGGGGTGAAGGGATGGGGTGGCTGTGTGATAGACACTGGAGAGGGTATGTGCTATGGTGAGCGCTGTGACTTGTGTAAGACTGATGAATCACAGACCTATACCCCTGAAACAAATAACACATTATGTCATTAAAAAAAATAAATTAAAAATTTTTTTAAAGTCTCCTAATTTGGATCCATGTAACTTCATACTTAGGTCAATTACTTATTACAACTAGGGAGCTCACAATGGGGCAAAAATTGGGGCACAAGACACATATCAATTTTTTAAAGCCCATTTTTCCCAGAAAGTCGCTGTGTTATTTTTGTAGCTAAATAAACAGAAGAGAGTATCAGAAATACTGTGGTAAATGCAGGTAAATACACACACTTAATAAAGGGTATGATAAAAGTGGTGTCTCCTCAGGTAACAACCTACACAACTGTACACAGCGGCCATGGCTTCACAAAACAGGCCAGTGTGCTCCTTCTGATGGAGGAGAACACCAACACATCAACAACTTATTTTATATTTTTTCTCCTCTAGACTTGACTATCAAGAGCACAAACGTGTTTGCAATGGTCTCCTAAGAAACCCTGCTGTATCTATTTGTGAAGTCGCCCAGTGGACTCCCCCTGAATCAGCACTTCTTCCCTCAGACCAACTCCCACCCACCTGCTGAGAAGTCAGTTGTGCTTCACCTCTCTTTATGGCCCTTGTATTAGAAGCTACAATTGAACTGTTAATTAAGAAAAAGCCCATGGGCACCTGAGTGGCTCAGTCCGTTAAACCTCGACTCTTGACTGATTTTGGCTCAGGTTATGATCTCGGTGTCATGGGATCTAGTCCCGCAGCAAGCTCCATGCTCAGCAGGGAGTCTGCTTGAGATTCTCTTTCCCTCTCCCTCTGCCCCTCCACCCACCCCCTGCACTCATGCCCACTCTAAAATAAATAAATCTTGAAAGTAAAACCCAACTTCTTTACCTCCAACACTATATCTGTCATTACATTTAAGGGCCCAGGTATCAAATTTCAACAAGTAAAAAGCTCACTCATCCTTAATTTAATGGATAAGAAGTTCCACAACTTTCTACTACATCAAAGATTGTAGATGCAATAACAATTTAACTTCTGTGTCTCTTACTGGTGCAATGTCTTAGATTTATATTCACTGCTTTGTGCTGGGGTAGCAGAACTGTTTGGTCATTATGAGAGACTACACTTAATGACACGAATGCTGTTTCGCTGAGGCACTCTGAGGCCGCCATGCCTGGCTTCTTTCCATTAGATATTATTGCTGACTACCATTTAAAAAATGGGATTTGGCTGTTACTAATGAATTCCTTGCGTGATTTTGCCACAGTAAAAAACCATAAATGCTGCCATGATCACTGAAGCAAACTAGGCTGAACTACTAGGCGTCTTCCAGAATATATTATGTCAACAGGAGATGGATCCCATGGTTTTCTAAAACAATTTACTACCATTAAAATGATAAAAGGTTAATGTGTGCCAGTCTGCCACTCCCATTAGAGGAACAGGGATTTTAAAACTGACTTGAACTAGAACCTTCTCATTCATCAAACGATTCATACAACACAAAGGCAGTAACACAATGCTGTATTTTTCACTCTTTTCCAACAGATTTCTTTCTTCCCTCCAAGAAAAGTTTATGGAGAATGCCAATACAGACCCCTGCTAAGAACGAAGCTGCTCAGTGTGATACAGGTAGGGTTTAGCCTCCTCCTTGCCCTCCTTGCCATTTGGAGTTTTGTACACCTTCTAGGGAACAGAGGAGTTCACAGTTGGAAAACCACTAAAGTCTAGGAAGAATGGAGACTCTGAAAGCAGTTCTGCCCTTAACTAGCTGTTACTCTTGGGTGAGTTAATCTTCTGAGGACTGTTATTTGGCTCACAATTTTTTTGAAGAACTCTCTATACATCTTTGTAAACTATACACTATTACACGAAGCCATAATAAAGTATGCAAGACCCTTTGGTAAGTGAACAAGTAGAGTCTCTGCAGAGAGCTTACAATTTGGCAGTATACACGGAACACCACCACCACGCAGTACCGCCATTCAGAGTTCTGGGCCATGTGCGTACCTGGTGCCCCAAGCAAAGAACTGTTAAATAACGAAGAAACCGGTTCTGCCTACAGCGTAGGAAACCTCACAGAGATGCAGTGACAGCCGGGCTCTGCGGTTGGGAAGAAAGGAGTTAACACAGACCCGAGGCTGCTGTCCTCAGAAAGGCCTACTTGCAAGGGTGGCCCTTAGATCATGTGTGGGAACTTAACTGGGAAACAGTTCTCTACACTGATGCGACACTTCCGAAAGGATGTACAATGTGGTTTCTGCTGAACACCTGCCTTTACTTCTGGGAGCCTAGAATTTTGGTGCACGCTAGGCAGAGGATAGCTACATGATCAGACACCAATAAAAACCCTGAGCACAGATAGAACACACTCAACCCGTGTGGTCACAACTTGTTGGAGGAATTAAACATGCCCTGAGTGACTCCACTAGAAGAGGACTCTTGGAAGCCGGCGCCTGGTCTCCTCCAGACTTTGCCCCATGCACCCGTCCCTTGGCGGATTTTGCTGTGTATCCTTTCCCTGTAGTAACGCTCAGTCATGAATGAGACCATACAGTAAATCCTGTGAGTCCTAGTAAATCACCAAACCTGGGGGAGGTCCTGGGGACTCCTGGCACAGAGGCACACTCTCAAGTACTCGCTAGCCATTTAAAGTGTAATCTGCTTACACAATTTATTTTCAAGCTCAATTTATTTTCAAAATCTAAGAATTGCCTCCCCCCCTCCGTTATGACAGCAGAGCTTAAAAAAGGCAGAGATAAGGAAAGAAAACTGTAGAAAAATGAGTGTTTGCTGTAAACATTCCTTAAGGCAAATTTGGGGGCTACTGTGCATCATCACTTCTACAACCACCCCCAAAAGCCACAATACTAGTAATTTCTACATCAAAAGAAGCTACTCTTTTTAAAATAATCCAACACTCTTCTTTCCTACTATCCTTCCATGTTTTCAACTTAAGCTCGAAGATATTTGGGGGCGGGGAAGAACTACCACATATCCCTCAGTACATTTTAGATTTTTTTTTTTTAATTAGGCTCCATGCCCAGTGTGGAGCCTAAGGATTAGCAATGATTTTTTTTTTTTTTAAGGTAAAGATATATTACCAATCTGACTGCTTCTTTCATTTCTTCTGAAGCAACTGCCAAGATTTCTGTAGTAGGATTGAAGGTCAGAGAAGTAACACCTGTAACCAAGTTCATTATAGCTTTTATAGGCTTTGGGTTTGTTTCCTGGAGACAAGAATCTTGATTGTATATGTTTACCACTCCACAATTAGAACTGCAAAGAGAAAAGAGGATACAACAAATTAAAAGAACAAAAGGGCTTTCACAACCTAAATGAACACAGATTGAACCCCACACACTGGTATCTGTAGCAATCATAGTGTATTGTTACAAAGGGACCAGGGCTGTAGAGTTCATCCCAAGGCAAAAGCTAAACACATTCTACCAGTTCTCCTGCAGTCTTGCTAAACTCAACTCCGGCAGCTTTTCAACTGTGAGCTAGAAATTCAAGAAAGCATAGACTCTCCATTATTCATTCCTTCAATAAATATTTACTGAACATCAACTTTATGCCAGGCACTAGAGTTAAGTGATACAAAGGTGAACAAGATCGAGACCAAGCCTGCCACTCCCATGGTGTTTATGGCAGACCTAACATTCGAAAATGAGAATGAGAGCTGTTCTTCCCTTATTTAGAGTTCCTCTTTTCTCTTTTTATTCTATCATATTTGTGAGAACTGCCAAAACAGTGTCAAACAGCAGCTGTAATAGGTATCTTAGTTCTGCTCTCCTGGGAATATCTAGTCAAGAATTATGGAAGTGATCATGCACTCTGTTTACTGAAATGTTTACAGCAACAAATTACATCCAATACTCATAAAAAGTAAATCTTGATGATCTGCCCATTAACAGAATCATTCACAGACAAGAACTTTCAGTAAATGTTCAGACTACCTCCTGTTATGGGCATCATTTATAAGGAACAGGGACCAGGTACTTGTAACTCAGAAAATTAATTCAAACTTCATTAGCAACACAACCTGAAAGATGCAAGAGAAAAAGCCTCAAAGTCACAAGGGTGACACACGTACATTCCACTAAATGTGCTCTCATTCCTCCCACTCAAACATCCTCATTTATTGTTTCAGTATCTACTGCTTACAATGAATCAGACATAATGCATTAACAAGACCAATTCAGTTCACACACAGGGTTCTATACCTGAAATGACAGCCAACCACACAAACAGTATGTGAGTGCCTTTGAGTCTTCCAACTACTTACATACACATTTTCTCATATGACTCTCAGAACCCTTTAAGTAGAACCAACCATAACCACTCAGGAGACACAACAAATATCCTTGGTTTATTTAATTTTGTTACGGACAGAATATCTGTGCCCCACTGAAATTCCTATGATGAAATCTTAACGCCCCCTTATTAGGAGGTGGGGCCTATGGGAGGGGATTAGGTCACAACGATGGAGCCCTTATAAAAGTGACCCCAGGGGCGCCTGGGTGGCTCAGTCGTTAAGCGTCTGCCTTCGGCTCGGGTCATGATCATGATCCCTGGGTCCTGGGATCAAGCCCCACATTGGGCTCCCTGCTCAGTGAGAAGTCTGCTTCTCCCTCTGCCACTCTCCCTGCTTCTGTTCCCTCTCTGTCTCTCTGTCAAATAAATAAATAAAACCTTAAAAAAAAAAGTGACCCCCGAGGCTCTCTCCCTCTTTCCATGTGAGGACACAGGAAGTTGACGGTCTGTAACCAGGGAGAGGGTCTCCACAGAACCTAATCATGTGAGCACCCTGACCTCAGACTCTCAGTCTCCAGAAGGAGGAAAAATCAATTTCTGTTGTTTCTAAGCTACCTAGTCTATGGGTCTTTATTATAGCAACCCAAAAGGACTAACAAATTTCATCTTTTCCTTACTGGTATTTTTGACTTGGATAAAAAAATCTACTCATTGTACTTAAACCAAATCTCTTTTCTTGCTAAACACTGATTTATGGCTAAATCCATCTTAATTAAGGACAAAAAGTTATAATCCATATGGCTCTCTTCTAAACATCAATTTTTTTTTTAAGACTTTATTTACTTATTTATTTGAAAGAGAGACAGAAAGAGGGGAGAGCAGGGTGAGGGGCAGAGGAAGAAGCAGCTCCCGGGACTCTGGGATCATGACCTGAGCCGAAGGCAGATGCTTAACCGACTGAGCCACCCAGGGGCCCCTCAGATCAAATCTTACCTTCATGAACATGAGAGGCTCCTTAAATGCCTACTCATTCTTATTTGACTATTGATTAAATTTGTGGAACAAAAATGGCACAAGTTGATCACTTTGATATATGGAAACTTAATCTAATAGTGGTATTTCTGCTAAAAGAATAAAATTGATTCTGGGGCACCTGGGTGGCAGTCAGTTGAGCGTCCAACTTTTGGTTTCAGCGTAGGTCATGATCTCAGAATTGTGAGATCAAGTCCCACATCGGGCTCAGTGCTCAGTGCAGAGTCGGCTTGGGTTTCTCTTTCTCTCTCTCTCTGCCCTCACCCCCAACCCTCACTTGCTCTCTTTAAAATAAACTTTAAAATCTTTTTAAAAAAACAGACATAACGAATTCTAATATGTCACTGAAAGTAGTTAGTATTTATTGAATGAGAAATGTATGTCCAACAGCACATTATGCAGGAATACAAAATACCAGAAGGAATTTATCCCAGAAAAAAATATACCTGCAAGCAATAGCCAGAAACACAAGAAAATATAATACAGCCCACTAAGCTCTGTATGTGACCTATAACATCAGGAAAGGAAAAAGCAGTATGAGGTGAGGCTGGACCAGATGAAACTTTGTGGAAGACACAGACAGGACTCAAGCTGGGGAAGGCAAACATTAAGTTAAAAAGCAGAACAGGGGGATGCCTGGATGGCTCAGTCAGTTAAGCGCCTGCCTTCGGCTCAGGTCATGACCCCAGGGTCCTGGGATCGAGCCCGGCATTGGGCTCCCTGCTCAGCGGGAAGCCTGCTTCTCCCTCTCCCTCTGCTCCCCCTGCTTGTGCTCGCTCTCTCTCTCTCATAAACAAACAAACAAACAAGGTATCATAGGTAAGGGGAAGAACAGGAACAGAGAAATAAGCATGCTTACTAGCTTACCCCTGAACTCTTACCTAAAGAAGTAGACATGACTGCTACCCTTCTACCCCCAACCACAGCTGACCGGGCTAGAAGCAAGTTCCTGAATCACAGGCAGTCAATCTATTAGCAGATCAGCAACCACAGAGTGTCATGGTACACAAAAATCTTCACAAACAGGAATGATGGCAATTAGCCAGATCAGCGTTTGTCTTATGAACTAGGACTGGGAATCATGGTGGTGGTGGGTGTCAAAGCTAAAAAGGCATACAGGAAGAGCACACAGGGGCCACAAAGAAATTAATACTATGAGCAAGAAGAAACTATAAAGTAGAAAACAGTAGTCACCAGCCAGGGACAATTCTGCCCGTGGGGGGACATTTTAACTGTCACAACCAGGGGGCCACCATAGCCATTAGACACCCTATAGAACTTAAAGCAAACAGGGTGAACACAGAACTCAAACCCTCTCCTCTGTTGCATTCTCAGAGACCAAACTCCATTGATGTTATTCTTATCCTCAGTCACCTCTCTCCATGGACTCTTGTCCCCCGGGGTCTATTTCAGCCCTACCTCCAGGTGGTCTCATACATCTCATTTACTCCCACGGACCACCCATCTCCTATCACGTCTAAATTAGTGCCTTTACTCTAAGCCACGCCGCACTTCTAACGGCTCGTGGACATGAATGCACCTCTTCCCACAATAGTCCACCTCCTCCTCCCCCCTCATACCAGGACAAGTCCACTCTTCTGGCTGCTCAGGCCTAGAGCCTGAGAATGTCACTGCTTCTCTCCCATCCCAATTTTCTAAGCAGCTCGGACATACATCACAAACCTCATTGCCTATCTCTCCCGTGTTCCCATTACCACTGTCCTTAGCAACGGTCCCATTGCAATGACCTCAAGGCTCCCTGCACCTCTGTTGCCCCTGCTAAAAGTTGTCATGGGAATTATCTACTTCAAACCCTAAACTTTAGATATTATCATGATTCTCCTCTACTTAAAAACCCTTGATGTTTTCTCCTTCCACTCAATGTAATGTCCACACTCTTCAACACAGTGTAGAAGACCTCTACAAGCTGTCCCCTCCTGCTTCCCTCTGTCGCCTAAGCCTTCAGGAGTCACCCCATCTGCACTCCATCTGCACTCCACTCAGAATCCAAACCTGAACCCTCTTCCCTTCATACCCTTCCTTTCCACTGCCTGCAACACCTTTCTCTGAATCCTACCTGGCCCTCCAATGCTTAGCTCGAGTGCCAACACGTACAAAAATACTTTTCCAGGTGACCATTACAACAGCCTTCACCCAATCCTTACACTGTTAAGAGACACTGTATCTCAACAGCAGACCTCATAACTTGTCTGTAAAGAGCCACATGGCTCCATCTGTCCTCACCATGGGACCATGAACTATTAGAAGGTGGTGACACACTGTCGTTCTTCTATCTCACAATCCCTAAACGGTCAATGTTTTTACAAATGAGAAAACCAAGGCAGAAACATATCATTGAATAAAACAGGTTTTTCTGGCATTGTAAAACATATGTATCCTAAAGATCCTCGAGATGAACTAAAATGAAACCCATTTCATATGTCCAATGAGAGTGTTAAAATTAAAGGACTATTAACTCCAGGCCCTAAATACTAATGAAGTTCATATTTTTCTATAACCCTGAATTATCCAGTATTTTCTGAATATAAAAATCAAAATATTTGGGGGATGGCAGTGTGGAAAGAACACACAACTGGGAACCAGACAACCTGACTTCCAGACCCAGCTCTGCCAATAATCAGTTTAATGAGTAACAACCAATAAACAAAACTTAAATTACCCAACTCTTAGACCTCAGTTTTCTTATCAGTAAAGTGACTGGATTGAACCAGAGAAATTCAACACACCTTCCTGTGATGATGGAAATGCTCTGTATCTGCACTGTCCAGTATGGGAGCCACTAAATACATGCGGCTACTCAACACTTAAAATGTGGCGAGCGTCACTAAGGAACAGATTTTTATTTTAAGTGATTTAAATTTAACTCGCCACATGTGGCTAGTGGCTACTGTGATGGACATGCAGGATTAGACTAAGACACCATCCAGATAAACAAAGGAGGGAACAGATACAGGACAATAAAGATGAAAATAAACGAATACTGAAAATATCCTACAGCACAAAAATGAAAGAGACACTTGTTTATTAGCTTTAAGTTCCAGAAGACTAGCTCCCATATTTTCCAAACCCGGAGAGGTGACTGAAATCACAGAAATCCGGAAGCAAAGTCTTAAGCTAAGGGCTTAAAACCCAAATTTAAGTAGAAGAAATAGCAATCTAAGGTACATTTAGAGATTTTTTTTTTAAAGATTTTATTTATTTATTTGAGAGAGAGAGCATGAGAGGGAAGAGGGTCAGAGGGAGAAGCAGACTCCCTGCTGAGTAGGGAGCCCGATGCGGGACTCGATCCCGGGACTCCAGGATCATGACCCGAGCCGAAGGCAGTTGCTTAACCAACTGAGCCACCCAGGCACCCACATTTAGAGATTTAAAGAGATAAAAGATAAAGCTATGTAAAAGCTGAAACACAGAATTGTTGAAGATTTTCCAAAGGGATTCTATACATGGCACAAAAGGATTCATACTCAAGACAAACTGGACTATAAATTTTCTTTGCTTCTTGTAAGTTTCTTAATTTACAAAACTCCTAGTAAACTGTACCTTTACATATTTAAAAACACAAACGGAGGGAGGTGTACCTTCAAAACAGGCGGCAGAGGAATTAAGAGCTCGGGCTTTGCCGCCAGACTATTTGGGCTGTAACTGCTGGCTCTCCCTTACTCTCTGTGCAACCTTAACCAAGTTACTTAACCCACAGTGCCTCAGCTCCCCGACCTGTGAAGTGGAGATAATAGTACCTATATTGTGAAGTAGGAAATGAGAATACTTGAAAGATATATATGAAAGATATATATACACACCCACAGACATATATAGTCAATATACACACACATATATACATATATAGTTATATAAGAAAAACAACAGTCCTTGGCACATGGTAAATGCTGGGGGAAAATGTGCTGCTAAATCTGTTTATTATAATTATTATTCAAAGTTTGAAACTACTTAGATGGGAACCAAAATAAAAAGGCAATTTTATTTTTATTTTTTTTAAGGATTTTATTTATTTGAGAGCGAAAGAGAAAGTGCACACAAGTGGGGGGAGGGGCAGAGGGAGAGAGAGAAGCAGACTCCCCACAGAGCAGGGTGCTTGATGTGGGGCCACCCAGGTGCCCAAAAAAGGCAATTTTAACTTGTGTATTTATAAGATGCTGATGCAGACTAGAGTCAACAAATCTCTAATCACCTGATAGAACTTTGATTTGAAAATACAAAGATAGGTATTTCTATGGCATTGACCTAAAATTCTCAAAATGCAAAGGCCCCAAAGTGGTTTGTAGCTTGCACCCCTAGTAAAGGCAGGAGCCTAAGGCTAGTGATCTGGACCATGGCTGCAGAATGAGATATTCCCAACTTGCCCACTGTAAGCAGAGAAAATAAAACAATAAAACAAAATAAAGGAGATTCTATTCTCCAACTCACCTTATGAGGTCATCTGAATTTGGTGAGCTACCTTCTGAGGTCCTAAGAGCCTCTACATTCACAAAGGGCTGTGACACACAAGAGAGAATATGCCATATCTCAACTCTTTTCCATTCTTCAACATACAGTGCTTTGTACCTAGTGGACCTTCACACGTCTCTTTCTTAACAGACTGACTTCTAGACCAGCTAGGAAGTCACAAAACAAGACACCCTATTGCACTGACACAAGATGCAGCAAAGATAACGACCTAACTACAGGTTCCACCCAGTGGAGTGAGAGAGAACTGCACTTGAAAAAGTGAGACCACAGGGTTCCCTACTTCGTCAGTGATTTCAATGGTCTCTTACAGAACACTCCTGAGCATCAGTCCCTGTCTACAGAATGAAGGGTAGTCCAGAGATTTCCCAAGTACATTCTAATACTGATGTTGCAGGAATTAATATGAAAGCCTTCTAGACGTATATAGCAATACTTACATTAACAAATGCCATAGAAAAACAATAACGTAGGGCGCCTAGGTGGCTCAATTAGGTGTCTGCCTTTGGCTCAGGTCACAATCCCAGGGTCCTGGGATTGAGCCCTGCCATTAGTCTCCCTGCTGAGTGAGGAGTCTGCTTCTCCCTCTGCCTCTCCCCCTGCTCATGCTCTCTCTCAAATAAATAAAAATCTTAAAACAACAATGCAAATGAATAGAGCTCTCTATTTACAACATAGTTTCCCTACTGCCCTATCAGAGCAAAACTACAAACAAAGCATCTACCTTATGTCACGACACTGAATGAGAAGAATTAACAGATACAAAACTGATGAGTTTTTCAATCAAAGGCGTCAATTCCTAACAGCAGAGGCTGAGAGAGAGGGGGCTTTCACAGCAGTACTAGGAGGAGGGCAGTGAGGGCAGCGAGAGGAGGAGCGGGGAGAGCCGGAAGAAAGGTGAAGAAGGGGAGAGCAAGGGAGCCAGCCAGTGCAGTTCAGCTCTCCACCACTGGGCACTCTTCCCCACCTCCCTAATAACCTCAGAAATTCCTCTAACAAGGTTAAGGCCTTTCTCTACAGGTGTAACAATAAAAACCTAATAATGGTCTTCGACCAAGCACATCCGAATCCGAATTCTACTACACTGAGGACAATTAAAATCAAATGAGTTTAAACTAGTACTAGATTCTTTCCTGTTTGGGTCCTTCAAAGGGCCCAATGAATAAAATAATAAAAGTGATTCAAAAAAGAGAGGAAAGGATCAGAAAAAGACTAACTTCACAAATTTAAGTGAAGGCCATTTTTGGGCAATTTTGCTTAAAATTACTTAACATTAGTTTCAAACCAGTCTTCATTTTAAAGGAGCTTTACTCCCAGAAGTTCTACTAACCATGGACTGCTGCCATAGTGCACACACTGGGCAAATGCTGGGCTCACGCTGAGACATCCCTCCCTACAGGTCTGTAGTAGGTGTGGTGACTAGGGAGAACCCAGGACAGGGAGGGGCCTTTGTCAAGGCCTTTATTTTGACCTGGTCTCCAAGCTCCACAGCCTGATCCTACTTTCCTTTCCGTCCATGCCCCAAAGGTAGCAGGTGACCAATTTTCAAATGGTGGTGGGGATGTTTACAAGGATTTGCCCCAATTTTAACCTTGAAGGAGGGAGTGAAGAAAGAGTGGGGAATATGCTGTGCTTCCAGATGGCAAGACCCACTTCACCTCTCACCTAGGGAGATTTGACTGAAGTTGTGGCTAGTCTAAGAAAGTCATAAAAATCCACTGTTGGAAGCTCTAAAGTTACAGGTGCTGACGAGTGGTTTGGTAGGTAAGATAATTCAGAAATCCAGGAAAGTCTCCAATGCTTCCTCGACCCATGCATCTTTAGAATCAAGTAGGAGAATACAGCCATCTTTCTCCCAATGTAATAACCATTTCTTTCCAGTGATAACACAATGACATGTTCTAAATAATATTTTCACAAAGTTTCTACAATATTAACAAGCAGTATTTCTAAGGAACCTATGTTTGATTTATACCACTAGCCAAAGAAAAAACTGCTTAAATATCTTTAAAACTTAAACCCAAGGTTTAACTTATTGTTTCCCTGTCAATGGCAAGAAGCCAAAACAGCAATAAGAAAACTTGATGTGATCAAATGAATATTTCGAATACAAGAAAAAATACAATGATCTAAGACAGTCCAGTATTTCTTTGTCAAAGCGCTCATAAGCCACCCACCATTAACATTATTAAACATTGCATTAAGATAATAAAATGCAAAAGACCCGGATGTACAGATTCTCTATTACTGAAGTTTATAAACAGAACTACTTAAGCACTATCTAGTATATTCAATTCTTTTTTTAAAATTTTATTTATTTGTGTATTTTAAAAAGAAAGCGAGAGAGAGCATGAGCAAGAAGAGCAGAGGTAGAAGGAGAGAATCTTAAGCAGGCTCCACGCCTAGCACAGAGCGCGATGTGGGGCTTGATCTCATGACCCTGAGATCATGAACTGAGCCAAAATCAAGAGTCGGACGCTTAACCGACTAAGCCACCCAGGTGCCCCTAGGATATTTGATTCTTCAGTATTTTCTCATTGGCACATGATTAAGGTTACAAGAACCTCTCTTTACTTACCCACAAGCCACATACTGTCCATTCCTAGATGTGGCAATACTTAATCCATATAAACTGCCTTCATCAACGAATCTGTTAAGGCACTTTCTAGAGTTCACATCCCAAACATAAACTTCCCCATCGCCTGAAAGGAAGAGCCAAAAAAGGGTTGGTTAATTTTGTTTTAAACGTGAAAGCCAAGTGAACTGACCATTCTTAGCCTCTCTTTTTTCTTTTATTTTTTTATTTTTAAAGATTTTATTTATTTATTTGAGAAAGAGAATGAGAGAGAGCATGAGGGGGGAGGGTCAAAGGGAGAAGCGGACTTCCTGCTGAGCAGGGAGCCCGACGTGAGACTCGATCCTAGGACTCAAGGATCATGACATGAGCCAAAGGCAGTCACTTAACCGAGCCACCCAGGCATCCCTTAAGCCTCTCTTTAATACTAGAAGGGACTGCAAACAAAAACTCACTATAAACGTGCTAGGTCTAGAAAACTGGCCGACGGTGCCTGGGTGGCTCAGTTGGTTAAGCGACTGCCTTTGGCTCAGGTCATGATCCTGGAGTCCCGGGATCGAGTCCCACATCGGGCTCCCTGCTGAGCAGGGAGTCTGCTTCTCCCTCTAACCCTCCCCCCTCTCATGCTCTCTCTACCTCATTCTCTCTCTCAAATAAATAAATAAATAAAATATTAAAAAAAAAGAAAGGAAATTGGCAAAAAATATTTCTGGTATACATTCCCACGTATAGAAAACTTCATCCTCATGAGTAGTTAATAAACAGTATCTTTAAGTTTAGAGTGAAAATACAAACTCTTGGCTTGAGTTGAGTTTTCAGAAGAAACTTCCAAATTTGGCTCAGATGAATTATTGGAGCAAAAATGTGAAAAAACAAAAAACAAAATATCCACCATAGTAAGTTCCAACCTCCATCAACAGGCACTAGAGCACCTATATGTGAGGCCAGGACACTTTCATACCAAATTGATGATGATGGTCATGATGGAGGAAGTAGAGAATGAAGGGATCCAGACCATAAGGGAGTTATAATTTAAGATACATATAACTTTATCTACTACCAAATCATTTAAACTATAATAAATGCCAACTGTGAGGGGCCCCTGGGTGGCTCAGTCAGTTAAGCGCCCAACTCTTGATTTCGGCTCAGGTCATGATCTCAGGGTCATAGGATCAAGCCCTGCTTTGGGCTCTGCACTCGGCAGGGAGTCTGCCTGGGATTCTCTCTCTCCCTCTGCCTCTGCCCCTCCCCGTGCTCAAGTGCACGTGCTCTAAAATAAGGGAATAAATCTTTTTTTTATCTTTTAATTTTTTTATTGTTATGTTAATCACCATATATTACATAATTTGTTTTGGTGTAGTGTTCCATGATTCATTGTTTGTTCATAACACCCAGTGCTCCATGCAGAATGTGCCCTCTTTAATACCCATCACCAGGCTAACCCATCCCCCTACCCTCCTCCCCTCTAGAAACCTCAGTTTGTTTTTCAGAGTCCATCATCTCTCCTGGTTCGTCTCCCCCTCTGACTTACTCCCCTTCATTCTTCCTCTCCTGCTATCTTCTTCTTTTTCTTTTTTCTTAAAATATGTTGCATTATTTGTTTCAGAAGTACAGATCTGTGATTCAACAGTCTTACACAATTCACAGCGCTCACCATAGCACATATCTTCCCCGATGTCTATCACCCAGCCACCCCATCCCTCCCACCCCCAACCACTCCAGCAACCCTTAGTTTGTTCCTGAGATTAAGAATTCCTCATATCAGTGAGGTCATATGATACATGTCTTTCTCTGATTGACTTATTTCACTCAGCATAACACCCTCCAGTTCCATCCACGTCATTGCAAATGGCAAGATCTCATAAGGGAATAAATCTTAAAAAAAAAAAAAAAGCCAACTGTGAGCAGTACACACAAATAGTTTAGAGAAGGGAGAATGTGTGTAAGACTGAGGATGATGTTAAATCTAAAGGGAACATGAATATTTTCATGATAGTAACGACAATCGGGGCGCCTGGCTGGCTCAGTTGGAAGAGCATGCGACTCTCAGGGGTTCGTTGAGTTTGAGCCCCACATTGGGTAAAGAGATTACTGAAAAAAATAAACAAACTTTAAAAGAAAAAAAAAAATGACTATTGCCAAAATCTGCCCTTACCCTTTTTTCTCTCTCCTAAAGCACATGATACTGATGATCACCCTCTTCTTCACACCCATTTAAAGATTTAAGGACCCTACACTCATCACAAAGGTGCTCCTCACTCACCCATTTCATCTCTGCCTTTTCTATGGATATTGCACTAGAGTTCACTTTTCTAACATTTTATTTATTTATTTTAGAGAGAGTGCTGGAGCGGGGGGAGCAAACGGAGAGGACAAGCAGACTCTGAGTGTGAGCCCGATGCAGGGCTTGATCCCAGGACCCCAAGATCATGACCTGAGCCAAAATCAAGTCGGTCACCCAACCAACTGAGCCACCCAGGTGCCCCCAAAGTTCACTTTTCTCTATTTTTATCCTCCCAATAAGAATTCAATTGATCTCACTATTTCAACTATTTCCTTGACAAAGAAGATTTCCCAGGCTGGCATAAGGGTTTAGATTAGGTAGTAGTAAAATATATTTGAAAAAACTGAACAGGGTCAAATTTGAAAATCTTTGCATTTGTCTGTACAGCAATGTTACAATAAAGGAAGGCATTTAAAGATTAGCCCAACTAGCAACAGACTAAAATGGGAAGAAAAGGGATCAATGGCAGGAAGGTCATCTAGATGTTACCAAAGCCAGACTATGGACTACTCTTCCCTATGCTTTTAGGACCTTTATTATGGAAAATAAGACCTCCACAGTAATGATCAAATTTGTAAATATTTTACATCTGCATCCAATTCATATACCAAATTTTAGTATCTCTGACCCTCCATCTCTTTTCTCCTACTCTGACCCTCCCAGGATCCAAAGGCCATTTCATAAGGAACATTGCTCTGAACCAGTTAAGTGTCCGACTCTTGGTTTTGGCTCAGGTCATGATCCCAGGGTCCTGGGATTAAGCCCCACATCGGGCTCCCTGCTCAGCAGGGAGTCTGCTTCCCCTCTTTCTCTCTCCCTCCGCCCCTCCCCCCTATCCGTGCACTCTCTAAAATAAATAAATAAATAACACAATTTTTTAATCCAGTTATAAAATAAGTCATGGAGACAACGTACAATATGGTGACCACAGCCAGTAATACAGTAGTGCACATTTGAAAGTTGCTAAGAGAGTAGATCTTAAAAGTTCTCATCACAAGAAACTGTAACTATGTGTAGTGACAGATGATAAGTAGACTTATTGTGATCATTTTGTAATACACACAAATATTGAATCATTATGTTGTACACCTAATATGTTACATGTCAATTAATGCTCAAAACAAAACCAAAAAAACCTAACACTGTATCATCAAGTGCTGCTAGCTGAGGTAGAGCAAAAGTCCTGCTTAAGAAGAGCCCCACGGAGACTGGAGAATAGTACTCACAGGCAGAACTACTTTGCTGCCTCCCAATACCAAGCATCATGAGCTACACTGAGATTATGATGGCCCCAAGATCCTATAGGAAAGGGACTCAGAGCCCAAGAAGGCACAGGACAATCAGAAAGGCAGAAGAGCAGAAAAGTGCCAGATTAGAGACTGTCAATGGTGATAGCTGGTCAATCGCACCACGGGAATGTCAGAAGGTGAAACTTGAATCGTTTTCAGTCAATGATGAAGAACATTTAAAACATCATCCAAGTGAAAATGTACTGCTAAAAGAAAAGGGTGATGATTCCAAGTAGTTTTCAAAAGAAAGTCTGAGAATGAATCTTTTATTTTTTTTTAAATATTTTATTTTTTTTATTTATTTGAGAAAGAGAGAATGAGAGACAGAGAGCATGAGAGGGAAGAGGGTCAGAGGGAGAAGCAGACTCCCCGCTGAGCAGGGAGCCTGATGTGGGACTCGATCCCGGGACTCCAGGATCATGACCTGAGCCGAAGGCAGTCGCTTAACCAACTGAGCCACCCAGGCGCCCCCATGAATCATCTTTTAAATAAGCATTTTCTTCCCATATTTTCCCCAAACATGGTAACATGGTTAAATGGTTACTATTTACCAGTTAGGAAATGTTAAATGGTAACTATTACTAGTTAGTAAATATTTATTATTTTTATAAATAATATTAATAATAAATAATATTTACTAAAATAGTTAATAACTATTACTAGTTAGTAAATAAGAAAACAAATGGCAATAACAAAATCTAAAAATAAAAATGACTTTCTAACACAAAAAAAGTCTAAAATCAAACATTGTCTTTGGTTAAATCTGAAATGTAAACACATCCAAAGCTTTTATTTTTTTTTAAGATTTTATTTATTTATTTGACAGACACAGCAAAAGAGGGAACACAAGTGGGGGCAGTGGGAGAGGGAGAAGCAGGCTTCCCGCTGAGCAGGGAGCCCGATGCGAGGCTCGATCCCAGGACCTGGGATCATGACCTGAGCCAAAGGCAGACACTTAACGACTGAGCCACCCAGGCGCCCCCACATCCAAAGCTTTTAAAAAGCTTTAGATGATCATGTCATTAACCTACCTGAAGAGGCGTACACTTTCTTACTATCTGAAGAGAACGTGGATGCTGCAACCCTTCCATTAATTTTCATGCTACCAATCAGTTCTTTAGTCTGAAAGAATAACAAATATTACTTATCAAATTGTTAGGAGGTGCATGGAAGAATCACACTGGGAATAAAAACAATCTAGTTCTGTTTTGTAGCACCTACTCAACTTTGTCCCTATACTCAAGTTCTCCCCAGGTCCCACTGTGTCCCCCCGCTTACAAGGCGGATTTCAGGACACCTAGAGTTATGGTTCAAGACTATCCTACACTAACGTCTCATCCTAAAAAAACAAGCAACCACTAATAATGGTTCACCTTCATTGACAGCAAATGAAGATATCCAGCAACACCATTTATCAGCAAGAAGGACCCATCTGGAGACACTTCAAAGCTCCTCACTATCTTCTCTTTCAAACCTGAGAGAGGAGACAAATCAATAAGGATTAATACGATTTTCAATAATAACGTTATCAACACAATTGAGAATTTCTTTTAAAATATCTAAGTGCCTCAAACTAAACCAAAAGTAGGCTCAGATTCTGAATTAAGTCTGACCCCATGCATCACTGAGTATGACCCAAATATAAGGTCATTACTAAGTGCTTCCTTTTCTTCTCTGTCTTGGTTAACATTCACCATCTGAACTGCAGCCAGAGACTCAGCTCTCCAAAGAGTAAACCTATCAACTAGTTTCCCAAACGTAAACGGTACATCTGTAATCAACTAAAAGGATAAATTATACTTCTTTGTCACAAAGTTCATTACCAGGAGGGAAATACACGGCCATCAGAAACAGCTAAAACACAGAAACATGTAGAAACTAGTTGCTGGGTACGCCTGGGTGGCTCAGTCGTTAAGCGTCTGCCTTCGGCTCAGGTCATGGTCCCAGGGTCCTGGGATCAAGTCCCGCATCGGGCTCCCTGCTCCGCGGGAAGCCTGCTTCTCCCTCTGTCTGCCGCTCCCCCTGCTTGTGCTCATTCTCTGACAAATAAATAAATAAAATCTTTAAAAAAAAAAAAAAGAAAGAAAGAAACTAGTTGCTGGCCACCTACTAAACATCCCATGATGAAGGAGTCTACAGTCTTAACTTTGTGGATCCAAAAAGGAAAAAAAAAAAGAAAAGAAAAGAAATCCACAAAGTGTCAGCGTATTCAAGAGTTGACTAGCTTCCCAAAATGTGACTCGTCTAACCTAATCACATGAGCGAAGAATATAAACCAGAGAGTCAATTTACTTATTTACAAAAGGACATGTTCCTTTTCCATGCCTAAAAGGCTCATACTAACCATGTAGAAAACTCCTTCCATCAAGACAGCTTAGTGAGCAAACTTACTCATTAAAAAACTGCCTAATACAAAGGATACATATAGGATAGGTACCACCGGCTAACTCTAGGGAAGGGAAGCAGGTGGCCAGGGAGACGGAGCTGAGTAGACTTCTCCCTCTTTACCCTTTTGTATGTATTGGATTTTTGCACCATGTGAAGGTACAGCTTGGTCAAAAAAAGAATTATTTCAAAAAATGTTTAAGTTGCTAACTTAAAACATTCATCAGAATAAATAAATGTAGAAAACTCTAGTGAGGAGTCCTCATTCCCCTACAGGAAAATGCTGTCTAAGGCTCCCACAGACCACCTCCATCCTATGAACAGTTTTTGTCTAGATGGCTCACAATCCTACAAACTGGGCCTCCCTCCCACTCTAGTGCTGCCGCCAGAGACTATACCCTAGGTCACTTGATGGAAATCAATCCAGACACATATTTCCAGTTACTGGGGTTTATTCCTTCACTCTGAACCTACTCCTGTAGGTTCATCCCCCATTTTTGGCAAACCTTACACTCTAACTACAGTATACAGAAACGGCTCCAAGCATAAGAAAAAGCCCATCACATGAGGAAGCAGGGAAGGGAGGCCAGTTCTAGCAGTGTGGGGCTGCAGCTGGAAACTCCCCAGACCTAATCCTACTGACACAGGACTGGACAGAAGGAATGCAAGGGAGAACTGAAAGGCCTACAGCTGGGGACCCCACAGCCATGGATGGTTCGGAATGCATCACGTATCATCAGAGCAACAGGGAACAAAGTCCCCTCACACTGTGCAGAGATGGACCCGGTGTGGCAGCAACAGAGGCAAAGTGCCAGAGGGCTCATTACACAGCACCTGCTCTCTGGCCGCAGGGGTCAGAGACTGCCAGCTTGTAGCCTGAGTGAGCCTGCTGTTCTGAGAGCATTCAGGAGCGAGGAATGTCTTCCAGGAGGAAATACCAGACTTGCAGCAAATAAGCGCAGGTAGTTGATTTAGGAATTAAATGAAAAAATAAGAAAGATAACTGTATTTTCATCCAAAACTTAACAGAATACCAGTCATACGTATTGATACTGTAACTGCTTTTTACAAACGCTGAACCTTCCAAAATAGGAACCAGATAAACTTTATATGACCTTGAGAAAGAAGATACTTTAAAGACGTCAGATATAAATCTTTTTGTAGGTCTGTGAATGAGATTTTTATTTTTTTATTTTTTATTTTTTTTTGATCTGTTAATGAGATTTTTAGGTCAACTAAAGAACAAGTGATAAGAAAAAGAATGGCCAATTTAATTACAATAGTGCCAAATTCCCTAAGATGGAAGGACTTGCTGTGATGGGATAGACCATACGCTGCTCCTAATTCGTAAGTGCCATGGGGTGCTAAGTTAGGAGCTTTTAAAAAATTATCTCTTTTGAACAAACTGATGGTGACCAAAGGGAAGGGGAGTCGAGGGGTTGGGGGAAGGCTGAACAAGGTGATGGGGATGAAGGAAGGCACTTGTGATGAGCACTGGGTGATGTATGGAATTGCTGAATCACTCCACTGTACACCTGAAACCAACAGAACACTGTATGCTAAGTGGAATTAAAATTAAAACTAGAAAAATAAAACTAAAAAAAAATCAAAAAATTAAAAATGATCTCTTTTAATATTTAGGACCCTCAACTTTATAGCTATAAAGAGAAAGCTGCAGCTCAGATATCACCACACCATAATGCCTATAATCCAAATAGCTGCCTGACCAACTCATTTAATTCCCAAACGGTCAAATTCCTTACGCGTTTACCTAGAACAAGATATCTCTCTGAAGAATTGTCCTTCTAAATGATGCAGCAGAAAACTGCTTCTGGAGTCTCAACTAGTAATCTGGGGTTCTCAAACTTTTTGTGTGTCAGTCTGGGGAAGCGTATGGTCCTCTTAAAACAGTGGTTGTTCAAAACTTTTATAACCGAAGGAAATGCTAACCTTAAGTTACAGGTTAGTGAAAATAAAAATGTAATGTTTTTCCCATCTGACTTCACAAGCCTCTAAATTCTACCACAGAACGTTGAGCATCTGTGGACCCTGTTATGAACCCCACTGGGTTAACGGAACCAACCATCAAATCAGAATTCTTCAGAATGCATCAATTCTGTACTCCTCCATTTTTCGAACTTACATTTAAGACAAAGAGTTTGCAAATGTAGAAGTTTGCATATTCTAACCAGTCAGTGATTTTTCCCTCTAATTCTAATGTCCTTAATTAATTCTGAGTTATTTATAATGTTCTATACTGAGACTGAAAATAGTGTTCAACAACCAACCCCACAAAAAGAAACACATTTACTTTATCATTATCATTACTGCCAAGCGATGCTCATTGAGGAAAGAGGAAAAGGGGAAACACTGAGAGGGAAAGATAAATGCCACGTCCTGGAAGAAGCTGGTGATCAGATGCACACTCCTGCATACCCGCAGATCCACGGTAAACATCCCTAACTGTATCTTAGCCAACCCCGGGTTTGCTTTTCCCAAGAGGATGCAAGGCAAGGGCAGACAAAAGCCCTCTCCTTTTCATTAGTAGAATAGTATGTGAAAATAGTTAACTACATTTTCTGCTTCAATATGGGGAAACTATTTAAGGCTTTTCAACTCAAAATGAGGTCCATGGACCAGCAACATCAGCATCACCCAAGAGCTTGTTAGAAATGCAGAATCAGGCCCACCTCAGACCTACAGAATAACAATCTGCACTTCAGCCAGATCCCCAAGTGGTTTCTATGCACATTAATGTCAGAAAAGCACCGGTTTAAAGCATGCTTAAACTAAGAATCTACTTGGAAAGGACCACCAAAGGTGTCAGGAAACACGGGAAACAGAAGACTGGAAACACTGAAGATAAACACCATAAATGTTTCTGAAGTTGGCCTTGTTCACTTTGAACCATTAGTAGAAAAAAGGCTGTACAGAGCTACCCCTGTCCTTTACAGCCCCAAACATATATCCGGTTTAACAGGGAGACTGCCAGGGAGCCACAGCATTGTCAACACCCCCTCCCAAGACGCATAATGTTAACCCAGCCAACCTCACCACAAGGGCTTTGGTTCACAGAGGGTTCGTGAAGGTGTCAATGGATTATGTGGTGATGTGGGGCGGGGAATGCAAGGGAAGAACGGGGAAAGCAGAGGAAGATAAATTTTCAAATAAAGATTTTCTTAAGTAGTCTTTAAAATACATTACAATCTCCAAAAGCAGTGCTTTATTTCCTTTAAATGTAAACCAAAAAATCTACTGTAACAGACACTAGAAGGACAAGACAGAATCCAAATTTCCTGAAGACCAGAGAGGTGCAATACTTTGTCTGAGGACTTGGGACTCAGGTCTTCTAGGTCCCAGGCTCTCTCTACTGCATCCACTGCTAAATTTACAGCCAAGCATTTGCAACTGCTTTTCTGCTCTGGGAGATACAGATTCCCAAATTCCAATGTTCCCAGAAGTGCTCAATAAAAAGTTCACTACTTTCATTCAAACGCATTATCTCAACACAATGACATTTTCCCAATACTAAAACTAAAGACATTCTTAAGAATCCCATGGGGGGAAAGTGGTTGTAGATACTGTTAAATGAACTCAGCCGTGGGGTTGGCAGGGAAGAGGGGTGATCAGCGAAACCTTACCTCTCACTTGATGCACAGGAATTAACTTTCCAGCCAGCATATCATAGACATAAAGAACCTTGCTGTGGATGCTCGTGGCTAAAACCTCTTCTCCAGTAGCACTAAAACAGGCCTTAAAGATTGGAAACTTTTCCAAATAGATGCTCTGGATTTTAGGATTTGTTTTTCCATCAACCTATAAGGAAAAGCAAAACATTCCTTTTAGGTATTTCCATAGACTCTACGTCCTGGGAGTAAATACTTCTCACTCCCAAGTTTCCATTTAAAAATGCACACCTGAAACAGCGACACCGCGTTATCCAGCGCGGCGACCATCACGACCTGCGCACGGGGATGGAAGTGCACAGACGAGATCCGCGCGGTAGTAGGACGTTCCGCGTTAGCAGGGAGACAATTCTTCAGCTGTGGAAAAAGAAAGCGAGAATTGTATCAATTCAAATGGGTTAACATTCTTTTTTTTAAGATTTTATTTATTTATTTATTTGACAGAAAGAGAGGGAGTACAAGCAGGAGGAGCGGCAGACAGAGGGAGAAGCAGGCTCCTTGCTGAGCAGGGAGCCCAACGCGGGGCTCGATCCCAGGACCCTGGGATCATGATCTGAGCCAAAGGCAGACGCTTAAGGACTGAGCCACTCAGGCACCCCACCATTCTTTTCTTTAAAGCATAAAGCATTTTAACATAGCTTATGCTGAGAAGGACATCGGAATGGTAACGAGAAGACCACAGCTCTCCTACCAACTAGCAAATCATTTTACTAGACAATAATCCATTTTTACCATCTTTTAAACGAGAGAATGAAATCGTTAAGGTCTTGGAGCATCAGGATACAGTCATTTCCTCATGATACACCCATATAGGTTAGGAAACTGACATCCAGGGTGTATTTTACTTAAAAATGCTACTGTAGCAGCTTTGCATTCATGGCACAAAATATGAGGCACTCTGTAACATGCCACGGTTCTGTGGTTGGCAGGGACAGCTATGTTCTCCTCTCAGAATACATGGCTCCTAGTTTAAAGCAATGATGACCTCATGCATCATGCATTTAGACTATTTTCAGTTATCTCTTGGTTTTTACAGGTTGTTCTCTCTGCATCACAAACTCAATTATACGAAAAATAAAGTGAGTACTACGTGTATGTTTTGTTCATAACAAATGAAGTTAGATTTTTATGGTAACTGCATTTTCGGTGAAGGTGAATTTACCCTATGAAGAGCAGAGTGAACTACCTTCATAAGGTGGGGAGAAACACAATCACTGTCTCATAGTAATTTGCCATAATAGGGCTCCCTCCCCCATCTAAAGCACGCTACCATTTTATAATGGGGAAAAATATCTATGTCAGAGAGAGATCTGGTCACTTAACAGATACTTAACTGGAGCCAACTGTGTTGGGCAGGCACTTCATTACCACAACGAACAAGTCAGATACAGTCTAACTAGTGCAGACCACGTCAGACAAGACAACCAGGAAGAACCTTTCGAAGTGTCATCTGAGCAGAAGGGTACCAATGGGTTGGCCATTAGCAGTGCTTGAAGAACAGACGGGCAGGGGGAAGAGCAAAAGTTCTGAGGCAAGAAAGGACTCGGCGTGTTCCAGAAACAGAAAGAAGGCCTAGGGAACTTGGGCAGGAAATAAGGGGAAAACTTCTGAAATGAAGTTTCAGACATACGCAGATGCCAGATCACGAAGAGCAGCATAGACCGTGATAAAGAATTCGAAGTTTTCAAAAAGCATGAAAAGTGACATGACCTGATGTTTTATTTTTAGAAGACCCCTCCCTGGCTTCTACTAAACGAAGAATAGGAAGAGCAGAGTGGAAGTGGGAGACCAGTCACAAAGTGACTGCAGTACACAAGGTAACAGAGGATGGCAGCATAAACCAGGCTAGCGCCCGTGGAAATGAAGAGAAACGCAGAAGGAGAAATCAAACACAATTGCTAAAAGATCCCTGGGGATATAATTTAATCTTCTTGACCATTTCTACAGAAGAATAATAAGCGACAGCAACACATTTAATCCCACAGAGAACATGAACCCATACATTTGTAATCGGGAAGCACACTGGGTGTCAGGGGTGGTCAGCTGGAGAGGCCCCACTTTGCTGACTCTCACCTTTAAGATTCCTTTAGGAAGAGAGGCTGATGTAGATATGAAATTCCCAGTCCTTTGCAACAAATCATCTTCGTCCTCTTCACTTTCATCTAAGTCAAACAGACCCACAAGGTGGAGCTTTAGAATCAAGGAGATGGCCATTACCTTCCCCAAACGTCTGTATTTCAAACTTTGACCCCCCCCAATTCCAGTCTCCAATCTCGATCACTTTATTTAAACTGCAACTGGTTAAAAAAACAGAACAAATTTGAAAGGGACGGGGAAAATGACACAGAGTCCAATATATATGGTTAAAATAAAAGCCTGACTCTGGAATGAAAGACAGACATTCACAGACAATGACTAAAACAGGATGAAAAAAAAAATAAAGGCAGTATTTAATTTAAAAAGAACAATTTATAATCATGGCAAAATTGGCAATAAGGGAGACAGCAGATGTAGCTTAACTCACATGAAAAAGGACTAGCACTGAGGGATCAAGGTCAGCAAACTGTGTATCAGAACTTCAAAGGGAGCTAACAGGGCTGCTTTTCTCCTGACGATTCTAGTAAAGAGAGCCCAAAAGCTGAGCAACAATTTTAAAACACTCGGAGGGAGAGGAGGGCAAAAACCAGCACTAAAAGCCCTCTAAGGTTCTTAAGGGGGTCTGGTAAACCACCAGGCTTCAGGTTGGGGCCACAAAAGGCTACACCAAGGAGTAAGGGTGAAATCAAAGAATTTTAAGAAAATCCTCCATGAAGTGAAACCCAGCTCTGAATCCTTAAAATCTCTCACTGGAGTAAGATGCTGTGGGACTGCTAGTGCCCCTTACCCAGCCACTACCCAGAAACAAACGTACAAATTCTCCAGAGAAAGATATCCTTGTCCTCTTGTTAAGCAACGCTATTTTTCGTATACGATGTCCAGCACTCAATGAAATATAACTAGACCAATAATTACAAGATAACCTAACTTGATTGCAAACCTAAGGAATAATAGTCTCCACAGGAGATCTAAATAACTGAGTTTTTCAGACATAAGCTTTTCAAGTATTATGTTTAATACGGTCAAGAATAATGAATATTCAGATATTGAACCAAAGAACTAGACCATTAAAAAAAGAACCAAATGTAAATTCTAGAACTGAAAATTACAGTAGTTAAAATTAAAATCCCAGTGGATATTTTTAACAGCCTACAAAAATTAGCTGGAGAGACAATTAGTGGTCTGGAAAATGCATCAGAAAAAATATACAGACTGAAGTACAGAAAGCAAAAAGGACAGAAAATGCAGAAAAGAACACAAAATACATTTAAAAAAATAAATAAAACATTGAACGCACATGTAACTGGTGTCCCAGAAGAAAAGGAAGACTGGAACTTTGGAAATTTCACTGAATTTCCAAAACTTCAAAAAGACATCAAGCTAGATTCAAAAGCACTGTGAAGACCAAGCAGAATACAAAGCAAGCTAAAAGGACTGGGGGGGGGAATAAATGAACAAAACAGCAATAATAAAACAATCCATCATATTAAGTAATTATTATTGATTTTCAAAGGCCTATAATGATTGTATTATAATTATGTTTAAAGCGGGGAGTACTTCTCTTTTAAAGACACTAAATGAAATATTTATCGATAAAAATAACATGTTGGAACTGAGGGTTGCTGGAGTGGTGGGGGGTGGGAGGGATGGGGTGGCTGGGTGATAGACATTGGGTAGGGTATGTGCTATGGTGAGCGCTGTGAATTGTGCAAGACTGTTGAATCACAGATCTGTACTTCTGAAACAAATAATGCAATATATGTTAAAAAAAAAAAAGAAGATGGCAGGAGGGGAAGAATGAAGGGGGGAAATCGGAGGGGGAGACGAACCATGAGAGACGATGGACTCTGAGAAACAAACTGAGGGTTCTAGAGGGGAGGGGGGTGGGGGGATGGGTTAGCCTGGTGATGGGTATTAAAGAGGGCACGTGCTGCGTGGAGCACTGGGTGTTATGCACAAACAATGAATCATGGAACACTACATCTAAAACTAATGATGTCATGTATGGTGATTAACATAAAAATAAAAAAAATTTAAATAAATAAATAAATAAATAAATAAATAACATGTTGGGACAACTGTGAGGCTGGGGGTTTGGTCAGCACTGTGCCAAGAAATACATCTTGGACAAGTCACTTTTATCTTTTTGAACCTCACTCCCCTCACCTGTAAAATGAAGGTAGTAGACCAGGATATCCCAATGGTAGCAGACAAGCTAATGAGTGACTTAATCCATTTCTTTTTTCTCATGGATACAAAGACAAACTGCATTTCCTGGGAGCCCATGATTTAGTGTAGCCTTGTGACTCAGCTCTGGCCAATAAAATCTAAGTCAGAGTACGACGTACCACTCCCAGCACAGGCCAGTAAAAAGCCTCTTTTGGGTGAGCTGCTCACTCTTCCCCATAAGCTGCCATGTCAACCTCTCGGGCAACTTTGAAAAACCCAGCATGAAGCTGGCAGAATCTCTTGGGTCCCTAAAGCATACCATCTCCTTCTCACCACCACAATTTCATATGCTTGAAAAAAACAACTTCTATTGGATTAATCCACTGGGACCTGGAAGGTTTTCTGTTTCAACAGCTAGCATAACCTTACCTATAATTACATGGATCCAAATGTTCTATGAAGGGGCGCCTGGGTGGCTCAGTCAGTTAAGCGTCTACCATCCGCTCAGGTCATGGTCCCAGGGTCCTGAGATCAAGCCCATGTCTCCGGCTCCCTGCTCAGCGGGGAGTCTGCTCCTCCCTCTGCCTCTGTCCCCCTCTCCCCGTGCTCATCTCTCTCTTAAATAAGTAAAATCTTTAAAAATAAATAAAACAAAATAGACTACGAATGCAGCATTCTAAAATGGGTAATAAAATTATATTTTATTGAGGAAGGCAAACTGGTAACCAAGGAGGTAAAAATCATATAATGGGGGCGCCTGGGTGGCTCAGTCGTTAAGCGTCTGCCTTCGGCTCAGGTCATGATCCCAGGGTCCTGGGATCGAGCCCCGCATCGGGCTCCCTGCTCAGCGGGAAGCCTGCTTCTCCCTCTCCCGCTCCCCCTGCTTGTGCTCCCTCTCTCACTTTGTCTCTCTCTGTCAAATAAATAAATAAAATCTTTAAAGTCAATTTTTAAAAAAATAAATAAAAATTAAAATCATATAATGTAAGAAAAGGTTAAAAGATAAGGGATGTTAAACTTGTTAAAAACCAAACTTGGAAAGACATTTCTTCAACAACAGAGTTTTACAGGAAACAAGAGGTAAAATAAACTGTATACTTTTTTTTTTTAACTGTATACTTTTTAAAGGTAGGACTACGGAATGTTGGGAGGTAAATTTCGAAATTGGAAAAAATTCTAATAATTAGTTCTTAAGGAAAAGAGAAGAGGGAAGAACAGTAAAGAGTACAGCATTATTTGACATGTTTAAGCAGAGGCTAAATTACCATCTAACAGATGTTGTAGAAAAGATTCTTGCAGTGGATAAATTCAGGCTATACCACAAAGATGCCTTTAACCTCTAAAAGTATCTGGCTGGAAACCAGAACAGAATTTTGACTTAGTAACAGATTGAGTTTTCTAACAGAATTACAGAAAACAACCGGTTCTTTACATGGACTCCCTGTACCTGAATACCATAAGGCCTGGACTAACAGGGGCGGGGAGAAGGGAGGGAAAGGTGGTGGAGGTAATAGAACAGAGGCTCATCAAAAATCAAGGATGCTAAGGAGAGAGCTACTGCATTATGTGGGAAGATAGACTCCTATACTCCAGACTCTCTAAAGGACTTCAAAAGTCAATTCCAAGTCTAAAATGTGTAACTCCAAGCACCCAAATCAGATCTTGGTAAGCTATCCACATTTATAATATCTAAACTCAAGGATCTAAAAAGGATAAAGCAGTTATGGTACAAGCCAAACTTAAAACCTGGAGGTGAAAAATAGGTGTTTACAAAGTGAGTGATCATCTGGGCCTGACCAGACATGTGCTCCCAAGATATCCCATTTCCTAGTAGACAGCTGGATTAGCTGCCAATGTCTTCAGAAGGGATTCGGAATGAAGAAGAATAGTTATTTTTCCTTAATCCCATGCCATAACGCAACACAGTTCTGTTGAGAATCAAACATCGTAAAATTCATCCCTTACTGTCCATACAACAGACAACACATGCTATTAGGTCAATCTTACACTATTGTAAAAGAGCTTCCCTCACAGAACTGGTAGACTTCGAAACCAAACATTTAAAGGAGAAATAAAAAAAAAAAAAAGACATATTTGAAACACCAGGTTTTAACAAGAAATCTCACAGAACAGAACAGAAACAGAGATTTATTTACTAACTTAAACAGAGATACCAATACTCACCATCTGAAGATGTTTTCCGCTTATTAGTCTCTGCCCAGGCAGGTACTCCCCCCATGGCCTGCTGGAATCTAAACAAAAATACAAAAATGAAATTTTGTGTTAATAAATGCTCACCAAGCTTACAAGATTAGATTAGCTCACCCTTGAGAGCATGTATACAAACAATCTCTGCCAAAGAAATTATGTTTAAGAACAGAAGGACTACACACACAGAATAGTCCCAACTTGCCTATATGGGAAACTTTTGTGAACCTCTAACCGTTTTAACTAGTCTTAGATATAGGACATCTGGATACATATTTGTTAATTATTTTTGTCTAGTTACACGTCTGCTTATTTGTTCATATCAACACATCTCAGATCTTGGGACTAAGTAAAGAACTCTGTGGTTATAAACCAATGCTACAGTACTAGAGCACACAGTGTTTTACTGCACATCCGAAAGAAAACGACCAGGTTGGTAAGAATATACAAAACACAATCACATATCCTTTGAATAAAATTGGAGCATTTCACTCTGGAAAAAGTAAGCTTTACAAGAAGCATGAGAAGCATATTCTGAAGGGCTAGTTTCTGGAAGAGTGCAGGGTGTCATTCAAATTGTTTAATACAGAAGTACAAAGCCACCAAACTCAGCCCACTGGCCATAAACAACTAGAAAACTAGACAAAATACATGAAACTGTTTCCAAAAATTGGACAATAAACAACATAAGATTGTGATCCCTGAGAGAAAGGAAATAACAAGGTGAGCACTGTCATCCCAGGATTTTCCCCTGAAGGCAATTTTTTGAGACCCTGGCACAGAACTAATGAGAAAAAGTCACACCTAAAAGAGGCTGAGACAACTGGAATTTAAGGGGCAGTGAACAAAAGAAGAGAAAAAGAGCTCCAGGTGGGCCTGGGTGGCTCAGTTGGTTGGATGACTGACTCTTGATTTCACGGTTGTGAGTTCAAGCCCCACATTACGGCTCCATGCTGGGTGTATAGCCTACTTAAAAATAAAAAAATTTTAAGAAAGGATTTGCCTTATTAAAATATAAATGAATAAAAAATAAAAATAAATTTTTAAAAAATGGGGGGGCACCTGGGTGGCTCAGTTAAACATCCGACTCTTGATCTTGGCTCGGCTTTTTTTTTTATGATTTTATTTATTTATTTGAGAGAAAGAGAGAGAGAGCACAGAGGGAGAGGGAGAAGCAGACTCCCCACCAAGCAGAGAGCCTAACACAGGGCTCGATCCCAGGACCCCAAGATCATGACCTGAGTCAAAGGCAGACGCCCAACTGACTGAGCCACCCAGGCATCCCTCGGCTTGGCTCAGGGTCGTGAGTTCAAGCCCCATGTTGGGCTCCATGCTGGGCGTGGAGCCTACTTAAAAAAGCTCCAAAAATCTGCACTGGGGTCCACAGACATTTTTGCTGAATACTAAGCTGCACATTCAGAGGATGAAACTCCATGAGGTCCTTATTGAAAACTCAGAGCATTCAGTAGAGATGGCAAAAAGGGCATATCTTAGAAATGGGGCTAAACCAGCCTACAGCAAATGCTACTCTACAACAGAACTAAGAAAAATCCTGAAAGGATCAAACTAATCTCTAAGCCAATCAATCGCCTGCCAAGACAAACTCATTAAAAGTACTCATTCAATATTCACTCATTCAACACTCATTAGAAGCAAAAATTAAAATCCAGACATTGATCAACTTAATATTCACATTGCCCCAAAATCCAATCAAAATTTCTAGACATGCAGAGGAGCAGAAAAACTTGAACCATAACCAGAACAAAAATCAGTCAACAGAAAGACACAGAAATGACACACATGACAGAAACAGGATACAAGGCCTCTGAACTAGCCAATACAGATGAAAAAGTGCTCAACATTCACCCATTACCAGGAAAATACAAATGAAAACCATGATGAGATACCATCTCACACCTGTCAGAACAGCCAAAATTAACAACACAGGAAACAACAAACACTGACAAGGATGCGGAGAAAGGGGAACCCTCCTACACTGTTGGTGGAAATGCAAACTGGTGCAGCCACTCTGGAAAACAGTATGGAGGGTCCTCAAAAAGTTAAAAATAGAGCTACCCTACGACCCAGCAATTGTACTGCTACCCAAAGTATACAAAAATACAGATTCGAAGGGGTACATGCATGCTGATGTTATTTATAGCAACATTATCATCAGTAGCCAAACGATGCAAAGAGCCCAAGTGTCCATCGACTGATGAATAAAGGTGATATATATAACGACTGAGCCACCCAGGCACTCCATGAAGTCATTATTTTAAAATATACATACATTTCCCAGCTCTATTCAACTAAAAGGGCCTAGAAGCTATGGAAAAGAAATGGTTTACCATATACAAATAAACAAGCAAGTAAGCAATATCATCACGGATTATGTGTGGGTGGTAGGATTACCAGATTTTCCAAAATTTTTTTGTACTTGTATTCCCCCTCCCTCCAAAATACTGAAACTGACACCATTTCTTCTAGTAGCAACACCCTTACTACTTCAAAATGGAAATCTCACTACCTAAGAAACTGTTTTAGCCAAAGACTCAGTGACTCTAAATAAACCACTGACTATAAGTTACAGCTTGGTAAATCACATGGAAAAGGACACTTACTCTTCCTTAAGTCTCTTTTGAAGCTTGTCTTTTGAAAGTTTACTTTCACTGGCATTTTTCATCATATCTTTCCGAAACCGGTTGCTCATCATGTCAACCCTATCAAAAACAAAACCGTATGCTTTAAATGACTTTAAAAGATTCGTCGTAGCTAGGTGTTGCCTTTAAAAATTTAAGAACACATTTAATCAAATATAAGTCAAGATTTGTAAGGTGCGGAATATCAAATACACATGAATTTTTTTAAACAGATAAACACGTAATAGAGAATGCTCTGAAAAAATACCAATGAGTAATGACAAAAATCACACCAATTAAGTAGTTATTTCCCGCCCATTAAACTGACAAAGCCTGAAAAAAAGATAAAGCATTGTTTCTAAGAATGGAGTGATATGGACACCTTTCAATTGGAAAGGTAAACTGGGAGAACCTCCTGGTCAGTCTGGCAGTTTTTATCAAGAATCTTACACATGCCTATGCCCTTTGATTAAGTAATTCTACCACAGAAAATCTTTCTTACAGAAATAATTAGAAAGGAAAAAAGGTTTATGCAGAAAAATATGTCTCCATATCAACTTATTAAAGGGAAAAACAGGAAAACCTATCTAATGAGGCCTATGCAAATTATAGTTAATTTACACAGTAGACTATAGTACATCCATTTAAAAACGTTTATAAAGGTTTTTATTTTTATCATGGAACACTGCACCAAAAACTAATGATGTAATATATGGTGATTAACATAACAATAAAAAAATTATTAAAAAAAAGGTTTTTATTTTTAAGTGGAGATAAATGCTTGCAAGACAATACATTCTCATCTCTTACAGGTATAATATTGAGTGTGCTAGCCTTTTTTCTAGACTTTTCTCAGTTTCAGACATTGTGCTAAGAGCTCCACATACGTTATTTCACTTAATCTCAAGAGCCTTCTGATATTACTATTATTACCTCCATTCGAAAGAGAAAAGGCAGGTTCCAAACTTGCCCTTGGTCACTTAGGAACTGGCCAAATTAAAAGGCAAACTCAAATGTGACACCAAACACTATGCTTTCTTTGCTATTTGATACCGCACGTAAGAGAAGAGGGCAGGAGAGAAGAATGCCAACATGTTAACAGCAGTTCTCCCTCGGTGGTGGGTTTATGAATGACTTTCTTCTGCTTTACAGTATTTTTTAAATCTTCACGTAATCACGTATTTCTAAAGAGAACTTCTTTAAAACTTACAAAATCACTTTTTAAGTAACCAAAGGGTTTCTGAAAGAAAAATTAGGCAACCTACATTTCATCATCTTCATCTTCTTCATCCACCCAAACTGGCTTCTTTTGGAATAGAAAATTATCTTTTGCTTCATTCTCCACTTCCAAGTCACCTGAGTCTTCCTGTACTTGAACCTAGAGAAGACAAAATGCCCTCAAGCACTGAGTTTTTCAGCAGACGCACACACCTTACAGTTAAGAGGTCTTGTAGAATGCTTTGCAGGCCCTCTGATGGAATAATGGGACAAAATACTACCACAGCAAATGCTGGAGGCAGAACAGAAAATGCAGAGATGAGAGAATGGCACCATATGCTGGACAGGCAGATAGGACAAACAGTCAAGGAGCGAAAGTTGACATGCTGAAAGGAGAGGACCAAGTAAGATGGGAACAACAAAAGTTGACAGATGAAAGGAGCTGAAAAAATCCCAGACCTACAGAAATCACGGGACCAGAGGCCGACTAACATCAAACTCACGTGACTGAATGCCATAACTGGCATTTCACATTCTTAGACATACCTCTTCATTGTTCATAACCATTCTTTTTTTTTTTAAGATTTTATTTATTTATTTGAGAGAGAGAGAGCACACGAGAGGGGGGAGGGTCAGAGGGAGAAGCAGACTCCCCACTGAGCAGGGAGCCCGACGCGGGACTCGATCCAGGGACTCCAGGATCATGACCTGAGCCAAAGGCAGTCGCTCAACCGAGCCACCCAGGCGCCCTGTTCATAACCATTCTTGACCCCCTACCTTAAGAAAATTTACACCAGACTATCAAATCTAAATCTGCACCACAGAATACTCCCAGAAGTTGAGCATGAACTTTCCCCAAAACCACTAATAGCCATGTCCAAATATTTTCTTGCTCATCCGTTATGAGCCTATGATCCTCCAAAGCTCAATAATTCCCACCTCACACGGACTGTTCCTTTTTCTTGCCTATGCCACTGTCCCAAAGGCCAGCAGTTTTCCAGTAACAGTTTTCTATCTGCCAACGAGATTTCTGCAGCTTTTCTCATAAGCACCCAAAGGAAATACTGACAATCAATTGACACTGGCCACTTGCGAGGTGGGCATTCATTTACCAGAGTATTCTCGGTGAGGCTTTGCTTGGTCATGCTACGAAAAATTTCACCGGCCTCTACACACACTCATCTTCCTTTCCCTAATGCTTTCTCTTTTTTTCTCTTCAGCACACGTCACTGACATATTTGCATTTTAGTTTACCTTCTTTTTCTACCACTGGTACACGTGCTCCAAGAGAGCAAGAGACTTTTGTCTGTTTTTGTCCATTGCTGTGTCTCCCCCATTGCCTAGAACAACGCCTGGAACTCCCTATCTTGGAAGAAAAATCAGGTACAGCATACAAGAAATAATTAAAAATGTCCCCCAAAAGTTATAAAAAATGTGCAAAAAGAGTAAAAAGGAATGATAAAAAGCATGCAGGGTTTTCACTGCCAGAAAAATATATGACCCCCAAAAAACTAACAATGATCCGGTGAACAACTACACGATCATTCTCAGAAGTTGGCCAATCACTCGGGAAGCTGTTAAAACCCACATTCTGATTCCCTAACTCCTGAATCACCGCAAGGTACTGAGGCAGGGGATCGAACGGCCACGAGGAAAGAAACACTGGGTTTGGAGAGAGCACAGTGGGACTGAGCCGCTAAAAATGCTCACGACTGCAGTGCGCTACACATACGTGTAAGAGCGCCTGCTGGATACCAGGCGCAGGGGCTTCCCACCCCCCCGGGGGGCGGAGAAAGGCGAGGTCTCCGCCCAGCGGAGACTTCCAGTCTGGCACCCGTCGGCGCCCGCGTTCTCGGGCGCCTGCCGACCTGAGCGCTCCCGGCGCCGCAGGTCGCCCAGGCTCCGCCCCCGGAGGCTCACCGCCCACCGTGCGCCCCGCCCGAGTGCGCCCAGCCCGCGCGCCGCGGCCTCCCTCACCCGCGAGCCCTGCAGACGCCGCAGCAACGCGTCCTCGTTGTCCTCGACATCGCCGAACACCAGCTCTTCCAGGCACCGCTCCACGGCCGGCTTGTCCTCCTCCAGCGTCAGGCGGTTCCGCTGCCGGAGCCGTCTCTCCTCCTCCGCCGCGACTGCGATCGCAGCGGCCGCTGCGCTCGGCCGGGCCGGCGGTTTCCGCTGGGATGAAGGAGCAGCCTTTCGGGACGGCCCGCCCGGCCCTGTTCCGGCTCTCCGGTCCGGCTTCGTTCGGCTCTTCCGGTCCAGCCTCATTCCGGTTCTCCGGTCCGGTTTCGTTCGGCTTCTACGTTCCGGCGGCATCGTTAGGTTGGAGAAGAAACGCAGGCGCTCACGTGGAACCTCGCTGCGCGTGCGCCGAGGTCGTTGGATTTCCGCGGCCGCTGAGGCCCCGCGGGGTCGGAAGGAGTCTGCGCGGTGTGTTAGCACGTGACCAACACTCTCTCCCTACGTAGCGCCCACTCCCCTCACCAACCCCTCCCCGTAGGGGAGTTCCTCCGGGAGAACCAATCTTCCGGGTGGAGGGGGAAGCGGCGTGACTGGAGTGGAAAATTTTTTCCAACACAACTTCGCAGCTGCAACTGATTGAAAGGAGCACAAGAAAACCAGAGTATAAGCTGGGATGAGTGAATGGAACTTCTACTTTTCTTCCTGACTTTTTAACCACTCGACTTAACCCGAGCCGCGGTTGCCTTTTCCACCCCCTCGTCTTGGTACGGCCCTTGGAGTACGGAGCCTGCAGAGGGTCCCACGCTGGAGGAGAGAGAGAGGAGGGTATGTAGGGAAGTGGGCCAATCGGGGCGCGGGTCACGGCGCAAGCGCGCTGGGGAGGGAGGGCTATGCTAATGTTGTTGATATCCTGGGGCCACCCGAGTTAAAGGGGGGAAATCCGGGGGCTGCCGCAGCCGCCACCGGTCTGGGCCCAGCGGGGGGCCCCCTGTAGTCGCCGTAGTCCCGGGGAGAGGCGCCTGCCCCCAGCTCTGGGAGGGGGCGCCGCGGGCCCGGGGAGCACGGACAACCCCTACCCATGAGGCCCTGATGGAAAACACAAAGGATCTGGTGAGAGCCGAGCGCGGCAGCCGCTTTGTGTGCTAGATGGGGGGGACGCCTGCAGCTCCCCGACCCCAGGAACCCCTGCAGCTCTTTGACCCCGCTCCCAGGCCTGTTTCTCCATCCCACGCCCCCTCAACCTCCAGAGTCCCCCTCCCCCTACCGGCCGTTAACGATTCGGGGGTTCCCCTCCCCCCACCCCCTCAGCCCCGGACTCGGCGGGGTTCTCTCTACTCCCTCCACTCTTTGGAAGAAAAATTGTAGAAGAAAGTTTTTCTCTGCGTCCCGCCCCCCCTCCCCCTTCAGCTCTGGCTGGTGGAGGCGGGTGGGAGGGGGGAGGCTGGATTTGAGACTTTTCCTTTTTTAGCCGTTCAGGGTGGGAGAGTGGAGTCCTCACTTGCCCCAGAGGGGCCTAGTTTGGGTGCTTTGCGGGGGAAGGTGCCTCTCCACTCCCGGGCGAGTGCCGCGAGGCATTTCGCACGTGGAGGTGGAAATACTGAAAGGGGGCGGGGTGGGCACGTGTGGGAGGGAGAGGTGGGAGTGGTGTTTGGGAGCAGCCACCTGGGGCGCTTACTTAAAAGGGTTCTAGGTCGGGGGGCTTTCGGGACCATTGCGTTCTCTTTTGTGAAATAAGAATCCTAACATTTCAGAGTCGGAAGAGACATTAGAGGTCACCCAAAGCAGCCGTCCCCTCTGCAGCCTCTCTGACAAGTGGTATGTAGTCTGGCGTCTGCTTAAACCCTTACCAACACTGAACGCTCTCTGCTGCCCAGGAAAGCCCGTTCCGTTCGAATTGCTGTTTGCCTGCCCTTATTACACCCTTCAGTCTCATTCATGTCCTTGTTAAGTTGCTCCCTTTTTTACTTCTCAAATTTTCTCTCACATCCTCCTCACCCACCCACCGCTCATTGGCCTATATTTTGTGAGCCAGGAGAGAACAGCAGGGAAGTGGAGGAAGGAGGGTTTGAGAGATAGTGAGGGCCAGCTGAAAACTTTGCTGGGTCATTTTCAAATGCTCTGGCTTGTATGTCTGAGAAGGGTTGATATTTTTTTCCAGGAAGCTTGGGAATTACAGTCTGGGATTTCGTGGCCGTTTTCTCTCACTAGTGCATCTTTTTGTAGAAAATTCGGCAACACCTCTGTATTTCTCCTCTCTCAAAGCCCATTTGCTTGTTGCCTAAATCACTTTCCCTCAAGCTGCCTAAATTGTCTTCTGGGGATAGTACTGAAGCTGTTAGAAGCATCTCCTGGTACAGACGTGGTCAGAACTGTTCCCCTTCCCCTTCCTTTTGACCTGTGTCTTCCTTTCAAGCTGGGCTTCTTCTCAAAGCCCCTCCTTCACAATATTTTCATTTCTTTCTTTATTATTACTTATTTTTGCAGCTGTCTTATGAGATTTGACATTTTTGGAACACTTTTATATTTGTTTACAGTTTGCAGTAGTTTTCATATTCTTAACATTAGTATATGCCACTTATCACTCAGTCGTTGAGATAGTTCCCTTTCTGTTGTTGTCAGTTAACGTTTTTCTAATGTTCTTCATTTGGTGAGCTGTGCTGCTTCCAAAAGTAGTTTTGTTGGTGTAAGAATCTTCAGGGCACTTGTTTTTCCTCTTCCTAATATACTGAAGTGGACTCAAGACGTAACATAAGTTGTAGAAGTAATGAATGTGGTCTAAAAGCCAGAGAATAAATTTCCTCTTAAACTACCAGTCCCCAGTTTAAAGTATTGAAACACAGACATTTTAATCTCTCCCCTTGTCGTGACTTAGATACCTACCATGCTTACTTAGACTGTATTCTTTGTGTTTACCTCAGCACCAATGAGTGTTTAGAAAGAAAATAGCTGTCTTTTTTTTTTTTTTTTTTTTTTTGCACCATCTCTTTCTCTGAATAACAGGTAGCTTCTATTTATATAGAACCCCATCTGAAGGCTTCTGGGTACCTTGCAAATTATGGCAAAAGTGTCTTGAATAAGTATTTGTTCATGAGTATCTTATGTTGGGCCATGTTTTTCAACAATCCAATTTTTAATTTTATAGTTTGATATCAATTTCACTAGACTTTAACATGGAAATGAATACCAGGTACTGAAAAAAACTGATAGAGCTGTGTAATTCTGTCTTTAAAGTTCTAATTACTGTGGAGTTCCAGGTTATTTTCCAGCTCACTTTAAACATGAACTGTCATGACTTAAGCTGATTGACTTTGAAGACATTTGCATTCTGAACATACTAGACAGGAACAACTGGTTTTATTTTTAAAGAGGACACTGTTGTATTTTTTGTGACTGGTTATATGTTGACCTGATTAGAGTCTAAACCTTGCTACATATTCAGATGCTTTTAGGCCCTCAAATTGTTTGAAAATATAACGGTAGTCAAAAAAAGGTAGAGCTGTAGGTTACAAGTGAAAACAGCATATTAATGTCGTAAATACAAACCACTAGATTACTGAAAGCGGGGTTTGAGTGACCACATTCTAAAATTAGACAAGTCACTATTTTTTGGTTGCTCCTTATTTCTCAGTTTTCATCTTTAAAGTGTTTGCTGAATAAGATGTAACCTTTTCACATTTAAATATTAAGGTAAGGGAGTTAAAATGTAACATTAGTTTCAGGGTTTCAAATCCAAGAGAAAGATGAAAACATCAGGTCAATAAAAGAGGAGGAATTAAAATAGTTAAACAAGATATGTCTCGGGCGCCTGGGTGGCTCAGTTGGTTAAGCGACTGCCTTCGGCTCAGGTCATGATCCTGGAGTCCCAGGATCGAGTCCCGCATCGGGCTCCCTGCTCAGCAGGGAGTCTGCTTCTCCCTCTGACCCTCTTCCCTCTCGTGCTTTCTGTCTCTCATTCTCTCTTTCTCAAATAAGTAAATAAAATCTTAAAAAAAAAAAAAAGATATGTCTCCTAACACCGGGGTATAAGGAACTGTCCAACACTACCTTTAGTTTTATACAAAAATTACAGATTGGTTTAGATTTAATCATGATTTTTAATGACTTTTTTTTAAGATTTACACACACACACATGCACACACACACACACACAGAGATTTAGACTTTTTCTTCTTACTTTGCTGGAACCCCCAAGAAAGGGAGGAAAGGAAATAATTCCTATATGAAAAAGCCTGATTTGAGGTGGGATGAAATGATATAGTAAGAGAGGTACAGGCAGACTAGGTTAGTGTTTCAATTCTGCCACTGACTAGCTTTATAGCACTTGCCAGATGAAATTCTGGGCCTCAATTTTCTCATTCTCATAGTTGAAGGGCTGGTTAGAATCAGCATTGACCAATACAACTTTGTGCAGTGATAGGAATGTCTTATATGTGTGTTATCCAATATGGCAGCCACTAGCTACACCTGGCTGTTGGGCACTTAAAAGGTAGCTAGTGCAATGGAAAGACCCGGTTTTTTCTTTTGATTTAACCAGTGTAAATTTAAATAGCCACAGGTCTGCCATGTTGGACATACAGATATAGAAGAGTATTTTTTCCAAAGTTACTTAATCATTAAAACCACCTCTTGGGGCTCTTGTAACCATATAGAACCTCTCTCTCAGTGATTATCATTCAAAAGGTCTGCAGTGGGACCTAAGACTCTGTTTTTAATGCATGCCCGGAAAAGTTTTTATCAGATTGATTAGGGAAGTACTGCATTTGAATATTTCTAAACTCCCTTTTAGTTCTCACGTTAGTATTGATAACTTAAAATTTAATGTAGCGGAAATAAGCTCTGGGCAAAGTTGGCAAACTGGCCGGGCTCTCACTCTCCCACCTCCTGACCTGTGATCTTAAGTAAGTTGCTTAACCTCTTCAGGCGTCATCTTTCTCACCTAACTGTGGGTCGAGGTTCAGCCCTACCTCACTCTCAAGGTTTCTGTAAACCAATCAGATGTGATGACCAGCATACAAGAAATTGTGAGCTGCTATAAAGTACTAAGATATCTTCTCAAAAACCCTTTTTCTTTTTCCTTTTTCACTATTGCCTGTTACTACTATTTTTATGGAATAGGTCACATACAATAACTCAATTTAGTAATTTCTTGTTCCCCCAACTATTTGGCCACAGTTTGTAGTGTATGTGGAGGACATGCATAGTAAATCTAACACTTTTTTGTATTTCTGTTGCTTAGCATAATGATTTGTCTATATTGCTCAATAAATACTGGATGACATCACCTATTGCTTTCCTTTTAGATCTCAAAACTTTAGTTAGCTGGTTGAAGATTATTTTACACACCAGAGAAATAACCCCCTATGTACACATATGTGTTTAATCCTATTTTTAATTGTTTCATTATTAATATCCCATGGTTGTTATTGTTCAGTGATAATGTATCTTTTGCACAACGAGCTCCAAATATATTTTCAAAAGAAACACCAAGATGATATCATCTTAGGTCAGTGTTTTTAGGTTATACCAGATCTGTTTAACTTATTTTGTGCCGTATTAACATATTAATAAATGAGCTTATTTGATTGCTCAAACTACATTTGCACTGCAATTCCACCTTTAGTATGAATTCTGTTAATATGGTAGAGTAGATAGCTGATAATGATCTTAAAGTCCCTCTCGGCTCCTGCCTTTCAGACTTAATTTTGATGCGGTCATCTTTTTTTTAATTAGCTTTTCAGGTTCATACTTAAGGATTCATAGCTTTCTTCTGAAGAACTGAAAGCCCATTCATGTGAATTATTTTATCATACACCCTTCCTGTGTGGTACATGATGTTTCCTTATTTAGAAGAGAGGGAAACTGAGACCCAAGTATTTGTTACATCCAAAGTCGTAAGTGATAGAACCAAAACTTGAACCCAAACAGAAATGTGTATTTCTTATATAGCCAAGGAAAGCTTCCTTTTGCTCACTGTTGCTTTAAGCTGTAGAATACTGTTATGTAGAATATTGTACTCTCCTGTCGTTCCCTGGGTACTTTTCAGTTTCTTTAAGGGGGTTACTTAGTATATTAATTGTTTTCAGTTTTCTTTTTGACATGAATTTATTCTTTCACATGATCTTGTGGAAAACAAAAACCCAGTAATCCCAAATCCTCACCATTTTATCTTCCTTCTAATAGTAAGCTGAGAAAGAATGAAGACATTTCTGTTAAGACCAGTGAGTTGTATCACAATGCCAGACTGCTTTTCGTCCTGGTGGCAGAATGACGAAAACCAGCAAGAGCTTAAATAGCTCTCTAGCTTATACTGAGTTCAGTCATCATAGATCTCTTAATTCCTTTAGTTTTAACTTTGTGAGTTCACCCATACAACCTTCAAATTCAAGGATTTAAGAAACTTATACTTCATGATTAAATATAAAACCTGGAAAATTATGTGGGCCACTGCACCCTATTGGTTTGGATAGTGGAGAGTGGATTAACTTTTGATGAGTTTATTCATATTGACGTTATACTGTTATTACTTTGTTGTATATTTATTTGTGCTTGCATTTAGAATCTGAAACATTTTCTGTAAAATTTTTCCTAGAAAAGTTTTACTTTTCAAATCCATTATAGATTTTATAGGGTGGAAGGTTCATTAGGCTGGTTATTACAGTAAGGAAATGAAATTTTACTGTGATTTGTGATTCTTCCTTACATTTTGTCACTATAAAAACCTTTTTGTTTTTTCACTACGGAAGTATTACACATTTGCTGTTTAAAAAAGGAAAATGAGAACCATAGAAAGTTAAAATCATTCTCCTGTTACATTGTCAACCTGTTAATAGTTAAGCTATTTCTTCTAGGATCTTCCTAAATGCATATACGAACATAGATATATGAATCTGTGCGTATACTAGCATACTTTTTTTTTAATAAAAAGTGAGCCATGCCATTCCTATTTTAGAGTTTATTTTTTCCACTCAGTATTTTACCTATTATTTATCATTCCCCTACTGGTGGTTAGATTGCCTCCAGCTTCTCACTATTACATTATTGCTTTAAGAAACATCTTTCCCTATAGATTTTTGTGTCCTATGAGTATTTCTGAAGGACAGATTCCAAAAAGTGGAATTACATGGTCAAAAGGCATACTTTTTTTTTTTTTAAGATTTCACAAATAATGTCAAATTGCATTCCAAAAAGATGGCCTAAGTTTTCCTTCCTATCAAGGATATATCAGGGCTGTTTCACATATACATTTGCCATGCCAAATATCATCAGTCTCTCCATTTTTATCAGCTTAATGACTTTTAAGAAGGTAATTTATGCTTTGTAGAAATTGACCTTTATTTTTCTAAAAATAATACATGTGCAATGTTAAACAATGGTAAAAGTGCCCCCCAAACAGGATCCTTTACAGCAGTCTCTTTCTTTTCTCCATACAGCTCTACTGAAACAAGTGCTTATAATTCTTTTGGCTTTTTCACCTAGAGTCTATCTCCATAATTCTAAATATTAGGCATACATCACTCAGTATATGAACCTTACACTGAGTGTAGATAGATATTTTGACTTCCTTTGTGGTCCATATATGTCCATACGAAATATGTCTAAATATTAGGTGAGGTTTCTCCTCCTCAAGATTTTAAATAGTCACTTAACATGATTTTTCAGTTGTTTTTTTTTTTTTTAAGATTTTATTTATTTATTTGACAGAGCACAAGCAGGGGGAGCGGCCGGCAGAGGGAGAGGGAGAAGCAGACTCCCCGCTGAGCAGGGAGCCTGACGCGGGACTCGACCCCAGGACCCTGGGATGATGACCTGAGCTGAAGGCAGACACTTAACTGACTGAGCCACCCAGGCACCTCTGATTTTTCAGTTTTATGATTGAAGAGCAAAGTGTTCAAAAAGCACATTATTTGAAATAGTTTTATTTGACCCTTACAGAAGTTAGCTGACAGAACGATAATTAAGAAAGGGGAAAAAAGAGGTTGAAATTTAACATAGGTCTAAGATTATTTTCTTGATTCATTTTGCTAGTGTTCATTTTAGCTGTATGACCTCGGGCAAGTTGCTTAGCCTATTTGAGCCTCTGCTTCCTCATCTGTAAAATGGGAGTAATAATAGTCATGAGCATTTAACTGCGTTACTACACATTAAGCGCTTAGAATGTGTCTAGCACATACTGAGCATCCTGTAAATAGTTGTATTATAAGAAACCTTTTACAAATTACTAGCAAAAATAGTCCAGTAAGACATTATTATGGAATTTATGAATAAACTCTCATAGGACAGAATGTGTTTCTGAACCAAATTAGATGAAAATGAAGAAGAATTACTCTGGAAAACTGTTAAATGATACAAAAAGTGAATCTTATAATGGTAGGTAAAGTGTTTCCAAAAATGGCAAAACCAATATTTCTAAGATAGTAGTACTTCAGTATGTATGTGTAGACTTCCAGTTTTGGAGAACAGTGTCAGCAGCCTGATCCACTTTCCCCACCTACCTTTCTCTAAACCTATAAAGCCAACAGAGAGCACATATCCATGACACATCACCCATGCCTTCAGCATTATTAGGAACATTACCACAACCTTCAAATTACCTCTAAGTAGAGAAATAAATCTGATTCCAACAGCTCCTTCTGCCCAATCCTGTGGATGTGAAGAGAGAGAGAAGGCTTAACAGGTTCACTGATAGAGTTTAGGGCCATGGGAGACTTAGATGAAGCACCAAATATCCCTTCCGAAAGAGAATCACCACTGAGTTCCAAAGTACTGGACCTAGGTTTGAAACTTGGTAGTTTGCAGCTTTGGCCACAGAGAAGAGCTTGAAAGTAAGCAGTGCCAGAATTGGTAACTTAAGTTAGAAGCAGTGCTTCATAGGGAAGGGGTGGAGACATGGCAGTGAGGAGAAAGAAGGAAGAGGAGAAATTAACACCCTTTCGAAAAAGAAAGAGAAAGTAAACTTAGGAGTGTTCTTGACCAGGAAATGAATAGAAATAGGAAAGAATGGACTACATGTACACAGAACTACTATAGGAAAAAATGTGAATCAGAACATTTCAACTGGTGAAAATCTTCCCTTCCCCCACCCAAAAAACAAGGTGGAAGAAAATTGACACAGCACTCAAAATGAAATAAAACGTCCTCAAACCAGTGTTTGGGGATATGAAAAAAAAGCCTCGAATCAGAAATATAAAACTAAGAATGGAATAAAATCAGAGTAGATTAAACTCAGAAAAGAGAAGAAAAACATACCAGAAATGAAGAGTAAGTTACAAGGTTCCCACCAAACAGTAGATTCAAATGCAGATATAATAAAAGACATTCAAGAGAAGCAGGAAAACAGTCAAGAGAATGAAAATGAGATTCTTTTTTAATTGACACTTCAAATGGAAGATGGGTCCAAAAAGTCTAATGTATAGTTGGTGCCTCTCAAGAAGGAAAAAGAATAAAGCCATAATACCCAAGACAACTTCCTGGAAATAAAGATCTGAATATATACATCAGAAGTTCATACCAGAAGGTAAACTGCAGGATACATTCTAGTAAGCTTTAAGACTTTTTTTTTTTTTTTTTTTTAACCTATGCCCGCCGGTAAAAGCAGAGCCCCGGAGGCATTTATGCTTTAAGACTTCTTAAGATACAGAAAAATTCTCCAGGCTTCCAGGCGAAAAGATGAATTGCCTTACAGGGCCAGAGAAGTAGACTGGTATCAGATTTCTCAAAAGCAGCATACAAAGCAAGACAATAGTGGAGCAGCATAAGAAAAGAAAATGCTAACCAAAGATTTTTATATCCAGTCAATTACCTCCCAAGGGTTAAGACAGTAGAAGAAGTTTTAAACATGCCAAGAATTCAGGGACTGCTGTACTCACTAGCGCTTCCTGAGGAAACTGTTGAAGGATAAGCTTCATCTAAAAGAGATGTGTTGGAAATCTTCTGCAAAAAAAGATTGACAGTGATTTCATCTATCTGTTTGAGCTAAAGTTAAAATCAGGAGTAGAGACATAGGTAGAATAGTACGTAAATGTTACAGGTTCTGCAAAGTAGAAAGAGGGCAGCTAAAAAATGTGGGAGGGGAAAGGAAAAGAAAACTTAGATTAAGACTGATGATTATAGGTTAACTATCACAAGGGACTCAAACGATATACCATGAGAAACTGAAAGAAAAGATTAGCTAAGAAAAATGATACATGGAAATAAAGATTCAAAGATAAGCATTAGGAAAAAATACAAACCTTTAAAAACACTGAAATGTTTAAAAGGCCAAAGAAAACCATCATGGAAAATCATGTGATACACACAGTAATTATAACAAAATAATATGACAGAATTGAAATCAAACCTACCGGTCTCATCAATGAGGATTCTCTCACCAATAAAAAGATTTTCAGATTGGCTCAAAAATCAAAAGCCAATGAACTTATTATATGTCATAGTTCAATAAAAATAAAAGGAACAAAATCAAAATCCAACTTTACAACATAAGAGTCCCTTTAAAACAGTTAAAAAGATGGGCAAAGATCAACCAAGCAAATAGAAATAATATGAAAGCAGGATTGGCAATGCTGATACCAAAGTAGAAGTTAAACCAAAAAGCATTAGACAACAAAGGAGGACAGTTTGTAATACTAAAACCCACAACTCACAAAGGTATTAACAGTTATAAATACATATGCATCAAATGACAGCAATAATCTTTACAAAACAAAAACTGTAAGAAATGCCAGTAATCACTAAAAATTGGACACTGACACTCTCAGCACAAGATAGGGGCTGTAGACAGTTGGGATATAAAAGATCTAAATATAATGAGGCAGATCTTTAGGTATATCTATCACAGCATCCTAAAAACAATATGCTCTCTCAAACACAAAATATTCACAAAAATTGTTCATAGTTAAGAAAACATCAGTAGGTCCCATACAAGAAAACAAAAAGCAGAAGGGCATTACCACCTTGAAATTTAGAAGCCTCTTATTATGTGTTAGCCTTGTACAAGAATGTTCATAATGACTTTCTTCAAAGTAGTCAAATCTGGATGGAGAATGGATAAACATATATTGTTGAAGTGCAATATTATTAGCGGGACACCTGGGTGGCTCAGTCAGTTAAGCGTCTGCCTTTGGCTCAGGTCATGATCTCAGGGTCCTGGGGTCGAGTCCTGCATTGGGCTCCTTGCTCAGCAGGGAGCCTACTTCTCCCTCTGCCTGCCACTCCCCCTGCTTGTGTGTGCACATGCGTGCTCTCTCTCTGACAAAATCTTTAAAAAAAAATGCAATATTAGCAGTAAAAAGCAATGAACCATTCATATGTATAATAGTATGGATAAATCTCAAAAATACTATGCTGAGTGAGCTAAATTAGATATAAAAATGTCTATAGCATTTTATTCCGTTTAAATACATGCAAAATATATGCAAAATTAACTCCTAGTACTAGAACTTCTGGGGGAGGAGGAGGATTGAATGGGAAAGGACATGAGGGTGCTTTCTGGAATGACAGATAATTTCTGCATCTTGATACACATTCAAAATTATGTCTCAATTAAAAAAAACTCTTGGGTAAAGGGGGAATGTAAACAAATGAAAAAGTTCCTAAAAAATTATAATGAAAATACTACATATAAGAATCTGTGGAATACATTGAGGGCAATGAGCAGAGGAAAATTCATAGTCCTAAATATTTATTTGTTATAGTAAGTAAATTTTTAAAATCTTACTTTATTCAGCCATTGGTAAATTGTGCAACATCCAATCTAGCAGATAGAAAGGAGCGCCGTCCGAATTGCTTTTCAAAGCAAGAGGTTATCATAGACCAAAGTGGGTGGGAACAAGGAAGTTACACTGGGCATTTGCTGGTTGGTTAAGCTGGGTTGCTTTTCTTACTGGAGCAAAGGGAAGTCTTGGATCTGGGTCAGGCAGTGTATGCTGTGCGGGCACTCACTGATGAATTACCTAGGCCTGCCTTTTCAGGGAGAGGGGAATATAGAAACTTCGATCCTAAATCTTTGTTTGCTGAGGTGGCTTAGCCTGAGCAACTCCATCTTGGACCTAATCTGGTTACTTTATCACAGTAAAGAAAAAAAGAATGAAAATAATTCCCAAATCAGAAATGAAAAAAAGAACAAAGTAAGCCAAAGGGGGGCAAAAAACACAAAAAATTAAAGATGAAAGTAGAAATTAATGAATTAACAGAAAAACTATACACCAGATTGATGAATCGATTTAGGTCCAGGATAAGCCACTGGCTAGTTTAATCAAGGAGGAAAAAAAAAAACAACACAAAATATACAAAATAAATGACAAGGGGAAAAGAACTTGGTACAGAAGAAATTGAGAAAATCTTATGCAACCATTTTACACACTTCTATGCAAATAAACTTGAAAACCTAGGTGAAGTGGATTCTTAGGAAGATACAGTTTAAGAGAACCTCATTAGAGATTTTTAAAAAACGGGTGCCAGGGTGGCTCAGCCAGGTAAGTGTCCCAAGTCTTGATCTCAGCTCAGGTCTTGATCTCAGAGTTGTGAGTTCAAGACCCACTTTGGGCTCCACACCCAGCTTAAAAAAGGGGGGGGGGAGTGGGTGCCTGGGTGGCTAAGTCAGTTAAGTGTCAGACTTTTAATTTTCCGCTCAGATCATGATCTCAGGGTCGAGAGATCAAGCCCCATGTCAGGCTCCGTGCTGGCGTGGATCCTGCCTAAGATTCTCTCTCTCCCTCTGCCCCACCTCCTCTGCTCTCCCTCTCAAAAAATAAAAATAAATAAAATTTTTAAAAAATGTTTTTAACTTAATAGAAGAAACAAATTTATCAAGGAGCTATCCCACAAAACACCAGACCTATGTGATTTCACAAGGGAATTCTACAAAACCTTTAGAGCCCATACATTCCCAACGCTACGTAAATTACTTCAGAACATAGAAAATGCCGAAGAACTTTCCAGTTTTTTTTGTACAAACTTTATAATTTTATGAAGCAAGAGTAATACCAATTTCTAAACCTGTTAAAGGTGGTGCAAAAATGAAAATTACAGATATTTATGAATATCAATGCAAAAGCCTAAATATTGTGCAGTCTATCACACTACATTAAGAAAATACATCATGATGAAGTGAGGTTTATAGTAGGAATACAAAGATGATTCAGTATTTGGAACTCTTTTGATACAGTTCACCATATTAATGGGTCTAAGGAGAAAAATCATATTCTCTTTATAGATGCTGAAAAAATCTGTGGCAAAATTCAGCACCTGTTCCTAACTTTAAAGTTTTAAAAAAACAGGAATTGATAGATCCTTAACATGACTTTCATAAATACAGATAAGCATACATGCATACATACACCTAAATCCTAAGGCCAGCATCTTATGATAGACACTGAAATCATAAACAAAATGAGGATGTTCATTGTCTCTGGTATATAACATTGTACTGCAAATATGAAGAACAACAGACAGGAAAGAGAGAACAATTGGCATAGTAATGGGAAAAGAAAGAAAAGTTTGTTTGCAGATGACAGGATAGTTATCTGGAAAGCCCCAGAAAACCAATGACAAAACTATTTCAAAGTAATTTAGCAAGACTGAAGGATATAAAATAAATCTTCATGTATTCAGTAACCAATTATACAATATAACAAGAGGGAAGATTGCATTACAAAGCAACAAAAAGTAAGATATTTAAATTCCTAAGAATTTGATTTTAACAAAAATCTACATAAAGCAAACTAAAACATTTCTTAAAGACACAAGGTATAACTAAACAATTGGAAAGACATCCCTTGTTTTTTGGTTAGGAACTCTCAACCTCCTGATGTCACTTTCTTCCTGAGTTAATAAATGTAATGAGATCCTAATAATACCAACAATTTTTGGTATAGAGCTAAACTAGTTAATACTGGAATTCATTTGGAAAAATAAGCATGCAAGAATATCAAAACATTAAGAGGGAAGAATAACAGGTCTTGGCACCATTAGAGCGCCACTTAGGAAAAGATACCAGATCATTTCTTCACACCATGCGTAAGAATAAACTCCAAATGGATCAGAGGTCTAGATATTAAAAAATGCACAAATAACAAAATATGGGGAACCTTCCTATACAGTGGTCATAAGGAAAAGTTTTCTGAGTCAAAATCAAGTTTAAAAGAATACTGATAAATTTTACTGCGGTTAAAAATTTTTTAATTTCATGAAAACTTTATAAGCAAAATCAAAATTTGCCATATTTTACAAAGGGTAAATTCCTAAATACACAGAACTTTGAAAAAAACATCTAAGAGACTAAAAACCCTAAAGAAAAAAGGGCAAAAGAACACACGTCGCATAGACATACAAAAGAAGATACAAAAATGGCTCTGTGTAAAACAAAACTGAGCACATCTTGGTTTTTAATACCAGTCCTCACTGAAAAGAATGAGAGCTCCTTGGAGAAATGGTTGAACAATGTAGGTACAAAATGATCCTGGAATGTCTTGATATGCTAGAAAGTAAGGCAATACTTAATAAATATTGATGAGAACATGTCAGAGGGATTCAGGAGCCAGTTTGAGGGAATCCAGGTAGCTGGATATGGGATCATTTGAGCCCCAAAATAGGGACAGTAATGGATTATAAACCATTGGGGTAAAAAAGAGGCGTGAATTCATGCTGATGATAAAGGTAGGTAGGTGGGTAAATATATAAGGAGGATGATGGAAGAATTCTGTGCTGACTGGTAAAAGAGTACTAGAATCACAAAGTCATTTTGTAGCCATCATAATGTTTGGTTTGGCAGGAGTTATTGGATGCTAACTTTAGGGATGGGGTGGAGCGAGATTTCAATGAAAAACAGTATTTGCATGTTTTTAAATATGTCTGCAAGATTGCTTATTAGTTGCAAGGAGAAATACAGTAAGTGTACAGTGGAAAATGCCTTGAAAGAATGATTAAAATTAACAGCAGAGAGGGCCAGATAGGCATCTTATGCCTCTGGATGTAATGTTCTGAGAAGGTTATCCCTCTTACGTAGTACTATGGGGGTATATAACTTGATCCAGTGAGGAAACATGAGGAGCCTCAAATGAGAAACATTATATTAAAAAGGTGGAGAGAGAGCCTGCATTATTCAGAAGTAATCTTCCAGATTAAAGGAAACTAAGGAGACAAATATGACATGGGATCCTGGACTGAACGAAAGAATGCTATATAAAGGACATTATTGGGTCCATTGGACTATGGATGGTAAATTGGGGGAAAGTATCACATTAATGTTAAATTTCCTGAAACTGTTAACTATGCGGTAGTTATGAGAGAACAATTTTATTTTTAGAAAATGCATACTGAATTTGGGGTGGACAAAAAGATATGTATGCAACTTCCTCTCAGATGGTTTAGCAAAATACCTATATATTTAGAGAGAATAAAACAAATGAGGCAAAATGTTAATAATTGGCAAATCTGAGTGGACTACACAGGATTTCATTGTACTGTTTTCCAACTTTCCTAGAAGTTTGAAGTTCTTTCCAAGTAGAAAGTTTAAAAAAAAAATGACTACACTAACATACCATTTTTCATCCATTATATTGACAAAAATACTCTTGTTGCTCATGCAAATGCAAAATGGTAAAATTTCTATGGAGGGAAATTTGGTATTACCTAACTAAATTACATACACATTCACTCTTCAACCCACAGAATATACTCTGAGAGTATACCTCAGGCAGTTTTAAATGTATGTGTATACACGCATGTATAATAAGTTTGTTCGTTGAAGCAATATTTGTAATTGCAAAACATTGAAAACTGCTAACTGTCCAAAGGAGATTGATCGAGTAAACACACACAGTGGAGTACTGTACAGTTGAAAAAAGAAGGAAGATGTCTGTGCACTGAAATGGAATGATTTCCAGGATATATTTCTCTTTTTTTTTAAGATTTTATTTATTTGAGAGAGAGAATGAGATAGAGAGAGCATGAGAGGGGCGAGGGCCAGAGGGAGAAGCAGACTCCCTGCTGAGCAGGGAGCCTGATGGGGGACTCGATCCTGGGACTCCAGGATCATGACCTGAGCCGAAGGCAGTTGCTCAACCAACTCAGCCACCCAGGCGCCCTCTTTTTTTTTTCCTAAGATTTTTTATTTTTGTATTTATTCATGAGAGACAGAGAGATAGATGCAGAGGGAGAAACAGGCTCCCAAGGGGCAGGGAGCCCGATGTGGGACTCAATCCCAGGACCCTGGCTGGGATCATGACCTGAGCCGAAGGCAGACGCTTAACCATCTGAGCCACGCAGGCGCCCTTCCAGGATATATTTCTTTTCTCTTTTTTTTTAAGATTTTATTTATTTATTTGAGACAGAATGAGAGAGAGAGAGAGCACATGAGAAGGGGGAGGGTCAGAGGGAGCAGCAGACTCCCTGCTGAGCAGGGAGCCCGATGCCGGACTCGATCCAGGGACTCCAGGATTATGACCTGAGCTGAAGGCAGTTGCTTAACCAACTGAGCCACCCAGGTGCCCCCAGGATATATTTCTGAATTAATAAAAGCAAAGGACAGAGAAATTTAGTGTATGGCCTTCTCTGTAAGAAAGAAGAATAAGAAAATAAATATACCTATTTACCTTTTCAAAATAGACACACTCAAGAGGGATGAACTAGGTTACCCGCCTGCAAAGGTGGATGGTGAGGCAGGGGCAGGAAACAACATTTTTCCAAGTTGTAACTTTTTATATAGTTCTTTATGTTTGTAAGCAGGGCAGTTTTTTAGATAGGCCCCAGAAATGGAATTAATTCAGTAAGGATGGCAGGGAAGACTAAAAACCAAACTCAGCTTGTTTAAATCAGTAATATAACCACATTGAAGGAGGGAGAAATAAATAATCCAAGTAACTCTTAAATACTCTGACCTTCAGTTTAGGGAGATGGGACTACAAAGAAATTCTCACTCATAAGTTTGGTTTTTGTAGCAGTGTGGATGTAATGCTTCTGCAACTATATAAATATATAGAAGGATTGAGCAAATGAGTATGTGTAATTGGTGTGGGAGCCATGGTTTTCACTGTGGAAGAAGAAAGCTCCAAATACAGATGTGGGAAGATGAGGAAAAGCCCTAACAGATGGATTGGAATTGGAGTTAAAAGTGTGAACTCATGATTTTCTAAGATACATGTGTGTATACATATGACATGTCACATACATGTATGTATTCCAGTTCCATCTACTGAAGGACCCAGAGACAGAAAGAGACCTCAGTAGCACTGAGCATGCGGAATGCCACATCTTTATTTCTGATAGCCCCCACCAAAAGAAACTGGGGCTCTTAGGAAGAAATGGTTGATTCTAGGGTTGGGACAGGAAAATGAGTATAAGATAATCCTGGAGTATCTTGGTATGCCAGAAAGTAAGGAATTGCCCAAACAATGATAGAGGCTTGTCACAATGATACGAGTCGGCTTGATGGGGCTCCCACTGGCTAAATCTGGAACAGTTGGAGTTCCCAGATAACTAAGGACTATAATGAATTATAAGCCACTGAAAAGTAGGAATCCATGAGTGGATACCCATAATACGAGAAAAAAGAGGGATCTTTCCTACAGAAGAATGCCAAATGAGAATATGGAAGAAACTCTGGGGCTGGAAAATGCTAGTTTCAGATTGAGCAAGATCCTCATTGGATGCCAAATCTAGAGTGAAATTTTGATGAACAGAATATTTGCATGGTCTTTAAGTATCTCTCCACAGATTGCTTATTAAAAGAGGGAGAATAGTAAAACGACAACAGAGAACCAGACCACACCTGGACCATGCCTTCTAACTTCTCATCACCAATAGGAGGCAGGTGGAAATCACATAATCTGAATTTGCTACCCTAAGAGACAGCATCAGTAGTATTTCAACTGGAGATACACAACCTGAGAGAAAACCTCACATAAACCCAAAACGAGGAAATCTATGCGGAAGAAATCGAAATTATTTGTGTGGATGCACAGCTGTCAAGGAGAGGGAGCATAACTCCCCACTTTGTAAGTGTGGACTTCACAAAGTCACTTCCGAAAAGTACAGTATGGAGAGGGGCTAGGAGTAATTTTATAACAGAGAAAAACCTGAAAAATACTGCTTCAGGTAGAGGTGATCAAGGTCAATCCCAACAGTGGTAAGTTATGTTAGTACTATGTACCCTTTGATACAAAGGGTACTTCGCAGTACTGCTGACCTTTTTTCCAAAAACAGCCCCAGTCTGGTCCTGAGGAAATTATGAGACAAATCGCAGTAGAGGATCATTCAACAAAATACCTGACCAGGTACTCCTCAAAAGTCATCAAAAACCAGGAAAACCTGGGAAATTGTCATAGCCAAGAGGAGCTTTAGGGGACATGACAACTAAATGTAATGTGGGACCTTGGAATGGAAATACAACATTAAGTAAAAATGAAAGAAATGCAAAAACAGTTTGCATTTTCTAAAGTTTTATATAAATGGAGTCATACAGCATGTGCTCTTGTCTGGTTTTTTAAACTCGGTGTAATTATTTTGAGACTTATCCATGTTGTATATATCAACTCATTCCTTTTTATTGCTGAGCCTCAATATGGAATCACTGTGGATATGGCATAATTTGTTCATTCACCTGTTAATATTTGGGTTGTTTCTGTTTTTGAGCTGGTACGACCATTCATGTATGTGTACACACACACACATCTTTGTGTGGATATATCTTTTCATTTTAGGTAAATAGGAATGGAATGGGTGATAGGTGGTATGTATTTAACATTTTAACTGTCTCTTTTACAAAATGCTTTTACCTTCCCATCTGCAGTGTTTGAGAGTTCCATTTGCTACATAGACTGTAGAGGGTTGGTGTTTTGGGTTTTTGGTTTTTTTTTTTTTAATTTGGGGCAATCTAATAGATGTATGAGTGTCTCATGGTTTTAGTTTGCATTTTCCTAATGACCAGTGCTGTTGAGCATCTTTTCATGTCCTTATTTGCCATCCGTATATCTCTGAATTGTTTGTTGAGATATTGTGCCTGTTTTTTAATTGGACTGTCCCAGTTATTGAGTTTTGGTATGTCCTAGATACCGATCCTTTATCAGATACGTGATTTGCAAATATTGTTCTCCAGTCTGTCTTGTCTTATTCTCTTAATAGTGCCTTCCAAGGACCAGTTTTTAATTTTGATAAATCCAACTTAGTATTTTTCATTTATGGATCATATTTCTGATGTCCTATCCAAAAATTTTATGCCTACCTAAGGTCATGAAGATTTTCTCCTATTTTTTTTTCTAGAAGTTTTATAGTTTGAGTTCTTACGTTTAGGTCTGTGATCCATTTTGAGTTAATTTTTGTAGATGAGGTGAAGTATAGATCAGAATTGGGTTTTCTTCTGTTTTTTTTTTTAATTTGGTAATGTATTTGATCCAGCACCTTTTGTTGAAAAGACTATCTTTTTTCCACTGAATTAACCTTTTTTCTTTTTGTCTTTTTTCTTTTTAATTTTTTTATTCGGATGTAGTTGACACATTGTTACATTGGTTTCAGATGTACAACATCGAGATTATGTTGCCTCTTCTGTTTTTAAATTTCAAGAACTTGTTCCCTGGTGGTATCCTACCTATTCTTATGTCCCTGAAGAATTAATTTCATATTTTTCTTAAAAGATTTTTGTTTTATTTATGAGAGAGCACATGAGCAGGGGGGAGGGGCAGAGGGCGAAGCTGACTCCCCATGGAGCAGGGAGCCCGATGGAGGGCTCAATCCCAGGACCTCAGGATCGTGACCTGAGCCAAAGGCAGACATTTAACCAACTGAGCCACCCAGGTGCCCCATTAATTTCGTTTCTGAAGGTTTTTTTGTTTTTTCTCCCTACATTGCTTCTGTTTCCTTGTAGATTTTTTTTTCCTGAAGATTTGTTTTGGTCTTTCACATTCTCAGAGGCCTTTCTTTTTTTTGT